>NC_047048.1:64479763-65729763 GCF_011762595.2 Tursiops truncatus
TCAATATTTGCAAAGTGCTCAGAGCAGGGCCCAGTACAAGGTCCAGGCTCTGGGAGTGTTTGAATATTGCAGAATGATACTTGGTCTCTACAACATGGCATTGCGGGAACAAAGCAGGATGCAAATCATGTCTGTGCTCATTTAGTCTTTTGTCTATTCTGCAAATATTTCAGAGCACCTAGTAGGGATATGGAGATGGGTCCGACCCGGTCCTTCCCGCAGGGAGCTTAGAGTCAAGGGCACTAGATGGATCCCAATATACAGTCCTATGTTCATATGATGCCGGAAGGAAATGCACCGCCATGCCCAGGGGCTTGTCCACTGGAGGCAGGTTGCCAGCGTGCCACAGCATCTCAAGCATGTTCCGTGTACTTCCTCATGGATTCTCCCAGCAGCCCTATGACATGGGTACTGTTGTTATCCTCAGTTGACAGAGAAGGAAACTGAGGCACAGGGTCCCACACTGGGCTTGTAGGGCTGGGATTCACACACAAGTAGTCTGCTCCAGTACTCTGGCCCTTAACCTCGACCTGCCCACCTCTCCACAAACAGGTGGTACTTATATAATCAGGATCAACCACAAGGACAAAAACCACCCCAAAAACCCAAAACAAAAACCCAAACCCCACAAACCAACAAACATTGCAAGCAGAGGCCCTGGGCCACCTTAGTCTGGTCTTGAAGGACCTCTTATGTTTTTCTGAGTGTCTCAGTGGGGAGTGGTCTTCTGGGTTAGTGTAAGAGCTTAGGGGTCAAGAGCTTTTTTCTTTGCCCCCTCCCAAGTGGGCAAATGCATCCTCTTTGTGCTGGAAGGGCCTTCAATTTCCAGCCCTGGCTTTCCTTCCCCCTCCACGGCACATTAGCCAAGTATACTTTCTCCTGTCCTTGATCACCTCCAGTGACAGGGGGCTCACTCTTCATCATTTAGTTCATTCTAAAGAAAGTTTGGGCTCTTAGAAAGTTCTTCATTAAAATTTAAAAAATATTTTTAATGTGTTTTTGTAACTATTATTTCCTCTCAAAGTCCCACAAACAAGTCCCCTGTTAGAGCATGCACCGTCTGAGGCAGGACCTGGCCAGTTCATCTCTGTGTCTCCCTGTGGTGACTGGCAGAGGGCTTGCTGTACAGCTGGTGCTGTGAATACTATACCAGGGAGCAGGTGGGTGGGGATGCGGTGGTTGGGGCTCAGCCTCCATCGAGCCTGGGGCTGTGGGTAACCGGGTTAGTAGATCCCACAGGACACCAACTGTATGAGCGCTGATGGGCATCGTGACCTCAACGGATTGGGTTGCCGTAGAAATTGGCCTTCCTAGGCTTGTTGGCATATCCCTTGAGCAGGTCTCCCCAGGGCCTCCCCAGCCCCACATTCTCTGAGCTGGATGGCCCCCAGGGAGCGTGCAGGCCACGCCCCCATTGTGCAGGCGGGCAGCCTGAGGCCCAGAGGGTTACAGGGACTGGCTAATGTTCACATAGGGAGGGGTGTCACAGAGCTGGGCTTGGCGCTCAGGGCAAACCGTCTTGCCTGAGGCCCCAGCCAGTCAAGGGGACTTTTGCCCATTCACGGGTTCCCAGAGGAAGTTCTGGACTGATTTCAGGGCCTGCAGCATCCCCTGGAGAGTAATCGGAGCTCATATCGCCAGTGTGTCCAGAATCACAGTATCAGTAATAGCTGATGTGGCCGGGTGACCTACTGGGTTCCCAGCACTCTGCCTTGCCTCCTTCAGTTGTCACAGGCATTTCCAGCTGAAGAAGTGGGGCAGAGGGAAGTTAAGTCACTTGCCTGAGGTCACACAGCCGATTAGGAGCAAAGCCAAGATCTGAGTCTGGGGAGTCTGGCTTCAGACTATGCCATGCCATACACGGCCTCACTCTCACTCTTGCTTTTGGGGGAGTGAAGGATATTTCAGGGCTGGGAAGCTCTTAGTATCGGGCCTGCCAGAGTCAGAGCCTGATAAATCATGACCCAAGAGACAGAACCTTGATGATTTCTCTTTCTAGTCATATCCTCCCAACAGTTCTGAGAAATCTGTTTTATCCCTACTTTGCAGATGAGGACGCTGAGGCCCAGAGAGGGGAAGTGACTTGCCTAGGGTCACACAGCGGGGAGAGGTAGAGCAGGGCCTCTAGTCCGAGACCGCCGACTCTACACCTGGTGTTCGTGCTGAGACCTCAGGCTGCTTCCCAGGTCCTCTGGGATAGCCCCTGCCTTGCACCAGGTGAGGTGATGACCCATCAGGGCTGCCAAGATGAGGGAGCTGGGAGGGGCGGCCATGGTGTGTGGGGAGACCCTGGCTAGGCTCCATGAGGACCTGCAGATGGCAACATGGGGAGCAAAGGGGGGGTGGCAGGGCTATGGGCGTCACTGGGGAGTTTGCAACTTGGGTTTCTCTGTGTTTCCCGATCTCTAGCCCTCCCAGGTTTCTGGCTCAGAACTCTCTTAACTATTGAATAGTCACACATTCACACTCATTCATTCAGCTGTTTATTGAGCACCTACTGTGTGCCATACCCTGTGCTGGGTACTGGGAGCACAGCAGTGAACTAGACAGACAAAAGCCCATGATGATAATCATGTAATCACACACACACACACACACACACACACACACACACACACAAAACCGGGCCACATATTATCAAGGAGAGGCACAAAAGGCAAGGGGACTTAAACCAATGAAAGAAGTTGGGAAACACTTTCCAGGGAAGTGACTTTTTTTTCCTTAAGAGCTTTATTGAGGTATAATTGACATACCATAAACTGCACATGTTTAAGGTGTGCAGTTTGATAAGTTTTGACACGTGGATGCACTCATGAAACCATCAGCACAGTCAAGATAATCCATCACCCCTAAACATCTCCCTCCCACCTGCCACATGCTGCCTCCAAGGAGGCAACGTTTGGGCTGAGAACTGAAGGAGGCATGAGTTACTCTGCTCAAGTGGTCAGGGAAAAGCATTCAGGCAGAGGGAACAGCATGTGCAAAGGCCCTGGGCCTGGAGTGAGCTCCCAGCCATCTCTCCTTAGTTGCCCTAGTTGCAACTTTTAGCACCTTTCCCCCTGGTGTTAGACAATTTCAGTCAGTCATGTATTCACTCAACAAACCCTCAGCCTTCTCCTATATGCCTGGGACATAAACATGACTCAAGATACTATCCCTACCCATGAGAGACAGAAACAGTGACTCAGAGGAAGGTGGGGAAGGTTAGGGCTTCTGATTATGATGTGTTTCTTCTGTGCTTGGCCCTGTACCCAGGAAGCCCTTTATGGTTGCCATCACTATTCCCATTTTACAGATGGAGAAACTGAGGTTCTGAAAGGTAACTTACCCAAAGAGGCCTCTTTGGGCCTCAGTTTCCCCATCTGTAGAATGGATGGGAGTGCAGGCTAAGGGGCCTAGGCAACCCTGCCGGCTCCCAGAGCCCTTCACCCAGGGTCCTCTCTCGTCTCCAGCAGGACCATGGGCAGCAACAAGAGCAAGCCCAAGGATGCCAGCCAGCGGCGCCGCAGCCTGGAACCTGCTGATAACACCCATGGCGGCTGTGGCGGCGGCGGCGGCGGTGGCGGCGGCGGCGGCGGCGGCGGGGGTGCCTTCCCCACCTCACAGACCCCCAGCAAGCCGGCCTCCGCTGATGGCCACCGAGGCCCCAGCACGGCCTTCGCCCCTGCAGCCGCCGAGCCCAAGCTGTTCGGAGGTTTCAATTCCTCCGACACAGTCACCTCCCCGCAGAGGGCGGGGCCCCTGGCTGGTCAGTGCGCCTGGGAGTGTGGGAGCCGGGTGGCCCTGGCGCCTCCCCCAGGAGGGCTGTGTGCCCTGGGGGAGCAACGCCCCCTCTCTGGGCTGCTGTTTCTTTCGCTCAGTGACGGGGAGGAGTCTGGGGGTTACTTGGCTTTAGGGACCATTGGGAGTTTCCTGGAGGCTTTATAAACTGGAAAGTGTGGTGCACACTCCATTGCCTTTAGGGGTGAATCCGATGTGGCGTATAAAGGGCCCTAGAGATATAGGACTATAGGCGGAAACAGGCCAGAGAGCCGGGGGGTTTCTCGGAAGCACGGGGACGGGTCTGAGGCATTGCTTTTTGCTATGGTCAGCCCAGAGATGGATCAGGACAGGAGGCGGTGAGTGGCCAAGGGGGCGGGGCGGGTTAGAACGGAGAAAGAGAACTGGGGTCTTCAGAGGCCAGGCCCAATGCCGAGATGCGCCCCTGCACCCTCTGCTGGCGCTTTGTGGGTATAGCAGCGCCAGGCAAAGGATGCTTACAGATGCAGATGTGGTCCTGGAGACACACAGACATAAGACCCTCACACAAACATGTGCATTCTTACCCGGACACCCTCACACAGAGCCCCCCCCCCCCATACACACACTCACACACAGTCAGCAACTCATTCAGGACACCCATACAAGACATTTACACGTGCTGAGCTAGAGACGCTTTCGTAAACAGACACACCATGCACATAGAGACACACTCAGGGACACATGGATGTGCACCCTCCAGGCACAGACACACACCCAAGGCAAATGTACACAGATACAAACACACATATGCAAAAAACCTCATACTCCCAGATGGAGACAGACACATGTGGTCAGAAGCCCTTCAAGAGCACACACGTGCCCAGCTAGAAATGCCATCCCAGAGACCCACAGACTCACACATGCACAGATGCACGTATGTGCAGTGAGAACACACAGGCACAGACACACACCCAAGTGAGACAGACCCACAAACATACCCATTCGTTTGTTCAAGAGACAGTTGTGGCGCCCCTTCTGTGCGCCAGGTCTCTTCTGGTGCTGGGGTCACAGCAACGTGTAAAACAGACAAAACCCCTGTGGGGGAGAGAAGCAAAGGGCAAGGTGTGTAAACCGTGCAGGGTGTTAGTGGGTGGTAACTGCTGTGAAAGAGCAAAACGGGCAGGGAGTAGTGTTGGTGGATGTATGGCTGGAGGTTGTAACTTCACACGGGGGGACAGAGAAGGCTTCAGAGGGGACAGTTACCTGCAGCCAAGATCTTCCCTGACACGCAGAAGCATCCAGAGTCATACCTCCCCAGAACAGAGCCACGTCCCCAGGCGCAGTTTCCTTCATTCACTGCTTCATTCATCTAATGGTTGTTTCTTGAGCACGTACTATACACCAGGCTCGAGGAACAAAACAAAGATGTCTGTTATTGGGGACTTCTGGGGCTGTGGGGAAGACAGATAGCAAACAGAGAAGCCAACACCCAGCATCCCCTCAAGCCCAGTGGGCGCACTCAGAGGTGGAGAGACGCACGTGCTTCCTACACGCCCTCACAAGCGTGCGGGACACACAGGCACAGGGGGACATGCGTAGAGGCCCACCCCCAGTGAATGGGACCAGGCCTCTGGGCTGGCGGTGGGAGACCAACCCCATCCCCGCCCAGGGTGCAGGGCTCTCTTGTCCACCTCTCCCCCCAGCCATGGCTCTGGCCGTTCTGACATGCCCCACCTTCTGTGCAGGCGGAGTGACCACCTTTGTGGCCCTCTATGACTATGAGTCGCGGACAGAGACTGACCTGTCTTTCAAGAAAGGGGAGCGGCTCCAAATTGTCAACAACACGTGAGTGCCTCCCTACCCCACTGCCCCTCAGGACCCCAACCCTGGGCCTGGTCTTGGGATAGAGCCACTTCTGAGCGTCCAGGGCCAGCTTCATGGGCAGCAGGCAGAGCTGGGTGTCCAGGCAGCTGAGGTGCAGGGAACTGTCCTGGGGCCTCTGGGGGTGATGAGGCAGGCGCCGGTGGTCGGGGGTCTGGGACGGCTCCAGGGACAGCGATCTGGGTCCGTAACTGGACAGCAGGGCACAGCACTCCAGATCCCAGAACCCGCACAGGGGCATGTGATCAGCGCAGGACTGGGCCGGGGACCCAGGACTACAAAAAGCAGGGCCTGTGGAGCTGGAGGCTGTGCCCACAGAGAGGCTGGAGAGCCTGGGCAACCAGTAAAGCCAGAGTCTGCAGCTGTAGAGGGAGGGCCCTCATTGGGAGGGTTGGGGGACCCATCCTGGGGACCCAGTGTGAGAGGAGTCAGGATAGGGCAAGGGGGTGAGATGGTGCGATAGGGTGTGGAGGGCGGGGCACCCTGGTGGGCATCTCTGCTTCACCTCCAGGGACTCCAGCCTTGGGATGGGGCATCCTAGGGCCAAGTTGGCGTATGGGGGGGATGGGGGCCCCTGCCAGGCTTGGGGGCCCCTGTGAGCAGGGATAGTGAACTGGCGAGGGGTGGGTGAGGCTCTGGCCATGGGGTGGCGTCCTTCCCCTCCTCCCCACTCCCCTCCTTTCCTTGCCTAGAGTGCAGTGAGGTGGGGTGCAACGCCTGTCATGGCGGGTGGGGGGGTGCAGGCTTTGAGTCATGTGCCATGGGGTGGTCACAGCTGGGGTGATCACACTGGGGGCGGAGCTGCCGACAGAGGGCGGAGCTGCCGACAGAGGGTGGGCTACAGCTCCACGCCTGCTGCATTCCTGCCTTCGGAGGGCCTGCGTCCCCTCTCCGCCACCTCCCATCCCCCCAACAGCCTCGGGGAACCCCCTCCCCATTCCTGGCCCGTGCTTCCTCCCTCCAGCTCTCTCTCAGCTTCTCCCTCTCTGCTTCTCTCTCGCTGGCCCTAGGAGGAAGGTGGATGTCAGGTGTGTACACACTCCGTGGGCGGCGGGCTGGGTAGGGGCGCTTCACTGGTGGGGGTGGGCTGCCGCCGGCATGTGCTTCACATGGTCTCTGGCTCCCTTGGTTGCGCTTCCCCAGCTTCTGTCCTCACCCCCAATAGTTTGACCAGATCCCTACCTTAATCCCAGGCTGCGAATGGGGAGGGTCCTCCCATCACCCCTGTCACTCCCCGTCCACCTCATGCTAACCCATCCCCTCCCTGTTCAGCCCACACTGAGTGCCAGCTGCATGCAGGGTCCAGTGCTGGGCCCAGTGAGGTCTGGGTGGAGAAGGCCATGCCCTCCTGGAGCCAGAGTGTGGCCGGGATGCAGCCCCAGTCCAGGCCAAGTGGCAGGCAGAGGGCGGGGCCGGGGTCAGCTCAGGCCTTAGGGCCCCTGCTGTGTGCCCCCCCTCTGATGGCGACCACAGGGCCTGGGAGTTTCAAGCAGGACGCTGCAGGAAGCACAGTGAAGTCGAGGGGATGGAGGGAGCGGAAGAAGGCGGTTCCCCTCGCAGAAAGGCAGCTTGTGGGAGGGTGCAGCGCTGGAGGGGGCTGGTGGCCTTCAGGGCTGCAGAAGGGCGAGAAGGTTCTAGAGGGTAGAGTAGAATCGATCCATGAGCATCCTCGAAGGCCTGGCTAAGGGGGTTGGACGTCTCCACCGTCTCCAAGCATTTCTTGCTTCTTCATGCCTCCCTGCCCTTTGTGCATGTCGTTCTCGCTGCCTAAAGCACCCTTTCTCCCATCTCTGTCTGGCAAACTCCTATTCATCCCTCAAGATCCAGTTCAGAACTGCCCCCTTTGTGAGGCAAAGGGGAAAAGAGGTAGCAGGCATTTTTACCCATGTCCTTGTATTTGCTCTGCTGCCCTCCCACCAGGGCTGTAGTGATGGGGGAGGGGCCATCTCCATTTTGCAAATGAGGAAACTGAGGCTCAGAGATGTGAAGGCCTTTGTCCAAGGTCACACAGCTACCAAGTAGCAAAGCCAGGATTGGAACTTGGGCAGCAGCTCTCTCCCTTCCTTAAGCTGCTGTCCCGGAGGGAGGGGGCTTTCCCAGCTCCCCCCACCCGCTTCTGTCTGAGTTCCAATGCCGCTCTAGTTCTCTTATGGTTCCGGCTGTTTGTATCTCCCTCTCCTTAAACTGGGAACTCCTTGAGGGCTGCTCTTGGGCCTGCCACATTTCTGGGTCCCCCATCACCTGTTGCTCAGCACACTGTGGGTGCCCTGGTGGTGATTTTGCACGAGATGAGTGAACAGTCATAAAATAGCCACCGTCTCTCGTGCCTCGAGCGTGGGCCTGTTCTCGTGCGGAGCAGTTGCGTTGTTTTATTTATACAGCGCCACAGCCCTGGAAAGTGGAAATGCTTACTTGCTCCATTTTACAGATGAGGAAACTGAGGCCCAGAGAGGTGAAGTGACTTGCTCAAGGTCACACAGCTAGTAGTGGCAGAGCTGGGAGGGGTAGGCATGACCCCGAGCCCTTGGAAGAGGAGCTCTGTGGAGGTGCCGAGGAGCTGGGAGGAGGGAAGGGCCCGAGCTGGGGAGGATGCCTCAGGTTAGAGGCTTTGAAGTACTGGAGGATCTCAACCAGCAACAATGGGAAGAGTGTCTCAGGGGGTCACAGCTTGAGCAAAGCTCTCAAAACTTTGATTCTGCCTCTTTCACTCAGAGTCAGAGGGCAGCCCTCACGTCTTCCTTTGTCCAGCCCCTTGCCTTCCTTCTTCCTGCCTTCCATGATGGGCTGGGGGCTGCCAGGAAGTGATGGAGTCCCATCCGTGGGAAGCCCTTGGGTGGCAGTGAGGCACCCCGATTGGAGGGTGAGGGAGGGTGGGAGTGGATGGGGAGCCCTTCCTCACATCACAAAGCTCAGCTGCTCCTCTGAGAGAGTTGGGGGGCTGGCATTAGAGGAAGAAGAGGGATGATGGGATGGTGGGGAGAGGCTTAGTGGAAGACGGGCCACCCACATTTGAGGTGCTCATGTCTCATACCTCACCCAGGGACCACCCTGCATGTCCTTCCACTGTTGTTGCTTAAGGTCTATTATTGTGAACCCCTTGCTCCAACCCCTCTCCCTGCAGGAATGAGGGACTTTCTGAGTCTAACCTGTGACTGGGCTGGGAGTCGGGGAGGGAGAGCTTAAGGCTGAGCCTGTCTGTTGGGGTTTGGCCAGGGCTGGCTGGGTTGGGGTCCTCACAGTAGCAGCCTGGAGCCCGCACGCCCTGGATCTCCATGCCAAACGGTTCTGCTCCTAGAATCCTGGGTACTGTGTGGTCTTGGGTCCGAGGAAGCCACTGGGGTCTGAGGTGTGACTGGCCTGAGCCCCTGCCCCGGTGTCTAAGTCTTCAGGAGTCAGAGCCCCTCTGGGTCTGACTCTGGGATGCTTCCTAAATTGCCCTTTCCTCCCACCCAGATGATTCCAGCAGCTTCTCTGGGGCAGTGCTCCAGCAGGCACTGGCTTCTGTCCCCTTGCCCTGGGCACTCCAGTTCTACTTCCCACCATGGGGTGAGGGACCCCTTCTGGCCCTCCTCACACGACTTGCCTTGGCCTCACCCTGCTCTCTCCCCACCAACCATGGGTCCAGGCCTCAGGGCTCGGAAACTTGACTGCCTGGGCCGTACCCAGCTGCCCTGGCTTGCCTGTGATCCCCAAACGGCTCCTCTGGCCAGTCCCAACAGCCCAAATGAGTGAAACAGAAGGACCCACCTGGCATAATGTCCCAGGTTCCAAAGCTGCCACACTCCCAATGCACACGCCAGCCTGAGTTACCCACAAGGTTTAGGCTCCAAAAAGAGGATCCTGAGGCTCAGAGAGGTGAGGTCAGTAGCGTGAAGTCACACAGCTAGTGACAGCAGTTGGGATGTAAAATTGTTGCTTGGGGACTCCTGGTCCAGTGCTTTCTCCTCTTGCCATATGTGGGAGGGTGAGGAGTCAGGCAGGGAATGTGTGATTCCCTTCCTTCCCTCTTCCTGCCTATCTGATAGGAACCAGGCCCTAGGGAAGGCGCCAGATGCAGTACCTCTGCTCAACCTGTTAGGTTTACACCGCTGTTACTTCTGAGCCGGGCGCAGATCGGTATCCCCGCCAGACTGGACTGATCTGGGAAGCTATGGGGCCCCTCATCGTGAGGGCAGTCCCTGGTCCTTGGCTGAGACAGCTCACAGCCACCTGAGGCAGGTTTGAGCCTCCCAGACTGTTGGCATGGGAAGATGGGGCTTGATATCTCCATTTCACAGGTGGGCAAACTGAGGCTCAGATGATAATCACAGTAATCAGCTTACCCAAAGCCTGGCTTGAAGCTGACTGATTTACACACTTTGCCTGCACGGGAGATTTTGTGAATATTATCTCCTTTTTACAGATGAGGAAACTAAGACCCAGAGAGGATAGGGTACTTGCCCAAGGTCACACAGCAAATCCTTATCGGAGACTGGAACTGAGCTGCTTTGGTTTTTAAAAACATTTTGGAGAGTGGGGAGGAGTACCACAGAGTTGCAGATTTAATTGCTTTTCTTTTTTTAGCCAAATCAAGATACTAACAGCTCATGCATGCCGAGCACCTACTACGTGCCAGGCCCTGTGCCAGCATTTTACATCCTCAGAGGGAGGCATGAGTATCCCCTTCCTGCAGATGAGGACCAAGGTCCTGCAGGGCCAAGGTAACGCAGCCTGCAAGTGGTGAGCTGGGCTGGCGCCAGGACGCCCTGATTCTGGCGCTCAGGCTCTGAGGTACCTCTCAAGCTGGGGCCAGGCTGAAGGTGGACCTTGGATCCTGTGAGATTGCAGCGCACCTCCATCCCTGCCCTTGTGAAATAACACCCCCAACCTGGACTGTGAGCCCAAACTCACACATGGGCTGATGTTAGGCGGTGGAGGCTCTGCTGGCAGAAGGCTGGGTAGTGTCAGCAGAGCTGAACCCTCACCCTTGCTTCTGGGGCCCTGCTTGGTTGGCCCCTGGGCACAAGCTCCTGCCGGCCTTCCCCTGTGAGTGGGTGGCTGGGGGCTTCCCAGAGGCCAGCCAGCTTGCACACTCTGGCTTTGTCAATCTGCCTCATTTTGTAGTCTCTGACCTAGACCTCGGCCCAGTCCTGCTGCCTCCTCCTCCATCTTCCCCTGGTTTCTCTGAGGGTCTCTGAGCCTCTGAGAGGCCTGGGCAGGGTGCAGGGGTCCAGGAGGCCTGCTGTGTCTGGCTGTGGGCACACAGGGGCCCTGGTTCTCACCCTTGCTCTGCTGTTGATTCGCTGTGTGGCTTTGGGCAAATCGCCCTTCTCTATGCCTTATTTTCCCCCTTGGTGACATGAAGACTTGGGACTGGAAGATCTCAGCTCTTCCCTGTGATTTGAGTCCTTGCTGTGTAGCCTTGGGAAGTCTCTGCCCCACTCTGTGCCTCAGTTTCCCCAACTCTACAAAGAAAGTGCTGGGTTACTCCAGCCTGGGTGCTGTGTGTCCTTGGGCTGGTCCCTAGACATCTCTGAGCCATAGTTTCAGCATCTGGGGGGCTGAGGCCTGCCTTCCTTCTTAGCAGGTTGGCCTTGAGGGTCAAATGGGACAGACAAGTGTGGATCCCCCACCCTATGTGGGGGCACACAGAGAGGTAGATGGAGGGCCTGGGCATCTTTAGGCTCTTTCCTTGAGGCGGGCCTCGCCCTCTTACTCCAGGGCCCTCCCTCTCCCGCAGAGACCCCCATGTGAGCTTGTGCCCCCGCCTGAGCATGCGTGCGGTGATCTCCCAGCCAAGTCAGACCGCACAGCCCCAATCTCTCTCTCTTCACCTCACTCCATCCAGAAGGGACCCACACTCTCTGGTTGAGCCTCGGCCCACCTGGCTGGGCCCCTGGCTCTGGGATGCTCACCTGTACTCACCTGTTCTCAGAGAGCTCCCCCAGCCCCACTCTCTCCCGGCCTCAACTTCTCCATCTTCAAAATGGGCTGAAGAATATGGGTCAGAGGCAGCTCAGAAAAACCAGGAGCCAGGGATCCAGGTTCAAGTCCAGACTGTGGCTGTGGGCAAGGGCCTTTCTCTCTTTGTGTCCCGGTGATAGGGAGTGGGGGAGGGCATCCTGCTTGCTGTGTGTCTTCTCAGGGTTGTGATGAGGTCAAAGGCAGCCTTGGATTGAGAAGCTCAGCAAGGTATCAAGCCCTGCTGCACCCTGTAGGGAAGGCTTCCTTCTCATCTGGGAGTTAGGAACCTGGGCCTGGCTGCGTGACGTGACCTTGAGCAGAGGCCTCTGCTTCTCTAGCCTCAGTCTTCCCATCTGCACAGTGGGAATGGGAGGGGGCTGGACCCTATTTCCCAGGCAGCCCTTCCCATTGGCCTCTCCTCCCTCCCCATAGACCCTCTCCCTGTCCCCTTGGATTGCTTTGGATGCGAGGCCCTAGTGGCTGCCCCGCCTTGTCCCCCCTCCCCCGTACCCAGCACCGCCTGGCGCTCAGCTCTCTCCCTCGCTCTTTCTGCCTCTCTCTCTCTCACCACCCCCATTTCTGCCTCTTCTTTCCTGTTGGGCTCTCGCTTTCTCCTCCCTCCTCTGTGTCTCTGGACCCCCGCTCCAGCCAGACCTGGTTCACATTCAGATGGCTGCAAAGGTACTTCTGCCCCCTCCCCACTCCCACCCAGACCCAGGGGACCCGCCCTGCCGGGGGCTCTTCCCGCCCATCACCCTGTCCCCATCACCTCCTCCTCATGGGGCAATTAGTGTAGAGGGCCCTGGGTACTGGGGCTCTGCCACCTCAGCTCCCTCTGACACGACTCGCTGTGTGACTTTGGGCAAGTCCCAGCCCCCTCTGGCCTCAGTTTCCCCCATAGATGGGTAGGCTGCAGGAGGAGGCCTGTAGTTTTCAGTCAAGGAACCCTGTGGGTGTGACCCATGATCTGTGACAAAGGCAAGCATTGCTCCAGTTTGCAGGGTTGGCGCCTGGATTGTCACCAAGCCCCCAAAGAGCCACCCCTCGCCTCCACTCAGGTCTTACCAGCTCCCAGGCTTGGGCTTCCAAATCTCAGGACTTGTGGAGGCTTTGAAGGTCTGATTTGACATCCATCTTAGGAGGAATCTTCTCCTGTTACAACTTGCTTGCTCCCCAAAGACAGGGAACTCCCTCCCTCAATCCCAAGGCGGCTCTTGGCATCTTGAGACTGCTTGTTCTATCTGAAGGAAAGCAGATCACTTCCTGTCCCAGGACTCTGCCCCGTGAATTCGGGCCTTGTCATCTGAGTCAGCTTTGGCCAAGAGGCATCTGGGGTAGGGAGGGGAAGAGTCCCAGGCCGCCTCGGCCTGGCAGCTGTGAGAGGCCTGATCTCACTGTTCCCTGCACCTCACTCAGCCTCAAGAGCCCCCAGCACAGCACCTATAAAGACTGCAGGCATCGGGCTCCATTGCTGATGGTTCCCTTCTCCTTTGCTCCCTCCCTCTCCCCCTGCTCAGAGAGGGAGACTGGTGGCTGGCCCACTCACTCAGCACAGGACAGACGGGCTATATCCCCAGCAACTACGTCGCGCCCTCCGACTCCATCCAGGCCGAGGAGTGAGTATCGACTCTGGCCTCCTGCTTGCTTACCATCGCTGCCAGTTCAGAGCTTCTCTCCTGGGCTAGAGTGGGAGGTCTGGCTGCCCAGGGCCCCAGCCACATCCCAGGAAGAGGCACTGTGGGTGGGCGGAAGCCTGGACCACCAGCACCATCCTTCCACCTCCCTCCCCAGGTGGTACTTTGGCAAGATCACCAGACGGGAGTCAGAGCGGTTACTGCTCAATGCGGAGAACCCAAGAGGGACCTTCCTAGTGCGAGAAAGTGAGACCACGAAAGGTATGAGTGCTTCTGCTGACCAGTGGGAACTGAGCCTTTTGTGGGTTATTTGAGCCGGGTATTGTGGAATGAATAGGAGTTTGGTATATGGAGTGGGGTGGGAAGAGCCCTCTAGCTAGAGAAAAAGACAGGATCAAAGGCAGGGAGGTCCATTTGAGGAACACTGAGTCACTCTGGGTTGACCAGAGATGCAGCAAAAGATGATGCAACAGGTGCAGCAAAAGAGGCCAGCCTCTCTGGCCTCAGGTTCCTCAGGTGAGGAATGGGCACAGGTTGTCAGGGAGTCTGAGGGTCACAGAGCAAAAGGCTATTCCCAGGGAGGGTGTTGATGCAATGGGCCCCTCTCCTTCCCCTTCTCTAGGGGCCTCAGGGGCTGGACTGGGTGCTGGGACCTGGCTTTGCCCTTCCCCCAACAGTCCTGGCCTCTTTTCCTCTCCTGTTCTTCCTCCCCACCAGAGAATGATCACCCCTTTCTCTCCAGCCCCTCCGCACGTGGGTTGCAGACTCCATCACCATAGCTACGGAGCTCCCGCTTCCTGTGGGCCTGGGGCTCGGTGGGAGATGGGAAGGCAGAGCATCTGTGTCATGTGTGTGCATTTCTGAGAGGTCATGTGGCTGTGCATGCCGTGTGTGGGTCCAGGCATGTGTGTGCACACGTGGGGGTGGAGTTGTCTGTGGGTTGCTGTGTGGGAGTGAATTGTTACGGGTTTGTCCTTGTGCCCAAGGGCCTAGGGAGTGTGGACCTGTGTGATCATACAGCCACTGGACACAGGCATACCTGTGTGTGTGCACATGTGGTCAGGGCTTGGCCTTAGACTCAGGCCTGTGGCTTCTCTACGCACACGGCCTGGCCATCTGTGGAAAGTCATGGCTGTCCAATGCAGGCTTTAGAGACCCAGGTATGGGTTCAAGTCCCAGCTCTGTGCCTGACTTGCTGGGTGACCTGAGGCTCGCTGCTTTCCCTCTCTGGGCCTCATTTTCCCTTCTTTACACTGGAGATTGTAACCCCCACCTGAGGATTGTCCAGAGGTTTTGTGGGCTGTGCGGACTGGGCTTCTAGCATGAGGCCTGTGTGCTGCTTCCCGAGAAAGGCTTTCTCTGGCCCCTGGAGCCTCCTCCCCTACCCCTGGGGCTCAGCCTTGTTCCCTGATGCCACCCCAGGCATCTCTTAGGCTCAGGCTTAGCCAGGCCTGTCGGGCAGAAGGAAACTTTTCCAGCCCAGAGCTCTTCCAGGCTCAAGGGAAACAGGGAGGGGCCATCGAGATTGGCCCAGCTTAGCTCTGGCAGCCTTCAGGCCACACCCAGTACGTGGTCTTCTGCCCAGGATCGCTCCTGCCTGAGCCTGGAGTCTTCAGGAAGGGGCAGGGCCCGGCCGGACAGTGTGCCCGTGGGCAGACCCCCAGAGGGAAGGCAGTTAGGCCAGGGACACACAGCCACTCGGGACCATTCCTGTTAGGCTCCCTGCCAGCATTTATCGAGCACCTACTGTGTGTCAGGCCCTCTTATATGTAGGCTCATTGAGTCTCCCCAGCAGCCCGGGAAGTAGCCCCATTGTGCAGCGGAGGAAACCGAGGCCCAGAGAGGGCTAGCCACTCGCTCAGGTCACACAGTTGGGATGCACACCTGGGCTTCAGAGGTCTTGCTAGGGCCAAGCGTTCATGGAAAGGCTCTCCGGTCAGGTGCCCCTTTGTCCTTTAGCTCTGCCCCAGTGGCCGCCCCAGAACTGGGTGCTCAGAGACAGGCTGGACCAGACCTGGCTCTGCCTGTGCCTCCCTTCCGTCCCGTGCTGGGTCGGTGTGCTCGGTGCCGTGGCCCATCGGTGGGCTGGCATGGTGGTCACGGCTCCTCTTTGGCCTGCCCTGCAGGCGCCTACTGCCTCTCAGTGTCTGACTTCGACAACGCCAAGGGCCTCAACGTGAAGCACTACAAGATCCGCAAGCTGGACAGCGGCGGCTTCTACATCACCTCCCGCACCCAGTTCAACAGCCTGCAGCAGCTGGTCGCCTACTACTCTAGTGAGTGCCGGCCAGGCCTCCCGGGCGGCCAGCTGGGCGCAGGGGAGTGTAGGCCCTCGGAGAGCATGCGGGGGTCTCCGCCTATCCTATGAGCTGCAGACCCTGAGGAGGGGGGCTTTGGGGCCAAGAAGGGCCAGGACTTCTGTCACCCTGGGGGTGTGCGCTCCCGTTCCCCTCCCCCCATCTTCCTCTCCCCTTTCTCCCTCCTCCCACCCCCTCTTTTTTCCTTCTCTCCTCCCTGTGCCCTCTCTTCCCTGTTTCCCCTCTTCCCTCCCCCCACCCCAACCTGCCCCTCTATCCTCTCTCCTCCTCCGCAGCTGCCTGGTGAGGAGGGGGATGCCTGGAGGAGTGAGCTGGGAAGGAGGGGGCATAGGCCGGTGTCATTTGCCCCTGCAGCCTTAGGACCAGTTAGAACTGGTTACCGGGAGACAAGGAGGGGGTGGCTCGAGCGGGAGAGAGAGCGCGCGCAGGCGGGGAGCTCACGTGCGCAGGTCGTGAGCGTGATACACGGGCCAGGCCGAGTGTGCGGGAGTGTGGCCGATCCGTCTGGATGTTCAGGGCTGCCCGGCTGGACTGAGGCGTCATGGCCTGGGTGCTCCCACGTGGACAGCTCTCTGTGGGTGTCTGTGGGCCTGTGGCACGTGGCCGTGGCCTGCGCGTGCAGGCGTGGCCTTTCCTGAGAGCGCACGCTACTCCTCCTCTGTTGGCTAGGCCTCCCGAATCCCTCTAGGATCTGCCATCCCGCTCTGTCCCCTTGGCCACCACTGTAGGTTTCATTCTGAACCCCGTTCCCCCAGATCAAAACCCTCCAGGGATTACCTTGGAATTTTAGGATAAAGACGCCCATGTGGCCTCTGAGGCCTTGGGTAGTCTAAACCTGGCTGGCCTCCCTGCCTTACCTGGTGCTCTCCTTCCCCCAGTCACTCTCCAGCAGCCCCCTGGCCTCCTTTCAGTTCCTCCAACCCAGGGGCTTATTTCTCCCTCAGGGCCTTTGCACATGCATGAGGCAGCGTGCCCTCTGCCTGGAGGGCTATTTTCCTGAGTCAACCACTCACTTTCCTGTGGATCCAAGCTCAGGTGCCGCTTCCTCTGGGAAGCCTTCCAGGATGCCACCCAGCCCACCTGCTATTGCATGCACAGCTCTCCTCTGTCACACTCGTGGTCCTCGGAGGTGATTAAGGGAAGTTGGGTGTCGTCCTGGACTATGCACTTCCTGAGGGCAGGTTTCCACTGGGTCCCTGGCACCTGCCTAGGTAGCCCCCGCTTAAAGTCTGATGAATGAATGAATGAATGACTCAGGGAGCAGATGCACGAGGTGGTGTGGGCCTGTGTTGGGGACGGTTGTGTACACATAGGGTATGGATGCCTGGCCTTGGGGGTGTCCTGTGCCTCCCCGAAGCCTGTGTGTATACAGTGTGTAAGTCTGCGGGACACGGAGACCCCAGCACGGACGCCGGGCCTGAACTCCACCTCCCTGCCTCTGTCTTCAGAACATGCTGACGGCCTGTGCCACCGCCTCACCACTGTGTGCCCCATGTCCAAGCCACAGACTCAGGGCCTGGCCAAGGACGCCTGGGAGATCCCCCGGGAGTCGCTGCGGCTGGAGGTCAAGCTGGGCCAGGGCTGCTTCGGAGAGGTGTGGATGGGTAAGGCCTTGCCCCGGCCCCGCACACCCCGCCATGTGCCCACCTGCGAACCAGGCAGATGTCTGTCCAAAGTGGCAGCTCAAGGCCCCATGGGTCCCCCAGCCTTCGCCTCCACGAGCTCCATCACCTCTGCTGAACAGTGGGTTCTACTTTCAACATGGAGCTCCCCCAGTGGTGGCTGACAGCAAGTTGAGGTGTAGACCGCCACACCTCCGCACACCGTGGTACCTGTTTACCCAGAACTGCTCAGGGCTGGGCATCGTGACGCCCCAGTGACGTGCCGTGCGGCCTGGGCTGGGTGGCTTCACTCTGGAGGGCTATTTTTCCGAGTCAACCACTCACCCTCCTGTGGATCCAAGCTCAGGTGCCACTTCCTCTGGGAAGCCTTCCAGGATGCCACCCAGCCCACCTGCTATTGCATGCACAGCTCTCCTTTGTCACACTCATGGACAGAGCCTCGATCTTCCCAACTGTAAAATGGGACTGGTGATAATAGGACACCCTGGTGGGGTTGAGAGAACGCTGGCCCCGTGTGGGTCCACACGTTAGCTTCAGCTGTGGGAAGAGAAGCCCCCGCTCACAGAAGGAGTACAGGGTCTGGCGTGTTCCAGGCCTGTTAATGATCTCCTGTCTAACTCTGGAGAGACGGCCAAACCGTCCTTGAAAACAAATGCCACGCAGCCCTGACAAAACCCAGGCCCCCTTCTGCTTTGGTTTCTGCTGACACAGGAGTTGCAGAGGCAGCGGTGAGGCAGGCCTGGCTGTTGTGAGCCTGCGCGTCCAGCGAGGGGGTGTGTATGTTGTGGGGGGGGTGGTGGATGGCCGTGTGCTGTTTTCAAGGTTGTTTCATCTGAGCCGCAGTATTCACTTGGCGTCACCACCACCACTTCCCTCCCTTCAGAGGAAGAGATGATGGAGGAGAGCAGAGGGGGTTCCTGGGTGGCAGCACTGCAGGGACAGAGGCCTGCAGGCTGGAGGTCAGGCCAAGTCAGGGAAGGGGAGGCTTTGAGCTGGGGAGAGGGGAGGGGGATGAGAAGCCAGCTCCCAGGCACAGGCACAAAAAGAGGACGTGAGCAAAACCTGAAAAATCCATGGCGTCAGCCATTCCTGTGGCTGCAAAACTCATTCCTGGCTTGGGCGTGCGGTGAACAGTCAGTGGGGGAGGCTCCCGTTCCTCCCTGGGTGATCCAGGTAGACTCACGAAGCGCCTGGTACGCATGCCCAGAGGGCCTGTGCCGGGAAGGCCACAGACAGGGGCCCGAGCCCCAGCTCGCACCTGGAGGCCCAGAGACGGGCAGGAATGGGCCCAAGGCGCCTCAGGCCCGGCTGGGACAAAACTCAGATTAAACACACTGGTTTAGAGCACAGCTTCCCCTAAGGCCTCACAATGTAAAAACCAGATAATAATAAAATGACAGCTGCAGCTATTATTAACTGTGTCCTTACAGTGGGCTTGGCCCAGTGGCTAAAATCTCATTTAATCCTCAAACAGCCCACAGGTGGATACTATAGCATCCCCATTTTCCGGATGAGAAAATCGAGGCTCAGAGAGGGGAACTGGCTCACCTACGGTCTCACTGCTGGGAGGAGGCAGAGGTGGCAGCCAAACTCCTGCCAGACTGACGTCCGAGCCCTTCTACTTAGTGTGCTGCCTTACTGTTCGGGGAGTGTGGCTTGAGACGAGCTCTTGTTCTGGTGGCCTTGTTCTGAGGCCGGCTCTGCCTCACCCCCCGCCCCCACGAGTACATGCTCCATCTGCTAACACCCGGGCCACCCGAAGGAACACGCCTCCCCAGGAGAGGGCAGTTGAGTTGGAACCACGGTCCCCCAACTCTCAGATGAGTGTGCTGCCTTGGGGGACATCTCTGATAATCAGCATCCGAACAACAGCTCCTGTTTCTTGAGCGGGCCCTGTGTGCAGGTGGGACACTGAGGTCCAGAAAGGGGCTGGGCCTTGGCCGGGCTTGTCACGTGGCCTGGGAGGCCAGAGCTGAAGTTGGTACCCAGGCCGGCGGATCCTGGTCCCTGTGGGGTGGGAATGGGGGTCCTCCCCTGAGGCTGCCTGCACCCCTTTCCATGCAGGGACCTGGAATGGCGCCACCAGGGTGGCCATCAAAACTCTGAAGCCCGGCACGATGTCTCCGGAGGCCTTCCTTCAGGAGGCCCAGGTCATGAAGAAACTGAGGCATGAGAAGCTGGTGCAGCTGTACGCAGTGGTGTCTGAGGAGCCCATCTACATCGTCACGGAGTACATGAGCAAGGGTGAGGCCTGCGTGATGGCGCGGACACGTGGGTGAGCCCTGGCTGGGGTCCTCACAAAAGGGCAGGTGGGACGTGCTTCACCTCCCACCACATCTAGAGCATACGCCTTTAAAGGCGGAATGAATGGAAAGAACCAACTTTCCAGGTCAATGGAAAGTTAAACCAAAGGTTGCCTTTCTCCGTTCATTTCGTTTTTAATGATTTCCCACGATGCATCTATGTCCCCCCATTTGCTGGTTTTGGAAAGCCATTTGCCATTCTGGGGCTGGAAGGAGAGCTCCCTGAATCCTCCAAGCTGAGCCACAGCACATCTGGGTCAAGTTCCTGGCTTGACTTTTACTTGGTTTTGAAATTAATTATTTTTCAAAATTCCACTTTTTGGAGGTATAATTTACATGGGATAAAATACACCCATTTTAAGCGTCCAGTTCGGTGAGGTTTAACAAATGGCTATGCTGTGTATCTCCTACCACAACCGAGATATAGATGGCCGTCACCCCAGGAAGCACCCTTGTACCCCTTTGCAGATAGTGCTCTCCAGCCCCAAACCCACAGAGCCGCTGATGGGCTTAATGTCTTCGCAGAGTTGTTTCTTCTAGAATTTCGTATAGCTAAATCTTTTACATCCGAGGGTTTTCCTTCTTGTCGTGTGTATCAGTAGTTTGTTCCTTTTTGTTGCTGAGTAGTATTCCGTAGTATAGCCGTACCACAGTTCTGTTTGCCTAGAGGCGGACATTTGGTTGTTTCCTATCCTGCTTGCCTTTTAAGTGACAAACACAGACTTCATTCAGAGATGGGTTTGCACAAAATCTGCTGTGTGCTTAAAGTGAGGCCGGCCTGCCCCGGTGGACGAGATCTGGGAGTCACTGCTTCCTGGCTCAGGGAGGACAGGGCGGGGGCTAGAGCTGCTTTCTCTCTCTCCAGGGAGTTTGCTGGACTTTCTCAAGGGGGAGACGGGCAAGTACCTGCGGCTGCCTCAGCTGGTGGACATGGCTGCTCAGGTGAGCCAGCCCCTCCCCGCTCCCACGCCTGGCCTTGAGCTCTCTGACCCACCTGGTTCAACCATGTCTGGCCTCTTGAGCGCCCCCTCCAAGGACCTTGTCTTGGTTGCCCCACACTCACTGATCTCATCCCATGTATTACTGGGACCACTTACAGGTGCTGTGAGTGGTGGTTCGGGCAGAAGAAAGAGCCCTTACCTGGGCATCAGGAGTCACTGACTTGCTATGGGACCTCAGACCTCAGTTTTCTTCTCTGTCAATGTCAGTCACTCATCAAACATGTATTAGTACTTGCTTGCTGTAGGCAGTGCTCAACAGCTACTTTTTTTTTTTTTTTGGTGGGGGGTACGTGGGCCTCTCACTGTTGTGGCCTCTCCCGTTGCGGAGCACAGACTCCAGACGCGCAGGCTCAGCGGCCATGGCACGGGCCTAGCCGCTCTGCGGCATGTGGGATCTTCCCGGACCGGGGCACGAACCCGTGTCCTCTGCATCGGCAGGCAGACTCTCAACCACTGCGCCACCAGGGAAGCCCCAACAACTACTTTTTAATTTAATCCTTAATACAATCAGGTGGTAGAGATGGCTATTATTCCATTTGACAGGTGAGAAAACTGAGGTTCAGGGAGGGGACTTGGGACAACAGGCAGGACCTGACGCTCCTCTGTGTCTCTGGGAGCATCTGGGCCTCTTTTGCACGGTCGCCCCACTTCCCTGGCTGCATCTTGTCTTGTGCCTCCCCTTTGTCCTTTGCCCTATGCAACCTCCTCCTGCTGGGCACTGGTCCTGCTTTTTGTGCCAACAGTATTTATTGTAAATTGACGTCATTGCCTGAAGAACTGGGAAGGGTGGGGCATTTGGTTGGCTATCCACTCCTGGGGATAACACCACCCCTGGGCATGTGCCATGTGATCCGGGAAGGGCAAGGGGTGGCCCCTGATCCAGGCTCCTGGGTTCTGCCTACAGATCGCTTCAGGCATGGCGTACGTGGAGCGGATGAACTATGTCCACCGAGACCTCCGTGCTGCCAACATCCTGGTTGGAGAAAGCCTCGTGTGCAAAGTGGCTGACTTTGGGCTGGCTCGGCTCATCGAAGACAATGAGTACACAGCCCGGCAAGGTGGGCAGAGGCTCCCGGCAGATGCCGTGTGGCCGTGGGCAGTCACACCCCTTCTCTGAGCCTCAGTTTCCTCCTCTGTCAAGTGGGGATAAGAATGGGGCCTATCTGGCAGAGCGGTCATGATGTTCTCCTGAGCTCCCCCGACCCTTCTTGGTCCTGCAGGTGCCAAGTTCCCCATCAAGTGGACGGCTCCAGAAGCTGCCCTCTATGGCCGGTTCACCATCAAGTCAGACGTGTGGTCCTTCGGGATCCTGCTGACAGAGCTCACGACAAAGGGACGGGTGCCCTACCCCGGTAAGAGGGCTCCCCACAGCCCATCTCTGGTCCTTCTGCCCCTGCCCTGGTGACCCCTCTGCTCAGGTGACCTTGGGCAAGTCAAACCCCGTCCAGGGCCTCCGTTTCCCCATCTGTATAACAAAGAGGTTGACCATCTGATCTTAGGCTCTGTCTTTGGTGAGGGCTCCCAGCCTTGGGGGGGGCCTTACCCACGGTCACAGCCACCCTCTCCTAGGCAGGAAGCCCTCTCTGTTGTTCCCATCAACTTCCCTCTGCCCCAATTTCCTCAGTGGGGCCAGCCTACTCATGCTTCCCTCTGCCCACAGGGATGGTGAACCGCGAGGTGCTGGACCAGGTGGAGAGGGGCTACCGGATGCCCTGCCCGCCCGAGTGTCCCGAGTCTCTGCATGACCTCATGTGCCAGTGCTGGCGGAAGGACCCAGAGGAGCGGCCCACCTTCGAGTACCTGCAGGCCTTCCTGGAGGACTACTTCACGTCCACCGAGCCCCAGTACCAGCCCGGAGAGAACCTATAGGGCGTGGGCTGCAGGGCCAGACTGCCTTCTTGGCTTGATCCTGAGCTGGGTGGCCCCTGACGTGGGGTCTTGCCTGCCTCTGCCTGTCCGCCCCCCGTTGATCCTCTCTGTGGGGCTGAATTGCCAGTGACGAGGCCCCTCCCTCTTTTGTGGCATGGAAGGGCTTGGGGCCTGGGGCCGCCCTGGGGGCGGGGTCCAAGGCTGGTGCAGTGACTGTGCCCCGGCCCCTGGCCAGCCGCACACCTCCTCCCTGCGTTCCCTCCTGGAGCTCTGTGCGTCTCAGCAGGAGGAACTGGGAAGAAGGGCCGGGCTGAGGGCACCCTTTTCTTAGCCTCAACCTACTGCACGCACTGGCCCTTTCCCACTTCCACGCCACCCCAGGTCTGTCTGCAGAGATAGCCAAAGAGCCTTTCCAAAGAGGAGTGATGGGCCACTGGCCCTCGGCCTGCCTGCCACCCTGCTCCTTGCCACCCATTTCTGAAACGCCTGTTGGTGGAGGCTGCTCGGTCCAGCCCCCTCTGCTGTGGCTCCCAGGCTGGTGAGGCCTAGCTTGACTTGTTGCTGGTGGGTGGGGTGGACACCTCCCTCAAACCCTGCCCTTCTTAGACCTGAGGGATCCTTAGAGATCTTCAATTCCTTGTCCCCATACTACCCATGGGGAAACTGAGTCCAGAGAGGGGATGTGACTTGCCCAAGGCCACAGAGCAGTTCAGGGTTGAGGTGGGATTGGAACCTGGTGCTCCCTCTGTCTTCCTCAGGAACCAACAGGATTGTCCTTGGAGGCACTGTGGACAGACTGGGGCAGCCCAGGGGACAAGGGGCCTGAGGACGGGTTAGAGATAGCAGAGAGAGTCCTGCTGCCTCTGTTTGCTCAGTGGGCTATTGTGGGGGGAGAGAGTGGAGGTAGATGTGGGGCTGAGCTAGAAATGAAAGGTACAAGGGTAGGGAGGCAGGTTTCAATCAGAAGGTGGGAGGTATTTGACCTTTGGAGCTAGCCAATCATGAAAGGGAGTGAGCTCACCGGCTCTGGAGGCAATCAAGCAGAAATAGAAGATCCAAATGATTGGGAGGCCCTGGCCTCAGGAAGGAACCCCAGGTCCTCCTTCGCCCAGTTTGTCCTGTGTCATTTCAACGCCTGGCCCCTGCTCTTCTCCCCAAGTTGGCACCTTTAACTCACGAGTACGGAAAGGAGTGCCTAGACTGGGGTGAGGAGGGAGGACTGGGGTGTCTATTGCCACACACCAGGACTGGCTGTGTGCCCTCGGGCAGCCCCTGCTTCCTTCTCTGGGCTGCAGTGTCTGCCTCCATTTGTGGCCATGGCCTCTGCAACTGCTCCACTCCTGTCCAGACCCTGTGGCCTGGCATCACGTGGTGAGCTCAGCCCATGGCATCAGGAGACCGTGTTTTGGCCCTTGGGCTATGTGGTGGCTTCTCCCTGGACCTCAGTGTGTCCTTCTTAAATGGGGCAGCCAACAGTTTGTAGGCATCTTGCCAAGGGCCCCTGTGTGCGTGCGTGTGTGTGTGTGTGTGTGTGCACGTGTATGTTCCTCCATGTGTGTTCATATTTAACATGTAAAAACGCCCTCTGCTCTGTCCCCCAGACCTGTTGTACATTTCACCCACAGCCCCCCATCACAGCAATAACGTTCCTGCTGCCAGGGGTTCTCGAGCCAGCCAGGCCCTGCCAGTGGGGAGGGAGGCCAAGTGGTACCTGCCTGTGAAATTTCAACTCTTCCTTTCATACATGTTTATTACCCAAGTCTTCTCCTGTCCCGTCTCCGTCCCAGTCGAATCTGGACTCACTTACCCCAGCGCGCTCCCAAATCCCCTTCTGACTGCCCAGTGTCCTTTGTATAAGGTGTCCTAATACTGTCTTTTTTTTTTTTTAAACAAACAGTGTTTTGTAGATTTCAGATGACTATGCAGAGGCCTAGGGGACCCCCGGCTCTGGGCAGGGCCTAGGGTTCCTGCGTTCCACGGCCGAGGCCTGTGGGGGGAGGGGGGATTTGGAATTGGTTGTAAATACTTTGCATATTGTCTGATTAAACACAAACAGACCTCAGAGTTCGGTCAGCGGTTTCTTGAGTATCTGTTGTGTGCTGGAGAGTGAGAGGGGGTGGGATGTGAGGACAGACTGTGTCAGAGGGGCCTTTGTGCAGGCAGCATTGGTGGCTGGAGGGCTTGAGGCCAGAGCGGGACATGATCAGATTGGAGACCTCTGGAATGCGGCTGTGTGCACATCCATCCCTGAGTTTGGGGAGTGACTGTGCCTGGCAGAAACCTTGCTTATGTCTGAGATGCACCAGGCGAAGCCCAGGGCTCGTGAGCAGGAAGTGTGAGCAGTTGAAGACTCTTTGCCCTGGGTGGGTGGTGGCAGTTGACACCCTGGGGGCCCCGCAGGGCTGTCAGGCCCTTGTGGAGTTGTGGATGTCCTCACAGCGAGATGTGGCTGTGTGCGTGCTGTGTGTTTCCCGGGAGTGCTGGGCTGGGTGGGTGGGGGGTTGGTGAGACTGGGTTAGCAAAAGCCCTGGGCACCCTGGAGAAAAATCCAAAGACCCTTCCTCTCCTGCCTTCTCCCCTCCACCAAGGCACACAATCTGGGAAGTTCATTTGCAACAGTCTATAGGAAGAAATGTCTTTTATATCAGATCACACACCGATCCATGTAAGTTACCTCTGGTCGTAGTAACACTGTTTAATCTGTATAATTAAAAACAGATTTCAAAATCAGGATGTTTCTCTGTTCACTGTCATTTTCACAAGCCAAATACCACAATGTCCGGTCAGAATGGACACCTGGAGACCCCATGGGTGTACATGTGTCTTGGGAGCAGAGGTAGGAGCATGGGTGTGAGTGTGCGCTTGTGGGTGTGTGCCTTTGTGTTCACTGGGGTATGCGTGTGGCCCTGTTTGCTCATGGGTGTCTGTGTTGGTGTGTGGACACGTGTCCAGGTGGCCTGGGAGTCTGGATGTCCAGATGTGTGAACCTGTTTTTCCTGGCCCTGTGTGCAGAGATTTGTGTGTACTGCGGGGACGCCACTCTAGGTGGTTCTGCCTGAATCTGTGGGCTCCCCCGGGGGCGCGGGCCCCGATGTGTGTGGCGGGGCTCTGCTTGTCTGCGCGGGGCAGTGTGTGTGTCCGCGTGGATGCTTGTGGGCTCAGGGCGTGCACGGGGCGCCGGCCGCTCCGCCAGGGCCCCCATGCACCGGGGGGCGCAAGGACACCTGCGAGCAGCCCAGCCCGGGGACGCGCCCCAGCCCCGGCGGGGACAAAGCGCTCGTCCGCGCTACGCGGCGGGTCGGGAGTGCGCCTGCGCGCTGGTGAGCCGCGGGTCGAGCCGGGGAAGAAGCCCCGAGACCCCTTTATCTCCGTCTCTCGCTGGTCTCACCAAGTGATTCAATGCGTGTGTGTCTCTCTCTGCCTCCTCCGTCTTTGTCTCTCTTTGTCTGTCTGTGCCTCTTCAGCTCTCTCTCAGGCTCTCTGGCCCTGGCTCTCTTGTCTTCACAATTTTTTGTGTTTCTTTCCTCTTCCCTAAACCCCCTCCCCCCGCACTAATTGGTCTTTCTCTGTGTGCTTCTGATTTTCTGTCTCCGTTTCTGTATGTGTCTGTTTCTCACTGTTGCTAGTTTCTCTTTTTCTCTGTGCCTCGTGGCCGTCTCTATTTCTCTAGTCTCTCTCTCTCTGTGTCTCCGTCTCAGATTTTATTTCCTTATCAATCTCTGTACGGCTCTGGTTCTCCTCCAGACCCTCTCACACCTCCGTGCCTTTGCCCAGGCTGTTTCCACGACTTAGAGTGCCCTTTCTTTCCTCTCTGCAACCTGGCAAACTCCTCTTCATCCTTCAAAACATCTCAAAGGCCACAGACCACCTCTGGGCGCTTTCCCTGACCCCCTGGAACTTGCAAGGGTGGTCACGGCCATTCACACAGCTCCCCCCCTAGAATGAGAGCTTGAGGGGCTGGGGCAATTCTGGCTGAAGCACCCAGATCTAGCACAGCGGGGTGCTGTCTGATCAGAGAAGGGAGGCAGGAGTTTGCTCTGTCTCTCCCACCTATTGTCTCTGGCTCCACTGGTTTTGACTTCCCCTCTCTGGGCCTCTGCTTTTTTTTTTTTAATTTAGATGTTGGGGGTAGGAATTAATTAATTAATTAATCTATTCTTGACTGTGTTGGGTCTTCGTTTCTGTGCGAGGACTTTCTCTAGTTGCGGCGAGCGGGGGCCACTCTTCATCGCAGCGCGTGGGCCTCTCACTATCGCGGCCTCTCCAGACGCGCAGGCTCAGGATTGTGGCTCACGGGCTTAGTTGCTCTGCGGCATGTGGGATCTTCCCAGACCGGGGCTTGAACCCGTGTGCCCTGCATTGGCAGGCAGATTCTCAACCACTGCGCCACCAGGGAAGCCCTGTTCAGTTTGCTTTTGCTCGACTCTTCAAGAGAAAGAGCGAAAAGGCGAGTGACGTCTACTCTGCTGGGACCATCATCTCACTGCCCCCTCTGCCTGCTCCTGCTTCTGCTGCCCTGTTCAGTTTCCAGCCCACTTCAGGCGATTGGAGACCCTGGGACCCCCTCGTCCCCTCCGCCTTCCCTTTCTGGTTTCAGTGGTTTTTCTCATTCTACATGCATTTTTTTTTTTCTTTTTGAGAAAAGTAAGATGATGTTTGCCCCCACGGGAAAAAAAATTCCTTATATAGTAGGGCAGGAAAGATACAGAAAAGCACATACAAGAAGACGGTAATTTGTGCTCTCTACACCCTCCCTCCCACCTAGAAAGGATGGGGCATGTTTCTGGGTGTGTGTCCATCTGGGCCTGTCGCCTGTGCTCTGCACAGTGGCTTCAGTGTCTCCTTGTCTCTCTCTCTGTCTCTCCATCCTCTGGCCCATGGTTACTGGCTGCCACTCTGGGCTGCTGGCCTATCGATTCTTTCAGATGTTCATATGTAAAACTTACATTAAAGGTGAACCTTGGGCCCCATCCTGCTGCAGCCCTGCTCGCCCGTGTGGGTGCACGTGCTCGCCTGTGGGTCTGTGTCAGGCCCCCTGTGCCGGCTCTTTCTCAGCTCCCCCCCCGTCTTCCTTTCTCCGTGGTTTCATTGACCTCCCTTCCACCAGTTGCACTTCTAGTGTGTGCAATGGGTGTGTGATGTGTGCAGTGTTCGGGGCACGTGCGTGTTGCTGGTCCTTCCAGGCTGCGGCTCCGTGCTGCTGTGGGTCTCTTTGCTCATCCTCTGCTCCTTTCATCTCCTCCCTCCCTCCTAAAATTCCAACTAGACCTTGTGCTGGACACACACACACACGCACACACATGGTCCCTCGTCTTTTTCTCTCATCTCTGTCTTCTTTTCCCATTTTTCTCTTGGGGGCTCCAAAAAGCTGTGGTTTGCAGAGAGAAAAAGACTGACAGAGACAGAAACACGGAGATAGAGATGGAGATGGGGGGGTGGCATGGGGGTGGGGGAATCAGGCTGGGAGATGGAGCTCTGTCCGTCTGTCTGTCCATCCCAGTCTCCCCAGCCCTCCCTCCCTGGGGCTTTTCCCACCCAGTGCTGGGCTGTGCTTCCCTCAGGGTATGTCCCGTGGGATCCAGGGCTCTGCCTTCTGTCCATCTGTCCAAATATCTGTGTGTCTGCCTCTGCCGCCACGCCTCCCCCTTGCTGTGGTCTCATTAAATGCCCTTCTCTTTCTCTGATTGTCCTGTGTGTGTGTGTGTGTGTGTGTGTGTGGGTGTGTGTGTGTGTGTGTGGGTGCGTGTGTCTGCGGCTGGATCTCTGTGCCAGTGGGTGTCTCTACCTCCCACCTCCAACTTCCTGCAATTTTATTAAATATCCTTCTCTTCTTCCGTTTCTTGCCGCCCTCTCGGTGTGTGTGCATCTGTGTACATGCATGTCTGCGAATGAACCTCTCGGCCACCCCTTTCCCCTTCCCCGGGATTCCTGGGACTTGGCTTCTGGGGTCACTTTCTACTCACTCCCCATCCTGGCCCCAGACTCAGCCCCATGCTCCCTCCAGCCTCTGCCTCAAGGCCTCCCTCCTGGACAGTCTCCCTGGCGACTATCCCCTGGGCACCTCACCTTTGACCCTCAACTCAACTCCTGTCCGCTCCTGCCCACTCTGGGGAGGGCTCCACCATTCAGCCTCCAGCCCTGGGCCGCACTCACCATCACTCACCCTCACTCTGCCGTGGCCTTCCTTTTTTTCTTCCCACCTCTGGCCCTGCTCAGAATCCTTTGTCTCCGGTGGAGGAAGCCCCATCTCCCTCACCTGCCATTCCAGGCCTTGCCAGGCTGGCTCCAGTTGCCAGTGGCACGCTGACTGCCTGACACGTCTTTCCTTCCTTCAGCCTGGACATCCACCTCCTCCGGGAAGGCCTCCTGATTGCCCCTTCCCTGGCTTCCCTTGGCTCCAGCACTCCCTGCAGTAGCGTCCTTCCTAACCTTGGCCTCGTGTTATGCAGTCCCAGGCTGGGCACCCAACCAGGGCCCCGTTATGACTTTCATGGGCCCTAGTCAGCTTTGCCTTCATGGACCCCTTTCTCCATAAAAAATATTTTTAAAAATTCTATTTTATGACAACATTGATATAAAGTTGAATATATTAACATTATATATGAAAACATTTTCTTTGAGTTAAAGTTCATTTTTCTTCCGATTTTAAAAGAAATTAAAACATTTTTCATGGGCACCTAAAGGTATGGTGGGCTGTAGGTTTACTGAGTGCCTTCTCTGTGCTGACCATGGGCAATGGCTGTTGGGGGCAGGCTGTGTGTCCTTTGCACATTCCACCCTCTCTGAATCTCTCTTCGTCTAGACTCTGCCCCCTGCGGACTGCCCTTGACTTCCGTTTGAGTGCATCGAAGCCACCTGTTGTGTGTATCACCCGGCCTCCTGAGTCTCTCTCCTCTCTGTCCATTTCTCTCACCCTAACAGGTTTGTCCCTTGCTCTGGGGTCCCCTGTTCATTCATTCATTCCCCCAACAAACACGCGGGGCCCTGGTGTCTACATGTCTGCCGGGGAGCAGGGGTCTGGCTCCCTGTGTCTCTCTCAGGCCTTCTGCCCTCCCAGATCTTCGGGCTTGTTGAATTTCCAATGTGGGCTCTCTCCCTGTAGCCCCCTCTCCTTGCCATGAGCTGGGGGCAGGTGTTTCTTTTCATTCCCTAGGCTCTTCATAAAGCACTCATCATGGAGCAGCTGCCCCTGCCCGGCCATGTGCGCGTGTACGTGTGTGTTTGCCTGTATCCGCGAAGTGCATCACCGCCCCCCCTGCGCCCCGACTACCCACCAGCTCCCAGGAATCTGCCCCACCCCCATACCTCCATCTAGATTATTCCAGCTGTGCCTGCCCCATCTTGCCGTTGCCCTCCAGGGCTCTCCCTCCCTCCGCCCTCCTCAGCCTTTTCCTTCCACATTCATCCTAAATGCCTTCCAGCTTTGCTCTCACTCAGGTGTGTAAGCATTCATTGAACACGTTTCCGGTGGGCACCTACTGTATGCCTGACCCCGGTTGGGGTTTAGGGGGTCGGGGGGAGAAAAATCTGCTGGGGAGCAGCCGTGGACAAGGCACTTAGTGTCCAGAAGGACAGATGAGCAGAACAGATGCAGAAAGGCCCACGGTCCCAGTAGAGTAGAGATGGGGTCCTGAGCTTGAACAGAGCGTCCGGGCTGGCTCCCCTGAGGAGTGGGCTGAGTGAGGCCCGAGGGCAACAGGTGGAGAAGCGGGGCGGGGAGGGGGGGTTGTGGCCGGGCGGGAAGCACTCCAGGCAGCAGGACAGCCATGCGAAGGCCAGGAGGTGGGAGCCAGCGGGCTGGGGTGGGACAGCCACCGAGTCATCACATCCCCTCGTTTCTCTGCCCACCCCCCATTCTCCCCTTTTCTAGGGGGTGTGATTGTGTGCGGGGGAGTGAGCGAGAGGGAGACAGACAGACTTACAGACCAGCACCGGGAGAGGGCGAGAGAGGTGCGCGGAACTCCACTCTCCCTGCTCTCCAGCTTCCTCCTTCCCCCTTCTCTCGGGGGCTCCTGAAACCTTGTCTTTTCTCTGGGCTTCCTGCAACTGTTTATGTATGCACACACCTGTGTGGTGTATACATGGCGTCCATGGTCCATGTGTATGTTGTTCATGTAGTATAGTGTGTGTGGTGTGTGTATGTGTGGTGTGTGTGTTGTGCGTGTTGTGTGTGGTGTGTGTGTGTCGTGTTTTGTGCGTGGTGTGTGTGTGTTGTGCGTGCTGTGTGTGTTGTGTGTGTGGTGTGCGGTGTGCATGGTATGTGTGTGTGGTGTGTGTGTAGTGTGGGGTGTGGTGTGATGTGTGTGTAGCGTGTGTGGTGTCTGTAGTGTGTATGCGTGGTGTGTGCGTGGTGTGTGTGGCGTGTGTGGTGTGGTGTGTGTGGTGTGCATGGTGTGTGTGTGGTGTGTGTATAGTGTGTGTAGTGTGCGTGTGTGGCGTCTGTGGTGTGAGTGTGGTGTGTGTGGTGTGCGTGGTGTGCGTGGTGTGTGTGTGTGGTGTGGTGTATGTGTGTAGTGTGTGTGTAATGTGTGTGGTGTGGTGTGTGCGGTGTGTGCGGTGTGTGCGTGTGGTGTGCGTGTGATGTATGTGTGCGGTGTGTGTGGTGTGGTGTGTGTGTGGTGTGTGTGTATGGTGTGTGGTGTGTGGTGTGTGTGGTGTGGTGTTGTGTGTGTGGTGTGGTGTGTGCGTGGTGTGCGTGGTGTGCATGGTGTGCGTGGTGTGTGTGTGTGTGGTGTGTGCGTGCATGGTGTGTGTGTGCCTGGTCTGCGTGGTGTGTGTGTGTTGTGTGTGTGTTGTGTGTGTAGTGTGTGTGGGGTGTGTGTGCGGTGTGCATGGTGTGTGTGTGTTGTGCGTGTAGTGTGTGGGGGGTGTGCGTGGTGTGTGTGGGGTGTGTGGTGGGTGTGTAGTGTGTGTGGGGTGTGTGTGCGGTGTGCATGGTGTGTGTGTGTTGTGCGTGTAGTGTGTGTGGGGTGTGCGTGGTGTGTGTGGGGTGTGTGGTGTGCATGGTATGTGTGTTAGTGTGTGTGGCGGGTGTGTGTAGTGTGTGTGGTGTGGGGTGCGGGGTGTGTGTGGGGTGTGTGTGTGCATGGTGTGTGTGTGGTGTGCTTGTGGTGTGTGTGTGTAATGTGTGTGGTGTGTGTGTGGTATGGTGTGTGGTGTGGTGTGTTTGTGTGGTGTGGTGTGTGTGTGTGTGGTGTGAGTGGTGGGTGGTGTGTGTGTGGTGCGTGTGGTGTGCGTGTGGTGTGTGTGTGGTGTGTGTGGTGTGCATGGTGTGCATGGTGTGTGTGGTGTGTGTGGTGTGCGTGGTGTGCATGGTGTGTGTGTGTGGTGTGTGCGTGGTGTGTGTGGTGTGTGTGTGTAGTGTGGTGTGTGGTGGGGTGTGTGGGGTGTGTGTGTGTGCGTGGTGTGAGTGGTGTGTGTGGTGTGCGTGTGGTGTGTGCGTGGTGTGTGTGGTGTGTGGTGGGGTGTGTGTGGTGTGTGTGTGTGCGTGGTGTGTGTGGTGTGTGGTGTGGTGTGTGTGTGTGGTGTGGTGTGGTGTGTGTGGTGTGCATGGTGTGCATGGTGTGTGTTTGGTGTGTGCATGCATGGTGTGTGTGTTGTGGGTGTGCATGGTGTGCGTGTGTAGTGTGTATAGTGTGTGTGGTGTGCGTGGTGTGTGTGTGTTGTGTGTGTTGTGTGTGTGGTGTGGTGTGTGCGTGTGGTGTGTGTGTGGTGCATGTGGTGTGGGGTGTATGGCATGTGGTCCCTTGCTGACCCCCTGGCTGCTCCCTGAATCCAGCACGGGCTGTGCTGAGGGTCCCTCCCATCCATTCAGGCATCTTTCTTTCTTTCATTCATTCCTTTGCTTGCTGTGTCTTAAAACCCCAATCTAGCCGGTCCTCAGAGGCAGCCCTGGGTGGCCTGGGTGCCTCTCTCTCTTCCTCTGCTGATCTTTCTCTCCCTCTGTCATTTGGCCTCCATTTCTGTTTTCTCCTTCCAAACTCCCTTCTCAGGGTCGCTCCTTTGGTTGTAGACGTCTGTGTCCTTCTTGCATTCGTGTCTGTTGGTCATCTCTCCATCCCCGCTGCCTTTCTCCTTTTCTCTCTCTTTGTTTTCCTGTCTTTCTTTGTCTCTGTGTCTGTGTCTCTGGCTTTCTTTTTGTTCTGTTCTTTGTCTCTTTCCGTCTCTGCCTCTCAATTTTAGCTTGACTCTACGTGTTACCTGCATTAATTCGTTTCTTCTGCCAAGATGTGACTGCACAGTCGTCTGTGTGCGTGTGTGTCTGTGTCCCACAACATGTCCCCCCATTCGCTTACCCACCCCCCCAACACTTGTGCAGTGTCCTCAGGCTTGTGCGTGTGTCCGTGTGGCCAAGCCAGGGTCTGGCTCATGTGACCCCTGAGGCTCCGGCTCTCCTGTCCCTGTGGCTTGTCGAATTCCCAGTGTGGGCAGCCGCCGCCACCCTCGCTCCAGGCTGGGGGGTGCCTGCCATCGGCTGGGGGCTTTGTTCCCTTTCACGCCCCCGGCTCTTCCTAGATCACTCATCATGAAGCAGCTGCTCCTTCCCCGGCTGGTGTGTGTGTGTGTGTGTGTGTGTGACACAGAGTGACTAACAGGGACACAGTTGCCCCCTGCCCGGACCCCCTCTCTTTGGGGTCCTCGGCTGTAGTGCTCATTCCCTGAGTCGTTTGCATTTGTCCCTATGTTCAGTCAACTCCCTGAGCCTCTCCTGTGCTGGGGGTGATTGTGTGTGGCCACCCTGTCTCCAAGGCAGTTCTGAAAGCTGCCTTGGCCCTGTGTGCCTGGATTCACAGAGAAAGGTTGTGTGTGCATGTGTGTGTGTATCTGTGTGTGACAAGCTGTCTGTCACTGTGTCAACTCGACTACTCTACCTAAATCCTCTGCTCGAACTCTGGCAGGCAGTTCCTTTGTATTTTCTTTCGGTCAGCACACATTGAACACCCCCTGTGAGTGTGTCCGTGTGTGAGTGTGTGTGTGTGACAAATCTCCTCTCACCCCTTGCTCTCTGCTCGCCCTCCTTTTCTCCGGCTCCATTTTGATTTTTCCACACACAGTGGAATCTGTCTCTCTCCCCACCTCCCCTTAAGGCTCTCTTTCTACTTCCACATCCATCTCCAAGGCTCTGTCCAGCGTTTGCTTTCGCTCTGCAGACGAGCATCCTTCCATCCATCTAGCCATCCGCTTGTCTGTCCGAGAGTTATTTCTGGGCCCTTTTCCTACCGCCTTTCCTGGGTCCACTGTCATCCTTGCCCTCTGGGCCGTCTCGGCGCCCACGCCCGCCTCTCTCGCCCCCTGCCCCTGGGTTATGAGCTCCGGACCAGAGCACGCAGCTGCTCCCGGGCCCCTCACCAAGCCCGGCCCCTGCACCTCTGAAGTCCACCCCAGCCTCAACTCCTTCCCAGCTCCCTTCTCCCCTTCTGCTTCATGACCATCTCCAACGGGTCACCCTGGCCAGGCCGTTCCACGACTGGTGGTGGACGCCTTCTCCAGGAGCCCCCATCCTCGGTGCCTCCGGCTCACGGGGCCAATGTTGGCGACGTCCTTCCTGCCCTGTGGAACCCCTTCCAATTCAGGTCTCTCTGGGGTCGCTCTCTCTTTCCATGTGAGGGTCTAGGCATCAGGCTTTCTCTCTTGGTCGCATTAGCTTTTGACTACTTTTCTTGTCAGACTTTCTCGGGGTTTGTTCTGACCTGGACACTGTTACATCATTTGTGTGTGTGTGTGTGCATGTGTATGTGTGTGTGTGCATCTGTTTCTCGCCACCTGACATTCATCTTTCCTTCCCTTTCTTATCCTCTTTCTCTCATTAAAAAAAATTGAGGTATAACTTACATACCATAACATGCACACATCTTCAGGGAAAAGCCTCGATGAATTTTACCCGTGTCTACACCTGTGGGTCCACATCTCGGAGCAAGAAACAGACCCTCAGCAGCCTCCTTCTCGCTCAGGACCACCCCCACCCCTCAAGGGAACAATTATTCTGACTCTAGTACTGTTTATTATCATTGTCTTAAATTCAAAAGTTGATGGGGATTTTTTTTTTTCTCACTGTATATATGCGTGACATTCTGTCTATTCGTCTTGGAACTTTCTTAGGCGCGGCTTCCCTTCTGAGAGTCCCTCGTGTTTGTTCCTCCATTCGATCAACAATTACTGAATACCTCCTGAGACGGGGCTGTGTGTGTCTGGCTCGCTCCCTCCGCCCCCTCCTGCCCCCCGCTGCTCCACTCTGCTCTCTCCGCTCTGCGCCCCGTCTCCCAGTCATTATTGAATTCTGCTTCCATTCTGTGCGTCACTGCAGGGGTGTATGTGTGCAGGAGAGTGTGTTTGTGTGTGTCCTGCTCGCCCACTACCTCCCCCTCGCTCCTGCTTCCCCCACCTCTGCCTTTCTCTCCTCCTCTCCCGCTCCTGGGGGCTCTATCTAGAATTTTCCAGGTGAGCCTGGCTCTATTTCTCTCTCTCTCTCTCTCCTCCTTTCTTCCCTTGCTGTCTCTGAGGGTGGGTGGGTGCTGGCTGGCAGTGTGTGTGTGTGTGTGTGTGTGTGTGTGTGTGTGTGTGTGTGTGTGTGTGTGTGCCGGCCTGGCCCTCCCCTTCCTGCCCCTCGCAGCTCCCCAGCCCCCTTTGCAAACTCTATGTGGTCCACAGGCACCCCGCTGCCATCGGGGTCTCTAGCCAAGCTGAGCCCCAGACGTGTGCACCCACCGCGGTCCGTCTCCCCACCTGTCTTCCCATCCCATCCTAGGGCTGTCTTCATGTCGGCCCCTCCCTCTCCCTACCTGTCTGGTGGCGTTTTGTTCCTGACTCCCTGAAATGGCTCTCACCGTGGCCTCTCCCACCTTCCAGCAAACCGGGGTCTGATGCTGCACCTCGGGGACACGGTCCCCTTGACACTCCCCCTACTTCCCTGCCGGCTCCTTTTCCATGTCTTGCCCCGCACCAGCTTCCCTGTCATCTGTCACCTGTTGCGGTGCTCCGGCCTGCACTTGGCCCCCCAGAGTGACCCTATGACATCAGGCAAATTTGGTCGTGCCTTCAGTCAACAAACATAGTTGCTGCCCCATCGCAGGGTGGGAGGCCGTGATGGGGACAAACAGCCCCTGCTGTGCGGCAGGCCTCAGAGTCAGAAGCATATCCGTGACTGGGCACCCTGGTGTGGAGGGGAGACCCCGAGCCTGGTGGGCGGCGGGTGGGGGGGCAGGCATCTGGCCTCACACCGTCTCCTCATCTTCATCTACTCACTTCTATCAACTTCCCTGTCCTTCCGTCTTGCCCTTGTGGGTGTCCTGCCCATCTCTCCCCCAACATCAGTGTGTGTGTTTCTGTCTTACTCAGGGTGAGGGGCTGTGTGTCTCTGTCCATGTGAGGTCTGTCTGTTTGTCCCTGTGCACCAGTGCATGTGAGTATCTGGTCCTAGTCTGTGTGTGTCCGTGGATGTGTTTGTGTGTGTGTTTGACTGTCTGTTGTCTGTATTTGTGTGTATGTATCTGTTTCTCTGTGTTGATATGTTTGTGTGTTTATCCGACGGTCTGTGTGTCCTAACCTGGGTTTCTGATTGTTTCTGCCTGTGTGAATGGGAGTGTCTGCTGGTCTCTGTGTGTGTTCTGCTGTGCGGCAGCTGTCTGTCTGTGTCTGTGTGTGCGTGTGTCTGTCTCCTGTCTGTGTATCTCAGGGAAGGGCCCTCCTGGCTGTGTCTCCATGTGTTGTGAGGGTCACTGTGTCTCTGGCTGTGTCTCTCTGAGTGGAGGGATCTGTCTGGGTGATTTTGTCTGTGTGTCCTTCCCTCTCTCTCTGGGGGCTCCTTGTCTGTCTGTCTGGCCACAGATTCCCCCACCGCCCGCCCATCTGGCTCACGTGTCTCCCTCCCCATCCTCTTCCTTCTCTGCATCCCCCTCCTGGGGGCTTTGTCGGGGTTGCACGTCACCATCTGCCCCTGGCAGCCTCGCCAGCCTGAGAGCCGGCGGTGTGTCACACCCCGCGAGCCCTGCGTGGGTCGGGTGTGTGCGTCATCCCTGGCGCCTGGCAGCATGGGGGCCTCGCCTCGCCGCTCCCGCTCTCCCTCGGAGGCTCTCTCAAGCTTTCTTCTCCTTTCTTCAGGGGTCAGGCCTGCCTCTGTGTAAGTCTGTCCAAAGCTCCTCACTCTTTTGCCCCTCCTGTTGCTTTTCGGTTGCTGAGTGAGTTTGTTGGGGAAACTTTCAGGGTTTAATCAAATCTCCATCAACCAACCCTGCGGGGGGCAGAGTGGGCAGCGCTTGGGCCTGACAGGTCCTCCTTGTCCTTCTGTTAGTCCCACTGTCCTTATTAGGGTCCATCTCCCTGAGGGGCGCCCCCTGCAGAACCCAGGCACTCACCATCACCCAAACGGAAGGCCCTTGGCTCCAGGCAGGGCTCTGCTGCTCCCTCCTCACCACCAGCCCCCACCTGCCACCCCTTCTGCTCCAGCCACCCCGCCCTTGCCTCTCCTTGAATGAGAGGTGCTGCTCCCACCCCAGGGCCTTTGCACGTGCAGTCCCCTCTGCCTGGAGCTCTCTCCTGAGATCTGTGTGCCCGCCCACCTCCTCAGGTCTCCGCTCCACAGTCCCCTCTTCAGAGAGGCCTCTCTGGTGACTTAGTCTAACGCAGCATCCTCCGTTTTAGCTCTCCTTACCCCTATCCTGCTCCTGCTGTCTTTGTCTTCAAAGCACTTTTCCCTGCCAGCTGTCATCTTATTTTTTTTAATAAATTTATTATTTATTTTATTTATGGCTGCGTTGGGTCTTCGTTGCTGCGCATGGGCTTTCCCTAGTTGCAGCGAGCGGGGGCTACTCTTCGTTGAAGTGTGCAGGCTTCTTATTGCGGTGGCTTCTCTTGTTGCGGAGCACGGGCTCTAGGCACATGGGCTTCAGTAGTTGCGGCTCGCGGGCTCTAGAGCACAGACTCAGTAGTTGTGGCGCACGGGCCCAGGTACCCCGCGGCATGTGGGATCTCCCCGGACCAGGGCTTGAACCCGTGTCCCCTGCATTGGCAGGCGGATTCTTAACCACTGCGCCACCAGGGAAGTCCCCCAGCTATCATCTTATGTGTGGATTTCTTGGTTTATTTTCCATCTCTCACACTATCCTCTCTGCCACTGTGCTGTAGGCCCCAGGAGGGCATGGAGTGTCTGTTCAGTGCTGTGTTTCCAGCTCCAAGAACACTGCCCGGCCCGTGGAAGTCACTCAGTACATGTTCTCTGACTGACTGAACAACCTAATTTCTAAACCCTGCCTGGCCAGGATGCAGGGACGTGCCTCTTCTTGCCCACCCAGTCCCCAGGGAGGCAATCCCTAGCTCCCACCTCGCTACCCAATCTGCTCTCACCTGCGCCTAACTGGTTCCGAAGTCCCTTGGCTGAATCACCCCTCAACCCCAGCGCCCGCTGCTCGCACCTCACCAGCCCCCACTTGAGTGGCTGATACCTGCCTCCTCTGTGGTCTCCGGTCTCTGATCTCACCCTAGGGGGGACCAGTCACAGCTGTCCCACCTCATAGGTCGCCGAGGCTCCCACCTCCAAGAAGTATTCAAGCGCCCCCCTCCCATCTCCTCTCCTCCTGCTTCCAAGCCCCTCCCCCTGCCACACCCCCTCCCACCCGCCCACGCGCCTGCACCCCGCTACCCCCTCTGCAGGTGCTGGTCCCTCCACCTGGAAATCCCTTTCCTCACGTGCCTGCTTGGTGAACTAGTTTTTATTTTTTAATAAAACAAAAATTTTTTATTGAGGTGAAATTTATATAAAATTAACCGTTTCAAAGTGAACAATTTAGTGGCATTTAGTGGCATTTCCCCATTTCCCCTCCCCCCTTCCTGTCCCCGGCAACCACCAATCTGCTTTCTGTCTCCGTGGATTTGTCTATTCCAGACATTTCAGATAAACAGAGTCCTACCATATGTGACCTTTTGAGTCTGATTTCTTGCACTTAGTGTAATGTTTTTGAGGTTTATCCACGTAGTCGCGTGTGTCAGGACTTTGTTCCTTTCTATGGCAGAATAATATTTAATTGTAAGGAGAGACCACACTTTGTCCACTTTGCCTCTTTTTGAGTCTCAAAAGCCCTGCTGTCTTGGGACACTGGGCCCTCCCCTTCCTGGCCCTCCCGTTCCTGGGATGATCTGGGCCACCCCTGGCTGACTGCACACCCTGGACTCCCAAGGCTGCATCTCCCTCCTTCCTGAGCCACCTACCATGACCACCTCTTCAATCTCACGGCCATTCCCCTTTGCCAGCCTGCTTCCTGCTGCCCCTTGGCTGGCCGGCCATCCCCGCTTCTCCCAGATCAAACTCCCCAGACACCAGCACCTTCTCAAACATGCCTCTGACCACGTCTGTCTACCCACTGCGTCACTCCCTGGCTCCCCACCCCTACCCCAAACGAAGCCCAGGCCTCAGCCGCCACTGCCCGCCTCTCAAGCGTCCTCCCTCCTCCATCACCCCCAAGCCCGCCGCCCAGACCCGTCCCCTGGCATTCTCACCAGGTGGCTTTGTGCTCCCTTTAAGCATCAAATGCTTTGTCGTGTGTGTGTGTGTGTGTGTGTGTGTGTGTGTGTGTGTGTGTGTGAGTGTGTGTACTGTTCTGTCTGTCCACCACACTGGACTCCTCGCTTTCTCTCTGCTCCAGCCTTGGGGGTCATTGTCATTCTTTGAACGTGTTCTACACACACACACACACACACACACACACACACACACACATATACACACAATGAGACAGGGAGAGGGAGACAGAGACAGAGGAGCCCCCTCCTTGGCCCCGTCTCTGCGGGGTTCTTGCTTTTGTGCTCACTCTGTGAGCCTCCTGTGCGCTGGGCTGTGTGTGAGTGTGTGTGTGTGTGTGACTCTCTTCTCTTCTCCTCCCTCCAGCCCGTTCCCTCTCTGTCTCTAAGGCGTTACAGAAGCCTGCCCTTGCTCTGGGAGAGGGAGGAGGAAGAAGGGAGAGGGGCGCCCCCTCCTCACTTCCCTTCCCTCTCTGGGCTTTCTGTCAGACTCTCCGCCTCTCAGCCTCCGTGTGTGTGTGTGTGTGTGTGTGTGTGTGTGTGTGTGTGTGTGTGTGTGTGTGTGTCCAGCTCTGTCTCTGCCTCTGGGTCTCTCCTTCTCTCTCCCCATCACGGCTCTTTATCCCTCTCTCCCTCTCTGCCCCGCACTGTCTCCATCTCTGTCTCTCCGCTCCCGCCACGCTCGCCCTTTTTCTTTGTCTCTTGGCCTCCCTATCCTTCCTCCTCGATTTTTCCAGATGTGTCCATGTCTGACTGTCTCATGCCACGTATTTCCCTCAGTCCCTCCTCCTCTCTTGGGCTCCGCTTCCTCCCGACCTCTGTGTCTCTGTGTGTGTCTCTGTGTGTGTCCGTGAGCGTGTCTGTGTGTGTCTGTGAGTGTATCTTCACATCCGGGTCTCCTTCCACTCCCTTCACCTGCCCCTAACCTGCTGGAACTCCCAGAGGCACCCTGCCTGGGGAGGCTTGTCTTCCCAATGGCGCCCCCAGCTCTGACTCCATCCCCTTTTGGGGCATCATGCTTGAGGGGTCCTCACACCCCTGCCACACATCTGAGGAGCTGCAAATCTAACCCCACCCTCTCTTCCTGAGACCCTGTTGAGTTGGGGATCCCTGTCATTCCTCTAGTTGCTCAGGTCAGCCTGACCCTCCCCCACCCCCATGGTAACCTGTCCTGCAGATGCTGTTCCCTACGCATCCACCCACCTCTCCCTCAACCCTGGTCAGGGCACCCCATCTCTCCCTGGAAGGCTCCACTGGTTTCCTCTCTGGCCTTCCTGCTTCTCCTCCCTCCTCCCAGGGATCACAAACAACACCAACCCCCCAGGCCCTAAATCCCTTAACTCTCTTTGTACAGTGAACAAAGCCAACTTCTGAGCTCTTCCAGGCCCGCAGCCTCCTTCGCTTGTCTCTGCCTCTGTCTGTGCCTCTGTCTCTCTGCTCCTCTCTCTCTCTCACGCCCTCTGCTCCTCCAAGCCTTTGTCCTTGTGCTCAAGCTTCCCCCTTTGCCCCATACCTTCTTCCCCATCTCCCCCACCCCGGGCCCTGCTTTGAGGTTTTGAGCTCCAGGACCCTCCTCTGGGAGACCGTCCCCTGCCCGGGCCTCTGGGTCAGCCCAGACTTGCCACCCATGATTGCAGTAGGCAACCTAACCCTAGGCTCCCGTGCACACTAGGTGATCCACAAATGTGCCCGCAGTCTCCTCCAGGAGCTCGTCCTCTCTGTGTGAGTGCGGGTATGTTTGGAAGTCTGGGGCTCGGAGCCTCAGTTTGCCTACTTCCTCGGCCCCCCACTGCTCCCTGCTCCCCCTCCTCGGGTCTGCCCTCAGTCCCGGAGGGTGGCGCACGTGGGCGTGTCTGATCGCTCCCCTGCTTGTTCTCTGTAGCTTCATCTCCATTCAATCTCTGTACCAGTTTTCTTTCTCTTTCAAGGCACATGTTTTCTCCTGATCCAAAAAATAATGCATCCATCTTCATTAATAATCTTTTAGAAAATACAGAAAAGCACAGAGAAAACAATAGAAGTGCCCTATTGATCCCATTTCCTGGAGGAGGGGCCCCTGGGAGCGTGCTGGGGAGCGGACCCTGAGCTGGACTATGACCAGGGCCCCACCTCGCAGTGCCCCTCATGCCCCCTCCACCGCCCTTCCTCCTGTCTCGCACTCTCTGCCCCTCTCAGTCTCTGTCACTGTCTCCGGTCTGACTCGGAGCCCCGCTCTGCGTCTCTCTCAGCCTGTGCCTCTGTCTCTGGGTGCCTGTCTCTGTCTGCATGGGCTCTCTCTCCCCCTGGGGGGTCTCACGGATATCCACATTCATTCATTCATAAAGCCCGTCCTGAGGATGCCCAGACCAGGAGTGTGTGTCTGTGGGATGGCGGGTCTCCCTCCCGCCACTCAGGCCTCCCTGAAATTTGCCCCCCACTCTGTGTGAGCTTCGAGGGGTGCATGTTGGGCTTGTGTCCATGTGTCTGGCTCCCTGGACACCCATCTGCTTGACTGTCTGCTGGCCACCTCCCTCTCTCTGCAGCCTTTCAAAATCGCCATCTTGCTCTTGTCCCATTGTGTGCGCCTGTGTGCATGTGTATGTGCGTGTGTGCGTGTGTGCATGTGTGTGTGTGTGTGTGTGTGTGTCCCTCCACAGGCCTTTGCCTCTCTCAGCCTCTCTCACTTCCTCTCTGTGGTTTCCTCACAGTTTGCTCTCCCTCTGTCTCCGTCGGTCACTCCCATTCATAAGTTCTTTTGCTCATTCAAAAAACAGAGCATCATTTTTTCTAAATTATCTGCCAGGAACACAAGTTGCATTATTACCTTTGTAATAAGAAAAACCCAAGAACCACAACCACCATCAGAAAAACGAGGGCATTAGGGGGCCGTTGTCAGCCGCTGTGCTGAGTCATGCCCTGGGCTAGAGGGTCGTGCGTGTGTCTGTCCATCCTTCTCCAGGCTTCCCTGTCTGCCTCTCCTTCCTCCTCCTCTCCATCCTTTTCCTTCCTTGGAGATTTCTGGAATTTCACTCTAGCTGTTCATGCTGTGCGCCTAAAGAATGGGCCTGTGTGTGTGCGGGAGTACTGCGATCGTGGAGGAGTGTGTGAACGTGTGAGCCCGTGAGTGTGCAAGCATCTGTGGAGGAGTGTGTGTGTGTGTGTGTATGTGTGCGCGCGCGTGTGGTCTACGCTCTCGCTGCTTCTTTGGCAGGCTGTATCCGCCACCCTGCCTCGGATGTTTTCTTTCTCTCAGAAATGACATTTATTGTTTTCCTTTGGTTTCAGGAGTAATACGTGTTCACCACAAAGAAAGTGGAAAATACCAGAAAGAACGTGCAGAAGAATATGAAATAAAAATCCCCTGTAATCCCACCTCCCAGAGAGAAAGGAACCACTATTAATATTTGGAGATCTTTTTGCAATGTTCTTTGTATCTGTGAACCTTTTCTCTCGGCGTGAGTTTTTCTCTGCAAATTTGATTTCACTGTTTTTACTTCTCTGTTCCTTCAGGAGCATTTGGGCGTCTCCACTCGGGACACCCCTGTGTGTCTGTCTTTGTCAGCCTGTCTGAATGGTCTGAATGTCTTTGTCTGGGAAGTTCTGTCTGTCTGACAGTCTCCTCCATCCCTCCCTTCCTCCTTCTGGGGCTTTATCTGATGTGTGTGTGTGTGTGTGTGTGTGTGTGTGTGTTGAGAGAGAGAGAGAGAGAGAGAGAGGAGAGGAAGCTAGACAGAGAAATCCAGAGAAAAAAATAGCGGAGGGGTGTTGGTTAGAGATAGAGAGACAGAGAGCCCATCCTCCCTCCCCTCCCTTCCCTCTCTCTCTTCTGCTGCTTCCCTCAGGTTGCTGGGTGCCTTCCATGTCCCACCATCCCTTTTTCTGCCCTTGTCACTTTGTTCTTGGGTTGCTTAAGAATGAAGAAGAGCTGGTGGCTGCGGGTGGGGCTTTCGTGGGTAACGCAGTGGAGCCAGGACATGGGACAGAGGTTCTGGGAGCTTTTCCTCGTGCAGCCTGGGAGACGAGGGCGGCAGAGGACCAGGTGCCGGGGCAGGGAGGGGCTTCACTCTTGTTTCAGTCTCGTGAGGGCTGGGGGCCGGGAAGTGGAACGTGGTTCACGGGCAGCAGGAGTGGGGTGGTCTGAGCCCTCCCAGCCTCTACCCATGGCCCAGGTCGCCTCCTGCTGAGAACTCAGCCGTCTCCTCTCCATTTGGTTCTTCCTGTGCCTCCTGCCTCTCACCGAGACACAGTAGATAAACAAGCCTCTGGACTTTGGTGCCCAGCACCTGTTCGTATCTGATGCTGGTCCTCAGAGCAACGTGAGGACAACAAGGGTTCTGAGGCTCCGTGGGACGGCTCACGTCAAGGATGCTCAGTGCAGTGCGGTCCTGCAGCAGCGCCCAGTGCATGCTGGTTAGTGCTGCTGCCTCTGTGTTGGCATCCTCTCTCCTCTCCGGCTGAATCACAGCTCACCCTACCCCACAGGTCCCTTCCTTCCTTCCTCCCTCCCACCCAGGTGTGGCTCCTCTGAGGTGTCCGATAGATACTCAAGGAATTAGGGAGCGAGGGAAATCAGGGAGGCCTGCGGGCAGTGGGGATGGGGGAGGGAAGGCTGGTTGGGAAGCCTGGGGACCTTCACAACACGGAGTGCCCGCCTTGAAGGCTTTGGCTATGGCCGTGCCTGGCCTGGGATGCAGTTCTCCTTCCTTTGTCATTCTCTTTACGTGGCTCCCTCCTCTGCTTCTTTATGGTGCCCCTCCTGTCACCCCCAAGGGGGCATCCTTCCTTGAAGCTCCCATAGCTTCCTGGGCATATCCCTGTTGCTGCTGTTACCATGTTCACCTATAACAATCTATTTCTCCCATGTCTGTCTCCCCCACGAGACTGGGAGTGACACAAGGAGGAGCCAGTCTGGTGCTCAGTTCCTCTCTGGAGCTCTGGCCTCCCCCACCCAGCACAGGGCCAGGCATGAGCGAGGCACTCGGGGGATGCTGGAGAGAGGCTGGAAGAATGAATAAACCTTTCTCCTCCACCTGCTAACTCGTATGCATCCTTCAAGGCCCAGCTCAAATGACCCTTCCTCACGAACGTCTTTCCTGACCCCGTATTAGTAAATGGCTTCCTCCTGGGCTCTCTCATAAATGTGGCTGTTAAAACAAATCTCAGGTCACATCACTGTTCCCTTTTTGTATATCTGCCTTCCTAAAGGCTGTGGGTATTCAGGGGCAGAGTGAGACAGAATATAACCACAGCAGCAAGAACAACAGCTAATCTCACATAGGCTTACTACACGTCTGAAACTGTCCTAAGTGCCTTGCCTGTATGTTTCATTTAACCCTTACAATATGATTCTTGATACTATTACTATCCCCATTTTACAGATGGGGAAACCAAGGCTCAGAGAGGTTAAGTGACTTGTCCCAGCTCACACAACAAGTAAGTAGTAGAGGTGGGTTTTGGACAAAGATGTCTGTCTCTAGAGTCACCCTCTAAATGATATGAGGTGATATTAAGCATTTTTCTCTCAAAGTGTCAAGGGCCCTGAAGTCTTTCTGTTTTCGGCGTCTCCTGTCCTACCCTGAGCCTGCTGTCTCCTCACTCTGCCCCTTCTCCCTGGGCAGTGCATCCCCTGCTCCTGCAGTCCACAAGGATAAAGACATGATGCCAGCCTGTGTCTCCATCTGGGCCTCTCCACGGATGCCTGAAACCCACCATCTTGTCTCTGTAGCCCCCAAACATGTGTTTCTCCTGTTCTCATTAGCGCCTACTGGGGGCAGCAGCCAGGAGCCCAGAGTCATCTCTGATTCCTCAGCTCCCGCAGCCCACAGCCATCTGTCTGGCTTCCTGCTGACGCTCCCTCCGGGAGCCCCTCAGCAGCCCCTGCGCAGCCCCTCCTGCAGCGTAGCCCCCTCCCGGCCCCCCACCTCTGCACTCATCCCTCCACTTCTTACTCCAACACCTGTCACCTTCCCAAGTCCCCTCGTCTGTAAATGAAGCCACAGACAGCACGTTCCTCATGGGGTATCACAAGGATTAGATGAATTTTGAAAAGCTGTTATGGAAGGGCCAGCCTCACCATCCGCAGTTGTTATTAAGGATTACATGGATAGCTGTTATTAGAGATTTTCTGAGTGAATGAATGAATGACCCAGTGGGTGCGCCTTTCTTCTCTTCCTCGTCCTCCTCTCAGTACCCGCTTCCATCTCCTTGTCTTACATGCTGTACTTTTGGAAGGATGGCTACCCTCTGAAAAAAAAATTGCATCCCTCCAGCCAGCGTGCAAATCTCTCCCATCCTAGAAAAAAGATCCTCCCCGTGACCCCACCTCTTCCCTAACTACAGCTCCTTCTTTTCTCCCTTCTCAGAAGAGCTTGCGGGAAGAGTTGCCCTCCACCCCAAATAGCCCTACCTCCCCACACTGTGATCAGCGGCCCCCCATCAAGGTCATCGGTGTGGCCTCCATGCTTCCAGATTTAACAGACATTTTAATTTTAGTCTTTGCAGCATTTCAGCGCTGTTCTCTGTTTCCAGCACATTCATCCCCATCTCTCTCCTGTCTTTCATGACTGGCCACTGAAGAAAAGCTGGGGAACCCCTTGTAAGTGCTGATGAAATATTGGTAAGCCAATGGCTCAGTCTTTGGATATCCTTTCTCTGTGTCCCTCTGGTCTCTCTCTCCTTACTTCCTTGGGAATCTTGATTCATCCAGTCCTATGACTTGAAAACTCAGCAAGCCTCATGCGGTTGACTCCCAGCCTGAACCCTAGACTCTTACACCCACATCTCCACGTGGGAGTCTACAGGCAACTCAACTCTAACATGCTCCAAATGAGCCCTAGACGTCCACTCCCCAAGCCTGACCCCCACCTCGCCTCCCTCACTTCAGTACCTGGTACAACCACCATCGGAACCTAAAACAATGTATCGTTGCCCTCCCTCATCCCTAGACTGTGTCCCCAGCCCTTCTCATTTCTCTTCCCACCTGTTTCCCTGCCCCCTGTCTCAATAACCACTCAAATACCATGACTCCTGAGGTTTCATTTCCTGCCTAATCATTATTTTGAGCCTCAGATCTGTATGATCAGTCATTTCCTAGATGCTTCCACCTGGCTATCCCTCCAGGCACCTGCCACTCCATGTGTCCCAAAGTGGACTCAGCATCTTCCCTACAGGTGCTCCTGCTGCTGGGCTCCCTGGGTCGGTAAACAAGGCCACGCTGTGCCCTATCGTGAGGGTGGTACCTCCGCATCCCTCGTGACTCTGCATTGTTCACGCCACCTGCTTGTTGGGATGGTCATTTTCCGGTCTCCCATTGTGTCCCCTCAGTCACTGAGGATGGTATTTCCTGGTTCTTCTCTCTGTTCCTAGTCCTGTGGCCTTCCTTGATGACTTCACCACCCACATGGATGGTGTAGCCAGCGCCATGCTCTTGACCTCCCAAGTGCTAACAATCTCGTTCTCTACTCGAGCTCAACCATGATCGTATCTTTGACCTTGCAACAGCAGCTCCAATTCCAAAGTCCCAGCTTCCAGCTATCCTACTCGCAAGCCATCGCTTGTCGTCATTCCACCTCATTTACTAGAGCATGTCTTGGATCTCAGCAAGACCTTGGAAGTCAGCCCCCACCATTCTTTCCCTAACCCCTCTATTAGCCTTTCACCCTGACCTCACTATTGACACTACTGTTGGCAAGGTCACCCGTGACCTCCATCTCGTCAGATCCAATGCTCAGTGCTCAGTCTTCATCTTCCTGTCCCATCAGTAATGTTGGATGTGATTGAACACTCCCTCAGTCTTGAAACCTTCACTCTTCTTGGTTCTCAGACATTTCTCTGATTTTACCTCTTGGTCTCTCTATTTCTTTTGCTGGATCCTCCCACTTCCCCCAATCTCTAAATGGCCCCCTTCTCTTCTTCAGTTACACAACCCCTCCAATTCAACAGTTTGGCGTACTCTCTGTTTTCTGACCACTCCCAAACTCTACCTTTCCCTGAACTCCAGACTCTACTGCTCATTCACTTCTCTGCAGGGATACCCAACACGCATTTCAAACTCACTACACCGAAAGCTGAAATCATCCCATCTTCCTTGAAAACCTGTTCCTTCCTCATTCTTCCCCAGATCAATAAATTACACCACCCTGAAACCCTGGAAGTTATCCAGGAGTCCCTTTTTACTCTCATCATTTCATACATACTCGTGGTCAGTTCATTGACTGAACTTCCAAATCATTCTGTTTTCTTCACGCCACCTGTTCCATCCTAACTCAAGCCCCCATCATTTCTCTGGGACAATAACCCAGCCTCCTCCCTGGGCTCCCTGCTTCTATTCCTGTGTTCAGAACCAGAGGGATCTTATAAATCAGATCGGGCCACTGCCTGCTTAAACCCCTCCAATGGTTTCCCACTGCATTGACTGTAAAACCCAAGCTTTGTGCCAAAGTCTAACAGGATCTGGCCCTGACCATGTTGCCAGCTTCATCTCTTGCATTCTTCTCTCACTCACTCAGTCTGGCTCCGCCCACCTCCTTGCTACTCTTCAAACATGGCAAGCTCATTCTTGTCTTAGGGCTCTAGCCGTTTTCATTCTTTCAGCCTGAGAAGACTCTTCTCCCAGAAATTCACAAGGCTGCCACCTCCACCCTTTCTGTCATTCAGTTCTCAGCTCAGATGCCACCTCCTCAGGGAAGCCTTCCTTGATCATGCCTCCCCTCCCCCTGGGCTCTGTCTCACCACCCTGCACTAACCTCCTTTTCATTCTTATCAGTATCAGAAATTATCTTTCTAACTTACGTGGCCTTTTTCTGTCTCCTGTACTAGAAGATCAGTCCTGGGAGAGGAGGAGCTGAATCTCCTACAACAGAAGCTCCCTGTCGTAATCTGCTCATTACAGTGTCTGGCACATAGTAGGTGCTCTATAAATGCTCATGAATTACGTGCACGTATCTGAACGGTGACCACATCCTATCAAGTCTGTTCCTTCATAGCTCTCCTCCTGTACCCTCCACTCCAGCTCACCCCTCTGCCTCCCTACCTTGCTCTGCTGTGCTCGTCATTCGCTCCTAGCTTCCGACTTCTCTCTCTGAGCCCTCACAGATTTGGCCCTCCCTTTGTGAGTGGATCATCCTGTGTGTGAGTGTGAACTCACACCCATGCTTGGGTGTGTGCATCTGTGTCTGTCTCACTGTGGGTTATACTTCTGTCTCTCTCATTTATTGGGTTTTGACCTAATTTCTAGTTTGCTTCATTCCTTCCTTCCTTTGTTAATTTATTAGTTTATTCAGTTATTCCATTTTTAAGTACCTTGTGGTGGATGCTATGCTAGGCAGTGTATGTGTGTGACGTGTGTACGTGGACATATGTGAATCACTCCTATTCTGGGCCTTTTATCAAATTTTATTCTCATCTCTGGATTACCCTTCCAACCATCCATCTGTCCATCCATCCATCCATCCATCCATCCATTTACCTATCCATCCACCTATTGATCCCATCCATCCCTCCAGCCAGCCAGCCAGCCAGCCAGCCAGCCATCATCTAACGAGTGCCAGATTCTGTGCCAGTCAGTGAGACTGAGTGTGTGTGCGTGTACAGTGTGCTTATATCTGTGTCCTGCTGTCTGAGGGCCTCTTCCCCCTCCCTCACTGCCTCTCTTTTTATTTCACTCCAAAGCCACATTCCATTTCTTTCTACAGAAGAGCTTTGTTGAATTTTTGCTCTGAGTCTGTGAGCCATTCGTGGTGTGTTTGTGTGTGTGTGTGTGTGTGTGTGTGTGTGTGTGTGTGTGTGAACATCTGTCAGTCTCTCACGTCATTCCCTCTAGGGCTTGGGCTGAGGTAGTTCCCAGTCTCTGGGTCACTGTCATTCACGCTTTGTCCAACTATTTGTTAATTCAGCCACAAGAAGTTTATTAAACACCTGCTTCCTGCCAGGACTTGGGTTGGCCCGGGCTGTGAGGGTGTGTGGTGTGAGCTCACGGCTGTCTGCTGTCCACCACCCTGCCTCCCCCTCTCCTGTCCCTCCACTTGCCTTCACAGCCCGGGCCCCCAGTGTGTGTACTGGACGCTACCCCTCCTCTGTGCGTGTTCCTCCTGCAGCCTGCAGGCCAGACTCCCATTTCGCTCACGAGCTGAAAACTCAAAGCCAATTCGCAGCTGACTCTGGTACCTCAAACCCAGCATATGACAAGCTCACAGCATCATTTCCGCACCTCTGATGGGTTTCTCTCCCTGTTCTCATTAGCGCAGAGTGTCATTGCCTGCCTGGGTCCGCAGCCAGGAGCCCCGAGTCATCTCTGAGTCCTCACTCTCCTGCCACCCACAGCCCATCTGTTCTCTTTCCTGTAGAATCTTCCTCCAAAAGCTGCTCAGCACCCAGCCCCCACTGTCTTATCAGCCCCTCCCTCAGCCGGCCCAGAAAACTGAAGCCTGGACCACTGCATCCATCCATTCACCCATCCAAGCAGCAAACTTGCCCCAAGCACCCACTGGATCTCTGCTGAGGACACAGGCCCCAAAGCTCTGGCCCACGTCGTGCAGGACCTCATCAGAGTCCAGGGGAAAGACAGACCAGTCATCACTGCTCTACAAGACGTGTGATGGAGCTTCCCAAGATTTTCTGTCACTTTGGTCACTACATTGTGCGTGTTTTGGGGGGTGACATCTGTCTTATTTGCCTTGGCCACTTTTTCAGACCTTCTATTTCCTTCCAATCCTCCAGAATCGGTGCTCCCCAAGGCTGCGTCCTCCTGCTTCTCTCCTGTCCTTCCACGAGCTGTCTGTGCCCAGGGTTTCAGAGATCCTTCTCTGTGCAGAAACTCCCTCGTGCACATCCCCTGTCCCTTCCTCAGCACCATTTGGATGCCCCAGCAACATCACAGACTCACCAAGATAGGATCAAACTCCCCATCATCCCCACCCTCCTCCCAGATGGGAGGTTCCTACCTCCCATCTCCAAGACCAGAAACCCAGACATCACCTTCTCTTCTCCTTTGCCCTCCATTTCCAATTCAGTTCCAATTTTTTGCCGATTCTTCCTCCAACATCTCTCTCGAGTCTTCCCCCTTGTTCCTGCCCATCCTCATGGCCAATATGGTTGCCCTGGCAACGGCCATGCTCTCCCTTCTCTCCAGGCTCCTCTCAGCAGGGGAAAGTGCTCACTTTCCTCTAACTTGGAAAGAAGCACTCCATCTTGCCCTATCTCACTCCTGTCCACTCTCTCCATCCATCTGCAGAAGCCTTGGCTTTAGCAGAGCCGCCCCCATTTCCTCTGGGCCCGCCATGATGCTCGGCAAATCCCCCTACCGACTTCCTGTTCGCCAGATCAGCGGTCTCTATCCCATTGTGAAAAGAAAATCCATCTGCCCAATGGAGAGGTCCCTGCGGATGTCCCCTCCTCTCTGTCAGCAAGGCTGCAATGGCCTCTTTCCCTTCCCCTTCCAAACCCACCTTTCAAGAATAAGGCACCATATCCTCTTTGATGAAGCCCCTGATAGCCTCTATATCCCCATCATATCCCAGGAACAACCAGGTATGCCTTTGTTTGGGTGCCTTTCTGCCCACCAGACTGAACCTTGTGTCTGATTTCTTCTCCGATGTCAGCACAGAGGAGGGGCTAGGGGATATTTGGGTCTGGGGCAGGAGGAAGGAAGGACAGACAGATGGAATTTGTACCTGTGGGTTTCCTCTTTCTCCTTGTTCTTTGTCAGTTTCCTTCTCCCCTCTCTGCCACCCTAAACTCTTTTTTTTTTTTTTTTTGCGGTACGCTGGCCTCTCCCCGCTGCGGCCCCTCCCGCCGCGGAGCCCAGGCTCCGGACGCGCAGGCTCAGCGGCCATGACTCACAGGCCCAGCCGCTCCGCGGCATGTGGGATCCTCCCGGACCAGGGCACGAACCCATGTCCCCCGCATCGGCAGGCGGACTCTCAACCACTGCGCCACCAGGGAAGCCCCTAAACTCTTTTTTAATAAAGATTACTTTTTGGTCTCACCTGTGATATACAAATATATTATCTTAAAATATTAAAACATTACATATGAGAATAAGTCCCTTCCCCTGTCCCCCTCAGCCTACATCCTGTTCCTCAATTCCTTTCCCAAGAAGAAACTAGCATTATCAAATTAGTGCAAAAAAATTCATCTCTCTCTCTCACACACACCGCCCCCCCCAAATAACACCCAGTGGTGAAAGACTGCTTTCCCCCTAAGATCGGAACAAGGCAAGGGTATCCACTTTCATCACTCTTATTCAACGTCACATTGGAGGTCCTAGGCAGTGCAATACAGCAAGAAAAAGAAGCAAAAGAACATACAGATGGGAAAGGAAGAAACAAAACCTTCTCTCTTAGCAGATGACGCTATTGTTTACATAGGAACTTCTAAAGAAACTACCAAAAAGACTAGAACTATTAAGTGAGTTTAGCAAGGCCACAAGATACAAAGTCAATCTACAAAAATCAATGAGCAATTGGAAATGGAAGCGTATATATTCCCCTGGAAAATGCAGAATGTGGTTTGGTAAACAGTATTCAAAATACTGTTGTTGTTCTTGTTTTTAAAAGAAATCCCCTCATACTATGTATATTATTCTCGCGTGAGCTTTTGCACTCAACAGTTCTCTGAGGGCTCCTTTTCCTTATTAGAACATATACTGCAGTCAATTCTTTTCCTCTGCTCACGGGATTCCAGAGAAGGGCTGAACTGGAGTTTATTTAGCTCTTCCCCGCCAAGGATGGACATGTTGGTTGTTTTCACTTTCTCGTCGTTACAGATAAGGCTGTACCAAACACATGCTGTCCCCTTCTGGCTCCCTTTTCTTCGGGTCCTGGGGGTACTCCAAACTTGTCTGTGCTTTCATCCGTCTCCTGGCTCCCTGAGGGCTCTGTGTATCTCCTTCCCTGCCTCATTCTCTCTTAGTTTGTCCCTCATCTTTCCCAGTTCTTTTTGGACTTGGCCCTAGTCATCGAGTGTGTGTGTGTGTGTGTGTGTGTGTGTGTGTATGTGTGTGTGTGTGTGTGTGTTTCTGTGTTGCCTGTTCCCCACCCTGTATGTGGATCAGTAAAGGTCCCATCAGGAAATCGATGTCACAATCAAATTCGGGGAATCTGAGGAGCTTTCCTCTCTCTGGGGACTTTCTCAGGTTTTATTCTCACTCCCGGGCTACTCCATCCTCTCACCTACCAACAAAGACATATGGAGCCTGTTCCAGGAGAAGAGCTTACAGTGTGTGTGTGTGTGTGTGTGTGTGTGTGTGTGTGTGTGTGTGTGTGTGTGTGTTAGGGGGTGTGTGCCTGTGCATGTGCCTATGTCTCTACCTGCCTGCCTGTGGGTCCCCTGAAGGCCCCACCTCCCTTCCTGTTTTTCTTTTCTAGCTTTTTAATCTACACCTCGTCTTGCTCCTCTTGCCTCTGTCTTGATCTCTCTGGCTCAGCCGTGTTCTCTCCTACTTTCCTGAGAAAGTGTTATTCATTTTGCTCTGGTTTGTGCGTCATTCCTGCTGCGAGTGTGTGTGTGTTCGTGCGTGCGTGTGTGCGCACAGCTCGCCCCCTCAGCTCTGTCTCTGTTTTTCTCAAGCTTGTAGCTTTTTACTTTCTCTGTGTCTTACTGTGGGTGTGCAACACGCACAAGTGTACACGTGTTTAGATAATGCTTCTCTCTGTGAGGCAGGGTCGCGATCGGGTCCCACCCTCTCTGTCATCCTTCATGACTCTATGTCCCTATGCCTTTCTGTCTATCCACAACACTGTTGCTGATCCCCTTACTAGGGTCTGTCTGTCTGTCCTGACCATCATTCCTCCCCGAGTCCTCCTGCTTCATACATCCTCACATCACGGGGCCCCTAGTTCTTTGTCCTGGATCTTTCCCTCTCCTACTTTTTTTTTTTGCGGTACGTGGGTCTCTCACTGCTGTGGCCTCTCCCGTTGCGGAGCACAGGCTCCGGACGCGCAGGCCCAGCGGCCATGGCTCACGGGCCCAGCCGCTCCGCGGCATGTGGGATCTTCCCGGACCGGGGCACGAACCCGCGTCCCCTGCATCGGCAGGCGGACTCTCAACCACTGCGCCACCAGGGAAGCCCCCCTCTCCTACTTTTCACCTACTTCCTGGATGAGTTCACAGAGTACTTCTTGGCACTGACCCCCCAGCATCCTCCTTCAGCCCCGACCCTACTCATTCTCTCCCACTCCTGCCACTGACTCTGGGCTCGCACGCAAACCCAGGGCATCATCTCTCAGGTCTCCAACGCAAACCCAGGGCATCATCTCTCAGGTCTCCAACGCAAACCCAGGACATCATCTCTCAGGTCTCCAACGCAAACCCAGGGCATCATCTCTCAGGTCTCCAACGCAAACCCAGGGCATCATCTCTCAGGTCTCCAACGCAAACCCAGGGCATCATCTCTCAGGTCTCCAACGCAAACCCAGAGCATCATCTCTCAGGTCTCCAAATGTGTTTCTCTCCCAGCTCTCATTAGTGCTGAGCATCACTGCCACCTGGGGCTTCGCAGCCGGGAGGCAGTCATCTCTGACTCCGCTCACTCCTGCCGTCCGCCCCCAGCTCTCCCCTCTTCCTGTCAAGACTCCCTCTGAGGGGCTGCTTGGCACTTCCTTCCCCACCCCAATCCCTTCAGCCTCTCAGAGCTCGGTCATCAGCTCTTTGATGCCTGGACCATCCGTCCATCCATCCATCCAATAAACTTGCCCCAAGCACCCACGGGGTCTCTGCTGAGGACCCAGGCCCACATCCTGCAGGAGCTCAGAGACCAGTTATCACTGCACTATAGGATGGATAACAGGGGCTTCTCACAGCTCTATGTCACTCTGAACGTCAGTATGTGTGTCTGTCTTGGTCACTTTTCCAGACGCTTCTCCCTCTTCCTGGTGTTGGCCCAGCAATGATGCTCCTCGAAGCTGCACCTTCCTCCTTCTCTCCCTCCTAGACTTCCTTGTGGTTCACTCCTGGGGTTTCAGGGGCCCACTCCACAAGATGCTGCCCCACCTCATGTCCCCCCCCTTACCCCCAACCCAGGCCCTCTGTTCGGCGTAAGCTCCAGAGCCCTCCTTGGCTGCACTTGATGGTCCCACCAGCATCACAGACTCCCCAAACCAGGACCAAATTCTTCATCCCCCGACCAGGGCCATCCCCCATTTCCAGAGCCAGAAATCTGACCACCCTGCCCCTCTTCCTGCCCCCAGCATTAATCAGCCCCCAGTTCTTCACGATTCTTTCCCCCAAAGGCTTTCTCCCACCTCCTCCTTGCTTTTCCCCATCCTCACGGCCAGTGTCGTCGCCCTGGCAACAGCTGTCCTCTCTCCCTCCTCCCGGGTCCTCTCGGTTGGTGGGTTTGCTCGCCTCCCTTGCACCTGAGGAGAGATGTTCCCATCTCCCTCCTGTCTTCCCTCACCTTCCGTCCACAGACGAGCTGGGGTGGGGGAACATTAGGCACTTTTCATTTCTCTCCCATCCTCTGCAGTGAGGCCCCCTGCCTCGGCCCCCATAGCTCTCCAGCAAGGCCTCCTCCACCTGCTCAGTGATGACCAGCCGGCCCATTTCTCTCCTCACTCCCTCTGCCCCCCAGGGGCCCCTGATGCTGGGGGCCAGCACTGCGCACACGGAGGATGTCTGGTTTCCCCCCAGCTCTCAGGCCGTGCCTCCTCTGTTTCCTTTGGAGGGTTCCCCCCCGACCCTGCCAGTCTCCGTGGGGTCTCAGGGCTCCCCAGAGCTCTGTCCTGGCTCCCACCTCTCCCCAGCCATGCTGAGCCCCACCTGGCTCAGGCTCAGGCTCTGCCCAGCCTGCACCCCAAGTGTTGGCATGAGGGAGGCTCCCTTTGGGCTGGGTGCCACTGGCCCCTCTCCTTCTCCAGACCCACACCTCGGGCAGAGAAAAAGGCCTTGGGTCCAGGGTCGCTGACCCCTCCCTTGGGGCCCTGTGGGACCCAGCAAGCGCTCCCTGGGCAGCACGAAGCAGCACGCGGGTGGTCATCTTTCTCCCTCTGGGCGGGCCTTCTCTTGGGGTCTGCCCTGGAGGGAGGCTGGACAAGTGTCTGTGAGTCTCTTCTCTTGCACTCTTGTTCTTTCTCCCCTCTGGCTTCATCTCTCCTTTTGGAAAATAATTTTTAAATTCCACAGGAGATATAAGAACCGATTATATTTGTTAAAAAAATATTAAGGCTTTCTATATAAGACTGAGGTCTCCGTTGACCCCTGTTCCCATCCTAGCCTCAGTCAGGCCCCAGCAGGACTCTCCACAATGCAGGGACTTTGAGGAGAGTCTGTGGACGTAGGTACCGAGGTGGGGGTTAGGGGCCACCGGAAGCCATGGATGGTGGCCGTGAATTGTTACCACCACTGGGAGAAGTTTCCAGAATCGTGTAGAGGGGGTCGCCTCGAGAGGAGGAGGACACAGCAACCTGAGGTCCAGGGGACCGAACATACTGACCTTCCCCATCCCTCCCTCCCTCTCACCATCCCACTGGCCAAGCTCGGCGGGAAGATGGGGGGCTCGGGCTGGGGGTCTGCACAGCCCAACCTCTTGAGGGTTGAGAGCTGGGAGGCGGCAGAGGGTGGAGCGTGGAGCTGCGGGGAGTTGTCTAGGGCACCCCAGGGTCTATCTGTCTCTGGGGCCCTCCTCGGGCTTAGTTCTTGGCCCTTTGGTTACATCTATCCCCTTGCAAACGCACGTGAGCGTCTCCTCGGAGCCCGGGCCCGGGCCGGGTGGCGTCTATGCTGAACTGTGGACGCTCCGCATCTCCACCCCGTGGCCTCCCTTGGGGTCCTGCTCCCCTTCTTCGAATTTTGAAACTTTGACCTGCTGCTCCCTCGCTTGCTGCCTCTAAATTCATCTCCTTCAGCTCTCCAGGGGAGCCTGATTGAATTTTGCTCTGTTTGTGCGTCATTTCTGCTCTGTGTGTTTGTGTGTGTGTAGCTGCTGCTTCCCCCACAGCTTTCCCTCTCTCGTTTCTGAGGCTTGTGGAGTTTTTCTTTCTCTGTATCTCACTGTGTGTGTGTGTGTGTGTGTGTGTGTGTGTGTGTGTATGTGTACAGGTGTGTTCATGGTCAAAGTTGATTCCCACCTTTTCTATCCTGCTTCATCTGTCTCCCTGTCTGTCCATCATCCTTCCATCCATCCATCCATCCATTCACCCACCCACTCATTTATGGGGTCCTTGGAGAGCTCTGGGCCAGGATCTATGTGTCTGTCCTGCGTCTCTGCATGTTCTTCCCTAACTACTGCCCCTCGTCCACTCTCACACCTGGGGACGCCTTGGGTCCCCTCCCGTGCCCACTCTCTCTACTCCGTACATATTCCATGGACCCTCTTGCCCATGCCCTCCATGTGTGTGTCCCCCACCGTGCTCCTGGAGATGTGACTCTCTCTGTGCCAACACTGGCTGGGACCCCCCTCAGGTGTTTAAATCCAGAGCATCACGTCCCCCCCCCCCCCCCCCCCCGCCTCTCCACACCGCTGGTGGGCACCGCCTTATGTTCTTAACAGCCTGAATAGCATTCTGCTGTTTGAAGCCCTGAGTCACTTCTGTCTCTCTCCCCTACCACTCACGGCCCACACGGCCTTGCTTCCTGTCAAGTGACCCTCGAAGAGACTGCTCAAGACCTCTGCCTGATTTTTCAGCCCTGCCTCAGCAAGGACCCAGAAATTTGTACCTGGACGACATTCATCCACCCACTTACCCATCCGCTCACCCACCCGTCCACTTGCCCACCCATCCACCTATACACCCACCTGTCCACCCATCCATCTGTCCACCCACCCGTCACCCACCCACCCACCCACCCATCCAGGAGACATTCAACAAATGCCGTGGAACACCTACCACGTGCTCTGCTGAGGGGCAAGAGCCCAAAGTCCCAAGCTGTGTCCTGAGGAAACTCAGAGTCCAGGGGAAGACAGACCACTCATTACGTCATGAGAAGACGAGGAGAGGCATAAAGGCTCCCTAGGTTGTGGTCTCTGAGCCTCACGCTCATGCTGTGCGTGGGGTCTTCCTGTATGTCCACTTCTCCGGACGGTCTCCCTCCTCACCCTTCCAGCATCAGTGTCTGTCAGGCTGTGTTTTCCTTTCTGCTCATCTCCACTCACCAATGCTCCCTGGGCCATGCCATCCACACTGGGGGTTACTGACACCCCCCTCATTCTTGCCTGTGTTTACCCAGGCCCATGTATCTAAACATCTTTCCATCCCCACTTAGGTGTCCCTAGCATTGCAAACTCACCAAGTCTGGGAGGAAATCCTTGACTTTCCTCGTCCCTGTTTCCCCATCTCCGGGAACAGAAATCGAGGCCCCTTGCTCCTATCCTGCCTTTCGCCTTTGAGTCTGGCTGATTCTTCCTCTGAACCCCCATCCCCATCTTCCCCTTCACTCCTCTCCATCACCCTTGGTCAGCGTGGTTGCCTTGGCAACGCCATGTTTCCCCTCTCCTGGGTTTTTCCGAGACAAAAGCGCTCACCTCCCTCCATGACCTTTTGTTCCCAGTACCTCCTGTCTGCTCTCTCCTTCAGTCCACAGAAGAGCTTGGGAGAAAACATTAGGCTCAGACTTTCTCCCCCTCCTCCCCAAGCCCCCTGCAACCACCTGCAGCTGAACTGAGCCCATCGTGGTGCTCGACTGAGGCCTCCTCCACTGACCTTCAAACAGAATCAGGTCTTTAGTCTCCCCCTCCCCCCTGGTCCATAGGGACCCTGCCTCTGGAGACAGGTTCTGCCGTTTGGAGCCCTGCTCCTCCCTTAGCTCCAGGGACGCTGAGGGTCCTGGCTTTCCTCCCACCTCTTGAGCTGTCTCTCTTCAGTTTCCTTTGGAGGCTTCTCTTCCTCCCGGGGCTGCGGCATCTCTGCTCTCCACAACCTTTCCCTACCTCGCTCACCTGCCCTGCCTGCTTCCTCCAGGTCAGTTCCACCCCTCCCAGGGCCTGGGGACTATTCGCACTTTGGCCACGTCTGACTGTGTCTGTGGTCCAGCCTCTTCCTGCGGAGCCGGGACCTCCACATCCATTGGCCGGAGGGGATGCCTCTCCTTGGCATGGCCATCATGGGCCTCTCCCTCCCCCTCCCACTGTCTATCCAGAGGAAGGCCTGTGTCCTCCCAAGAAATGCTGATTGACCCTTCCCGGAGGGAAGCACTCCCAGGGGTGTCCGGAGCGCCCAGACACGTGTGGGTTTGTATGTCTTGGGACAGGGTCTTCGTGTCTCAGCACAGAGGAGGCGCTGACAAATAGCCGTGGCTGGAGGGGAGGACGGGCGGATAAATGGATGGAAGCTGTGTCTGTCTAGAGGATCTCTTATTTCAACTTTCTTGTTCTCTTTCTCCCCTGTTCCCTCCTCTCCTGTTAAAATCAGTATTTAATTACCTAAGTGACACACGAACACATCATCTTTGTATGAAAAAGAAAGTATCACAGATAAGACTAAGGGGTCCCTCACCAAGGGGGGAAAGTGGCGGGGGGTGGTGGTGGTGGGATGACTTGGGAGATGATTGACATATACACACTAATATGTATAAAATTGGTAACTAATAAGAACCTGCTGTATAAAAAAATAAGTAAAATAAAATTCCAAAAAGAAAAAAAAAAAAGGCTAAGGGGTCCCTTTGACCTTCCTCCCATCCTGTTTTCCATCCACTTCCTCTGGGGAGACCACAGTCATTACTTTAGCAGGAATCATTCCATACTAGATGCCTATACACACACACATTCATAGACCCTTACACATGCATATATACAGATATACGTACATGTACGCTTTATTCCTATGGAAATAGAAAATGTTTTCGGTAGGTTTTGGTTTAGGGTGTTTTTCTCCATAAAAATTCTATTGACCTGTGACTATTGCTCAGCAAGATTTTTTTTTTGGCCGCACCGTGTGGCTTGTGGGATCTTAGTTCCCCAACCAGGGATCCAACCCGGGCCCACAGCAGTAGAAGCGCTGAGTCCTGACCGCTGGACCGCCAGGGAATTCCCAGTGAGATTTTTTTTTTTTTTTTTCAGTACCAGGCCTCTCACTGTTGTTGCCTCTCCCGTTGCGGAGCACAGGCTCCGGACGCGCAGGCTCAGCGGCCATGGCTCACGGGCTCAGCCGCACTGCAGCATGTGGGATCTTCCCGGACTGGGGCGCGAACCCGTGTCCCCTGCATCAGCAGGCGGACTCTCAACCACTGCGCCACCAGGGAAGCCCCCCAGAGAGATTTTTGACTGAACAATTTTTGGGGATCTCTTTTCCTGTCAATACGTAAGGGTGTACACCTGCCTTTTTATCAGCTGAATGGTATTCCAGAGAGCAGACACATCATGATTTATTCAGCCTTTCTTCTGGTAATGGACATTTAGATGATTTCTACTTCTTTGCCGTTAAAACAATATTGCCATTGACATTTGTGTCCCCGCTTCCCTACTCTGCCTGTGCATTCTCGTGCTGCCTTCTGGGTCTCTGAGTCACTCTGTCTCTCCTTGCTTTCCTCATTCGCTCAGCTTCTCCAATGTCCCTGTTCTTTCTGGGTGTGGTCGTCACTGTGTCCCCGTGTGTGCGTGTGTGTGTTCATGTAGGCACAAGTGTGTGTTGTCCGTTCTTCTCACGGTGGGTTTGTGTTAGTCAGGATCCCAACAGGAAAGAGATGGAACATTCGAATTTAGGAACATTTGAGGAGTTTATTTACAAAGGCACTGTGCTGTCAAGTGCGGTAATAGAAGAACGCTGAGGGATTTTGCAGAAACCTGGGGATGATGGTGGTAAGGCTGTGACCACCTCTGCTACGTAGGGGATGAGGGGTGGGTGTAATGACCAGAACTTGGAGGCAATAGTTGTGGAGGAGGGCTGCCCCGAGAGGAGCAGTGACCTTCAGTCAAGGGACCAGCCAGCCGGAGGTGACCCACGGAATCTCTCTCCTCCCCCACCTGTCTCCTGCTAGGGCATCCCATGGGCCAAACCCAACTGGAAGCCAGAGGGCAGGGAGCCCACGGATGGTAGTCAGTGCAGTCAGCCTCCTGGAGCAGAGGAGAAACGTGGAGGTGGGAACTGGAGGAGCCAGTAATAGACATCTAGAACTTTCTCTGTCTGGGCCCTTTATCAGGTTTTGTTTCCAGTCTCTGGGTTGCTTCATCCATCGATCCATCCATCCATCCATCCATCACCCTCCATTCATCTGCCCATCCCTCTCCACTCATCCATCCAGCCCCCTCCAGACATCCATCCGTCCATTCATCCATCCCGCATTTCACCCGGAGCCTCTCCCCGTGCCCTGAGCGGGGTGGGGTGTCTCGTGAGGTGCGTGTGAGCACACATGAGCCTGTGCCTCAGTGTCTGCCTGCCGCCCATCTATCTGCCTGCGTGGCTTGCCGCCCCCGCTTCTTTTCAACTCTCTTATTGACGTCTAATCCCCCTTCTCTTCCGGTATCTCGCTGTGTCTTGCTCATCTCTGCTCTTTCCCTCTCAGAGGAGAATTATTGAATTTTGCTCTGAGGCTGTGCGTCACTCCTGCTGCGTATATGTGTGTGCGTGTTGGGTTGGCTGCCCTTCCCCCGCAGCTCTCTTTCTTTTCTGGGGGCTTGTGGAGTTTTGTTCTAAAGCCTTGAAATTCTCTTTGATTCCCTTGATCCTGGTTACCATCCCCTTTCCTCACAGGAAATCTGTTATCAGGAAGGTGACCAGCAGAGTGGTCACACATGAATCTTTCTCTTTCGGGTCCCATTATCTGATTTTATTCTTACTCCCTGAATTTCTCCATCCATCCATCCACCCATCATCCACAAACACACAGCAGCAGGTGCCAGGACCCACGTCCTTTCTTTGCTCTGTCTCTCCATGTGTGAGCACGTGTGTGTCTCATCTTTTCGGCTGAGATGTGATTAGAGCTGGCTCCTACCCTCTCTCTTGCTCTCCCTGCCTGTTTATCTGCCGGCTCCCCTACATATTCGTAAACAGCTTAATTAGTTCAGTGTCTGTCTGTCCTGTCTGTCCTGTCCTTCCCCAACTCCTCCTCCTCCTGCTCTCACACCTCCCAGTCTTCTGCTCACTACACATGCACTCCTGGACATGCTTGTCCCCTGTCCTCTGTGCTGATGTCCCCACCGTGCCTCCGCAGCTCAGACCTCTTTCTCTTTCCCTCCAGCCACAAACTTGAACTTGAGGAAGCCCTTACCCAGCTCCTCAACCCCACTGCTCTGTTTCTACACCCACTCGATGTCTTTCTGTCTCCATTCTCATTAGCACTGGGCATCACCACCACCTAGGGCTCCACAACCAGGAGCCCCAAGTCATCTCTGACTGTTCCTATTCTGATCTCCATGGCCCACCTGTTCCTCCCTTCCTGCTTCTCCCTCCAAAGCACAGGTTAAGACTCCCTCTCTATCCCCTGAGCCCCTGCCTCAGCTCAGATATAAGAATTTTATGCTTGGACCATATCCATCCATCCGTCCATCCATCCACCATTCCATCCTTCTAACCTAATGGAGCATCCACTGGGCTCTTTGCTGAGGACTTCAGAGCCCCAGGGGAGACAGGTAAGCTAACATGCCATGAGAAGACAGCAATAGAGCGGTCCCAAATCTTTTTGTCACTCTGAGCTGCATGCTGTGTGTGTGTGCGTGCGTGCGCGTGCCTACACGTGCACATGGGGAGAGAGAAAAGGAGAGAAAATGGGGAATCTGCCTAGCTCTTTCCTCTCTTGGTCCCTTCTTCGCTGGATCCTTCCCCATCCTCCCATTACACTGGCATCAGTCCTCCCCAGGGCTGTGCCCTCTTCCCTCCTCTCTCTCCGGGGCCACGTCATCCATCCCCAGGGCTTCCCTCCTGTAGAATGGCTGCCTCATTTCTGCATCTACTCCAGTCCCTGCTGAGGAAGCACTAGACCCACACGTCCACGGCGCCTTCCTCAGTCCCAGCAGTGCAAACCAGTGCAGGGTCAGGCTCCTCACCTTCCCATCCCTCATTTAGGTTCCCCGTGGCCCCATCTCTGGGATAAGAACTCCAGAGACCTCCCCCTCCCTACACCTTGACCTCCCACCTCCAATCTTCCTACCAATTCCTCCTGATTCCTCCCTCAGCTCTCTCTCCCAGAGTCCTTTTTCTCCTCTCCTTCCTCAAGGCAACATCCAGCATACAGATGGACAGTCACCTCTCTCCCAGAGAAACAAAATTTTCTCCCTGGACCCTTTGCTCCCAGCCAGCACCTGTCCTCCTCTTCTCCTAGTCCCAGAAGAGCTGGGGAGGAATGGGATATCGCATGCAACCACCCCTCAGCCTTCCCACTGCGCCCGGCGCACCCAGTCAGTCCTGAGCCCACCCCAGTGAGGGAGGAGGGCCCCACTGGCCTCTTGTTTCCCAGATCCCACAGCCTTGCTTCCCTATTCATCTCCCAGCCCACTGGGGGCCCCTCACCTCACTTCAAGATGCCCCCTCCTTTCTTGCCTCCTACTCTCCTCATGGGCCACCATCTACTCATGATTTTCCTCCCACCTTTCAAGCACCCCGTCTTTTTGTTTTTTAAACAATTATATTGAGATATAATTCACATACCCATTGAAGGTCTACAGTTCAATGGCTTTTTGTACGTTCACAGAATTGTGTATCCATTACCATGTTCAAATTTAGGACATTTTCATTACCCCAAAAAAGACCGCCCCCCCCGCTCAGCCATCCCCTCCCTTCCTTCCCCATCCCCTCCAGCCCTAGGCAACCATTAATCTGCTTTCTGTCTATGAATCTGCCTATTCTGAACATTTCATAGAAATGGAATCATACAATATGTGGTACTTTGTGACCGGCTTCTTTCACTCCACTTAGTGTTTTCAAAGTTCATCCGTGGTGTAGCATGTACCAGTATTCCATTCCTTTTCTTGCCAAATGCTATTCCGTTGCATGGACAGACCACATTTTATTTATCCATCACCAGTTGAAAGACATTTCAGTTGTTTCCACTTCTTGGCGATGATGCGTAATGCTGCTGTGAACATCCATGTACGCGTTTTTGTGTAGGCACGTACTTCATGTCTCCTGGGTATAGACCAGGAATTGAACTGCTGGGCCAGATGATAACTGTATGTTTGATCTTTTGAGAAACTACCAGATTGTTTTCCAAAGCAACACTCCTTCGAGTGCTGAGGGTTCCAACACCCTCACTGATACCTGTCTTTTCTCCTCAGCCTCACCAACACTTGCTTATTATATATCCTTCTGATTATAGCTCTTCTAGCAGGTGTGAAGCGATATCTCATTGTGGTTTTGATTTGCATTTTCCTGATGACTAATGATGTTGAGCATCTTTTCATGTCCTTATTGGCCATTTGTATACCTTCTCTGGAGAAATGTCTATTCAAACCCTCTGCTCATTTCTTAAATTGGGGGATTTGTCTTTTTATTATTGAGTTGTAATAGTTTTTTATATATTCTAGATGCAAGGCCTTTATGAGATATATAATTTGCAAAAATATTATTCCATTCTGTTGGTTGTTTTTTCACTTTTTGGTGGTGTCTTTTAAAGCAGAAAAGTTTTTAATTTTGATGACGTCCAGTTTATCTATGTTTTCTTTCATTGCTTGTGCTTTTGGTGTCTAAGAAATCATTGTGGTCCAAGGTCACGAAGATTTATGCCTATGTTTCCTTCTGAAAGTTTTGTAGTTTTAGCTCTCTCATGAGCTATGGTCTATGATCCATTTTGAGTGAATTTTTGTATATGGTATGAGATAGGGGTCCAAGTTCCTTCTATTGCCCGTGGATGTCAAGTTGTTCCAGCACCATTTGTTGAAGAGCCTCTTCTTTCACCGATTAATTGTCTTGGCACCCGTATTGACAACGTGTTGACCATATTTGGGCAGTCCCTCCTAAGTTTCCTTTGCTTCCGCTTCTGCCTCCATCCACCCCTCATAGGTGTTGCTCTCCAGGGCTTGGTCCTTTCTTTCTCAGATTCCTGAGTTGCCTGATCCCCTGGAGGAGATTCCCGCCCCCTAGGTGGCACTGCCTGTCCACACGCTAACCTCCCAGCGCTCCTTCTTTCTTGGACCCAGATGCTCTGCTGAGCCCCAATGGCACATTGAAGGATGCCATGGATATCCACGGGCACCTTCTCACACTTGGTGTGATCACCACAGGCCTCATCCTTTCTTCTTCCCCAATCCGCTCCCTCCTGCTCCCTCCCCACTGCCCGGCTGCCCAGGTCAGAACCTATGTTAATCTCCTAGGGCTGCTATAACAGAGTACCACAAACTGGGTGACTTCAAACAATAAAGATTTATCCTCTTCCCGTTCTGGAGATTAGAAGTCCAAGATCAAGGTGTGGGCAGGGTTGGTTTTTTTCCTGGGGGCTCAGAGGGAGAATCTGTTCCATGTCTCTCTCCTAGTTTCTGGTGGTTGCAGCTACCAAACTCCAATCTCTGCCTCTGTCTTCACATGGCCACCTGCCCTCTGGGTGATAAGGTCATATTCTGAGGTTCTGGGAAGGATGTGGATTTGGGGGAACACTCTCCAGCTCAGTACGGAACCCCAGGCTACCCCTCCTCTCACACCGTCCATCCCACTGCAGCTCAGCCCCTCTGCCTCCTTAGTGACTAACTCTGAGCTCTCCCACTTTGCCCGGCCTCTGCCCCCAGTCAGGCCACCAGGCTGATCCCTGAGCACAAGCTCTGGCTTCCTCCTGCCATGCCCACATAGCTGCCTGAGCACCCTTCCTAGAAAACTTTTTTATTATTGAAGTATAGTTGATTCACAATGTTGTGTTAGTTTCTGGTGTACAGTTTAGTGATTCAGTTATATATATATATTCTTTTCCATTATGGTTTATCATAGGATAATGAATATAATTCCCTGTGCTATACAGTAGGACCTTGTTGTTTATCCATCCTATATATAATAGTTTGCATCTGCTAATACCCAACTCCAATTCCATCCCTCCCCCAACTCCCTCCTCCTTGGCAACCACGAGTCTGTTCTCTATGTCCATGAGGCTGTTTCTGTTTCGTAGATAGGTTCATTTGTGTCATATTTTAGATTCCACGTACAAGTGATATCATATGGTATTTGTCTGATTTACTTCACTTAGTATTATAATCTCTAGTTGCAGCCATGAAACTGCGAGCGGCATTGTTTCGTTCTTTCTTACGGCTGAGTAGTATTCCATTGTATACATGTACCACATCTTCTTTATCCATTCATCTGTTGGTGGACATTTAGGTTGTTTCCATGTCTTGGCTGTTGTGAATACTGAGAACCATGCCTGGCCAGCTTGCTTCTCCCCAGCATGGCTATTACCTGGTGGCTTTCTACTGCACCCAGGCCCTTGGTCCAACTTCAAGGTCTTTCTGCACCGGCTGCCGCCTACTCCCCCAGCCGTCTGTCTCTTGGTGGCGCTCCTCCCGTAGCCCAGCCCCCCGAACCACCTGAGGTTCTTAGAAAGTCTGTTTCCCACCTCCAGGCCTTTCCTTGTGTTGGATCTTGGCCAGGAATGCCTTTCCCTCTGGTCTGACACACAGCTGGGCTTCTCTTGGGACCCAGCACTCTGTCCTCCCTGAAGGAGCCTTGCTGACCTTTTTCCTCTGGGGACACCCACCAGCCCATATGATCACCCCCTAGGGGAGGCCAGACACCAGTGTGGGGAGGTCTTTTCCCCACTGGATTGTAAGCTTTTGAGAGCAGGGTGCGTGATTCTTTCAACAGGCTGTGGGATGTTTGGGCAGAAGGATAAACGGATGGACACACAGATGTTGCTCTCCATCTTTCTATGTTAGTTTCTCCCTCCTTCTTCTGCCTTCTCTCTCTTTTTCTAAAAAAAAATAACTTCATTACAGAAATAGCACAGGAACAGTTTTTGTTTACATACTAACATTTTACAGACAAGACTAAGTTTTCTTTGGACAACCCCCGATTCCTTCCGGGAGGGAACTGAGGGGATCAGCGTGGGGGGATGAGTCCTCTGCACCCCCTTTCCTAGGTACTCATAGAAATGCAGTGTTTTTAGTTCTTTTTATCCTCCTAAATCTAAATGCTACTGTAGGGCCTTCCCTGGCGGTCCAGTGGTTATGACTCCGTGCTTGCACGGCAGGGGCCCGGGCTCTATCCCTGGTCGGGAACTGAGATCCCACATGCTGCACGGTACTACTGTAAGTGTGTGTTGTTCTGTAATGGGTTTTCACTTGATGACCCAGCTTGGATTACTTTCCCTGGCAGCTCATGGGGAAGGTCTGCCATTCTTTGAGCCGAGGCGTAGTGGCCAGAGGACTCTGACATGAGTGTTTACTTAGTTGATCCCTCGTTTGATGAGTAGTTAGCTTGTTTTCACTTTTTTCACTTTATCACCGTTCCATCCACCGTTCCAAACAAGGGTGATAATGTGAAAAGAATGAAAACAAGCTAACTACTCATCATCGCGTAGTTGACGGAAATTCCATACGAACCTCCGGGGCCCCTGCCTCCTCTTCTGTCCCCCTCTTCTAGGTTCCAGCCCCGTCCTGTCCAATGCAGTGGGAGCTACGTGTATAATTCTACATTTTGTAATAGCCACACTAAAAAAAGTGGAAAGAACACGTAAAAAGAAATAGGTGAAATTACCTTTAATAATATATTTTATTTAATCCAAAGTAGACGAAGCATCAGTGTTGCAACATGTAATCAATATAAATATTTAGGAAGGAGTTGCTTTACTTTTCAGGTACGAAGTCTTTGGAATCTTGCGTGCATTTTACACTTGCATCAGATCTCGATTTGGACGAGTCAAGTGCTCAAGAACCACCTGTGGCTCCTGGCTCCCCTGTTGGACAGCGTAGCTCTAGAGGGGTCTCAGCATTTGTCCTTACCCCGTCCTTTTTGTCTGTCTGTCTGAGCATTCACATGTCAGCCGCCTGTGTCTCTAAGTCACTCTGTCTCCCCTGTCGTCCCAGCTGTTCATCCACCGTGCGCTCCTCTGACTATGCCTCCCTGAGGATTCTGCAACCAATCCTTTCTCTGCCCCGTCTTCATCTCTATCAGACGGGCTCCCTCCTTTTCTCCAGAGGGACCTTGTGAATTTTTCTCGGAGTCTGTATGGCGTCCCTGCCGTGTGAGTGTCCGTATGTGCCACCCATCCCCTCAGCCTTCTCTTTCCGGATCTGTGGCATTTTCTCTAACTGTACGTCAGCCTCACTGTGTGTACGTGGTACGCGTATGTGTCCATACATGTCTGAAACGTGTTTCTCTCTCCGGGGCGTGGTCAAGGTCCCTGGTGTAGACTCCATCTGCCCGCCCATCTTCCCCATCCGCCCACACGGTGCCCACTGAGCTCCACGCACGGTCAGGCCTTGTCCTTCCCTCTCCTTCTTGGCCACCTCCTCCCTCTGCCTTCGTGTGAGGCCCTGCTCCCTGCCCTGGCCCTGCTCCTCTGGTTGACACCCCCGTTTCCCCCCCGCAGCCTGGACTCTGCCCCAACCGCAGCCTCATATTTGAAGCCAATGCAGACCTAGAGCTTCTCAAGGCATCTTCACACCCCAAGTGATCACCTCCCAGGGTCAACCAAACACCTCGTGGCCTCACTAGCACTGAATCGCCACCCTCCTCAGGCTCAGAGGCCAGGAGTCTTCTCTGATTCCTTCCTCTCCTGCCACCCATGCCCAGATGTGTCCCCCTCCTGCTGAATCTCCCTCCAAGTGGCTGTTCAAGACCCCAGCCCAACTCCTTAGCCCCTGTCATGGCTCAGGCATGGACCAACCACTCCATTCATTCTTCTACCCATCAACCCATCTGTTTGCCTCCCTTCCTGCCTCCCTCCCTCCCTCCTTCCCTCCTTTCCTTCCTGCCTCCCTCCCTCCCTCCCTCTTTTCCTCACACCCATCCATCATCCATCCATCTATCCAACAAAGCATGCACTGAACACCTACTGGTTGCTCTGCTGAGGACACAGACCCCACAGCCCAGGCTGCATCCCGGTGGAGCTGAGTCCACAGGGAAGCAGTTATCTGTAATAAGAATGTAGGGGTAAGTTCATCTCATGTTTTTATGTCACTCTGAGCATCGGTGTATGTGGTTTTGTATGTGAAAGAGAGAGATGTCCCCACGTCTCTGAGTCCACTCCAGGCCCCTCTTCTGAAGCACCATGCACCCCACTGAGGACCCCACCAGCCTCATAGACTCACCAAGTCTGCTATCAGCTCTGTGTTCCCTCCATGTCCCAAATCTGGGACTGAAAACATAGATTAGCCCCTTCCCCTCTACCTGCCTCCCACATCCAACCCATGGCTGATTCTACCCCCGAAGTCCCATCTTCTCCATCCTCCCAGTAATGTGGTTGCCCTGGCAACAGCTGTCCCCTTCTCTCTCCCTCCCCTGGGCTCTCTCAGCAGGTAGACATGCTCACATCCCTCCCACGTGAAGAGTCATGCTCTCCCTTGACATTTTGCTCCTGATTCTCTCTTGTCCTTTCTCTTTTCATCCACAGAACAGTTGAGGAGGGGCTCTCAGCTCTGGCCATGTCTACCCACTCCTTCCCCAATCCTTGGTCCTCTGTAACCTCCCATGGCAGCCATTCTGTGCTCACTAGGGTGGCTGGATGAGGCTTCCAGACCCCATGGCCCATTTCCCCTCACCTCCCTCATCCATCCAAGGTCTCTGACGATGGGGGTCTATCTTGGTGTCTGGACCTCCTTTACTTCCCTGACCCCCACTTCTGAGGTCATCCCTCTTCTCTTTCCTTTGCAGCCTCCTCTGCTTCATCCACCCCTCTGTGTCCATTCTCCTAGGGCCCCATCCTCCCACTTGCCTCTCTGTCTGCTGCCCTGGGTAAGCGGCCTCATGCTGACCATGCCCGGCACCCTTCTCTCTCCCTGATAGAGCTCTGCTGAGTGGGGTCTCGGGTGCTCTCCAGGAAGCCCATGCCCTCCTCAGAGAAGTATTTGCCCACCTCTCCCTGGGGCCCCCACCTTATCGGGTGAGGATTCCACACATCCACGGCACCCAGGTGTACGTGTGTCTGGGCATCTCCCCCAATCTACTTCCCACACCACTCCCCCTGCCTCCAGGGGCTGGGAGCTCCGTGAGGGCAGGGTCTGCATCTGATTTCTTTCTCTGTCTCAGCACAGAGGAGGGGGTTGATGGACAGACAGACCAAAGATCTGGAGACCCCTTCCTTCTCCTCAGTCTCATTCATCCCTTTTCCCTCTCCAATTTTCTTCCTTTTCTAATTTAAAAAAAAATAGTTTTTAATTATACATGTGATATATGAAGGCATCTTCTATGCAAAAACTTAAAGCATGATGGGAAAGACTGAGAGCCCTTTGCCTCTCCTAACCCCCAACTCCGCTCCAGGGGAACCACAGGGACCCACTGTGTGCGAGTCTGTCCGTCTTCTTATTTAGATAAAATGGAGTTGCTTTGGTGGGGGGGACCCAGTCTGTGTAAGCCTGTCCATCTTATTTAGATGAAATGGAGTTGTTCTGAAGGGGAGTGTTTCAAATATACGTGCTATTTACTGTGCGCAGATTTTGCCAACAAGCTTTCTTCCCAGTGGCAAGTCTTCGAGCTCTTTGGTGAACACGCCGACCCACCGTCACTGTGCTGAAGCCGGCTTGTTCCAGCTGCAGGAGCCAACGGCGGCCACCTCTTCCCAACTCTGTCCAGCGATGGCGCGTTGATAGCTTGAAATGGACCTTGGTGGTTGTATTTACACCACAGAAATCAACAAAAGCTACAGATTGGGAATATCCCCCCCAGAGAGCCAGCCTGCCAGCCAGGCCCAGGACGCGCCCTGTTTTAGAAATCTGCTCCGGGGCGCATTCCAGAATACATGCGGTCGATTAGCGCCCCTTCTGTGGATGTACACGGAGGCTGTTTTCTCTTTTTCACTATGACAGATAGAGTTGCCCCAAACGTCCGTGCTCGGACATCCCTTCCTGCCTTTTTCTCTTCTTCTGGGTTCGGGGTTGGCCTCCAGAATGTGTCCCTGTAACCCAAGTATGTGGTTCTTTTCTGTCTGTCTGTCTTGAGTGTTCGCATAGCTGCCTGTGCAGAGGTCTGTGGGGCTGCCTCTCTCCTTCCCTCCTTCTTTCTGCCTCATGTTTTTTCCCTCCAGATTTGGCCCTTGCCCTGAGGGTCACAAGCGGTGTCTGCTTCAGTGTGGACCGTGGGTCACAGGGGGGCCCCTCTCTCGGAGGCTCCACAGCAGGCTTTCCTTCGCACTCCACCCCCCACCCCCGCCCACTCTTCTGTGTGTGTGTGTGCGCGCGTGTGCACGAGACGTGTACCTGCGTCTGCCTGCCTGTGTCTCCCTGAGGCGCCTACCTCGTCCTCTTCATTTTATTTTTTGACTTTATTATTGATGTGTCCACCACCCCCGCCTCCGTCTTCATCTCGCTCCGCTCTCCCGAGGAGCCTTATTGAGTTTCGCTGCGAGTGTGCGCGTCATCCCTGCTCTGTGTGTGTGTGTGCCTGTGTGTGCGCGTGTGTGTCTGCTACTTTCCGCTCCAGCTCCTTCTGTCTCTTTCTGGAAAATTGTGGAGTTTTGCTCTTTCTCTGTGTTTCTCTGAGTGTGTGTGTACCTGTGTGTACACATATGTGATCACGTCTCTCCGGGGCGTGGTCAGGGCTGGTTCCCACCCTCTCCATCACTCTCATGGACTCTTCGTCTGATGGCTCATCCATCCATCTGTCCACAGAATGTCTGGTGAGCTCTGGACCAGGGTCTTTCTGTCTGTTCTGTCTCTCTTCTCTTTCCGTGATGCCTCTCCTCTCACACCACCTGCTCTGTGCACAAACTTACCCACTGCCCTCTGTGAGGACACTTCAGTCTCCTCCTGCACTTCAGAACTGGCCCACCCCCATTCTCTCTCGAGCCACAGACTGGAGCCAGTGTGGACTGGTCCCCTCCACAGATGCCTCAAACTCATCCCATCGTCGCCGCGCCCCCACCCAGCCCCTTTCCTGTTCTCATTAACGTAGAATGCCGCTGCTTCTCCGGTGTCATCCTGCAGCCAGGAGCCCTGAGTTGTCTCTGAATACTCCTGTTTAGCCACCCATGGCCCGTTTAGTTCCCCCTCCCTGCCGACTCTCCCTCTAAGGGACTGCTTGAGACCCCCATCCTCTCAGCCACTGCTGAGGCATCATGTGGATGGATGACTGTACCACCCACCCATCCATCCATCCATCCATCCATCCATCCATCCACCAGCAGACAACCATCAGGCACCTGGGCGCTCTGAGGATGGGAGTTCTGAAGCCCCAGGCTGAGTTCTAAGGAGTCCAGGGGGAAGAAAAACCAGTTATCACCCACTAGAAGACGGAGCGATGGGGACTTCTAAAGTCTCCAAGTCACTCTCAGCATCGCTGTATGTGTGTGTGTGTGTGTGTGTGCATGCGAGTGTGTGGTCTGCCTTGGCCACCTCTTCAGACCCATCTCTCTCCTCCCGGTCTTCCCTGTCAGTGCTCCCCAGGGCTGTGCCTTCTCCTCCACATGCTCTCATACACCACACTGTCCACACCAGGACTCCAGAGACTCCTTCCACACCGATGCCCTTGTTTCTGTGCTGGCCTCCCCCTCTCCCAGATCCTTCAGCTCCAGCCCTGTGCGTCTGCTGTTCCCTGCTCAGCCCCACTTCGTCATACCACCAGCATCACAGACTCACCAAGCTAGACCAAACTTTATGCTGTCCACCCCTCATCTACACTCCCCCCGCTCCACCTCCAGGAACAAGAATCCAAGCATCACTCTCTCCCTGACTCCATCCTTCAAGTTTGTGCTGCTTCTTCCTCCAAAATTTCTCATCTTTCCTTGGCTCCGTTTCCTTCCCATGGCCAGTATGTTTGCCCTGGCAGCAGCCATCATTTCTCCTCTTTTGGGGTCCACTTTTCTCCAACACTAGGAGAGACGTTCTCCAGTGATCCATTGTTTCTCCCTCTTACTCCATCCTCTGTCTCCATTCACACAAGGGCTGGGAAAGGAACCCTCAGATCTGATTGCCTCCATTCCAGCCCCACCCCACCTGAGCCTTTGCACATGACCACAGCTGCCTCTAGTCCATCGTGATTCTCAAGTGAGCCCTCCATAGACCTCCTGCTTGACAAATCCTGTGGGCCCTTTTGTCTGCTCACCTCCAGTGGCCCATCAGGGGCCCTGACTGCGATGCCCATCTTTGCTTCCAGACCCTCTCTCCTCCCTCAGGACACTGGATGCTCCTGGCTTTCCTCCCATCCCTTGGGCCACTTCTCCTCCATCTACCCCCATCCTCCCACCCCCCCAGTACTGATGTTCTCCAGAACTCAGTTCTCCCGAGCTGGGACCTGCTCATCCATGTACCTGAGCAGGGAAGTAGGAGACAGGGGCTTCCTATGGACATCCGAAGACTCTACCCTGCCATTCCCACACTGGTTTTCTCTACCAACTTCCTCACCCCTGTGTAAGTCACAGCCATCTTCTTGAGTCCTTCTGGCCACACCCAGTACTGCCATAGGGCTGTCGGATCCCCTCCATAACAACTAGGGACCCTCCTCTGGCAGACCACCCCTGTCTTATCTGGCGGCCAGCCTCCAGTCTTGCCCCTCCCATTCACACCTGGTGCGGCTGCCCAAGCCACCTTTCTACTAAATCTCCCATTCGGCAACTCACCCTTTACTGGCCTGACCCCTGCTCGGCTGGTACCCCGCCGCCCTCCCGGTCAGGTTCAAGTTGATTGGTCGTGCTTCAAGGCTTTTCTGGATCAGACTCAACCCTCTCATTCTTGGTGACTCCTCCTTCTGCCCCATCTGCAGCCACACTGAAACTCTTGCAGTGGCAGGAAAGCACGGGTTGTCCCCATCTTTGCTCAAGCTGGCCCTCTGCACAAACGACCTTTCTCCTGGTCTGTCAGACACCCAGCAAAGCCGGCTCAGGCATCTAATCCTTCTTGAGGAAGCCCAGTGGTCCCTCTCCCCTGAGAGCCTCCATGGTAATGTAGGAGCCTCTGGGAACAAGGTACATGGGTGCGGTGGTGATGGGGCTCTTTTCCACCAGACCACGAGCACCTTGAGTGCAGGGACTGAATCCGAGTTCTCTCTGGCTCTTGGTGCAGAGAAGGGGCTGAGGAATGTTTGTAGCTGGAGGGGAGGATGGATGGACAAACAGAAGACATGTCTGTCTGTGGGTATCTTCTCTTTCTCCTACTCTCTGTCTCTTATCCGCTTTTCTGTTGCCTCTTTCATTCTCTTCCTTTGGAAAATTAACTTTTAATTATCCAGGTGATAGTGTAAATACATTCAACTTGGAAAAAGTAAAACATTCCAAGAAGGACTAAAGTTACCCTCAATCCTGGTTCCTAACTTATTCTCCCACATTGTTAGGTTGGTGTGCATTATTCAGGTAGATGGATGGAGGGAAGGAAGGGAGGAAAGCAGGACGGCTTCCATGCACAGCGTCTGTCTGCATCTCGCTTCTCTGGGGTCCTGCGTCAGGCTGTGGAGCGCCTGTTCTATCCGTCTGTGTGCACACCTCTTCCTCTCTGGATCTCTGACTCTGAGTTTCCTTTTCCCATTGTCTCTCTTATTGTTGCATTGTCCTTCTCGATTTGGTCCTCACACTGTGTCACAATTGTGTCCATGTCTCTCACCACAGGGCACACTTGTGGGTTCCTCTTTACCATTTTTCTCATTCTAATTCTAATTTGCTGAGTGACTTCAAACTCACTCACCCTCCCATCAAATCATCCACCAGCTTGGATACCGAGCGTCTTCCAGGTGTTGGAGCCTGGGAGGGCTTGCATATGTGGGTCTGTGTGTGTGCCCTCCCCCTGGGCTGTGTCAGTGTCTTGCCTGTCCATGTGTCTGTCTCTCTGAGCCCCTTTCCCTCTGCCCCTTCCTTTCACTGCCTCTGGCTTCACCTCACTCAGCCACACTCTCTCCTTCCTGCTCTCCAGAGGAGCCTTATTGAATTTTGCTGTTTGTAAGTCATTCCTGCTGTGCATGTGTGTGTGCGTGTGCGTGTATGCGCGCGCGCGTCTGCGGCCCTTCCTTCACTCCTCTCTTTCTGGAGTTTGTAGAGTTTTGCTGTGTGTGTGTGTTTCACTGTGCGTGTGTCTCTGTGTGTTTACATGTGTGCACTTGCCAGTGGGTCACGTCTCTCCAAGGCCTGGTTGGGATTGGCTCCCACCCTCGCTGTCACTGTCACGGTCATTTCATCTGTCTGCCCATCCATCCATCCATCCATCTGCCAACAGCATGCGTGTTAGCTCTGGGTAGGGTCTGTCTGTCTCTCTGTCCTGTCTCTTCCTTCCCTCCCCCTCCTCTCACCCCTGAACACTCCCCGGGGGAGCTGACCCCCTGCCCTCTGTGCTGACATCTCCCACCTGCTCCTGCAGCCAAGACCCTCATCCTTTGTTCTCTATCTCTCAAGCCATAGACTTGGAGCCAGCGTTGGCTGGACCTGCCCCAGGTGCTGCAAACCCACTGCATCAGCTTCACCCCGGGAGGTACTTCTCTTCGTCTCTGCGCCAGCAATCAGGAGCCCAAGTCGTCTCTGGCTCCTCCCCCTTTGGTTGCCCAGAGCTGTCCGTCCCCTCTTCCCGTGGAGTCTCCTTCCTCGGGGCTGCTCCAAGACCCCTTGAATCCCAACCCCTTTAGCCCCCAGCTCTGGCCAGGCTCCAGCAACTCGTGTCGGGTTCACTGAAGAGGCCTCCTCCGTGGTCCTCCAGCCCCCACTGTCACTCCCTCCTCTTCATCCCCCATTAACTTCCAGAGAGATCGTGAGTCTTCTTTGCTCAAGTCCTCGCGTAGCTCCCGTGTCACTTGAGTAAAAGCCAATATCCTTGCGGTGGCCCACAGGCCTTCCCTAGTCTATCTGCCCTTTACCTCTGCCCTCCTCCCCTCCTCCCCTCCCACTCGCTCATGTTGCTGCAGCCACGCCAGCCTCCTTGGTGTCCCCTGAACAGAGAGACGCCAGGGCTGTCACCTGAGGTTAAGATGCACCCTTCATGAGGGCACCTGGCTGAGAGTGTCCATGCCTTGTTCTGTTCTCCAAGCCATGAGCTCTGGTTTGGGGTTCCCTTTGCCTAGAAGGAAGGCTGCCTTTTTCTTTTAAAGACATAGATACAAAAGCCCCTTTAACATTCTTGCCTGCTCTTCCACCATCTGTGTTATTTTTGGATCTATTTCTATTTACTGATTTACTCCTAGTTACGGGTCACATGTTCAGTTTCTTGGCCCGTCTGAGAATGTTTGATTGGATGCCGAACACTGTGAATGTTGCACTGTTGATTGTCTGGGTTTTTGTTGTCTTCCTTTAAGACGTGCCATGCGATTACATTACCTGTTAATTACTTTGATCATCTTGAGGTTCATTGTTAAGCTCTTTCAGGGTGGGTAGCCTTCACTCATGGGATAGTTTATCCCTTCTACTAAGGCACGATCGAATGCTTCATCAGATCATTGAGGACTCAATCTCTGGCTGGTCTACACATGAAGGTCCCCCCACCCTGTATGAGATCTGGGCCTTGTTCAGCTTAAAATTCCCCTGTCTTTCTTTGCCTGGCCTCATGGAGTTTCACTCTACATATGCAAACCTCGCACTTAGGAATGATTCAAGGGGACCCCTAGGTAGATTGCTGGAGCTATTTTTCTGCATAGCTTCCTCCCGTCAGATACTCTGAGCTTCAATTTACAAATTAACTCAGCCTACCTGAACTTTGATCTCTGTCTCAAAGACCAGCTCAGCAGTACCCCGGGCTCTGTTTGGGTTTCCCTCCTCTACACTCAAGATGTGTCCAGGTAGAGAGCTGGCTCAGTTGTAGGGCTCACCTTATTTGCTTAACTTTTTCTCAGGGATCACTATCTTATGTTGCTTTTTTTTTTTTTTTTTTTTGGTACGCGGGCCTCTCACTGTTGTGGCCTCTCCCATTGGGGAGCACAGGCTCCAGACACGCAGGCCCAGCGGCCATGGCTCACAGGCCCACCGCTCCGCAGCATGTGGGATCCTCCCAGACCAGGGCACGAACCCACGTCCCCTGCATCGGCAGGCGGACTCTCAACCACCGCGCCACCGGGGAAGCCCTTATTTTGCTTTTTGTCCAATATCTGAAAATCATTTTTTTCTAAAATTTTGTCTAGATCCTGGCAGAAGGGTGAATCAAGTCCTTGTTCCTCATTCAGGATGTCTTTTTCTAATTTGCATGAAGGCTCTTTATTGGTTAGTGAGGTGCTGATAGTCATGATCTGTCCACAGGGCCTTTGCACTGGCCGTTCACTTTGCTGGAAGACTGTTTTCAGTCTTCGACTGGAAGACTGATATCAGTGTGGCTAACTTGCTCACTTCACAGGTGTTTGTTCAAATTTTATCTTCTCAGTGAATTCTAAGTGGATGGCGCCTACTTAGAGTCACAACTTGTAATGCTCATTACCGTGTACATTTCTCTCTATGATATATTTACTTTTTTTTTTTTGCGGTACGCGGGCCTCTCACTGCTGTGGCCCATCCCATTGCGGAGCACAGGCTCCAGACGCGCAGGCTCAGCGGCCATGGATCACGGGCCCAGCCGCTCTGCGGCACGTGGGATCCTCCCGGACCGGGGCACGAACCCGTGTCCCCTACATCGGCAGGCGGACTCTCAACCACTGCGCCACCAGGGAAGCCCCTATATTTACTTTTTTGTTTTGCTTGTCGCCTGTCTCCTTCCACCAACATAAAAACTTGATGAGGGCAGGGAATTTTGCCTGCTTGTTCACTTCTGCACCCCCAGTGGGGATGGGCCAGCACAACTATGGGGTTCATGGTGGATTTAAGTTGAGGTGGTATTCTGTAGATGTCCAATACATCTTGGACCAACTGCTGGGGTTGTTCTAGGCTAGGGTGGGGAAGAGGTGGGAATGCCTGGCCCAGTTCCAGGTATCTGGTCCTCACAAGCCTTCCAGGGCTGGATTAAGGCCTTCAGAGGCTTCAAGATGATGGCTCCTCTACCCCAACAATAAATAAAAACAATTGGTAAATCATAAAGTAAGTATAAGGGAGGTCCACAGAGTTCTAATTTTTCTCATGTTGACAATTTAAATAATATTTCTGAGGTATAATAAAATTACTGAGGTATAATTTACATGCAATGAAATGTATCCATTTTAAGTGTACATTTTGATGAGTTTTGAAACTATTACAGCAATGTAACCACCACTACAATCAAGATATAGAATTTTCCATCCCCCCAGAGATTCCTCTCAATGCCCCTTGACAGTCAGTCTCCTACCATTCCCCACCCCAAGTAACCAATCATCTCTTTTCCATCATTAGAGATTAGATTTGCAGTTTCCTGAGTTTCATGTAAATAGAATCATGGAGTGTATTCTATTTTGCATCTGACTTTGCTCAGCGTAATGTTTTTGAGATTTTATCCATGTTGTTGGATGTATCAATAATTTTTTTCTTTTTTATTTCTGAGTAGTAGTGCTTTGTGTAAATATATAGAAATTTACTTAACCTTTTGCATGTTGATGAACATTTGTTTTTTTTCCCTCTAGTTTTAGGCCATTACAAATAAATCTACTATGATGTTTGAGAGATGGTCTTTGTATGTTTCATTTTATTCACATGTTTTTCATTTCTCTTGGGTGAACATATAGGAGTGGAATTGCTGGACTGAATGGTTAGTGCATGTTTAACTTTATGAGAAACTGCCAAAATGCTTTCCAAGGTGGTTGTACTCCCACTAGCTGTGTATGAGAGTTCCAGTTGCTCCACATTCTTGTCAACATTTGATATTGTCAGTCTTTTTCATTTTAGCCATTCTAGTGGCTGTGTAGTGGTATCTCACTGTGGTTTTAATTTGCATCTTTGGAATAACTAATGATGTTGAGCATCTTTTCTCGTGCTTATCTGCCACTCATATATCTTCTTTGGTGAAATATCTGTCCAAATCTTTGCCAATTAAAAACAAAAACAGCGTGACTATCTTATTATTGAATTGTAAAAGTTCTTTATGTGTTCAGGCTACGGTGTGAGGTAAGAGTTGAAGTCAATTTTTTTTCATATGGGTTTCCGATTGTTCCCGTACCATTTGAGAAAAATCATCCTTTCCCCATTGATTGCCTCAGCGCTCTTGTCCAAACGCCAATAGACTATATATATGTGGTTCTATGCCATTTATCCATAGGCCAATACCACATTGTCTTGATTACTATAGGTTCATAGTAAGTCTGGAAACTAAGTAGTGCAAGTCCTCCTACTTCGTTCTTTTTTTCTCAAAATTGTTTAGACTATTCTAGATCCTTTGCATTTCTATATTTGTTTTAGAATTAGTTTGTCAATGTCTACAAAAAGCCTACTAGTATTTTGACTGCAATTGTGTTGAATCTATACACCAATTTGGAGAGAACTGACATCTTAACAATATTGATTCACATGCTGTGTGACCCTGGACCAATCACGTGTCATCTCTGAGCCTCTGTTTCCTCCTGGTCCCTGGGGGAGAGGTTTTAGTGAGCAGGCAAAGCTGAACTGAGCAGTTCTGGGCACACAATGGAGTGGGTTCAGTGAGTATTTGGGTTGGGAGGCAGGGAGCTGCAAGCCAGCAGAAGGTAGTAGGGCCATGGGGGTTGCCTCAAGCAGGGTTCAGGTCCCTGGGCTCGGCCCCACCTTACTTCCATGTTGCAACACTCCGGGCACGTGGTCTCCTCTCCCTGGGCCTTAGTTTCCCCATCTGTAAATCAGAGGTGGCCAGGGTTGCCGGCAGATTAAACTAGAAGGTGGATGAGCAGAAGCTAAGAAAACCATCTGTTTTCTCCATTCCACCTCTGGGCTGCCAAGTTCGGCAGGCGAAAATCACATCACCATGCTGATTGGCGCCAACAGAGATTAATTTTCTCCAACCTCAGCTGGGTCTTAAATGCAGCTCAGCAACCCCTCAAGTGGTCCCCAAACTCTTTCCCTTTCCAACCTTGCAACAGCTGTTCTGCCTGAGCCCCCGCAGCCCCGTGCCCCATATTCCCCCAGACTCAACAGTCAACCTGGGTTCCCGCTCCATGGAGGAAACAGAGGCCTTTGCGGGGGCACCGGCTCCCTCTACTCCCATCCCAAACGTCTCTGGAGCCATCTGCCAGCACTTTCGTATGTCTAAGGCCAGCTGTCCCTTGCCCATCTCCTCTTGGGCCTCACACCCCCTTTCTTCTTCTTCCTCCGATTTCTCCCACTCTACCGGCTTTTTTCTCTCTGCCCATAAAAATTCTCAGCGGCTCCCTTCCCACCGCCTCTGCCTTCAGCAGATCCCTCTCCTCGCCTTCCTGGACAAGCATCTCCACCAAGCTGCCTCCACCCCTGCCTGCTATCCTCACCTTCTACCCCCAAGTTGGTGCTCCCAAGGGCTCCCAGGGGCTTGCTTGCCCACTCGCCCTCTTGGGGGCTTTCGATGCGGGCCACAGTTACGCGGGACAGCTAGCGGGGGCCCCAGGCAGGACGCAACCTGCCCTTCCCGGGGAGCATTCGGGACCCCAGGAGGTTCACCCAGGACAGAGGGATAAAGTTTCCCGCTGAGAACTTAATTAATTCACCTCAGGCAGCTCAGCCCAACACTGAGGTATTGTTTAAAACTAATCCTGCCACCTGGCCTGGATCCCGTCAACATGCCCCGCCCCACGCCCTCACTGCTCCCGGCCTGTTTCTTCCCTCTGACAACAGCCTCCCTCTCTCCTCCCGCCCCGTCTGCCCCCAGTCCGCCTCCTCGGGCTGCCCCTTCCGGTCTTGCTCCAGGTCCTCCGGCAATCGAAACCTTCCTGGCCAATTTCATCAGCCTGTTCGGCGAGGTCACAGTCAGCAGCTTAACTCGGCAACATCCGAGATCGCCAAGCACCTTTTCTTCCTCAAATATGTTGTCCCTGGGTCTCCTCAGCGCCTACCTGTCTCCTGGTTTCCCTCCCCATCTCTGTCCACCTTCTCTCCACCCTCTGTGGCTCCCCTTCCCTGCGCTCCAAGCCTCTAAGTCTTCTTCCTTCCACCTCCTCTCTCCGCGCCCAGTTTCTGTGCCCAGCTCTGAGCACCAGATCCTTAATTAAAACTGCCCAGGGACTTCCCTGATGGTGCAGTGGTTAAGAATCCGCCTGCCAATGCAGGGGACAACGGTTCGATCCCTGATCCAGGAAGATCCCACATGCCGCGGAGCAACTAAGCCCGTGAACCACAACTACTGAGCCTGCACTCTAGAGCCCGCAAGCCACAACTACCGAAGTTCACACGCCTAGAGCCCGTGTTCTGCAACAAGAGAAGCCACCGCAGTGAGAAGCCCGTGCACCGCAACGAAGAGTAGCCCCCGCTCGCTGCAACTAGAGAAAAGCGTGTGCAACAACGAAGACTCACCGCAGCCAAAAATAAATAAATAAATAAATTTATTAAAAAAAACAAAACCCAACAGCCAAGGCTTACCAGCTCCTCCTGAACACGTTTGCAGCCCCTTTCAGATTCTTTCACTCTCTGCATCCTCAGGGTCACCCCTGGTGTGGCCAGACAATGTACCCACTCCTCCCATATCCCAGGATACAGGCTCATCCATCCTGGTCCCCTCCAGCCAGCCCTCGAACACACATCTGACATCTGATCATACCCTTCCTCCACTCAAAACCCTCCCAGTCAACCCAGTAAGGACATGGACAAAAGACATGAACCACTACATACCCACAGGGATGGCTAAAATGAAAACAAAACAAAACAAAACAAAACTTAATGATATGAAGTGCTGTCAGGGATGAGGAGCAACTGGAACTCTCATACATTCCTGGGGTCAATGCAAAATGGCACAGCCTTTGAAAACTGTTTACAGTTTCTTGTAAGTTACACATATACTTTACCATATAACATAGCAATCCCCTCCTGGGCGTCTGCCTTAGAGAAATGAAAACTTTTTTCTACATAAACACCTCTACATAGATGTTTATAGCAATTTTGTCCACAATTGTCCCAAACTAGAAACAACCCAAATATCCTTCAACTGGTAAAGAGATTAAAAAGATAACAACAAAAACTATGATACATCCATCCAATGGAACAGTTCTCAGCAATAAAAGAGAACAGATACTGAAACACACAGCAACATGGATGAATCTCCAATGCATTATGATAAGCAAAAGAGCCAGACCCAGAAAAGCTACACGCTCTGTGATTCCATTTATAGGATATTCCGGAAAAGGCAGGAAGAGAACAGATCAGGGGTGGCTAGGGGCTGGTGGTGCTTGAGGGAATTTGAGGGGTGGGGGATGAAATGGTGGCACTTATTCAACTATATGCATTTGTCAAAACTGTATACACCGGTTCCATTCATGTGAAGTTCAAGAATGAGCAAAACCACTGTTGGGTGATAGAAGTCAGGATAATAATAACTTCTGGATGGTGGGTGCTAACTGGGAGACTTCTAGGAGGATGAAATTGTTTTTGTCTTGATCTGAGTGGTGGTTTCATGGATGTGTTCATAATTTAAAAATCATTGAGCTGCACACTTCAGATTTGCCCGCTGTACTACTTGTGTACTAAGCTTTAATATACAACTAAATATATCCAGCACTCATCGGTTTTACTGACTGTTGCAAGTGGGCAAGGGTGACAGAAGGTGGGAACACATGACCCCAGCCATGATGCTAGACGGAACTGGTACCTACGTGGGGCCCCATCACCATGGAGAGGAACACAGAAGAGATCAAGCTTTCCAGGAAGAGAGGCGGTTTAATTAGGTGTTGGACTTAACACGTGTCCAATGATAATCCCCCTACCTACACCCTTGGCCCCATCTGGTCCCTAGTTGTCACATCCCTACTTGCTCAATGTCCCTGACGTGTCTTCTCGGAAAACTAGCATATCAAATTTCCCTTTCCAGAGATCAGGTTCCCACTGGCCCCTACCTCCCCACCTCTCCCTTTCCTGCCTTTCCCTTCTTGGGGTGGCAGGGGGATTCCCAACCAGTTGTCCCCCCGACTCCCTCTCCTGACCAGCTCCTCTCACAGTGGTTCCCCAAAGCTTCCCAGCTGCCAAGCCCAAGGGTCACCATTCTTTCCTCATCTCCTCCATTTCAACCTTTCTGCTCACAGCCCACGGGTGACAGCTCCCACCTTCCTGAAACGCCCTCCTCCTTCCCTTGGCACATCATCCTCTCCTGTCTCCCTGACCCCATCTAGACCTTCCCCAGTCCCCTTGCTGGGCTTCTCTCCCTGCATCCAGCACCCTGTTCTAGGGAAAGGCCCCTGGATTCCTCTCCACAGTGTGTCCTCAGCTTCGTGGACTGTGTCCTCACCTTCATGGACTGTCTCCTCCTTCCCCACCTGAGCTCTGGGTTAGATTTGGTCTCTGAGCTGTAGACCCGGACACCTAAAGCTCCCTGGATGCCAACCGTGCCGGACACCTCTCGGTCTCCTCCCTGCTTGGGTGTACACAGATGGCTCAGGCCTTCCTGTTCATCTTTTCCTTGGTCCCCAGAGCCACTGACTCCAGAAATCCTGCTGGCCTTCTGGCTCCTCCAGCTCACCTTTGGAGCCTGTCCTTTCTGTAACATTGTCTTGTCTCCCATTGCACTCTTGTTGGGCCTTCTCACCCCCTCTCTTGTTGCAAGGGCTCCCACAAACAGATTCAACTCTGTGCCAGTCATTCTCTACAAGGCAGCCAGAAGGATCTTTACAAATGGAAGTCATATCTCAGACCCACGATGCTCCCCACTGCACTTAGAATAAATAAGAAGCTCAACAAGCTTGAGGTACTTGCCTGTCCCCGCATCATCCTTGCTCTCTGTTGCAGCCACCCTGGCCTCTTTGCTGTGTGTTCTGGGAACACACCAAGTTTGTCCTACTGCAGGGCCCTTGCTCTAGAGGCCCTCTCTTATGGGTTGAACTGTGTCCCCACAAATTCATATATTGAAGTCATAAGCACCATTATCTCTGAATGTGGCCTTATTTGGAAATAAGGTCACTGAAGATGTAATTAATTATGATGAGGTCACACTGGACTAGGGTGGGCCCCTAACACAATGTAACTGATGTCCTTATAAGAAATTTGGACACAGATATGCAGACAGGAAAAAAACCATGTGAAAATGAAAGTGGAGATTGGGGGGATATGTCTGTCTACAAGCCAAGGAACACCAAAGATTGCCAGCAAACCTCCAGAAGCTAGGAGGAAAGCGTGGGATAGATTCTCCCTCAGAGCCCTTGGATGGAACCAAGCCTGCCAACACCCTGGTCTTGGACCTCTAGCCCCCAGAACTGTGAGCCAATAAATTCCTTTTGTTTAAATTCGTTCTGCTTGTTACAGCAGCCCTAGCAAACTAATACACTCCCTCTTTCTGGCATGCCTCCTTCCCCCGGTCCTCACATGACTCACTCTCTTGTGTCATTTAGATCTCTGACCGAATGCCACCTCCTCAGAGAGGCCTTCCCTGCTTATCCCATCTAGATAGCCTGACCCTTCCCCCACCTCACCAGCAAGGAAGATCTCTGGCCACTTTCAGCATTTTGCCCTCATCCTTCATTTCATCATCACACCTATGATCACTGAAGGCCAAGGATGTAGTTATTTGTGCACCTGTCTGTTGCCTGTCTCCTCTACTTGCTTATGAGCTCTATGCGGTCAAGGGCTTTTGGCATCTTCACGTGTACCTCTTGCATCTTTGCCTGGCATGTGGGTGCTGCCGGTTAATGTCTCCACTTGGATACATTTAGCCAATCAGAAGATACTTAGTGAGAGGGACTTCCCTGGTGGTCCAATGGTTAAGACTCCGAGCTTCCACTGCAGGAGGCATGGGTTCAATTCCTGGTTGGGGAACTAAGATACCACATGCCACAAGGCATGGCCAAAAGAAAAAAAAAAAAAAGAAAAGAAAATACTTAATGAAAATCTATGCTGGGGAACAGGACAGCCCCAGTCCCAGTCCTCATGGAGCACCCCATGTGCAGGTGAAAAGATCCATATTAACAAGAAATCTTACAAAAACTAAGATATGAAGGAGACAGACCAGGTGCTTGCTGTGGACTTCAAGGAAGGCTCCCCAAGAGAAGTGATGTTTGGGCTGAGGCAGAACCATCATGGGTGTTAGCTGGCTGAAGCAGAGGGAGACATGTACAAAGGGAGGTTTGTTCAAACAGTAGAAAGAGCATGTGCAAAAGCCCTGAGGCAGGAAGAAGAGGATAACGTGTGAGGGGTTAATGGGCCCTTGTGGTGGGAGTGTAGTGAGTGAAGGGCAGAGTGGTGGGCGATGAGGTTGGAAAAGAGGTCAGAGGTCAGAATCATGCAGTATGGATTTTATGCTAAGAGCAGTGAGGAGCCACTGATTGTCCAAAGCAGTGGAGATTGTTTTAAGCAAGAGTGGACCTGGGGGAAGAGGTCAGGGGTTATCATAGTCATGGGCAGAGTGAGAATAACACTTGGACCAGGCAGTGGGGATGGAAATGAGGGGGTGGGTCTAAGAAATATTAGCAAGACTGAACAGGTTGGATTTGGTTCTGACGGTTGGGAGAGGTGTGAGAGGAGTGGGGGCGGTGACGACCCCTACATTTTAGGGCAAGCGAGACAGGTGAGATCAGGTGGGTGATGTTACCTGGGTCTGGAGCCCAGCGCCTGACTGGGTGGGCTGGATATTTGGGAATCGGCAGCAGTGTGTAGATGGTCTTTACAGTGATGTGTGGAGGGGGTGCGAGTGAGCAAAGGGCTCTGGGTCACCGTGAAGGACTTCAACACTGCGGGGCTGAGGGCAGAAGAAGTCTTGGCAAGGGACGTGGAGAGTGAGGGGAGAGCCAGGAGAGGGTGGCACCAGGGACCCCAGGCAAGGCTGTAGAAGGGACAACGGTTGATGGTACCAAAGGCGTTGAGAAGCCAAGTCAGGTGAAGGCTGAGAGACGGCTGTGGATTCGCCGGGACCTGGATGGGAAGGGTTTCAGGGTCTTAGTGGGAGTAGACCCGGCTTGCAGGGTGGAAGAAAATGGGAGATTTGCCACGATGTTGAGAGAGGCAGGAGCTGGAGGGGCGTGGGGTCCAGGGAGCAGCTACACAAGCATGTTTGGATGGGGTTGGGGGTCCTTTGCCCAGGGAATGACGGCTTGGAGATCCAGGAGGGAGGGGTGAACCTGGGGAAGACCTGCTGACATCGGGTGGAAAAGGGTTCAGAGGCAAGGTGGTGCCCACCCTGGAGCAGGGGCAGGACCACCCGGTGGGAAGGGAGCAGGGTGGGGAGGAAGGTCAGTGTTTTGTGGAAAGTGGAGAGTGTATGAAATAGTGGCTGGGAACACGGAGGGGAAGCTTCTAGAGGGACAGGGAAGGGTGAAATGCCATTTGCTCCTGGTGAGATGGGGCCAGTCTGCTGGGTCAGGCAATGGCCCCCACCTGATGCTCCTGTCCCTCGGGCCTCCTGAAGCCCAAGATGTCCTACATCGAATCCATTGTCTTCCAGTGAGAACCGCTCTTTATAAATGGTCCTCGCAGGGAACACTGAAGACACCCACCAGGTCTCCCAGGTGGGAGCACCCCAATGCTCTCCCTCCTGTACCCCTACCTCCGACGGGCCAACGCGTCCAGTACACCTCCAGTCCCTCCCCTTCAACCTGACATCAGCCCCATGAGGGCCTCAAAGATTCATAAGAGCCAGGTGACAGGGGTGGCCTCTGGGGAAGGAGCCTGGGGTTCTCACCCCCTAGATGTATTCATTTTCAACTACAAATACTAAAATGTACGTAAGGAGTGTTAGTGTCTTCGAGCATTTTCCCAGGTTCCTCCTTTTCAGGGGCCATGGCACTTAATGAGGCCCTCGAAAGCCACTTTCCAAGGCAGCAGGAAAGGGGGACCGGCATCATGAGGGCGGCAGGGACCGCACTGACCAGAGCTCCCATCATACCGTGAGGTGGTGTAAGGCCCCCCCCGTGAACCCCTGAACCCATGGACTCTACCTGGTTCCCCAAGGACGCACCACCCCCGGTTCAGGAGGAACCCTGGGCTCAGTCCTCAGCCCTCCAACCTACCAGAAGCTTGTCTTTGGGGATGCCCACTGACCCCAAAAGCCCCCTTGCTCTGGTCCCATAATGCTGGTGTGTATTGGACGATGGGGTCCTATGGACAGCGACCTGGGTCCTGGTGGCCTCCCGGGCATCACTATAGATAGAGAAGGTGGCCCACGTATCCTGAGAGTCCAACGTGGTCAGGGCCGAAAATGGTGGAAACAAGGAAAGGTCAACCAGTGCAAGCTCTCCTCAAAACCCTACCCGCTGTTTCTACAACCAGAGGGACTGAGGCCCAGCGAGAGGGGCCACCTGCCTGGAGTCACAGAATGAGGCTGGGGGAAGGCACTGGGGGACACAGTGACCCCTGACCCTGAGCCCATCTCATAACCCCTTGGGCCTCCTCTCAGTGCAGCCCCTGCCTCTGCTAAATGGGGGAGGGGCGCTGCTAAGGTGAGGGGAGCAAACGCCCCCCACCAACTGTGAGAGGGGTCCGGCGGCCTTGGGAATGATGGCCCTGCTGCTGCAGCCTCACTTTCTGAGGCCACAGGCAGCCAGAGATTCAGGAACTTTCTGGTAGGCAGCCTGGTCTCTGCCCTGCCTCCCCCTCCCCCTCCCCCTCTGCCTCCCCTCCCCCCTCCCCCTCTGCCTCCCCCCTTCCCTCTCTGCCTCCCCCTCTGCCTCCTGTTCCTCAGCCCTAGAGGTTCCCTTCACGTCCCCTTGACACTCCAATTGGTTTCAGTAATTAAAAAAGAAGATTGAGCTGCATTTCAGACATTTCATTTCATGTCAGAAAACGTTTCTCGAGCAGCTGGCGGGATTAATTCAGCAGCCAGGTGTGGAGTGTTTCAAAGGCAGGGCCGGGGATCCAGCTGTGGGGCTGGATAGACTCCGGAGAGCGGGAGCTGCCACCCGGCCCGGGAGCCCAGAGGGCCCAGGAGAAGGCCGAGCTCACGGTACTTGGCAGCAGGAGGACGATTTAATTTTGTTCCATTCAATGAAACACACATTCTCGTCCAAAACTAATTTCCCTACACCCCACGAGCCCCCAGCTCCTGTGTCCCTCTGTTCCATCACTCACTCTGCAAGGCATCCTTCCCCTAAGAGCTTCAATACTCTGAAATTTCTTTTTTCTGTGTATCTACAGCATTCCAGAATTCCACGTAGTGACTTTTTCTCTTCTATCTCTGGAAGGATATGCTGGTTACCTTTACGGAGGTGACCTGGGGGGACAGGGGGAGAGGGACCCGAGGGAGACTTTTCACCTGGCATCCTTTTGTAGGTTTTGAATTTTGAACCATGTGAATTCATTTTCTAATTTAAAAAAAACCAATTTGGGGACTTCCCTTATGGTGCGGTGGTTAAGAATCCGCCTGCAAATTGCAGGGGACGCGGGTTCGATCCCTGGTCCGGGGAGATCCCACATGCCTCGGAGCACTAAGCCTGTGCACCACAACTACTGAGCCTGTGCTCTAGAGCCCACGAGCCACAACTGCTGAGCCCGCGAGCCACAGCTACTGAAGCCCGCGCACCTAGAGCCCATGCTCCGCAACAAGAGAAGCCACTGCAATGAGAAGCCCATGCCCACGCACCGCAGTGGAGAGTAGCCCCCGCTCACCGCAACTAGAGAAAGCCCGCATGCAGCAATGAAGACCCAACACAGCCAAAAATAAAAATAAATTTATTTTTAAAAAAACCCAATTTCCATTAAAAAATAATACTTTTCTGGACTCTGCATGTCTTCCTAGCTCCCCTCGTCCCTCCTTCCTTCACGGGGAGACCCTTGCTTGATTGCCTCCTTTTTTGGGGTTCCCATGCCTTCCCCTGAGGCTGCTTGGCAAAGATCCCCACAGTGAAGTCACCTTCCCTCACCCCTGGGGACAGGGCCCACTGTCGGCCACTCCACCTTTGGGAGTGACACTCCTCTCCTCACCGGCCCTCTGGCCCTCTTGGCTTTGCCTCGTGGCTTGCAGGATCTTAGTTCCCCGACCAGGAATGGAACCCGGGCACCACCCCCGCAAGTGGAAACATGGAGTCCTAACTACTGGACCACCAGGGAAGTCCCCGGCCCTGCCTTTTCAATCTCCCTGGTGGGCCCCTCTTAATGCTGGCGTGGTCTGGGCCACAGTATCACCCGTCCCTAAAGCTCCAACCCCCTTCTGGACCCGGTGATCCCCAGGGTGCACCCTCCACTGGCACCGGGTTGAGGCAAGTCAGGGCACTTCCCTGCCTGCGGCTGCTTCTACACCTCCCCACCCAGACCCCCACCCTACCCCCAGCCTAGATCCACTGGCCTCTTGATCCCCATTTGTTTATCTTGGGGAAGGGGCAGGGTGCTCACACCAACTTGTCCAGTTTGCCTGGCTTCAAATCCATACTCTGCCTTTTCTTGCCATGGGCAACTTTCTCAACCTCTTGTGTCTGATTCTTCATGTGTAAATGGCGATATAAATGAGTTAGTAGCTACCTTATAGGATAGTTATAAGGATAAATGAATTAATATAAGTAAAACTCTTAGAAAAGTGTCCAGCACGTTGTCAAAGCCAAAATGTGTTTGTTAGAGAAAAACGTCCCAGCCAGGATGCCTGATCTTCCTCTTTCAGTGTTCTCCACGGCTGTCCAGTCCCTTCGGAAAGCCAGAATCCTGGGGGGGTCTTGCCTGACACTGCCCCCTCCTCCTCCAGTGCGCACCGCGTCACCAACTCTGGTCCATTTTACCTCCTAAATCTCTTACCATCTCCACCCCTTCACTGGCCCACGATCCCCTGAAGTTGTTCTTTTTAAGCTCATCAATGTCCTACTAATTGCCAAATCAAAAGAAAATTTTAAGCCTTCATTGGTTTGGAATTTTCTGCTACATTTGGTCCTGCTGATCCCTCTTTCCTAGAAATGCTTCACTGGCTCAGTTTCCATGACAACCTGCTCTTGGCTCTGCTCATGTGGCCACGTGGCTCTGACATTTCCTTCCCTCCACTGCTTTTGTAGGAGCCCCGGGTTCTGCCAGCCCCTGAAATGGCGGGTTGGGGGTCCTCAGACTCTGGGGGGCTCTCTTTACCTCTCAGTCTTCCCAAGCCACAGCCATTGACATGGTGACCGCCTTTGCTCTGCGCCTCCAGGTGAGATGTCCACCTGAGAACCAGACTTCTAGCCCTGACTCCCTGCTGGTCATCTCCCCTAGGTGTCCACAGGTTCCTCAAGGTCAACTCTGAACTATGGCGATGACCCCTCCCTAGTCCACCTGCTTCTCCAAGTCCCAGCGAGATCTCTGCAAAACAAAAACTTAGCACAAGCTATTCCCTGTTGAATTTTCCAGTCTCGTTTTCCAGCAGTGCTTCTATCATCCCCAACTCCTGGGACACCCAACTTCCCCCAAGCACACACCTCACAGTTTCTGTCCTCCATGGAGTTTTTAGGCAGAGCTTCTCCCTCTGCCTAAAAACTTTTGCAGTCTCTTTTACCCTGGTCCCGAATCCTTGAGAAATCAACTGAAGTGTCACCTTCTTTAGGCATCTTTTTCGTGACCACCTCCCAATTCTGGGTCCCCAAATGAGGGTTACAGTCCCCTTCATCTGTTCTTATAACATTCCAGGCTTATCTCCATGCTATTCAGAACACTTTGGTTGTAAGCAACAGAAACCAAGCTTGAAACAACTCAGGCAAAAAGGGAATTTGTTAGCTCAGGATGGGCAAAGGTTCATCTGGGTTCCAGGGAAATTGAACGCAGAGGTGAAAGACTGGGGAAAAGTCCCTGATACCAAGTTGCATTCAATACAAGTCCTATTTTCTCATTTATTTATTTAATAGCTTTATTGAAGTATAATTGACATACAAATACTACAGCTACTTAACGTGTACAGTTTGGAAAGTTTTACCTATGTATATACCCATGAAACCATCACCACTCAAGATAATGAACATAACCATCACCACAAAAGATTTCTTGTGTTCTTTTGTCATCTCTTCTTCCCTTCCAACCTAATCCTCTCCCTTTATTCTCCAGGTAACCACTGATCTGCTTCCTGTCACTATGTGTTAATTTGCAATTCCCAGAATTTTATATAAATGGAGACGAATATACTCTTGCTTTGTCTGGCTTATTTCACTCAGCATAATTATTTTAGATTCATCCAATTTGTTGTGTATGATAGTTTATTCCGTTTTAATGCTGAGCAGTGTTCCATCGTATGGGTGGACCACAGACTGTTTATCCATTCGTCTATTGATGGATATTCAGACTCTTTCCAGTTTGTGGCTTTACAAATAAAACTGCCATGAACATTCATGTACCGTGCTTTGTATAGATACACGCTTTCATTACTTTGGGGTAAATATCAAGGAGAAGAATGGCTGGATCATACGATAGGTGTGTGTTTACCTTTTTTTTTTTTTTTTTGCGGTACGTGGGCCTCTCACTGTTGGGGCCTCTCCCGTTGCGGAGCACAGGCTCCGGACACGCAGGCTCAGCGGCCATGGCTCACAGGCCTAGCTGCTCTGCGGCATGTGGGATCCTCCCGGACCGGGGCACGAACCTGTGTCCCCTGCATCGGCAGGCGGACTCTCAACCACTGCGCCACCAGGGAAGCCCTGTGTTTAACTTTTTAAGAAAGTGCCGACTTATTTTCCGAAGTGTTTGTACCATTTAGCATTCCCACCCGTGATGTATGAGAGTTCCAGTTGCTCTGCATCCTCACCAACACTTGGTACGATCAGTCTTTTTCATTTTAGATATTCTAATAGGCATGCAGTGGCATCCCATTGTGGTTTTAATTTGCATTTCCCTAATGACTAATAATGTTGAGCATCTTTTCCTGTGTTTATTTGTCATCTGTAAATTTTCTTCGGTGAAGTGTCTGTTCAAATCTTTTGCTTATTTTTAATTGGGTTTCGAAAATTGATTTTGAGACTTCTTTATATATTCTAGATACTAGTCCTTTGTCGGATATATGACTTGCAAATATTTTCTCCCAGTCTGAGGTTGGTTATTTCATTCTCTCATCAGTGTCTTTCAAAGAACATAAGTTTTTAATTTTGATGAAGTCCAACTTATCAGTTTATTCTTTTATGATCATGCTTTTGGCATCATATCTAAGAAATCTTGCCTAACCCAAGGTCACAAAGGTTTTCTCAGATGTTTTATTCTAGAAGTTTTATAGTTTTAGATTTTACTCTTTTAATTTTTACTTTTATGCCTGAGTTAGTTTATGTTGGGTGTTTGATATTGCAAAGAACAGAATCCCTGCTAATGTAATCTGTCTAGAAGGAAAAGCTTAAGAATCTTCAAAGGGTCCTCATTGTTTTTAGGATAATATCCTAACCCCTCTGCTATGGCTCAGTGGTGATTTCCTACCACTGAACTTGGTCCTTTGCTCTAGATGTACTGAACAAATTGTGATTTATTTTTTTATTAAAATTTTTTTTATGGAAGTACAGTTGATTTACAATGGTGTGTTAATTTCTGCTGTACAGCAAAGTGATTCAGAGATATATATATATATGCATTTAAAAATATTCTTTTCCATTATGGCTTATCTCAGGATATCAAATATAGTTCCTCGTGCTATACAGTAGGACCTTGTTGTTTATCCGTTCTATATTTAATAGTTTGCTTCTGCTAACCCCAAACTCCCAGTCCATCTCTCCCCCACCCCAGCCCCAAATGGCAATATCTTGAGCTCAGTGGCCAGTGCAACCCTTTCTTTGAGCTTTAGGGCAGGCTGAACCAGATAACCAGGCTGAAGCAAGACTCCACTTTCCTGCTTCTCCAGATACAAAGTTCTTTGAATATGAGAAGACAACCAGGACCCCACTCTGCCATGTTCTATGGCTCAACTATTTATTTCCCTGTCCTCCATCAAAATTGTCCTGAGTCCCATGCCTTTGTGTTCAGGGTCCCAGCACGTTTCCTTTTAGTCTTTTAAAAATGTTTTTCTGTTATTCGTTTGTTTCCATAGCTGAGGTCATATCTGGCATACATTTTGCACTCTGGTTTCTCACTTGCTGCTCCACTTTCATATCATAAGAATTTTCCAGATCTTTTGGTAAAAATCATGATTAATTGAATAATAGTCCATTGAGTGAATATAAAATAATTTGCTTAACATTTCCCCAAGTTGATTATTTTTGTTGTTTCAATTTTTTTTTTTTTTTTTTTGTCATGAACAAGGGCATACTACATCTCTTTGTACATAAATCTTTGTCAGTTTGAGATTATTTTCTTCTGATGGAGTGCTGTAAGTGTAATTACTGGGTCAAAGGCTGTAGTAATTTACATTCCCAAGAGCAGTATTGTTGGTTTCATCACACCCTTGCCAGCATGGGGTATTCTCATTAAAATTTTTTTCTTTACTCTGTGATGGGCAAAAAGTGTTATTTCACTGTTGTTTCAATTTACTTTTTAAAAAATAATTAGATATTGGAAAATAGGTTCAACCTATGAGCCATAAAAAATTAATCTTCTGTTAATTGAGTGTCCCTCTCCCTTCACATTTATCCAGCAGTGATGTGAATTTTTAAAACTCAATTTGTATGGATCCTTAAACACCAAGGATATTAACCCTCAACGTGACATCTTTAAAAGTTGCTTTCAGTGTTCCTATACTTGTCTAAAATTTCAAACCTGTTTTCTCTTTCTTTTCTTTGTGAATGCTTCTCTTGCTTTTAAACCTAGCACTTATCCAGAGTTTTGGATGAATATTCACTTCTACTTTATTCCAGTGTGATTTTTAATTTAAATCTTTAATCCATCTGAACTTGATATTGATGTATGACATGAAGTGGAGAATAAGGTGGATTTGCTTTTCCAAAGAGCTTAGCAATCATTCCAGCACCTTTTATTGACTAAGCCCTTCTTTGTTCACTGTTTCGGGGTGCCCGTTTTTACCTGTGTGGTGTATGGTAATACTTTTCTCTTGTACTGTGTGTGTGTAGAAGTCCCTCTACCTCACCACCCACCCCACTGTCCAAGCTTCCTGGGTGCACTGCTTGTGGGGGTCCTGGGTGACATTATATAGAGTCTCTGACATGGCTTTTAGCTTCTGTGCTGTGGGTTTTTGTAAGCCCATAGCACAGAAAATGGTTGTGCAGACTTTTGTCTACAAGGGAGCCTGCAGAACCAGAGGTGAGGTGAGAGCTTTGCAGGGTGAGAGCTGAGGCTTGAGAAAGGAAAGACTCTGGATTCCACACAGCTTAGAAGATTCGGAGTCAAAGCTAATGCAAGAGGCATCCTGGGATAAATCATAATGGAAAAGAATATAAAAAAGAATGTATATATAGGTATAACTGAGTCACTTTGCTGTACAGCAGAAATTAACACAACATTGTAAATCAACTATACTTCAATTAAAAAAAAAAAACGGCTAACGGAAGAGGCAAAAGTTTATGCATAGATGGTAGATTGAAAAGACAATTCACAAGGTTGTGCTTGGGCCCCAAGAGGGGGACGAAGGGTTGAACCTGTGGGCAGGAGAGAAATCCAAGGGGATTGACCAGAACTTTGGCCCCAGGAGAGGCTCAGCCCCTAAGCTGAGTCCCAAGGAGGAATAAGATGGGGTCCCAGACAAGTCTGGGGATCCCAGAGCAGAAGTCTTAAGTCCAACATGGTGCTTACATCACAGAGAACACTGGCAGAGCGCCTGGTGCAGCCTCGTGGGGGCATCTGAGAGTGCCTGGGGTGCCCACAAAGGGACTAGAGGGGCCGAGTGAGCTGGTGGGCCTGGGGGAGTTGGGGAGAGCTGGGGAAGATGCAGAACTCGTGGAGACAATGGCCTGTGGCTGCCAGCATGTGAGGACGGGCCCAGGAGAGGTGAGGTCCTGCCGGGTAAAGCTGCACTGCCTATTTGGCCGGCCTGCGATCACGTGACATTCCCTGAGACTAGGGCCTGGACCCGCACTTGGCCACCGCAGTCTCACTGATGTGGTTTTGAGTTATGTTTTGATGTCCAAGAGGGCTGGTCAAATCTCGAGCTTCAGGAAGCCTTCTGTTGAATGTCTTCTCTTGATGATCCACAAACTCTCTGTTCATCTTCCGTAACTTTTCCTTCTGATTCTGGACTTGATTTCTGCTAGCAGTCAGCTTTGGAACGGCAGCTCCTATCGGAGCTCATCCTGGGACAGAGAGAGGCTGGGATGCTGGAATCAGAGGCAGGGACAGCCGGCCACCAACACTTTCTGAGGTTTTCCACAGCAAATGTCCCATGCTGGTCTCAGCTTCCTTCTCTATCTGCCTCACAGCGTCTGTAGCAACCACATGATGGCTACGACCCTGCTGTGTAAACTGTAAAGACCTGTGCCAGCCATCTCTTCCCCCGTCCCCCGCCCCCTGCCAAAAACCCTCTCCTAACCTCTCATTCACTCTCCCATGCAGAACTCAGCACACACACAATGTTTTTCTGATTGTTCCATTGATCACCAACTCTTTTTGGCTAAAAGGTTTGGATCCTCCATTTTAGACATTTTATTTCAAGTCAGAAAATAATGTATTCAGCAGCCCCCAGCCCCCGGGCTGTGGGTGATTCCAAAATGGATGAGACAGAGACCCAGCCACGGGCAGGATGAAAAATTCCTGCTAATGTGAGACACTATGAAGTCACAAAGGTCACATACAAATTCCCTGAAAGAAAGCGGGATGCAGGTAAAAGGCTGAGTATTGAATTCTCTCCCAGGGGTTGGAGGCACATTATTGCTCAGGATGGGTCCTTCTTGTCCACGTGGCCTCATGTAGCTAACTGCCCTGTTCTGCAATGGCTCACATCCCACAGGTGCCTTCCTCTGGGAAAATTAATAGGTGCATATGGCTCTTCTATTAAAACCAAAGCCAAATGAAAAATCCTGCACACCTTATCTACCCTTCCTCCCTCACAGGTAGACCCTGGATCACCCTCACCCCGACCCCCCCAAAGAAAACTGGCAAAGGGCCCCAAAGGCCAAGTCCAGAGTAGCCAATCAGCCTTTACCTCCCCTGACCCTCTGTCCGTGGCCTGTGAGCAGCCACTCTGTCCTTCCGGAAACTCTTCTCCCTGGGCTTCTGGGGACTCTCCCCATCGTGCTTCTCCCCCTCCGTCCCTCCTTCTCAGCCTCTTTTATCTATATCCAGCCCCCTAGATGCTGATGCTCGCTTGGGCTCAGCTTCTGTCCTCTGCTCATTCCCTCCATACTCTAGTCTTTAATTTCACCCATTGCCCGAGCTGCTGCAGTACCCCTGCAACCCCCCATGCCGGAAGCCCCCTTCCAGTCCTCTTCTCCAGCCCAATCTCCAGAATCCAGCAGTCCAAAGGCACCTCACACTCCACACACTCGACAGACAACTCTGTTTGTCCAAAATCTGATCCTTCACTAGAGTCCCGCGTCTCATGGAAAGACACCACCAAACAGACACCTGGGCTCTTCCTCCCCCGCTTACTTGCACTTGTCCCCCATCTACAGGCTGCCTCGTGCCTTGGAGACTTGACCTCCCAATGGCTCCTGAATCCTTCCAGCTCTCTTCAAGTCTACTGCCAACGTGTTAGTCCAAGCCACAGCCCTGGTCTGGATCATGGACGGGAAGCTGCCCTCTACCAGGTTTCCCTGCACCCCTGCAATCCTTTCCTCACTAGAAGCCAGAGTGATATCTTCAACATGCAAGTGGGAACATGTCACCACTATTTTAAAACTCCTCCATCCAGTGGTTAGGACACCGCGCTCTCACTGCTAAGGGCCAAGCTCTATCCCTGGTCGGGGAACTAAAATCCCACAAGCCGCGTGGCGTTACCAAAAAAAAAAAAAAAAAAAGAATTCCTCCAAAACCCCCTCCATCACTCTTGGGATCAAACCTCCAACCTTCCCAGCCTGCTGAATTCTCCAGCTGATTTCTCACCCTCTTCACCGTCACTCACCCGCCTTCTTTTCCTTCCCTTTCCACGAGTCTTGCCCCTCCCACTGCAGGGCCTTTACCTGGAACACTCATTCTGATTCCCCTTAGTGGTGATACCTGTTCATCTTTCAGATGTCTCTAGGAAACATCAGCTGACCCTCCCATCCCTGATTTCGGGCCCCCGGGCTGCTCTCGGCACCAGGCACCTCCTCTTTGTGATTATCATTTTTGTTATTATCCACTTACTCCTATGACTGCTTGATTCATGTCTGTTTCCCCGTTCAGACCATCAGCTCCACGTGGGCAGGCATGTGTCTGCCCTGTTCACACCGTCTCCCCAACAGCCAGCCAGCACATAGGAAGGAGATACTCAGAAAATATTTGTTGACCTGAGTCGAAAACTTTCCCCTGAGTCCACACTTCACTTTCTAGCTCCCAAATAATCCTTGAGACTTTTCTAATTATCTAAACTTAATTATCTAAACTTTGGCAAAAGGGGCGTCTTGGCCAACTATCTATTATCCTGAGACGCTGCAGTCAGGGTTCTGCTCCATCTCACCCCTGAAACCACTCTCGCTGAAGGCTCCGATAACCTCCTAATTACCAACTTCAGTGGGTGTTTTTCCAGCCCCGTCTTATTGGAATTCTCTGCAGGGTCTAATATTGTTGATCACCCTCGCCTTCTTGAAACGCTCGGCTCTCTTGGTTTCCATGACAACACCCTCTCCTTGTTTTTAACCCGTCTCTATGACGCCTTTTCCTTCCCAGTCTCATTAATCAGAGCCTCTGACTCAACCACCCTTGAAATGTTAGGGTCTTGAAGACTCGATATTGTGAAGATGTCAATTTTCTCCAAATTAAGGTACAAATTCAATGCCTTCCTAATCAAAATCCCACCAGGGTTTTCTAATGGGAACTTAATAAGCTGATTCTAAAGGTCATAAGGGAGAGGAGATGGGCAAGAATAGCCCAGATAATTTTGAGAAAGAAAAACAAGTGGTGGGGACACAGTAGGAGGAAAAGGATTGAGTTTGCCCTACTAGGAAGCATAGGATAAAGCAGCAGTGATTAAACAGTGTGGCCGGGAACAGACACATTGATCTATAGAACTGAAGAATTCTTACCATATTCTAGGATGGGCATTTCAAATGATGGGCATTGGTTTCCAGGAGCACGAAGCCCCCATTCCTCAACTCTTTGAAAGGGGCCCTCCCAAGCAGCCTCCCTCAAGCTGGACCATTTTCTTTCCTTTTCTGATCATCCCTCCTCCCTACCTTCAAAACTTGTCTGGTGCAGGTACCATTCCCTTAAGACTTGTTTTCTTTTTCTTGGTTTTCCTATTATAAAAGTAATATATGATCTTGGAGGGTGAGTATATTGTATACTGTGTTCGTTAGCTACTCTTATTCTCGCCTGTATTTTTGAAATCTATTATCATAAGAACAGTGATACCTGATCATTGCAGAAAATGTGTACAGTGGCTAAAGCACGAAGAACAGAAACATCTCGAGTCCCAGCACCCACAGTCATGTTCTGTGAAAATGCATCTGAAAAACACATCTTTTCTTAGCCTTTTTACGCGTTCGTTTACAATAAATACTTTTATTATATATATAATTTTGCACCATCCTCTTACACCGATTACATGCTAAGCACTTCTCTGTGTTAGTCAACATTCTTTGTAATTATTATGTTTAATGGCTGCCTAATAATCTATTCAATGAATGAAACATAATTTGGTTAACCATTCCCCTGGGGTTGGAGATTTTGATAGCTTCTTTTTTTTTTCCTTTGTATTTTCCCTCTCATAAATAAAGCCACAGTGTGAATCTTTCTGCACTAATCTTTCTTTCCTTTAGATCATTTTCTTGGGATGAGCTTCCTGTAAGTGGAATTCCTGAGCCAAACCGTATGAACCTTTTTGAGGCTCTTCACACGTCTTAAGCAAATTGCCTTCTAGAATGGTTTTGCCACTTCACAGTCCTGCCAGCTGTGCATAAGAGGTCCCATGCCACTAGGACCGAGCCAGCACTGACAGCCTCTCGTTCTGTAGTGCTCCTTCAATGGGCCCAAAGTGGTATCTCTCCATCCTAATTTACATTTATTTTAGTATGACTAAGTTCAACATTTTCAACTGAATTTGCCTTTTGAACTCCATCTTTCATAAATGGACTCTTGCTGCCTTTCATTGCCCCAACATTTCATTATGAAAATTCTTACTGCTCTGTGAATGTTTTATTAATGAGAATTTTCAACACGCAGAACCTAACATTTCCTATAGTCAATTATATTTGTATTTTCCTTTATAATTCTCTCTGTGGCTGCGAAGGCTACAATGGCCTCTCTCAATCACAGTTTAGATAATGAATCATTTCTACTTTTTTTTCTAGTTAGTAGTATAATTTTTCCTTTTTTTTTTTTTTTTTTGCATTGAACCCTTTAAATCACCTGACGTTGATTTTGATCGTTAGGACAGAGGGAGGTAAAAATTGCTTTGGGTTTCCTAAATAGAATAAAGATCATTTTGCTGCCCCACTTAGTGACAAATCCTTCCATTCTCCATTAATTTGTGATGCCTCTGCTCTTCTCAGAAGGCACAGTGATATTCTAGGGAGCGCCATCTGGGTTTTCTATTCTATTCCATTGAGATGTTTTTCTATTTTTGAAACAAATATTATTTTGTTTTATACTGCAGCATCTGTTCGGGTTAGAAGCCTTGAAATCTCTATTTATTATCAGATCAGTTCCAAGCATCCAACCCCCACGTCCAACTTCCTTCTGGGTGTCTCATCTTGGGTTTCCCACAACACCACTTGTCCACACATATACATGTTTTTCTAGCTATTTCTTCTCCCTGGAAGTCAAATCGTATCCTTGTGCTCCATAGGGGTAGGCCAGTGGCGGGTACGGTCCTGAAATCTGGAGGCGGGGCCAGGAGATCTGGATTTAGCACTGCCCCTGCCAGTCAGGCACTGTGACTCTGGATGCCTCAGTTTCCTTGTCTGTAAAATGGGCTTGCCATAACCAAATGAGGTGGAGAACATCAACATAGCTTCATTCTCCACTCAACAAATGTGTTTGAGGAGCAGGAATACCAGAATGGGAAGAAATGGCCTTCAGGGAGCTTTTAGGAGAATAAGGAAGAGTAAGGACTCTTTCAGCGGAGAGCCTTTCAAAACAGAGGAAAAAGGCAACTACTGAAGAAATGGTTACCAGGGCCATGAGAGAAATGAATGGAACGTTGAGGAAGGAAGTGGGGCAGGGATCCTGCCTGGACAGGTGGCCAGAGAGGGCTTCCTCCGAGGGGACATTTAAGCCCAAAAGGCTGAGAGGAGGTAGGGGAGAGCTTTCCTGGGACCAGGGACAAAGGGAGCAAAGCCTCCAAGAGAGGAACTGGAGGAATTCGCTGTAGCCTGAGGACAGTGAGTTGGAGCGGCCACGGGGATTGAAGAGACGGGTGGGCAGATCGGGCCTTGCTGGCCTCGAGAAAGGGCGCGGCACGGGGATTGAAGAGACGGGTGGGCAGATCGGGCCTTGCTGGCCTCGAGAAAGGGCGCGGCATGGGGATTGAAGAGACGGGTGGGCAGATCGGGCCTTGCTGGCCTCGAGAAAGGGCGCGGGCACGTCACTGCGGGCTGCTGATGGGGAGGAAGATGACGTGGTCTCTTTTACTTTTTAAGCGTCTGCTTTTACTGCTGTGTGATAAGTGGATAGGTGAGGGGCAAGAAAGAAGCCGTGAGGCCCTTGCAGCCAAGGAGATGGGAGGCGGGAGGTGGCGGGAAGCAGGTGGAGGGGGCGGGCGGAGGTAAGGGTCAGACTGGGGATGATTCTGGAGACGGAACGGCCAGGATTTCCTGGGACTCCATGGGAGGGGTGAGGGCAGGGGAGACTCGAGGCTGACTCGAAGGGCCGGGTTTGGGGAACTGGGTTGAAGCCCGGGTCTTTGGCAGAGAAGGGGAAGGCAAGCGGGGAGAGAAAGTTTTGGGGAGAAGAAGTTAGCATCCTGATTGGCTGTGGCAAGTTTGGGGTGTTGGTGAAGGACATCCGAGTAGAGATGTCAGCCAGGTAGTTGGGCAGGCCAGTCTTAAAAGGGCAGGGCTGGGGTCATTAGTGCCCACCCAGGGTGAGAAGATAGAGAAAGATGGAGAGGGCCCAGATGTGAGTCTTGAGGGAACCCAACACTTAGGTGGTGTGTGGACGAAGCCAAAGAATAGACAGTGAGGGGGTAAGTTAACTGGGGGGTCTTGGTGTCATGAAGGCCAGGGAAAGGTGTTTTTAGGAGGGGGTATCAGTTGGGTCAGTTGCTGCCGCAAGGCCGAGTGATGTAAGGAGAGAAAAGCTGGATCGGGCAATGGGAGTTGTTGAAAAGAACAGGTGGGGATGACACCTGGCCAGTGGGCAATGCCATCACCTGTGAAGAGCTGGGTCCATGTTGGGAGGAGAAGTCCCAGCCCTTCCTCCTGTGCACATCCTCTGAGAGCCTCTCCCAGCGTCCAGCCATGGAACTAACCTGGTGACATTTCCAACCCCCAACCCTTCCACCCCCACCTACACTAACAGCTTCTTTTGCCTTTAATCTCACTCCCTCAGAAGTTCTCCCAATGTCTTTTTGGTAAAAAGAAAAAAATCTGAACCTCCATTTCAGACTTTTGATTTCAAGCAGAAAATAATTATCCTGCCTCTACCTAGCTCGCTGCCTGTTGCTAAGTACCAAAAGGCACAAAAAAAACGAATAAAGACATGGCCCCAGACATGAGGCAGGATGAAACCACTGCTAATTAGAGCTGTAGTACTACTCAGAGGGCAGAGACAAAGCCTCCAGAAAAACATGGAGATCAGGTTACTTGGTAAAATGTACATGATTTAATTTGCCCCTTTCCACAAACACAACTAATCCCTTCACCTATACACTTAATCCCACTGTTCTGGGACCCCTTTTACCTGTCCCTGCTTTTCAAACTCAGGCTCATACAGCCCTCCTCTCTCCAAATGTCAACTTGAAAGAAACAGCACCTTCTAGAACCTTCTCCCCCCACCCCCCGCAAGGTCCCTCTTTTCCCTCCTGCTTTCTCAGCCAGTCTCCAGATCATCTTCCACCCAGCTGGGCTTTGCCTCCTCCCCCCAAAGTTGCGGTGGCAGAGGTCTCCAATGTCCAGGTCCAGGGCGTGCCCTCACCTCCCCCGATGTCTGTGCACCTGGCCCACCAGTGGCTACTCTGTCCTGGAAACTCTTCTTCATTGGCTTCTGAAGCCCATCTTTCCTTATCTTCTCTTTCTTACACTCCACTTCCATGTCCAGACCAGCCCCGTCCAATGTCAGTGTTGTCCAGGGCTTGGTCTTCTCTTTCACTGAGCACCTTTCCCCTCAATCTCATGCATCCCTAATGCTTTGGAGACCTCCTGGGAGCTGATTCTCCAAACTGACTGTCCAGTCCAAGCCTCCTTTGAGCTCTAGACCAACACATCCATCCTTCTCTTTAATGACCACCCTCCCATGTGCAGTGCAGAGCTCTACCCTGAGCTCCAGAACCCGAAAGCCAAACATCTACCAACATCTCAGACATCTCAACCCTGTGACCGAAACGAAACTCCTGGTCTGTTTTGAATCACTTGATTACCCTTTTTTAGTTCAAATTCCTAATCCTTCTTCCCCCCAGTTAACCTCATTTGCTGTTTCCTACTTTTTAAAAAATTAATTAATTAATTTTTAATTTAAAAAAGATTTTTTTGGGTGGCATTGGGTCTTTGTTGCTGCGTGTGGGCTTTCTCTAGTTGTGGTGAGCGGGGGTCACTCTTTGTTGTGGCACAGGGGCTTCTCATTGCAGCGGCCTCTCTTGTTGTGGAGCACAGGCTCCAGGCGTGCAGGCTTCAGTAGTTGCGGCTCACGGGCTTAGTTGCTCCGCGGCATGTGGGATCTTCCCAGAGCAGGGATCGAACCGGTGTGCCCTGCATTGGCAGGCGGATTCCCAACCACTGCGCCACCAGGGAAGTCCACCTATTTTGGAGAATGACAACGCCGCTGTGGTAGGAGACACTTGGCAGTCACCTAGAATCTCCTCCTACTTCACCTGAGACATCCCATCGTGAGGCCGGTGGATCTTACCTCCTAACTGTTTCCATCGTCATCACCAGTAGCTTAGTCCAAGCCATCATCTCTCATTTGGTCCACTGCAGTTGCCTGCTAATTGGTCTCCTCAAATCCACCCTTCCTTCCAATGATCCAATCTTCACAGAGCAGCCAGAGGGGTCCTTTAAGAATACACACCTTTTTCATGCCCACCTCCTACTTGAAATCATTCAATGGCTCTTTGAGAAAGATCGACTTTGATTTCTCCAGCTTCACCATACACCACGGTCCCTCGCTCTCTGACACTGTTCCTACCAGACAGTCATTTCTCTTTGGTTCTTGCTAACAGAAACCACTCCAGGTGACATAGACTGATCTATGAGAGTCACGAAGGGCAGGTCTATTCCTCTCATCAGTGACTGGCTTCTGAGTGGACATGTGGTGCAAATCTAATCAATAAGAGTTGTTGGTGGTAGAGTCTTCTGGGAAGGGTTTCTTAGTCCTCAAAAAGAAGTATCAATTTAAGGAAGAACCACTTTCTTTCATCCATCTCTGGATGTTGGTATGGTGGATACAATGCCTGGAGTGGCTGCAGCCATCTTGTGACCATGGGGACAGGAGCCCATAAGCAGAGGATGGGAGAACTGAAAGATGGACAGAAACTGGGTCCTTGATGACATTAGAGCTGCCTCCCTTGGGATTCCTCATTATGTGTGATAATAAATCTTTTATAGTTTAACCATTTTTGAGTTGGCTTTTCTGTCACTTGTGTCAAAATCGTTCTTCCTGATAAGTGCTGCAGCCATGATGGCCTCCGGTTTCTGGAACGTACCACCCTCCTAGCACAGGGCTTCACACATGCTGTATCCTTATATGGAAAGCTCTTCTCATTTCTAGTTAGCGTCCACTCCTCTGATCAAATGTTACTTCTCTGATCTAGGACGATTTCTCCATGGCACCTATCAGAGTTTAAAATTAGGGATTTCTTTATTGTCTTGATTAATATCCGGCTTCATCGCTGGACTGGCAGTTCTACGTGGGGAGAGACAAGGTCTGTCTTTGCTCAGCATCGTGTACCTTCCCACGCATCTGTCCCAGTGCTTAGATGAACCACTGATTCAGTCAAGATTCTGGTAGGGTGGTGCACCCAAAGGATTTAACTGAAATTATTTTAATGAAAGGACTATTCACAAAGTGTGGCAGGATTAAGGGTTCCAAGAGATGACAAAGGACCCAGAGATAAGCAACAGTTGGAAGCCTTCAGTACCTCTAGGCCTAAAGAGATGAGAGAAGGGTGTGGGATTTCAGAACCTGGAGAGAAAGCTGTGGCTTTAAGAAAGGGACCCCACCTGTGGCCATGAGTAAAGGATGGTAGTCGCTGCCAACCCACAGCCCATAGGAAGGCAGCCAGGAGAACCTCACTCTCCTTCCCCCTCGACTCTCCCACTGGTTCCTCCATTGGTCAAACTCAACTAGAAACCAGAGGGCAGAAAGCATGGGTGGTATAAAGGTTGGTCATCCAGGGCACGGAACAGGATGCAAAAAGAGAATGGCGCTGGAGGGGTCAGTGTAGAGTATCGAGAACAGTCACCAAATGACCCTCGAGCTACTCAGTTCAGTGCACCTTTTCCCTTTGTTATCAGTCTTACCCACCCTGCAGAATTTGACAGTGTAGACAACCTTGCCATCAAGTTTTTCAGGATCAGAAAGGGCATCACAGGGAGTCTTCTCCATGGCTTCCTCTCCTCCCTGAGGCATCTCCAATCATACCCACTTGTTTCCTTTCAGCTGGGTTCAGAAGATGGATCCCGGCTCACAAATCATTCCTCTTTTCATCCTCTCCCTCTCTGCTGATGCCCTTTTTCAAGAAGAGAAAATTCTAGGGTCTCTCATTTTCAAAACTCCTCCATTGATCACTCGCATTTTTCTTGCTGCCACCCAACTCCTCCCCTAGTCATCCAGCCTCAGGAGAGGTCTGCGTCTCCTCCACCCATTCACTCCATTGCCCCTGTAAACTAGCTTTTACCCCTTCACCCCCCAAAACAGTACTTGCTGACGTTCATAATAGCCCCCTGATTGCTAAATTCAAAGGGCTTTGCTTCTTATTTTTCTGAGATTTGGGCCATATCAGACTGTTGATTACTTTCTCCTTGAAACTCTTCACTACCTTGGTTGCCTTGGCAACCCCCTCTCCTAGTTGTTTCTCTCATCCCTCAGGTCCTTCCTTCTCTCTCTCCTTTGTCGACCGCCCACGCCTCAGTCAGCCCCTCAAATGTCACCATAATTCACAGTTGTGCCCTGGGTCCTCTCTCATTCTCTCCATGACGATATTACTCACTCCTAGAGTTCCTGTTATCCTCTGTCCCTGGGTCAGCCCCTCCAGTCAAATCTCTTCCTGGACTGGGATCCAGCTGCCTGCTGGGGCCCACCTGGCTGTGCCCCCAGCCCAGCTCTACCTGAGACTGAGCCCATTGTTGCCCCCCTCAAACTGCCCCTCATGCTGTGCTTCCCCTCCCAAGCACCTCCCCGCCATCCACTGAGGGCCCCACCCAAGACACATGGGAATCACCGTTGGTTCTTTCATCCCAACAGCCAAAAACCACCATGCATTTCTGACCTTATTTTCTAAAGGTTTTTGGGTTCCGTCCATCCCTCTTGCCGTTGCTCCAGGTCAGGTCTCATCCTATCTTACCTGGACCATAACCAGAGTCTCTTAGTTGATCTCCCTACCCAGAGACCGTCACTTGCCAAATCTAGCCTTCAAACTGGCTCCCACAGTGATTTTCCCACACCACAAATCCAAACACATCGCTCGTGTAAAAATAGCACCCACTGACTGCAGGATGGTGTCCAAACTCCAGGGCATGCAAGGCCCCGAAGGGTCTGACCTCTGTCCGTTCTGCAATCCACTCTTCTCATTGAATCTTTCTTCTCTAGTTTTCCAGGAACCCCAAATGCCCTGACGCTCACTCTTGCTACTCCTCACTTCTGGGGCTTAGCTTGTGCTGCTTCCTTTGCTTGGAATGTCCTTCCAGTGCCTTCTACCTTGCTTATTCCTACTCATCTTTAAGAAATCAGACCAGTGGTCACCTGCTCTGGAAAGTTCTGTACATATCTATGTTTCATGATCGCACTTACCACACTGTATTATAATGGTCCACTTACAGGCTGTGTAGTAGGACACTATTCTGTATGTTTCTCCATGTGTTTCCCACCATCACCACCCCCACTTCCTTGCCTGTCACTGTTTTAATGCGTAACAAACAGGTCCAAACTTTAGTGACCTGAAAACACAATTTATTATTTCTCATGGTTCTGGGTGTTGACAGGGCTCAGCTGGGTGGTTCTTGCTTAAAGTTACTCATGGACTTACGGTCAGAAGGCAGCTGGGGCTTGAGTCATCGAAGGCTCAACTGGGCTTACTGTGCAAGATGGCTCATTCACACAGCTGGCAGCCGGGGCTGTTGATCGGAGCACTCACATGTGGATTCACCATAGGGGTTGGACTTCCCACAACCTGGCAGCTGGGTTGCAAGAGGGAATGTCCCAAGACCAAGTGTTTCAAGAGGCCTGTGCGGAAGCTACAAGGCTCCCAATGACCTAGTTTCCCAAGTCCCAGAACATCTTTTCTGTTATTGGCCCTATGTTCTATTGGCCAAGTAAACACTAAGGGCAGCCCAGATTCACAGGGAGGGAAAGGATAAGAGACTCTACCTCTTGATGTGAGGAGTAGTATGTGCATACAGGGAGGGCAGGAATTGATGGTGGCCATCTTTGGAGACTAGCTACCATGGTCACTCTCTCCCCATTCAGTCAGAGCTTTGGGGGAGGATCTGGGTTGTTACAGCATGAAGGCAATGAGAAAGACAGTCAGTGATTTCAAATAGCCTCTTGAAACCTACAACAGAGACACGGTGTTTGGTTGTGGTCACTGATTTTTTGTAAAGACAAAAGAACCCAAGAGACTCAGAACTTGAAATTGATGCCATGAACAGTAAATAGGGAAGAATGCAGAAGCTGTCTTTCTGCCTGTAAGGGATAAAATTTGACCAGCTAGAGGGAGGAGGGGAATCACATGGAGATAGAACTAACAGTAGATGCTAGATCTCCAAAAAGAAATTTGGGGCTATCCCAGAGTAGAAGGGGATATTGCCTGGTTCCTCATGGTGTTTGCCAGGAGACCAACACCTCCTAGCAAGGGCTGGAGAGGCTGACAGCCCTGATGGGAGCAGGTGTTTGACAGATGGGCCTGGGGGTGTCCTCCACAGTCCTCTGTGTCCCTGTAGCAAGGTGATCACGATGAGGGTATAGGGTAGAGTGTGAGTGTAGCTGGTGGACTTGGAAATGCTTTGTGGTCAGGGCAAGTGTTCGGTGGGGATGTCTTGGTTCAGTGGATGGCAATTGATAGAGCCTGGGATCCAGAATCAGATGTACACCCTGGGGCCAGGACAAATTAGGAGAGCCCAGAACATGGACCACCCTCAAGGAGAAGGGAAGCAGCAGTGGAAAGTGGAGAAGCTGGAAGTGGACCAAGAATCTACTTAAGAGAGACTCAGGGAACGTCCAGATGTGACTGCGTTTACCTCAAACCGACTAAGTTTGTGCTACTGAACAGAAAAGGAGCGGGGGTAAGAGTGACCTTGAGTCACGGAGAAATAAAGAAACTGTATTTTGGCAATACAGTTGTATCTGTTTGTGGCTGTTTCTGGGCCAGCAAACTGGGGCCATCTTCAACTTTTCATCTTCTCTCATCTCTCGTGCTTGGTTGGCCCCGGGGCTCCTATTTCTACTTCTAATCGTCTCTTCAATCCACCTCCTCGCCACCGGCCGCGTTGTTTAGCTCAGCACTGCATCCCTTCTCACCTGGATAGCTGTGGCGGCCTCTTAGATATTCTCCCTGCCTCCAGGCTTGTGGGGGGCCCCTTCAAACCCTTTTCTGCAGGTAGCCAGAGGGGTGACAGGACTTATTGTTTTCTTTACCTAAACCAATGCAAACTCTCCTGGAAAATCATTTTGCTGTCCCGTTTTGAACAAAGTTCACCTTCTTATTACATTACCCACCTTATTGGCCATCGCTGATTGCCTCTTAACCAAATTCCTGCACTCTCACCTCGGGCTATTTTGGTCACGAACCTGAGGGATGGAAAACAGCGGTAGCCATGAATGCCAGCATGTGGAGAGGCAGGTCTGGGAGGGTGGGGCTGGCATACGGCGAGACATGGAGACATGGAGATGGGAGAGGAAGGGTCTGACAGTCAAGTCTCTGGCTTCAGGGGACCTGGACGCCCAACTAGCCTGCCTATGGTTTGGCTACAGAAGCCAATCAAGTTCTGTTTCTGTCTGAGCTGGTGTGAGTTTTTTTTCACTGGCAAAGAAACATGACTAAATGAAAACGTGATCACATCGGTCTCTCTGCTTAAGCACGTTCACTGGTTCCTCACTACCCTTGGGATAAAAGCCCAAATTCCTCGGCATGACACACAGGTCACTGCTCTCCCTCGTGTTGCCTCCAGGCCCCAAACCTGTGTGCCCCACACATGCTGGACTCATTTCTGTCCTTGGTGTATCCCATGGAGGTTGCTGGCCTCATGGGGACCAGGTAAGAGATGAGATCCACGCCTACTCTGCCTGCTCCCCTCGCCTCCCCCCAATCTCGCAGCTCTCAAGTCTTTTGAATCCAAGTCTTTATCTAGGATTTCACCTGGGCAGTGTCTTCTAAACTCTGGGCCCTTCCTTTTCCTATATCAAAACTTACCTCTCTCGGGCTTCCCTGGTGGCGCAGTGGTTGAGAGCCCGCCTGCCAATGCAGGGGATGTGGGATCGAGCCCTGGTCCGGGAAGACCCCACATGCTGTGGAGCACCTGGGCCCGTGCGCCACAGCTGCTGAGCCTGTGCTCTGGAGCCCCTGAGCCGCAACTACTGAGCCCATGCACCACAACTACTGAAGCCCGCGTGCCTAGAGCCCGTGCTCCGCAACAAGAGAAGCCACTGCAATGAGAGGCCCGCCCACTGCAACAAAAAGTAGCCCACGCTCACTGCAACTAGAGAAAGCCCGTGAGCAGCAACGAAGACCCAATGCAGCCAAAAATAAATTTATTAATTAAAAAAACAAAAAAACAAAAACGAAAAAAACTTACCTCTCTCATGTTTTATCTCCTAAGAACTTGGGTCTTTGCATTTTTTTAATTGCAAAAATAATTTGTGGACATCTTAGAAAATTGCTAAGTACCCAAAGCACCCAGAGGCAACCACTGTTCACATCTTGAAACACTTCTTATCAGAACTGTTTTAAAACGAGTCTTCTGTCTCTTTCCATGTAATACATACACATTGTTAAAAAAAAAAAAATTCCAAGAGGACAGAAGAGCAGCCTTCTCTGCCTTCTCCCCATCCCCAAACTCTCACCCCAGAGTATGTGATCTGTTCCTTGAGGTCACCTCTCAGCTCTAAGAAACAATTAGATCTCTTGCATTAGGAAGGATGCTTTCACCAGCATCTAACAAAACACCCGAGAGTGGCTTAAACAGTAAGACCATTTTATTTATTTCAAAGAAAGTCCAGAAGTCAGTGGTGCCAGGTGTCCGAACTGAGGCAGCACAGAGTTGCATCTCCTGGCCTTCCCCTCCTGGTCACAAGATGGCTGTCAGAGCTCCAAGTATCACGTTTTTACCCAACAGCACCTAGGCAGAAAGGAAGGGGCAGGACCAATAAAGCTCTCCAGATGCATCCCTTTAACCAGGGAGGAAAGTGCTTCCTTGAAGCTGCCTGACAATATTCACAAGATCCTAGTCAAAATCGGGTCATGAGAGTTTTCTGACCGGCATCTATGATACCCTATTTCTAAATAGTTCATAAGACCCACTGATGTCCCATGTGGCAGATCAGGCTTTGGGTCACTTGGAAACTACTCCCCACCATCCCTGCTTCTCCCACCACAGTTGTCAAGTACCTCTGTTGGTTTTTAAGAAACCTACTTGCCCCTTCACTCCTGACTCCACTGTGTGTCCACAGACGCTCCTGTGCCTCCCATTACCGTCCCTGTCAGTCCTCTGACCCCTTCCCTCCACTGCTATCTCCCAGCTTCTACATCTGTACTTTCACATCTGCCTATGGTTTGGCTACAGAAAGTCACTGGTCATCACATCGTGATGGGTGATAATACTGGCATTCTGTTCTGTAACCATAATAAAATCCAGGTCAATACAAAAATTGAGTATCAATGAAAAGTGAAAAGGAAAAGGTAAAATTCTCATTACTTGAGACAACTATACCATGTAACTTCCTGTGGGTACCTACCTACGTATTTACAAATTTTTAGAAAGTCTAGAAAAGTGTACATTGGGCCCATTACAGGAGCAACCTCTGGGTAAGAAGGAAATGGGATGGCAGTGGTGCCCAAAAGGGACTTTAGGTTCATCTGCAATGTTCTATTTCTCAAGAAGGAGAATACATTCATGTTGCGCTTATGTCATTGAACTTTCATGTGAAAAGTTCCCTTTCATTTTCAGCCGATTATGGCAGCTCTGTGTTTGGCAGTGCTTGCACGTCTGTGTCCAGGAAGGAAGAACGTTTACTTTGTGTGTGTCTATGAATGAAGTACAGTGATTAGTGGATTAAAAAAAAAATGTAGCAAGCAAAAGAAAAACAAAACAGGGGGTGCAGAGAGAACTCATTCACAACAACAATAAAAACTATAGGAATAAACCCATCGGGAAATTGGTAGGTTCGTTATGGAGAAAACCATAAAATAGGACCAAAGGCTGCCCTTTAGATGATCAGAATGAGTGCAGGGCTATACTGTGTTCATGGATTGAAAGACTCAGGATTGTACTGATGTTGATTTTCCCCAAATTAATCTTTAAATTCACAGAACCTGACAAGCAGGTTTTAAAATTCATGTGGAGGAGTTAACGTGCAGTAATAGTTAGCTGAGTTAATTGAACAGGAAGCACAATGAAATGGAACATTTTACTTAACAGATATCAAAAGGTGGTCTCAAGCTAGAGTGGATAAAACAGTCTGATGCAGACAGAAATATATAGACTGGTGAAAAAGAACCAGCGCCTCAGACCTACCTAGACATGGCAATTCAGTATATGAGGGAGTTTCACTTCAGATCAGTGGAGAGAGAAGGAACTAGACAGTCCGTCATGTTGCAATAATCAGCTGTATGTTTGCAGAAAGATTAGATCATATCTCATTTCAATCATAAACATACATTCCAGCTGCATTAAAGACCCAAATAGGGCTTCCCTGGTGGCGCAGTGGTTGAGAGTCCGCCTGCCGATGCAGGGGACACGGGTTCATGCCCCGGCCCAGGAAGATCCCACATGCCACGGAGCGCCTGGGCCCGTGAGCCATGGCCGCTGAGCCTGCGTGTCCGGAGCCTGTGCTCCGCAACGGGAGAGGCCACAACAGTGAGGGGCCCGCATACCCCCCAACAAAAAAAAAGACCCAAATAAAAACAAAATTACTAGAAAGGAATACAGAGTATACTTAAATCTTAGGAGTAAGAAAGGCCTAAACATGATATATAAATACAAGGAATAAAGGAAAAGATGGATAAATTTGATTATGTCAAAATTGATAACTTCTGTCTAACAAAAGCCCCTACAAAATTTGAAGGCAACAGACAAGCTGGAAGAAAACATGTGCCATATATATATATACATACACACACACACACACACACACACAAAAGATTAATATCCAGATTACACTAGGAAACTCAAAAATCAATAAGATAAAGACAAACAACCTAATTTTTTAAATGAGCAAAAATAAACAGATCATTCAGAAAAGAGAAGATACAAATGCCTAAAACACATATGAAAATCTCACTAGCAAACAGGTATGTATAAACTTTAAAAAATTATTCAATTTTTCACCCAGCAAATTGGCAAACATTTAAAACAATCACTTATGGTGTGAGGAGTCCTCCCATATCCTCTGGCTAGAAGTTTAAATGGTACAGAAATTATGGAGGACACTTTGGTAACATCTAAAACTAAAAATGTGGAAACCCTGAGAACACAAATTCCACTTCTCAATCACCATCCTAGAGAAACATTACAGAAGAGGCACGTGTAAGGCTATTTTCTGTGGCGCTGCTTATGATGGAGGAAAGAAAAGGATGCAACTAAATGTCCATGGATCTTAGGAAGGAAAAATGTAGCACATTCATGGGAATGAATATAACACAGCTACTAAAAGGAACTGGCAAGAGCTATTTGTATCAATATATCTTAGAAATATAAGATGGAGTGAAAAAACACAGCTTACAGTAAGATCTCTATAGAGTGGGATGATTCATTCAAAATACCTCCATTGATACTTACATTTCTATGGAAGGAGACACATAAAACTGCCGGTGAGGGAGGGAAACTAGGATTTCAGAGGGTGGCCAAAGGAAACTTTAGTTACATTCATATTGTCCGACTTTCAAAAGGAAAATGTATTCATGCTTTACTTCGTTAATTAAAGTATAATCTGAAAATACTCTGATTTGTTTCCAGCCAATTACGCCGGCTCTCTGTGTTTGGTGGTGCTTGCATATTTGTGCCCTCGGAGGAAGAATGTTCACTTTGCGTGTGTGTCTGCAAGTCAAGCCCACTGATCGGTAAACAGGTTGAAATGAAATATGGAAAAACAAGGGCCAAACAAATAAAGGGAGAGGAGACCCTATTCACAGTTGACAACAAAACCTGTAATAAACCTAGGAATAAATTTATCAAGAAATATGCAAGACTTTAGAGAAAACCATAAAACTTCCCTGAAAGACATGAGAGTGACCGGAACTGAGAGATAATAGCAACGAGCACTGGCAGAAGACTCAAATATGATAAAGGTGCCAATTTTCTTCAAACTTACCTAAAACTCAATGTGATCCCAATTAAAATCCCAGCAGAATTTTTCCTGAGACTCGACAGGCTATTTTAAAATTCATGTGGTGGGACAAATATGCAAGGATGATCAAGGCAATTTTACAAAAACAACAGAGAGGGTGGGATTTGTCCTGCCAGTTAGCAAAGCATATTAGCAAGCTCAGGAGTAGACAAATAGATCAGTGGACCAGAAAGAGCTCTGACACAGACCCGCATTGGAATTCAGTGTCAGGCAGAGGAGGCAGTTCTAAATCAGCGGAGAAATGATATATTATTCCATAAATGGTGTTGGGACAATTACCTATCCATTTGGGGGGAATGGGGAGGAATTAAAGTTAGATCCTAAGATTTGTACATATGGAATTTATTTTTTGTATATAGTATAAAGGCTTAAATATGTATGTATACAGAAACTATAAATTTTAGAGAAGGAAATACAGTAAATACTTATGACCTTGATACAGGGAATACTTTCTTAAATAAGACTGTAAAAATGGCCTAAAAGTAAGATTGACAAATTTGATCGTATCAAAGTTAAAATTTCTCTAAGACAAAAAGATACTACACAATTAAATGACACAAATCACAATGTAGAAAACATCTGCAATATACATGACAAAGTATTAATATTCAAATAAAAAACTCTTAAAAATCAATAGCAAAAAGACAAAAAAAACCTTAAAAAAAAAAAGAAACAGGCAAAGGATATGCACAAGCAATCCAGAGGAGGAAATGAAAATGGACAGTAAACACATGAAGACTTCAGTCTTGCAGGTAATTCAGAAAAATGCCAACTAAAGCAAGATACTATTTCTCACTCATCAGACTGGTTAAAAATGGAAAACTTGGACGTGGTCTGGGGAAATGGACACACACACGCTGCTAGCAGGAGATTACATTAGAAGGCAATTTGGAGAACACTTCAGAAATTTCTATTAGAATTTAAGATATGAATACCTTATGACCCATCAGTTCCATTTCTAAGTATCTATCCCAGAGAAATACTTGTACATGTGCAAAATGAACAATTATAAGATGCTCTTACAGGTTTGTCTTAATGGAACGACACTGGAAACATTTTAATAGTCAATCAATAGGAAACAAGAAAATCAAACATGGTGTAATCCTAAGGCCGCCAGTCGCCAGCTGCAAGGAACACTGCGGCAGAGCACGTCGGCTACACCAGGAGTCCCACAGGGCGCACTAAGCTGAGAGCAACACCTCCAGCTTGTACACATCACGTCTGTGCAAACACACGAAAAGAGAACAGAAGATGTGTTTCAATGGGCATCGGAAAACATTTTGGATGAACAGCAAAAGCCTAAGAGAGCTACCTCGGGAGGGGGAGAGGGATCTAGGGGCGGGGGGCTGTTCAGTAGAGACTTCTTTATCTGTAATACTATAATTTTATTTAAAGGAAAATGTATTCATGTATTACTTATATAATTAAATTTTAATTCAAAAATTCTAATTCATTTCCAGCCAATTAGTTCTACTTTATATGTGTGCTGTGCTCTCATTTGTGTGCCCCGGGACAAAGCACATTTACTCCGAGTGTGTGTCTGCGAATGAAGCATCATGATTAGTAAATTGATTAAAATTTGGAAAGCAAAAAGCAAAACCTTTTACACTCACAAAAGGAGCAACACTGATAAGGTACTCAGGAATAAACCTAATAAGAAATGTGAAAAACCTTTATGACAAAAGCAACCAACCTTTATTAAAAGACATTAAAAATCAAACCAAACAAATAAGACTTTGATTAAATGGAGACAGATACCATGTTCACGGATGGGAAGAACTGATATCCTAAAGATGTTATTTCTCCCTTCAATGAAATCCCACACAAAATTCCCACAGGATTTTTTTCATGGAACTTTGACAAGCTGATTCGGAAGTGTATATGAAAAAGTAAATGTGCAATACGACCAAGATAATTTTAAAAAAGAATAAAGGGCAAGGAAGGGAGGGGCGCTCAACTTACTGGGTAGTAAGATAAAGCTTTTGCTCATTAAAATCTGGTATTGGCCCAGAAGTAGACAAACAGCTCAACAGACCTGAACAGAGTGTAGACGTAGGGAACTGGGAGAAAAGATAGTGTTGGGACAATAAATGGTGCTTAGCCAACTGGTTATCCATTTGGAAAAAGATCAAATTAGATCTCTGTGTCACACCATACACGGAAATCCGTTTCAGATGGGTTAAAGAAAAACATTAAAAAAAAAATACAGAGGGCTTCAATGTAAATATCATTCACGTGGGGGGGAGGTTTCTTAGACAAGAGTGCTACCTGCCCTAGTGCTAGCGCTGCAGATGTTATCACCGCAGTTTGATACGATGCTTTAATATCCTGTTTCCAGTCGGACCGTACCTCCAACCTTCCGCACGTGCCTGCGGAGCGTCTCCACCTGGACCTCACAGACCCCTCTTCTTCTTCCTCTCAGCTCAACCTGGTCCTGGGAAGAAGGACTGTGATCCTGGATGGACTGAGGTTGAATCCAGCTCCTGCTACTTGTGCTCTATGTCAGAAAGGCACTTGCTTCTCCAGTTTCTGTTCCCTCCTCTGTGATGTAGGGTGATGCTCTGTTGCTTGTGGGGGAAGGTGAAGTTCACATGAGATGATGAATGTGAACATGCATAAATGGCACAGAGCTTATAAGGACGAGGAGAGCCGACTTCTTTACTTTTTCTCCACCTACCCACCCGTGCGAACCCCTGCCACCATGACTTAATACCCCAATTCTCTCCTGCATCATAATTCCGGAGAATCGTCACAGATTCTTTCTGGTCAAAAAGTGTGAATGTTGACTTCAGATTTTTCATTCCAAGCCAGATAATATTGATTCAGCACCCAAAGAGCTTACTGCCTGTTGCTAGGTGCTGAGAAACACGAAAAATAAGAAGACAGGATCCCAGCCATGAGACAGGATAAAAATGGTGCTAATTAGAGCTGTAGTTGGTACATAGGTCAGATAAAAGCTCCCAAAAGAACATGGAGATCAAGTTACCCTCTAAAAGGTAAATAATTAAATTTTGCCCCATTCAGTCAAATACGCGTTATTGCCCCAAACTAATTTATCCATCACCACACTTGAACCCAACCCCCGTGGGAACTCATTTCACTAATTGTCTCCATCCTTAATCACTCCATTACTCAGGCTCCGTTCCCTCAGAATATTCATATGCCAGCACTGCTCTTTCCTTGAAGACTAAAATTTAATTTAAAGGGCCTAGACTTTGCTGCCTCTCTCCTTCCTCTCCTTAATCACCCCCCCACCCCGCAAAAGCTGCCTCCTTTAAGGTCCCCAGAGGTCTCCCATGGGTCCTGGGGGTGGCAATCAGCAGGGACCCCAGGCTGCCCAATTCCAGGGGCACTATGGTGATTCTGCAGTTGCACATCGGAGGGGCTTGTGGATGTGCCCTTGACCCCTGACCTTTCTCCACATACCCACTGATGACCACTCCATCTTTCTGGGGAAAGACCTCTCTGGCCCTTTCTTTTCTGTACCTTAGGGGGGTCGTTCTTTCCTTTTACAGGCCCCAGTCGTTGGTGCCTGGCCTCTTCTTCCTCAGCCTCCCTCATCCCCTCAGAATGCTCCAGAAACCTGATACCACTTCAACTTACATTTCCACTCAGGACCCCTCAGGAGTTCTGAACCGGTCTCACTCTGTGTTCCAGGTCCATGCATTCAGCCACCTCCTCCCCACGTCCCAGCTTGGGTGCCTCAGCTGTCTACCACCAGACTTGGGGTCTGCCTCACAGGCCTAGTTTCTTTGTAGAAAAGGACTGCCACGCCACCAGTAAGGCAAGCCAGAAACTCAGGGGACTTCTGGAATACCTCCTCCTCTCCCTCCCCCTCTTCAATCCATCCAGCACCAAGACTGACCAGAATGTGTTGTGTCCAGACAGAAGCTTCCTACCTGGTCTCCCTAAGTGATTCCTCTAATGACTTCTCCATGGACCAGCCAGAGTCTCAGATCACAGGAGATACTAGGGCAGGCCTCAGGCACGTGTCCCTCACTCTCATGATGGACACAGGAGCTCAGCCCCGGCCTCTAAAGCTCTGCCCAGCCAGCACTGCCTGCCTCTCTGGTCTCACAGCACCTTGCTTTGCACACACTGTTCCCTCTGCCCCGAATGCTCTTCTCCAATTTGTTCTGTCCAGTTAACTCTGTCTCCTTAACTTGGTTCAAGTGTCACTTCCTCAGGGAAGCCTCCTGGAGTTGGCCTAGGGCAGGTCCCCTTGTTGTGCACCCTCCAGCACTTGGCACCTTTCTTTTGGAGTGCCTGTCAAAAGTTATACATTTATGTGTGTGATTATCTGATTCACGTCTTTCTCCCCTACTACCATACAAGCTCCATGAGAACAGGAAATCTGCCTATTTTAACTCATTCACCACAGAATCCACAGTGCTAGGCACAATGCCAGGCACAAAATAGGTGGTAAACTAGAATATGTAGAATGAATAAACTTTTGTCGTCACTAAACAACACGTCACATTTGAGCGTTGACATCTGCCTATGAACTTGCTCCTGCCTTTCCTACTTTCCCACCCCTGTCCTTCACATCTCCAAGTCTTCTTTCCAGATTCCTCAAAGGACTCTTGGCGACAGATTCACCTCTCCCTCACATCTCAACATTATTTAAGCTTATGCCCCATCACTCCTCCAAAATGCTCTTATTAAGGTCATCAAAAGCTTACTCATCATCAAATCTAAAGAAAAAAATCCTGTCTTTATCTTACTGGAATTCTCTGCTGCATTTGACAATGTTGATTACTTTCTCCTTGAAACTCTTCACTACGTTGGTTTCCATGGCAACCCACTCTTCTGGTTGGTTGCCGCGCGTCTCAGGCCTTTCCTTTTCTTTCTCCTTTGTCGCCTACCCACACCTTGATTGGTTCTTCAAATGTCACTGTAACTCATGATTCTGCCCTGGGCCCTGCCCCATTCTCTGGTGATCTCACTCATTCTCCGGGTTCCCATTACTCGAGCGGTCATGGCCCTGGGCCAGTACTTCCAGTAGAATCTCTTCCTGAGCCCCAGACCCTTGATCCAAGTGCCTGCTGGGCTCCACTTGGCTATGACCCTGACCCCTTGGCTGTATCTGAGACCACTGTCTTGCCCCTCACATTGGCTCCCCATGCTGTGGTCCCCTTCCCAGAGGTCTCTCCACCGTCAAGACCCCAGAGACACATGGGAGTCTTTGTCTTCACCCTCTCTCTCCCCCTAATAGCTAATGATCCATCATTTCTGGTTCTTATCTCCAAGTTTTGGATCTATTTCCATATCCACTGGTCTAGTTCAGGCCTCTCCCTCTCTTATCTGGACCCTGGCCTCCTAACAGGTCTCCCTGCCTCTGCCTGGTTACTTCCTATAATGGATGTCTGGGGGGGGCGGTGGCGTTGGGCTTTCTAGCATCCCTTATTCCACCCTAACAACGCTTGTTTAGGGAGATTTCCTGTTCCCTATTTTACGTGGCTGTGGTGGGACATGGGATGCTCTCTCACACAGAAGCCACAGAGGCCTCTCCTTCAGGTCTTGCCTCTCACCACCCGAGTCCTGTCAGAGGATGGAATGAGGCCCGAGCTCCGCCAGTTAGACCAAGGCTCCCTCTTGACTTTGGAAGAAATAGAATTCCTCAGTGTCTAGGAGATACCACCAGGTAGTGCTGGTGAAGACCCTGAATGAAGCATTCAAGATTGTGCCCTATCCCCACCGACTTCAATGCCCATCATTCCTTCCCTCTATCCTGCCTCTCTGGGCCTCAGCTTCCTAACCTGTGAAATGGGACTAACGGTAGCTGTCTGCCTCACTAGGGGAAGGAAAGTGGGTTTGCCATGACCAGATGAGACAATGGTCACAACCTCACCATAAAAACTATAAAGAGCTGTGCCCGCACCAGAGCGCAGAGTGCATTTCCTGAGACCCAGACAGCCTCACATACAGACAGCTTGACTCTTATTTCCCTGTCTGTTAATTCCTTGGTATTTGTCACAAAATCTTTGTGGTTAAAAAATTCTGAACCTCCATTTCAGACATTTGATTTCAAGCAGAAAACAATTATTCTGTCTCTACCTAGCTCGCTGCCTGTTGCTAGGTACCGAAAGGTACAAAAATGAATAAGACACAGCCCCAGACATCAGGCAGGATGAAACTACTGCTAATTAGAGCTGTAGTCAGTACTGGGAGGGCATAAAAACAACCTCCAGAAAAACACAGAGATCAGGTTACTTGGTAAAATGTACATGATTTAATTTTTCCCCTTTCCACGAACACAACTAATCCCTTCACCTATACACTTAATCCCACTGCTCCCGGGGCCCCGTTCATTACCTGTCCCTGCTCTTCTGTCCTCGCATAGCCCTCCTCCCTCCAAATGTCAGTGTGTAAGAAACAGCACCTTCTAGAAACTTCTGTCCTCTCAGGTCTCCCTTTTCCCTCCTGCTTTCTCAGCCAGTCTCCAGATCACCCCCACCCAGTTGGGCTTCTCCCCCTCCCCCAGAGTTGCTATGGCAGGGGTCCCCAAAGACCAGGTCCACGGGATGCTCTCACCTCCCCTGACTTCTGTGCATCTGGCACATAAATGGCCACCCTGACCTCTGGAAACGCTCTCCTCCCTGGGCTTCTAGGGCCCCCACTTTTTCGGTCCTCTCCTCCGGCCACTGCTTCTCAGTCTCCGCAGCAGCATCCTCTTCCTGCATCCATCCCTGAAGTGTCAGTCACAGCTGAGTCTGGCCCTGCTCCATGAACTCTGCACCTTCTCCTAGTTCTCCATCTACCCCCTAGGGAGATGTCCACACTTCCTCTGTGAGCTCCAAACTGGCATGTAGACTTTCTTACTTGACAACAGCTCTAGTCAAGGTCACCAATAGCCATTATTCCTCCTTACCACCCATGCCCTTTGATCTTGCCTCTGATTTATACAGACAAGAGGACTTTAGGTGACAGCCCTTTCAACCTCTTTTCCATCATGTCTATCCTTGTTTCCTCTCAGCCCAGCCCAGAATTTCATCCTGACTCAAATCATAGCCCTAGCAGCTTCTCCCCCATATTCCGAACTCCCCAGGACAGGTGCCATGCTGCCTGCTTTGCCTCCCCCTTTCACTTTCCTCTGCCCACCTTGTGGGGGCTTCTGACCCACCTCTCACAGGAACTGCCCCTGTGAGGATCTAGGGGCCCCTAATTGCTCCAGCCAGGCCCTCAGTCCTTACTTAACTGGCTTTTCTCTTTTGTCGGCTGATTATTCTCTCTTGGAAACGCTCCACATCCCTGTGTTTCCATGCCAACACAGGCTCCAGGTGCTTTTTCCATATCTTTCTGCTTTCTCTTTTGCCTTTGTGAGCTTTTCTTTCTCTCTGCCCACCCTTAAATGGGGGAGAGGTTCTCTGTCTTAGACCCCCTTTCTCTTCTCAGCTGCCATTCTCCTAGGGCAGCTCACAAAAGTCCATGGCTACAACTGCCATCAGTCACAACCCAAATCTTTCATTCAAATCTCTGCTGGGATCCAAGCTCTCTCCTAGCTCCTCACAGGCCGTCTCCACCTGGATGCCCACCTTTCATTCAACTTGTCCAAAATGGAGCTCAACGATCCTCTTCTAGCCCCCCCAAGCCTGCTCTTTCTCCTGGGTATTCTCCTATCCGCCCAAGACACAAACAGGGGAGGCATCCTTGACTCTCTTTCTTTGACCCCAGCAACAGTCAGTCAGCAGCTTCTCCTAACTTTACCTTCTCTTCATCCTCTTGGCCCCCACCCTAATTCAGGCCTTGCCCTCTCTACCTGGACCAAAGCAATCATCTCCTCACTGGTTCTCACACCTCCAAATGTCTCCAAGTAACCAGAGTCATCATCTTAAAACAGAAATCTTACCATGGCACGTGCCCACTCAAAATGCTTCAGTGACTCCCTGTTGTCAAGAGGAAAAAGACCAAACTCTTCAATTAGACAGTCATGGCACTAGGTGATCCGGTCCCGCCTTCTCCATCCCCTGCCTCTTATTTCACACTTTGGCAACCCTGTCTATGAGTTCATCCATGATGCCTCTCACTTCTGTCTCTGTCCTCTACCTGAATAACTCCTACTCATCCAGGCACCTCTTCTAGGAACCTCCCTGGATACTCCCATAAGGCTTCACACTTGTACCACCCACCCCAGCTGCTCCATGCTTTGCATGTGTCCCAAGCATAGCTCTGGCCTTCTTACTACATATCATTTTAGAATCTGTGTTTTTCTACCTCTTTGACTGTGTGCCCAAGAGCAGACAATATATCTTATCTTCACATTTTAACACCCAGCACCATGCCTGACACAAAGTAGACACTCAATAAATGTTGTATAAATATATAGGCCATTTGCCCTTTCTTGAAACTTTCATCTCTCTCCTCTCTTTGACTATCATATTACTTTCCAAAAACTTACACCAATTCACACTCCCCTTCGCACTTAGTGCCTCTTCCACTGTATCCTCATCAGCATTGAGTATTCTTTTTTTTTTTTTTTTTTTTTTTTTGCGGTACGCGGGCCTCTCACTGTTGTGGCCTCTCCCGTTGCGGAGCACAGGCTCCGGAAGCGCAGGCTCAGCGGCCATGGCTCACGGGCCCAGCCGCTCCGCGGCATGTGGGATCTTCCCAGACCGGGGCACGAACCCGTGTCCCCTGCATCGGCAGGCGGACTCTCAACCACTGCGCCACCAGGGAAGCCCAGCATTGAGTATTCTTAAACATTTTTCCCCTAATTTGTTGGTGAAAACTAGTGCTTCTTTTTTGGTTTTTATCTTTGATCTTCTGTTATTAGTGAAATTGAATATTTTTTCAAAAAATTTTGTCAGTTCTATTTCCTCTTCTGTGAGCTGTTTACATGAATTACATACCTATCTGTTGCATTTTCACTGTTAAGCTTTTGCGTGTGATCTTTTACACAGTATGGATCTGCAAACAGTTTACCCACTCTGCCTTTTGGTTCTGCTTGTGATATTGTTTGACTTTGGAAATACTTAGTTTTGATGTATTCAAATTGGTCGGTCTTTGCCTTCTTGCATTTTGTTGCTTTTTAGCTTAGAGGGGCTCCCCCTTTCAGACACTTTAAATATCCAATTCCTTTTCTCTCTTTTTTTTTTTTCTCTCTGGTTTTTAATGGGTTTATGTCTCCTTTCTGATCAAAAGTTTTTGAATTTGGGGGTGTGCTCTGAGGTGAGGCTGAAAATGGATTATTATTTTTCTTTCAATAGTCAGAGTTCCAACTTTGGACAAGTCTTCCCCTTGTGGCTCTGACACTAAGTTATTCCTGGCTGATTATGGCATCAGGACCACAACATCCTCAGAGAATATGCCACCTGGACAGGGAACCAAAAGGCTATAGGAAGGTATGATTCTAGACACAATAACGATGAATTGCAGGGAAGCATTTAAGGGTGGCAGCAGGAAGTCTTTCTGCAAGCCCTGCCAGGACAGTGTGCGGAAAGACGGTTCACCCACTTTGCCAATATGAGTGGCTGAATCTAGCTGGCACCCAGCAAACAGTCCTGGAAGCTTCTGACTCTGCAAGGATATGTTACTTGGGGACCACAAGGGAGGGACAGCCCAACCCCTCCCCTCACCTGTATCAACCTACCTGCATAGACTCTGCCAGGACATTTCACCATCAGCAAAAAAATCTCTCAGCCAGTTCCTGCCACGTTCAGCTTCCAGGGGGCTGCAGCCATCGGTTCCGCCATGCTCCAAGATGTGGACTGACCCAGATCCTGGGGTCACCATGCCCCTTGTCCAATTACTGTTCTGGGTACCAGGGCATCTGAGGGTGATGCTAGAGCTAGAAAGGAACTCAAGGATTATCTAGTCCAACTGCTTCATTTTACACATGGGGAAACTGAGGCCCAGGGAGGGGAGGTGATTCACAGCCACCTGTTGCCACAGGAAGGATACCAGGCTATAGAGCCTTTTACAAGGTTCTTCTTACGTATCTTTTGTGACATATTAGTGTCTGTGTGTAAAATATGACCCTAGAGGCTAGAAATACTGCCACTTCAGAGTTGCCAAGAGGAGCCTTGGGAGGCGCATTGAATTCCCGCACTTCTAGGAGTGTAAGGGAGTGTAAGGGCCCTTACTCTCTAGGAGAGTAAGGGCCACTCAGCTCCTTAGGGGGTCTGGAGATTGACTGAGCCTTCCAGCCATCCGCGGCCCCGGCCAGCCAACCAGCAGGTTCTATCCAGGCCTGGTCAGACAGGTGCTGTGCCTGGTCAAGGGACAAAGATCAAGCCCCCACCCTCAAGGGTGGTTCAGGGCTTTGACAGCCAAGCTGAGTCAGGACCACAAGCAACAGGGAACCAAGGAAGGGTTATGTTTGTCTTCCTCCCTCAGAGACCCTCCCAAGTCTGCTTTGACTCTAAGATTCTTGACACTTCTGCACCCCAGAGATGTAAAGTTTATTCTTTAATGCAAAAAACCCTTTGATTAAATGCTTGCTTGTCTTAACATACTTTCTTTCAACCAATACCTTTAAGACTGAAGTAACAAGGATAAAGTTCACTGATATTTCACAGAAGATGGCTTTCGAAAGGTGAAAGACTTCCTGGGCCAACCCCTCCTAGGTGAACAGATGGGCGTTGGGGGGCGGTGCCTGGAGAAGAATGAGCAGAGGAGAGCAAGGTCACGTGGCAAGGGGGTGGGGATCAGGCCCAGGGCTCAGCTCCCCGCCCTGCCCTAGAGGGCGGCCACTAGCAGTGTGGGGCGGGCATCGGCAGAGTTTAGCTTCGGAAGAAGCAGTGAGGCGTCCCCCTGTAGACTCTCCACAGGTTGTCCAGGAAAAGAGGTGAGAGGCCAGAACCGCTCAAAGGGTTAGTCTGTGGAGAAGGTTCGTGCTTACCCCGTATCTGACAGGGCACTCTCAAACATCCCCGCACCAGTTCCTCATGAGGAGGAGGCCGAATGGGCAGTGATTTCTTTCCAAGAGGGAAAAATCCATGGACGGTCCTAGGCGAGCTGGTGGCCAAGCAGGGATGCAAAGCCAGGGTTCTGGCCTCTCAGGAAAGAGCACCGTCTAGGTGTTCCTCTCCCTTTTAGGATCTTGTCATTTCGGGGCTTGTAAAAAATAATTAAGGGAATTCATGTTGAGGTGCTGACATCCGGCCTCGCAAATGAGGTCTCTCCCTAACTCCACACAGCCCCAATGACACAGCACAGTGATCATGCGCCTGCAGGACTGCCTCGATGCCCTCCCCGCTGCTGCCGCAGGAGCTCCTCACGGAGGGCATGGTCTTATCAGGTTCTGGGCTGGGCGCAGGGCCTGGCAATGCTCCCTGCAGGAATGAATGAGCGGGAGAGCTGGACGATCATACCACATCCCTATGAAGCCTGAGCCCAGTAAGGGTCGGTGGAGGGTGGTAGGGCACAGAAGAGAGGCAGTAACATTTGTGAAGACTTGGCCTTGAGCCAGGCTACAGGGGGTGTTACCATCTCTATTTTGCCAGTGAGGAAACTGAGGCTCAGGGACGTGTGGTCAAAGAGGTGGGGGCATAGGGCCCGGGCTCCCTGAAACCTTGTCGCTCAAGGTTTGTCGGTCCTAAAGTGTTCCCCAAGTCCCGGCCCACTGAGCCGGAGAGGGAGACCCAGGGCTTCTGTCTGAAGCCTCCAGCTGCTGCTCGGCCAGCTCCTCCCCTTCATCTTGAGCCCGCTCTAATCAAAGTTTTTCTCGCGATATGGAATTCTCTCCCTGAAGCCTGGCAGACCAAACTCTGCCCCTCTTCTGGCTTTTAGTCAGGATCACCTTCCCTGGCTTGCTGAGAACAGCACTGCTTAGTTCCTCCCTCTTTTCAGAGCAGTGACCCTTTCTCCCTTTAGGGGGCTGGGGGATGAGGGGTGAGCTTTGCAATAGACGCCAGGAGACTGGGTTCTGGCTCCCGCAGCCAACTGAACACAAGGGATGCCCCCTCCCTGACCTCACTTCCTGCAGCTATTCAATGGGAGTCTCTCATCTTTCTCTGTCCTCCCTCCCCAGCCTGCTCTTTCTCCTGCCTTCCCCTCCTCACCCACCATGGCTCCTTGGATCTACTCCTCCCCATTCCCAATGATCTAGACAGGGCAGTGACCTTCTTGACAGTCCTGCTGCTGTTACTGCTCAAATGCTATCCTGTTCCCTACTGAAAAAAATCCCACCTTAAATTAAATGCTGTTCTGATTGGGTCACCCCCTACTCCCATCAGATCCTTGTCTGTGATGGTTCCAGTCAGTTGGAAACTGAAGACTTCTCACTCAGGACTGGGTTTGGGGGACCGCCACCAACACGTCAACCTTCAACCCCCCTTACTATCTCCCAATACAGCCCTCCAGGGCAGCCAGATACTGGTGGTCCTTCATTTTGCTTTCAGCCCAGTCTCTTCAGCTGTAAGCAGAGATGCTTGATTAGATGGTGAGAAATAACATCTCATTTGTTATTTCACTGCTCCAACATTTACACTTGTCCTCAGGTCTCAGCCTGAACATCAATCCTCCCCAGCCCACACCAGGTGCCCCCTAGACTGCTCTTAGGGCACCTGCCACAGTCCATATTATATCTATCTGTGGGATTTTCTGCCCAAGGTCATCCCCTTTCCCATTAGCTTGGATGACTCCCTGATGGCAGAGATGGTCCACCCTGTCCACTGTGTGACCCCAAGGCCTGGTCCTGTACAGGATTCTGACAAGTACCTCAGATTAAATAACAATGCAAGCCCCCTAGGGAGGTCAGGGGAGCCCAATCACTGCGAAAGAGAAAGTCTGCATGACCACTAGCACTCAACAGAGGGCTGGGTGAAGTCATCTAGGCAACTGGATCTCTAGGGAGAGGGAAGAGTCCAGGAAGGCTTCCTGACAGAGGCATATCTAGGCGCATGTGGTACAATCATTAAAGCGTAAGGCATACGCAGGCTGCCCTGCAAGGGCAGTGCCACCTTCCCAGAGCTCAATCACCTTCCCTCAAATGCAGCCAGGAGGACCCGAAGATCCTCGGAGAAAGGATTCCCAGTATATTAGGGGTAGGAAGACTGTGTTTGCTCCAAAGCCCACATCTTACCTACAAGGAAACTGAGGCACAGAGCAGGGCACAGACCAGTTCCTAAAGAAGCCCAGACCTAGGCCTCATGGGATCTTGTGGTTACCAGGTACCACACGAGCAACACTAGGAGCCGCGGCGACTGGCAGAATTGCAGGGTGTGGTTTTCTAAGACCTGGTACCCTGCTCTTTTCCAGAAGAGGTATCCACTTCTCATTTTCCTGAAAGGCATTTCAGGCAGAGGGGGCAGGGTGCTGCTGGTGCTGCCTTGGCAGGTGGAGAGCAGTGCTGGGCAGACAGAACGCTGATGTGGCATCACCTTGGAAAGGGTGAGCTGCAGGCTCTCTGCTGCAAAGGGCCACAAATCTTTCAGAGGGAGGCCTGTTTGTGACTCTTTAGTGAGCTTGACCTATGACAGAAAGCTGCTTTCTGAGGGAGAGCAAAGTAAGCAATAATCTTGGCTTCATTTATCATCCAGGTGCCTCCACAGGAGAGCGTGGCCACAAAAGCCTTGTTTGTTTGTTTTGTTTTTGGAATTTGCAGTTGTCTATTTTCTTAAGTCTTCCCACTAGGCTAGAGTCATGCGCTCCTGGAGAGTCAGGCCTGGGTCTTGCCCCTGAAATCCCCAGCAAGCCCAGTACAGGGGCTCAATGTTTGCTGAACAAACCATCCTTTCCACGTGTAACACTCCTCAACTTGTCAAGACTTTGCTGAACCACAAAATACATCCAGAAACGCAGGAAACAAAAGAATGCAGAGGTAAAAACACAAAAGCATCAGATAGGGAAAATACCCAGCAGACATAATCAGTAAGCTTGGTTCTCTGAAAACACCTTCAAAATGAACAGACCTTTGGCAAGTTTTGACGAAGAAAAGGAAAAGCACTGATAGGCGATGGTGGGAATGAAAAAAGGGATACACTGACGATGCGGAGATTGCAAAGGGCAGGAGAAAACTACACAAAACTTCATAGCAATAAATTACCAATCTAGGTATAACAGATGACCTTTTATGAAACAACCCAAGCCCTTTTACAACAATAAACTCTGACAACAGCCCTGTGCCTTGGACAGGCAGTGTTCCTGTTATGTTTTCTAGAAGGAGAAGAGATGGAGAGGTGGACACCCAGCACAGGGCCCTGGCAAGCCACCCAGCTTTGTCTCAAAGGTCACGGCCATGGGAGCACGTGCACATTGACGGCACAGAACCACGCCACTCCCGCACTTCCAGCCATCGCCCGGAGCCCCCTACGTGGACGGCCAACCTTATTTATTTTTCCACTTGAAATGCCATAAGGGGTTTCACTTTATTTTTACTTCAAAAGCAGCACCATAAAAATTCTTGATGATTAGAGCTCCAGCTGTCTTAAGTTGTTTGTCAAGGGATCGGTTACTCAAATCTCCTACGGAGGGAAACAGTTTCAGGCGAGAAGCCATGGGAGCTGAGAAACGCAAATGTCTCATCTCTGAAAACTTTCAGACTCCCTCCTGTTCACCGCCTGGCCTGCCCCCTGCTCCCCCGCCCCCAATCCCACCATCTGCTCTCCAGAGAGCAGATCAAATTTTCAGCCTAAGGTACTGTGGCGCCAAGGCCTCAGCCCCTCCATGCTACCCGCTGCCCCCCACCAACTCAGAAATCCAACACCACGACCCAAAGGGACTGCAGCCACATAAAACCACAGAGGAAAGTTTATAAAGCTTTATTAAACATTTCAAACAGCTGTGCAACGAACACACCAGAAATAAAAGCTCCAGAATAGCAGTCCAAATGTTCCACAAGTGTGGCCCCGCAGTCCCGTCCCCTAGATGGACTGCCTCCAGTTCTGTCCTCTGCCTGGCCCACCTCCCTCCCCCTTCAGGCAAGAGAAAGATGGATGGTTTAGACTGGAAGGACAACCATGCTGATCCCCAGCGGGCAGGGGCCAGGAGACAGTCTCATGTGCCAACACTTTTACTGAAGCGCAGAAAAAGAAAAAAGCAAGTGACAGTCACAAAGTCTTCCCGTGTATTCTTCGTAACGTATACAGTCTATACGCGCAGGACCGGAGAAGCTCCTGGCATGAGGACGATGGCCACCGCTCCCCTCTGTCTCGTCTGAACCACCTCGGAGTCCAGTGTGCTGGTCACTCTGCAATCCCCAGACTAAATACCAACTGTAGCGGCCCCTACAAGCTAGCTATTGCTACACCTCAAAATCACAACACGTTCGATAAAGCTTCTTTAAAAAGGATTTACACATGTACTTGTACACGTACGTATACACACACGCGCACGCACGGCACACCACACCAAAAAATATCCAAACGCCTATCAGGGGATCGTGGCTGTTATGCAACACACAAGTACTCTCCCATTCACTCGGCTGGGGACTGCTAGATCTACGTAAACACACCACACATCAATCCTGCAGAGCATGCATGGGAGACAAAATGAGGCCCCCTCCTTGCGACAGTTGAGACAGGCAGGAGGAAGGGCAGAGGAAGCGAAGCTGGGCTGCTGAGCAGGAGCCCAGACCCCCAGGTGAAAGAGCAACATGTATCTGTTACTTCTTCCTTCAAAATGACGTGGGGAAAATACTGAAGATTTGTGGACAGCAGTCAAGACACAATTCTGTCTAGCCCGCTGGCCAGGGAAGAAGAATGAAAAAGCGAGGCTCTCGGGCATCAGCAATCTCTTTATATTCGAGATAAGTGCAAAACTGAGCCCTGTCTTGGACAGGTGCTCCCCAAAAAAGGAAAGGGCTAAAGAGAACTAACAGGAAGCCAAGAGAGGGACGGAGGAGTCAGTAACACTCTGACAAGGAAGGGTCACAGAGGTGACAATGAGACTGGCATTTTATCTGCCCGGATCATGCTGGGGCAGTTGACCAGGATGGGTGCAGGCTCCTCGTGGGAATGAGGCGAGGGGGGTGGCCATCCTGCCAGTCAGGGGCCAAGATGGGGACAGAACACACACAACCACGAGACCACCCACGACTACAGGACTCTACGATAAAAGCACCGGTCAGTGCTATTATTCACATTATAAGGATAAAACGTCACAGGCCAGAAAGGCGCCATCAGGAATGTGGCCCCCACAGGGCCGCGGGATTTGAAACTCCAATGCTTTATGACCTATGTCAATGCCTCCCCTCCCGTCTTCTGCTTCCTTGGAAAGCTAACTGGGCTGGCTGTTAGGTGCCCACAACGCCGGGGTCGTGTGCCGATTCCGGAAGCGGGGAATCGGAGCAGTGGTACAGGAAACAGTTTCCCCAGCAGCTATAGCAGATGAGGAACAGGGCTGCCAGGAAAACCAAGGCACAAATTGTGCAAGGCTTCCGTTCCAGGAGGAAGCTGAGCAGGTAGAAGCCCATGAACATGGAGTGGCTGAACCACAGGGCGGGGTTGAGGGGCTTGGGGATGAGGAGGACGGGCAGCAGCCACTGGAGGCAATACATGATCTCTGCTGGACAGGGCCTTCGCCAAGGCCACCGGGCACCGCTGCAGGAACCGACCTAATGGGAGCCAGCGGGCGCGGGCGGCTGCCCTCTGCTTTCTTCAACCCTCGCTCTCCAGGAGCTGAGCCGCTGTGGTCTCTGGCTGTCAGCCCGGGATCACCAAGGCAGCAGGGATCCTGAAGAGAAAAGTCAACACAACAGACAAACAGACACGAAACAGACAGACAGACAAAAAAAAAAAAAAAAAAAAAACAGGAACAGAATGTATACTTATTTGGAAAAATGGATCATGGTTAACAACAGCAAATGTGAATGCCCTTTCCTCCCTGCCCACCCATGGAAGTCTACTCCTCTCCAAGTCACCCTTTCCAGAAGCATCCTGGGTGTCTCCCCTTCTTGGGGCTAGGCCAGAGGGCTCTAGGCAGGTCCGGCACAGTGGCCTGGCTTTGCCTGGGCCCTGCCCAGCAGAGATCATGTATCGCCTCCTGGGGCTGCGGCCCGTCCTCAAGGGACCCAGACCTCACAATACCGCCCTGTGGTTGCCACCGGACGGCCATGGGCTCCATGCTGTGACCCCTGAGGAATAAGAAAAGGATTCTGTATCTAGTATCTCTCACAGCAGGTGCTCAGTGGAGAGTTAAAGTAGTTAGTGGCGCACTGCCGGCGGGAGATTGCCGGCAATGGATCCTTGCAAGCTCTGGGAAGGCGCCGCGGCAGCATCACCGAATATTTTGTTTTAAGATGGCAGCCTAGAATGAGCTTGCCTTTTTCAAATAATCCGGCGTCATTTTATTAAAATCGGCCAACTTCTTCGAAAGTCAATGTAGGGGGAAAAAAATCACCATGCTACTTAGTCCAAACTGACCTCTCTGGGTTGCCTTGTGCTCTCCATCTGCTGCCGGCACTGTATAGAACTTGACTTCTATGAGCTTTTAATCAAAATTAATTTTCTATTCACATAGGGGCAAATGCCAGTTGGCCCCTGTGCCAGGCAGTTTGCTGGAGAGAAGTGGTGCTCTCGAGCAGCGGGCCACCGGTGCGCCAGGGCCGCGCTCGCAGACCGCATTCCGGTCTTCGTGCCGCGCCAAGAATCGGAGCGGCAGCAGCCCCGACCCTCTGGCGGCGGTAGCAAAACCCTCCTCCAAGCTCCAGACGCCCAGCGCAACGGGTACAAAGAACCTCGCTGGCTGAGGAAGACCTACCAGCGCCTGGGGGGTAGGGGAGCAGAGGTTGAATTACCCGCCTAGCAGAAAACTATCCCAGAGCGCATTCAGACCACTTCTTTGGAGAGCTCATCCCATCCCTTCCGTGCATACAAAGGCGCCATCCCTCCTACAGGGTAGACACCCGGTGACTATCGCTTTTGCACCTAGGGCTCAGTGCCCTGGCTCGGCTCCCTACAGCTGCCACCGCTGTAGATCTAGCAACCGTAAGAAGCGGGATGCGGGCATCAGGGAAAGGTTCCGCGCTCAGAGGCTCTCGCAAAGCAGAGGACGTGGTCTTCTAATACATCGAATATTAGAAAAAGAGTGCTGAGCGGGGGGGCCTGTGAAGCCAAGGCTTCTGGAAGGGGCACCTGTTTTTGCTCCGCGGGGCAGATGATCCCTCTCTAAATTAGGTCCCTCTGCTTTTCCATCCTTGCCCAGGTGTGATCTGGCGTGGCACCGGACACTGGGCTCGAATTTGCAGGCCCGGGCTTGGAGAGATGGGCTCCGCTACTAAGGGGTGCGCACCCGTACTCTTACCCTATGCGCTAACTCAGAGTTGCATTTCCCCTCCATTTTACATTAAAATTCAAACGCGGGCACAGCGGAATCTTCTGGAAAGGGGCTAAGATGAACTCAGGAGGCGGGGGTCGGTGTGGAAAGAACAGATGGATTATTTTTTTTCCTCTCCTGACGAATGAGGAGCGCCCCCGGCCACCCCTCCTCACGGACCCCCCCCCCAAGCGCGCATGCGCACTTGGGCGGTGGGCGGATACTTAAGGCGCGGCCACCGCGGCTGCGGCAGTGCGCCCAACAGCGGACTCCGAGAGGCGAACTGACCTCGGAACCGGCAGCACTCGCTCTCAACCACCCACCCACCACTCTCGGAACCATGGCAGCAGTGGCAGCAGCCTCGGCTGAACTGCTCATCATCGGCTGGTACATTTTCCGCGTGCTGCTGCAGGTAAGTGTGCCCGGGTGCTGGGTGGGAGAGGGTCGCGATGTGCGCCCCCTGAACCGGCAAGCCCGCGTCACAATTGCCGCATCCCGACCCGTCCTGTCCTGATTGCCGCGATCCCTGCCCACCCAAGTGCCGCGGCCGGCACCGCACGCCCCCGCCCGCCCCCTGCGCCCTCCTCCTCGCGTAGACCCTTCCCAATGCGCCCGCCCGGGAACAAAGAGTTGGGGCGCGGCGGGCGCCAGCCGCGGACGATCGCCGAGGCTCTTAGCGACCAACGTGGTAAGAAAATACCGCTACGTGAGACTCGACCCCAGGAGGGAGGCGGGGCACTTCTGTTTTGCGAAAAGAGACTTTACCGCTCACACAGCGGAATTTTTCCGCCTTAAAAAAATTGCGCATTGCGGGGAAATTTTCCTTTAGAAAATATAGTACTTGCGGGGGTGGGACAAAAAATAAGTTAGAAAAAGGCACTTCTCAGGGGAAAAACAAAAACAGCACTCCGCAAACAAGATTATAACAAATCAGAAAAATTCGCGGGAAAAAATGAATTAGAGAAAATGCGCATTGCAGGAAGAATAAATCAGACAAAAGCACTTGGCAGAAAAAAATGCATTAGATAAAAAGCGCCTTGCAGAAAAAATATTAGACAAAGGAGCTAACAAACTATGAATCGATAAGTGCGCTTTGAAGAAAACAATTAGAGGAAAAGGTTCTTTGCAGGAAAAATAGAACAGAAAAAAAGCGCTTCCGAAAAAGGACAGTTCGCTTTATTAAAAAAAAAAAATCAAATAGAGGCAAAGCGCTTTGTGTAAAAAGAAATAAATCAGAAGAAATTGCTTTGCCCATAAAATCATCTACCCTAAAAGCACCCCTTGCAGGAAGAATTCCCTGCTAAAGGAATCCTTTGCCAAAGGAATCGCATATTTCCTTCAAGGTGTTCCTGGAATGCTGCATTTACTGGGTAGGATTCGCTTTTCGAAATCCTCCAGGGACACAGCCCATTGCGAGAAGTGAGGTATACCTAAGTTGTGGGTCCAATCAGCTTGCGGCCATGCAGCCTTCAGCACAGTTGGAAAAGCTCCAGCTGCCCTGACTCGTGGACAAGCTGCGCCCGCACCCGCCTCTCCTCATTGGACAGGCGGGCGGGGCAGGGGGCGGGGCGGGGGCGGGCACGGCAGCACTACAGACACGCTGCGGGTGCTCGCCTCTAAGGGAAGGTCCTGGGTCTCTCTCTCTCTCCACAGGTGTTCAGGTACTCCCTGCAGAAGCTGGCGTACACCGTGTCGAGAACCGGACGGCACGTGCTGGGAGAGCGCCGCCAGCGGGCCCCCAACTGAGGCTCCAGCCCCCTCCCCTGGGCGGCCCTGTCACCAGGTGCTCCTGTGCAGTTCCACCAGCATGGGAGCCAGTGCCGCGCAGGAATGGGGCGTCCCCTGTGCCCTCTCGCCAGAGGAGCACTTGCCAAGGTCAGTGAGGGGCCGGTAGGCTCCCGGAGAAGCAGCACCGACAATGACGACAACACCAGATCCCTTCCCCACCCCTTTGCACCCATCCTACTGCGGGTGGCAGTAGAGGGAGGAGGGGGGAATGGGGGGAGCAGACCCCTGAGATCTGGGCACAGGCAACGCATTCAGATTTGGACCAAATCGGGACAGCGCCATCCCAGCCCCACAGCCCACGGCCATGCCAGCAGGCCGCACCACAGAGATCCAGACAACCACACCAGCCAGCAGAATGGACATTCCAACTTCACCAGCCGAAGCCCTGAATCTCCGTGCAGCAGACAAGTGACAACTGCGTGCCTGTGTGGCGGGGCTGGAGGGCAGAGGGTGAGGGAGGAGGGTTAAGAAACAGAGCGGGGCCCTCTCACTGTCCCTTGCCTACGGCATGTGCATTCCAGCCTTGCTGCCTTTGCTCCCTCAGTTCCTCTTTCGCCCCACTCCCACCCAAAAGAAATGTGTCACTCAATTTGGACCTACTGAACAAGAAAACGAATCCCATCTTTACCAAAACACCTTCTCCAAGCCCCCAACCCCTCACTGATCTTGCATCCCCCAGGTCTCACGCAATTGTGGTCAATATTGTGGTAATTGCTAATTGTAATGATTGTATAAGTGTGCATTAGTTGTGTCTCCCCGGCTAGATTGTAAGCTCCTGGAGGACAGGGACCGCCTCTACAAAAAAATTAAAAAAAGTACCTCCCCTGTCTCGCACAGTGTCCCAGGACCCTGCGGGGCGGTGGAGGCGCACCAAAAAGTTTTGTCTCCTGTGACTTCTTTTCCGGCTTCAACACATACTTCTAAGACTGGGCTGATGTGCACTGTACTTGGGAGAGGGATGGAGGGGAAGCAACAAAATGGGAATAAACCTTCACACACCCAGTTCCATCTCAACACTGTCCTGAGATAAAGGACCGCATGCCCGCACCACCACCCAAAGAAAAAGGTGGACATCTTCACTTGTGGTCTCGGAATAAGGGACCACTTATACCTGCCCAAAGGTGTGGGTGCCTTCAGTTTTCCTGGAATAAGGGGCTCTGGCAAGTAATCAGTGGGAAAGATGGAAGGAGGGAAAAGATAGGAGGGGGGAAAGTGGGACGAGCCCTCAAAACGGAGGTACTAGGGACCAAGAGGGTGATCAGGAATTCAGAACACAGTCTTATCTCCATCCAAGATCCCCAAGGAAATGAGCAGGGCGGGTGGGGGAGGGTGGGGGGGCACTGGTTTGGACAATGACTATGGGGTAAAAGGTGTGGTGTGGCACCTCCCCCACCCAGCTCATCCCTCCCAGCCCTATCACCTCTACCAGAACCACTACAAGGGCATCCTGCCAGGCCCGCCTACTTTCCCAGGGTCTCCTCCCCCACCCTCAGGAACCTCTCTCCAGCTCACTCTCCCCACTACTGGGTCCTCTGCTTCTCCCAGCACGAGCCTCCATATCCTTAAGCGTGCTTACCAGGTCCCGGGCCCTGGGCTCTCCCCTGCCATCATGCCACGGTGGTAGGGTGGGCTGCCTGCTCGGCTCCCAAGTTCTCTCTCCCACTCCTCAGTGAGTCAGGGCTTCTTTTACGTGGGGTCAGCTGACTGCTTCACCAAATGGCCCTGCCGCCTGTTCAGCCTTGTCTCTGGCTTTGTGTGCCCCTGTCACCACACACCTGTTCCTGGGTCAACATCCAGGGCGTGAGTTGGAGGGCTATAAATCTTTCTGCCACTTCCTCAAATCCCTTAGTCACAGTTGTCACAAACAATTCTGGAGCACAAAGGACCTCAATCCGTTGAGCCTGATGTTACCCGCCCCTGCGCTAGGGTCCTAGCGTTTCTCAGCCCAACCACTAGCACCTTTAGAGGCACCTATAACTTCAGTTCAAGATAAGAGAATTATGGAGGTGGAGGGTGTAGACCTCAATTCCAGTATTGGCTTTGCTATCAGTCAGCCCAGGGAACCTGGTCAGGTCACTCCTAGCCACCTTCGGTTCTCCTCTGTAAAAGGACTGCTAAGATCCAGTGAACCCCAACATACTAGAAACATTCTGCCATCAAAGTGGCAATCAGGACTCAATGGGACTAGGGTGCGGATGGGCGATCGGAGCCTCATCTTCCTCAGGCTGGGTGGTTCCAGCCCCTACTGTAGCCTATTGGTGGGGTAGGTCTCCTCTTGCCCCAGGGTGACTCAGCAGCAGGCAATGCCCACACCTCCCTTCTGAAGCCTGTATCTTGGCAAGCCTCAAGACTGGGAGTTTCTGTGGTTTTCCACACTAAATGCAGAGAACCATGAACATATTTCAACATGTGTTCTCAATAAAGGGTGCCCCTCCCCTCAGAGCCCTCAAGGGGTGTACCCACAGCCCCAATGCCCCAGATGCTCTAATCTCAGCCCAGTTATAAGGTAGCTGGGATCAGGGGGACAGGCTGCAGCAGCACTGAAGTGTCTGGCTGCTCTCGACACTGTAGGCCCCCTTTTAAAAGGCAGGAGGCTGCTGGCAGCCCCAGGGCTTTCCAGATGATCTTGGCAAAGCCCAACTGCAGGGCTTTCTCCATCCATCCATCAGCAGGGCTCTGAGTGTGGCATGATGAAATGACAGACTTCCAGGCAAGGGCTGCCCTGATGGGCTGCACCCGCACGGGTGGCTTGAATGTGCAATGTCCACTCCCCCCTTTCATGCCCCATCCAAACCCTCATGTTATGGCAGGAAACACAGTCCACCAGAGAAGATGGAAGGAATGTGTTCACTTTCTATTCCTGTGCAATGCTTAGAAATCTAGTCCAAACACATCTTGTTTATAACATTTTTTCCAGAAGCAATACCATTAAAACATTTTATTCTGATAGAGAGCAACAAAAAGAGTTGAAAATGACTACAGTTTTGTTGCAAAGCCCTTAGTCCACAGGCCCCCCCTTTGCTTAAATTTTCTCTACCACATCCTCAAGACTTTGCCCCCACGAGGCCAAGGATTGAGCAGTTGAGTTATGAGGGAACTGGAATGGCTTTGTGAGACTCCAGCAACAGGCAAGACTCTTGGGACTAATGCCCCCAAAGGATGTTAGTTTCTCAGCCTAACCAGTTGAGGTTAAACCGCAGAGGGGTCTAGGTACCATGACTGTCGGAAGTGTGTGGTGCTATGTGACACTGTTACCTCTACCTGTGGAATATCTGGATTGCGAATGAAGGACAAGTTTCTTGAGCTTCCGCTGCAGGACAGCAACAGCTTATTGCATGTGGGTTGGGTAGGATTGGATGAGGGAGCAGGTGTGCTGTGAGTCATTTGCCAGACATTTATTTTCAAACTTCTATCTACTCAGAAGCCAGTACCCTACAGTGAGATTCTGAATTTGCAGTGAGTTTTCCCCCAGAGATTTAAACGTGCACATATATACAAAACATTAGTCTAACAACAGCCTCTTTTTCCCTGGAGACATCTGATTTCCTCTATATGCCCCAGAGACATGTCACCATCTTCTCTGGTTATGATCCTGCTTCCCCTCCGCCTCCTTTTCTCCCTCCCACGGGGCCCATTCCCCAGCAGGATCCAGATTCCAGAGCATTCCCAGAACAGGAAGTCAGAGAGGCAGGCAACACATGGTCCTTGGTATATCATACAGCGACAGGCTTGAAATGGAATGCATATGTTTCAAAGATAAGAGAACAACAACAGAAAAAGACAGCCAAACCCAGCCTTCCAGATTCCTCTTTGAAACAACATGTTACAGATAAAAGGTTAAACTGTTTTTTGGCAGCAATTCTAACAAGACCAATTTCAGATACGGAAGTGATCTGGTCACTGGAAACCGACCAGGGCTCGGCAATCTTTCAACAGATTCGCTGACATTAATTAGTCTCTGATTTAAAACAAACAAACAAACAAACAAGATCTAACACTTGGCATTAGCACTTAAGCTGGAACGTGTGTGTGTGTGTGTGTGTGTGTGTGTGTGTGTGTGTGTGTGTGTGTGTGTGTGTGTGTGTGTGTGTGTGTGTGTCTCCTGGCTTTAGTGTTGCCGTCCAGAAGGCTGAGGGGATGGCTGTACCATGTCAAGCAGGGCAAACAGAAGCTGTCCCCAAAACACCAGTTCCCTGAAAGGGATAAAACATGATCCGAACCTATAAACAGAAAGGCCGTTTCTTTCCCAGGACAGACCCCAGTCTGCCCCAACATTTAGCGTTGAAAAGGGACACGGAGGCCTGGAAGGAAATTAAATAAGGTGTGGAAGAGGGAAGGAAAAAGCAACTGTCCCCCATCCCCCATTCTTCTCTCCAGGCCATTAGTGTGCCAGGCAACCCATTCCTTCAGCTGCCCTTGAGGGCCACTCCCCACATATACTGTAGGAAAGGGAATGGGTGTCCGGACTTGGTGTAAAATTAGAGAGAGTAAGAAGCACCCGCGACCCAAAGCAGAGCGTCAACCTTTCACCCCAGACACCAAGGCGGGGACCCGGGGAGGGAGACCCTTTTCTCTCCTCTCCCCCACGCCCCTTCTGGTTTAAAAAAAAAAAAAAAGGTAACTTAAGTGGTGGGGACAGAGTGACAGGCATCTCAGAAGCTGGGCCCCCTGCCACGTGCACCGGGGCCGGAGAGAAGGTTGTCGCACCCCCAGCCCCAAGCTCCCCAGCTCTGCCTGCCCCATCCCACAAGCAGACAGGCGAGTGATGACCTTGGAGGCCTGAACGAGAACCCAGGAGGCCAGTGCCCTGCCCTCGGGCCACGAAGAGACCCCCAAGGCCCAGGCTGGGGGGCCAAACAGGGCAATCACGTGACACCGGACAGGGGCGGCCCTCAGGGTGCGCGGAAGGAAAACCCCAGAGAGGGACCGGACGACGCCTAAGGTGACCCCGAAGGGACAACATGGCGGCGCGGCCGCATTAAGGGCCTCTCATCCCGCCCCCAAGAGGCCGACGCCACGGTACCTGCGAGCCCTGCCATGGCGCCGCCGCCACCGCTGACGCCTTCGTAGCCGCAGCCTGCCACCACCTCAACTCGCCTCCGACGCCGCAGGAAGCAGGGGAGACGCCCCCTTCGTCTTCTAGTCGAGCCGACCGAGGACCCCTTCTGGGGTCGGGCTGCCTACGGCAGATGCCTGATAATACGACCTAAATTGGGGGGGGTCTTCTATGCCCGATATCCTCCTAACGTGTGCCACAGATGACCATTTGAAGACTTTTTGCTAATGTGTTCAGAAATCTGGGGGTTCTGAAGTCTTCAAATCCGAAGAATTTTTGATCAGGCGCATCCAGGACAGCTCCGAATCACGCCCCCCCGCCTTGGTCCCCTCATACATATGCAGTGGATTGTGATCTTTACACATTTAGAGCAGAGGGGGCGTATCCTAGTCTCTGTAGGTGAACGATTGTTCGCTTTGGTCCTCGTGGATGACCCGTGTAATCTGTGAAAACGTTCCCGTGGCTCAAAGTCCGCCTCCTCCCTGGCCCCTTTACCAAGGCCAAAGATCAGGAGCGGAAATATTCCGGCTCAGAATTTAGGATTTGACTTGGGTCAGGACCTGACTCTTCTTGCCCTGTACTTTAGGCGAGCCACTTGCCCACCCCGACTGTTAGCTTCCCCGAATCTGATGAAATGCCTACTTCACAGGGTTGTTATAGGGATTAAATGAGTCAATGTATCGATTTATTAGCTAAATAAGCACATTCCTTGAGCGCTTACTGTGTGTAAATGCAGTGCTAAAGGCAAGAGGATAGAATGGAGCGTGAAATAGGCGCTGTTCTAATTCAAGGAGATGCCCGGCTACTGGGGGAGAGTGGGGGAGGGGTGGAAAAGCAATCATCAGATTACTTATATGTGCAATCTAAAATATGACACAAATGAACATATGTACGAAACAGACTCATAGAGAACAGACTTGTGGTTGCCAAGGCGGAGGGGGTGGGGGAGGGATGGATTGGGAGCTGGGGATTAGCAGATGCAAACTATTATACTGTATATAGAATGGATAAACAAGGTCCCACTGTATAGCACAGGGAACTGTGTTCAATATCCTGTGATAAACCGTAATGGAAGAGAATATGAAAAAGAAATGTATATATAGGTATAACTGAATCACTTTGCTGTACAGCAGAAATTAACACAACATTGTAAAGCAACTATACGTCAATAAAATAAATTTTTTTAATCATCAAATGATCACTATCTGTTAATAATTTAAATCAAATCAATATATAATTATGCATGATGGGAAATGCTGTGGGGGAATATGAAGAGTGCTATGAAAAATTAATGGAGGGGAATTCCCTGGCAGTTTGGTGGTTAGGACTCCATGTTCTCACTGCCGAACGCGCGGGTTCGATCCCTGGTTGGGAAATTAAGATCTTGAAGGCTGCGCAGTCTGGCCAAAAAAAAAAATTAATGGAACCCTCATGTAGTGGGAAGGGTAAGGGTGGAAACTCCTTGGGAAGCTGGCATTTAGGCTTAAAAACCAAAGATAGTTTTGTAGGGCAAGAGTGAGAGGGGAAATGTTGTAGGCAGAAAGAACCACTTGTCCCAGATGTGGAGGTGGGAAGCAGCAGCTGAGGGTGAGGAAGGAGCAAGTAGGGCAGGTAGTGCTACCTAATGAAGTTGGATTTTATCTTTATCTTTTTATCATTTTCATCAGGGGAATGATACCAGGTTTGGGTCTCTGAAAGTCCACCCTACATGGCTTGGAAAGCACTTTCGAGCGGGTGTGGGGAGACCAGCCAGAAGGCTGTTGTAGGTTTCCAAGTGCAAAGGAATGGTGACCCTGGAAGGTGGAGAAGTAGAGAATGTAAGATGGAATGTGGGTGGGTGTTGAGGCATTGGCAAAGACACCTAGATCTTTGCCTTGAGTATGAAAGAATGAAAGAGCCCTTGACTAAGGTGGTAAAGCCTGCAGCAGGCTCCGATTGAGGGGGAAGATCAAGAGTTTGGCTAAGAAGGTAAGTTTGAAAAGCCTGGGCAATGGTTGGGTGGAGAGGGTCAATAGGCCGCTTTATATGAGACTCTGGGCTGGAGATGCGTATTTCAGTAACATCAGCACACAGTACACACATCATGGTGCTGGATGAGGTCCTAAGAAAGTGAAGGTAGATTAATAAGTAGGCAGAGGAAGAGCCAGGAAAGGAGGCTGAGAAGCAGTGACCCGTGGGGTAGGAGGAGGACCAGGTGAGCATGGGATCCCAGAGAGGAGGTTTCAGGAAGGAAAGAATGCTCAGTGGAGATGACTGCTATGGAGGACAGAAATGGCACCATTCGGTCTGGTTACAAGGGGGGGCTTAGGGACTGTATCCTTTATGATTCAAGTTCCAAAAACAAGACCCTAAATCACTTGGCTTAAAAAAATAAATATACCCTGCCACTCAGTGGCAGGTTAGTTGAGTGGCTTGACCATGTCATCACAAACATTCCATCTCTTAGGTTCATTTCATCTCTGCTGTGCTGTCCTCATGTTGGTTTCATGCTCGTGGTCAGAAGATTGCCACCCCAGTTCCTGGGGTCTCATCCACATCAAGGAGATGACCATTCCTCCTGTAGCTGAGACTCAAACAAACTAGATGTGACCTCTGTCTTGCTGCTTCTGGGCTGAGGGATCTACGCACTCATGCCAGGCACACCCAATATCCAACACTGGAGGAAAAGAGGAGTCTCACAGTGGAAACTCTTGTTTAGAAAAGAGAAAGGCTGGGCATTGGCAAGGATGTGGAAATTCTTGCACACTGCCCATGAGAGGAAACTGGTACAACCACTTCAGAAAACTGGCAGTTTCCACTAAATGTAAACAGACACTTACGCTGTGACTAGAATTTCCACTCTTAGCTTTTCATTCCAGGAGAAATAAGTGGCTATTACAAGCAGACTTGGACAAGGATTTTCATAGCAGATTTACTCAGAGCTCAACATGGATATAGCCCAATGTTCATCAACAGGAGAATGGATAAACAAAATACGGCATGTCCATCCAATGGACTACTATGTTTTACATATAAAAGTACAAATTGCTGGGAGTTCCCTGGTGGACTAGTGTTTCGGATTCTGGGCTTTCACTGCCGTGGTCCGGGTTCAATCCCTGGTCAGGGAAATGAGAACCCGCAAGCCGTCCGGCATGGCATAAGAAAAAAAAGCACAAATTGCTGACACGTGACACTATAGATTATACTCCTATATGGTATGTGGACTAAAAGAGTCCAGACACAGAAACAGTACATATTGTATGATTCCATTCACAGAAGGTTCAAGGGCAGGCAAAACTAATCTATGGTTCTAGAAATCAGAAGCCACCTGGGTCGGAGGGGGCTGGGGGAGGGGGAGATAGAGATGGGGGAAGAGCAATAGGGACTTTTCTGGGGTGCTGGAAAAGGTCCATATCTTAGTCTGGTTGGTAATTACATGGGCAAAAATTCAAGTTGTACCTTAAGATTAGAGGACTTTACGTACTTTATGTATGTTATACCCCAAGAAAAATAAAATATAATAAGAAAGGAGGAGGTCCTGCCATCCATGGCGTGTGATGTGTGCCGCTGAGGAAGAATCAGGTGTGTTTTTGGAGGGACTTCACCCTCCAGTAAACTTCATGCCAGGTCTGGGCATTGACAAAGTCGTGGTAGCCAACCCTCTCCCCCTCAGGGCCCCAGAAAACAGGAGAAGGTGAGGCAGGGCCTTATTCACATGGAGCTGAGTTCTCTTCCCTTCCCCTGGACCCACAGGACTGCTCCACCACCGCCCCCAGCTCCGTTCCAGGTGGGAGAAATGACACCAGAGCTGAGCTCTGACTTGAGGGATCTGGAAGTTCCTTCTGCCCTACAATTTTGTTCAACAGACCTTAACTTCCTGTCAAGGCCTCTCCAGCCTGCCCCCTCCCCCAGACACCTGTGACTCCTGCCCTCTCGTGCTCTGCGCTCCCCATGTCTTGTCCCTCCCTTCAGAATCCCCCTTTGGGCCTTTTCTGTCCCCACTCCAGGCCACAACCCTCTCTCTCCTCGGCCCTGTACCAGCCTCCTTGCTGGTCTTCCTGTCCCCCGCATCTCCCCCAGAACCATTGTCCTCCACACAGCAGCCAGAATGATCTTCCTAAAATGATCCTTCCTCTTGAGGGAGTGTCCCCTCTCCCCGTCTTCCCCTGTCAATAGCCTGTCCAGTGTCCAAGCCCCAGGTCAGTGCCACCTCCTCCATGAAGCCTTTGCATTCATTCAGCAAACATTGAGCACCTAAAATGTGGCCAGGCACTGTGCTAGGCATGGAGGATAGAGAAGTGAGTAAGACAAACGCGGTCTGTAGACAGTCTGGGGAGACGGGCAATCAAGCAACGCCTCTGTGTGTGCACCCCCTCTGTCTGTTAACTCTGACTTGGCTATGAGCTCCTTGAAGGCAGGGCCCATTCTGAGGTCACTGCTTGGCCTCAGAGCCCAGTAGAGGGCCTGGCAGGGAGGAGGGGGCAGTAACTGTTGAATGAATGAATGAACGAAAAGCTAGGCCAACCTCCTCCCTGTTTCACTTTCCTCCAAGCCTTTGATTTAGCTGGTAACCAGGTTCATGGAATTCAGTTGGAACTGGATGGCAAATTTGGAGCTAAATGATAAAGAATCGGCAAAAGGTTGGTATTTATAGAACAAGGTTTTGTGAAGGCATAATACCTACTTTCCTACATCATCACTCCATTTGACAATTTTTTTTTTTTTTTTTTTGACCGCACTGCACGGCATGTGGGATTTCAGTTCCCCGACCAGGGATCGAACTCACGCCCCTTGCATTGGAAGTGTGGAGTCTTAACCACTGGACCTCCAGGGAAGTCCCCAACAATGATGTTTTTTGAAGATCAACATTATTTCCTTACCAAGACTTAGGTTCAGGAAATTTTACTGTAATAGAGCAATAGTTATTTGTTAAATCAGCAAAGAAGCTACGTGATATCAAAAGATTTAAAATGTAATAAGAAACAAATGAACAAATATAACAAAACAGAAACAGGCCGACAGATATTGAGAGCAAGCTAGTGGTTATCAGTAGGGAGAGGGAAGAGGGGAGGGACAAGATAAGGATAAGGGATTATGAGATACAAACTACTGTGTATAAAATAATTAAGCAACAAGCCTGCACGAAGCCATGAAGACCCAATGCAGACAAAAATAAATAAATAAATAAATAAATACATTTTAAAAAAGTGTATATTGTACCACGCAGAGAAATACAGCCATTATTTTGTACTAACTTTAAATGGAATATAATCTATAAAAATGTTGACTCATTATGTTGCACACCTGAAACTAATACTGTAACTCCACTATACTCTAATTAAAAATATGTAATAAGAAACATTGTTACCAAGGTGACAAAAGAAGTTAGCTCTAGGGCAGTACATACTGCAGCCAGAATGACTTTTTTTTTTTTTTTTTTGGTTTAATAGTTAGCCATTCCTTTTTAAAAAATATTTATTGGGTTTCCCTGGTGGCACAGTGGTTGAGGGTCCGCTGCCGATGCAGGGGACGCGGGTTCCTGCCCTGGTCTGGGAAGATCCCACATGCTGCGGAGCGGCTGGGCCCGTGAGCCATGGCCACTGAGCCTGTGCGTCCGGAGCCTGTGCTCCGCATTGGGAGAGGCCACAACAGTGAGAGGCCCGTGTACTGCAAAAAAAAAAAAAAAAATTATTTATTTGGTTGTGTGGGGTCTTAGTTGTGACAGGCAGTCTCCTTAGTTTCGGCATGCAAACTCTTTGTTGAGGCATGCATGTAGCATCTAGTTCCCTGACCAGGGATCAAACCCGGGGCCCTCTTCATTGGGAGCACGGAGTCTTACCCACTGCGCCACCAGGGAAGTCCCCAGAATGCCAGGGTTTTAATCCCACTCAGCGTTTACTAACTGTGTGTCCTCAAGCAAGTTACTTAACCTCTCTGTGCCTCACTTTTCCCATGTGTATAATGAGGAAAACTTGAGACTCTACCCCAAATGTTTATTTCTGGGAATTCAGTAAGTTCATGTTTTAAAGAGCTTAGAATAGCACCTGTCACAAAGTTAGCACTCAGAGGGTTACCTATTAGTACAAATGGATAAAACAGCCTATCCCAAGGGCTGGATGAGCTGTGGGAACCCAGACGGGGAGGGCCCCTCCTAACCACGGCCCTTAAGTTTGCCATCCTTAAGGAGGCAGGACAACTGGGTTCAAATCCCGGCCCTGCTTTCAGGACCTCGAGAGGTCCTGTGTCGCCGTCTTCAGTTTCTCCAAGGTCCTTTTGTTCCAGACTGAGGGCTTTTACATTTGGGAAGTTAGTGCTGCTGTTTTAGCCTAGTCCGTGGCGACATCTAGTGGTAATATGGGGAAATGCCTAACATTCTTATTAAAGTGTCTTCAACCTATTAATGATGTGAACAATAATGGTACAGTATACTAAGTTCTTCCTATGCTAGACACTGAGTGTTAAGTGAGCTGTATTAGTTAATTTTAAATGTAGTTCTATAAAGGATAGACTGTTATTAACCTTAATTTACAGAAGTCAGTTGCCTAAGGCTACGCAGCTATAGGTGACAACTGGATTTGAATTCAGGCCACGTAGACCTGAAGTTTGTATTATTAATCCCTCTACGTCAGGTCCCTGCATGAGTACTGGGAAAACACAAAAAATTATATTCCTGCCTCATGCAGAACATAACTATAATCTATAGTTATTTTAGGGAGAAGAAATGAAACTTAGACTTCCATGTTTGAATAAGTTGTAAAATGTCTCCCTAATACTCCTTGGAGAATTTAGGACCTAGGGAGCTCTTCCTTCCCAATTGGCCAAGTCAATCCCAGAAGATTATGGGATCCTGGCAAGGACTATCTATGAAGCTTAGATTCCTGAGTCCCAGTTGTCATTCATTCATTCAAGCCTACAACAAACACTTATCGAGTACCTATTGTAAGCCAGGCATTGTTCTAAGCTCTAGGGATACAGGGGTGAACAAGAAAGAGAGAGAGCCCCTGACTTCACTGAGCTCACAGTCTGACGGCAGAGGAGCCAGACACGGTACATGAGATTATAAACATGTCACTGTATCACGGCGAAAACTCGTAAACAGGGGAAACTAAGTTAGTGTGGGGATGGCCAAGGAAGACTTCCTGAAGGTGATAACATCTAACCTGAACACTGAGGATGAGTAGGGAGTTTTCTGGATCATGAATGTGGATGACAGCATTATAGGGAAAGAGAATAGAATTTGAGACAGCCTAGAAGTGAGAGATTAGGGCTGGTCCAAGAGAACACAAGCAGGTCAGTGTGGCTGGATCTCTGAGGGTGAGAGGGGATTGACCTGGTCATGGTCATATCACACAGGGTCTTACAGGCCAAGGAGAGGGTTTGGATTTGATCCTGAGACAATGGAGAGCCAATGGAGGGCTTTAAGCAGAATATTTGTATCTTTAAAAGATCACTCTAGGTGAAGTAAATGGATTGAGAGCCAGAGGGGTTGTGGGGAGATGGAGGGGAGGCTGAGGCAGATGTCTGGGGGATGGTGGTGGCTTCGTTGAGGGTAGAGGAAATGGTGATACAGGGAGGTGGACTAGTTTGTTTCTTTGGAGGCAGGGCTGTCAGAATTGACTGACTGCTTAAATATGAGGGGGTAAGGAAAGGAATTGAGGATGATTCTTGGGATTTGGGCTTGAAAAATGGATAGATTTACTGAAATGGGTAAGACTGAGGGAATAGCAGACTTGAGGAGACTATCTTGAGTTCAGATCTACCCCAGCAGGTAGAGATTCCTTTTGTCGTTGTTGTTTTTACTCAGGTTATGCTGTGACATTGCCCCAGACTCAGGGATGGGAGGAAGTAATGGGTGCCAGAAGTGTTGCTGAGAGAGACCGCTGGGCTCTGATGCCCTGATGTGTATAGGATCGTGCCAATGACTTCTGAAGAATCAACGCGAGGAGAAAAGGAAATCAGAATGCTTTCCATACTTAGTTGCACAAAAGAATACTTTTTTGACTTTTCTTTGGAGAAGGCAGATGGGCCCACATGTTCATTAGCACAGGAAATTCTTTCTGACCAATGAGTCCATTGAGGTGAGGATTTATTTGAAACTCAAGTTGATGTAACTCTGAGGAAAGGGTACAGACTGTGGCCAAAAATTCCCAACTACAATTTGAAGTTTTTACTCCTTTGGTGGAAAGCAGTGCAATTTCAGCTACTTTACATAAAAAAGGAAATGTATCAGCAGAATCTTGGGGCTCATGGAATGGAGAGGCAATTAAAGAAGCAAGCGTCAAAACCTCCCTTACTGCCTCAGGGCCTTTGCACATGCCATGCCCTCTACAATTCTACTGGAATACCCCCTCTCCCCTTCTTCATCTGGCTGACTCAAACTCATTCTTTTTTTTTTTTTAATTAAAAAGAAATTTATTTATTTATTTTAATTTTTTTGGCTGCCTTGGGTCTTCGTTGCTGTGAGCGGGCTTTCTCTAGTTGCGGTGAATGGGGCTACTCTTCGTTTCAGTGCACAGCTTCTCATTGTGGTGGCTTCTCTTGCTGCACAGCACAGGCTCTAGGCACGCGGGCTTCAGTAGTTGTGGTGCATGGGCTCAGTAGTTGTGGCTCACGGGCTCTAGAGTACAGGCTCAGTAGTTGTGGCACATGGGCTTACTTGCTCCACAGCATGTGGGATCTTCCCAGACCAGCACTCGAACCCGTGTCCCCTGCATTGGCAGGCGGATTCTTAACCACTGTGCCACCAGGGAAAGCCTCAAACTCATTCTTAAGGTCTTGGTTTTACTGTTGCTTCGTCAGCTGTCTCCCTGGTTTTCCAGATGAATTCAGGTTCCCTTATACATGCTGTTCCCAGTAGCAAGTACTTTTCCATTGTAGCCCTTAACATAATATTGACTAAATAATTATTCATTTGATTAGCGTCTGCTTTCTGCAGTAGAGTGTGAGCTCCGTGAGGGAAGAGACTAAGTCTGTCTTGGTCCCTGTTGTACTTCCAGAACCTAAGACAGGGAGTGATATATGAGGTTATGCTGCAAGGACAAACCAACCCAAGACCTCGGTAGCTGATGGCCGCAAAAGTTTATTTCTCATTCATGCTTCATGTCCATTGTGGCTCAGCTGTGGCTCTGCTCTAGATTGTTTCACTCTGGGACCCAGTCGGATGGAGCACCCTCATACTGGCAGGGACTAGATCTGACTCATCTGTGTGTGCTAAGACCCTAGCCCAGGACCAGGCAAAAGGGCGGTACCACCTGAAGTTGGTTGAGTGGAATTGTGCTGAGGTCCTGGCAGGGAATGGGGGTTAGTCCTAGGAGTCAGCTGAGTGGGAACACCACAGACTCTCCCTTTGGGATCTTTGTCAGTCATCACACATGCCTCGTATATCCTTCCAATAGTAAATCTGAGTCTTAGGTTAAGCAATTTGCTCAAGGTGAAGCTAAGGAGCAGCCTGGAGTAGAGAAGAGTGGTTGAGACATAGGCTTTGGAATCAGAAAGATCTGGGTTCAAATTCTGCCTCTTGTGACAGTAGAACACCAGCTTAAATAATGACAGTAATACATTCTTTCCCATGGGATAAAATAGGAATCCATGAGTCCAAACGGTTAATAAAGAAATAGACGGGAGAGCAGGGAGAGCTCTTTCTTACAGCAGAATGCCAACTAATACATATAGAAGGGATGACGGGGTTAGAAAAATCACTATTTTGCAACCATAATAGCAAAATACAAATAATCTATGAATAAGAATAAGAATCATCAATGAATGCTAGAAACTCTGGGTGGAAGTTTGATGAGGAATAGTATATTCACAGTCTCGAAGTGTCTCCTTCCAAATGGCTTATTAGTTACAAAGGAAAAAATGATGATAGTGGAGAAATCTGGCAGACCCCCACCTTAGCCCAGGGATCAAGGTTAACATCACAGTGACAGGACAAACCGACATGTGTACCCCTCAGTGAGGTGCACCAAGAAGGGTACCACTTATGTGGTCTTCCTGCCAAAAGGGCAGAACCTGAATCTGATCATGAGAAAACAATGAGACAAACTGAAATTTGGGACGGCCGACAATGTAACTGACTCTCCAAAAATGTCAATGTCAAGAAAGAAAAAGAAAAGAACTTAAAGGAGGATACGGAGATGTAACAACTAAATGCAACATGAAATTCTGTATTGAATTCTGCCCTGGAAAAAAATGGCTATAAGGGACACTATTGGGGAAGTTAGCAAAATTTGAATGTGGACTATGAATTAGATAATGGTCTATTTTTCCATGTTAAATTTTCTGATTTTCATAGTTATACTATGATTATGTAAGAAAATATCTTTGTTCTTGGGAAATTTAGGGGGAAAAAGGCATGATGTCTGTAATTTACTTTCAAATGATTCAAGTATACATGTATATATAGAGAGAAACAGCAAGAGAGAGAGACAGAGACAGAGACGTAGAGAGAGAGACAGAGAGGGAGACAGAGAGAGAGAACGGGAAAGAGAGAGAATTTTAAAGTAAATGTGGCAAAATGTTAATAATATGGGATTCTGGGTCAAGGGCCTATGGTAGTTCATTCCACTATTCTTGTGACTTTTTTTAAAAATAAATTTATTTTGGTGCATTGGGTCTTCTTTGCTGTGCACGGGCTTCCTCCAGTTGCAGTGAGGGGAGACTACTCTTCGTTGCGTTGTGGGGGCTTCTCATTGCGGTGGCTTCTCTTGTTTTGGAGCACAGGCGCATGGGCTTCAGTAGTTGTGGCACACGGGCTCAGTAGTTGTGGCTCGTGGGCTCTAGAGCGCAGGCTCAGTAGTTGTGGAGCACGGGCTCAGTTGCTCCGTGGCGTGTGGGCTCTTTCCTGACCAGGGCTCAAACCCGTATCCCCTGCATTGGTAGGCGGGTTCTTAACCACTGCGCCACCAGGGAAGCCCTTGTGACTTTTTCTTTAAGTTTGAAGTTATTTCAGAAAAAAAGTTAAAAATAAAAAAAAATCCTTTAAAAATCATGGTTTCCTCATTTTTTTCTATATTTCATCAAAATCCTAATCTTAGCAATGTGAAAAAACTCTGCATATTAGAACTGAATAAACATAGAAGTTGTGTGATCAGAAAGCAAGGCGCACAGCAAACACTCAGGAAGCAGTCCCTGCCCTGATGATCTCTGGGACCCCACACAACCCCCTGTGCCATAGGAGGGAGATCGCCAATCCCACACAGTCTGTCAGCCATAAGACAAATGCCAAAAACCTTTTTGTGGCCTCAGTGATCTGGTTATAAACTCAGCTCAAGGACTCGCTGAAAGTATTTTGCACAAGATAAAGAGACACTTAAAAATTGAATTAAAAGATCGTGAGTGAGCTTTCCTGGTGGCGCAGTGGTCGAGCATCCGCCTGCCAATGCAGGGGACACAGGTTCGAGCCCCGGTCCGGGAAGATCCCACATGCAACGGAGCAACTAAGCCCGTGTGCCACAACTACTGAGCCTGCACTCTAGAGCCCGCGAGCCACAACTACTGATGCCCGCACACCTAGAGCCTGTGCTCCGCAACAAGAGAAGCCACCGCAATGAGAAGCCCGTGCACTGCAACGAAGAGTAGCCCCTGCTCGCTGCAACTAGAGAAAGCCGGTGCACAGTAACAAAGACCCAGTGCAGCAAAAAATAAATAAATTAATTAATTAAAAATAAAATAAATCAGATCATGTCAAGACTCAAAATCCTCAATGCCCCTTTATTTCTCCCAGAGTTAAATCCTAAATCCTATAAGACTCTCGCTGAGCTGCCTCCCTGCTACACCTTGGGCATCATCTCTGCAGCACTCCAGCCTCATGTTTGTTCTTTGCAGATTCCACACATCTTCCCCCCACCCCCCACTTATGAATTTGCATGGGCTGTTCCCTCTGCTGGAATGCCCTTCCTTCAGATATTTGCACGGCTTATTCCCTCACATCCTGTAAATCTATATTCAAGTATCATCTATGAAACAAGGCAGACCTCACCATCCTATCTGAAACTGCAGCCTACCCCACACTCAGATCCCTTTCACTCAGTTCTATTTTTTCCCATAGCACTTACCTTGTAACATGTTACCTTGAAACATGTTATGTAATTTATTCATTTAATATGCTTATTGTTTATTATCTGTCTCCTCCTCTTCCTGGGAGGCAGGGATGTTTGCCTGTTTAATTCACTGATGTAACCCTGTTTTCTAGCAGACTACCTGGTGAAATAGTTCGTATTTGTTGAATGAAAGAATCTGCATACTTTCTGAGGTGTGTATATATATATCTGAAGAGGGATTCTCACTGCTTGATTTTTAAAAACTCTGAAAATGAGAATCATACAATTGCCTTATTGTTTAGAACTTTATCTTCATCCCAAACTAAGTAGCATTGAAATGAAGGGCTTGTTCTGATTGATCATAAATATTTCTTTCTCTTTACTGAGGAGCATATATACTAACATGCTGTATTCTTAAATTTTAAAAAATAGCAGAAGGGGGCTTCCCTGGTGGCGCAGTGGCTGAGAATCTGCCTGCCAATGCAGGGGACATGGGTTCGAGCTCCGGTCTGGGAAGATCCCACATGCCACGGAGCAACTAGGTCCATGAGCCACAACTACTGAGCCTGCGCGTCTGGAGCCTGTGCTCCGCAACAAGAGAGGCCGCGATAGTGAGAGGCCCGCGCACCATGATGAAGAGTGGCCCCCACTTGCCGCAACTGGAGAAAGCCCTCACACAGAAACGAAGACCCAACACAGCCAGAAATAAATAAATTAATTAATTAATTTAAAAAAATCCAAATTCCTTTAAAAAAAATAGCAGAAGTAAAACTGGAAAATTCACACACTTGTGGAAATTAAACAGTACATTTTAAAACAACAAATGATCAAAGAAGAAATCACAGAGGAAATTAGAAAAATCTTAGAGATGAATGAAAATGAAAACATAACATACCAAAACTTATGAGACATAGCAAAAGCAATGTTAAGGGGTGATTTATAGCTATAAATGCTTATATTAAAAAAAAACCAAGAAAGATCTCAAATCCATAACCTAGCTTTACAACTGAAGGAACTAGAAAAGGAAGAACAAATTAAACCCAAAGCCAGCAGAGGGAAGGAAATAATAAAGATCAGATCAGAGATAAATGAAATAGAGAATAGAAAACAAGAGAGAAAGTCAATAAAACCAAAAGTTGGTTCTTTGAAAACTTTAACAAAATTGACAAACCTTTAACTGTATAGACTAAGAGAGAAAGAGAAGACTCAGATACTAACATCAGAAATGAAAGTGTGGGCAATACTACCAACTCTAGAGAAAAAAAAGAATTATAAGATCATACTAAAATAATCCTATACCAACAAATTGGATAACCTAGAGGAAATGGGCAAGTCCCTAGAACACAAAGCCTTCCAAAACTAAATAATAAAGAAATAGAAAATCCGAATAGATCTATAACTGATAAGGAGATTGAATCAGTAATCAAAAATCTCCCAACAGGGCTTCCCTGGTGGCACAGTGGTTGAGAGTCCGCCTGCTGATGCAGGGGATGCGGGTTCGTGCCCCGGTCCGGGAGGATCCTGCATGCCGCGGAGCGGCTGGTCCCGTGAGCCATGGCCGCTGAGCCTGCGCGTCTGCAGCCTGTGCTCCGCAACGGGAGAAGCCACAACGGTGAGAGGCCCACACACCGCAAAAAAAGGAAAAAAAAAAATCTCCCAAGAAATAAAAGCCCAGAACCTGATGGCTGTACTGGTGAGTTCTACCAAACATTTAAAGAAGAACTAATACCACCCCTTCTCAAACTTTTCCAGAAAATTGAAGAGGAGGGAACATTTTCTAACTTATTTTATAAGGCCAGCATTATTGTCTTGATACCAAAGCCAGATGAAGATACTACAACAAAACAAATCTACAGGCCAACCTCCTTATGAACTATGACACAAAAATCTCAACAAAATACTAGCAAACCAAATTCAGCAGCATATTTTTTTTATTTTTCTATAACTGCTTTTATTTATTTTTAATTAATTTTTTATTTTATATTGGAGTATAGTTGATTTACAGTGTTGTGTTAGTTTCAAGTGCACAACAAAATGATACAGCCACACACATACATATATCCATTCTTTTTCAGATTCCTCTCTCATATAGACCATTACAGAATATTGAGTAGAGCTCCCTTCGCCACAGAGTAGGTCCCCACTGATCATCCATTCTACATACAGCAGTGTGCATATGTTAATCCCAATTTATCCCTCCTCCCCGCCCCTCCCCTTTGGCAACCACAAGCCTGCCCCTGAAGTCTGTGAGTCTGTTTCTGTTTTGCAGATAAGCCCATCTGTATCATTTTTTTACATTCCACATATAAGTGATAATCATATGACATTTGTCTTTCTCTGTCTGACCTACTTCACTTAGTATGATAATCTCTGTGTCCATCCATGTTGCTGCAAATGGCATTATTTTGTTCTTTTTAAATGGCTGGATAATATTCCATTGTATATACATACCACATCTTCTTTATCCATTCCTCTGTTGATGGACATTTAGGTTGCTTCCATGTCTTGGCTATTGTAAATAGTGCTGCAGTGAACACTGGGGTGCATGTATCTTTTTGAATTATGCTTTTCTCGGGATATACATCCAGGAGTGGGTTTGCTGAATCATATGGTAACTTTGTTTTTTTAAGAAACCTCCGTTCTGTTTTCCATAGTGGTTGTACCAATTTACATTCCCACCAACAGTGTAGGATGGTTCCCTTTTTTCCACACCCTCTCCAGCATTTATTATTCGTACACCTTTTGATGATGGCCATCCTGACCATATGAGGTGTAAGGTGATACCTCACTGTAGTTTTGATTTACATTTCTCATATAACTAGTGACGTTGAGCATCCTTTTGTGTGCTTTTTGCCCATCTGGATGTCTTCTTTGGAGAAATGTCTTTTTAGGTCTTCTGCCCATTTTTTAATTGGGTTGTTTGTTTTTTTGATATTGAGCTGCATGAGCTGTTTGTATATTTTGGAGATTAATCCCTTGTCAGTTGTTCAGTTTGCAAATATTTTCTTCCATTCTGTGGGTTGTCTTTTCATTTTGTTTATGGTTTCCTTTATTGTACAAAAGATTTTAAATTTCATTAGGTCCCATTTGTTTATTTTTGTTTTATTTTCATTACCCTAGGAGTTAGATCCATAAAGCTATTGCTTCAGCAGCATATTAAAAAGATTATACATCATCACCAAATGCAAAACAAGGATGGTTCAACATACAAAAATCAATCAGTGTAATGCACCACATTAACACAATGAAGGGGAAAAGAAACCCACATGATCATCTCAACTGATTCAGAAAAACCCTTGACAAAATGCAACACCCTTTCATGAGAAAAACACTCAACGAAATAGGAATAAGGAAGCTACTTCAACATAATAAAAGCCATACATGAAAATCCACACGCACATCATACTTTATGGTGAAAGACTGAAAGCTCTTCCTCTAATATCAGGAAAAAATGCAAGGATGTCTGCTTTCACCACTTCAACACAATACTGAAAGTTCTAGCCAGAGTAATTAGACAATAAAAAGAAATAAAAAGAATCCAAATTGAAAAGCAAAATGTAAAGTGATCTGTGTTCATAGATGATATGGTCTTATATGTAAAACCCTAAAGATTCCACCAAAAGAACTGTTAGAACTAATAAGTGAATTCAGCTAATTAACAGGATACAAAGTCAACACACAAAAGTCAGTTGCATCTCTGTACACAAACGATGAACAATCTGAAAAGGAAACTAAGAAAACAATTTCCTTTACAGTAGCACCAAAAAGAATAAAATACTTATGTGTATTTTACCACAATAAAAAAATTTAAGTAAGTTGTATAATAACTAAAGTGAATAGGAAGATTGGCCAAGATGGTGTAGTAGAAAGACCCTGAACTCCACCGCCCCTCACAGGCACACCAAAATTATAGCTAGTTACACAACAGCATTGACCAAAATCACAACTAGTTATACAACAAGCATTGACCAAAAACCACAACTAGTTATACAACAGCATTGACCAAAATTACAACTAGTTATACAACAGCATTGACCAAAAATCACAACTAGTTATACAACAGCACTGACCAAAATTACAACTAGTTATACAACAGCATTGACCAAAAATCACAACTAGTTATACAACAGCACTGACCAAAATTACAACTAGTTATACAACAGCATTGACCAAAATCACGGCTAGTTATACAACAGCACTGACCAAAATTACAACTAGTTGTACAACAAGCACTGACGAAAAAGACTGGAACCTACCAGAAAAGATCTTCTATGACAGACGTTACAAAGAAGGAACCACAACAAGACAGGCAGATTCCTTCCAAGGAGCGACAGGCCTGAGCCCCACATTGGACTCCCCAGTTTGGGGGTCCTGCACCAAGAAGATGAGTCCCCAGAATGTTTGGCTTTGAAGGCCAGCAGGGCTGGCTTTCAGGAGTCTTAAACAGTGCACACAAAGTCGCACACACTCCAGGACCCAGGGCAGAAGCAGTAATTTGAAAGGAGCTTGGGTCAGACCTACCTGCTGATCTTGGAGAGTCTCCCAGAGAGGCAGGAGGCAACTGGAGCTCCCCCTGGGGACACAGACACTGCCTCCCATTTGGGAGCTCCTTCTACCACGTAGACACTAGTGCTGGCGAGTGCCACTGTGGAATCCTCCCCAGAGCTCACTAGACTCGAGCCAGCCCAGCCCCTGCCCAGCAGCCCGTAGTCACCAGTACTGGGACACCTCAGGCCAAGCAACTAACTGGGTGAGGACACAGTCCCACCCATCAGCAGACAGGCTGCCTTAAGACCTTCTTAACCCACAGCTAGCCCTAGACTTGGCCTTGCCCACCAGAGAGCCCAGGACCTGGTTCCACATACCAGTACACAGGCATTAGACCCAGGACCCCCAGGGCCCTGCAGCCTTAGTCTCCGGGTCCCAGCTCTACCCACCAGTGGCACCAGCCCCAGAACAATAACAGCCCCCCCCCGGCCCACCCACGGCAAGCCAGCATCTGCCCTGGGACCAGCTGGGCACCGGCCCCACCCAGCAGCAGGCTAACACAAGCTTTGGGACGCTCGGGACCCCAAAGTTAGCTGTGTCAGGAACTGGCCCCGTCCACCAGCCACCTGACACCAGATCTGGGCCCCCTGGGCCCTGCAGTCAGACCCTAGGACCCGGCTGTGCCCACCAGTGAGCTGGTACTAGCTCCAGGACCTGGCTTCACCCACCGGTGGGTGGGCACCACCCTGCGATCTCCTGGACCTTGAATCCACCCACCAGTGAGCCAGCACAAGCCTTGGGGCCCCCTGGGGCTCTGCAGCCAGCCACCTTGTGACGTGGCCCCACCAACCAGGGCCAGCCGCCTCTGCACAAGGCAGGGCCTGGCAACCAACCGGACTGGGGGCCAACCAAGCCTACCAGACCACCCTCAGTAGTCAGCCCACCACAACAGAAGGACCCATGCAGCCCACATAGCGGACACCCCTAGAACATATAGCTCTGGTGACAAGAGAGGAGTGTGATGCTGGGATGCCCAGGACATTTCTTACAAAAGGCCACTTCTCTAAATTCTGGAAACATAACCAACCTATCAGATACATAGAAATAAAAACAGAAAGTTAGATGAAATGAGATGATAGAGGAACATGTTCCAAATGGAGGAACAAGATAAAACCCCAGCAAAAGAAGTAACTGAACTGGAGATAAGCCATCTACCTGAGAAAGAGCTCAAGGTAATGATTGTAAAGATGTTCAAACAAATCGGGAGAAGAATGGATGCACAGAGTGAGATGTTAGCACTTTAAAAAAAAGAATTAGAAAATATAAAGAAGGGGCTTCCCTGGTGGCACAGTGGTTAAGAATCCACCTGCCAATGCAGGGGAAATGAGTTTGAGCCCTGGTCCGGGAAGATCCCACATGCCGCGGAGCAACGAAGCCCCTGTGCCACAACTACTGAGCTTGCGCTCTAGAGCCCGCGAGCCACAACTACTGAAGCCCGCGTACCTGGAGCCCGTGCTCTGCAACAAGAGAAGCCACAACAATGTACCGCAGAGAAGAGTAGCCCCTGCTCGTCGCAACTAGAGAAAGCCCACGCGCAGCAACGAAGACCCAACGCAGCCAAAAATAATAAATTAAATAAATAAATTTAAACAATAAAAAACAGTAAAAAAGAAGATATAAAGAACAACTAAACAGAGATGAAGAATACAATAACTGAGGTGAAAAATCCACTGGAAGGAATCAACAGTAAACTAAGTGATACAGGGGAACGGATCAGAGAGCTGGAAGACAGAGTAGTGGATACGATGCTGAACAGAAACATTTTAGAAAAACACATAGGAGAACATCTTCAGGATCTAGAGCCAGGCAAAGAGCGGTTATATATGACAGCAAAAATATGATCCATAAAAGGAAAAACTGACCTCATCAATTTTGACCTCATTATGAATTTTGCTCCATGAAAGACCAGGTGAAAAGGATAAAAAGAAAAGCCCTTCCCACCTCCAACCCTACCCTGACCGTGACCCTCCCTTGCTCTGAGCCCTCAAATACACTCTTGCCACAGTCTCATTTTCCATTATTTAAGGTCTGTCTGGAATCTTGCAGCTTCTAAGAAGCTTCCAGGAAGCAGGGACACCCTCTCACAGCCATTTCACGTAGTCGCTCCCTGCTCCTCCCAGACACCCTGGGCTCTGGGCAAACCCACTTCCTTTCTGTTCTTTTAGAATCCTGTCTCTTGGCCTTTGTCCACACTGCCCTCCACCGGGATGCCACACACACAACCCCATCTCTCTCCTTTTTTTTTTTTTAACTAATTAATTTATGGCTGTGTTGGGTCTTCGTTTCTGTGCGAGGGCTTTCTCTAGTTGTGGCAAGCGGAGGCCACTCTTCATCGCAGTGCGCGGGCCTCTCACTATCGCGGCCTCTCTTGTTGCGGAGCACAGGCTCCAGACGTGCAGGCTCAATAGTTGTGGCTCACGGGCTTAGTTACTCTGTGGCATGTGGGATCTTCCCGGACCAGGGCTCGAACCCGTGTCCCCTGCATTGGCAGGCAGATTCTCAACCACTGCGCCACCAGGGAAGCCCCACAACCCCATCTCTTGAAATCTCACAATGCCCCCAAATCCCATCCCAGACACCACTGTGACCTAGAGGTTTTCTTGTCCCTTCCCACCCAGTTCCATTTAATTCCACAAGCAGCTACCGAGCACCAGGTTCTCGTCAGGCACTGTGCTGGTCCGCTTGCTGCTCGTGGCCCTGTTAAGTCCATCTCGGATGATGGCAACTGGGCCTCCCTGGTCTTTCCCGCCCACTCGGGACGCCCCACACTCTGTTTCCCTCAGAGAAGTCTGTGTGATCTTTTAAAAGAGAGATCAGGATCCGTCACCCATCTGCTTAAAACTCTTCAGGCTCCACCCATCGCTCTTGGAGAGTTTCAATTTTAATTCCTCACTGTGACCCTCCTGGCAATATGTCTTAGCCCAGGTTCCCCTCAAACAGACCTTGAGACAAGGATTTGGGTGCAAGAACTTTCTATGGGAGGTGATCACAGGAAGTACACGTGGGAGTTGGGAAGTGAGATGAGAGGGACGGCCAACAGGGAGCGCTGGGATGGGTGTGTTCCTGCTGTAGGCCATGGGCTCAATCCACAGGGGACCCTCAGAGGGACTGTGTGGAGTTAAAGGTACCTGAATCAGAAGGCCGAGGAATCAGGAGAGGGGACTAAGGTGAGGCGAGCAAGGTACCTAGGATGCCAGAGATGAAGAGAGACCACGAGGTACCACTTCACACCCCGTGGATGGCTCCAATCCAAAAGACGGACAAGAACAAGTGTTGGCAAGGATGTGGAGAAATTGGGGCCCTCATACGCTGCTGGTAGGCTTGTAAAATGGTACCGCTGCCGTAGAAAACAGCCTGGCAGTTCCTCACACAGTTAAACACAGAGTTACCGTATGACCCAGTAATTCACCCAAGAGAAATGAAAACGCGCATCCTCACAAAACTATACATGAATGTTCATAGCAACATTTGTCATAATAGCCAAAAAGTAGAAACAACCCAAACGCCCATGAACTGAGGAATGGATAAACAAAATGTGATTTACCAGACAATGGAATGTTATTCAGCCATAAAAAGGAATGAGTACTGACACACACTACAGCGTGGATGAACCTTGAAAACATTATGCTAAGTGAGAGAAGCCAGTCACAGAAGGTCACATACTGTATGATTCCGTTTCTGTGAAATGTTCACCATCGGCAAATCCACAGAGACAGAAAGCAGATGAGCGGCAGCCTGGGGCTGGGGGGCGGGGTGGGATGGGAGGTGAGCTAGCAAGTGACTAACGGGTACACGGTTCCTCTCAGGATCAGGAACATGTTCTGGAATTAGGGCGTGGTGATGGTTGCCCAGTTTTGTGAAAATACTAAAACCATTGAATTGTACACTTTAAGAGGGTGAACTTTATGGTAAGTGAATTACATCTCGATAAAGCTGTTATAAAACATTTAAGAAGGTGCTTGCTCTCGGGTGCTGACTCAACGGTTGCACAACCCCGAGAGTATCTCACATTTCGTGCCCCAGGTGTCTCCCTTCCTGGGGTACAAACTGGCCTCATCCTGGCCCCGAGGGAAGGTGGGGTATTTTATCTTCTAAACCCTGATCCTCATTGATCAAGGGTCACCCTTGGGGTTTAACTCTCCAGACCTTTCCTCTGCACCCAGCCAAGCTCAGGGCTGTGGATAAGTGACTCCCTCAGGCAGAAAGACACTGGAAGCCACCAGGGTGTGAGGGTGCTGTTAGCTGTAGCACTGTCAATGTCTCCTACACCCTGTGTCATATAGCCGCCACCACCCCTGTAACCTCATCTTGCTCTCCTTCTTACCACACTGCTCCAGTCACCTTGGACTCCATTCTCATCAGGGAACTCATCACTTTCCCACCTCAGGGCCATTGCACGACTGTTTTCTTTGCTCGGAACACTGCCCTCAGCCTTTCTTCTTGCTGGCTCCTTTAGGATTCAGCTCAAATGTCATCTCACAGAGGCCTTCTCTTCTTGCCCTATCCAAATGGGTTCCTCATTATTCTCTCTTCAAACACCCAGAGTGATTTCTTAATAGCACTTACCACAATTTGGAAATTATATACTCATTTGTTTGTCTGTGTATTTAATCCCCTAAGGCTGCAAGATTCAGGGGAGAGAGACTGAGTCTGTTTTGCTCATGGCTGTATCCACCGTATCCTTCACTGTGCCTGGCATACAGAAGTTACTAAAGAAATACTTGTGAACATTATATGAATAAGACACACCCCAGACCCTTCTCCTCAAAACAAACACTCGCAGCCACATAGGAAAGGAAGCATCTGGACGGCGTCCATGGCACCAGATGGTTCATACTATAACAGGTAGGTGAGCAGAGGGATATGGGAAGCCAGCTGAGGGAGAAATTGATTATTCTGGGAACTCAGAGAGGGGAGAAAATGTAGAAAGCAAATATTATTTGAAATGGATTTTGAAGGATGAATAAGAGAGCGTCAGGTATATAAGGATGTGGGAAGAAAATGTCAGGCAGAAGGAACAGCATAGCTAAATTCTGGAAGCAGTGCTGCTCTAGCTGTTTGTGTGTATGTGTGTGTGTGTATGTGTGTGTGTGTATGTGTGTGTGGGTGTGTGTGTATAGGGTGGGAGATGAGGAGGGAGGGGAGGTGGAGGGGGTGAGATCAAGGGAATCCTCCAATGCTGAGGGGATGAGTTTGGACACTGTCCCAGGGGTATGGGAGCCACTGAAGGGGGCTGTGCAGGGGTGGAGTGTGGCCACTGGGATTTAAAACATCTGTCTGAAGTGGCCTGGATGGGGTTAGGGGGACAGGAGGCAGAGAGGGCTTCCACAAGAGGGCTGGTATTCCGGGGGGGAGATGCTAAAGCTTAAACAGAATGTCAGGGGAGCAGCCGGGGGCTGGCAGTGGTACCCAGACCCAGTTGCCCTACTGATGGGCATTGGCCACCTGGGATGCCCACCCTGACACCCACTCTTGATCCTCAAGGGGATACCAGGGAAGGAAGAGGAAAGAGGCTGGATGATTTGAGATAGGACATCAAGTTCATGATTTCACAAGAATTTTTAAATCGTGTATGATTTTAATAGTTTCATTTTGAAGATAAATGTACATAAATCAAACAGGCAACTCATCTTGAAGAAAATATTAAGTAAGTAACAAATGCAGGTGGGTCAGGGATAGATGATTGATAAATGCTGCTGAGACTGGTGGGAGCCACAGCAAGGACGGAGAGAGGGAGGAGCTTGGCAAGGCTGGAACCTTGAGGGTTACTCTGACACCTCATTGGCCTGCATTGACTGGGGAGTGATAAGGAGGACGTGAGGCCAGGGCCTAGAGGACGGGGGGAGGGCAGAATCCACAGGCCTCGGAGCCTGACTGGATATGGGAGTAAAGAAGGTGAGGAGTTGGGGGAAGCCCTGGTTTTTGGCTTGAAGGGACCAGGCTGCTTCTAACAGGAGGTGCTAGGGTCAGCCATGTTAGAGCGGCTGTACCTTATAAGATTCAGATCCTTATAACCTGCAATGAAATAAAAATTGCAGAACGCTTTATACCTCCTGCCCCGTGTCTCCAGTCAGATGCTGTAGCAGATGTGGTTGGTGCCCTGCCCCCACCCCTCCCTTGCCCCATCCTGGAGGTGGCCCGCAGACAGTACTGCCCTCACTGACATCTTTCTGTATCTCTCTGCCTGAGGGCATTCTCTGGCCAGAAGCAGGTCAGCCCACACACATCGGGCAGCGGGGCTCACCAAGGAGTTCATGCCCCAGGACTGGCCCTCGACCATGTGCTCCAGGTGGGGTCCCGGAGGCCTCCAGCCAGATCAGCCCCAGTTGCACACAGCAGGGACCTCCTCCTTAACAACCCTGCACTGGCTTTCTTCCCTTCCCAGGCTCGCTTTCTGCTCTCAAACTGTGCTTCCTGGGAGCACCTCCCACAGAAATCACCTGCATCCTAACCTTTGTCTCAGAGTCTGCTTTCATGGGAACCCAAGAGACAGAGAGGCAAGAAATGCCAGGGACACCCCTACTTCCCCCTCCTGCCCTGGAGCTGCAGGTTTCATTCACCCAGTTGAAACCCAGAGCTGGAGTGGGCCCTATTAGCACACCACTTACAGCAGTCTGTGGGCACAACCAGAAAACCAAGACCAGCATGAAGGGGGAGCAAGCCCCCTTTTTATTGTTTTATTTAGGCCAGAAGTTGGCAGCCCTTCGGTATGTGATGGTATAAGCTTTGTTTCAGTTATTTGGGGCATGAAGGGAGGGTCTTTCCTGCCTCAGGACCTTTGCCCTTGCTGGTCTTGCTCCTGAGATGTTTCCCCTAAGATACAGCCAAGTCCAGCTTGCCTATTTCAATTCTCAGTTTGAATATCAGCTCCTCAGAGAGGCATCTCTGACCACATTATCCTAAATATATCCTTTCTCCATTCATCCTATTGTCTTTATAGCTGTTGGCATTGCATCTTTTAAACAATCAACTTTATTGAGGTATAACTTACATACAAGACACTCATTTAAAGTGTGCAGCGTGATGAGTTTTGACAAATATGTATGTCCGTAACCAGCACGGGAATCAACGTTTCTATCACCCCCGCAGAGTTCAGTTAGATGGCTTTCTCCCTGCCCCAGGGACCCACTAGCCCACTCTCTGTCACCGTATCTCAGCTTCTCCTTTTCTAGAATTTCACGTGGAATAATTCGGCACGTGCTCTTTTGCTCAGTGTAATGCTTTTGAGATTCACACACTCTGTTGTGCGTAGGGGTAGTTCATGCAGTTTTATGGCTGAGTTGTATTCCATCGTACGGTTGTACTTCAGGTGGTTTGTTCACTTTCTTGTTGAAGGACACCTGGGCTGTGTCCAGTTCTCAACGATCAGAATTAAAGCTACTATGAACATTCACATGCAAGTGTGTGTGTGGACATATGGACAAATATTTTCACTTCTCTTGGGTATGCCGAGCAGTAGAACTGCTGGATAATCAACTGGGATTATGTTACCTATTTGCTTGCTTTTTGTATATGGTCCATCTTCCCCACTACGTGTCATCAGGGTAGGACTTTGCTCACCACCTGATGTGAATACTGCCCAGCAAACACGTGGCATGCCCACAATGAATGAATAAGAAGCCGGCAGGGCTGATTTCCAAATGTAAGGGCTCTGAGCCAGGGATCTGCTGGATTTTGGGGTCCTCCTCCCAAGTGGCAGGTTCCTGCTGTGGTTCCTGGGAGAGCCTGACACTTTCTGAACCCCGCAGGGGAACAGTGTACAGAGGAGAGGAGAAATCATGACATGGTGGCTCCAGGGGTCTCAAACCCCACACCCGGAATTTCCTGACGGTCTCCTGGTGCTTTTCTGGGCTCCTGGGACCACTGGAAGGGCCCGGGTGGTATTGGGCCCATCTTTTAGGGTGGGCCTAGAATGTATCTGTGTCTCCATGTGTCTGAATCTCTCGGCAGCCACCCGTGGTTCCAGGCCCCGGGGGCGCTGTCCACCCGGGAGGCCACGCGGCCCTCCGCCGGCAGACAGCACCCGCGGCAGCCAGGGCCAGGTCTGCCCTCCCACCTCTTTCCAGCAGGGGGCGGCAGCGCTCCACGGAGAAGGGGCGCCCCATCCACGCTCGTCTGCCGCGGGCGGAGGGCGGACTGGGACCTCGAGAGACACCGCTCGGCCTCGTGTGAGACCTCCGCAGCCTCAGAATACCTCCCCTAGTCCAGAAAGGGAAACTGAGGCCCAGAAAAGGGGAGGGAGGCTACTCAGATCTCCTAAATCCCAGTCCCAAATCTCCAGACGTAGTGTGGGAAAAGAGGGCGTCTCTCGGAGATAGGGTGGGAGTACTGCCGTCTAGCTGGGCCGCTCAGACTTGCTCTGAGGCAGAGGGATGGACTCGAACTCTCAATCCCCTCTAAGTCCTTCATTAGCTGCTGGGGAGTCTGTGAGCCCAGGGGTGAGGTCTGGAGGGCAAGGCTGGGGAGGCGCCCCTCTGGAGGTTGCCCAATATAAGGGAGGGGTTGAAGGGATTGAAGATGAGATGTTTACTCATCTGTAAAATGGGTATGTAGGGAACCAGCACCTCCAGTTCTCTCCTGTCCTTTATGCTTCACCCTTGCTCAGGCTAGAGGCTTAAGAGGTGGCTGGACCATGTCCTGGGGACTCCATCCTTGCCCTGTCCAGACAACCACTTCTAGACGAGACCACCCTGCTCCTTCCTGGACCCTGCTCACTTGGAAAATGGGATGGTGATATGACCCAAGAGTGTGTATTTTTATTACCTAAGCAGCCTGACTCAAAATGATGAATTGGGCCAATCAAGTATCTGCTCTTCCAGAAATGTATATGGGGCCCCCACAGGGCAGCAGGCTTTGTGCTGGGTCCAGGGGAGACAGCAGTAAACAGGAAAATGAGGCCCTGCCCTGGGGACCTCGCCATCCTGAGAGGGGAGACAGATTGTCCAACAAGTAAACAACAGACAAATAATTACAAATTGGGATCAGTGCTGTGAAGGAAACCAAAAAAGGGCAGAGATAAAGCATAACTGAGGGGCTTCCCTGGTGGTGCAGTGGTTAAGAATCCACCTGCCAATGCAGGGGACACGGGTTCGAGCCCTGGTCCGGGAAGATCCCATATGCCGTGGAGCAACGAAGTCCTTGAGCCACAACTACTGAAGCCCGCGTGCCACAACTACTGAAGTCCATGCACCTAGAGCCTGTGCTCCTCAACAAGAGAAGCCACTGCAATGAGAAGCCTGCACACCGCAATGAAGAGTAGCCCTCGCTCGCCGCAACTAGAGAAAGCCCGTGTGCAGCAACAAAGACCCAACACAGCCAAAAATAAACAAATAAAATAAATAAATTTTAAAAAAGAAAAAAAAGGAATAACTGAGGAGGGGGAGGCTGCCCTTAGCTGGAACTGTCAGGGGAGGAACTCTACTGAGGCAGCATTTAAACCAGGAGCTGAAAGATGAGATGGAGCCCGTCATGCAAAGGTGAGGCAAGTGGAAAGGGTGGAATAGGGCAAGGAAAACGGTCAGATTCATATTTTTTAAAGATCCTTCTGGCTGCTGGATGGAGAATAGGCTGGGGCAGGGCATGAATGGAAGCTGGAAGACCAGAGAGGAAGCTGTTGCAATAATTCAGGGGAGAAATGCTGGTGCCTCAGGGTGGTAGCCAGGGAGGTTGTGGATCCTGGATATATTTTAAAGCAGGGGTGATGGTTCTTCTGTTAGATGAGAGGTAGGGGACAGGGAAGAATCCAAGATGATGCCTTAAAAAATTAGGTGGTTGGAAGTGCCCTTTGCTGAGATGGGGGAGGCTGTGAGGAAAGCTGGTGGCGAGAGTCACAGAAGTTAAGAACTGCTGGCAGAAACTTAGGGATCCCAGAGCGGAGTCCAGCCCTGCCTCTGCATTCCCCTGCCTTTGGGGGTGGGTTGTGGTTCTGAACTCAAGGATTAAGGCTCCTAAACTTGGTCTGGCCTTAGCATCACTCTGGAGTGTTGGGAAATATCCCTGGGCCCCAAATCTACTGACTCAGAAGCTTCCAGGTGGTGCTGATTCGGCTGGTCTGGGTCTACGTGTGGGAGGCCCTGCCCCAGAGCTCAGGGTTTCTGTTCCCACTGGGACCCTGGTGACCCCTGTCTTCCTCTGCCAGGTGACTCTACCCAGGTGAGGGAAGAGGCAGTGGCAAGAGGATGGGGAGGGAGCCCTGAGGGAGACAAAGGGGCAGAGGCTTCTGGAGATTCTGAGATGCTGAGAAATGCCAGGGAAAAAAAGCCACCTTTTAATTTTGACCTCGTTTCTAAACGATGCCAGCTACCAAGGAAGATATTACTCTGCTTCCTGGGAAGCGATTGGGGGAATCACCAAGAGGAACTGGCAAGCAAAACAGGATATGGAGGTTCAAGTCCTTGCACGATGTACTTGCAGAGGTTAAGGCGAGGGAGGCTGAGGCCCTGAGGGCCACTCAGGCCCCAGGCTCACTCCAAGCTAAGCCCGCCAGCTGAGGGCAGCCCAGTTCATTCTGTACTCATCCCGCTAGGGGGTCTCAAATGGTCTAAAGATCCCTTGCCTTGCTGGCCTGGGAGGTGTGGAATATTGGCTTGGGAGAGAATGGAATATTTTCTCTCCCCGACCCTCTTCATCTGGAGTCATCCCTTAGGTCTCTGGTACTTCTCCAGGGAAGCCCTTTCTCACCCCCTCCACCCCGCCCCATAACTGGGTCACATCCCCAGTTGTGAGCGCTCTCTTGGCAATCTCTTTCCACGTTCACATACACCATCTGATTTCACCCTGCAAGGCAGGCCTGCAATCTCCTTTTACGGACGAAGGCACTAAGGTTCAGAGAGTTTAAGCAGCTTGCCCAAGGTCACACAGCTAGCATATAGCCTTGAACATCTGCAGCTGCAGCAGATCTGGGAAATGTTGCCCCCCAATCCTTTGTTATCGCTGAATACTACTGAGCAGCGGAAAGCTATGGATACCCAAAAGGGTCAGATGAACCATCTCAAAGGACCAAATAAATAGCCACGCGGGGCTCAGACACAAGGTAGGGATCTGACTTTAGACTCCATTCCCTCCCCGCGACAGGACCCCAGAGGCCAACCTCAGCTGAGTGGAGCCCTCCCCTTTCCCAAAGTCAGCTGTTTCTCTCGCCTGGAAATGCCTCTAAAATGTCAGTTGTGGGCCAACCTCCCTCCCTCCCCTCTACGAGTCATGTAGCAGCTCAAATATATTACACATATTAAAAGAATATATTCTCCGGCAGACCCGAAGGGGATAATGAAATATATATATATATATATTTATACACAATGGATTGGCTGAAAATGCTCTAAATATCCCTCCAGCTGTGGCAACCCTTTGAAATATGACACTCCAACAACACCTCCCCCACTGGTGGGCTGGCGGGAGACATTAAAGATTTAAAAGAAGGGAAGGAAGGAAGGAAGGAAGGAGAAGGAAAAGGAGGAAGCTGCTTTTGCCTTTGGCTGTGCAGCAGCAAACTGTGTTTAAATATTAAAACCACCCATCACCCGGCCCAGCTGTCCGCCCCTTCGGTGGCCTGGGTACACACCAAGGTCTCCCGTGGCTCCCGTGTTTGAGGGCTGTCGTGCAGATCTAACTTGCCCCACCGCCACCAACCCCGGTGATGGGGGCGGTGCTGGGAGAGCAGTGGCGGGGAGGCTCTCTTTAGATCTCAGATTCTGGGCTTGTCTAGGCTGGGCTGGGAAAAGGGGCCTGATGCGCGAGTGGGGTGGGGGGAGTCGGCAGGATCTGAGGCAGAAGATGCAGGTTTGGATCCTGACTCTGCCCGTTAGGTGCTGTGTGACCTTGATCTTGGGCTGCAATTTTTTCATCTATATTATAAGAGATTTGGACTGGCTCATGGGACTTTAGGGGTCCATGAATATTCAGAAATTACATGCAAAACTGGGGGGAGTGGTTTCAAGGGGCTCATCAGGCTCATTAGAGTGACTGGTCCTTCTCCGAGTGCCCAGAGCATCATTTCTATCTCAACACTGGCACTTTAGGGCTCCCCATCCAGGCGGGGCTTAATTTTCTCCGTGTCCCAGCTGCTGCGGGGAGGAGCTTTGAGATGGTCAATAATGATCAGAGCTATAGGTACCTCTTGTTCCAACAATATAACTAAAGGTGAGCCAAAGTGCTAAGACCTACCTTGCAAGGTGGTGAACTCCCTACCACCGAAGGAATTCACACAGATGCCGAATGAACTCTTTGGGGGGATGCTGTACAGGAGACTTCAGCATTTGACAGGGCCTGGCTGTGAGGTCCCTTCCACCCCCAAACGTCTGTGATTTTAATTTTCTTTGATTGAAGACTATATAGAGCTTCAACTATGACTGCAGAGGGAGAGAGAGGGAGAGAGAGGGAGAGAGCAGTTTGGGGTTTCCGCATATGTCACGAGAATGTAAGATGGCAGGAATGTGGCTTTGCCTCCTAGGTACCTCTCATGGTGCCTGCGGCATCTTGCCACCTTGAGTGACATTCCAGGGTTTAAAGATATGTACTTTACTACACCATAGCCCCTAAACTCACACCAAATATTTGATCTTCAGCTCAACTGAAAACGCAGGGATTCGTTCCATCCCTGGACTCACTGAGCAGTGGATGGCTCCAGCATGGGGTCTCCTGAAGAATTTACAGGGGGAGGGGGTTAGTTTGACTGTCCTGGGTTGGAATATTTGCTCACCTGCTAACTCTGGAACCAAATCCTCAAATAAGATGTGACTCCCCTAAATGGGATACTCCAAGTCTAAGATCAGGAGTCAAAGATTTCAGGATTCCAGAAGCTAAAGTTTCTATAACTTGGAGTTTCTGGGAGTCAACATTCTTAAGACCCTTTGAGTCAAGAAATCTTTAAAGAGATCAAGATGGGCTTTTTTTTTTATGAGGAACATATATGGAAAGGTGGAGGTGCCGAGAGGGAGATACGAAATCTTTTTTTTGGTTCCCAAGGTGAACCATCTACCCACAGAAAAGAAATCTGTGAAAAGACCACATGCGTCCAGACAGCACTGGGGCTCAGGTGGGGGTCTGCTAAAGGTATAAAGCTCATTGTGTGCTGGTAAACCAGCTCTTCAAAAGAAGCCTGGTTTGGAGCATTTGCCAGTTTCCATGATGGAAATATTCCCACTGTGGCCAATTCAAGTTGCCAACAGTTTAACCACCAGTTCTCAAAATTCCCAACAATTTACCAGTTGTCTCTTATGACCTAGCAAAAGCTGGCTGTAGCACATCTTGGGATGGGGTGGCTGCCCAGGCCGCTGTAGTTGCATCTGGAAGGGCTGGGGGGAGGTTGTGGCTATGAAGGCAGTTGTTCAAATAGGATGAGGGCTGAGCTGATTTCAGCATATCTGGAGTCTGATGGGAAGCCTTCCTGCTTATAAGGGAGGGAATCAGAGGCTTCTTCCTCTGGGTCAGGGAAGCATGGCAGGGACAGAGGCGGGGATTCCTAGCTGCTGGGACTTAGGAGGGCAGCTGGGACAAAGAAGGGCAGAAACTGTGCTTTCCCCCAGGGCTACCCCTCAGCTAAGGTGGGACATGTGTTTATTTGTTCAGTCAGTTTTTCACTGCAGGTTTATGCAGAGCAGGTATCAATGTGCCCATTTTACAGATGAGGAAATTAAGACCTCGAGAGACAAAGGTATTTGTTTCCAGTTGCCAAAAATTAAAATGATAGTAGGTAAAATGGATTGAGCCTGTCCTCTGAGCCAGGCCCAGGCTGAACAGCTTGACTTGTTGCTTAGGCCAGGGTCCCCAGAAGCAGACCTGGAGATCAAGATTTCTTTGCAAGAAATTTATTAAGAAATTGTTTCCAGATAAGGTGTGGGTAAGGGAGCAGCGTGATCCCATGGGGAGCTCTGCAGTGTGAGGAATGCCTCAGAGTTTGTCCTACCTGGAAGGAAATGAACTGGACTTTCATACTCCTGTACCTGTCAGTCATTGGTTATGGGCCCCTCCAGGGGTACATAGACTCAGGCACTTCAGTGCAAGGTCAGGCCTCTGAATAAGGTTCGCAAACCCATAGGAGGTGAGGTATGAGCACACAGAACAGGTTAAAGGGGTTTGGGGCATCCAGTGTCCATTCCACTTGTATCAGCTCATTTATTTCTTACAACAACCCTAGGTGGTATTATTATTCCCCCCACTTTGCAGATAGGGAAAATGAGGCACAACTTGGCCAGCATCACACTGCTAGGGAGTGGCAGAGCTGGGCAGAGCCCAGGCCAAGCCAAAGCCTGTCCCCAGCTCCCTTTATTCTCTTCTGGGAGGAGAGGAAGGTGGCGGCTGGTGAGGGATGAGAAGGGTGGCCAGAGGTGGGGAAAGATGCCAGCAGCAGGGGAGAGAGAGAGCAAAAGAGAGAGAGAGAGAGCTACAAAGGAAGTACGGAGGTGGAGTTGCAGAGATGGGGCTCACACAGGGCCTCCTTCTCCTTCCCCAAACATCCTAAACCAGTTCTCAGAGCCTCAGTCTTTTTCTCTGTAAAATGGGGTGGGTAGAGGTACCTGTTCTCTCATGGTGCTGTTGAGAGAATTAAATAAGAAAGTGCCCGTCAAGTGTTCGGTCAGGGTGGCCCACTGTGTGGACTGACAGCCACAGCTGTGCGCTCTGCCTGGCTAAGAGGCACCAGCCAGGGCGCCAGTTGAGAGCTCTGCCTCTGGCCTGGGGGTGCCAGGGCTGAGTGTATGTGTGCGAGGACTGGGCAGCATCCCTGTGGTGGGACCAGCTTGGGGCACTTTCCAGTGCATTTCATTACCCATTTCACTCCAGGGATTATTTATTTATCCCGATCTTGCAAATGGGGAAACTGAGCCTTGGAGTGGTCAAGTCACTTCTCTGTGTCACCTAGTCAGAAAGGAGCAAGTGGGATTTGATTTTGGGTCTCCTAATTCCAAGTCCTGCGTGTTTGCATACTTCTCTCTCTCTCCGAGTGTGTATACATAAAGACTTGACCATTATTCATTCATTTCTTTATCTACTTATTCCTTCATTGCATAAATGCATATGAAATGTCTCCAGTGCCATGCCCTATGACAGGCACTGGGGATGTATGTGAAGGAGGCCCAAACTGACCCGGTCTCAGGGAGCGCCCAGCCTAATGGAGACGAGAGAGAAAAACATCCCACACTCACATGTCTCGTCATTGCAGCTCTGCCCAGTGCTTCCAAGGAGAGCATAAAACAGGGAGATCTGAGCAGGACCATGGCTCAGGGAGGGCTTCCCAGAGAACTGGTGTTTGAGCTGAGTAAGGGTCAGTCATTAGGCAAAGAGGAGGGGGTGAGGGGCATGTGTTCCAGCACGGGAGCAGTGTATGCCAAAGCCCCAGGCCTGGAGCAGTGTGGGCCTCAGGAGGCTCGGTGAGGAGGCCGGTGAGGCGGCCGGTGAGGCTGGAGAGTGGGAGTGTGGTGAGCTGAGGAGGGCAGTGGGCCTGTCAGGGTTTGGTCTTTGCCCTAACAGCAAATGTGTGTTTGCAAATTTGTGTGAGTGTGTGTCTGGCCCAAACCCAGCAGGCTGGGGTGGCAGAGGGGCTGGAGGCCCCGAACCGAGGCCTGATGGCATCCTCTGGAGCGCCCATTCACAGTACTTAGTTTCCTGACTGAGCAGGAGGGATGGTGACTACAGACCCCCTCCTGACAGTGTCATCACCTGGGGCTGGAGGAGGCTCGCAGGATCTGGGGAGGGGCCGAGCTGGAGGGAACAAGGATGGTGAGTGGAGCCGGATGGGCCTGGAGGAGGCTGGTTACACACCTAGGACAGAGCCACCTCCCTGGGCCTCTGTGTCTGTGAGATGGGCCTTGACGAGCAACCCCAAAAGGTGAAGGTGACTGGTCCCTCCCACATCTACTGGTTCAAACCCCACTTTACACCCACGGCCCAGAGAGGGCAATGACTTGATAAGTGTTGCCCAGCAAGTTAGTGACTGCCCAGCCTCCTTTGGCCTCCTGGGCCAGGGCCTCTCAGGAATCCTGGAACACCAGCACGGGGGCTCCCATTCTCCAGACGTCACACAGCAGAATGTTTCAGCCTGAAGGGACAGGACTGGTAGACAATGCCCCTCGCATCCTGGCAGATCCACAGGCTGCCTTCAAAGCCTGAAATGACGTAGGAATCCCACCACCATCACTCCCACCCTATCCATTCTTTAGGATTTCAGGGCCAAGAAACAGTTTTTCTACCTGCCCACCTGTCTTTCCACCATTATCAAGTCAGTCATTTGGCTGTGTGTATACTTCAAGTGTTCCTTTTAATGAATGTAGGTCTTTTCAAGAAGTGTTCTACTTTCCATCTTGGTTGTCAGGTGAGATTGGAGTCAGGGGGTTGGGTGGGAATATCTGTGGAGCCAGTTCGAGGTGTGGCAGGGATGTGCTCTGACACCAAGCCAGTTCCTTGTACTGGTCCTGAGGAGCCCCAGGCTGGGAGAAAGGAGGCACTCCAGTGAATCAGGTAATGAGAAGGAGGAGGGAGGAGTATGTAAACTGAGGCGCCAAGGCTGGGGCAACCGCAAACATCCTATTAACAAACATCTTAGTTAATATTTAACACCCTAGTTAATAGCCAATACCTTCATTAACTATTAACATCCTAGTTAAGTGCAAACACTCTGCTTAACAGAAACCTTTCTTGTTGTTGAACATCCTAGTTGACAGTGAACACCCTACTTAACAGCAAACATATTTATTAACAATTAACACCCTAGTAAACTGCAAACATGTTACTTAACAAAACCCTTGGTTGACAATGAACACGCTAGTCTGCAGTGAACACATCCTAGTTAACCGTCAACCACCATCTTTAACAGTTAACACTCAACAACAAGCACCTTAACTAACAGCTGATTCTTTGGCAGGAACTCAGCCCTGCATTCCTGCAGCAGTGCCTCACCTGCCCACTCCACACCGCGACGGGCTGCAGCCAGGCTCCACTCCAGAACCCAGGTTTACAAAGGGAAAGATAAAATAGCCCTGGAACGTGAAATGCATTATTCAGCTCCAGCCTAAACGCCCCTAGCTTCCCTCAAGGGGAGCTCGGGTTCTTCTCGAGTCAGAGATGAAAGTCCAGGCGGTGGAGGGAGAGGAGCTGGGAGTAATCTGCCGTCTCTCTCTTTCCTCTCAGCCCTCCCTTCCTCCCTGGTTCGTTGCCTCTCTGTTCGTCCCCTCTCTCCCCAGCCCTCAGTCTGTCCAGCTGGCTGAGTCTGGCTCGCTACTCTCTACCTCACCCTCCAACTGTCTCTCTCATTTCTGGCTCCTTCTCTTTGATCATCATCTTCTCTCAAACTCTCTAACTCTGTCTTTTCCCCTCTCTGTCTCTCTGTCTCTGTCTCTACCCCTTTCTCCCTCTCCTTTTGTCTCTGCTTCTCTCTCTGCCTCCCTCCCTCCCTCCCTCCCTCATCCTCCAGATTTCAGCCCCAGCATCACCTCCTTCAGAAAGCCCTCCCTGACCCACCTCCCCATTTAAAAAAAAATTTTTTTTGGCCGCGCTCCACGGCACAGGGGATCTTATGTCCCTGACCAGGGATTGAACCCGTGCCCCCTGCACTGGAAGTGCAGAGTCTTAACCACTGGACCGCCAGGGAAGTCCCCAGGCCCAGCTTATGTCCCTGCATCACACACTTCTAGAACCGTGTTCCTTCCTTTCAGAGCCCTTACCTTTATTTCTAATGAATGATTACAAATCAGGGGGACTAGTTAATGTCTGTCTCCGTCTCCCCACCAGAGTGTAGGTTTCATGGCTGCTTCTGCCTTTGCTCACTGCTATATCCGCAGTGCTTGGTATACAGGAGGTGCTTAATAGATGTTTTTGTGTTTTGCCTTTCTTTCTGCCCCTCCTCCTCCTCTCTGCTGTATCCTGGCTGCCCACTCGCCCCAGCCTGAGGCTTCTCTTCTTGTCTTTCATTTATCCTCCCACCCCCTGGTCCCCACAGCTCCCGGTGACGCAGGGTGGGCCTTGGCTCTCAGCCTGCTGACCCAGGACCCTCACAGCCCAGAGTGGAGACCAGCGACCATATGAGGCCCCCAAATGCTAAGCTTGACCCAGCCAGCAGGTGCACATTGTACTTTTGTTGAAGGAATGAGTGACGCAAAGAGAAAGGGATTTGGCATTCCAATTCCTGCCATCCCCGCTCAGCACCATGTGACCCTGGGCAAGTCGTGACAATTCTGAGTTTTCTTCTCCATCTGTGAAGTTGACAGGGCTGAGCTGGGGGCGGGGGCGCCAAAGACATTTGATGAGAGCATGCGCTGTAAACCATAAAGTGCCTGGTTGGTGTCTGTGACCATCGGATGTTAGCACATTTTCTTCTGCTATCCGAGCACTGAGGAGATGAAAAGCCAATTTGCACCCCTCTGCCTCCAGGAGCCCAGACTGCGAGACTTGGGGTGTTGGGGCTCTTGGGTGAGGGGACCAGGGGGAGAAGGAAGTAGAAGTGTAAAACAGTTCTTTCATGTGTGAATTATTGAGCACCTACTGTGTGCCAGGCACTGGTTGAGACTCAGGCTCTGTGAGCAAACAAAGCAGAGCCCTGCTCCTCGTTTCCCATGTGGTCATTCCACCTTCCATGCATTCAGCAGATGCGCACTGAGCACCTACTGTGTGCTGGGCATTGCGCAGGCGCTGGGAGAAGCCGTGAAAGAGCCGGGTATGGCCACTCCCCTCTCCCACTGTTCTGTCTATGCTCGGGGCTGGGCGTCCTTCCACACTCAGCGTTACTTTCAGTCTGCCCCTTCGAACTGTGAGGAGGGCCTTCTCCTCCCCATTTGTCGGATGAAGAAACTGAGCGTCAGGCCACCGCCCCAAGTCATGTGTGCCAGAAAGCAGAGGACGTGGATCGAGATTCACATCTGTCTGACTGTAGGGTCTTAATTCTCTGGAGACATTGTGTTCGACCTGTCGTCTCTCTCCAAGCCTTAGTTTCCCGGCCTGTACGCTGAGGAGGTGAATGGGGTGACCTTGGAGGTCATCCAGTAATGCAGGTCAGTGGAAAGAGAGCTGGGGCCAGCAGAGGTGGGGGGAGGGTGTTTCCAGGCAGCTCAGCCTCCGCGGGACTTTTGCGGCCTCAGAGTCCGGAGTTGGTTCTTATTATTGGCTCCAAATGACATTTGCATCCATTTATTTGCTGCATTTCGATTTTGCATTCAATTCCCGGGCCATTCACGGTGTCTGCCCTACCTGGGGAATGCGAAATCGAGGCAGCCAGGAGCACAGTTTGGACACACCTGGAAGCCACCGCTCCTCAGAGGGAGGAACGCTTGACCGACTCCACAGCAGAAGGTGAGCTGGAGGCTGCCCTGCTCCCCGCACCTTCCCCATCCCCAGCCAGAGTCTGACTGATGCGACTCCTGCTTGGGAGCTGGACTCCTCCACTCCTCGCAGCCCAATAGGCATATCTGAGATGGGACCCTCACCAGCACCTGGGCCCTTTAGGAAAATTAGGCTCTGGTTTTCACAAAGAATTTGAAATCCTACTGGAAATATGCAGGGGCACTTGAGAAGGGAGACCAGATTTGAACCCCAGTTTGACCCCTCCAACCTCTCTTCCTCGGTCACCGTCAGTGGTGTCTTTCTAACAGTCTGACTATGCCACCCTCCTGCTCAAGACCCTCCCATGGCTCCCCCTTGCCCTCAGGCTTGCTTACAAGTTCCTGGCCTTTCAAGCCCCGTCCACATCAGCCTCCTTTCTCAGCACTTCCTGCCACACACCCTAAGCTCCGTATCTCCCAGCAGTTCATACTTCCCAATGTCCACACGTGTGCATGGGCTGTTCCCTCTGTCCAGACCATTTGCCTCCACCTCGTCCTCTAGGCAAACTCTTAGCGCCCCACAAATCGTGAGAACATCAGCTAGCCTTCTGTACCAAGTGTTATACTTAGCACCTTTCATGCCTCACTCACCTGGCCCTCACAGCCCCCCAAGAAGGATTCTCAATACCAGTTCTCCAGAATTCAATGGAGAGGCTCAGAGAAGCCAAGCAAATTGCCCAAGGTCACACAGCAGGATACCAGTGCAGGCAGCCCAACTCCAGAGCCCATGCTCCCAACCTCAGAGGCTCAGAACCGAGCTCAGAGACCGCCTCCTCAGAGCACACCCTCGACTATTCACACCCATTCCCTTCCCAGCAGACGGACCCCCTTCCTTGTCTCCGACACCTATGTAGCCAGGAAGTCTTTGATTATTGCACTTCTGCACTGGGGTGTTTGCTCTTAATTTTTTGCATATCTGGCTCTCTCACGAGAGGCCAAGGCTTACCTAGGGCAGTGGCGTGGGTCCCCCGTGTTGGGCGTGGGGCTTGGCACGAAGGGTAAATAGAAGTTAGGACTATTCTCACCAGGTACCCTGCAGAGATGATGGAAAGAACAGATGTCCTAAGGGCTGTAAATAGACCTCGTGTGGCTTCTGGGGGAAGAAGTGGGAGGGGGTTTTTATACAGAGAGGTGACATGAATCGCCCAAGGCCACCCAGCAGTGATCCGTAATGTCTTCCCTCTGCAAAGACAATGCAGGGGTATCGTGTCCTGAATGATCTCTTAAAATGCATGCTGTCAGCTAGCACTCCAACCTCCCGAACCCCAGCCTTGGGGAGTTTGGGGGAGAAGGAGGGTGCCGCTGGGGTAGGGGGCTCTGATGGAGGCCATACATCACAGCGACAGCTAAGACAGAGAGACCGGGAGTGATTTTTCTTCATGGTTTGCAGACAAATGAGGTGGACAGAAAATGGATGGCAACCTTTGGCAGTGAGACGCCTGGGGCCGGGGGAGCCGGCCATGACTGCCCAAACAGAGGGGAACACATTCCCAGGCGATCTCCGACTCCCATTGCAGGCTGCTCTCCCTCTCTAAGGATCAGAGGCAGTCCGGAGTGGGGAAGGAGTCATGACAGGGGAGGGGCAGCAGGGTGTGTGTGAGATGGCCTGGGTCTGCGCTGCTGGCTGCGCGACCAGGGCAAATCAATTCCTGTCTGGGCCTCAGTTCCCCCTCTGGCCCAGTGAATGGACCAAGGATTCTACAAGTGAAGGCCATACAGCTTTGACTGGTGGGCGTCTCTGTACCCTGCCTCTTCAAGGCCTGGCAGAATCTAGGGCCAAGAAGATCAGGGGCTTCCCTACCAAACCTCTTTATTCCTTAGCTGCCGGAGCAGGGCTAGAGAGTCAGGAAAATGGACACAATCCTTGCAGAGGTCTCAGGAGCCCCAGTGCTAGACTTTCCCTACTTCCAAATTGTCCTTGAACCGTGAGGTTTGGGAAGCTTGGAATCTTAGAACCTGGGACACATTTTCCTAGAAGTCCAGATTCCTCAATGCCAAGTGCAATCAATGGGTGTCATTCTCCACTCCCAGCAAGTATACAAGGAATGTTGCTTCCTTCGCTTTTCCATAGTGCAAGGTCATTTCCATCTGGGGGCCCTGATCTGCCATGGTGGGAGAAACTCAGGGTCTTGGGGGGGGTCCCTTTTTCATGGGGCTGGAAGACATTTTGGGGACGACATGCATTGTTGGGGAGGACAATTGACCCTCAGTTGTTGTCTGCCATCAAGACGTGCTGCCCTCCTCTCTCTGTTGCTGGCCACCCTGGGTTCTTGCGGTCCAGAGGCCCCTCTGGGCCTGGGGAGTCTCCCTGATACTCCTGCACCATGCCAGGCCCAGGGGCCTCTGTGAGGCCATCTCAGGCCTGAGCACCCAGACTTCTCTGGGGTTCAGCCTGGAATAGGGCACAGGTCACCCCTGCTCTCAGGTCCTCCAGACCTGGCTGCAGGTCTGTAATCACCCTCAGCCCTGGAACCAGGATGGGACTCCTTTCTTGGGGGCCTGCAGCTTTCAAGGCTCTTTCTGATTCCTCTCCCAAAACCCAGCCAAAGGGACGGTGTTGGGGTCTCAGGGGTGACTGAGAGCCTGGTCACTCCCCAGGCCATTGGCCCCTCTTCCCCCTCTGCTGTCTCTGCCCCCAAGCACTCCTCTTCCCCTCGTAGTTGCGGCTTTGCAAACTCAAGACCAGGAGGATACCAGCTGAAATAAGAAAATGCATTCATATTTCAAAAGCATCATTCGACTACACAGAAATATTAGAATGGTATAATTTGGGGATCTTGGGATCTTGGAATCTCAAAAACCAGGATTACTTAATTCCCGTCCACAGGAGGATGGATAAATAAAGTGTGGCAAATTAGTATAAACTGAATTTACCAGTTATCGGTAATGAACTTCAGCCACAGGTCTTGGCATGGATAAATCTCAAAGCTATAATGGTGAGTGAAAAAAAAATAAAAAGCAAGTCACAGAAGACTAGGTATGATTTAATACCATTTAGTAAGTATCAAGACCTCACCAACAGTGGATATGTTCATAAGCAGTTAAAACACAACACAGGGACTTCCCCGGTGGCGCAGTGGTTGAGAGTCCGCCTGCCGATGCAGGGGACACGGGTTCGTGCCCCGGTCCGGGAAGATCCCACATGCCGCGGAGCGGCTGGGCCTGTGAGCCATGGCCGCTGAGCCTGCGCATCCGGAGCCTGTGCTCCGCAACGGGAGAGGCCACAGCAGTGAGAGGCCCACGTACCGAAACAAAAAAAACAAAAAACAAAAAAAAACACAACACAGATGGATTCCCTGAGAGTGTTTCCTTGGGCTGGAGAGAAAGAGAAAGGGATTGGGAGCTTCCCTGGTGGAACAGTGGTTGAGAATCTGCCTGCTAATGCAGGGGACACGGGTTCGAGCCCTGGTCTGGGAGGATCGCACATGCCGCGGAGCAACTAGGCCCGTGAGCCACAACTACTGAGCCTGCGTGTCTGGAGCTTGTGCTCCGCAGCAAGAGAGGCCGCGATAGTGAGAGGCCCGCGCAGCGCCATGAAGAGTGGCCCACGCTTGCCACAACTAGAGAAAGCCCTCGCACAGAAACGAAGACCGAACACAGCAAAAATAAATAAATTAATTAATAAACTCCTAGCCCCAACATCTTCTTAAAAAAAAAAAACAGAGAAAGGGATTGAATTGGGGAGGGGTATATACAGGGGTCTTCAATTGTAGCTGTAACACTTTATTTCCTTTAAAAGGTCATAACTAATAAATTGTGTATTTTTATATATATATATATATATATATATATATATATATATATAGAAACGTACATGCTTGTGTAAGTTGTTTATAAAGGTTCTTTTAGAGTGGCATGCTCTCTGCACCCTTCTTTCACTTACTACTGTATTGCTAAGCTTCATGTTTATTGTTGCTTGTTGCTACTGTTCACTCATTTTGACTGCTGGATAGCATTCCACGTGTGAGGATACCAGAGGATGTGGACCCCCAAGAATTCTCAGACACTGCTGGTGGAGTGCAAATTGATACAACTACTTTGGAAAAACAGTTTGGCGGTATCTCATGAAGCTGAATTTTCAGCATTTCCACTTCTAGGTATACACCTAAGAGAAACTCTTGCACGCACACAGCAGGAAACATGACAAGAACACTCATAATCATACTGCCCACAATAGCAAGAAACCTGGAAACAAATCCAAATACTCATCAACCTGACAGTGGCTGAAGGCATTCATCTGCTGACAAAATTCGTTTGAAAAAATAAGAGGGAAGAACTGAAGCAAGTCATTCTGATACAAGTTAAAACTGGGTAGTGGGGCAGAACACTCTATGACATAAATCACAGCAAGATCCTTTTTGACCCACCTCCTAGAGAAATGGAAATAAAAATAAACAAATGGGACCTAATGAAACTTAAAAGCTTTTGCACAGCAAGGGAAACCATAAACAAGACGAAAAGACAACTCTCAGAATGGGAGAAAATATTTGCAAATGAAGCAACTGACAAATGATTAATCTCCAAAATATACAAACAGCTCGTGCAGCTCGATATCAAAAAAACAAACAACCCAATCCAAAAATGGGCAGAAGACCTAAATCGACATTTCTCCAAAGAAGATACACAGATTGCCAACAAACACATGAAGGGATGCTCAACATCACTAACCATTAGAGAAATGCAAATCAAAACTACAATGAGATATCATCTCACACCAGTCAGAATGGCCATCATCAAAAAATCTAGAAACAATAAATGCTGGAGAGGGTGTGGAGAAAAGGGAACCCTCTTGCACTGTTGGTGAGAATGTGAATTGATACAGTCACTATGGAGAACAGTATGGAGGTTCCTTAAAAAACTAAAAATAGAATTACCATACAGCCCAGCAATCCCACTACTGGGCATATACCCTGAGAAAGCCATAATTCAAAAAGAGTCATGTAGCAAAATGTTCATTGCAGCTCTATTTACAATAGCCAGGACATGGAAGCAACGTAAGTGACCATTGACAGATGAATGGATAAAGAAGACGTGACACATACATACAATGGAATATTACTCAGCCATAAAAAGAAACGAAATTGAGTTATTTGTAATGAGGTGGATGGACCTAGAGTCTGTCATACAGAGTGAAGTAAGTCAGAAAGAGAAAAACAAATAGCGTATGCTAACACATATATATGGAATCTAAAAAAGAAAAAGAAAAAGAGTTCTGAAGAACCTAGGGGCAGGACAGGAATAAAGACGGAGACGTAGAGAATGGACTTGAGGACACGGGGAGGGGGAAGGGTAAGCTGGGACGAAGTGAGAGAGTGGCATGGACATATATACACTTCCAAATGTAAAATAGATAACTAGTGGGAAGAAGCTGCATAGCACACGGAGATCAGCTCCATGCTTTGTGACCATATAGAGGGGTGGGATAGGGAGGGTGGGAGGGAGGGAGACGCAAGAGGGAGGGGATATGGGGATATATGTATACATATAGCTGATTCACTTTGTTATACAGCAGAAACTAACACAACGTTGTAAAACAATTATACTCCAACAAAGATGTTAAAAAAAAAAACTGGGTAGTGAGTACATTGATCTTCATTATATTAGTCTTTAGATATTTGAAATAATTCATAATAAAAAGAAAAAAAATTTTTTTTTGGGCTGTGTTGGGTCTTCGTTGTTGCGCATGGGCTTTCTCTAGTTGCGATGAGCAGGGGCTACTCTTTGTTGCGGTGTGCGGGCTTCTTATTGCAGTGGCTTCTCTTGTTGCGGAGCACAGGCTCTAGGTGTGCAGGCTTCTTTAGTTGCAGCACATGGGCTAGGTAGTTGTGGCATGCGGGCCCTAGAACGCGTGGGCTTCTGTAGTTGTGGCATGCGGGATCAGTAGTTGTGGCTCGCAGGCTCAGTAGTTGTGGCCTACGGGCTTAGTTGCTCCGTGGCATGTGGGATCTTCCCGGACAAGAGATCGAACCTGTGTCCCCTGCATTGGCAGGCGGATTCTTAACCACTGTGCCACCAGGGAAGTCTGAAGAAATTGTATTTTTAAACATCCGGAATTGCAGTATCCTGGGTTTAGGAGACCTGTAATCTTTGGTGTCAGCAGGGATTCGAGATGATCTAGTGTGTCTGTAACACCCGGGGTCTCACCCAGCTAGCGTCCAGCCTCTGTCTATGTGCTCCCTGCAGTGGAGTGGCCTGGAACTGAAGATGAGATGAACTCTGGGGGTGGATGAGGTCAAGAAACAAACATAATCCTCATCTGTAGAAATTGCTCACAGGGAAGAGAGGTGACCTAGGGTGATACAGGAGGAGTTGATAACACATCAGGGGGACCAAGGAGGGGCCCCCAGCGACTGTTAAAGCTGTGCCCCAGAGATGGGCTGCTGGGAAAACCAGGTTGGGGTCTGCATAGCTGGAAAGGGGTGTTTCAGAGCAGAATGTGGTGTACAGGCCCAGCCTGACAGAGGGGAGGCTGGTGGGCCCTGGGCATCAGGCCTGGAATACCATACCTCCCTCATGCCCTCCCTTCTAGAACACTCTTCTTTCACCAAGTCCCCTTATGGCTTACAGTCCAGTCCTCCAGCTCCTCTTTAACTTCAGCAGCATGTTCCAGGATGCATGTGTGCCTGAACACATGGACCATGTACCCACATATGTATATGCCTGGGTCTGTGTACACATGGGGTGCCCAGGGGTAATTAGCTGTGGACATGTGTAGCTCCCCCTGGACCAAGTCCAGGCCACATCATCACTGTTGCCGGATGACTCCCAGCCTCTTCCTGGCTTCTCTGCCTCCCATCTCATCCTCTCCATGCTCCACATTGAACCAAGAGTGGGGGAGATCTTTCTGAAGCACAAAACTGACCCTCTCACTCCCCCGTGTGGATGAACAAATATGTGTCACAGACAGATTAATATGCTTACACACACAGGTGCCTGCATTAATGTGTGTGCACATGTACATGTGTGTAAATACCATTTTTTGCTTTTATATATATTAATTTTTTGATTGGCTAATACCTGAACATGGTAAAAACCTCATACAGTGCAAAAGTTACATAGGAAAAGTCAGTGTCCTAGTGGCTGACGTCTGGAATGGTGCAGGAAAGACTTCCAAAAATCTAATCCTACATAAAAGCAATGAGAACGCTGGAAAAACTCTCAAATACACCTGTTTTGAATGTTGGAAATTAACTAAAGACATACAACAAGAAAAATGACCGAATTTTGGTAAGAACAGTGAGTTTTATGATGTTTTAATTTGCTTTAATCCCATCCCCTCTCCCCAGCTCCATAGTAGCCTTGAAAACCAACAGCCTTGCAACCATAGTAACTGTGTAATCCAGCAGCCTAGCAGCCACTAGAGAGGACAGAGCAGGTTTGGAGGTCCCCAAAAGCTCCATTCCCAGAGAACTGTCATTGTTTGACCTGTCTGGCAGGTTGCTCAAAAGCTTCATTTCTTTATTTGTCCTGAATTAGAGCCCTCTCTATGCAGAAGTTCTACCTCCAAGGGCTTTTGTGACAACAATCAGAGGCAATTGTTTAACGTCACAGCTGTCTGAGGCAGCATTACCTCAGTTAGAGCTAAGAAAAGACTAAGCAAAAATCTTAAAAGAAAATTGAGGGAATGAGTGAGGGACTTTGAAAATTTCTAACATATTCCTGAGAATCTAGAAGTCCACGTGCATGTGTATGCCTAGGAAAGATGTGAGAAGGCCATAGTCTTTTACCTGTGGCTGACCTGAGGCTCTGTGTAAGCAGGAATGAAGACAGAGTTTTAAATTCCCCAACACATACACACAGCCCCGTGGCAAAGACTGTGAGACTTATTGGTTCACAGCATTTAAGAAAGCCTTAAATGTCCTATCATTAGCTGACCACTAAATTAACTGAGCAGAGACGTCAATGACCACACATGACAAAGAATACAGGCTTTACAGAAGTAGTCGAGGAATGTCACTAAGCAAAGAAACAGCAGCAGTGACTACAGCAAACAGCAACAACAACAAATCCTGCAGAGGGGAACTGACTTTCAGAATTCTCTATCCAACAAAACTACCCTTCAAAAAGGAAGGGGGAGTATTTCCAGAGTTTTTTGTTAATTAAAGAATGTGTCACTAGCTAACCTGTTTTATAAGAATTATTAAAGGGAGTCCTTTAGGCTGAAATGAAAGGACACTAGATAGTAATTCACGTCTGCATGAAGAAACAAAGAGTGTAGAAATAAAGAGCAAAGGTAAGTATATAGGCAAATATATGACAGTGTACACGTAATTTTGTTTGTAACATTGTTTCTTCTCCTACCTGATTTAAAAGACAACTGCATAGGGCTTCCCTGGTGGCGCAGTGGTTGAGAGTCCGCCTGCCGATGCAGGGGATGCGGGTTCGTGCCCTGGTCCGGGAAGATCTCACATGCCGCGGAGCGACTGGGCCCGTGAGCCATGGCCGCTGAGCCTGCACGTCCGGAGCCTGTGCTCCGCAACGGGAGAGGCCACAACAGTGAGAGGCCCGAGTACCGCAAAAAAAAAACAAAAAACAAAAAAAAACACGTTAAACATGAAGTTACCATATGGCCCAGCAATTCCACTCTTAGGTGGATATCCAAGACAAATAAAAATGTATATTCAGGGCTTCCCTGGTGGCACAGTGGTTGAGAGTCTGCCTGCCAATACAGGGGACACGGGTTCGTGACCCGGTCCAGGAAGATCCCACACGCCGCAGAGCAGCTGGGCCCGTGAGCCATGGCCACTGAGCCTGAGCGTCTGGAGCCTGTGCTAGGCAATGGGAGAGGCCACAACAGTGAGAGGCCTGCGTACTGCAAAAAAAAAAAAACAAAACTGTATATTCACACCAAAACTTGTTCATGCATGTTTATAGCGACCTTATCCATAACAGCAAAAGGTGGAAACAACACAAATATCCATCAACTGATGAATGGTTGAACAAAATGTGGTATATCCATACAATGGAATATTATTAAGTCAGGAAAAGCAATGAAGTACTGATAGATATTATGACATGGATGAACCTTAAAAACATTATGCTAAAGGTAAGAAGCCAGACACAAAAGGCTACGTATTATTATTTTATTTATACAAAAAATCCAGAATAGGCAAGTTCATGGAGACAAAAAGTAGATGACTGGTAACCTGGGATTGGGAGCAGGAGGGAATGGAGAGTGGCTGCTAATTTGTATGAGGTTTCTTTTGGGGGTGATGAAAATGTTCTAGGATTAGACAGTAGTGATGGTTGCACAACTTTGTGAATACACTAAAAACACTGGATGTATAATTTTAAAGGATGAATTTTCTGGCAAGTGAATTATATCTCAGTACAGCTGTTATAAAATAAAATTTAATATCCTTCCCATGCTGTTTCCCCGGTTTCTTGTGTATTCTTCCAGAGATAGTCTAGGCACATGGCAGTACATATGTGGATACCATATTTCATTAAATCTAAGATTCTATCAATGATAATATGTACCATCATTTTACATACTAAAAAAAAAAAAAAAACGATAAAACAAATCAGGGAATTCCCTGGCGGTCCAGTGGTTAGGACTCCGTGCTTTCACTGCCGAGAAAAAAATCACCGCTTATTATAATTGTAAGGTGTATGCCAGTTTCAGGGGTGTTAGCATGTTTAAAATGTGCCTCTTAGAGCAAATGCAGGTAGTATAGCTTTCTATGTACTTTTATCCCTCCGCCTTTTTACTTGTTTTTGACAGCATATGTGTTGTCGTGTACCTTGTGTGTAGTGGGCACTTTCAGTGCCGTACTCATATTCCTGGCCTGCGTTGTAGGTCTCCCGTGGACAGCTCTCGCTTACGCTTATGGCTTTCTGTGTCTCCATCTAAGGGCGTGTACTCAGCCTAGAAATGCAAGAGAGTTAACGCCCAGGGGCAACACTCAGCCAATGAGGGACAGGGGTTTCAGGGAAACCCTCCAACTTCCATGCACAATTCCAGAGTGTGCTCCAGAGTGTGTCCAACTCAGCAGGACTGAGCCCCAGGGACCTCCATTGGCAAATCATTCATTAACACATCTTCCTTGTCTCCTGTCTTCCGCACTATGCTTCCTGCGATCCCAAATCAACGACTTGCATCCAAATCTCTGTCTTAGAGTCTTTTTTGGAGAGACCCCAGATTTAGACTCTGAGTGTACATGTGTGGATGTGGTGCACACGTGTTCGTGTTCGTTGAGTGTGTAGGAATCCAGGCATGAATGCGTATGTGTGCACCTATGGCAGCTTTTCCGTTCGAGATCAGGTGTGAATGTGTACATGTACGTACTCATGTTTGCGCACAGGCATGTGCCGGCGAGGTCCAAGGAGCCTGAGAAAGGCCCCCAGGGGCTCTCTGGTGATTTAGAGCCTCTTGTCGGGTGGCAGTGGGGAGCTGGCCAGGGTGTGCACTGGAATAGCAGACTGTATCCCACCTCTCTCTCCCTCTGCAGCCGCCTGTCTAGAGACAGCCTCATCAGGCTAGTCTCAGATGTGTGCTCTCTCTGATGGGAGACAGCTGGAGCGGCTGTCAGGGGCCTCGCTGGCGACAGCTAACAGTCCACCCGGCACCTGTCGGCAGCACCTAATCACTGTCCTGGTGACAGCTGCTGGGAGGGAGTGGAAAGGTGATATGGGGCAGCTATTCTTGGGGTCTGGGTGCTCTTCACTGTTCCTTGACCCCTCCGCATGGAAGGGTGAGTTTCAGTTCCTGTACATCTTCCGGAATCACAGACCCCCTCCCACTCCACCACCAAAGGACTGACCTCACCAGCTTTGACACTGGCCTCCGCCATCCACGGTCTCCACTCCTGCTCTTTTTGGAAGACAGCGTTAATGTTATGCCTCCCTGTGTTTCCCTCTCCATCTGCCCCCAAGGCTTTGGCTTCCCTCTTCTGCCTGGTGAATTCACCCTTTCCAGGGCTAGCTCACAATCTTCTTTTTCAGACAGCCTGTCCTGCTTCACCCAGGCCGATGCTTCCTCCCCAGACCCCCACCCCCAGCTCTTTGCTCATTTCTCTGCCGTTATACATATTAGTTGCCAGGAAGGACAAGGTGGACACCTGCCTCTGACTCCCAATCCCAATGTTTGAGGCTCGAGGAGGGAGACCAGGTGGGCTCAGGTGCCCTTAGTCCAAAAGAACAAGGGCCAGAGGCAAGGCAGCGTCTGAACCCCAGGAAGGCAACTCTGTTGGTGTTAAAATGATACCACCAGCAGGTGGGGAGGAGAAGGTGTAGAGGGCATAGAGAAGGACCCAGAGCCCTCCTGCCTCTCAAGAGTAGGGGCTGCAGACCACAGAGCACGGTGTCAGGGTCCCAGGAAAGAGGCATAGAGGTCAGGACAGGGCTGTAGTCCGGCAAAAACTGGAGGGAAAACCTCATGCTTCTAATCGAGCCCACCAATCGTGAAGTAGACTGGAGCCCCCTGGGCCTGGGTTCAAATCCCATCTCCTCCATTTATCAGCTGTGTGACCTTAGGTAAGTGGCTTCACCTCTCTGAGCCTTGGTTGACACCATTATAACATGAAGATAACAGTACTCAGTATAAGGAGATGATGTTGGGGAGGCCCCCACATAGAGATGGGCACATAGCAAGCACGGGTATCTACCTTGGGGAAAGAAAACCACAGCTCTGCCTACGAGGGTTGCCCGAGAAAAGTTAGGGAGATAGTGCCGGCTCTAGCTCCCTATTGTTGGTGGGCAAGGGCTCCAGGCAGCCCTCAGGCTGCACTTGACCCCTCAATCCTTCACTTCTTAACTGTATGTATGACCTCTCTACACCTCAGTTTCCTGTCCAATAAACTGGAGATACTAACAGAAGACAAACAAATGGAGGTTGGTTGTAAGAATGAATTGCTATTAGTTGCTATAGGAGTGAATTACTTGTTAATTGCTATGAATGTTAAAAATTAATGGCTGTAAGAATTCATTGCTCTAAAGTACCCACCACAGTGCCTGACACGTAGTGAGCGCTCAGTACTTATTAGCTATAATTATTGTCATTACTGAGTCAACATTTGAGTGCCTGCTCTGTGGCAAACTTCATGCCAGGTACCAAGGGTCTTGGGAGAGAGTGCAGAGCTGGACATGATTTAGTCCCTGAGCACTCAGTCCACTTGGGAGATGGCAAATATGGAGGCATCCAAATGACCCATGGAAAGTACAAAACATTACAAGAGAGAGTCAGAAAAAGGTGAGGCGTGGGAGGGCTTCCTGGAGGAGAAGGACTTTGACTGGACTGGTGCTTTGATGACTGCAAATGCAACAACAATGTAATTAATGTTTATCAAGCGGTTACTATGTGCCAGTAGTATTGTGTTTTACCTGCATTATGTTATTTAAAGCTCATAATAGTGGTAATTAGTTAGGACTATTGTACCCATTTCATGGATGAAGAAACTGAGGCTTAGAGAGATTAAGATACCTGCCAAGGTCACTCAAGCCTGAATTTGAATTCTCAATTACTTGAGCTCTGAAGCCCCGCACTCCTCTGCACTCCAGGTAGACGGATGTAAAGTTGCAGAATTAGAAAAAGGCTGGGTGCAAACATTAATTGCACACCTGTTCTGGAGGTATGCCAGACCCTGGGCTAAGCACTTGGCCTACTTGGTCACATGCAATCCTTATAACAAGCTATATGAGGTAGACAACATTTTATCTCTATTTTGCTGATGTGGCAATTGAGGCTCGAAGTAGTTGAGCATTTTGCACAAGATCAGACTAGAAAGTGGTAGCACCGGCATCTGAGTCTAGGTCGTCCAAATCCCAAACCCATGTTACTTCTCTGAATAACACAGAAACCAGTCATGTGCCCTGGGAACAGAGAAATGATTGTCTAGTGTGTCTAAAGATTTGGGTCCTTAAAGGGAACAAGGCATGGAGCAGTTGGGGCTGGATGGTGGAGGGCTAGATGCCCGTTCATACAGTAGGCAATGGGGAGCCACTGAAGATTGTAGAGTAGGGGCATGACAGGGCCAGAGCTGCGTCTTCCAAAGATAAATCTCACTGCAGCACCTAAGATGGATTGGAGGGTGAGAGAGGCAGTGGGAGCCCCATCAGGAGACAGCACCAGGTGATGCTGACATTAGATGACAAGTGATATGGACAAAGTGGCCTTCTGCTGGGGAAGGAAAACAGAGAGCTCAGAGATGAGGAACAGCCAGGGGCACAGCCATTAGCCTTATCAAAAAGCTGATTGCTCTTAGCAAAGTATTTAATACAATTTCCTGCTACTAGGGCCCAAACCTGGGCTAGCAATATTATTAATTCTAAAGATAATCATTAAGCTGGGCAGATGGTATTTTAATATATGGCAACAGGTGAGCTATTGTCACTTTTCCCCTTCTATCTTGATTGTGGGTCACCCAATTAGAGCTGGCTTCAAATGCCCCTTCCTGGAGGTAGTGAGATAAGGTTTAATGTCCTCAAACAAGAGCTATTGGCTGTGACAAGAGGTCCATAAATATTAATAAATCTATAATTAGTCCTGTGAAAAGGGGGTCAATCCAGGTGAAGTTTCCACCCATTAATACTAGAAATCACTTTTGCAAAGTTGCTGGGAAAGCAAGCCTTTTATGTTCCAAATGCCAGACTGTTCTTTGTTCTAAGAGGATGCAGTTCTGTTGAATCTACCAGATTCTGATTCACATCTTATTCTGAGAAAGTACCCCAGGGGTGGTGAGAATACCTGGAGGGCTCAGCAGGGAAGAAAGGCTTTCCAGAGGCAGTAAAAGGAGATGGTTGGGGTCCCCATGATCTTGTCTTTGCTTATTTTAATTTTTTTTTTTTTTTTTTTTTTTTTTGCGGTATGCGGGCCTCTCACTGTTGTGACCTCTCCCGCTGCGGAGCACAGGCTCCAGACGCGCAGGCTCAGCGGCCATGGCTCACGGGCCCAGCTGCTCCGCAGCATGTGGCATCTTCCCGGACCGGGGCACGAACCCGTGTCCCCTGCATCGGCAGGCGGACTCTCAACCACTGCGCCACCAGGGATGCCCAATGTTTAACTTATATTGTTTTAAGTTGTGTTTCAGAATCTCGATGAAGAAAAGACTTCTTATTTTCCATATAAAATTCGTGTGGGATAGTGGGGCTAAATGAAGGGGACTTGTAGAGCTGTAAGGTGCCCAGAGATATGAATATGTTACTTTTCTTTCTTTCTTTCTTTCTTTTTTGGCTGCGCCGCGTGTGGGATCTTAGTTCCCAGACCAGGGATCGAACCCGTTCCCCCTGCAGTGGAAGTGCAGAGTCTTAACCACTGGACCGCCAGGGAAGTCCAATATGTTACTTTTCTATTTAAAAATTTTTATTGAGGTCTAACATACACCCAGTAAAATATACAGGTCGTGAAGTGTACAGCTCAATGACTTTTACATATGTATACCACCACCTGGATTGAGATAATGTTTCCATTCCTCCAGCAGCCTCCCTTGTGGTCGGCCGTAACCATGTTTCTGACGTCTAGTATCAACGATGCAGTTTGCTTGTTCTTGAACACATGTTGGAATGGAATCATAGAGCCTGGCACAAAGGTGGTGCCTTCAGATGTTGTTGACTAAATGGATGATAACAGCATTTCTCAAGCATTCACCGTGTACCAATTCTCCATAATTTTCTAGACATCTTGCTTTACGCTCACAACTGTCTTCTGTGGTATTATTTTGATTTCCATATAACAGATCTGCTCTTTTATTTCTGTCACTATTTATTTGCTATCCAGTGTCTAGGGTGTGCGAGACAGTCAAGATACCGGCTCCCTTTCGCGAAGCTTACAATCTAGTGGATGGGGAAACTGAGGCTGGTGGAGGCCGAGCGGAGTGCGGCATGGGGAGGTGGGTGGGATTGGTAGGAGGAGGCCCTCCAGCCTCCATCTGGGGGGAGTCCAAATAGTGATGAGAGAGGTCACCCGAGCTCTGAGGTGGGCTCGGAGGGGAAGGGGACTCTGCAGCTTCTTCCCTGGGAGCCCCGACCGGTTTCAGCCAGTTCAGGGCAAGCGGGCTGCTCCAGCCTGGCCCTCTCCCCTCGCTCTTCCCCCTCCTTTTCTTCCCTCCGCTGCCTCTGGCGCAGTGATTGACGCGGTAATTGGCGAGCTTAGTCTCGGGGCTAATTGAGGTCGGGCTGCAAATTGCTGCATCGGTGGGCGCGGGGGATACGCGCTCTCCCTCCCCCTGCAGCGCGGGGTGTGGAGCCGGGGCGGGAGCCGGGGGTGGGGCGGGGGGGGGGGCGAGCGACCGCCCCCGTCCTTTCCTGGTGGAGGGGGGACGCTGAGGGGGCCCTCCGATTCCGACGGGATGGGACACTCCAGGCGGGGTGGGGGGTAGTGGGGGACAGGGGGCCCCCCCAACCCAGGTTGAATCCCCTCCCTGGTGCCTGAGCTCCTGGGGAGGGAGGGAGCAGGGGAAATAGCCCAGAATCTATCCTTGCCTCTTCCAGCAGCTGGCGGCCAGTGCCGAATGCTTTCTGCTCTTCGAGCCCCAATCTCATTCATCTACTCAACCCATTCATTCATTCCCTCATTCACTTAACACATTTATTGAGCACCTGATGTGTTTCAGGCACAGGAGATGAAGTTGAAATCAGACAGACACGGTTCCCTCCTCTGGAAGCTAAACGCCAGTGGGGAGACAAACCAACCAACCAGTATTTATTATTACAAACAGAGGTGCTGGGAGAGACATATTCTGCAGGACAGCATTCCTAATGGGGTGGTCAAGGGGGGCCTCTCTGTGGAACGGACGTTACAACTGAGGTCTGAGGGATGAGAACACAGTGGGAGTGGGGTGTGTGTGTGTGCGCGCGTTTGTGCATGTGTGTGAAGGGGTCAAGGGAAGACCACCTCTCCAGGAGAGGTGGGCAGGAAAGGCCTGATGAACAGTGGTCCAGTATTGCGCATGACCCTGCAGCTTGCTTGTTTGGACTCAGATGTCCCAGAGATGGAGCCATGTTGATACAGAACCCACCAATGCAGAGGTGATTTCGCATCTGCTGCCCAGTGGAACTCAGCTAGTTTGGGGAGGGGCAAGAAAGCTGACAGGGCTGGAGGCTCAGTGCAGACAGCTGGCATGGGGAAGGAAGGGCAAGCCATGTAAGGGGAAATATTTATCTAGCCTTGCAGATACGCCCCAACACTTACCAGCCTGAAGGAGTCAGGGAGAGGGTATGGACTGAGAGACAACGGGTGGCCCAAGTCCTCGTCTCAAATCAAACTCAGTGTGAAACTTTGGGGAGGTCCTTTACCCTTTCCCATCTGTAAAATGGCTGTATGTGTGAAAACAAGACAAGATCAGAGGTTTTCTAATGGGTTTTTCTTCTAAATCCGTTTTCTGAGATTCTGAATTTGTCTTTTTGGCATCCATTAGTCACAGGGCCAAACTATGGCCAAAGTTGTTTACAGCTCCTCTGGGATCCAGAGCCCATACTCTGAACTACCTCCTTTAGCTAGCCCTCACACAACAAGCCAGTATTTCCCCTGCCCTAAATCCACCCAGGGCCAAGTACCAGACAGCTAGGGACAGCCCCTATGCCCCAAAGCCCACTGGAATTATTCAAAGTAACCAGTCATAAGCTGTCTTCTCTGGCCACCTGCCCTTCCCGTAGAAGGCCCAGTAAAGGCTGTGGCCTCTGTCTTCCCCTAGCTCCCGCCTCCTGACCAAACCTGGCCCTTCCTCGTGTAGCCCCGTGTGGTGTGGTACAGCAGCCCCCAGCCTTTTTGGCACCAGGGACCAGTTTCGTGAAAGACAATTTTTCCACAGACGGGGGCAGGGGATGCGGTGGGGTGAGATGTTTCAGGTGGTGATGCGAGCGCTGGGGAGCGCTGGGGAGCTTCACTTGCTCACCCGCCGCTCACCTCCTGCTGTGTGGCCGGCTTCCTAACAGGCCACAGACTGGTACCCTCCGCGGCCCAGGGGTTGGGGACCCCTGGTGTGGTGTGCTCCCTTCTCCCGGGAATTGTAAGTAATAAATTCTTCTTTCAATGACATGCCGTCCCTCAGTCATCTTTATAAATTAAGACCTGGACACAAGTCAGTCCCTCAGAGTCAGGTGGTTATGTGAAGTCCCTTGAGGGGCTTGGCAGGAGGACGATGGTGAGGAGGGGGCCAGCTGCGGAGAGGGGACTGGATGTGTGGGTGACACGTCCCCTCTCGACCTCAACTAGAGCCGCTCTCTGGGATACATGCAGCTGCCACAGCTGGGAAAAGGTTCTGCTGCTCCTTAAACGTCAGAAAATGCTGGTCCTGAGGACTCCCCCATACCAAAGATTTGTCTGGCTCCCACCTTGGTGCTATAACTGATATAAATCCATCCACTTCTGTTTGATGTTATCAGAGGGGTTCTTATGTTATTAGCTTTGATGGCTGAAGAGGTCTTGTGGGCCAACTATTTGCTGTTGGCTCTCCGTCCCACCTCACCCCTCTCTGCTCTCTTGTTATTGACAGGGCTAGAAGCCTGCAACCTACATTTCTCAGATGATTCCGTCAGCTGGGGCTAGTAGGTTCTGTTCATGGGAGGTCCTAGCAGGAGATTAAACGTAGCAGTGGCAGCAACAGACAACTTCAGTCGACCACTGACTAACATGGGCTCCAGCAGTTCCAATAGTTTCAGTAGTGACCATGGTGGTGGCTTCTGCCTGGTGACAGTGGCAGCACCTGTGGCTACTCAACTCCAAGTGGTAGCAGCTTCGGGTGAGCTTTTTTTCCTCTGCTCCCCCATCCCAGCACCTTTGTTATAAATTTCATGCCTTCAATTTCTTCTTTGCTTGAAATACCTAGAGCAGCTTCTGTTTACACCTCGGTTAACTAGAAACGCGTGAAAAAGACCTCATGCTTACGTGGACATGAGTGCCATCCTTGGCTGCATTACTAGGAGTATAGTGCCTGGATCTAGGAAGGTGATGTCTAGATCCCTTCTGTGCTGTTTAAAAGTCCAACCTGGAGATGGATCTGATCTGGACAAGGTTCTGGGGTTCTCAGTAAACCTGAGTAGGCTGGTGGACGGTGTAGTAGCTGGTTAGAAGGTAAGATTCTAAATCATCTTTTCTTATCTGAATGACGGCACCAGCCTCCACCCTGGTCTGCCTGCCTCCAGGCTTGTCCCTTCCAGTTTATTTTGCACATCATGGTCTTTCAAAAACGAATCCAACCAAGCAATCTCCTCCCCCTTAATTAAAACCCCTTAATGGCTCACAATTTTTAACTTGACATTCAAGACCTTTCCTAATCTGACCCCTCCAGCCTGTGCCTGACTTCTCCTTGCCTTGCAAGTTATAGTTTAGCTGCCCTGAATCACTGGCTGTTCTCTGAACGTGCCATGCTCTATTTACTCAACAGATCTTAAGCATCTACTATGTGCCTAATGCTGTTCTAGGCACAGTGAGGGGATGGATAGTAAACAGTTCAAAGTCTCTCCCTTCATCTCTCCTCCAGGCCTTTGCAGATGATGTGCCTTTTGCTCTTTCTTCCCATTTTCCCACCACGCTCCGCTCCCTCATTTTATCTCATTATCTGCTGCTTTCAGAGCTCAGTGAGGCAACGCCTCCTCTGGAAGTCTTCCTAGACCCTGACTCCATTCCCTAGACTGTATAGGTATTTCCTCTGTGCTCCTGCAACCCCCTGGACCTCCTCCAGCCCAAAACATGCATCCCTGAGTTGTCGCTGCTGATGGACACTGAGTTTCTAGAGGGAGGACCATATCTGATGTGGGTCTGTGTCCCTAGACTTGACAGTTTCTGGCACATTCATTTGTTGAATGAATGAATAAATGAATGAATAAGTGAATGAATGAATACCTACAGGCTAGAAAACCAGGAAACACTTTTTGGAGGGAAGTGACCATGAAGGCCTTAAGGGGGCACCAGGGCTCATTCTAAACAAAGACTAGAGGATTCGGGATAGACCCTTCCTTGGTTCCCATTATCCCCAGCCTTGGTACTGAAGACACTTCATGATCTGGTCCTACTGACCTCTCCAGCCCTGATTGTGCTTTTCTCAACCCACATCCGGCCCTTTAAGTCAAATAGGATTTTGGATTTGGGCTCAGCCAGATGCTGGCGTGTGAACTCAGAAAATGACGTCACCTCTCTGTGGCTCCATTTCCTCACCTTTCAAATGGTTCAGATGATCTCTGCCTCCCTGGGTCTTTGTGAAAACTCAGAGAGACAATCCATGTAAAGCAGGTCTTGGGCCATGGTCAGTGCTCAGGCAATGGATGCCCTTGTTATTATTACTTATGCTGAGGGCAGCAGGGGGTCCTGGGGAGCTTTCAGAGGCTGTGGGAGTCGTGGGATTGGATTTGCTCCTTAGAGCTCTGGAGGTGGCTGTGGGGAGGACGACCTGGACAGAGCAAGACAGGAAGAGGCTGGAGCAGGCTGGTAATTTACAAAGCTGTCAAAATCAGATCTTTCATGCTTTTGGCCAACGGCTATTATAAAAATTTTAGAGTGGGGCTTCCCTGGTGGTGCAGTGGTTGAGAGTCCGCGTGCCGATGCAGGGGACACGGGTTCGTGCCCCGGTCCGGGAAGATCCCACATGCCGCGGAGCGGCTGGGCCCGTAAGCCATGGCCTCTGGGCCTGCGCGTCCGGAGCCTGTGCTCCGCAACGGGAGAGGCCACAACAGTGAGAGGCCTGCGTACCGCCAAAAAAAAAAAAAAATTTTAGAGTGAAATATAAAATACAATCTAATCTTCGGAGTAAATTATAAAACACGAAGCAGAAACAAATTAGGTAGATGATACAATCTCATTGAACCAAACCAGACATTTCCCAGTGACAACGCTGGGTGGTGTGGAAACCACTTCTCTTGGGTTCTCAGAGCATCAGGGTCAGGCGACTCGAAGAGTCATAAACATACATGTGGCTTCCAGGGACTTGAGTTTCCAGATTCACTCTCTTTCATTTGGAAACTAGTTTAAAAATTATTACAAAAGAAATATAGGCACACAGTTAAATATTCAGTTATTACCAATGACACAGAATGAAAAAGTCTCTCTCCCACCCCAGGCTCCCAGCCTTCCCTCTCACTGATAATAATTTGTTTATTTTACCTGAAAACTTCCATCCCTTTGCAAGCACGGATATGTACAAATTATTCCTTTCTCTCCAACACAGTCAATATTTTACACCTTGCTTTTTTCACTTAATGATGTGTCTGGGAGATCTTTTCATATTAGTTCTTTTAACAGCTATATAATAATCCAGTGTGTAAATGGGCCGTAATTTACCTAACCAGACCCTACTAATAAATATTTCGGCTCTTTCTTCAGTGTATTTGTAGGAGAAATTTCTAGATGTGAGATTTATCAACATTTATGTTGAGAAATGTTTCCGAAGGATCCCCTTGTAGGGGACACTTTTGGCGCTCTACCATGATCTTGGATCTCTTTTACTGGTTTGGTGTAAGTGCTCTGACTTTTGTGTGCTTTGCTTCTAATAGTTCACACCTGTGACTTTCTTCAGCGGCCTGTCCATAGGCTATTGGAGCTGCTTTACCCATAAAACAACTGAAATGCCTGGATGTAAGTCCCACCTGGGGGGACTAGTCAATGACTGGCCCAGTAGTATGAAAGCCCAGTTCTCATGTCTTGAGGCTGGACACACTCTGACATGTAATTTATACTCCAGAGCCCCCCATGGGACCAGGCTGAGGCTGGAGTTTTGCCTAAAGTCTCACTGTGGCAAGCAGCCTCTAAGATGCTCACCTCCTGGTAGTTATACCCTTGTGTGAGGCCCACCTTTTGAGTCTAGACTGTGACGTGACATCACTTCCAAGAGTAGGTTATAAGAAGACTGTGGCTTCTGTTTTGGGAGCTCTCTCTTGCCCCTGCTCTCTTTCAGATCTCTCACTCTGCCATGTTCTGAGCAGCCCTACAGAGTGGTCCATGTGCCAGGGAGCTGACGTCTCTGGCCAGCCTCCAGTGAGGACCTGAGGCCTGTCAACACTTACAGGAATGAGTTTAGAAGTGGATCCTCCCTCAGTCAAGCCCTGAGATACCTGCAGCCCTTGCCAGCACCTTGACAGCATCCTCCTGAGAGACCCTGGGCTAGACCATCCAGCTAAGCCATTCCTAGATTCCTGACTAACAGAAACTATGAGATAATAAACGTTGATGCTTTCAGATTCTAATTTAGGGAAATTTGTTATGCAGCAATAGGTGACTGATACATGCATCTTGCTTGGCTTCCTCCCTTCCCTGTCTTGCTTCCCCCCCATCCTTTCCGGTCTTCCCAGGGAGCACTCCCTTAATAAGTCATGTGCACAGGAATCCTCATCTGCTTCTGGGAAACCAACCCACCTACCCCTATAGGGTTTGTACAATGTCCACTGCTGACATTTGGAGGGGAGAGGGGCCGTTTCCCTCACAGCCTCACCAGCACCATGTGCTATCACACTCTTAAAGTCAAATATAGTCTCGAATTGGACATGACAAAAGAACTCTGATTCCAAAGAGGGTTACCCAGTGAGGTCTGCATGTCAGAGGTACAGTCATACTGACCCACGTGCCCCTCCTTCCGCGCTGCCTGTAAATTCCCACCTCTCTGCCCTTACTTAGGCTAGGCCTTTGCTCACTTCACCTGTCCATAGCTCTGTCCTTCCCATAAGGCCCATGTCCTATTTACCACCCCCTCTCCCTGCAAGAAGCATCTCCTGACCTCTCCTCCCAGAAGCGACGCTTCCCTCTCCCAAGGTCCCTCAGCTCATTTGTCCCGTTCTGATGGCCGTTCTGATGGCTTTTACCCAACTTATTATTTCTGCTCAAGAGAAACTCAGAGATCGTTGCAGGCCAGGACTCACCTTCCAGGAGAGTGCTTTGTACAGAGAAGTCATGGAGCCATTCTTTGTGAATGAACGTGAACGAACGACTGGCCCAGGTCATGTTCAGTGAGCCTTCCTGAACTCCTTCTGCTCTGTCTGCCTCCAAGTCCTGCCCCTTCCCCTCATTAGCTCTGGTTCAGACTTTGACATCTGTGCTGATAATGAAGGCCCTTGACAAGTCCTGTTCCATCCCTGCTTCCTCCTCCTGACTCATTTCTCCCTGTCCTCCACCTTCTATTCCAGCCCTGCGAACCATTCACGGTTCCCTAAAGATGATAATGGTGACTATTGTCTGAGCCACTTCCAAGGCCCTGTGCTAAGCATTTTACATCCACATGATTCCTGTGCAGGAGGTACCATTATCAGCCCCATTTTACAGATCAGAAAACCAAGGCACAGAGAGGCTACGTTCACACAGTTGGCGAACAGTGGACGCAGGGGCAGGCAGGACATGCAGGGAGTTAAAACCTCTGGGACAGCCCTACTTCAGGGAGGGCAGGATTCCAGCTTCCTCGCTCCACCCACCAGAGACAGTTCTGCAGCCTGTTCTGCCCACGCTCTCGAGGGTCCCCAGCAGGACTGGGGTCCAGTTGCCCACAGCAGCTGCCCACTCATGAACACTCCCTGCACTGGCTTCCTTCCCTTCCATTCCCGGTCTCACGCCCCTCACTGTTGTGGGGTCACCTCCCAGATACATCGCTCGCACGTAAATTCTTGTCTCAGGATCTGCTTTGAGGAAAACCCACACGAAGCAGCCTCAGACTGGGATTTGCACTCAGTCTGTCTGCCTGGGGCTACTCTGTCCACAGCCGCATGCCCCAGCCCACCCTTACCCCTAAAACCCTACCTGGAATTCACTCTCCATCCCTGATCACCTCACCTTCATTTCCAAGACCCAACTTAGATAGATTTTTATAAGAAAATTTGTCTGACATTCCCTCGCCCAGTTAGAATTGGCCACCCCCTCCGTATCTCAGTGGACAGACCTCTAGTCCCAGCCTCTATACTATCCCTGTGCTCTTGTCTGTGGGTTTCTGGCTCCCCTGCCACTCTGGGAAGGATCCTGTCTTACTCCTCTTGGAAACCCCCAGGTCCACTGGGGACTAAGTAACAGAGGAGGCACTAATCCATCTTCAAATCGGCTGCAGCTGTGCACTCAGATCCCTCTTCTTCCCTCTGCCTCTCTCACTCCTTTCCACCTCCCCACCCCGCTCCCAACCGTTTAGCATCATGTCCCGGGGGCCGGCCATTGTTTCTGTCTCTTAGCCTGTTTCTCTGGGCACCCCACCTCCCCTGCGGTGCCTCGCCTCTCTCTCTCTGGCACGCAGTCTCTCTCTGCGACTCCATCACACTTCATTGCACTAATTTACTTTCCTATCTGCCTTCCCAACTGGATTGTGAGTCCTTTGAGGCCTCCCTTGTATCTTGTTTATCACCGTATCCACACTGTGCCCCTTGCACAGTACTTATTACATAGTGGGTGCTAATAAATGTTTGTTGAATGGATGAATGAATTAATTACTTAATACACATATCCCCAGATCCCTGAATGGAAAGATAAAGGAACCGGTATACATTACTTAGGGCTCTTTGGGTTGTAAATCAGAGAAGCACATCTCAAGCTGGCTTAAGTAAAAGAGGGACTTTATTGGCTTCATCACTAGGATGCCCAAGTGGACTTCAGGCATGGCTAGATCCAGAAACCGAATAAGGTCAGCTGCAAATGCTCGCTCATTTCTTCTCTTTGTTTCTCCCTGTGTGTCTTTCTCTGTCTCTGTCTCTTTCTTTTCCTCTCCCCCTCTTCCCCTTTTCCTCTCCCTTTCTTCTTCCCTCCCTCTCTGTATATTTCTGTTCATGTTGACTCTGTTTCTCTTTGAGTTTTTTTTAAATATAAATTTATTTATTATTTTTATTTATTTATTTATTAGTTTTGGCTGTGTTGGGTCTTCGTTGCTGTGCGCAGGCTTTCTCTAGTTGCCGCGAGCAGGGGCTACTCTTCGTTGCGGTGCGCGGGCTTCTCACTGCGGTGGCTTCTCTTGTTGCAGAGCACGGGCTCTGGAGTGTGGGCTTCAGTAGATGTGGCACGTGGGCTCAGTAGTTGTGGCTCGTGGGCTCTAGAGCGCAGGCTCAGTTGTTGTGGCGCACGGGCTTAGTTGCTCCGCGGCATGTGGGATCTTCCCGGACCAGGGCTTGAACCCGTGTCCCCTGCATTGGCAGGCGGATTCTTAACCACTGCGCCACCAGGGAAGCCCATCTCTTTGAGTTTTGACCACATTCTCTACTACCATAGGCAAGCGCAATCACAAGACTTAGTCTCTTCTTTCTTTGGGCCTCAATTTCCCTCATCTGTAAAATAAATAGGCAATTCCATCTGATGACCTCTAAGCCCCCTTCATAGCTTTATAGTCTTAAAGTGAATCCAAGATAACTTTCCCATTTTCTAGATAGGAAAAACTGAGGCCCAGAGAGGCAAGTGATTTGTTCAAGGTTACCCAGGTTAGGTGTGGGGTTAGCACCGTAGTCCAAGTCTCTGACCTTCATGGAAAAGAAGACAATGTCATTTTAGACACAGAGACACCAGAGAACATGCCTTGATATTGGCTCCGTGTGACCCACCTCCTCTCTGACTTCACCCTGGCATGACCAATGCTGAGACTCTTGGACCACTGAAAGGATTTATGTCAAGTACCTGTACCTCTGATATTCCAGACTTGGATTTGAAAATCACCTCTACCACTGGCAGCTCTGACCCTGGCAAGTCATTTCCCCTCTGAGCCTCTGTTCTTTTCATCTGGAAAATGAGACAATAACAGCAACAATGAGCCCTACCTTCTGGGTTGTATCAAGGACATCAGGAGGAGATGAGAGTAAAGCTCTCAGCACAAGGCCTGGCAGAGGCAGCAGAGACATAACTCATCCGCCTTTGTCTGGGACCATCCTGATTTTAAAACTTAAAGTCTCACAATCCAGGAACTCCTCCATCCCAGGCAAACTGAATGGTTGGTCACCCTTTTAGGCAGGCACCCACATCTGGCAGCAGGGAGGGAAGGGTGTCCTCAGAGGACCCCAGAGATCAGGATCAAGCAAGCCAGATCCCTCAGAGCCATGGAGGAGTCTTGCCCAAGGCGATGCTGGGAAGTGTGTCTGGGCCCTTTGCAGTTCAGAGCCATTTGCACAGTAAGGAGGCCTGAGATGCGGCATCTACCTCCTTCCCCCAACACCCTTCCCTAGTTTCCTGAACATTCAGGGCCTCTCAGAAACTCTGACTCCAAGAACTCGTAGCTGGAAAAGACCTTGACCCTCACCCAATCTCACTGGGCACACTCCCGTACTACAGATGGCAAAACCAAGGTCTGGAAGGGGGGAAACAACTGGCCCAAAGTCTCGTGGTGGGCTCTCTCCAGCATGTCTGACTTTGCAGATGGGTTCCTGGATGCTTTCAGGGAAAATTCACAGTTTACACATATGCTGGGGGTGGGAGCTGGGAGAGACCCATGAGTGATGTCAGAGCCCAGCTCTCCTAGCTACAGACTTGCTTAGTAACCTCCCTGGGCCTAAGTGACCCATCTGTGAAATGAAGGTGACAATCTCACCTGGCGTGCCCCCAGGGCTGTGGTTTAAGAGTGCCCGAGATTCTTCATGACATTTTTATTTTCTTAAATTCCATATATATGTGTTAGCATACGGTATTTGTCTTTCTCTTTCTGACTTACTTCACTCTGTATGACAGACTCTAGGTCCACCCACCTCATCACAAATAGCTCAATTTCGTTTCTTTTTATGGCTGAGTAATATTCCATTGTATATATGTGCCACATCTTCTTTATCCATTCATCACTACCAAACGTAAAATAGATAGCTAGTGGGAAGCAGCCCCATAGCACAGGGAGATCAGCTCGGTGCTTTGTGACCACCTAGAGGGGTGGGATAGAGAGGGTGGGAGGGAGGGAGACGCGAGAGGGAAGAGATATGGGAACATATGTATAACTGATTCACTTTGTTATAAAGCAGAAACTAACATACCATTGTAAAGCAATTATACTCCAATAAAGATGTAAAAAAAAAAAAAAGAGTGCCCGAGAGCACTGGGTATTAGTCCTTGCATGAACGGCAGGGTAGAAAGAGCCTAGAAAGACTGCTTTAGTGTTTCCAAAATCTTGAACATTCCCAGATCACCCTTTAGGTACCACCTGTATTATTAGTTAATATTTTTCTGTAAAATAACTTGCTTTAAAAAACTTAAATAAAAGTATTTAAAGACACTATGTCACATCAGTTGTTTGATGTACTGGTTGTATATCTTTAAAGTAAGTTCAAAACTATTCAAATAAAAAGGTGTTATTCTGAAACACCCCCAAACCTAGTGTCTACCCCGAGCTGCATGCACATAGTACTTTGCAAAACACTGATTTCATCTAATCCCCACCCCCTGCATCCTGAGGGATGTAAATCGAGGTTCAGGGAGGAGCAGGGATAAGGCTGAAATCACAGAGCAAGTGCTGAGGCTGAGTGCAGACCCTCCCTCTGTTGCCACCACTCTGGGGCATGAGCTGGTGCCCAAAGGAGCCAGGGCTTTTCCTGCTTCTAGGCATTTGCATAGCTTGTGCCCTCCCCTGGAAAGCCCTTTTCGCCCAGCTGTCCCAGGCCAACTCCTATTCATTTGAGACTCAAAGAGTCATCTTCTCTGGGGCATTCTTGGCAGGCAGAGTGAATCTGACTTACCCCAGATTGTAGTGACCTCCTTGGGAATCTCTGTGCACTGAGACAGAGAGACTCTCAAAGGCTGGGCCAGATCTGGTTCATTTCTGCTGGGAATATGTACCCTGGGGCTGGACACCCAGGAGTCCCTGAGCAGTGCTGGTTAATTAGGGGAGGCTGAGGGCAGTGGAGCCCAGAGACCTGGATCAGTCCTGTCCAGGGCCCAAGAGGGACAGGGCCATCAGGCCATCAGCTTGTCCCAGGGGATGAAATACTTCAGCCGGGGCCCCTGTCACTCCACCAGATACATTTCAGTGGTTAAGAAAGAAGATCAAGGGCTCACCTGGGTCCGTTGCTTAGCAACAGGAGGCTGTAAATGACATCGCTCCAACACTTAACTAACCCTTCCACGGCAGGCAGAGGATAACAAAGGTAAAAGCGGATGGCGAGAGGGAGTTAAAAACCAGACCCAGGAAAGAGCAGGGGCAGGTGCTGGGGAAAGTGGGAGCCTGCAGCAGGTAGATGTGGGCCTGGGGAAGAGATGCAACTGTCTCTGAGACACTTGGTGGCTGCTCTGTTCCTGGGAGCCTTGCTCAGGAGTTCTGAGCATGTTTGCTAACCTAAAAAGGGGATTTGCTGCTGGGCTTGGTCCCTAATAACAGGTTAGTCCTTCCAGGGCATGGTGCCTGTAATTCCAGAAGTTGCCACTAGGAGGACAGCAACGACTCTAAGGGTAGCCAACTCACAGTAGACGGAACTCTTTAGAGACCTTTTATGGAATCTCTGAGTTGACAGGGAACCTAGAAGGCGGTGCGGGGCAGGGGGAGCATTTATTAAGCACCACTTTATTTTTATTAACTCATCTGATTGTCATAATAACTCCATGACTTAGGGAGGTACTTCCATTTTACAGATGAAGAAACTGAGAGCCATTCATTAAACAAATATTTATTGAGCTCCCCCGTGGGCCAGGTCCTGTTCTAGGCTCTGTATATAGAGCCACGAGCAAGACAGACAAACGCCTCTGCCCTCATGGTGCTGCCATTCTAATCAAGGGGATAGATAATAAACAAGAGAAGTAAGTAAAATATATCAGCTGATGACAAGGGCTATGGGGGAAAATAAAGCAGGAAAGGCTGAATAAACCGAGTAGTCAGCAAAGGCCCTACTGAGCGGCATTTGTGCAAAGATTTGAGGGAGGCGAAGAGCGAGCCGTGTGAATATTCAGATGAAGTGCGTACCAGGCAAAGATCCCGAGGTGAGGGTAAGGTCGGTGTCTCTCAGGTTTGGTAAAGAGGCCAGTGTGGCTGCAGCAGGGTGAGAAAGCAAGAAAGTAGAAAGATGGGAAGTGAGGGACGGGACCAGAACATGCAGCGCCCTGGAGGCCAGTGTAAGGACTCTGGGTATTTCTCTGAATGAGATGGGAGCCGTGGGGATACGACCGTTTAATTTACCAAATAAAAATACAGGAATCAAAGGTGACTCAGTGGGTTTTGGCCGGCATGACTGAAAGGACGAAGCAGCCACTTATGAGATGGAGAAGGCTGAGGAAGAAGCAGGTTTGGGGGCAGAAAGGGAAGATTGGGGTTCAGGTTGGACATCTTAAGTTTGAAATGTATTGAGGCATCCCATAGCGAGGTGTTGAGTGGTGTATTGTACAGGGTTGAATAGTGTCCCCCTCCCCCAAATTCATGTTTACCTGGAACCTGTGGATATGACCTTATTTGGAAATAGGGTCTTTGCAGGTGTAATCAAGTTAAGATGAGGTCATACTAGATTGGAGCAGGCCCTTAATTCGATGACCGGTGTGTTATGAGAGAAATTTGGATACAGAGAAACACATAGTGTGAAGATGATGTGAAGACACATAGGGAGAAAACCATGTAAAGGTGGAGGCAGAGGTCAGAGTGATGCATCTGAAGCCAAGGCATGCCAAGGAGCTGGCCACCACCAGAAGCTAGGAGCGAGGGAGGAAACATTCTTCAGAGCCCCCAGAAGGAACCGACCCTGCTAACACTTTGATCCTGGACTTCTAGCCTCCAGAACTGTAGGAGAATAACGAGTTGGTGGTAATTTGTTATGACAGCCCCAGGAAATGAATATAGCTATAAAGGTCTGGAAGAGAGGTTCTGCATAAAGATATGACTTGGGAGACATCAGGGCACAGATGATATTTAAAGTCATGAGACTGGATGAGATCACCAAGGCAGTGAAGGTAGATGAAGAAAGAAGAGGACAAAAGCCTGAGCCCTGGGGTCCCCAAACTGAATAGATGGGGATTTGAGGAGGGGCTGGCAAAAGGTACAAAGAAGTAGCAGCCGGTGATGTGGAAGGAAAACCAGGCAAAGCCAAGTGAAGAAAGTGTTTCCAGAAAGAGATCATAATCAGTTGTATCTATCGTGACTTTCGGAGCAAGGAAGATGAGAACTGAGACTTAACCATTGGGTTTAGCGGTCCGGGGGTCATTGGTGACTTTGACCAAAGCAGTTTTGGAGGAATAATGGGAGATTTAGCTTGTTTGGAGCAGCTCAGGAGAGAATGGAAGATTCTTCCTCTTCTTTCTCTCCTCTCCCTCCCTCTCCTTTTCCCCCTTCTCTTTCCTTCCTTTCTCTTGGAGGGGACAGCATTGCCAGGGGCTATAAGATGACAGCAGAACCAAAGAGGCAGCAGGGCCAAGGACAGGATTGGCATGGTCGGGGCATGGTTTACATATAGGGGGACTGAGCAAACAAGTAAATATATTGAGGATGATGGGAACGAGGTGTCCCAAGCTAGAAAGAAACTTGAGGTATTAGGCTGGAATTGGAGGTGTTGACAAGAACTGATGGTTACAGATAGTTATAGATGTGGATATAGGTATTCATGTATAGCTACGCATGGTGTGTGTGTGTATGTGGCATAATATTTCCTAGCTCTGTTGAGAGGGCCCGTAAGCAATGACACTCAGTCATTTTGGGTTTTTGTTTATCTGTGTGTGTTTGGCTGCACCCCACGGCTTGAGGGATCTTAGTTCCCTGACCAGGGATGGAACCCGGGCCCTCGGCGGTGAAAGGGCAGAGACCTAACCACTGGACTGCCAGGGAATTCCCCATTAAAAAAAAAATTATTTATTTATTTTTGGCTGTCTGTTGCTGTGCCTGGGCTTTCTCTAGTTGTGGCTGGCAGGCTCCAGAGCGCGGGCTCGGTAGTTGTGGCATGTGGGCTTAGTTGCTCCGCAGCATATGGGATCTTCCTGGACCAGGGCTCGACCCCGTGGCCCCTGTATTGGCAGGCGGATTCCCAACCACTGCGCCACCAGGAAAGCCCCCCATTTTGTTTTTTAAATACCGTCTTACACTAAAGAAACACAGGGTCCGATCTGAAGGGCCTCCCGTTGACACCGGGGCAACTTGAGCCTCAAAATGAATAACAAATGGTAACAAATTATGATCCATCAATAAAATAGGAATCCATGAGTCCATAATGATACAAACAAATAAATAAATAGTAAAACAAACAAACCGAAACCCAGCAAACAAAACAAATAGGATTAGAAGGGAAAGCTCTCCCTTATGGTAGCATGATAACTCATCAGTGTAGAAGAAATGATGGAAATAGAGGATCTCCATTTGGCAACCTTCATGGTGGTGGCTGGTCAGGTGGATGTCATAGTGGAAGCTAAAAGCCTGTTCCTCTTCCAGGGGTCACGGGAGTTAGGAAAGGACTGAGGGACTGCTCCAGATTGAAGGAGGCTAAAGAGACATGATGACCGCATTAGTCAGGGGTTTCCAGAGAAGCAGACCAACAGAATAAGATAGACAGATAGATAGATAGATAGATAGATAGATAGATAGATAGATAGACAGATAGATAGATAGACAGAGATTTATTATGTAGGATTGGCTTACATGATTATGGAGACTGAGAAGTCCCAAATCTGTCATTTGCAAGCAGAGTGGAGGCCCAGGAAAGCTGGTGGTGTGGTTCTAGCTCAGGCCCAACAACTGAGAATCAGGGGAGCCAATGGTGTAAGTCCCAATTTGAGTCTGAAGGCCTGAGAGCCAGGAGTGTTCATGTCCAAGAGGAGAAGATGGGTGTCCTAGCTGAGGCAGAGGGAGCAAATTCACTCTTCCTCCACCTTTTTGTTCTGTTTGGCCCTCAGTGGATTGGATGAGGCCCACAGGAGGGTGATCTCGCTTACTTCGTCTACGGATTCAAATGCTAATCTCTTCCAGAAACATCCTCACGGACACACGGGGGGATAAAGTTTTACCAGCTATCTGTGCATCCCTTAGCCCAGTCGAGCCGACACATAAAATTCACCATCACAACAACTAAATGGAATGGATGGTTCTATGTGGGGTCTTAGACCAGAAGAGAAAATGAGACATTGTTGGGACCACTGACAAAATCAGAAAGTGGTCTGTGGATTGGACAATGATACTGAATTAGCATTGACATCCGCATTTAGATGGTTGTTATGAGGTTCCATAAGAGAGTGTTCTTTGTTTGAGGATACATACACTAGGATATTTAGAGGTGATTTCTTCAACCTGCTCTCAAACAATCTGGGAAAAAAAAATGGTATGTGTATGTGTGTGTGTAGAAGTGGAGCAATGTGGTAAACTGTTGACAATTGGGGAATTTTGATTAAGGGGATATGCCATTCTTTGTACTCTTCTCGTAATTTTTTTTTTTTTTTTTTTTTGGCGGTACACGGGCCTCTCACTGTTGTGGCCTCTCCCGCTGCGGAGCACAAGCTCCGGACGCTCAGGCTCAGTGGCCATGGCTCACGGGCCCAGCCGCTCTGCGGCATGTGGGATCTTCCCGGACCGGGGCACGAACCCGTGACCCCTGCATCGGCAGGCGGACTCTCAACCACTGTGCCACCAGGGAAGCCCTAAATAAAATATTTTAAAAAGTGAGAGAGGGAATTGGAGGTGGGGGCAATTGGAGACAGCAAGTATAGACCAGTGCTGATCTGAGAACCATTTGTTCTTGATCTGATATGAGATGAGCAGACAGACAGTGAGAGTAGGTGTCTAGAAATATTGACAGCAATTCGATGCTGTTGCAACATCCAAATGTGTGATCAGAGCATAGACCAAAAGAATGTCCATGACAGTCTGGAAAAAGACAATCTGATTCTTCACCGCAGATAGTTTGGGAAGCACTGGCACAGACAGCTAAGAGTTTTGTTTTAAAGCTCGGACAAATGAAGTTACCGTCCCAGGATGGCCCAGCAAGTAGCAAGGCTGGGATTCAAACTCTACTGAAAGCATAAGGTTTTCCATGATGCTCGGGTTCATGCCTTTGCCTTCCTCTGCCTTGCTCCTTCCCTCCTCCCTCCCCATCCAACCAGTATCCCAGTCCTGCCAGTTCTTCCTCCACCATCTCTGTGAGCTTCGTGAGGCATGCCTCTGCACAAATAGTTACTACAGCTCTCATCACTCATTTGTTCAACAAGTATTTTTGAGCGTGATGCTGAACTGAACTCTAAGGAGAAATCTGTGAACAAGGTGTAACCTCTGCCCTCGTGGAGTTCACATCCTAGAGGGGAGGACAGGCGTTATTCCAAGAATCACACAAAGAAATGTTCAATTACAATGATGACAGGTGCCATGCAGGGGAGGTCCACAGGTGCTTAGCACACAGTCATAGGAGTTTGACTTGCTTTTGGAACCGCACAACTTGGATGGGACTCGAACCCAGACAAAACCCAGATTGAGACTTGAACCCACAGGCTAGGACTCGAACCCACTTTTTAAAAAATAAATAAATTATTGGCTGCGTTGGGTCTTTGTTGCTGTGTGCTGGCTTTCTCTAGTTGCAACGAGTGGTGGCTACTCTTCGTTGCGGTGCGCAGCCCTCTCGTTGCGGTGGCTTCTCTTGTTGCAGAGCACAGGCTCTAGGCGTGCGGGCTTCAGTAGTTGTGGCACGTGGGCTCAGTAGTTGTGGCGCATGGGCCTAGTTGCTCTGCAGCATGCGGGATCTTTCTGGACCAGGGCTCAAACCCGTGTCCCCTGCATTGGCAGGCGGACTCCCAACCACTGCACCACCAGGGAAATCCCTTGAACCCACTGTCTGTTTTTTTTTTTTTTTTTTTTTTTTTTTGCAGTACGCGGGCCTCTCAATGCTGTGGCCTCTCCCGTTGCGGAGCACAGGCTCCGGACGCGCAGGCTCAGTGGCCATGGCTCATGGGCCTAGCCGCTCCACGGCACGTGGGACCCTCCTGGACCAGGGAACGAACCTGCGTCCCCCGCATCAGCAGGCGGACTCCCAACCACTGCACCACCAGGGAAATCCCTTGAACCCACTGTCTTTTAATTGAGATCACACACCTGGTCTCAGGACTTAATGAAGCTCAGCTTCTTTATGTCTCAACGTGGAAGGAATTCAGCAAGAGGCAAGGTGATAGGTAAGAAGTGGATTTATTTAGAGAGATACACATTCCAGAGACAGAATGCGGTCCATCTTGAAAGGCACATGGCCCAGGGAGAAACACCCTCCACAGACAGAGTGTGGGCCATCTCAGAAAGCAAGAGGCCCCAGAATACGGGGTGGTTAGTTTTTATGGGCTGGGTAATTTCATAGGCTAATGAGTGGGAGGATTATTCCAACTATTTTGGAGAAGGGGTGGAGATTTCCAGGAATTGGGCCACTGCCCACTCTTTGGTCTTTTATGGTTAGCCTTGGAACTGTCCGGGCACCTGTGAGCGTGTCATTTAGCATATGCTAATGTGATACAATGAGTGTATAATGAGGCTCAAGGTCTACTGGAAGTCGAATCTTCCGCCATCTTGGACCTAGTTGGTTCTAACCAGTTTATGTTGTATCCGTAACGACTCTGTCATTCTTTAAGGGTGTGCCCTGCCTCCTTCCATCCTGTCCCACTTTGACCCAAGAAGGTAACTCTGAGTGGAGTCTTGATGGCTGTAGGAGTTAACTGGGCAGAGAGACAGAGAGGAGGGGTCCAGGCCAAGGACACAGCATGGCCAAGGCCTGGTGGGGATGGGGGTGGAGGGACCAGGCACAGGTGAGGCAGGGCAAGAAGGCTTGTGCGGTTGCAGGATAGAGAGGAGGAGTGGGGAGCACGATGAACCTGGAGAGATGAGCAGAGCCCAGAGCACGCAGGACTTGCAGGTGACGAGAAGGAGTTTGGTTCCATCCCAGGAGCAATGGGGAGCCATTGTAGGGGTTTAACAGAGAAGCAACAACACTGATTTGTATTCTGCAAAGATATCTTTGGTTGAGGTCTGGAAAATGGATTATGGGGCTGCCAGTGTGGAAGCAGAGAGAACAAAAAGGTGTTTGTAGTAGCCTGAGACGGAGGGCAGTGGCTGGACTAGGGTTTTGGACATGTGGGGGGGCAAGGGGAAATAGGAGGCAAAGCTACCAGGAGGCGGGGTGCCTTGCCTATGGGGCATAGGGAGGGGACAGGTGTGGGGCTTAGGCATGGGACAGGTAGTGGGCTGGGCCCTGAGATCTCAGAAGGCGGGGAAGAACAGCAGCTTTGGAGGGACGTTGGGGTATTTGGTTTTGAACTTGGAGCAGTCTAGTAAGCTGTTGGGTGTACAGCTTGGAATACATCTGCCTCAACTTACCAGGAACAAATATCCAAACAGGCCTAAATCTTACTTGTCTCAACTCACAGATGGTGATGAGCTGTCCAGGAGAGATGACCTAGGCTGGGACGATCAGGGAAGGTTTTATAGAGGAGGTGAGACTGGAGCTGGGACCTGAATGATAGGATTTGAGGAGGGGAGGGAGGACACACAGGAGTTGTGAGCAAGACACAGAGGTGGGAACAAACATGGTGCATGCATAGGATCACGGAAAGCTGTGTGTGCGCATGTGTGTTCATCTGGGGAGAAGGTTGAATTGACCCAGAAAAGACTCAGCAAGGATGTCTGGCCCTCCTCTGAATCTGCAGATGTAAATCAGAGGCAAAGTCAACCTCTTTCTCACTGTCCTGCCTCCTCTTGCCTTCTCGCCTGCCTACTGCCTGGGGGGGAAGCCCCAGGAATATTTGCAGACCTCCTGGCAGCAGAACCCCATCCTAGGCCCTCAGGACAGCCCCGTCCTCAACTCAAACGAAGCACTTCTGCTTTTATCTGCTTTTTATGTTGAGCTTCCACAAAATATTTCTTTTGAAGAAAGGTTTCCACGTTGCGGAAAGCTGGGGACAACCTAAATGTCCATCAATATGGAGAATAGATAAATAAACCACGGATTATTCATACAGGGGACCGCTACGCAACCGCAAAAATGAATGAAATAGAGCTGTTAGGATGAAGCTCACAACATAATATCAAGTGAAAAAAAAGTGGGTTGCAGAAAGATACACAGAAGACGACGCTCTTTATATAAAATCTAAAAGTGTATAAAACAGTACTGTTTAAACATACACACCAGAGTAGAAGTATTAAAAACATGGATACAAATGCTAAACAGTCAATTTTGCATGATGGTTACCTCTGGAGAGGCAGGGAGGGAGGGATGGAGTTCCAGAGGAAAACTTAGGGAACCTCAAAGGTCTCCGTGATGTTCTATTGTTTAAGCTACGTGCTGGGCACAGGGGGCATTTGCTACATAATTGACTCTATATTTTGTAGGTCAAGGTCATCTTTGGTCATCAGTGGTCTAGAGGGAGGAGCAGACTTGGGAGTCTGCCGGGGCTGGGTTTATATCACAGCTTCTTAGAGGTGTGGCTATGGGCTTATGGGCAAGGGACTTCACTTATTTGAGCCTCTTGAGAGCTGTAAAATGGGCATAAAGAACTCTTACCTCATGGTCTCTCTCTTTCCTCCCCCCTCCCTCCCTCCTTCCTTTCTTTCAACGGATATTTATTGAATGTTTACTGTGTAGAAGGTCCTGTACAGGTACTGGTGATAAGGTCCCTCAAGGTGCTTACAGTCGTGAGAGAGACAGACATGCCTCAGACCAATAAATTATAACACAGTTTGCAAACAGTGATGGGTTAGGAAGAAAATAAACGAGCTTCGGTGATAGAGAATCACCAGAGACTCAGCTCCAGTGGTTAGGGATGGTATCTCAGAGATCTGAAGGCATGGGGGTGGCGAGAGAGAGGAATGTGGCAGAGGGAACAGCATGGGCTAAGGTCCTGAGGTGGGGAAGCACCTAGAGTGCTTGGTGTATTGGAGTAACAGTGAAGCTGGGGAGGGTCAGGTGGGGGAGTGGGGCATGACATGAGAGGCTGGGGAGGAAGGGGTACATGATGAACCATGGGCTTGCAGAGCACGTGGCAGGACACTTGGCATATGTGCTCAGGAAATGCTGTGGCTTTCCCCCCATCTCTTTTTTGGGGGGATGGCTGGAGGGACAAATGGACATCTCAGGGCAAGAAGGGAGCCTGATCCCCGGACAGCCTCCAAAAGCACCTGTGGTAGTCTGGGTTATGGTTCCAAATCTTTACATCCCTCAGCACTTCCCCAGTTATAGGTCCCTGCTCTTTGCCATGTTACTTTGCAATGACTTCCCACTGTGACTCTGACTTGACATTGCTCAGCTGTGTGACTTGCTTTGGCCAGTGGGATGTCAGCAGAGGTGCAGCGAGCAGAGGCTTGAAAAACACTTGTGCGGTTGTTCTCCTGCCATTGTCACTAGAACGTGCCCTAGCCTGGCCTGCTGGTCCTGGGAAGAGGTGGGGGCAGAGGAGAGCCACCCCAGCTGAGCCATAGATTTGCAAGCTAATTAAATGCTTGCTGTTGTTTACCACTGAGGTTTTTCCCCCTCGCTGTTTATTATGCAACACCCAGTTCCTTGCTCCAGTGCTGTCCCTGGATGCTGGGCCTTTCCCGCCTTCATCCAAGCCCAGGAGGGTGGGAAGAAAGATGATTGGGCTGAAGCCCAGGATTCTGGCCTTGAATCTGCCAAACCCTCATCCTAGGCACTGGGCAAACCCTTCCCCGTGTCGGGTCTTGGTTTTCCCATCCATAGAGTGAGACATCTCCCCCTGACTGTGAAGCCCCTCATAGATTATAGCCACAAGGAATAAGAGCTTAGTCTGTCCAGATACAGCCATGTCCCTCCCCTACTTAAAACCCTCAGTGGCTCCCTGTGGCCTTAGAGAAGTCAAAGCTCCCTAAGCCGGCATTCAAGACCCTGCATGACTACCCCCGCCCACATCTACAGCTTGCCTCTTCCTACCCACTCTTTGCTCCAGGCATGACTTATGGTTCTCACTCAGCTTCCTTATCACCCTGTGCTTGTTCATGCCTCTGGGTCTTTGCACTTGCGGTTCCATCTGTTTTCAAAGTCCGCCACTGCATTTCTCTGCTTTGTGAATTCCCATCTATAGAGTGTGTTTTGTTTTTAACTAACATTCGTCAAGCTCTTACTGTATGCCAGGTACCATGCTAAATCCTTTATATGTGTGTTCCAATTTAGTCTTCCCAGCAGCATGATGAGGTAAGTATTATTATCAACCCCATTTTAATTATGAATAAACAGAGGCTCAGAAAAGTAAATTGACTGGTTCAAGGTTATACAGCTATAAAGTGGTGAAGCCAGGACACAAATCCAGGCAGTCTGACTCCTAGTCAACAGGAAACTAGACAACAGATTTGAACCCAGGTCTGTCTGTTTCCAGAACCTTTGTATTTAGTCACTTTTCCATGCCTCCTCTGCCTGCAGAATTCCTATGCAAGTGCATGAACTATATTCTTTCAACCTACAAACATTTTTTGAGCACCTGCTTGGTGCCAAGCGCTAAGCCAAGCTCTTCAGGAGCAGTCAGTTCCTTAATCCTCACACTGGCCCTAGGCAGTCACCATTTTTACTGATCCCATTTTGCAGATGAGGACAACTGAGGTCCAGAGAGGTGAAGTGAAGGTCATGCAGCCAGTAAGTGGTGAAGTTGGGACACATACCCAGGCAGTCAGATGCCCAGGCCCAAAGTTGACCTCTTGGCCACACTGACTCTCAAGTTGCCATAAGCTTCAAGATCCAGTTCAGACACCATCTCCAGAATGTTGAATAGTGGAATTCCAGGGGATTCATGGCTTTGGCCTCTCCATCAGCCCCCTCACCCAGGGGCTTCACAGCTGACAATGCAGCATACAGTGTGGTTTGGACTGAAGTAGGGTACCTGATAACACTGTCAGGCACCCCCCCCTCTAGTTTCCAGCCTGATGTACCGACACCCAGCTCCCACCCCACCTCAACCCTACGCCTTGGGCCTCAGGCTCTGAATCCAAACAAACATGAAGCCAAATGCCTTTCACTTTGTCCCTTCCAACTCAGTGATTTTGGAGGAGAATAAATACCGAAGCCACTGGCATGAATAAAAATTAATGTAGAATCGTGCTAACTGTGCAGGGATGCTTTTTAAAAAGAAAAAATCCTCAATTTAAAATCTCAACGCAAACAGACTCTTATAAGGTCAAATGAAAGATAAATGCCTCTGGAAAGCAAAGAAGTCGTCATTTGGGCTGAATTCTCTCTCTCTCTTTCTCTCATTTCCTCTGCCTCCCCTTCATTCTGTCGCCCATCTACATTTCTTTTTAGTCCCTGTCTTTGCCTCTCCTCTCACCAGTCACTTGCTCTTCCTGACTGTGTGTTTGCATGTGTCAGTTTCTCACTTTTAATTCAGTGCAGAATTTCAACCTCAGGAGAGTAGTATGACCTTGGTGAAGTTATTTTTCAGCTTTGTGCTTCAGTTTTCCAATCTTCATAAAAGGGAGTATAATTATTCCTTGCAGAGGGACACTAAGCCTAGCAAGACAGTCCTTCGTAAAGGAAAATGATGCTTCCAACCAGTGATGGGCAGTCTCACCCACCCTCTGGGTTTGGGCCTGGAAGGTGGGCAAAGATTAGGAGCAAGAACCATCTGGTCACCAAGAGATGCCAATGAACCACTGTGGTGAATGGTCTTCTGACCTTGGCCTTTTTACTGTCTGATTCAGCCTAGAATTATCCTAAGAAGATGATTCTGGTTTTTAAAAAAGGAGAAGCTGAGAGAAAGGCAAGGCCTAGTGAGGAAGAGTCTCCTCAAAGGTGAGATAAAAGACACAGTGAATGGGAAAATAACCACATGACAAATTTGAATTAAAGTCAGAGGATTGTGATTAGCAGAAGGAAATGCCCTTGACAACTAAGGGAGAACAAAATCCTGGGAAAACCCTATTGGAATGGGAGGCACTAGGCTGTGATCTCTTTAGGGAAGGGAATCACATCTTTCCTGTTCACTGTATCTCCCCAGGGCACAGCAGAGGTCTTGACTTCATAAATATTTGTTGAACAACCAACTTAATGAATGAGTTTATCTATTCCTGGAGCCCCCTAAGATAAAGACTAGACACGATTTTCCCTAGAGCACAGCATGTGCTCATCAACCATTGGCTGAATATTGAATATGTGAGTTTTCTGGTTGCAGATTTGCTGCTACTACCCAGGTATCTCTTGAGGACAAAGTGGATATGAGAGGGGAAGGGGGGCATCTTCAGGGTGGAGCAGGAAGCGGGGGCACATGAGTAGCCCAGGCATCTCTACCTGGTCAACTTGAGACATTTTGATAATGGGAGGCAGAGGGCTGGATCGAAAGAATGACAGTAGCCCACGTATCATCTCCTTCCAAGGGGCACCAAGCCAGTAGACTGAGAGAAGAGGGATGGGACAATGGAAACACTGGAACTGACAGCTTTTTGGCCCAGTAAGGCACTTGACTGGGAGTCAGGAGCACTGGCTTCTAAACTCAAATCGCAACAAGAACATCAGGAAAACACCCAAGAGCCTGCTAACCAATAAGATCTGATATAGTCCTATATCAAGACTGGGTTTCCCAGGAGGCAGACTCAGAGATGGAGCTCAGTATACAGGGTGCTTATTAGGGAGTGCTCTTAGGGTCAACACCTGTCATGAGAAGGGAAAGGACTGGGATTGAACAGGGGGAAAGTAGAGCTGTAATACAGCCTCCACAGAGGTCTCAGCCAACCCTATGGATGGTTCTGAAGCTAGGATGACATGTCAGTTGTCCAGAGTTGGGACGGGCCTTTACACTTCCATATAAACCAGTTACTGATGTAGCCTGCCCCAGGAAAATGTGTTATGTCGAGTGAAGCAGCTCTCTTCAGCTGAGGCAATCCCTGTAGGGGACTGACAGCTGGTGACTTTCTGATGATGACACCCCCCATTGGTGGAAAAAATCCTTCAGTTCTTGGGGCTTCCCTGGTGGCACAGTGGTTGAGGGTCCGCCTGCCGATGCAGGGGACACGGGTTCGTGCCCCGGTCCGGGAAGTTCCCACATGCCGCGGAGCGGCTGGGCCCGTGAGCCATGGCCGCTGAGCCTGCGCGTCCGGAGCCTGTGCTCCACAACGGGAGAGGCCACAGCAGTGAGAGGCCCACGTACCGCAAAAAAAAAAAATCCTTCAGTTCTGAAGGGGGACCTGGGTGTGCATCACAGCATCCAATGTAACTTGCTACTTACTTCCATTAACACTAAACCTTATTGCAATCCTACAAAATAGATATTATTACCTAGTTTCACAGATGAGAAAACTGAATTTTGGACAATGTATCTACTGGGCTTTTCCCAAGCCACACAGCTAGTAACTATTAGTGGTGGAGCTAATTCAAACCCAGATCTTTTTGGCTCTTAACCCCTTCCTTTTTCAACTACATCTCACTGGCTTGAGATTCATTCACACAACCCAAAATTCTACCTGTTCACTCTGAAGCCTTTGACAGATGGCCTCCTCTCCATGGGGCTCAGCCTCTCCAACTACAAAATGAGGGGTTTAAAGTAATCTGAGATTCTTAACCAGGAGTCCACAAACCCCATGAAATAATAGGCTAAGTTTGGTATATATGAGCAAAATTTTGGACTTGTATATATTTCTGGTGAGAGGGTCCTAAAAGGTTTTTGAATCCCCAAAGAGGTTGAGACATACCAGACTGGATGCTCTAAGTTCCTCTTCAGCTCACATGTGCTGCAATTCTGCACCCTTGAGAGCCGAAAGATCACAGCCCCAAAGCTATTCAGCACCACGGACAGAGCCACAGGCCGCTGTCTTCTGTGGCAAGGTCCCACCAACTTTTATACTGACCCAAAGAATGGATGATGGAAGACCCTTGACTACCCAGAATCAGTGAGATAAGAAGTCAGAGCTTGTAATAGATACAAATGGTTTTTCCTCTCCCTCCTGTTTTTTGTGAAAGAGTCCCAAATGTTGCAATTGTCCTCACAGTGACATTTCCTCCATCCTGGGGGCCTCTCGTTCCTCTCCTCCCAACAGTGACGAAGAGGGTATTGAGCCGGGCAGTGGAGTACCCCAGTGACGGATTAGTGCTGCCAACCACCGACACAAAACCATTTGGTGTGGGGAAATGATAGATGCTAACACTCATTTTAAACACAGGCAACTGAATTCCTGCAGACAGGCGCCGCGGCTGGAATTTAGGGCACAGCTGCTAGGTTCAGATAAGGTGCAGAATCAGTCCTGTGTACCTCGATGTTACTTAATAATGAAAATGTGGTGATTGATGCTGCTGTCTAGAGGATATAACCTCCCCATTTGGAGGTTTTCAGCTCCCAAATCATCCATTCCACCGTTTGTTTGTTTTCTTGTTTTTTTTTCTTTCTTTTTTTGGAAAGGCAATGTGGGGGAGGAGTGGATAAAGTGAGGGGATGTTTGACAGCAGGAAGCTCATGATCCTAAAGAATTTGAAAAAGTCCAAAGAGCTTAAGTTGAAAGAATTCAATTCTGGCAAGCTCACCTGGGACAGTAAGTTTAACACGAAAGACTGGGTTAGACCAGTTACTCTCAATGTTTTCATGGTCAAGGGCTTCTTTTGCTACCCACTCCCCATTTCTATGATGTCACAAAGAGCCAATCAGAGTTTCTGATACAGAACTTTACCTCCCACTTCTCCCCTGAGCTACAGGAGAGATGGGCCATTTATCTGCTACCTCCTGAACATTTCCCCTGGAGAAGCCTCAGATTCGGCATGTCCAAAACAGAGCTCATCATCCTTCTACCCAAATCTGCCCTTTTTTTCCTCACTTCAGCAAGTGGTGCTACCCATGACAGACACCTGGGCATTATCCCGGACTCCTTCTTCTTCCTCATCTCCCATGTCCAGACCCCAATCCTGCTATTTTTATCTCCTGGATTCCTCTCTCTTGAATTCACCTACTTTTCTGTATCCCCATGGCCTTAAAATACAATCTCGCCTTCTTTTCCCTAAATAGCCTTTGCAGCTTCAGTTTTTCTCTCCAATCCATCTTCCATCTTGAACATGAGTAATTTTCCTAAACAGAAACATACATGTTCCTCCTCTGCTTAAAACCCTACAGTGGCATCTAACTTCCTCTAGGACAAAGTCCAGTTTCCTTATTTTAGTACCCAAGCCTTTTAAGATCTGGTCCCAGCCTGTATCTGCAGTACACCCGTCAATGTACCTCACACTCTTTGCTGGAGCTATCAATACATGAAACACGTGCGATCTCTGCCTCCTTGCCTTTGCATGTGCTGTTCTCTTTGCCTTGCAGGCCCTCCGTCCTCTACATCTTCTTTAAGACTCTATAATGTTTTCTACTTAGAGAAAGGTTTCTTTACGATCCTCCACAACTCCTGACAATGTTGATTTCTCTTTTTTCTGTGCCATTGTAACTATAGTCACCCCGTAGTACAGTGATAGGTAGCCGTCATCACCTCACTTGCTAGAACTGGGTTCAAACCCCTGTTCCACCATTTATCAACTGTATGATCCTGAGCAAGTTGTGTACTCTCTCTGACCCTCAGTTTTTTCCTCTATAACATGGGGATAATAATAGGACCCATCTCATCAGGTGGTTTTGAGGATTAGATGCTAGATGTAAGTGATCTAGCATGGACGCTGGCACACAGTAGATGCTTAATAAATATTAATTGCCCAGTAGGGAGATGTTGTTAAGCTAGAGCCCAGGGAAGATGACAAGTGCCTGTCTCAGGTCAGAGTCCTGGAAACAGAGTGTGAGAAAGATTGAGTACACAGGATTTACTGAGGAAGTGCCCTTAAGAAAAACCAGTAAAGGAGGGAGGGAAGCAGGAGAGGGAAAGGAAAGAGGACAAACACAGATGTCATCTCTGGTTATCCACGGGGGGCTCTGGAGCATACGCCCCATTGTCACACATCATCGGCTGTGAGCTGCCTCTGGGAGGGAGATGGAGGGTGTAACCTCCCAGAAGAGGTGGCCTGGTCAGTGAGGGCAATTTTGCAGAGAAGGGAGCAGCTGTTGAGGGGGCATCCAACCCTACAGCAGCAGGGGGATGGGTATGCCTGCCTGGGAAAGAGGGTCTGGATGCGGTACCAGAAAGACCCACTACAGTGTCTTAGGAGAGAGTCACTGCTTTCAGGGCACTGAGAGGTTGTTCATGGAATAAAGGCAGAGTCCAGACTTTCTAGCTGCCTCAAGTTTCATTCACTCAATAATTCATGTATCCACTCTGAAGTTATTTATTGAGCATCTCCTATGTTCCAGAGACGTTACTAGGCTCTGGAGAAAACCTTGGAGAGCAAAAGGTGCCCGTAGGGACCTCATAGTCAAGGGCAAGTGACAGATGATTGTCAAATAATCACACCAAAAGACAAAGGTCTCTGAAGAGAAGGAACTCGGCTTTGTGAGGATGTATAACAGAGGGACCCAGGTCAGCCTGGAGGTGAAGGAAGGCTTCCTGGAGGAGAGACTTTTGAGTATAGGTCTGAAGGATGAGTTTACCAGTGAAAGATGGGGTTGTAATTAGGTGGGGAAGGGGGGATGTGTGGCTCTCTTCCTACTTCTTTCTTACAGTCCTACGAAAATTGGAGGGATTGCCACTGCCTTAAAGCTGTTGTCAATCATTTACACTTGAGTATGGATGAGATTTTAATTCTTTTCTGAGAAGAGTTTGCTGAAGAGGAATGAAGAGAAAGTCTGGGGGCAATAAATACTTTGGAGAAAAGTTATTTTAAAAAAAACACAGGGCTTCCCTGGTGGCACAATGGTTGAGAGTCTGCCTGCCGATGCAGGAGACACGGGTTCGTGCCCCGGTCCAGGAAGATCCCACGTGCCGCGGAGCGGCTGGGCCCGTGAGCCATGGCCGCTGAGCCTGCGCGTCCGGAGCCTGTGCTCTGCAACAGGAGAGGCCACGACAGTGAGAGGCCCGCGTACCGCAAAACAAACAAACAAACAAACAAAAACAGAAAAGGGGAGTTGGGCAGAAAAGGAAAGCAAGAGCTTTGAGAAAAGCTTGATTTTGCATCGTGCAGCTGCCCCACCTTCTCTTATAGCTTCTCTCCCTCTCTCATGCAAGCTTTAGAAGCTGGGGGGGGGGAAAGCTTGGCCTGGAGCCACCCATGCCCAGGGTCTGCTTTGCTTGAAGCCAGAGGTGGCAGCCGCCTATGCAACACGATATAAAATCCTCCTCTCTGCCCAATCTTGCTGCCAACTTGCCACTGGTCACTGCCTGAAATTCCCACCATTAGCATCTCAAAGCCTAGGCTAGTGCCAGGAGCCTGGTTCTCATTCTGGCTCTCTTCTTCTGACATTGGGCATGTCCTTTCCTTTCTTACACACAAGGGAAGGCCTGGACTCAATTTCTCTGAGGTCCCTGCAGCCCTAGCTGTCTGTTTATTTCTTCCTCACTCACTATTGCCCTACTAAGATTGCAAACTCAAGGTGGTGATCTGGGGACTGCCTAGAGGGCTGGGGGATGCCTGAGCACCTGGAACCCAGGCAGGGCCCCTTTCTCAGCCTTCTGGCTCTCAGAGGAGTTGGGAGGGAGGAAGGCACTGGAAGAGGCCTTTGGCCCCTTGTGGACCTTTAAGTGCCGCGAAATGAATTCTACTCCCCAGATTGCTGCCTGCGGCTGTCAGACACGCATCAAGGTCAGGGGTGTGCATTTGCCCCAGACACAGCAATAATGGCTTCTAATGGACTGTAAACGGGTGAAGTTTGCTGCAAAGATGCTGCCACTGCTGCTGGAACAATAAAAGCTCCTTTCTCCTTAACCCTTTCCTGGATTTTGACCGCACCATAACTGAACTATCTCTAAACAGTGCCTTCTCCAAAGACTATCTTGCCTGACATCTCATCCACCCTTAAACAACAGGTCAAGAGGAAAGCTATTATTATGTCCACTGTATAGATGGGAAAACTGAGGCCCAGAGAGGGAAAAAGACTTGCCTGAAGTCTCAGAGTTACGATGTGGCACAGTCAGGACTAGAAATCAAAGCTTCTCTGGTCTCATAGTCCACGATGCTGTGAGACCCTGCTCTACTCCGTCTGCAGCCTGCTAATGCTTTGCGGTGGACTTTGCCAGAAGTTGCAAGAGAAATAAAAAGTGACCTTGAGGACCAGAGTTCTAAATGAAGGCCTTTGAATCAGACCAACCTGAGTTCAGATCCTGATCTGCCTTGTACTTGCTGTGTGACCTTGGACCCATTAATTAACCTCCCTGAGCCTCAATTTCCTCTCCTAAGATGGAGCAATAGGATGATCGTGAGGGTTGAGGGAAATTGTGTGCATGAAATGCCTGGCACAGAGGTCTCAGTAAAGGTCAGACTCCTCTCATGCCCCGTCTTGAGTAAAGCTGAGATGTCTGAGGCTTCCTAGAGGATGTGACCCTAGCATTGGGGCTGCCACATGAAAGGCAGTGACCCAGGTTCCAAAACCCACCCCTCCTCTAGGGACCCTGGGGGACACTGTCCCCAAGGTCATCTTGCACCAGGCAGGCAGAGAGCAGTGCCCCCTCCCTCCCTCCAGCCCACACTAGAGGGCAGGAGTGAAGACAGTGTGGGCCATAAATAAGGCCAACGAGGAGGCAGTAACTGGGTGGCCACGTCCCGTCATGCTGCTACTTTTAGTGCCGCCACCGTCACAGCGAGGCCGCAGGGGCTCTCCCGCCCTACCCCTCCATGCTGCCCTTCACCCCCCAAATGGAGATCTGTCTCCTCTTACATCAGCTTCTCCCGGTGGATCTCAGAAGAGGGACCCTTGTCCTCCGCTACAGACGCACACGTGTTCATGCTGTCACCCCCCCGACTTTATTTCTCTCTATAGCCCCTTTCACCATGTGACATAGTGATCCTTTATTTACTTATTTTTTTGTCGCCTGTTTCTCCCCAGCAGACTATCTCCTCTCACCAGACTCCCTGAGGGCAGAGATTTTGTGTTTTGCTTACTGCTCTATTCCTAGCACCTAGAACAGCACCCAGCACTTAGTCGGTGCTCAATAAAGTGCGGAACGTACGTATGCACTCGGCCACTCTTTGTTATCTCATACTTCATTCAAAGCATATTGATGCTAATAAATGAACCTATCAGTTGCAGGTACCGGGTGAACTGCTGGTGGCATCTAAATGAACCACACAGCCCCCATCCGTGCCCTTGAATTGGGGGGACTCACAGCAAGGTGGCACGACAGAGGAGTTATGACTACTGACTCTGGAGTCAGAATACCTGGCCTGTGTGACCTCGGGAGAATTTCCTATACCTCTGAGCCTCAGTTTCCTTATCTGTAAAATGGGGATGGTCGAAGGCGTTGTGAGGAGTCAGTGAGGGCGTGCATTGAAATGTGCTTTGGCATAGCCTCAGGTACTAGGAGTGCTCAGTGAACAGTGGCCATTGATCTACGATTCTTACTATGTGAGCACTGATAGAGGAAGAAACCACATGCTGAGGGTCTGCTGGGAAGGAGCAAGTGATCCTGACATGGAAGGTCAAGGGTATAGTCTCCAAGGAAGCAGCATGTGATCAGGGCATCCAGGAGCCCAGCGTTCCTGGTGGAGAAGACAGAAGGAGCAAAGGCACAGAGGTGTGGGAGGAGCTGCAGGCTCCTGGTGAGTGTGTGTGTGTGTGTGTGTGTGTGTGTGTGTGTGTGTGTGTAGGGTGGGAGATGAGGAGGGAGGGGAGGTGGAGGGGGTGAGATCAAGGGAATCCTCCAATGCTGAGGGGATGAGTTTGGACACTGTCCCAGGGGTATGGGAGCCACTGAAAGGGGCTGTGCAGGCGTGGAGTGTGGCCACTGGCATTTAAAACATCTGTCTGAAGTGGCCTGGATGGGGTTAGGGGGACAGGAGGCAGAGAGGGCTTCCACAAGAGGGCTGGTATTCCGGGTGGGAGATGCTAAAGCTTAAACAGAATGTCAGGGGAGCAGCCGGGGGCTGGCAGTGGTACCCAGACCCAGTTGCCCTACTGATGGGCATTGGCCACCTGGGGTGCCCACCCTGATGCCCACCCCAATCCCCAAGAAGGTACCAGGGAAGGAAAGAGGAGAAAAACCTAGGGTTTACATCCCCTTTCCCCTCCTGAAATATCTATGACCCTCAGATACCCCAGTCATCCACCCAGTTTGGTGGGTGGAAATCCCAGCTCCTCCACCTACCAGCGGCATGACCTTGGGCAAGTCACTTCTCCCTTCTGGGTCTGCTCCTTTACCTGAAACAGGGGGGAAGGCTGAGAAGGGAATAACCCATGAGTCCTTACTCTATATCAGGCCCGCCACTCGCAGGGGAAATGCCTCTTCTCTTGGGTAGTTATAAGAATTCCACATGAAGCCTCCAGAAGGAACCTGGTACTCAGTGGGGGCTCAGTCAGCACCCTCCCTTCCTCCCCCGCCCGCTTTTCTTACTTCCTTAGCACTCCAAAGAGGTCTTGTGTTTTCAGTTCTCTGCTCTGGAATATCTGACCCATGTGAGCATTATCACCTGGACAGGACTTCATAGTTTACACAGCATCTTCAGCTCCCTTAGTTCACTGGATGCTCCATATCAGAGGAATTTTGAGCTCCATTGTATGGATGAGGAAACAGGTCCAGAGAGGTTAAGCAACTCTCCTAAGGTCGCACAGGATTCAAACCCAGGACTGTTTGGTCCGAACCCAAAGTGTTTTCCCTTAAACCTTGCCTCCTCCCCAGCACGTGGATTTCCTGAAGACAGGGCCCATCTGCTGTGGCTCCATCCTCCAAAGTATCTCCCCCTAAGCGTGTGTGTGTGTAAACAGGCAGAAGGTGTCACGGGATGCTCCTGGATTCCTTGAAACCTGCTACAGGCCACGTTCCTTACATTCCTTCTCTCTCATCTTTGTGATGGATTCTGTGAGCTGGGACTTGTTCTCTCCAATTACAGATGCAGAAACCAAGGCTCAGAGATGTGCCAGCTCCGGGGTCAGAGGTGGGGAGGAAGAGCTGAGATTCAACCCCACAGCTGCATGAATCCTTGCACCAAAGTGTCCCTCCATGGGCAGGAGGCTGCTGGTCCAGGTAACAGGGATGCCACAGTTGGTGGGGGAGGAGAAGCAGGGCAGGGACAGCTGTGTGCAAAGGCCTTGTTTGGGTTAGATCTCTGCCTGGGGTCAGGGCTGGGCCCGGCCAAGTGTCCTTGGGTCACAGCTCAGCTGACTTCTCCTCTCTGTCCCTGGAGACCCCTCTCCAACGAGCTTCCTTGCTGGCCTTCCTTTGGCTTCTTCAAGCATAGGAGGACCCTCTGGGCAGCCAACAGGTGCTTGCTGTCCACTTTGAAGACCTTCCCCTGGAGTATGGCTTGGGGGCAAAGTCTCATCAAGAGTCAGGCCCTGTCCAGAAGCCACAGATCTAACCAGTGCTTCCCTCAGTCCCTACTTAAACCTCTCTGGGCTACAGACTTGGTCCCACTGACTCCTCAAAGGCCCAAGGGGTCAAGGAGGTCAAATTACTCAGTCCCCGATTAAGGCAGATTGAAATTCAAGTCCCACCCTCGCCACCCCCTTCCTGAGAACCTTTGGAGAAGCCACTTTACCTCTTGGAGGCCTCGTTTTCTATTTAGATTTATATGGGGCTAATCCTTGCTGAGGGAGTCTTATTCCCATTTTGCAGATTGGGACACTGAGGCTCAGAGAAGAGAAGTGAAGTGATGGAAACAGGCAGTCTGGTTCCAGGGTCTGAGATGCTCTCGACTTCTATCTTAAAATTAAGTGTAGTAGAAACCTCATTGCCTACGGAATTACACTAACCCTGTGCTTTCATCTCAGCTTCACAATATATTAGTTTTGTGGTCCAGGGCAAGTCACCTGCCCTCTCTGAAACTTAGTTCCTCACCCATAAATTGTACATCTTTGCAAAATGATGAGAATACATGGTAATGAGTGTGAAAGGGCCAGGTATATAGTAGATGCACTGTAAGGCAGCTCCAGCTACTGTTTCTCCATCTGTAAAACAGGAAGGTGGCACCAGAAGATCTCTCACTGGAGGGTCAAGTCCAACCCTCAGCTCCCATGAGAACTGTTGACGTGGGCAGGGCTGTTCAGGTGTCCCCAGACCACCCTGGGCAGGCTCCCAGTTTCATCCTTCCACGAACAAGTGACCTGCAAAGGGAGGGGTTGGCTTAGGGATGGTCTGCCGGAGGGGAGGATGAGAGGTGGACAGGTGAGTGAGGGGAGGATTTTAGAGACATTGACTGTCAGCCACCAGAGCTCCAAGTGTAGGGCTGGGCTCCAAGTACAGTCAACTGTAGAGGACTTGGGCCCCTGAAGGGAAGCTCAGCTGAGGCTCAGACCCAGGGGAAAAGGCAAGGACACAGTTAACAGAATGTGGCTTTGTTCCCGGGAACAGAGTGAAAGCCTTAGCTTGGCAGAAATGATGCTCAGGAAACTGATGTACTAGGAGGTGCCACCCTGCGATACAAAGAGCATCGGTGCATGTGATCAAATTGTATGAAACACACACACACACATACACACACACACACACACGTGAATACAAGTAAAGCTGGGGAAATCTGAATAAGGTCAGCGGACTGTATGTTCATATCCCGGTTGGGATATCGTATGATAGTTTTGCAAGATGTCATCATTGGGGAAAACTGGTAAAGGGTGCATGTTATCTCTCTGTACTGTATCTTCCAACTTCATTTGAATGTACAATTATCTCAAAATAAAGGTTTAATTGAAAACTGACGGACAAAGACAGACAGACACACACACACACACAGAATGGGGTCTAGAGTGTCTTGAGTCCAAATCCCAGCTCTGCCCCTTTCTCATTTTGTGGCCTCAGGCAAGTCTTTTTACCCCTTTGACTCTCAATTTCCTTATCTAAAATGGAAATAAAATACAAGCCATTTAGAACTGAAAGGCAATGAGAGTGTGTCATATCCCCACTGGTGGCATGCAGACAAGAAAATATTCAGAGGGAGATTTATAGCTTTTAATGCATTTGTTAGAAAGCAAGATTGAAAAATCAAATTAATTAAATCTTCCGTTCAAGGTAGTAGAAAATAGATCCATCAAAAATGGAAGGAAGGAATTTTAAAAGATCAAAGCAGAAATGGACAAATCAGAAAATGAGATGGAGATGATAACACTTACAAAGTAGAGCTGTGGCGAGAATGAAGTAGGATCATTCATTCACTGGAGAAAAGTGCGTGGCACACACTGTTATGTCCGGCACATCCTGTATTCCAGGCACTGTGTTAAGTACTAGGGGGACAAAGGGAAGCAAAGCACACAGCCCTGCCCTCGGGGAGTTTTCAGTCTAATGAGAGAGGCAAAAACAGTACAGACGATGTCTAGTGAAATCAGAGGGGAAGCAAAGCACACAGCCCTGCCCTCGGGGAGTTTTCAGTCTAATGAGAGAGGCAAGAACAGTACAACGATGTCTAGTGAAATCAGAGAGGAAGCAAAGGGGGCTGGAGGAGTCTCCAGAGACAGCAGGAAGTGTTTTCCCCGGAGCTGATATCTAAGGTAAGCACAAAGGATAAATGGGGTTGTGGTAAGAGTGTTTCTGGCAGTGAAAAAGGCAAGTACCAGTGTCTGATGCAAGACAAGTTATGCCCCAGAAGGAAAAACAAGCATTCCTGACATTCACTGAGTACTTACAACCACCCTGTGAGGTCAGGACTATTATTATCTCCGTTTGTAGTTGAGGGGATTGAGGCTCAGAGAGGTTCCTTAACTTTCCTCAGATACTTCAGCAAGAAGTGATGAAGTAGGGGTTGAACACAAAGGCTGAGGCAAAGCTTACATACTTCATGGGGGTGTGATTCTGGGGCAGCAAGAATGAGGGGGAAGGGGAAGTGAGGTAGAGAAGAGGGTAACACACAGTGATATGTTTCCAAGCTGGCCCCAGATTGGAGTCAATGCAGCGGGGCGCTAGGTCATGTGGGGTGGCACATCCACAAGCCATGTGAGCCTCCATTCTTTGGAAGAGTCCATTCATCTGTGGCTCCATCCTCTCTCCCGACTGAGTATTCCCAGTTTACTCCATGGGGTGCTGTTACTTGGCATCTCTGGGAAGCCACTGGGGAAGCCAGATCCCATGCCCTGCACGTGGTTCTTTATCTGAATGTGAAAGAGCCCGAGCTTCCCTCAGATTGGGCTGGACCCAAGTGTCAGCTGCTGCAGCCTGGCAAGCTTGATGGAGCCCATGCTGAAGGGAAGGCTGGTCCTCACTCAGAGGAGACTCAGGCGGCTGGGTTAGACGATGAGGCAAGGGCAGAGGCAGGGCTCGCCATTGAACAAGAGGGCTCAGGTGGGAATGAGTCAGTCAGAGAAGATGCATAAACTGGGTCTGGGGCACCAGGTCGGCCTGATTCTGGAATTTATGCACAAGTGGCCAGAGCTGAGTTTGCAGAGGTGGGCAAGGGCCCAAAGCCCAGAGCCTTACTGGTTGACTGGAGAAATGGGACTTGATCTGCAGGGCAGTGGGGAGCCATGGGAGCATCCTGAATGCCTGGCTGGATGGCTGGCACCAAGAGCAACTCAGGACAAGCTAGATCCCATTGGTGGGGAGTCGGGGGCTGCCCCATCGCCCACTCAGCGCCCCCTCCCCCAGGTCCAGCCGTGACGACTGCAGCGCACATCCTTCAGTGTGACACTGGAACATCGCTGGGGGAGTGGAGGGTGACGGAACGCCATCCCGTGCGGTAATGGCTCCAGCGCCAGGAGGAAAATGACATAAATAATATCCCATTAGAGGCGCCGAGCTGCTCTGCTGAGTCCTTGTTTTGCTGGCAACATTATGGGCTTCATAAACAGATTCATTTATTTTCCATCCCTCACTCTTGTGAGGTTGGGGGCTGGGGGGTGGCTGCCAGGGAAGGTGACTGGGGGCTGCAGAGGCGATGAGGGGCAGGAACAGCCGGATCCTCCAACCTCAGCCGCACACCTGCCTGCCTGTCCCACCCCTAGCCTTTCCCATACTCCCCTTCTCCACCTGGAATGCTCTCCCCAGCTCAGTCTTTAGCAATCACACTGCAGGACTTCCTTGGTGGTCCAGTGGGTGAGACTCTGTGCTCCCAATGCAGGGGGCCCAGGTTCCATCCCTGGTCAGGGAACTAGATCCCGCATGCTGCAACTAAGAGTCCGCATGCCGCAACTAAAGACCAGGCGCAGCCAAAATAAATAAATAACTAAATAAAATATTTAAAAAAAAAGAAATCACACTGCTTCCTTCATGACCCAACTCCCTCCCCCATGCAGCCTTCCTTGATTCCCTGTTCTTATGGGACCTCAAGGCTCCCTTAGCTCTTGTCAAGGAAGGATGGCATCCTGGGAGGAGTGCTGGTGACAGACAGATCTGGGTTCAAGTCCTGACCCTGCCACTTGGCAAGCTTGGTGACTTGGGTAAGTCCTCTAACCTCTCTGAGCCTCAGTTTCCTCTTATGAAAGGCAGTGATAAGAATACCTTATAGGCGTGTTGAGAGAAATATCTTTTAGGCTTGTCTGACACACAGTAGATTTCCATATATAATTGCTCTTCTTGTCCCCTTTGTTTTGTACATAGGAATTTGGGTTCTCTTTTCCTTAAAGGGACAACTGATTTTCCTGCCTCTGTCACCTCCTGGAGTCTAGACTTGGCCTTGCATGGTAAGTCTTCAGGGCAGCATTGAGGATGTAGCTAGAAGAGCTCTAGGCTAGGAATGTGGGCTCTGGGTCTTGTCCCAACTTGAACATCGATGAGCTGTGTGACTTTGGGAAAGTCCCTTCCCCTCTCTGGGCTTCTCTTCCTTCAAGTGTAAAACAAAACGACATTTGTGGTCCCTGTTGGCTCCCACTTCCAGGGTCCCAAACCAGTACCTCATTCCTCTTCCTATCCGGAGATGGGCTCTGGCTTCGGGGTCAGAGAGAATCAGGCTAGGATCCTGCTCTGCTGTGTGGCCTTGGGCAGGGACTTGTCATCTCTGAGTCTCAGTTCCTTTAGCTGTGAAATGGAGAGAATAAAGCCCACTTTTCAGGGCTAATGTGATATTTTAGTGAAATCATCAATTCAGTGGTATTTACTGAGCACTTATTATGTGTCAGGTGCTATTCAAGGTCCTGGGGACACAGCAGTGATCAAGACAGTGATCCCTTCCCCCTTGGCAAAGCTCATATTTTAGTGGAAGAAAGAGAGACAAAAATCAACCATCACATAAATAACTGCATAATTACCAACTGTGATACATGTCATGAAGAAAAATAAAATGGAACTAGGAGGATCTGACCTAGTGCCTTTAGTTAGGGAGGGCTTCCCTGAGGAGGTGACACCTGAGCTGAGATCTTGTCCTGGTTATTGATGCTGCATGACAACTGAACTTAGTGGCTAAAACAACAGCAATGATTTTGTTGTTGCTACTGGTTTCTGTGGCTCAGGGATTTGGAAAGGGCTCTACTGAGCAGTTCTGGCTCAGGGTGTCTCAAGGAGTTTCAGTCAGATGGTGCTGGGGCTGGAGCACCTGGGGGCTGCTGGGTATCCCTTTCTCTCTCTGCATGTACTCTCAGGGCTTCTCCATGTGGTCTCTCTGCATAGGCCAGCTTGAGCTTCCTCATAGCATGGTGTCCTCCAGACAGTCATGCTGCTTACCTGGTAGCTCAGGGCTCCAGAGTCGGTGTCCCCAACCTCTATTCAGAAGTGTTCTAGTGTCACTTCTGCTGCATCCTATTGGTTATAATCAAGTCATAAGCCCACCCCAAATGAAGGGGGAGAGTGTCAAGGTTATATTTTATGAACAACATGTAGGATGTGACCATCTTTGGAAAATACACTCTTCAATAGATCTAAAGGATGAGTAGGAGTTAAATAGGGGAAGAGGAGAGAGAAGAGGTTCTAAGAAGAGGGATAGTTAGTAAGGAGACCCTGGGGTGGAGGACACTATCTGTCCTGGCACTGAGGAAACATTCAGGATCACAGTGGTGAATGAGACAAAAATCCATGACCTTTTGGAGCTTACCGTCTAGTGGGGAACACAGAAAATAAATAAATATATAAATAAATAAACAACATAGTTTACGGTTGTAATAAGTGCTGGGAAGGGCATACATTGGTGCTGTGATAGAGTGAACTTAGAGGCTGGGATATTATTTCAGGCTAGGAAGACCTCTTTGGGGAGGTGTTAACTGAGCTGAGATCTGTGGTTGAGAAGGAGCTGGCTGGGCATGCAAGGAACTGGGGAGAGAGCTTTCCCATCAGAGGGAACAGCATATGCAGAGACCAAGAGATGGGAAAGGACTTGGCAGTGTAGCTGGCACTTGAAGAGCAAGTGGGCAAGAAGGTACGATGTGATGATGGACAGGAGGGGAGACCAGAATCTGCAGAGCCCTGGCAAAGAGTTTGGATTTCTTTCTCTTTTTTTTATTTTTTAAAATAAATTTATTTATTTTTGGCTGCATTGTGTCTTCGTTGCTGTGCGGGCTTTCTCTAGTTGCGGTGAGCAGGGGCTACTCTTCGTTGGGGTGTGCGGGCTTCTCATTGCAGTGGCTTCTCTTGCTGCAGAGCACGGGCTCTAGGTGCGCAGCCTCAGTAGTTGTGGCACGCAGGCTTAGTCGCTCCGCGGCATGTGGGATCTTCCCGGACCAGGGCTCGAACCTGTGTTCCCTGCTTTGGCAGGCGGATCCTTAACCACTGCGCCACCAGGGAAGTCCCTGGATTTATTTCTAAGTGTGAAGGAAGTCATTGGGGGGTTTGAAGTAGGGGAGTGATATGATCTGATTCTGTAATAAAGATCCTTCTGGCTCATGTGTGGACAGTGGAGTTTAGGGGCAGGAAAGGAAGAAGGGAGCCCAGGCAAGAGATGATGGTGACCTGAACCAGGGTGGTCCCAGTGGAGCTGATGATGAAAAATGGACAGGATCATGACAGACTCAGAGGTAAAACCAACAGAACCTAGTGATTGGATATGGAGCATGAGGAGAAGGAGTAAAAAAGAGGAGCCTCAGGTTTCTGGCAAATCTTAATCTCATTTTGCATCCCAGAGAGGTTAAGTGACTAGCCCACAGTCACACAGCATATCCATGGTACCACCAGAAACAGCATTATACCCGACAGTCAGTGCCACCCTCTGGGTCAATCCTGGGCCTAGGGATGTTGCTGTCGTGGGGTCCTCGGTCCTCCTCTCTGTGTCTGTCCTGCCCCACCCCTCCCATAACCCCTCCTCTCTCCTCCTGGGATGCTGGCAGCTCGGCTGATGCAGGCCCAGCAGGTGTGCCTTGTCAAACTGTCGGCATGATGAACAGCCTCCCTTGGCCGAACAGATAACAGTACACACACAGGTCAGGGGAGCCCCATGTAGCCCATCCATCAGGCCCAGGAGCGGGCGGAGGGCCGGTACACCCTCGTGCCTGGTATCTACCACAGATGTGCTTTTCCCCCAAAGTTAACAGGAAGAGTGACAGCCAGGCATCTGACATCAGCAGGGCTGGTGCTTGCAGGAGCTAGCCAGGGCCCCCCTTTCTCCCTCAGCCTCTGAAGACCCCTTCATGCCTTCCCCAGGAGGAAGCCTCGGCCTCCTGGTTGTAGAGACACTCAGAGCCACAGAACTGCAGACTCTTCAAGCCTTGAGCACTGAATCTTTGAAAATTAGCCACACAGAATCCTCCATTCCTAGAGGCAAGATCGTGTGGTGGTTGAAAGCATGGACTTCGGATGCTGCCTAGCCTTCTTGGGTTCAAATGACTTCATATCTCCAGGCCTCATTATGAGGATAATAATGTCTACACCACGGGTGGCAGATTCCAGGCGCTACTCTTTGTAAAGTGCTTAGAACATTGCCTGGCACATAGTACATCTCTTACTATGTTAGCAGAGATAAAGAGCTCTTAAAGACACAGTGTCTTAAATTCTCGGTCTTAGAGACACAGAACCTTAAAACCTTTGAATCTTCTTAGGGACATGGATTTTCAGAATCTCGCTATTATAGACTATTACAGTCACACCTGCAGTGAGAGTGCTAAGGGGTGGCTTCGTGGGGCTTTAACTCTCTAATTTCCATTAGCCATTTCTCCTTTCTTTCACATGGACAGCTGATAGTTTCTCAAACTTATGTAGTTTGTTCTTCGAATATAGCGTCAAGCCCCTCTTCCAACCAGTTTGTTGCACCCACATAGAAATTATTGGGCATCCACTGCACAGCACCTCACGGCCCCTGTATACTCGATCTATCCACCCATCCATCCCCCCATCCATATGCCCATCCTTGCTCCCTCCCATCCATTTATTTTCTCCCTTCCTTCCTTCCCTCCTTCCTTCCTTCCTTTCTTTCTTCCTTTCTCTCTCTCTCTCTCTCTCAGCACCCTCCTTCCTTCCTTCCTGAAAAAAGTACAAAGAGCAGAAACACTTCTCCCTCCCTCCTGCCCTCCAATATCTATGTGCTATGGTCTGGGGCGACAAATCAAAGATAGCCCCTGCCCTTAAAGCCTACAGAGCCTAGAGTATTACTTCATAGAGTATGTTCCTCAAGATACTGTCCTTCCAGACACTTGTTGAAAAAAAGGTTCAGAGTCAAGTCAAGAATGGAGGGGCTTCCCTGGCGGCGCAGTGGTTGAGAGTCCGCCTGCCGATGCAGGGGACATGTGTTCGTGCCCCGGTCCGGGAAGATCCCACGTGCCGCGGAGTGGCTGGGCCCGTGAGCCATGGCCGCTGAGCCTGTGCGTCCGGAGCCTGTGCTCCGCAATGGGAGAGGCCACAGCAGTGAAAGGCCCGCGTACCGCAAAACAAACAAACAAAAAAGAATGGAAATGCTAAGTGCAAGCACTCTGTCCTGCAGATCTGCCAGGCTCGTTAGTTACCACATTGAAGACTAGTAACAAGTCAGTTGTTAAGAGCCCAGGCTCTGTAGTCAGACAGTTCCTTCATCTACCAAATGGGCATAGTAATTAATTAATTAGTTAATCAACAAACGAACTTCTGTCCTCAAGGAGCTTACAGTCTAGTAGAATATAAGCTAACAGATTGATTGGACTACAAAGGAATAAGGTAATGTATGCACTTAGCATAGTGCATAGCACTTAGCATAGTGCCTGGCATATAGTAAATGCTCAGTAAATGTTACCCTTAAAGGCTCTGAAAAGTCTGGCAGTAGACCCTTCTTAAACCCAGGGCTTTCCAAACTTATTTGGCCTTGAAACCTCCCTCTCTTTTTTCTGCTATAGCCTGTACACGTGCTCACACACACAGAGACACACAAAGATACAAGTAACTACTACTGCTGGATAGTAAAATATTAATCAGGCTTTACGGAATTGAGAATATCTCATCTCTTGTTTTACTTTAAAATGACCACATTTTGTGTAAATCTGTTCCTAAGAGGGTGGGCAATGGTGTTCACTTTCGTCAGTTCTCTCTACCAACCATGGGAGTCATTCATTCATTCAACAACCATTTATGGGGACTTCCCTGGTGGTTCAGTGGGTAAGACCCTGCCCTCCCACTGCGGGGGGCCCTGGTTTGATCCCTGGTCAGGGAACTAGATCCCGCATGCCCCCACTAAGAGTCTGCATGCCACAACTAAGACCCGGCACAGCCAAAATATGTACATACATACATACATACTAAAAAACCAAACCCAACCAAACCAAAAAAACAACCATTTACGTCATCTTCCTCCATTCTGTGCTGCATGCCTGGCACAGGGAAACAGAGATTTCTCCAATCTGTAAAGAGATCATTCTAATGCAATGTGTAGGATCAAGATATGCCCTATATATTGGGAGTTTGAAGAGAGACTGCCCATGACCATCTGGGAAGGCTTCCAGGAGGAGGTGTTGCTGAGAAAGGAGTTGAAAGGTGAATAGAAGTTAGCAGAAAAGAGGGCCCCTATAGGCATGAGTATTCCAAGAACTAGTCTGGCCTTGGCCCTGACGCCCTGGGGTCCCAGTCAACCATAGGCCCAGGAGGAAGGCAGATGTGAGCTGAAATGCTCTGGCCCCCATTTGCTACTGCTTCACTTGTGTTAGGGGTTTGCGGTCCATGGGAGGATCACCATGCTGGGAGCCTGACAGTCCTGGAGGCAAGCCCAGTCCCCTTACTCACCAGCCTGCGACCTTGAATAAGTCACTCCCCCTCTCTGAACCTCCGCTCCCTCATTGGCAAATTGGGGATAGCAAAGCTTACCTCACTGGGCTGATGTGAAGAGCAAGGGAGATGATGGATAAGGAAGTGCTTTGTAAACTGTTAAGTGCTTTGCAGACTGTCGAGTGTTGTGTATACTGTAAAGCCTTGTGTATATGCAACATGTTAGCCGCAGGTCTTAGCTCAGGGCCCAGCTTGTAACAGGGGCAGGAAGAATTGTAGAAACGAATTATTCTGCCACCTTTCGAGCTCTGTTCCTCTGATTCTTGAAATCGTTTGGGCCTTCCTGAAGCTCCTTATTAATATGCCAACACCTCGAGAGGTGTTAATGCTTTACTAGCTAATACCTTAGTTAGTACTGGCACTTTCATTAGCAGTTAACACCTTTAGTTAGCAGCTGACTCCTTAAAGGGAATCACCTCGCATTCAGCTGTGAGAAGAATGGGGCCAGGAGGGGCTCCTCGTGGTCTTGGGGCACAAGGAGCAGAAGAAAGGGGTTCTGAAAGGAGAGGAGATTGTCCAGGAGAGATATCCCTGACAGAGCTGTTTTGCCAAAGGACAGTTCTGTTGCCTCTCCCTTAACTGAGCCCCAGACAGCAGTACCCAGAATCTTCTTTCCCACCTTCCCTAGCCGAGAGACTTTAGGCAAACGACTTAGCCATCATGAGCCTCAGTTTCCTTCTTTATTGCATGGGCTATTTGGGGTCACCATGGCCAACACGACATTTTTTGAATTTGCTGTGTATTTGTAGGTGGTACAGAAACATTTTTCATTTTAAGAGTGATGCATTTATATCAGTCAGCTTAAATAATGTCGTGCTATGGTGACAAATGACCCTCCCCCAAATCTCAATGGCTTTCAACAGTAAGGTTTTATTTTTTGTTCACACTGCGTGTCGGCCACGGGTCTGCTTTGATTCTACCCTGTATCATCATTCTGAGGACCAGGCTAAGGGGTAAGCCCTGCCTACAATGCTGCTGGTTACATGGCAGCAGGAAAAGAACAATGGCAGAACCACATGAGAGCTTTAAAGCTTCCATTCAGAGAAGACGCGCACAGTTCTGCTTACATTTCATTAGGCAAAGCAAGCCATGTGGCCAAACCTGATGGCAATGAGGTAGGAGGAACAACCCTTCGCAGGGAGGCACCTGGTAATAAGGGCAACAAGTATCTTTTTTTTGATACAATGTAGTATAGTGTTTACATTAAGGTGTATTAGAAAAATACAGAACTATGCATATAGATGTATATATACTTCTGCATGCATAGCTGTATGTGAGAGAGAGAATGATAAATCAAATGGGGCAAAATGTATATTACTGGTGAATCTGGGTGAAAAAACTCTGTATGGATGTTCTTTACAACTTTTCTGTAAAGTTTAAAATCATATTAGGGAATTCCCTGGCGGTCCAGTGGTTAGGACTCCGCACTTTCACTTTTGAGGGCCCGGCTGCTATCCCCAGTCAGGGAAATAAGATCCCACAAGCCGCACGGCACAGCCAAAAAAAAAATTATATTAAAATTAAAAGTTACATATACATATCAAATCAAACCATGATTTCATGGTAGCTTAAGGCAAAGCAAACACAAAGAGAATAAAAACTAATTGAGCCCATTTAACGAATATTAAATAATAGTGCCTGGTATTTGTGAAAGTTGGACTTGAAGATGTTTGGGCAACACTTGGTTAGGTGTACGGTGATCCTCATTCCTTGTCAGGGGGTCCTCCGGCTGGCAGCCCCCCTTCTTATTCATTCATTCTACACCTAGTTATTGAGCACCTACTGTGCGCCAGTCCCTTCCAGGGCACTGAAGACGCAGTGGTGGATGACAGGTGGCAGCCACGTGCCCTCCCTGGAGCAGCTCATGACTCCTGGAGGTGTCAGCTAGAAAGACACATGCGAGGGGCCCCGGAGAGGCCAGCTGCCAGCTGGTAGTCTGTGGAGGGAGGATGGGCTGTCTAATGGCTCACCACTGGCAGTTGGCGGGGTGGGAATCCACCTAGAATCCTGTGGTGCTGGGCTTGAGTCAAGCATCCCTGGGGCTACCTGACAGTGTGTGTATTAGGGTGGGGGTGAGGAGCAGGTAGGCAGAGTCACAGTGCAAGTACCGCAACCTTCCTGGGATATTTATTTTGATGCCAAAATTTGTTATCATGGGGCCTGGAGAACCTATTATTTTTACATTAAAAACAACAGAAAGACTGAGAAGGGACACAAAAGGACTTTTTTAGGATAATAAAGATGTTCAGTTTCTTGATCATAGTGTGGTTACATAGGTGTATACATTTGTCAAAACTCATGGAAATGTACACTTAAAATGGGTACATTGTATCATTTGTAAGTTACACCTCAGTAAAGTTGATTTACAAAAAAACCTCACAAAACCTAAGAAACAGAGCAGTGTGAAAATTATGTATTGAGTATTTTGGAGGGGTTCAGAGAAGTTCAGTAACTTGCCTAACATCACACAGCTACTGAGGGGAGGGGCAGGAAATGGGACCCAGGTATGCCTGACTCCAGAATTGGTACCATTAACTAGAGTTCATACACGCCCTTTATTTACCCACATGAACAAAAGCACTTCCATATTGAAAGGCAACATTAACAAACAGGGCGAAATCTATCCCAGGCATAAAGATGTCAGAATTAGGAAGGAGTTAAGTGGTCCCAGAGTTCTGCCTCCTTCCTCCTCTGCCCCCTGCCCCACATGGATGCCCTTGTCTTTGGCCCTAGTTAACCTCTGGCTCCTTGAGGGCCTCCTTGGAAACTTCCATCTATTCTTGGGCTGGTCCAGCCTCCCTTACCATCAGCCTGTCTCTCCTGCTTTCTGCTCTGGCCCTGGGGTTTCTGAGGGTCTGCCCACCTTGGCATATCCCAGCCAAACGTCCTTGTGATGTCCTTCTATTTATTCTTTACAGTCTGGAAGCTTAAGAGGGAGCCTTTTGATCTGGGTGGGAGGCAGGGACCAAATTAGAGGGCTTACCATTGACCCACTTTATGGATGAAACAAGAAGACTCAGAGAGGTACAGAACCTGCCTAAGGTCACACAGTATACATGGGTTAGAGCCTGAACCCACTCAGTTTCGTCTGGTTCCAGATCCTGGTCCCTTACCCAAGAAGGCAGGAGGAGGCCAAGTTGTGAGGATGAATGTCAGCAGGAGACACAGAGGGACTGGGAAGTCCCCTCCACATTTCCCCCACTCCAGAACCAGCTCTGCTGTCAATGGCTGAGAAACCCCCAGTCCCTGAAGGGACGGGGCTGCCAGGGCCTTTTGCCGAGTGACTGCAAACCACATTTTTCTTAATCTAAATTGAAAACTGCTCAAGTAGAAAAATCATTTCACTGCTTCATCTCAGAAAGGAGAAGAAGAAGGGAGAAGGGAGGGGTCAGGTGTGGGGGGAAAGGAAAGGCTGATGGCTCTAGAAAGCTGGGTCCCAGCCCTGCTCCATCTGGCTGTCCACAGCCCTGGGCCCAATGGATGTGGGTCGGTCACGTTGCTGATGTAGTCAGTCAGCAATTACTGAGAGCCCTCTTGTATGCCTGGAGACCCTGGGCCAGGCTCTTGGGACAATAAAACACTGTCAGGGGCAGCTCCTGTCCTTAGGGGGCTGCTAATCTCCCCCCTTACCTCCTTTCCCTTATTCTGTCCTTCAACAAATATTTATTGAAGACCTACCATGTGTCTGTTGCTAGATGCTTGGGATAGAAAAATGGTCCTTGCCCTCCTGGAATGCACTGTCCAGTGCAGAAGACAAATGAGCAAATAAATAGAGAATAACAATCAGCTCTGAAAGACAGTAAAGAGTAGGGTGAGTGATTATTCCTCTGGCAGGGGTGGGAAATGTAATTTAGGCTGAGCAGTCATGGAGGGTCTCCTGCAGGAGGTGATATTTCAGCAAAGGCAGGGTCGGTAGGAGTTATTCAGGCAAAGGCAGAGGAGGGGCCAGTAGTGGGAGTGGGGTAGCACCTTCAGGACAGAGGGAAGTACTATATAGGGTTGACCCTTAAGCCAGGCTGATTGGGTTCAAATCCCAGCTCTGTCAGTAACCAGCTATATGATCTTGGACAAGTTGACTAACCTCTCCTTGTCTCAGTTTCCTCATTTGTAAACATAGGCTTCTGGTGAGGATTAAATAAATTAGCATATGTAATATGCTTAGAATGATGCCTGGCAAACGAGTTTTAGCTAAACAAGCAAACAAAAAGCCTCATTATATGCAAAGGCTCTGGGGCAGGGAACTGCAAAGTGAGTCGTGGGAGAAAGGTCAGCAAACACAAACCAAGTACACAGTATGGAAATCCACAGGGTGCAGCAGAAAGGGCATAGGCTAAAATCCTATGTAATTTACATTAAAATCCTGTAATTACATCAGCCATGTGTTTATAGCAAACATGCACCGGCACTTAATACCCCTTTCTTTATATCACCTCCATAACTTAGTGGAGTAGCCATGGTTATCCCCACTTTCCAGATGAGCAAACTGAGGCCCAGAGAGGTCAAGTGACTAATTCAAAGTCATATGGCTGGGATTGAGCCTCAGTTTGGCTAACTCCAGAGCTAAAGTTTCTTACCACTGTGCTCTCTGCCTCATTTCTGAGACATGACAAAATAGAGTCTGTGTCTAGGTTTGACTATTTGTGTGTTGGATCCTGGGCTACGCATGTCACACAGGAAGCAATTGATAAGATGCAGTCTAGGTAGGGTAGTTATATAATATTTGGCTTAAACTGAGTCACTTTGGACAATGAAAAGAGGCATTTTAATACTTAAACTGGGACAGCACGTGTAAATTGGAACCCAGGGTCTCCCCAGGTGTAGGGGAAGGTGACTAAAAGCATGGGGTCGGGTAGAACTAGCTGGCTGAGTGCCCTTGGGCAAGTCACTTAACTTCTCTGAACCTCAGTTTCCGCATATGGGCATAATAATACCTACCTCCTAGAGTTGTGGGGATTAAATGAGACAATGGGATGACAGGTACTTAGCATAGCCTGCAGTGAAAGTTAGATGTTATTATTGAATATGCAGTCAATGGAATTCTCTCTTTGTTTCTTTCAATCTATCTCCTTGTCCATCTTCCTGTTTCTCAGTTTGTCCCCCAGTTCTCCCCACCTCTTTTCAGGACCCAAGTCTAGTCTGATTTGCTGTGTGTCCTTGGGCAAATCCCTTCCAGTCTCTGGGCCTGCTCCCCCATCAGACTAGATTGTGTTGACCAGGCTGTTGGGGTCCCACTTCTCCTCCCTTCCTCCCTTGCTGGCCCTCCTGCCCTGCCATTCATCCCCAGACTCATTTTACAGGTCAGTTCCCTTTAATGAGCGAGGGTCTGAGCCTTTTCCCTGGCAAAATGAAAACTGCAGGTTCATCAAAATCTCATTAACCTCCATTCCCCCTGTGCCCCTGTGGGCGTCAGACCTGTCTTGGGCTGGGGGAAGCCACCTCCCAGCAAGCCAGGGTCCAGGTTTTGTCTGAGGTTGGGAGTAGGGTGGGCGTTCTGGCTTGCTGGATCGAGACAATATTCTGGCCATAACCCCCAGCCCTGCCCGCCCTCATCATCTCGGGGTCAGGGGAGACAGGAAAGTGTTCAGCACTTTAATCTGAAAACTTGCCAGGGGACCAAGGGATATTGGGAGCAGAGGGAAAAGGCTGACTTCAAGTGAATTAATACTTGGCTTGTAGCCGGCAATTTTCTCCACTTTCATGTCGCCTGGCTCTTCTTTCTTCTTCTTTCATTATTTTCTTTCTTGGAGGGGTTACATGGTCCATTGCCATCTCCTCTGTCACGGTCCTAATTTTTAGTCTGGGACTTGTCTGAGTTTGGCTCTGGGCAAACCAGCCCTCACCCACTGGCCCTGCTCATGAGAGCGGCCCCTCTTGGAGGAGCTTGAGAGCAGGGTTTTCCTGTGTGGGATCTGCGGGCCCAGCACTATCAACTACTTGCTGTGGGGCCTTGGGCAAATTGCTTAGCCTCTCTGGGCCTCACATTCCTCACCCATTCTGAGGAGAAAATGAGATAATGTATTTAGTACCAGGAAATCACTTCAAAAAACACTGTGGCAGTGTCTTGCAACCTTAAACATGCGTTTATCATATATCCCAACATCCCAATCCTAACATATTTCTTCGAGAGAAATGAAAACCTAGGTCCACCAAAGACCTATCTGCAAGTGTTTATAACAGCTCTATTCATAACTGACCCAAACTGGAAACAATTCAAAGGCTCATCAATTGGTGAATGGATAAATAAATTGTGGTACATCCATACATGGCAGATGGCTTGGCTATAAAAAGCAACAAACTACTGATATCCACAACAACATGGATGAATCTCAGAAATATTCTGCTACGTGAAAGAAGCAGTCTCAAAAGGTTAAATGCTGAATGATTCCATTTAATGACAATCTGGAAAAGGCCAACCTATAAGCACAGAAATGAAACCAGTGGTTGCCAGGAGCTAGGGCTGGGGGTGGGGGTGAGGCGGGTGGGAAGCAACTGCAAAGGGGCACAAGGCAGCTTTGGGGGAGGATGGAAATGTTCTATATCTTGATTGTGGTGGTGGGTTATGCTGGTGTACACATCTGTCAAAACTCATCCAACAGCATACTTTAAAAGGGGGGATTTTATTGCATGGAAATTATATCTCAATAAACCTTACTTTAAAAAATAATGTTAGCCAGGGCTTCCCTGGTGGCGCAGTGGTTGAGAGTCCGCCTGCCGATGCAGGGGACACGGGTTCGTGCCCCGGTCCGGGAAGATCCCACATGCCGCGGAGCGGCTGCGCCCGTGAGCCATGGCCGCTGAGCCTGTGCGTCTGGAGCCTGTGCTCCGCAATGGGAGAGGCCACAACAACAGTGAGAGGCCCGTGTACCGCAAAAAAAAAAAAAAAAGAAAAACGTTAGCCAATAAAAATGTTAGCAATTTCAAATTTTATTTTGCTTTTCTATTGAGGTATAGCATACAGATAGTATTGTACTCCATGAAGTGCACCAAACTTACGTATATATTGTGACAACTTTTTGCATTTTCTTACTTCCCATCTACATCAAGATATGGGACATTTCCAACCCTTCAGCTCCAAGACCACAACCCTCAAAGCTGACCAGTATTTTGATTTCCATCACTACTGGTTAGTCTGGGGAGATCTCTGGATTTCACATAAATAGAATTATCAAGTATGTCATCTTTTGTGTTTGGCTCCTAGCTAGTTACTGAAGTCATCTTTTAAAATCACAAATCAGATCATGTCATTTCTTGATTAAAAGTCCTCCAGTGTCTTTCCGGTAAGCTTCCAGTAAAACCCCAAACCCTTACCCTGCCCACGCTGTGCACGGTCTGCCCCTGCCATGAACCCCACTCCCTGGCTTGCCCTCTCTGGCCACACAGGCCTCCCTGTGAGCCCCCGCAGCTGTTTCCAGCTGCGAGATCTCTGCCATCAAGGACTCCGCTGTCTGAAATGTTGTCCTGCAGGCCCGGCTCCTTCCTGTCCTTTAATTCCCTGCTTCCAAGTCATCTCTCCTGACCCGCCATCCCCATTCCACCTCTTGATTATTTACCACCTCCAGGCCCGATGGCCTCTCTATAACCCTCATCGTGGGTTGTAATTGTTTGTTTGGGCGTTGGTTGCCTTTATCCCTGCTTAGTCAGAGACTTCCTGCCAGGACCAGGACTGGGTCTAATCTGCCTGCACGTCCGAGTTGATTAATATGTATTGGAGGAGTCAACACACACATCAGTTTTTGATTTAGAAGTTGGTTTCTGACACATCTCCCCAGATTCTCCTCCCAATAACGTGGCAAGGGCAGCGGGCGGCATCAGCCTCTCCCCAGTGGAAGAACCTGAAGCACTTGATCTGGTGGCCCAGTTCACATAGCAAGTCCTGACAAAGTTGGGACCTGTCACTCCCTCTCCCACCTCCCTGGGCCAGCAGAGCCTGCCCCTGGCCATCACCCATCCTTTTGTTGATGTTGTTGTTAAAATATAACTTATGTGTCATAAAAGTTTAAGCATACATTTGATGAGTTTTTACTTAGGTATATACTCACAGAACCCCCGCCCAGACTGAGATGTAGCATAGCATCTTAGAAGCCCCCTCACAATGGACCCCTTCCCAGTCAATACCACCCCCTTCCAAGGGGAACCATTATTCTCATTTCTATCACCATAGTTTACCTGTTTTTGAACTTCACGTAAACGGACTCATTCAGTATGACCTCTTGTGTCTCAGTCAACACAACATCTGGGAATTCATCCATGCTGTTGCTTGTAGCAGTAGCTTGTTGTTTTTATTTTATTGCTGTGTAGGATTCCATTGTATGAATATATCATGATCTGTTTATCCATTCTGCTGATAGGCATTTGAGTTGTTTCCAGGTTTTAGTGATTGTGAATAAAACTTATATGAACATCCTTTGGTAGACGCGAGCACTTACTCTGTTGGGTATGTACCTAGTAACAGACTAGGTATGCAGTTAGCTTTCCCAGATACTGTCAGTTTTCCACAATGGTTGTACCTTGTACATTTTAGGAACCCAGCAACTAGAAGGTTCAGCACTGTCTCCCCTGCAGCCCCCAAACTTCCTGAGATTGGGTAAGTTACAGAGCTACTCCTCTGCGGGATGCTGGGCCTCTGAGCCACTCTGCTCCATTAGCAATCATAGCAGAGAAAGGAGAGTCGAGCTGAGTGGCAGTGCAGACCTTTCTGCTGGGAGGCTGGCTGGCTCCCCGAGCCCAGCAAAGGTTAGGCTGCCTTCCATTTTCCCCTCCACTGATCTCAGCTCTTAGGGACAATTAGCCATCAGTAGAGCAGAGAGCTCAGAATACTAACTAGACCTGGTCTATTCTGGGGAGCATTTTTTACCCTCCACCTGGGCTGAGGCCTCGCCTTGCTGATGGGGCACCTGAGTGGAGAACCAAGGGAGGGGAGCATCCTTTGTTATTGCCCCTGTGCATTTTGTCAGTCTTCTGGGACACCAGATGCTCTTTGCTGGGGAAATGGAAATGGCATCTGGTGCCACTCTGCTGTTGTATGCCTCCAGGGACAGGATACTCATCACCACCCCTTACTGCTGGTTGCTCCTTCAGGCTGCCCTGCCCTGTACTTCTTTTTTCATTGTAGTGATATTTGTAACTGCCCGAAATTGAAAATAAGCTAAAAGTCCATTGGAAGGGGACCAATTAAGTAAGTTATATGTTACATCCAATTAAATATATAATGGATACGCTGCAGCCATTATGTACAGGAATAAGACATGTCGACATCATGTACCCCTGATGTGATGCCTGGAGAAGGTCGCAATATTACTCTTGTGCTATTCTTACCAAAAATGCAAACTCTCCATCTAATTGTGAGAAGATATCAGACAAATCCAAACTGATGGACAGTCTCCAAATTAACTGGCCAACACTTTTTAAAAAGTGTCAAGATCATGAAAGACAAGGAAAGACTGAGAAATTATGACAGATTGGAGGACACCAGGGAGACGTGACAACTATATACAATGTAGGATCTTGGATTAGGTCCTGGAACAGAAAAAGGACATTAGTGGAAAAGCTAATGAAATTCGAATTCAATTTAAAGATTTCTTAATAACATTGTACCAATGTTAATTTCCTGCTTTCAATAATTATTTTATGATTATGTAACATGTTGACATTAGGAGAAGCTGGGTGGGGAGTACATGTACTATTTTTGCAACTTTTCTGTAAATTTAAAATTATTTCAGAATAAAAATTAAGAAAAAATGTGACAGTGTACATCAAAGTTTCTTAACCTTTGCTATGCCATGGACCTTTTAGGTGAGGCCCGTGGACCCTTTCTCAAGAATAATGGCTTTAAACATGTAAAATAAGATGTTTAAGCTTTCTAAGAAGACCAATTATATTGAAATACAGCTATTTAAATTTTTTAAATTTCTGATATAGTAGTATTCATGTTTCTTTATTACATTCACTAACAAGATCTTGTGGCAGGTGTAATAACCATTGGCATTTCCAAAGAGTGATGAGAGTAAACAGTATTTCAAGCAACGATGGTAATTTGCTATGAAAACATCTATGATCACTACCGATGGCAAGGATACTGCTAATGCTACTATGTCTTGTTACCTACATTGAAGTTGAAAGAAATGAGAAACTTCAGTTACAGGTTAGTGGAAATAAGGATATAATTTTTTTCCCATTCAAATTCACAGCCCTCCTGAATTGTATTTGCAGTCTGGCAGTATCTATTACATCCCTAATGTAAATGCATATTTATTGAACTGGAAGGAAGCTCATAATATATTGGTAATGGGGGAAGAGAAGATTATAAAGCAATATGTACAGTCAAGTCCCGTTTCTGTAAGTTATAAATGTGTGTGTGTGTGTGTGTGCATTATGTATTCATTCAATAAGCATTCCATGATCATCTACCTACTCTGGGAACATGACAATAAAAGACGGACACAGTTTACCTTCCCAGGCAGGTCATCTAGAAGCCTTAATAACTTGCAACAAAATGTTATGTGAATATGTGGGGTTTTTCCTTCTCCTTGCTTAACTGTATTTTCTAATTTTTCTAAGTAAGCATGTATTTGGGTGAAACAAAATATTTTTTTAAAACAAAGAAGAAGAAAATTCATCTTCATCTCAAGCTGAACCCTGCCTGTAGGTAACACACTCCATTGTCCCAGGATCTGTCTTCTCATCCCCACTAAACTCATCCCACTTCAGGGGATGATTGCTCACCCAACATCCCAACATCATCTTGAGCCTTTTCACCATCGCAGTGACGTTTCTCTGGACCCACCCTGGTTTTCCCACGTTCCTCGTCTAGTGTGGCCTTGACAGCTGAGCTCCAGGTGGAGTCTGCCTCACTTAGATCGCAAGCAGACCATCACCTTCCTCTTTCTAGACACCATGCTTCTATTTATGTAGTCTAAGATAATAATCATTCTAAAAACAGTTTTACTGAGATGTAACTGACATACCATATGTATTAGTTTTCTACTGCTGCTGCAACACATTACCACAAATTCAGTGACTTAACAAAAATGTATTATCTTACGCTTCTGTAGATCAGAAGTCTGACACAGATCTCACTGGGCTAGGATTAAGGTGTCAGCAGGGCTGTGTTTCCGAAGGTTCTAGGAGAATCTGTTTCCTTACATTTTCCAGTTTCTGGAACTTGCCTGCATTCCTTGGATTGTGGTTCCTTTCTTCCATCCTCAAAGTCAGCAACTTTGGGATGAGTCCTTCTCACAATGCCATCTCTCTGGTTCTCTCCTCAGATTCCCTCTTCCAATGTTTAAGGTCCCTTGAGATTACATTGGTCCCACTGGATAATCCAGGATAATCTCCCTGGTTTATTTGTATTTTATTCTATTCTATTTTAAAGTCAGCTGATCAACAACCTTCATCCCACCTGCATTCTTAATTCTTGTTTGCCATGTAACCTAACTTTCACAGGTTCCAGGGATTAGGACACAGACATCTTTGAGGGGTTACCACACCATACAGTTCACCATTTAAGGAGTACAACTTAATGGTTTTTAGTATATTGGCAGAGTAATTGGATACCGTCACCACTTCAATTTTAGAATACTTTCATCGCCCCCAAAAGAAATACTGTACCTATTAGCAGTCACCCTCATTTCTTCCCAATTCCACACAAACCCTCCCCTGACCCTGACAGAGGCAACCATTAGTCTACTTTCTGCCTCGATAGATTTGCCAATTCGAAACATTTCATATAAATGGAATCATACAATATGCAGTACTTTGGCTTCTTTCACTTAGCATAATATTGTACATATATCAGTATTTTATTCCTTTTCATTGCCAAATGATATTCCATTGTATGCATGTATCACATTTTATTTATCCATTCACCACTTGATGGACATATGGGTTGTTTCCACTTTTTAACTGTTATGAATAATGCTGCTATAAACATTCGTGAACACTTTTTTGTGTGAACGTATGTTTACATTTCTCTTAGATGTATACATAGAGTTGGAATGAATGGGTCATATGGTAACTCTGTATTTAACATTTGAGGAACCTCCAGACTGTTTTTCAAAGCAGCTGCACCATTTTACATTCCCGCTAGCAGTGAATGAGGGTTCTAATTTCTCCACATCCTCACCAGCACTTGTTATTATCAGTCTTTTTTTTTCTTTCTTCTTCTTCTTCTTCTTTTATTTTTAGTTACTATCTAGTAGGTATAAAATTGTACCTCTTGGTTTTCATTTGCATTTCTGTAGTGGCTAGTGATGTTGGGCATCTTTTCACGTGCTTTTAGCCATTTATATATCTTCTTTGGAGAAATGCCTATTTAGATTCTTTGCCCATTTAAAAAATTGAGTTAGTTATCATTTTATTATTGAGTTGTAAGAGTTCTTTATATGTTCGGGATCCAAGTCCCTTATCAGACATATGATTTGCAAATATTTTCTCCCATTCTATGGGCTGTCTTTTCACTTTCTTGATGGTATCATTTACAGCACAAATGTTTTTGGTTTTGATGAAATTTATCTAGTTTTTCTTTTGTCACTTGTGCTTTTGGTGCTCTAAGAGAGCAAGCCAAAGTAATGAAGATTTGCTCCTATGGTTGACTTACTCTTAAAGTTTTATAGTTTTTGCTCTTATACTTAGGGCTATAATCCATTTTGAGTTAATTTTTGCATATGGTGTGAGGAAGGGGTCCAACTACACTCTTTGGGATGTGGATATCCAGTTGTACCAGCACCATTTGTTGGAAAGACAATTCCTTCCCATTGGCACCTTTGTTGAAAATCAGTTTACATAAATGTAAGGGTTTCTTTCTGGACTCTCAGTTCTGCTCCATTGATCTATGTCTATCCACTACCATGCTGTCTTGATTACTGTAGCTTTATAGTAAGTTTTGAAATCAGAAAGTGTGACTCCTCTAATTTTGCTGCTCTTTTTTAAGATTGTTTTGGCTATTTGAAGCCCCCTGAGATACCATATGATTTTTAGAATCACCTTTCCATTTTCTGCAAAAGAAAGAAAGAAAGAAAGCTGGAATTCTGGTAGAAATTGCATTGAATCTGTATTTCAGTTTGGGGAGTACTGCCATCTTAAAAATATTGTCTTCTGATCCATGAACATGTGATATGTTTCCATTTATTTAGATCTTCTTTAATTTATTTCAACAATATTTTGTAATTTTCAGACTACAAGCTTTGCACTTCTTTTGTTAAGGTTATTCCTAAGCATTTAATTCTTTTTGCTGCTATTGTAAATGGAATTGTTTTATTAATTTCATTTTTGAATTGTTCATTGCCAGTGTATAGAAATACAATTAACTTTTGAAAATCGATCTTGTATCCTGTGACCTTGCTGAATTCACTTATTAGTTCTAAAAGTTTTTTAAAAATATGGATTTCCTAGGATTTTCTATATATAAGATTATGTAATCTACAATTAGAAATGGTTTCACTTCTCCTTTCCAGTCTGGATGCTTTCGTTTATTTTCTTGCCTAATTGCCATGGCCAGAACCTCCAGTATAATCTTGAATAGAAGTGGTGAGAGCAGGCTTCCTTACTTGCTCCTGATCTTAGGAAGAAAACGCATTTGGCCACATTGAGTACATTAGGTGTACTTTTTTTGTTGATGGCCTTTATCAGATTGAGGGAGTTCTCTTCTATTCATAATTTGTTGAGTGTTTTTTTTTTTTAATAATGAAAGGGTGTTGGATTTTGTCAAATGCTTTTCCTGCATCTATTGAGATGATCATGTGTTTTTTTTTCCTTTATTCTATTGCTATGGTGTATTATATTAATTGATTTTCATGTATTAACCCAACCTTGTACTCCTGGGATAAATCCCATTTGGTCATAGTGTATAATCTTTTTTATCTATTGCTAGATTTGCTTTGCTAGTATTTTATTGAGGATTTTTACATCTGTATTTATAAAATATATTGTTCTATAGATTTCTTTCCTTGTGATGTCTTTAACAAACAATTTTTTAAAAGTCACATCACGTTGTTGACAGCAATTTTGTTGTCAACAATCTCCTCCTGAACCAGCCAATATGTTTGGAGACCTGGACTGGTCCCAAAGTTGAGAAAAATCACACATTGCAATCTTGAAATTGCCTTTTCTGGACTTCAGTCTCCTCTTCTGTAATTATAAGATTTTAAACTCTTCAGAGTCAAAGAGCATGGCTGGAATGGAATCCCAGTCCAGTGCTCTCTCCCTGGGACCAAGTCTTAAAAGGTTTTCATTGCTCCCAGTGATAAATAAGATAGATCAGTGCTTTGAAAACAAAGTATACATGAACAGGTATATAAATCACCAGAGAATCTTGTTAAAATGCAGATTCTGCTTCTGTAGGTCTAGGGAGGGTCTTGAGATTCTGTATTTCTCACAAACTCTTAGGTGATGCTGCTGCTGCTAACCTAGGGACCCCCCCTTGGAGTAATAAAGAACTAGAATATTGTTTCCCAAACTTCAGTCACATAAGTGCCAACTTCATATTTTTTTGCATATTCTTCTTCCATCTATACTATTGTTTTTAATATTTTTTCTTTTAATTAGCAATTAAATGGCTTCTTTGGGTGAGGTTCAGACTCATTCTAGACATCAAATTTTATGTGCTAGTTATAGGTTTTATGTGCTAGTTATATCTTTTCTAACACACGTGAAACGTCCCTATTCAAATTAAGAAATTATTCATCTGTGTACTGCCAGAAATTATCTCATGTACCACTGTTCCTCACATCCTCATGGTAAGTGTTGCACTAGAACTTCCAAGGGACTGAGAATGCGGTTCTTGCCCTTTAAACATGATCACACTTTAATTGGATACCTTTGACTTACGTCTCATGATCTTGCCCCATTTTTCTCTGCTGCAATTTGGCCAGTGATTCCTGTCTTTTCCTCTATTATCCACTCTGATTAACTCAGCTGCACCTGTCAGCCTTTATTCCTGCGATCGCATGGAGCGAGGCATGCTGAAGTCGTTAAAAATGCATGAGTTTGATCAGATTCACTCTTTCCTGTGCAGAGCACAGCATTGGGAGCTGAGTGCTTGAACTCCACATCTGGGCTTCGTTCCACAGGCTTGGGGTTCGTGGCCCTGGGTGAGGACACCTTTGGGAACCAAGAGGACCAACCTGCAGGCTTCATCTGGTGGACATTGTTTGGGGCACAGCTCGGCTGTGTCTCTGAGAGCTTTTGAGTTTCCTCTGGAGTGCCGGACGCCACTGGCTGTGGGAAGCAGGGACCAGGCTGTTCAGTGCATTTTACCTGGATTCTCCAGGAATGGTGCTCATGACAATGGAGCAAGCCTGGCTTAAAGAATTTTGATTCCTCTCATTTCTGCTTGTTTGTTTCTTTCGGGTATTTGTAGGACAAATCACTTCACTGAGCCTCCTTGTCTTCAACTGTAAAATGGGGATAATAATGACTGTCAGGTGATGTGGGAGGTGCAATAGTTAAGAATTCAGATTTCAATGTCCAATAGGCTGGTTCTGTCATTTACAGTGTGTGTGTTGTCTATTTCCTCCTCTGTAAAATGTAGATAACAATACCTACCTCACAGTGACAGTGAGAGGATTAGTGGTGTTAAGCCGGGGGCTGGCATCTATCATCAGTAGATGATAGCAATTACTACAATCATCGTCATCATCACCATTATTATTAGGTAAGATATTTAGCAAATCCGGAGCATTTGGGTACTTAACACTAGTTTTCTCTTCCTTCCTCTTTCCCTCTCTTCCTTTCTCCCTTCTTTCCTGTCTTCCCACCTTCCTTTCTTCTCCTTCCTTTTCACCTTCTCACTTTCCTAGATGCATCTGATTGCAGCTGTGAGGGGTAGTGGATACTTAAATTGGAAAAGTGGATTTGTGGTCAGATCCTGGAGGGACTTAAATGTCAGAAGAAGGAGTTTAATCTTCAGCCAAACGGCAATAGTGAGCCATTGAAGATTGCAGAGCAGAAACAGAATATAGTGAAAGTGGGGAGATGAACCTGACAGCACAGACTGGGAAGGAATGGTGAGGGCAGAAGCTGGAGCCACAGAGGTGAGACAACCAGAGGGTCCTGGAGGTCAAGCGTTAAGGGTGGGAGGAGAGTCTGCCTCTCTGCTCAAAGCTTGTCTCAGAGACGCAGCCCCGTTCCCAACTTGCGCATAGAACCCAGGCGGAGCGCCCTACCTCGCTGTGTGACCTCACACAAGTGCCTAACCTCTCTGAACCAGCAGTAAAGGAGATCCTAGGCCTGGATGACACCTTCTGGTTTCCCAGCAAAGACACTGCTGGATCCTCCAGGCTTCCATCGTCTTCCAGGCTGCTCCCCATTCAGAGATTAATTTGTTTACTCCCTTGCCTGGAGATGAACTGAGAGAACTAATCGTCCATCAGCCACAACTCCTCCAACTCCGCACCACCCCGCCCGAATGTCCATTTTCTGGCAAAATATGTTCTTGCTGCTGCCAACACTGCTTGGAAAATGCTAATTTTATCCTCGAATTAAAATTTGTTCCTTTATCCTCGTTTTAATAAAAATGAAGCATCCGGAAACATGGCCACAGTGCGGAAGAGAAAGATCTGACATAATTTTTAAAATGCCTTCAATCACGCTGCCTTCTGAACAGTCTGTCCTCTTGCCCTGACCGCCCCCCCATCTTCCCACCCCCTGAGGCAGCATTTACATTTCTTAATAAACCCTCATTAATATTCATGAGAAGAGGCCGGTAATAATGGCTGAGCACACTGCACTAATTCAATTTCTACCGCCTCAGTGTGTTTACTTAATCACCAAGGGACCTGGGTTACTCTGTACAATTATTTATTTGGAATTAGATCTGGAGGCATCTGGACTGAAAACGGGGAACCAGGAGCAAAATGGAAATCAAATTCTCTTTGTCTTTTCCTCCCAGAGGCCTCCTCCTGACTGTCTGCCAAGGCTCCAGGCGGCCAGCAGGGTCTGGAGAACAAGCTTCAGTGCTGGTCAGGCTGTTCCTGAAGGCACTGGCTTGTGCTGGGCTTGAATGCATTCCAGGTGCTCTAGCCCAGGCAGGAATCTCTCATCAACGGTGGCCTAGGAGGTATCGTCAAGCCCAGTGGTGGCCCAGGCCATCATTTCAGCCAAGAGCGTGTCCATGCATGGATGGCCAGAGGTGGGGTCTCCGAGGGATGCTGGGAGATTGGCCCAAGCTGGACATGCAACAGGGCCAAGCACTTGATCACAGGCCCCCGTAGAGGTGAGAGTTTGTGATGTGGAATCTAAATAATGCCTGTCCATCATTCACCCTCAGCTTAACCATCACCTCCTCCAGGAAGCCTTCCCTGCCCCCCAGACTAGGTTAGGTTCTCCTATTACACACCTCCTTTTACAACCAGTATGGGCTTGGTCACAGCACCTTGCCCATTATGGGTGTTCACACAATCATTTCTAATAAGTTTTTTAGGGTCTGTTTCTCCCAGTAGTCCGCCAGCTCCATGGGGGCAAGTCCCATGGCCGTCCTCGTCATCCTTGTATCCCCAGCATCTAGCAACGGCCAGCACAGAGGAGATGCTCCACAAATACTTGGCACTTCATCTGCCTTCCGTCCCTCAGGTCCGGGGGTGGTGGCAGCCACCAGCTGTTACTTGTCTTTGGGCTCCTTCACTATGTCCAGTTGGCTTCTCAGCTCTTCCATCGCCTTCCATTTCCTAAAGTTCTTCTTTTGTAAGTATTCAAGTGTTTCCTGGTTAGACTCAGACTCAAATACTTCCCTACCAGGCTGCAAGCTCCTGGTGGGAAGGGCTTCATCTTGTATCCCCAGGGCCTGGACACAAAGAAGCCATCAAAAGGAGAATGAACGAATGAATGAATGAAAGAAATGAATTTCGATTACACGACTTCTCTAGCCAGGCTCTACTCTTCCTTGGCAAGATAAAGGGAATTTCTCCCTGAGGTTAATAAATGTTTGTATTAAAACAACATCAATAATAATACTAATGAATTATCTTGTAAACAGAAAAAGCTTTATAAACAGCTCTAAGCCTGTAAAGTTCTTGGTAAACTAGAAATTTCTGTAGTCACATTGGGCTGTCCTGTTTCAGCCCAGCTCAGTCTTCCTGCTGAGGTGGCTGAGGGCTGGGGAGGCTGAGAGAAGAAAGGGAAGATAATGGATTGGAGGTAACATCTCAGCCAAAGCACAAAAGGCAGGGAGGAGCGGAGGGAGAGCAGATGATTTAATCATTACAGACTTGTTTAGAGAGGTCTTTTCCTCCCTGGCTGTCTCCAAAGCATGTGGACCCCCACGTGCCGTGCCAAGCCCCTTCATTGAAACTTCTCAGAATGAGGGCCAGGTTGAAAGATGGTCAAGACCTGCCAGCTTGTCTGCTGGATGGGGGAGGGGCGGTGATTCTCTAGATGTCACCTGGCAACAGCAGGGCTGGTGGAACTTGGGGTTCAGAGAGGAGAATGAGCAAAAGGGAAGTTTTGAGATGCAAGGGAGTGACCCAGCTTGTCTTAGACTGGGTTCCCCCAAAGCAGAGCCTGAGACAAGGACTTGGTACATGTAATTTACTTGGGAGGTGAGCACAGCAAGGAGTGAGGGAGTGGGGAGACAGGGAAGGAGGTGGTCGCTGCTGTGGACAACTGGGGCTCAGTCCTGGGAGGACCCTCTGAGTACTATGTAGAATCATTCACCCCGAGGCTGGGAGGCTGGGGCACTTATACACCAACTCCCATTCCCTCTAGGTGTTAAGCATCGCCACAGGGGGCATGAACTCCCTTGTACTTCTGGGCTGTGCCTATGGGTGGGCTGAGCAAGGGATCAGGGCTCCCAAGAAAGCCTTGAGGTGGAAAAGCTAAGAGACTAAGCGGGCACTTGAGGGAGGATGCCGGCAGTGTGCGTGGGTGCTCACCATGGCCGAGGCTGAAAGGTAGGATGAAAGGCTCTGGCACAGGGTCCCCACAGCATCTTCTACCTTCTACTGCCCCTGATGTTCTCCAGCCTGAGTGCCCAAGCTCCCTGGCCTTTCCTTTCTCCCCTCCTCCTTCCTCTCTTCTTTCCTTCCAAAAACACTTCCCCAGCACCCACTATACACTAAAACCTGTGCTAGGTGCTGGGGAGGGTGTGTGAAAAAGACAGACCTGGCTCCTGACCTGACAGAACGTGCTGCTTGCATTCAAATAGAGAAAACACTATAAGTGTGTGTGCACATTAACAAGATGCTTGCAAAGAGTAAGTGTTCTGAATGGAAGAAACAAGGAGATGGAGCAGAGAGAAAACATGGGGAGAGGGAGAGGAGCCATTTTAGGCAGGATTGCCAGGAAGGGTCACTCTGGGGAGGTGACAGAAGGAAGAGCCCATATGATGAGATGGAACCTCCTACCACCCATGGCTTCTGACTCGGCAGTTCTGAAAATCTGCGGTTTGGGGGAGTGGTATGACGTAAGAAAATTTTGTTTTGAGAACCAGTGTAGGGTTATTAACTTTTTATTTTGCCAAGTGAAAACACTAAAAAAATCCAAACTGCGATGATCATTTACTGTCACCTAATTTCATAAATGAAAGGCCATTTTCAACACCCCCAAAGTAGGAAGTACATGATCTTGGAATAAAGAGAGACCTTTAAGTGAAATAAATTTAGCTTTATCAAAAATGCCTTCACTTTGGCCCTGACCCTTGAAAATATCTCTCCATTTCAAGGTCTAACTTGGGCTCAGGACACATTGTTATTCCCTCTGTATTCTTGGCTTGGGGATTTTAGAAACAGGAAATAGATGTGAAGATTGCTTGGATATGCCCGTGTCCATCAGTTTTTCCATTTGTAAAGTCAGAGTGGGTAGATGCTTGAATTCGTACCTAAGGTATGGATTAGAAAGGGGAGACCTTACCAATTCATTTAACAGGCACAGAAAGTGTGTGGAATTCCCCTCCTTCCACCACCACCCCCTCTGCCTGGTGAACTCCTCTTTTACTCTCAAAACCCTGTTCAGATATCCCCCTCCTGGGTTTTTTTCTGTGATCAGTCATCCATCCTCCTGCTCCCACAGAAGCGTGTCCTGGCCTGTACTGAGCACAGGTCCCCATGCACTGTGATAGGTGATTCTTTCTGGGGGCGGGGGCGGGGTGAGGGTGGAATCAGTTCAGAGTCTCCCTTCCAGATAACCTTGTATTTTCCCAAAACTCCTCAGTGTGAATGTGGATAATTTGGAAATGTACAAAACAGAGAATTGTGAGCAAAAGTGAAAGGGAAGTGAGGTAACATTTATTACCTACAATGTGTTGGTCAGATGATTTACTTGTGTTGTGTCATCTGAAGCCCTCACTTTCATAAAGACAGTTCCTCATCCCATCCCTACATACCGTTCTTTCCAGCTATGATACCCTCCCTCTTGTCTAAGTTCCCCGCTTCCTGTAGGGTCTGTTTTTTTCTCCTATGCACCTAGAGGAAGGCGGTAAGTGCCTCCAGGCCACACGATTAGGGTCTGCACTCAGAGTTCTCAGAGAGAGAAACGCTCAAATGAAGAGCCTTCCTGGCCCCTTTGGCCTCAAAATACCAGGATCCTTTAAACCAGAGATTTTCTTGTTCCAAGACTCTATAGTATTGTTTCCAGTTCTGTGACGTCCTGGAACACTGAATCTCCCCTTCCAAGATTCCAGAACTCTTAAGATTCTACAAAAAGAGGAGGGGGCTTCTACTTTAGGACCTGAGTGGTCTCGGCCACCTCTCCAAGGGCCACCAGGCCTCAGGACCCCAGACAGGCCACGTGGGGCTGGGCCCAGCCTGGAGGAGAGCCCTGACTTGCCTGTCTTCAGGCCTGCCAGCATGTGTTAGGCCTCATTCATAATTGATCCAGTTGCTTGGCGAGCAGGGGGCTGCAGATGCATGGGGGTGGAGCAGGTGTCCCTGGAGAGACCCTCCTCTCCTCTCTGAGGAAGCAGCTGCCTCTGTCAGCCCCAGGCCCCTTCCTCCACAACAGCTGCTTAACGCCTGGCAGTCCCCACACCAGCCTCTGCCTGCCCCAACTGTTTTCCGTTTCTCATTCTCCTGAGCAAGGAGTCAGTTTTCACTCCGCAGACCTGTATCAACAGACTACTAAGTGCCGAGTGCCGGGTTAAGCATTTGAAACATCTATCACAGATTGGGATTTCCATAAGCAGAGTTTGGGATGCAAGATATTTATTAGGGATCAACACCTGTGAAAGGAAGGGGAGAAAGCAGGATTGGATGGTGCGGGGAAGAGGGGAAATCAACTGATGCAGGTTCTACAAACCCTCAGCCAGCCCAGCAGGCGGCTCTGGAATGAACACTGACTGGCAGAGTGGTTCTTTTTTTTCTTCTTTTAACATCTCTATTGGAGTATAATTGCTTTACAATGTTGTGTTAGTTTCTGCTTTATAACAAAGTGAATCAGCTATACATATACATATATCCCCATATCTCCTCCCTCTTGCGTCTCCCTCCCACCCTCCCTATCCCACCCCTCTAGGTGGTCACAAAGCACCGAGCTGATCTCCCTGTGCTATGCGGCTGCTTCCCACTAGCTATCTATTTTACATTTGGTAGTATATATAAGTCCATGCCACTCTCTCACTTCATCCCAGCTTCGCCTTCCCCTTCCCCTTCCCTGTGTCCTCAAGTCCATTCTCTACGTCTGCGTCTTTATTCCTATCCTGCCCCTAGGTTCTTCAGAAACTTTTTTTTTTAGATTCCATATTTATGTGTTAGCATACGGTATTTATTTTTCTCTTTCTGACTTACTTCACTCTGCATGACAGTCTCTAGGTCCATCCACCTCACTACAAATAACTCAATTACATTTCTTTTTATGGCTGAGTAATATTCCATTGTATATGTGTGCCACATCTTCTTTATCCATTCATCTGTTGATGGACCCTTAGGTTGCTTCTATGTCCTGGCTATTGTAAATAGAGCTGCAATGAACATTGTGCTACATGACTCTTTTTGAATTATGGTTTTCTCGGGGTATATGCCCAGTAGTGGGATTGCTGGGTCGTATTCCATTGTATATATGTGCCACATCTTCTTTATCCATTCATCTGTCGATGGACACTTATGCTGCTTCCATATCCTAGCTTTTGTAAATAGTGCTGCAATGAACATTGTGGTACATGTCTCTTTTTGAATTATGGTTTTCACAGGGTATATGCCCCGTAGTAGGATTGCTGGGTCATATGGTAGTTCTATTTGTAGTTTTTTAAGGAACCTCCATACTGTTCTCCATAGTGGCTGTATCAGTTTACATTCCCACCAACAGTGTAAGAGGGTTCCCTTTTCTCCACACCCTCTCCAGCATTTATTATTTGTAGATTTTTTGATGATGGCCATTCTGACTGGTGTGAGGTGATACCTCATTGTACTTTTGATTTGCATTTCTCTAATGATTAATGATGTTGAGCATCCCTTCATGTGTTTGTTGGCAATCTGTATATCTTCTTTGGAGAAATGTCGATTTAGGTCTTCTGCCCATTTTTGGATTGGGTTGTTTGTTTTTTTGATATTGAGCTGCATGAGCTGCTTGTAAATTTTGGAGATTAATCCTTTGTCCATTGCTTCATTTGCAAATATTTTCTCCCATTCTGAGGGTTGTCTTTTCATCTAGTTTATGGTTTCCTTTGGCAGAGCGGTTCTGCATCAAGCATTTAAACCCTGGCTCCCCCACTGACCGAACACAGGCTGCCCTGGGAAGGGTGTGACCTCAGGCCAGGTGGCTGTCTGTGGCTGAGGCAGCCCTGGAAGGGCTGACAGCTGTTTGCTGCCGCCCCCCGCCCCCCACTGGGCAGCAAGCCCTTTCTTGAAGGGGTGTATGGGCAGCCCCTCTCTTTGTCCACCACACCAGCCAGGATCTAATTGAACCCCGCCCTTACCCCCACCACGCATCTGTGCAGGAATTAACTAACCTATTTTTCAGATGAGTTCACAGAGGTTGAGCACCTTGCCCAAAGCAGCTTCCAAAAAGAAAGTGAGAGAAGCCAGGTCTGTCCATGGCCAAAGTTTTATGGTCTTCTTATCGCATCATAGGGGATGTTTTACACTTGTACACTGGGGATCCATTTTTATCCTTTTTTTTTTTTCGTTGTGCAGTGCAGCTTGCGGGACCTCAGTTCCCCAACCAGGGATCGAACCTGGACCCACAGCAGTAAAAGTGCAGAGTCCTAACTACTGGACTGCCAGGGAATTCCCCTATCTGTTTCTTATAGGCACAAATGGTAGCTAGATGGGGAGCACCAAGGATAATCTTCCCCGAGTTTTACCCCCATAAATTGTCCTTAGCAGCCAGCCTCCTGTTCCCTCATCTTCCCTTAGGAACCCCTCCATCCCCCACTCTCAGTCCAGTGGTCCAAGTGTGGCTCCACCTCCTGCTCCGGGATAAAGCATGTGACCCAGACTGAGCCAGTCAGTGTATTACGTTCCCCTGGTCAGGCAATTATTTCATAGCTGGCACGTGACCCAGGGGAAACCAATCAGAGTGATTCCAGGACTTAAGCAGGGGTGCCCGGAAAGGGCTCTTTCTAGTTGCCCTTGAACCTGCAACAATGTAGAGCTGGAGTTGCTGGTATGTTTCCATTATTCATTGCTGTGTAACAAACCACCCAAAACGTAGTGGCTTAAAGCAGCAATGATTTATTATTTCCCAAGATTCTGTAGGTTGACAGCGGTGCTTCTCTCCACATGATGTTGGCGTGGGTCAGTCAAGTGGCTGCATTCAGCTGTGGCTGGGCTGGAAGGGCCAGGGAGCAATAGAGGTGTGTGTGGGGGCGGGGGGCGGGCATGGTCCACCCCAAGTGCTGGCAATAAGGAGAAGCATTTTTTGCAGAAAGGTTAAAAATGATAATATCACTAACTAAAAGTCAGTCTGCCTTTTATCACTGGGTGTTGGCAATTCTAAATGATGTTAGAGTTAAATACCTCACACCTCTAGGGCAAATCACTGTTCTCCCCTTATTACAAAGGCATCTCTCTTAGGGTCTGGAACCTTTGTGGCGACTATTAGTTGGGGTACCTCAGTTCTCCCCTGTGTTGCCTTTTTCCCCATGTGGCAGGTCATCTTCCTGGATCTTTCTGCATGGTGTCTCCTCTTCAGCAAGATACACTAGTATTCCTTAGAGCATGGCATCAGGATTCCAAAAGGGAGCATTCCAAGACGTCAAGCACAAATGCACAAGTGCTTCTGAAGCCTCTTCTTGCCTCACCTACGCTAACATTCCATTGGTCAAAGCCAGTCACGTGGCCAAGTCCAGTGTTCACTGTAGAAGGGGACTCAGAAGGGCGCAAATACTGGGAGGCATGGTTCACCAGGGCCACCCATGTTACAATCTACCACATGGGGCTTACTTACCGCCCGGAGAGGAGGATCACACAGAACCGTGAGCTGCCGGGGTGCATCAGGCAGGGTCCTTGAAGGAAACAGAGGCGCTCAAGCTGTCATTTCAGGAGAGTGTTTTCAAGGGGCTATTTACAAAGGTATTTAGGGAATCACAGCAGTGTTTAGGGAATCCAGCAGATGGTGGTGCAGTTCCTCTGGGCTAGACAGTGGGGAGCCTTTGGCACCTCTAGGTCTGAAGGTCAAGTACACTGTGTGGTTACTGGAATGCAGGGAGAGTAGCTGTGGCTCCAAGAGGCTTCTGCCTGGCAGGAGCTGGGGCCTTTGGTAGAGGGAGCTGACAGGGAGGAACCCAGGAAAGAGAAACAGTCTGTCTTCTTCTTCTCCCTTCCTCTGATTGCCTGCCATTGCTTCCCATTGGCTGAACCCACGCCATACAGCAGAGTGGACCAGGGTAGAGAGCAGATCTGCAGGGCCCAAGGAAGATAGCCAGCGCGAAAGGCTGGCCTTGGGAAACCTGGAAATGAAACAAGACGGCACAGACAGTGAGGTTAGGTGGAAAGAAACTGGATCCTGAATCTGTCCTCTGGGCCCCTGAATCCAGCAGAGCCCGAAGCAGGCATATTCCTGGGCTCTTTAGCTACGTAAGCAAATAAGCTCTCTTTGGCTTAGGCCACAGTGGGTTGGCATCTGTCTTTTACAACCAGAAGGTCCCTTATTGATATACTCCCATTGAGGAGCTGGCCCTTTAATGGAATGACTACATTTCACCCTCACCAGCATCCTGAGAGGTCCGGGGGGCAATTCACATTGCAGGTGAGTAAACTGAGGCTCAGAGAGGTTAAGGGACTTTGGTCTAGGTCATCTGGCTCATTAGTGGCAGAGATGGGATCTGAACTTGGTCCAGTCTCAAATGTTCCAGCCACATTTAGCCACTCTCTGTCTCCTGAATACTCTCTGGCCTCTGGGGCTGTACTGGGTTGAATGGTGTCCCCCTAAAATAGGTATGTTCAAGTCCTAACCTCGGGTACCGGCAAATGTGAACTTATTTGGAAATAGAGTCTTTGTAGATATAATTAACTTAAGGATCTCAAGATGAGATCATCCTGGATTTGGAGTGGGCTTCAAATCCAGTGACATGTTCTTATAAGAGAAAGGAGAAGGAGATTTGAGACAGAGACACAGAGGGGAAGCCATGTGCAGACAGAGATTGGAATGATACATCTGTAAGACAAGGAACAGCAAGGCTTGCCTGAAACAGCCATCAGCTAAGAAAGAGACATGAAACAAATTCTCTCTCAGAGCCTCCAGAAAGTGCCCGCCCTGCCCATCCCTTCGTTTTAGACTTCTGGCCTCTGGAACTGTGAAAGAATAAACTTTGGTCATTTTGGGTCACCAAGCGTGTGGTAATTTATTACGACAGCCCTAAGAAACTACTACAGAACTTTGTACATGCCATTCCATTTGCCTGGAATATGATTCTCTTCCCCAGATCTCCGCTCCACTCTGCCCTTTGAGGTATAAGTAGACAAACCTGCAGAGAAGAAAGAAAGGGAACCTTTTAAGGAGTTGCTCACACTGTACCCTCACATGTCTTTTCTTCTTATCCTGCAGGTCTCAGCTCAAATGCCACCTCCTCCAGGAAGCCTTCCCTATGTTCCTACCCTTCTCTGTGCGCCCATAATCCTTAGACTGCCTTTGCCACAGTTGTGCGGGCACTGTCTATTGAAATGGCTTGTTCTCCACTCCCCCACTGCACTGGGCACTGCTCAAGAGCAAGGCCTGTGCATAATTTCTCTCTGTGGCTGCAGCTGTGCCTAACACAGGGTCAGGACAGTAGAGATATTCCTTAATGTTTGCTAAATAATTTGGATAAATGAATGAACGTTCCCCTCCAGTTCTGCTGCACATCTGGACCCCTGCCTCTCTCCCTCCCGGGAGAAACGCTTTCTGAGAGCACGTGTGAAATAGCTCGAGATCACCAGTGGCAGGTGCGGGTAGGACACCCACCCTTGAGTCCAGCCGTACCTTAGCACAGCCCTCCTGCCTGCGATGCCAAGGCCCTGTCAGAGGCGTGACAAACAGCTTGGCTGATGGCTTATAATGTCAGAGATGATGGAAACAGGGAGGCGACGGCTGAAAGATGGGTCGGGGACGCTTGTCATAATTTTATTTGTGGGAGGTGAGTTCCTGTCGGCCAGGTGATGGATGGTGACAGGGCAGGCACAATACAGACCCTGCCACTGCATCTCCCCCTTCTCTCTAAACCAAATGACTTTGGGGATGAAAAACGACTTTCTTGGGAGAACGAGGGGGAGGGGAGCTTCAGGGGAAAGGGGCCGTGTGGTTGGCAACTTGGAATGAGTTTTGCTTTTCTTGCTGAGAGTTGAGTTTTGCTTAGTCCGGCCTGATAGTTTCTTTTCTTCCTCCCTTTCTTCCTTCCAAGGAGATCACTGAATAATCCCAGACACATTACCTGCCTTAATCCTCAAAACTGCCTAAAAAGGAATGTGTACTTTACAGACAAGGAAGCTGAGGCTTGAAGAGAGGAAGTAATATACCCAAAGTTCCCTGTGAAGGAAGTGGCAGACTTGGGATATGAACTTGGGTCCAGTTGCTCCAAAGCCTGACCTCTCCGCATAAGGATGTAGTAAAGACCACATAAGTAGCATGTGTCAAGTTCCTTGAAAGCATAGTAAAGAGAGCGATTAATCTGATGGGGAAAAGTCAGGGAAGACTGCCGAGAAGAAATATTTGAGTTGATTCTTGAGGGGTGAATAAAATGTTAACCGGTAGAGAAAGAGAATTTTGGAGATTGGGAAGAAAAAAGAGAGGAGTAGCATACATTTTTGTTTGTTTACCCCAAACTGTGCACTGCCCTCATTCTCCTTTCTAACAGAGCCTTGATTTTGGGGGGTAATCCATCCTCCTACAAATGGCCATGGCTCTATCAAACCGTTCGTGAAGTTTCCATTTCCCCTGTGAATGATTGGTTTGGAAACAGGAGTGGGAACAATTCTGGCCAATAAGGTATAAGGAATGTTTTCTCAAGGGCTTCTGGGAGAGGTTTTCTTGCTCAGAAAGAGAAAGTACCTCTTCTTTTGCAGGTTGTGGTCATGTCTGTACGTGATGCCTGGAGGTGTAGCAGCCATCTTGTGACCAGGTGGATGAACCAACACGCTAATGATGACACCATGGGAAGATGGAAGGGACATCATTGAGCTGCTGAATTAATGACTCCTACAGCCATCAAAATTCTGAACTTAATCTTTGAGTTGATGCATTTTTCTCATTGTTAATCAACTAAGTTGGTGGTTTCATTTTTGCAGCCCAAAGCGTTCTGACTGACACAAGAAGTAAAAAGGATGCCAAGCCAGGTGGTTGTTTTCACCACTCAGGCTTGGAGCAGCTTAAGGTACAGGCTTTGCAGTCAGATGGAGACAATTCAAGTCCCAGCTTGGCTGCTACCTAGCTGTGTGACCTCGGACCAATCAGTTAATGTCTGTGAGATTCCGTTCCTGGGGAGGAGAATACTCACATCTTAGGACTTTGATGGTAAAATGAAGTAATGCACGAAAAGGGCTGCTTAGCACAAGTGCAGGGTATGTAATAACTATTTGCTATTTCGTACTGGTGCTGGCTGTTGCTATGGTCATTACTGAATTTTTTGCCTCTGTGAAAGCCTCTACGCACTCCCCGTACTCATCCAAAGACTAGACTCATCTGATCTCTGTTCGCCCAAATCCAGTTCCCATAACACTGGTGGTTATGTAGGTTTTGAGGTCTTAGAATTGCATTCCTGAATCTGGAGGAGGAGAAGGGCGGTACTGGGGTCAGGTCATGGCACTTGCTGGATCAAGACACTCTCTGGCAGGAGTTATAACAGGTGGGATTGAGGTTCTGTGGCCATAGGTCAGCCCCAGATGGACAGCATCTTCATCCCAGCCTGGGCCTTACCCAGCACATAGCCAGCAGACAACAAAGCTAAGCCCTTGGCCTGCCCCACAGTGTTTGGTTCTCTCTGGCTTGGCTTGAGCCTTCGCTTTCCCTCCTTGATCTGTTTGACTCTCTGGCTTCCCCCCGTTGCGGTTTTCATTGCTGAGAGGCACCCCTTGGACTTAATGCTGATGTCACTAGTTCCTGATGTCAAGAATATCCATTGCTATATTGGGCCTACTTTCATCCTGCCATACCTGCTCCCCTTCCCCACACCCCACCCCCGCTTCCCTCCTTCCTCTATCCATCCATATGGTTCCCGAAGGAGTGGGCATATTTTAACTTGGCTCCACCACTCTGGCCAGAGTTGATTGGATCATAGGTGGACAGTGGACTAGAGCTAAACCAATCAGAAAACTTCCATTGGATTTTTAAACCTAGAGGCAAAGCCAATCTCTTTCCAAGGTACAAGTTGTGGGATTTAGATCTGGAGGCTACAGGTAGTCATGCTTCCCATTATATGGAAGGAGTCAGGATGCAATGTGAGAGAACAAGGAAAGCAGAAATGAATGGAGAGACGGTCCTGGCAGCCTTGAGCCCATGTGCCTGATCTGCTGAGACCCAAGGGCCCACTGCCTGGCCTCAATCTGGAGTAGCCAATCTTTCTTAGATACCAGGAGCCAGCACATTCTCCTTTCTGCCTTGATCAGTTCAAGTTGAATTTCTGTCCCAATGACAAGACTGCTGCCTGACACCTTCCCAAGCCCCTGGGCTGCCCAGGGCCTGGCTTGCCCTTCACATTTCAGGGTCTCTGCCCTGAAGATGGATTTGTACAACCACCTCCTTCTTTTCATTTCCAACCTTGTCCCTGAGGCCCTGGCAGGGCTTCTGTCCTCTTACTCCACTCACTGTCCCTGGGAGGCCCCATTCACTTCTACGGCACAGCCTCGACAGCCCCAGTACACTTATAATGTCCAAACCCCTAGCTCCGTTCCAGACCCCATCTGAGCTTCAGGCTTTGAAACATGATGGAGACACATTGTTCACTGAAACAGTGGGCATCAGAATTCTTCCTGAAAACAACTATTTGGGTTGGGGAGATACCTTGATAAGCTTCCTTGGAGGCAGGTGAGCCCCCTTAGGGCATGGATGTGAGCAGGCGCTAAGATGTCAAGTGAGGTGGCTAGAAGGTGATGATATGGTTATGGGAAACTGCTGGCTAAGGGCCAAGGGGAGGAGTTTGTAATTTGGGCTAGTGAAGGGCTGGAGGAGAGAAATGAAGAGTTTGGGGGTGGGAAGGGAGAGAGAGAGAACATAACAATGTGTGAGACTAGATGCTATATTAAGGACAGAGAGAGCCCTCTCCCTCCAGTGGCATGGGGATCGCCCAACACCTTGAAAATAGGAGATTTCTTATCTGAAGGAGAGTAACATGTGATGGTTAACAGGGCATGTGCAAGGTTACATCGTTTTATCTGAATTCTGGCTACACCTGGCTGTGTGACCCTGGGCAAGTTACTTAACTCCTCTGAGCCTTGGTTCCATCAACTGTAAAATGGGAATAGAGTCGTTGTTAGGATTAAATAAGTGCTAAGCACAGTACTGGCATGTGCTGGGCCTTGAAACACCACCAACAACAAATTGAAGTTCAGAGTATCTAAGGACTTACCCAAGGTCACAGAGTCGAGCAGTATGGTGGAGGCAGGCTGCAAACCCAAGAATGCCTGATCTCAGAGGATCTGAGTTCCTCCCTGAAGGTAGCTTCATGGAGACAGAACCAAGACCAGAGCCTGCAGCTCAGGGCCGGGTTTCTGGCAGCTGACTCCTTGCTCCTGGGAGCTGGCTCAGCCAACTGTCGCTAAGAGTTGACTCTACTTCCCCCACCTTCCCTCCTCCTTACTCTCTTGGACAGTATTTCCCTGGGGCTCCCGTTACCAATTTGCAGAGCAAAGGCACGCACAGGCAGTTCAGGGGTGGTGCGAGTTCAGCGGCTCTGGTATTGTTTTTAATTCAATATTTTGTCCCTGTGCGCCAGCCTCCTTTATTGGAATGAGAACACTGTTATTGGATCCTGCCCTGAAGGAGAAAACACAGGCTTCCCCCGACGATGGCAGCTAGGTTGTTCTAGAGTCTGATGAGTCAAGGCAGGGCAAGAAGACAGCAGAGAGTTCCAGAAAATCTGATGGTTTCAAGCTGTTCTGCGACACGCACAAAATTATTAACATATGTATTCTCGACCTTTCCCCTTGCCCTCCCTTCTAGGGACGACAAAGCCCAGGAGGCAGCCTCCCCATCGCCCTCTTCCTTTTCCTGCTCATCCAGTGTATATCTTGGTCCTGCTGATTTCCCCTCCACTTTTCTCCATGCCCAGTGTCACTCAGTCCAAGCTCCAAGCATCTCCTGCCTGTACGACTGGAGTACCCATCCTGCCCTGCTGTGCTCTATGTCTTTATGATACACTGTCTTATTTGGGATCTCCCAAAAGCCTGAGATAAGAATTCAGATATACTGAGTTTATTAGGGGAGTGACTCCAGAAACCACCGGCAGGACCTCTGGGAACCAGTGAAAAACACGTAGCTCAGTTATCCCACCTGAGGAGTGAGGGAGCTGGGCATTTATCTACTAAGTCCTAGCAGGCTGAGGGCTATTCTGGAGTGGGAGGATGGGGTGGCTGTTAATTCTCTGGCACCTCTGGCACCTGCTCCACAGAGGTGCGAAGCTTGTTCCAGTGGTCAGAGCAAGGCCACTCAATTGAATTCTTGTAGATAGCACCTTCCCCAAACATGGCCTTCCCCAACTTTTTCAGATGATAGAGAAATACCTTGAAATCATCGTCCTTCCTGCAAAATATCATGAAATAGTGACAAATTAATGTTTTAAATGAGTAACTATATAATTTTGTGTGTTTTTTTTTTTAAAGGACAGCTTGGATGTTGCTTTATTTATTTATTTATTGGCTGCCCTGGGTCTTCACTGCTGCGCGCGGCCTTTCTCTAGTTGCCGCGAGCGGGGGCTACTCTTCGTTGCGGTGCGCGGGCTTCTCATTGCGGTGGCTCCTCTTGTCGTGGAGCACGGGCTCTAGGCGTGCGGGCTCAGTAGTTGTGGCTCACAGGCTTAGTTGCTCTGTGGCATGTGGGATCTTCCCAGACCAGGGATTGAACCTGTGTCCCCTGCACTGGCAGGTGGATTCTTAACCACTGGACCACCAGGGAAGTCCAATAATTTTGTGTTAAAATCAAATACCATCTTGTACTGGGCTCTGCCATAAAAAGTAGAAGCAGGTGCTGAAGTCAGAGGACATGCACTGGAGGAAAATTACCAGTGAAGGCAATTCTACCTATTAACCCTTCCCTCCATGAATCGGCCTACAACCAACAGTTCTCCACAACTGGATTTTAGAACAGCTGGGTCCAGTTCATAGAAGTATTCCACAGGAGCAAAATTTGAAAACTGCTAGATGAGCTGGTTGGAGTAGGAGGGACCAATTAATTAATGGACAAGTTTCTGTTTCCATATTTACTAGTTAGCTACTTAAAACCAGCTAGTGACCTCCCTGGAGCAAGCCAGCAGGACACTGTGTGGTTTTGTATTAGCTTCCTTTCTATCTCCATGGTATGCTCTTCTCCATGTTTTCCTTTTTTCTTATACCTTCTTTTAAGTTATGTTACCTTGCTGTGTTTTATGTATCTTCTTAAGTCACCTTAAATCCTTTCTGGAATAAGGCGGTGGTATAAACAGAAACATATAACATAAATATAAATAGAAAATGTAACAAGCTCTCTAAAAACCTATTCCTAAAATACCAACAGTGGTTATTTATCATGGAGAGAAACAGGATGATTAGAGGTGTGTTGCGGGGAGGGGAACAGTGTGCATCCAAAACGAACAGATATATGTAATTTTACAAAACCCAAGGTGTGGCATTACAAATAACTTTAATAAATAGCATGGAGATTAAAAATGGTTTTATTTTATTACCTTTATAGATACTTATATGTCTTATATATTTACTTTATTATTTACTTCTGTAATACTTGTTCAGGATAGAAATTGAGAAAATAGAAGTAAACCAAAAGAAGAAAATTAAAGCCACTCATAGCCTACTACTCAGAGAGCATCATCATTAACGTCACAAAGCCTTTGCATCTTTTTCATGTAAGATTCAGAGAAGGGGCGTGTCCCAGCATATCTAATAGGGCTTAGAGTCTGAGGGACTAAATATATATATGGATATGCATAGCTATTTTTCAAAGTAAAAATTTGAGATTTCACTCTGAGTGGAGGATTTTCTGAAACTTCTGAGGAGGTTGACATAGAGCAGTTTTTCTTAAGGTGTGTTTCCACAGATGTTCCATGAAAAATGGTTTCTGTAGTCAAATAGGCTTGGAAAACATTGAGTAAAACAGTTAAACAGGTTTTCCCCTGCAAGACTTGCTTGGAGCTTTTAATATACTAACGTGCATTGTGATCCTCTAAGAGAAGTTGTAAACTTAGCAGCTGCCCCTCCAGTAGACCTGGGGTGCGGGGCCATTCTCTGCCTTCATTGATATCTGCCAGGAATGGTCTGGGGAGTCTAATGGGTATTAATCAGATGCTCAGTTTATCAATAGGTCACAGTGGCAGTCAATGCTGGGAATGCCACTCTTTGGCACCTAACCTGCTTCAATTTTGTGTATCTATTTCTGCATAGCAAATTACTGAAAAACTCAGGAGGTTAAAATACCAAAGCATTTATTATCTCACTCTTTCTGTGGATGAGGAACTTAGGACCAGATTAGATGGACAATTCTGGCGCCCCACGTCTCATGAGGTTGCAGTGAAGATGTGAGACGCATCATCTGAAAGCTTGATTGACATTGGAGGCTCCACTTCCAAGATGGACCCAATGAGTCTCGCTTCCTGGCATCCATGCCCTGTGTAGTCCCCTCCCACGAAGAATAGTTCTGACTCGTGCAACCCACAGGATATTGCAGAAATGATGAACTATGACTTCTGAGACTAGGTCACAAAAAAACATTGTGGCTTCCACCTTGATCTCTCTTGGATCACTTGCTCTGGGGACACCAGCCATCATGGTATGAGAACACTTGGGTGGCCAAATAGATTCACGTGGTAGGGAATGGAGGTCTCTGGCCATCAGGCAGCATCAACCTGCTGGGCATGTGACTGACCCTTCTCGGAAGTGACTGACCTCCTGACTTTAATCTCAAGAGAGACCTTGACTATCCTGCTAAGCTGCTTCCAAAATTCCTGATCCACACAAACTGTGTGAGATAATTAATGTTCGTTGTTTTAAGCCACGACATTTTTAGGTAACGTGTTACACAGCAATAGATAACTAATCCACGTCCTTAGTGCTAAGGCTGGGTAATAAACAGCTGATTCAGCTCGCTGGCAAAGAGTTTGCTTACTTCCTAAGATAGAAGCGGTCTTGACCAATGTCCTTTCACTGACCCCTACTAGTGACCGCAGAAAGAATTCCCTCCAGCCCTTATTATGAAAGCCTCCGTGGAAGGTGTGACTCATGAGGCTTATTTGTGTGGGGCATTGATGAGGGGATCCCCTCAGAATTAAGTGTTTATGAGATTCATTACACTCTTACGAACCATTGTGAGTACTGGCATTCATGGCTTTTCCAGCCCTACATACTTGACTGGAGAATCCTTTTTTGTGCAATAGACGAAGTTGGTCCCTACCGGCATCCTTTCTTCCTTCTCCTTCCCTCCTAAGAGAAAGCCTCAGGAAAAGATAATCCTTTTTATTCTTTTTGATGTTATTGTGCCTGGAACTGCTGCCAACATTCTGTTGCCAGGAGAGTAATAAAATGAGCTCCCATGCACCCATCACCCAGCTTCAACAACTATCAACTCACCAATAACCCTCTCATCCATGCTTCTACCCACACCCACACCTATCCCACCTTGGATAATTTTGAAGCAAATTCCAGTCATAATATTATTTCATACATGGATTTCAGTATGTATCTTTAAAAGATTAGGACAGTGTAGTTCAATTCTATTATCATACTTCAAAAAAAAAAACCCCAAATAATTCCTTTTCATTGCATATCCCGGACTATTGAGTTCTTACTTGGCTCACGGTGTATCTAAGAACGTAAATTCTCCTTGTGTCTAATTGAGACCAGTGCCTGCTGGGAGAGATAATTACTCTTCAGCATTCAATAATCAGCTGTGCCTGGATCATAAGTGTCAGTACTGTTTGAAAGGTTAGCTGAGCCCAAATCCCTACTGTGTAGTGCATAGCCAGACAGGCTTGGATTGGAATATTGCCAATTACTTATACTACGACTGTGGGCAAGTAATAAACACTCTACATTTCAGTTTTCACTATTTAAAAACATTAGAGAGGACCTGGAGACCTGGATTTGGGGAGTGAGAGGCAGAGGGAACAGGGACTCCTCTTGAACCCCAGAAGTTGCATAATTGCATTCTGCTCTCCAGAAAAATATATCTCCCTTTCCACTGCCTACCCTGCAACTCTTCCCCTCCTCAATCAGTGCCTAAATGGAGGAGCCTGGATTTCTTCGGCACTGTCATGTGTTTCCGATCAGTCCATGGTGGCAGCGTAGGAGCTCAATATTGGTGATAAATATACTTTATGAGTGTTTTTCTGAAGATATTTTCTTAGAGACTGTTCCCACGAATAATTTACTGGGGCAATGAAAGATGGAAGAAGCGACTCTGATTACATCTTGGAGCATCTAAAGCTTGAAGTTTAAGGAAACTAGGCAGCCCACAGCTATTTAAAAATTTCTAGAAGGGATAATTCTTCCACGTAAGATCTTTTTTAAAAGGTTACAGCCCAGCAGTTGGTCTCTAGGGTGGTGCCCTTCTGCAATCTCTCTCGTGGATGCCACTCTCAAATCATCATCAATATCACATGTTTTGGGACTACGTGGTGCATAGCACATAGCTCCTCTTTTTTTTCCCTTAGTTTTTTTCAGGCATAATTTACATCACATTATGTTAGCGTTCAGTGTAATGATTCATTATCTGTATGTGCTGCAAAATGATCACCACGATGAGTCCAGGTAACATCCATCATCATACTTTGTTATAAAAATTATTTATTCTTGTGATGAGAACTTTCAAGATCCACTCTTATAGATACTTTCAAACATGCATACAGTATTATTAATTATAGCCATCATGCTATACATTACTAGCCCATGACTAATTCATTTTATAACTGGAAATGTATACCTTTTGATCCCTTTCACCCATTTTGCCCACTCCCCACCCTCTGCCTCAGGCAACCATCAATCTGTTCTCTATTTCCATTGTTTTGTTTTGTTTTAGAGTCCACATATAAGTGAAATCACATGGTATTTCTTTTTTTTCTGTCTGACTTAGCTCACTTAGCATAAACAAAGCTCTTCTGAAATTTCACTTCCTCATCTTTAAAATTGGAATAGCATTTTGTTAGGAGGGGTGAGGATTTAAAGGTATTTGATAATATTATTGCCAGGAATGTATCAATCAGTTAGTAGATTGATTGGCTTATCTATTTTTAAAATTAATGCCCATTATATAGATTAGCTGTTTAGTCATCGGAAGGGAACAGTCTTCCTTCTCAGCCTCTGATTTTTTGTTTGTTTGTTTATTTTTTGTTTTGGCTGCACCACGCAGCTTGCGGGATCTCAGTTCCCTGACCAAGGATGGAAACTGGGCACCCGTCAGTGGAAGCGCGGAGTCCTAACCACTGGACTGCCAGGGATTCCCTGGCTCATCTATTAAATCAACAACTTTAGGGACTGCCAGTTGAGTGCTAGGTGTTGTGTTAGGTTCTAAGGTTACCATGGTGAGCAATGCAGCAATATTGGCTTTCTGGAGCTTAGAATACGGAAGGGAAAACAGACCTTCACTGAGCGAAAAGAAAATAAATAGAGAAACACAAGTCCCAAGTGTTCTGAAGATAATGGTCAGGAATGTTGATGGAGAACCTTGTGGGGAGGGAGGGACTGTCATAGATCTCATAGTCAACGAAGATGCCTGTGATGTGGTGACATTAAGCTGAGACCTGAAGGATGAGGGCCCCAAGCTTCATCCCCGGGGAGGTTCCCAAGGAATTATTAATAGACCTTTCCCATCAAGATAAAATCGAAATATCTTAATGTGGTATTCAAGATCCTCCATGGTGAGGATTGCTAGATAAAATACAGGATGCCCAGCTAAATCTGGATTTCAGATAAGCAACCAAAAGCTTTCAGTATGTTACTAAATATTGCACGGGACATTATTTATACTAAAAATTTTCATTAACTGAAATTCAGACATAACTGGATGTCGTATTTTTATGTGCTAAGTGTGGCAAGTCTATGATCTTCCCCAGCCACCCTCTCCTGCCTTTCTTCCCACCATTTCCTCCACGCACCCTATGCCCTGTCCAGCTCCTTGTCTTTGCTCATGCTGTTTCTTCTGCCCAGATCCCCCGTCTTTCCCCATGTCCTATTGGCAAACTCTTCTCATCCTTTAAACCCCAGTCCAAATGGCACCTCCTCTGGGAAACCTTCCCTGGCAACTACATTATCCTTATTGCAGGATGCTCCCCAAACCTGGTTCTCATAGGGTTTTGCCTTATGATTGTATATTTTAAGGCCTGGCATCTACAAACACACAGACATGACTGAATGCCTGCTAAGGAAAGGGTATAAGGGTTGAGCTCATTTTTCCCCTCTCCACCCTCCCTCTCCCCCTATTCCCACTCAACTCCTCGTATTATTAAGGTCAAATATTGATTGAGTATTTTTCTGTGCCAGGCACCAAGCTAAGTGCTTTGCATGCAGCATCTCATATAAATTCCCCATAATCTTATGATGTAAATCCAGTTGAATCTCCATTTTGCAGGGGAGGCAATCAGGCACATAGTCACTCGCCTCTGTTTCCACATCTGTAAAATGAAAATGATAACAATATCTTGCTCATTAACATCTTCTCCCCAACTAGAGTGTGGGTTCCAAGAGGGCAGGAACTTTTCTCTTTATAAACTTCGATATTCTCAGAGCCTAGAATTGTGTCTGGCATTGAGTAGGCACTCAGTAAATACTTGTTGCATGAATGAATAAGTCACCTTACATATGAGGAGACTGCAACTTGGAGAGAGAGAAAGTAACTTGCCCAAGGGCACACAGGTAGTTGTGGTGGAACTTTGGCTAGAATCATAATCAGTGGTGTGTTGGTAAATGTTTAACAACCAGCTCTCTGAAAAACCAATAACCCTGATTTGTAGCGTATGTTGATTTCCATGATGTAAATACCCCCTCCATGGCAGATTTCAAGCAACCAACCTGATGTCAATTGGCTCGCAAATTTCCTGAAAGTTTAACCATAGGATCTTGCACGCCTGTCTTACAGGCTGGCTCCGGATACCAAGAACTAGGACATAGTTCTAAAGGGTACACAGTTCCAAAGGGTACACTCCCATCATTGGTACTCTAGCCTGCCTCCCTGAATGAGGCACAGTCTACACTCACAGCTCAGTAGGAGGGGAAAAGACACTCAAATAACTCGGTTCAAAGCAGATTGCATGGGTGATTCTTAAAAACCATAAACCCAATCACAAAACTCCCCAGCTTAAAACCTTTCAATATCTTCCTCTTAGCAGAAAATCCAATCTCCTTACCGTGACGCATGAGGCCCATTTGTGGAACCTCCCCCTGTACCAGGCACTGTATTAGGGTTTTTGTTGTAGGATATAATGGTGAACATGACATACACAGTTCCTGCTCTCATTGAGCCTATGTCCAGTAGATGAGGCTGTCAATAAACAAGTAATTAACCGTTAAGCACAGATTGAGATACATGTTCAGTAGAGGAGGTACTAGGAAAGAGAATAATGAGCAGAGTTTCCTTACTTGGACCGAAGGTGAGTAGAGGAAGATTACTCTAAGAAAGTGACATTTGAGACCTGAAGGATGAGAAAGAGTTGGTCGAGGTGTGAGGTTAGTGGCTAGGCAGAAGAGGAGAGGATTTGGCAGTTTGAGGAATAAAAGTAATTTCTGTTATCATTGGAGACAGTGGAGGTGGGATGGGGAAGATGATTATAAATATTATGATGGTCTGAATGTTTGTGTTCCCCCCAAATTCATAAACTGAAATCCTAACTCCCAAGGTGATGGTATTAGGAAGTGAGGCTTTGGGGAGGTGAGTAGGTCCTAAGGGTAGAGTCCTCATGAATGGTTTTATATAAGAGATGGGAGAAAACTCCCTCACCCCCTTCTGCCATATGAGGACACAGTGAGAAGGCATTGTCTGTGAACAGTAAAGCAGGCCCTCACCAGACAAGGAACCTGCCAGCGCCTTGATCTAGGACTTCTCAGCCCCTAGAGCTGTGAGAAATAAATTTCTGTTGTTTATAAGCTAGCCAGTGTAGTTTTTTCGTAGCAGCCTGAACAGACTAAGACAAATATCATGAACATGTAAAACAGGGGGCTAATGGCCAAGGGGGCTAAGGCAGAGGCTTAGCCCCCGTTGAAGACAGAGACTTATTTAAATCCCAGGAGCTCAGATGCACTCTGAATTGTTCTCTTCCGATGATGGGCAACTTTCTCCTACAGAAAATCTTTTTACATCTCTTGGGTAGAAACAAGATCATCCAGTTTCTGGCCTTTGCACAGATGACTAAACAGAAGTCCAGACAGGGAAGTGTGATCACCAACAGTTTTGAAGGCAGTAATAGTTATATGGACTTGGACAATACATTTTCTGAGCTAGCACTGTCCAACAGAAATACAATGGAAGCTACAAAGGGAGCTACACGTGTAACTTACATTTTCTACTACCCACATTTAAAAAAGTAAAAAGAAATGGGTGAAATTAATTTTATATTTTATTTGACCCAATATACCCCAAATATTATTTCAACATGTAATCAATAGAAGTCTTAGAAATCCGATGGGTATTTTATTTACAATTACAGCACATTTTAATTCAGACTAGCCATAGCTCAAGCCCTCAGCCACACGTGGTTAGTGGGTATAGTACTGGACAGTGCAGTTCAATGCCTCAGTTTCCTTATCTGCGAATTGAGGATAAAATGAGGGATAAAACTGCCTAGTCACTGAATGGATTATGAGAGCGCAAGGGAAACACCCTGCACGCCAGAGGCGCGCGATAAACCTTAGTTCCTTTCACCTTTTCTCTCACCGCACCGACCTCATCAAGTCTCCGCCCCCACCTCATCAAGTCTCCGCCCCCACCTCATCAAGTCTCCGCCCCCTTTCCCCGCCTCCTTCAGGCTCCGGGAGGAAGTAGTGCTGTCATCAAATGCAGCGCGCTTTACGGTAGTGTGGCCGTAAAGTCACACGTTTACCGCAGTGTGGCCGGCTCGCGCGACGCGAGCACTTTTAGCTCATTGGCTCTGCGGCCCCTGCTCAAGGCGCTTTACAGCCGTGTGGCTGGAGCCGCCCATGTGGGGACCGCGGTTTGGTCGTGAGTGCAGGGAATCAGAGTAGACGGTGTTGACTGAACCTGGAATCATGGACGTTGGCGAACTTCTGAGCTACCAGGTATGACGGACGAGGAGGGCTGGGGGGACCGTCCTCTCACCCGGGCAGGAGTCGCAGGACCAGAGTCCCTTCATCTCACTTTCTCCCACCTCAGCCCCGGGTCCCCTCACGTTTCCTGTCACCCGGGTCCTAGCCTCTGATTTCACGTAACTCCCTCGAATTTCTCCTGGGCTCTTTCAGTTTATTTCTTCCCAAGGCCCGGGCCCTTTCTCAACTAAAGGCTGGGCTCCTTCTCACCCTGCCCTGGGGCCTGGCTCACTTCAGCTATTCTGAAGGCCCCAAACTATCTTCACAACCATCCCCCTTAAACTCTCTTCTCCAGTTATTGAGTTGGTGGTCGTGGTGGGAGAGCACTGGCCCTTCTTGCATTTGAGCCCCAGCTTCTCTACTGACCGGCTCTGTGGCTTTGGGACAAGTCCTGTCGCCCTCTTCGAGCCTCAGCTTTTGTATGTATAAAGTGGAGACAGTGATAGCTACCTATTAGGTTTGTTTCAGGACTGTATCAGCCAATGGATGTGAAAGCTGATTTTAAAGTGTGGAAAGCCGGACCCATGTTAATTGCAGTTATTGACAGATGTTTGACATTCCAGCATGGGATGGGTACCTCGGAATCTTCTTCTTGTCCCACTTGCTCGGAGTACTTGTGGGGAAACAGTGGCCCAGAAGGTAGAAAGGACTTGTCCAAAGTCACTCAACAAGTAAGAGCTGGGATTAGAGATGAGATCTTTTGGCTCCCAGCTCAACGTTTTTCCCTCACCTTTGACTTCCTAAATGTTCAGTATGGTAGCCACTAGCCACATATGGCTATCGAACGCTTGAAATGGGACTAGTCTGAATTGAGAAGTACTCTAAGTGTCAAGTCACACTGGAATTTGAAGAATCAGTATTAAAAAAGTAAAATTTTTATATTGATTACATGATCCTGTCGATTACTTTGACTATTGATCATAGTGATTAATTATATATTTCACCCATTACCCATATATTAATCATATATGGGTAATGGGTGAAATAAAATATATTCAGAATAAGTTTTACCTATTCCTGTTGACTTTTTAATGTAGCTGCTGGCCTTTTTGTGTCACTACTAAAGTTACATGTATAGCATGTATAGCCTTGCATTTCCATTGGACAGCTCTGCAGTAGAGAATAATGGATTAAGAGCCATGAGTCTGAAGCCCTATGGCTTGGAATCTCTGTTTTGCTGCTAACTGGCTACTGTAACCTTGAGCAGAATACTTACCCTCTCTATGCCTCAGTTTTCTCATCTTGTAAATGGGGGCAAGAAAGTAGCTATCATATAAGTCTGTTTTGAAGCTGCTGTGAAATGTAAAGTGTTTAGCCCAATGCTTGTCAAAGAGTAAACGTTTGAAAAACGTTAGCAATTATATTCATGCAATTCCCTCAGCCGGTATACATAGAACTGACCTTGGAAACTAGACATCATGGGAAAGAACTTGTAAGCAATGGGAGGTATATAGCCAGGTGATTTCCTTTTTAAGACAGTAATAGGATGTGAAAGAAGAAAGGAAATAGGAGCGTTGTTAAATGAGTGGTTATATGCCTGTTTGGCCTACATATGAGCCCACTGACCCATAGAATATTAAAGCTAGAAGAGGTTCATTCATTTGCTCAACAAATATCTATTGAATATGTACTGCATCTACTGAGCATACAACATTGAACAAAACAGACAAGGTTCTTGCTTTTGTGGAACTTATAATCTGGTGGGGAAGTAACAAGATAAGAAAGTAAACAAATGAGAAATTCAGATCGTGGTAAGTGCTTTGAAGGATACACAGGGTATATACAGAGCTGTGCTGTTTGGTGTGGTAGCCACTGGTCACACGTTACTCTTGAACACTTGAAATGTGGCTAGTTAGAATTGAGATCCGCTACACCTGTAAAATACACACTGGATTTTCAAGATTTAGTATGAAAAAAGTGACTGTAAAATATATTAATTTTTATATTGATTCCATGCTGAAATGATAATACTTAGGATATGTTGGCTTAAAGAAAATTATTAAAATTAATATCATCTTCTTAAAAACTTTTTAAATGTGGCTACTAGAAAATTTAAAGTTACATATGTGGCTTGTTTGTGGCCCTCAATATATTTTTATTGGACAGAGCTGCTAAAGCTAACCGCTGGGAGCAGGAGACAGGACCTATTATTTTAGATAATATGGTCTAGGAAGGACTTTGAGGAACGGACATTAAAGGACCGATGGTTGAGAAGGAGCCAATCGTGAAAAGCGCAGAATAATCAAGGCAGAGGGAATGAATAGCAGGTACACAGGCTGTGAGTTGTTAAAATAGAAGCTGGTGCAGCCTGTTAGAGGATCAGGAAGAGGACTGATGTAGCTGGAACTTGGTGAATGAGCAGGGGAATGATAAGCGATAAGGTTGGAGAAGTAGGCAGATGACAGACTATGTAGGCCTTCCTGTGGGCCACGATAAGGAATTTGAATTTTATTTTGAGAAATCTTACAGATAACCTCATTCTGCCCACATATTTATAAATGAAAAGTGAACTCCATTTCGGTAAGGGACGTCCCTGAGGTTGTGGGCCAAGGTAGTGACAAGAGTCGAAACCAGAATCCTGATCTTATTTCCAGCTCTGTTCATTCCCCACGTGCGCTACTCACGCACTTTTCTGTCTGTAAGATCAGTGCCCACTTTTCCTGTTCCTAAAAGATGGTACAGTCTAGAATCTAGTCCATAATAAATGCTCCCATCCTCTTGTAGAAAGTCATGAGGATTACCTGAGTTAATGGACGCAAAAGCTCTTTGAAAACTAACTTTTCATAGACGTGAAAGATGCATTGCATGCCTGCATCATTTCTCTAAATCCTTATAACAACGCTATGAAGAAGGTACTGTTTTAAATCCCTGTTGTACAGATGGGGGAACTGAGGTACAAAAAAGTGCCTGCCTCAGAGTTGGAGTTCCTAACCACTGTGCTGTGCTGAACTAAAGTGCTTTCAGATATGTTCTTACATTAATTCTCAGCATGCCCTTTGAGGTAGGTGGCATGCCTATTTTATAGAAAAGGAAACTCAAGCTAGAGAGGTCAGTTACCAGCCCAAGATGAAACAGCCAGTAAGGAGCAGAGCCAGAACTGGAACCAACCGAATACCCAAATCTAGTTTTCCAATTTTAAAAACTTTTAAAGTTGAAGTATGGTATATGTATAGAAGAATGCATAAATCTTAAGTGCTTTTGATTATACTTGTCATTTACAAAGTAGACTCGATATGACCACTAAAGTTCATTTCTCAGGGACAAAGGTGGTCTGATTTGAACATCCCCACCCCCGGAGTTTGATTCAGTAAGTCTCCCATGGGACCTTAGAATTTGCATTTCTAACAAGATTCCAGGTGATGCTTAAGCTGCTGGTCCAGGGACCACACTTTGAGACCCACCCCTGGTCTAGAATGATCTACATTCCTCTTAAAATCTTCTCTGAGACATTCACCTCCCTTCTCATGGCCATTAGTTCACAGTATTTTGAGCTTAAGTTATACTTTGCCCCTGCCATCTCAGATATTGAGAGCAAATCACTTAATCTTTCTGGGCCTCAGTTTCCTTATATGCCTAATGAGGGGAGGTAAGTTTCTCTGAGGTCCCTTCTAGCTTTAAAATTCTGTGATACTGATTATTTAGGCGAAGAGCTCCAGAGATTTCAAGGGCTAAGAAAAGCTTGATGCAGAAGAATGAATTGGGGCTGAAAATCTGGGAGATTTGAGTTTTAATCCTACCTTTATCATTATTTATCTGGGTGATTCAGGATAAGTCACTTCCCTTCTCTGTACATCATTTTTTTAATCACTGTAAAATGAGGAGATTGAGCTATATGACTTCTGGTTCTTTCTTTTCCTAAAATTCAGAGACTAAGGTAAATAAAGAAAATATGTAATGCCAAAAATGTTTATTAAAAGTATTTGACGTTTTTTTGGATGCCTTCTAAATTTCACTTTTGGAGCAACTTGGTGGGAAGATTCCAATTTTCTGCTGAGATTGGTTCTTCTAGTAATAGAGTTAGGCAGCAAGTGCCTCAGTATATGCCTTATATCCTTGACATATGTTAACTATTCATTTGAAAAGACAGGAGAATTACAATGTGGACAGGTGGTGGTGGAAAAAGTCTTAAAGAGGAAACCAGTTATGTTCCCAATATGGAAATGTACTTTTTTGATGCCTTCGGGCTTAGACATCTCATCAAGAAGTGTGCCCAGCAGTTCCTTGGCTGAGAAGTTTCTGCTGCGTAGGCACGTATATGAACTCCAGGGCATTCTCATTAATACTGATTCCACAGATGTCTGGAAAAAGTTCTTACCTTTGAAGTTTTGCAATAAAGAATTCACATTTAGTGCAGTTTGGCTCATTGGGAATGACTTATTTTGTGACATGAGAAGTATTCTCTTTGAGGCAGATTGGGGTCAGGGACCCTTGGTTTTGGCAATATTGCAGACACCCACTCCTCTTGTCACCTATCAGTCAGTAATATAGCATTTCCTTGGATTGCAGGGGCTTATTGGAATCTATAATCTTTCTCCTTTTCCCTTCTTATTTCTTTCTTTTGAAGTAAAAAATTTTAATGACAATAATCTGACAGGAATAGTATTAAAGTATTCAAGAAAAGGGAAACTACTACCCTAATCCAATAAAATATTTTTATATTCCCACAGTCCTTATGTATTTTGCATGGCTATAACCATTGTATACACACTGTTTTGTGTTCTGTGCTTTAATTTAACATTGCCAGAAATATTTTGTGTTTCTACATAGTCTTCATGTTGTTTTTAATGTTTACATACTTTTTGCTCAAGTGACAGACCAACCATTTTTCCCTAAATTGCTCCTCTATAATCGAGTACTTAGGTGGTTTCCAGATTTTGTTCTTGGAGATAATATTGCAGTGAACTTCTTTATTCATGTGGCATTTTTCCCCTCACATCTGTCGTTAGTAATCATCACGTGCCATCATCTCCTGTGCGAAGTATTGCATGGGCTAAAATGATTAAGATATGGTCTTGGACCTTAAAGAATTCATAGTTAAGGAGCGAGACAGACCTTTCAACAGCTAACTGTATGAATAAAGTATTATGGGAGTACAATGGAAGGAACGATTGGATGTGCCTGGAGAGGGGATGTATTGCTGGGAATGGATTTGGTTTGGTCATTGAGGAAAAGGAGATGACATTGGAATCTCAGCCCTGATGAATGAATAGAAATTCTGTGGGTACTGAAGGAGGCTGAGGAGAGTCATTCTTGACTAGGATTAGTGACAGCAAAAGCATGGGAGTGAAATGTTCAGAGCATTGAGTGAATGGAGCGGAGTGGCAGGAGATGATGGGGTTGCCTCCGCTGCAGGTATGTCAGGCAATACACAGTGCTCATGTGGAAGTAATCCTTTATCAGTTTACAGTGCTAACAATAGTGTGTGTTCCAATTTTACTGCCATCTCGATACTACAAGTTGCCATAATTTAATTTTTTCTCATTAATATAGTAGGTATATAAAGTGTTAGTTCATTTGCTTTAATAAGCATTTTTCCCTTGCATGTGTTTATTGTTTGTACTTCTTATTATCTGCTTTTTTTTCTTAGGGTTGTGTTGTAGCTTATAACTGAGCTTTTCTGTTCTGTTTTTTTGTCGATGGTGTGTGTATAAGAAACATTATTGGAAGCCTGGACACTTGTGCTCAAATATATCTTTCATTCTTTGGTAGCCCCATTTTACCTCTAACTCTGCGAATATTGTCATAATCATGATGTCACTTTACAGCATCATGAAATAGGCTCTTTTGGCATGACGGTTTAGACTAGTGCTTTCTGAAGTTACTTATTGTTAGTGGGACTATAAGTAACAAATAAATTGCTATTCTTATTGATATTCCCACTTCAGGGTGTTTTCTGTTTCATCTTCTGAGTGACATTTTTTCTTAAGTTCACTTCCTCCCTTTGCAACCTTATCTTCTCTTTTTCCCGTGATGAGTTCTTTTCTTACTCGCAAAATACATTGTATTTATGTGCCCCCTTGCACCCTAGGCAGTGAACTGAGAGGCAGGGACCAGCACCTAGAGAGTGTCTCTCTGCTAGTTGATGCCTAATAAATCATTGTTTAATGATTGAGTGCATGAACCAGTATGTGCCTTCAAATATGCTCTTTTGGAAAGCTTTTGTTCTAATATCTTGTCTGCTTGCTGGCTTGTATCTCTTTGCTTTCATGTTAGACTTCAAGAAAGTTGGATTCAAATCCGTTACCTCAGTTACTGAATTGTCCTTCCCTGTGCTGTACAGAGGACCTTGTTGTGTATCTATTTTATATATAATAGTTTGTATCTGCTAATCCCAAACTTCTTATTTATCCCTTCCCCACACCCTTTCCCCTTTGGTAACCATAAATTTGTTTTCTATGTCTGTGAGTCTGTTTCTGTTTTGTAAATAAGTTCATTTGTATCATATTTTATATTCTACATATAAGTGATATAGTATTGTCTTTGATTTACTTCACTTAGTATGATAACCTCTAGAGCCTCATTTTTTTTTTAACATCTTTCTTGGAGTATAATTGCTTTACAATGGTGTGTTAGTTTCTGCTTTATAACAAAGTGAATCAGCTATACATATACATATATCCCCATATCTCCTTCTTGCGTCTCCCTCCCACCCTTCCTGTCCCACCCCTCTAGGTGGTCACAAAGCACCGAGCTGATCTCCCTGTGCTATGCGGCGGCTTCCCACTAGCTATCTATGTTACATTTGGTAGTGTATATATGTCCGTGCCACTCTCTCACTTCGTCCCAGCTTACCCTTCCCCCTCCCTGTGTCCTCAAATCCATTCTCTTCGTCTGCGTCTTTATTCTTGTGCTGCCCCTAGGTTCTTCAGAACCTTTTTTTTTTTTTTTAGATTCCATATATATGTGTTAGCATACAGTATTTGTTTTTCTCTTTCTGACTTACTTCACTCTGCATGACAGAGTCTCTAGGTCTATCCACCTCACTACAAATAACTCAATTACATTTCTCTTTATGCCTGAGTAATATTCCGTTGTATATATGTGCCACATCTTCTTTACCCATTCATCTGTCAGTGGACACTTAGGTTGCTTCCATGTCCTGACTATTGTAAATAGAGCTGCAATGAACATTGTGGTACATGACTCTTTTTAAATTATGGTTTTCTCAGGGTATATGCCCAGTAGTGGGATTGCTGGGTCGTATTATAGTTCTATTTTTAGTGTTTTTTTTTGTTTTTTTTTTTTTGCGGTACGCAGGCCTCTAACTGTTGTGGCCTCTCCCGTTGCGGAGCACAGGCTCCGGACACGCAGGCTCAGTGGCCATGGCTCACGGGCCCAGCCGCTCCGCAGCATGGGGGATCTTCCCAGACCGGGGCGCGAACCCGTTTCCCCTGCATCAGCAGGTGGACTCTCAACCACTGCACCACCAGGGAAGCCCTATTTTTAGTTTTTTAAGGAACCTCCATACTGTTCTCCATAGTGGCTCTATCAACTTACATTCCCACCAACAGTGCAAGAGGGTTCCCTTCTCTCCACACCCTCTCCAGCATTTGTTGTTTGTAGATTTTTTGATAATGGCCATTCTGACTAGTGTGAGGTGATACCTCATTGTAGTTTTGATTTGCATTTCTCTAATGATTAGTGATGTTGAGCATCCTTTCATGTGTTTGTTTAGAGCCTCTTCACTAGAATTTTATTCTATAACCTGGTTCCTCATCTTAGAGGAATCATCCATTCTTTTGTCTTTCAGCATCTTTATGTAAACTCTTAGCTCACTAGTCCTGATTTAGGTTTCATGTGACTACTGAACATTCTGACCGTATGCTCTGGTATAATTCTCTGCATCTCTCCACCCGCCCCCTTATCACCTACCCCCAATTCTGCTTTTTAGTCAAGGGTGTAGCTGTCCAGCAGACTTGAAAAAAGCCCTGGAGCTAGTTCTCAAAGATGAAGGGGCTTAAAGTTGAAAGGCAAAGTTCTTTTCCTCATGGAAAATACAAACTCTTGAGCAAAGGGCTAGCTCTTTTCTCAGGAGTCAGGAGGGTGTTAGGATCTGAAAATGCATAAGTCACAGTTCTTGCTCTCATGGAGCTTACAGTCTAAGGGGGAGCATCCCACAGATTTGAGAATTGATAATCCAGTACACAGTGCCATTGCATGAGCAAGATGTGGTGGCATAGAGGCAGGAGGAGCCCTGCCGTTGGGAACTTGGGAAGGCTTTGCAGGGGAGTTGTTGCTTCTTCAGGAGCCTTTTCTCCATCCCTTCTTTTCTATTTCAGTTGCCACCATCTTCGTTTAGACTCTTGGGACTTTGTCAAATAATTAGCTTTCTAGTTGGTCTTCATTTTTTCCTTTGTGGATCTCATATCGGCACGATGAATGTGGGTTTATTTCCTCTGTGTGCCAACAGAGCACCCTTCTCTGGTCTAGACTCCAGTCCTACCTATTTCAGCTTCCTTGGAGATAGGTCTTATTGAGATGCCTAATTTTGGAGGTGAATTTGAGGAAGACAGCCATACCTTTCTTCAGTCTCTCACTAGGTGTCACTGTTTAAATTGGGGGGTTGCATTTATAAGACCCCAATGGAGAAGTTTTCACATGTATAAATGACTACATTGGAGAATGTGGATGGTTCAAGATAGCCTGTTAGCACTGTTGGAGAAAATAATTCAAAATACATGCCCCTCTGAGTGTGCCCATTTTAGCCGTCTTTTAATGTTTAGTGTAGTGGACGAACAATAACTCTGGGTCAGGCAGACTGCTGCCTGTGTTTGAATCCCACCTCTGCTACTTGGTAGCTGTGTGACCTTGGGTCACTTAATTAACCTCTTTAAGCCTCAGGTCTTCATCTTTAAAATGCAGATTATATAATAGTGTCTGTCTCTGCCCCACCATCTTTTAAAAAATCTCCACTTTACCATCTTTTTTTTAAAGATACAGGATTAAATGAGACAGTGTGGGTAGTGCTAAGTAGTATAGTGCCTGACACATGGTAAGTGCCGAGTACATGCTAGCTGTCAATTTTTACTATTGATATAATTATAAAAACACATATGGTATAGCAAAAGGAAAAAATATTTTTCTCGAATTCTGCAAAGCTGCCTTAGTATTCCCAAGGTCACTGGTGTCTTGGAGATTAAGGTTTAGAATGCTATAAAAGGAAATGAGAACAGTTTGTCACGCACACATTCCGCAGTATAGAACTGTTCTCAATAGATTAAAGTATAACCGTATTCTACCACAGTTAGCAGACATTGATATCAAGGATTATGTCATCAACACAGTAATTCTTTTCCCCAGGTCGCTTTAATATTACTAAGATATCTCAGTTTTCCTCTTTTCTAGTGCCAGGAATCTCATTTACAAATTACTCCTTTCTTTTTCTTTTTTTCCTTTAATGTTCCTGAAGGAAGTGATTGGTTTTGGTCTGAGTCTTGTATAGCTGTAGGGAAAATGGAATTAGGAGAAAGTATAGCAGGAATACTCTTAGCTTCTCCAGGGCCAGCCATCTGATTCTAGTATTTCAGCTGAATAGTTCAAGAACATTTTCTTTTCCACAGAGTTCCAGGAGTGAGTGATCTGAAAGTGTGTTGGCCTAAACTTTGGAACCCCAGCTCCACTGTGGGTTGGTGAACAAACTAGATTACCTTCATCCTGAGTTCAGTGAAAGATCTAGTGAGACTACCACAGTGCATTTTCATCTCTTAACTCATTTTAGATGATCAGTTTCCTGTAAGCAGATTGTCTACTTTGGCTCCTTAGACTTCCCTTCAACTACCCAGCAGTGTCCAAAGTCAGTGACTGAACTGAGAAGGATTTGAAGTCAAGCACAGAGTATTATGATGCTTCTCTCTGACTGTGTCTGACTATATTCCAAAGGCAGGTATGATCAGTTATTGAACACTTTGGCATTATTCATGTGCTTATTCTGTTAGTACATAAAATTGAGGATTAATTACATTTTTATTTGACCCCCCCCAGTTAAGAGTCACTAAGTTTAAAATTACTTTTGGAATCTTTAATAGACTTAACCATTAATAGTACATCAGTTCTCTGCTGGTGTTTTGTATGTTTCTAGGGCATTGTGACACATGCTCACTGTCAGGCTGTGAGCCAGTCCAGATTTTCAAGGGCTAGTAAACTTCATTCACATTAGTAATCCATATCGAGCCTTTCATTTTTAAATTATTCAACAAATTTATTAAATGCCTACTAAATGCAGGATGTTATACTAGGCATCAGGAATAGAGTGATACACAAGACAGTTGCTGTCCCTTGTCTTTATAGAACTTATACCCAGGGAGGCAAGACAGAAAATATATAAGAAAAACAAATACAAATAAATAAGAACACCTAAACTGGCAAACAAATAGTACTAGAGAAACAAAAACAAGATATTTTAAACAGAAATATGAAGGGAAAAATGGGCTGATGTAATTGAATGATTGGGGATCATCAGAAGGTTCCAGAAGGCCTCTCTGAGGAGGTAACATTTGAGCTGAGAATGAATAATGAGAAGGATCCAGCCACATGAAGAGCTTGGGAACAGCAATGTAAGCCAAGGGGAAAACCACTGCAAAAGTCCTAAGGTGGGACCAAGCTTGTCATGTTTGAGGCAGTATGGCATAGAGCATGACGAGTGAGGCAGGGACAGAGATAAGGACGGAGAGGTCTGCTGTGGGGAGGATGGGAAGCCCTAAAATGTTTAGATGTTATTGTTGGTACATTGGGAAACCATTAGGGGTTTTAAGCTGTGGACTGACACAGTTTGGTTAAGTTTTAAAAGATCACTGCCTCTGCCGAATGGAGAATAGATTGTAGGGGAGCAAATCTGGCCAGCTTAGTCGTTCAAAGGGGATAGAACTCACCTTTGTGCTGTGGAGGGCCGCAGCTGAAGCTGTGCTCTCCCTAGAATAATTGCTTTCCCGCCTAGGTTGTTTTCAGAATTTCCCAGTTCTAAACATTTAATCTGGGTTCTGGCTTAATCAAGAAGCAACACTCTCCTAGTGCCAGGCTTGGCACAGAAAATGTGGGCTTGGTGCCTTTTGTTGAGCACCCTGGCCTGGAGAGAATGAAGAAAGCAGCCTCTGGTGGACCTGAGGACAGTGCAGCTGACCCTCAGCACCTGGTAACTGGTAGGAAGCTTTGGAATCCATAAACTTCATGTGCTTCTGCAAAACAGTTGCAGATGGTCTGGACTGATGATTAAATATCACCACTGTTTTGCCCAGATCTGCTGTGGCCATCCTCTCTATGTCTGGTTTTACATTACAGTGGGTAGGTAATTAAAGGGGCATAGTCATTTCTGGTTACTTCCAGGACATCTTTTTTAGTTGGCTTGGGGGGGATTTCAGTTTCTGCCAGTTGTATAAGTGACTGCAGTGAGCAGTGCCTGTGAATGGCTACTTGTTGTTTTCAAAATTAAAAAAAAAAATTAAAAAGAACTCTCTCTAATGAAGGGGAATAATTGCCTGCCTTTGCTGTCTGCTGATTCTCCAGTGGGAGTTCTGCCATCAGACTTGTCAGAGTTAGTTGGTAGGGACTTTTTTTTCCTGAGTTAGCACATAGAGATCTGAAAGGGCAGAGATTAACACAAATTAGCAATGGTACAAGCATATCTGCAGAGGAACAGATTTCCTTCTGACCAGAGGTGCCGTTGCTGGGCACCACCTAATTTTCTGTGCATCTCTTACCACTGATGAGAGGAGGATGACAGGACTTCTCAGCAAATAAAAAGAATTACTTAAGCACCACTTGAGTTGGGCAGTTTTTACAAGACTTGAGAGTTTCAAAGGCCCTCAGTCTGCTTAGCCTGCCAATGTAGTCACTGAATATTATCTCCCTGGCTTCTCACTGGGGGATCCTTACACCTCATTCAGCATAGTGAACTTGGAGAGACAGAAATTCTGATTCTTGTACCTCATTTTTTTCTTTTTCCAAAGATTTCTTCTTCCATCCCCACAGAACTTATAAGGACACAGAAGGCCCAGTGGCGGAAAAAGAGATGGCATTTGCCTTCTGGCTGACATGACTTGGGCTAGTGGTTGGTGGGGATTCCATAATGAAGATTGCAAATCACTTTCCATATTCCTGGAGCCTGTCCCATAATTAGAGGATTAAACATTTTGTTTAAATTAGTAATTTTCCCTCTACTTTTCTGTGTGCTTCAAACCACCATTAGAGCAAGATGGAGACTGGTTGACAGTCTGATATTGGGCTCCACATTCTAGTTGTGCTGAGGTTGAGGAAGTCTTACTTTAATTAAAGAAAGCAATTTTTAGCCATGGTTCATCTTGTGTGAGGCAGAGGCGCTTTGATTGCTGAGTTCAGTGAGTATAGCTTTTTTTCAGGAGCATGACACCAAGCCTAACAGGATAATATCAGGAGGTAAGTATGCAGCTGGGCTTGAAGTATTGCCTCTGCATTAATGGCAGATATGCCTTCAATTGACAGATTATCTTTGCGTTTGTGGGAGAAGGGGTTACTTATAGGTTTAGTATGTTCCTGATTTGCAGTGAATGAAAAACACCTCAAAGAGGAGCTTGTAGGAATTGTCATACTTTTAATGAGATAAAAGAATATGTGTTTTCTCCTCCCTATGTCACCAAGCCAAAAGAACAAAATAGAAGGCTGGGAACTACCAGGTATTGAAGCCTACTGAGAGCCAGACATTGTGCTATTTGATTTGATATGTTATTCTGTCTCACCCAAAAGGCAACCCTGGGAAGTCAGTATTCTTATTCCCATTGTGTAGGTGAGGAAAGTTAGTTCACAGAGGTTTAGTGACTTGCCCAAAGACACTCAAGAAGTAGGTGGTAGAATCTTTTTCCTAATAGAGGGCTCCAGTGGATGAAGGTAGCTTAAAAAAAGAAACACGCTAGAGAGTAGAATGCAGCAGAATGCTACCATCACCCTACCTTGTACTTGCCTCCTGTCTACCATATATATCATTCTTGTCCAGTAGAACACCGTGCCCTGGTTATCAAATCCAGGGAAGCAGAACACCGTGCATCAGTTACCAATCCCAGGGGAGCACTTCAAACACTGTCCATTGCATCTTGGTATTGAAGTTGCCAAGGAAAACACAACACAGTCAAGCACGGGATGGAACAATGCTTTACTCACATAGAGAAGAGACAGAGCAAGATCAGCTCCAGTAGTGTACTCAGTCCCTTGTGGCTAGCAGGGCCCTCCCCCTTCCAATGCTGGACAGTTAGCCTATGTGCACCCCTCTTTCTCGCAGCAGCAGGAGGACCCAGACCTGAAAGCTAGTGGCATGACTAAGGGCCATTGACGTACATGCTTAAGCAGAACAAAGAAACACTTGCTGAGCCTGAAACAGGGAAAGATATTCCTATACAAAGTGATAAGCCAGGCATAGGCTGTATGGGCTCCTTATCTCTTGTACAGAAGTATTGAGGCCCAAGGCCCGTTTTTATGTGACTGAGTGGGGTTTGAAATACTGCATGCATGAGACTGCCTTTCCCAACAATTTTGTATTGGAATTATTTGATTACATATCTTTCTTCCCATTGGACTTTGAGTTCCTCTAGGGCAGTGACCAGCTCAGTACCTGCTGTAAATACTCAATGAATGTCTCTTGACTGAAGAAAGGAAGGAACAAGGGATGAATGAATGAAGCAGTGAATCAATGATTAGGTGGCTGAATTTGGGTTTCTTCCAGGTATCTTTTTATGTTAACTCTGAGCACCTCCACAGTTGTCTTCTCTTTCTTGTCTCTTACACCTTGATGGAGAGGAGATTAAGCTGTGTTTGTGAATGATAGTGGCCCTAGTCATAGGAGACAGTGGGTTGGGTGAAACTTGTCTTAAATAGCAGTTGATGATCTTGATAAAAGTCCGATTCCAGTACTTTAATAACCCGAGAGTTGACTGGAGTTGTTTTAAAGACCAGAGCTGTCTCTGACTCCAAAACAAGAGATTAATCATTTATTAGCCAGATTTATACCAACTCTATTGTGAGACATAATTGCTGTTTTCTCTTTACCCAACCTTATAGGCAAAAGATAAAACTAACAAGGTTAGTTTATATTTCATGTTGGTTATATCTGGCACACGCATTTCCATTTGATTTTTTTTCTTAAACATTTATTAAGTACTTTTTCTGGGTTAGGCACTTCCTCGCTGTGAGAGCTTTTTCCGAGGATGATCTCAGTGTGTGGTGATTTGACCAAGGTCACACACTGGTAACAACAAAGTTAAGTGTCTGACCACTAAAATCCAGTTTCTCCTCCCTGCACCATGCTCCCCTATAAATGGGACTACTTTACCATCATTTCTTATGTACATTATGTTTTGTACAGGCCTGGGACACATATGGGTTTCTAAAACAGAAAGTGGTAGAGCTGCTAAAAGTACACTTAGGTTTAAGTAGCCTTGGGAAACAGATTAGTAGTAAGCACAGAAACCAGTTAAGGTGGGGTGATTTCCCAATCACATGGTCGTAGGTAGTATGGTGCCCTGGTAAGAGCAAGAGCTTTGGGCTTAGATGGACTATTTGAGTCCTGTCTCCACTATTTTCTAGCTCTTTGGCCTTAGGCAGTTCGCTAAGCAAGCCACTACCTGAGCCTTGGTTTCCTCACTTGAAGAAACAGGGAATGGTATTACCTACCTGGCAGAGTTGTGTGAGGATTGAAAAGATAATGAAATGTTAATTTCCAGGTATATAATAAGCACACAGTTAGTGGTCATTGTTATAAAGCTTGGATAATCGCTTGGTGAGGAAGCCGTAGGAAGAATTCTTCATGGTTTCTTTAAATCCTGCGATTCTCTGACCTCAGTGCCTCCTGAGAAGCTCTTTGTAAGATTTATATCTGACTTTGCCTATTGAGGCCCATCCTGGCTTATTTATGCAGCTTTGTTTAAAAGAGGTGACCGAATTCCCTTGTGTACAGGGTTTTCAGCCAGTGACTCTCTGATATTTAATATGTTTACCTGAATTCTCAAGTTTCTAAGTAATTTCAGTCTGAGACAAGTGAGTAGGATTGATGTCAGGCTGCTTTAACACAGGTGTTATAAACAAGATTAAGAGGTTGTTGAAAAGATACTGGTGGAGCTCTGGGGCTAGCTTTCTAGAATCATTCTAAATTGACAGCTAATGGGTAGTTTGCCTTGATGGCTCTCTCGAGTTGGTTGTAACCAACTAGAGATTCACCCACAGAGGAAACATGCTTATGAAAATTCACTTTGCTTTCCTTTATAAAAAAAAAGTAAAGGTATTATAACATGTAATGATGTCTTTGCATGATGCAAAAAAAAAAAGTTGTCTTTACACTGTTTTAAGGTAATTTTTTTAAAGGCAGTCAATTCTTAAGTTTTTTTGATGCCAAAAGCCTACCAAGCTTCAAAGAAAACTTTAAAAAGGAAAGAGATGGTTCAAAACAATTATTTTATTCTACTATTTATTTAATTTGTTTCTGTATAAGACACTTACTTAATTATCTTAACCCTAGGTAGAGTTTCTTCCCACCCAGCGAGGTGTGTGTTTTGGCTTATCTGGTCTATTAGATGCTATTGCTAGGAAATTGAGTACCCTAAAATGTTCTTGGAGTGAGCAGTTATTAGTTTGAAATCACTTTGAAGTCAATTTTATAGCCTTCCTGAGAGAGCTGCGGTGGAGATAGAGCTTGTAGAGGGGATTCGTAGCGGGGCAAGAGGCTACCCAGGCTACCAAAGAATTCCTTTTGATCATATTCCACATGGCCAGGTGGTCAGGGTGCCTTCTGTTTTCTGGGCGGAGGAAATATTTCTGACTCTAAGAATAATTCATTTACCATCCTTGTCTTTATTGGGAACAGAGGTATTTTGCTAACTCTAGTGGTTTGTAAAGCTTCTAGAAATAGTAAAACCTTTGGATTGAGGAAAATAAAATGCATCTTAGAAGAAAACAGACATGAAGCCATCTCTTTTCATTGTTTTTGATGGACTCATCAACAGGCATGTACAGATGCCATAACACTAGATACTTCATTCAAGCCGAGAGAGATAGGTAAGTCGGCACTCTAGTGCTGGAAATTGTGTTGTAAAATCGTGCTACATTTTCAGACTTTAAAGTATTACCCATAATGTTGAAAAATACTCTTTTTAACAAGATACTCAGGGTAAAGTTTCATGTGAGTTCTGTCTTCCTTGAAATAAATGTGGCAGCTATTATGTAACAGACTTACGTGGATAAGTTGTAAGCTTTAAAAGGAATAATGGTAATAGCTGATGTCCTAGGCTCTAGAGATCAAAACCATGTTGGAACCCTTAAGGAATTAATAAGCAACTGTGAAAGACCTAGATTTTGTAAATAAATAACATGACTCGTTTCTCACGTATGATCTGGTTCTCACTCATTTATTCCCAGGCCATTCAGCATGCTCTGAATATTCCGCCCCTTCCCATTTTCTCAAAATATCTCCACTTTTTTCTTTCCTGTCTGTCTTCTTGCTAGTATACACTGCCCTGCCTCCCCACCACAATCACTCCTGCTGTTTGAAAGAGGAATGCAGTTTTGAGTCTTGGCAATGACCTTAGAGGCAACTTATAGAAAAAGTAGTTAAAGATTTTCTTCCCCACTTTAGTGTTAATGGAATTGTGCATTGCTAGAGGCAGTAGTCCACTGGCTGGAGACGTCTCTGTCATCACGATTACATGTAACAGGTGTGCCATGTAACTTGCAAAGCCATTGTGTGGGTCTGCTGGTTGCTGAATGCATACTCCACCTCCCCCAGCCTCTGTGACATGCACTTATAAAATATCTAACCTTTGTGTTAGATATTTAAATAATAAAGTGAATTTCTTGTGTCTGAGCCTTTGGAAATAGTTTAAATAATTTAAAATAGCTTTGCCATATTAATTTGTTATTTAATGTTTAAAGATTCAAAGTGGACTGGTGTTCAAGGTGGGTAACCCCTGGGCTCATTGTGGGTTCCCCAGATGATCTGGCGGAAGGAGTTTTACCAAAATCTCCATATAGACAGATGACAGTAAGCGCTTCTGGTCAGTGAGCTTCCAAACAGGCAAGAAGCAACTACAGAAAAGAGCTTTCCTGGCTAACGGCATGGGCAGAAAAGTGGCAGGAGGGATTTTGGTGTTGGTTGAACGATGATGGCAGCAGGGAGAGATGATGCAAATTATGCCTTTAGATGATAGTTTCTGAAGTTGTGACTAGGGAAAGCTGACTGGGGGGTTGTGTATACTGCTGCTGTAAAAGTGAGGGTTAGATTCCAGACCCAGCTCTAGGGCTTCAGGCTCATCCTTGAGTCTTAGTTTATTCATCTGTAAATTATGAGGTTGTATGGATACACTTTGTCTGAACCTGAGTTTTACTCTTCTTACCCTCTGAATATCACTTGGTGCCATCATTAGAAAATTTACTAAGCTATGTAGCCCAGGGTGGCATAAAATGATTAAATATGTAGATAGAACACATAGAACAGATGAATTCTGCCTGGTTGCAGTAATCTAATGAGCCAAGAAATTCTGAGAATATGCATACATTGTATACATTTGCTAATAGTGATTATGATTCTTGGATAGTTCATTGGTTTATCTGCCCTCTTCCCTTGTCTCTCATTGATTTAGCAATGTGGGTTAAGTACCTGCTGTGAGCTGGGCACTGTGGGGTGCTGAGGTGTTAGCAGCAAGGGTCAGATCTCAGGGCACCTACCCTTGAGGACCTAGCATATGACTTACTAGAGGAGATGGAGATTTATTAATGCACGTGTTGTGTGTTGATGTGATACATTGCTGAGGAAGCTCAGAGGTCTTACTGGAGCATTTGGATGACTCCTAGAGAAGGTGGCCTTTGAGCTGGAGTTTAAGGCTGAGTAGGGTTTTTCTAGCTGGAACAAAAGGGGAAAGGAAGGTGGTCTGCTCTTCATGGTAGCACTATACGTGCTTACTCCATTCCAAGGCATCATTTGAGTAACCGAAGGTGACTCTTGGGTCCCTCCCTAACTCTTCTCTCATTCCCTTATTGGTTTTTTTCTATGGCAAGGTTTCCAGACCCTGTACTATCCTGCTCATGCAATATTGAGATTGTAATGCCTCTTTTCAAGTGTGGTAGCTAACTCAGCGCTACGGGACTGTAGTCGAATTAGATGTTATGCTTCTAATAGTGCACCCTTAATATGCCTTAGATTTTTAAAAAATTAAAGTTGGCCATCCTGTTGAAAATGACATTAACTAAAACCATCAGCTGTTTCCTGAATGAATTATTTTTAAGTCATATTTCCTCTGGCAGGGACTTTATTTGCTATTTTGAATTTAAACAAGGGGCTTTATACTGCTCATACTCTTTTGGTTTAACCTATTATGAATCTATCTCTCTATACTACCATTCACCCACATTTCTCCGTCTGCCCACTTGAGTGACTTTGTGAAAGATCTTGTTGAGATAAAGGTAATCTGTAGGTATTGTAAACGCTTAACCTTAATCAGCAGTAACCATATCAAGGGACTACAACCAGTTGGGCATAACTTGTTCTGCATGATTCCCTGCTAGCTTCTAGTGGTCTCCTTTTTTTCCCCCCCTAAGTATGTGCATAACCATACCATTTTGCCAAGTTTATTTCAGATCATTTTTTAAGAAATAAAATATTATAAATACAGTTGAAGTGTCCTGTGTACCCTTCCCTAATCCCATTTCATTGTGTAGCCGTCCTTAATCCAACTTCTTTATTACCCTTCTTAGAAGCCATCACTATCCTGAATTTGTTGATTATTATTCCCAGTCTTTTTTTTTAATGATTACTGCTTATGTATGCATCCAGTGATCATTGAAATTTTTTTTCTTATTACAAATATGCTCCAGTGAACATTCTTTAAATATGTCCTTGTGCATATGTCTGAGAATTTCTCTAATGTGTATACCTAGGAGTAGAACTGCTGGGATAGTCATAGAATATATGCATCTTCAGTGTTACTAGGTATCACCAATTAGCTCTGTACTCATTTACTCTTCTATCAGCATGTTTTCATTTGTTTCTCTATATCCTCACTAACACATGATATTGCCAGATTTTAATTTTTTTATTTTTGCCAACCAGATGATATTTCCTGGTTTTTATATGCATTTCCCTGATTTCTAATGAGACTGGGTCCCTTTTTACATGCTTATGGGCTACTCAGTATTTTTTCTTTTGAAATCATAGTTGTGATTCTATTCCTTGTCAAAAGCTGAAAAGTCTGTTGTATATATAGGACTTTGTAGTTAGCTGTCATTAAAAGAAATTGAATCCTAGGCTCTTTTTTCTTTAAAGTGCTGTATCTTTATTTTATTTAATCTTATTCTCCCTTATCTTACTAAAGACAATCCTGTGAGGTAGCAGAGCAAGGGCAGAGCATTTTTTAAATGCAGTGCTGGTAAGTCAAATGACTTATCTAAGGTCATGTGACTTTTAAGTGATTCACTAGCACCCAGATTTTTATGATTATTGGTCCACTGCGCTTTGCATTGTATACTGTGTTGCTTTTTTTAGGTCAGTGCAGTTCTGTTGTTCTTGGTTTGATGTCTAATATTCCCTCCAACACCTAGTAGAGTGATGTTCAGGTTCTGTTAGCTCAGTAAACACTTCCTGAGTGAATGAGTGAATGATCATGGTTCTGATGTAGCTGACAAAACATTCATAATGTCTGTTAAAATGGAGGTAGTTTACCTTACAATGATTTTACAAGTATCTGCCTCTGTTAGGCTTGATAAAGAAACAGAATCAATATTCAGCTTACTGATGCAGCTGTAGAATTAATCAGAGAAAATGTCAAAGTAAATCATGAATGCTAAAGAATAGTTTGTACTTCCAAAAAAGAAATCTACACACCCTTTGGAAACGAGATGGATATATATTCAGGCTTTAACAAGGAGTAAGAATTTTTTTGGTAGGAAAAATTGATTAAGTAGTGTCTTCATGACTAGTGATTTAAATTATAAATCATATTCATGTTACTTGTCAATCAGTCAGATTACAGATCATAAGTGAGATCTTTGGTAATGTTAATTTTTGATACATTGATTCCCCCTCACCTCCCCCCCCCCACTGTGGACATTGGTAAAACCCACATTCTCCAGTAATTACTGTACTCTTAGTACCTGTAATTTTTAAAATTGGGAATTAATAAGTACATGAGGGTTCTGTTTAATATTTGCAATGACTTTGCTTGGAGATTTTGAGGAATTTTTGGTACCTGGTTTTTCTTCCAGATAAAAAAGGTGGCATATTGCCATGATTCTTGTATAGGCATAATATATAATTATATATGAATATCTGGAATTGCCACTCAGATATTTCTTTTTTTTTAATCAATACATATTTATTGAGCATCTATTTTCTTAACATCTTTGTTGGAGTATAACTGCTTTACAATGGTATGTTAGTTTCTGCTTTATAACAAAGTGAATCAGTTATACATGTACATATATCCCCATATCTCTTCCCTCTTGCGTCTGCCTCCCTCCCTCCCTATCCCACCCCTCTAGGTGGTCACAAAGCACCGAGCTGATCTCCCTGTGCTATGCGGCTGCTTCCCACTAGCTATCTATTTTACGTTTGGTAGTGTATATATGTCCATGCCACTCTCTCACTTTGTCCCAGCTTACCCTTCCCCCTCCCCATATCCTCAAGTCCATTCTCTAGTAGGTCTGCGTCTTTATTCCCATCTTGCCCCTAGGTTCTTCATGACCATTTTTTTCTTTTTTTGTTTTAGATTCCATATATATGTGTTAGCATACGGTATTTGTTTTTCTCTTTTTGACTTACTTCACTCTGTATGACAGACTCTAGGTCCATCCACCTCACTACAAATAACTCAATTTTGTTTCTTTTTATGGCTGAGTAACATTCTATTGTATATATGTGCCACATCTGCTTTATCCATTCATCTGTTGATGGACACTTAGGTTGCTTCCATGTCCTGGCTATTGTAAATAGAACTGCAGTGAACATTGTGGTACATGACTCTTCTTGAATTACAGCTTTCTCAGGGTATATGCCCAGTAGTGGGATTGCTGGGTCGTATGGTAGTTTTATTTTTAGTTTTTTAAGGAACCTCCATACTGTTTTCCATAGTGGCTGTATCAATTTACATTCCCACCAAGAGTGCAAGAGGGTTCACCCACACCCTCTCCAGCATGTTGTTTGTAGATTTTCTGGTGATGCCCATTCTGACTGGTGTGAGGTGATACCTCATTGTAGTTTTGATTTGCATTTCTCTAATAATTAGTGATGTTGAGCAGCTTTTCATGTGCCTCTTGCCCATCTGTATATCTTCTTTGGAGAAATGTCTATTTAGGTCTTCTGCCCATTTTTGGATTGGGTTGTTTGTTTCTTTAATATTGAGCTGCATGAGCTGTTTATATATTTTGGAGATTAATCCTTTGTCTGTTGATTCGTTTGCAAATATTTTCTCCCATTCTGAGGGTTGTCTTTTTGTCTTGTTTATGGTTTCCTTTGCTGTGCAAAAGCTCTTAAGTTTCATTAGGTCCCATTTGTTTATTTTTGTTTTTATTTCCATTCCTCTAGGAGGCGGGTCAAAAAGGATCTTGCTGTGATTTATGTCATGGAGTGTTCTGCCTATGTTTTCCTTCTAAGAGTTTAATAGTGTCTGGCCTTACATTTAGGTCTTTAATCCATTTTGAGTTTATTTTTGTGTATGGTGTTAGGGAGTGTTCTAATTTCAGTCTTTTACATGTAGCTGTCCAGTTTTCCCAGCACCACTTATTGAAGAGGCTGTCTTTTCTCCACTGTATATTCTTGCCTCCTTTATCAAAGGTAAGGTGACCATATGTGCGTGGGTTTATCTCTGGGCTTACTATCCTGTTCCATTGATCTATATTTCTGTTTTTGTGCCAGTACCATACTGTCTTGATTACTGTAGCTTTGTAGTATAGTCTGAAGCCAGGAGCCTGATTCCTCCAGCTCCGTTTTTCTTTCTCAAGATTGCTTTGGCTATTCGGGGTCTTTTGTGTTTCCATACAAATTGTGCTACTTTTTTTTCTAGTCACTCAGATATTTCTTAAAAACATGATAATGATATTCCCTTACATTGACATAGCACTCTATAGCTTACACAAAACCTCTTTGTAAGATGTTTTAACCATCACAACAACCCTTTGAGTGGGTAGAATTTTCTGTCTCTGATGACTCTGATCCCTAATTATGAACTTTGGCTGATGATAGTTGCAGCATTAGAGATTGTGAGTTTTTTCAGTTCTGATGCCTTAAGCAAATTTGCAAGGGAGCCCTGATGTTAACTTTGGCAGGTTTCATGCCTGCAAATATTGATTGAGCCAGAAGCCCTAGTTGGAAAATGTCACCAGTGAATGTGCAGCCAGCAAAGGCAAGGGAAAACTCATTACTGCAGCTCATCTGTAACTTCTGGGTCAGGCCACTCACTACCATCTGGTAAAAATGAATGTTTGAAAACTCCTTTTTATTCTGACAAAATGTAATCAGGTGAGGTTAACAGCAGATGATTTCTGAGCACTTCGTATTGGTTAAAGCAATCCATCCACAAGCTTGGGTTTGTGACATTCCATATGTCTAATCACCTGAAGAGGTATCAGAAAGCTTTGAAATCCCCAAATAAAGGTAGGAAGGAATTTAATTATGTGTACACCTCCCTTAACTATGTTGCATACATTCTTCCCATCTCATATTGAAAGTGTTTATTCTGAAAAAGAAAAGGCAATGAGAGAGGAAGAATGAAATAGGATTACTGTCTTAAAATAATATAAAGTGTTTTTTTTTTAAATGTGAGAGTGAGATTAAACCTATTTTATATTGCTTTAAGGAGAAAGATTATGGACCGGGGAAGAAAATTATTAAGTTGAAATGTTTCCCCTTAATTGAATGAACTGTCTGAGTGATCCAGAGATGGAGGGAGTGCAGTTTAGGAGGAGGTTAAGTTTCTGGTCACCGAAAGTGTTAGGAAACCCCAGCCTGTGCCTAGCAGAAATATTTTAAAGGGTTTTCAAACCTCAGAAAGATAATTGAGTTAAATCAAGGATTCCTAAAGTCTGGATTGTCTCTAGTGACTCAGAATTATTGCAAGAGGTTTTAAATCCAGATATACTCAAGCATTTTCTGTAGAATGAATCTCAATCTCTCAAAATCTCTCTCAAAATTAATCAGTCTCTCTTTTTCTGTTTCTCCGTGTCTTCTCTTCTCTCTCGTAAATGTGGGAGTTAAAAACACAAATTCAATGAAAAGTATTACCAAATACATAGAAATGTATTTGTTTGTTGTCATTGTGTATTTTCTCAATTACTGGATACTAAAAAAGTGCGGCTGGGGTGGGGTCTGTCAAATATTTTGACGTTAAAAATGGGATCCTTGTTTTAACACCTATTAATGGTCAACACCCTCTCCAACCTTGAGGTTCTTTGATTTTAAGTCAGGTGTGTCCAGGAGAGATACACGTATTGTCTTCTGTGGGCTAAACTGTGTTTAGCACTTTAGAAACATTGGCCTTTATGTACATATATATATATATATATATATATATATATATATATATATATATATATATATGTATAAAACGTCTGTGTGAAAGTGCGGGTTGTTCCTAGTTTATAGATTGAGAAAACTCAAGCCTGGAATGGGTAAGTTACTTCCCAGGGCTGCTAAGTAGAGGGACCAGGATTTGAATTTAGGAAGATCTGACTCCAAAATTCATTCTCCAAACAGGATATCACCATTGCACACAGGTTAGGAATGACTAGTTAGTATGGCGAAGGAGGAGACAAATTATATTGGGAATTAGAAGGCTTATATTATTGCCTACCACAGACAAGGTGCTTAAACCCACCGAGCTCAGGTTTCCCTATTTCTGTAAAAAGAGGGATAAACTAGATTATCTCTTTCAGCTCACATTTGAGTCTTCCCCATTGTTTGATATTTAGGAAACAGCACTTTATGCCCCCACTTGGAAGGCCCTTTTCTGAAGATATGTGACCTTCTTGATGCTAGGTGAAGAATTCCTGGTTTATTATAAAGTTAATAGAAGATTTCCTTTGAATTTTTCCATTTCCTTAATAAAATTGAACATATTTTTCTTCCATTAACATGAAAGTACATTTTATGAAAATTACTCCACTTCTTAGCCAGGTAACATGGAATATTGAGCTATATTTAGATGTTCCCCCGCAGTATACATCTACATTGTTATAGCCTGGTACAAATGTGCTCTTCACATTAATAATTGCACTGTGTGCTTTCATAATTTATCATAATGATACCATTATTGCTTATTATAGAAGTCCCCTTTCTTCTCCCCCACCCCCAAGTCTAATTGAGGTCGAGACAGACCATAAATGCGATAATATAGATTGCATGCTCAGAGGAAATGGGGTTGGTTTCATAGTGGAGTTTTAATTTAGGATGCGTTCTGCTGATGTAGCCTCTTCCTATGGTACATTACTTTGAGCCCAATATAACTGCATTTTCCCACAGTCCCTCATTATAGCTACAGCTTCTCACTGCTTTTTAATTAAAAAGGGGGGGGGAGAGAAATGAAACCTAAAGCTTAGGTTGGATATTGTCTGGGTATGCAGGGACTAGTCTAGGCAGATTGCTTATTTAATTTTTTAATTCTTTCAAAGCTTTCATGGAGATGTCTTGATTTCTATTTCTAGGGGGATGGGTATATATATCATCCATCATACACACACAAACACACACAAGGCATCAAGATTTTTGGAAAGTAAAGACATATTATATGTATATTCTTGGAGCTTCCTATAAGCTTTGAGCAAGTGGGAATCCTTTGTGTATCCTAGAAAGGGTACCAGCTGTGTGGTTGGATGGTGGCAAATGCTTAGTGAGCATTTATTCCGCTCGCCACCTATTGGGAATAAGGCAGGGAATGTAGAAGATTGTAAAAATCCTTAAAAGGCTGATGTTCTAGTACATCAGAAGTTAAGAGTTAATCATTTTTCTGCTGTGGGCAGCAGAAGCAGAGAAATGACTTTATTAAGAACAATTTCTTTTGTCATTCCTTCATCTTGAGGGATTCCAAACACCTTTCAGATACCAAAACAAATTAATCTCCAAAGGTGACTGGTAAGACTGGCTTAATCCTCTTGGGATTGGTTGTGTAAAACGCAAGGAGAGCTCAGGCCTGAGCTGATGACCTCCCTGACAGGCTGTGAGTGCTGCCTTTCTGGATCCAGAGTCCTTTGTCTCTTCTGTAGTGAAATCAGTTCGGCAGTTCCTAGGTTCTTCCCCACTTACATATTCTTGCTTTGTTTTGTATAACTGATCACTCTCTCAGTGGTGAATACTGGTAAATATAATCTAGAAGTTTATTTCTGGGGCAGGGTGTTGTTAGCTTCACAGATTTTAATGGGGATCTTTCACAAATAGGACTTCAGCTGTATATGAGTCCCTATTTCATTCAGTGTGGCCAGAAATCCAATTTCATTTTGACATTATCAGGGAACAGGAACCCCTCAGATGAAAATTCCCTAAACCTGGGATGTCTAGTATGGTAGCCACTCACTGCACATGGCTGTTGGGCACATGAAATAGGGCTGGTTCTGTGTTGAGATACACCACGAGTGTAAAATACATCTACCAAATTCCAAAGACTTAGTATTAAAAAAAAAAAGTAAAATACTTCATTAGTAATTTTTTATATTGATTACATGTTGAAAAGGTAATATTTTAGATATATTGGATTAAATAAAACATATTATTGAAATTAATTTCATCTGTTTCTTTTTTTGTTTGGCTGCTAAAACAATTTTAAATTATATCTATGGCTTGTATTATATTTTGATTGGACTGCTATGTCCTAGATTGTTAAGCCCCTTGATAGCAAAGCAATGTTTGTCTTTATGCCATGTGTCCCCAGTCCCCAGCACAGTGCCTTATATATAGTTGGCACTTATTATATATTTGTTAAAGAAATGAATTTTAACCTTTATTACTCAGAATGGTCAAATTTCAGAAATGAGTAGGAACTTCTCTATTTGGAGGGTTAGTATCTGAAAAAGAATTGAGAGTTGAGTAGAGAAGTAAAGAACAGAAGTTTTTAAAATTTTGCCTTGGGAGAGAAAAATGCTGAAATAAAATATATCGGGCCTTTGGGAGGCTTATCCATCTGTTGGAGAGGGAGGTGGGAGCTGTTATGTTTGTCAAGGAACCATGTCAAAGCATCCCAGTGGGATGGGTTCTGCTGTGCTCTGCTACAGAGTTGTCCTCCATGAGGGGAGCTAAAGCCGAATACCCTGTGTGAGGGGGAAGGAAATTGGAGATACAGTGGCTAAACCTAAAGGTTGCCCTCTTAGGAATGTGCTTAGACTATTCACAAAGATTAGCAAAGCTATCTTGTCTCAAGAATCCGTTCTAGCCCTGTCTATCCCTGTGTCCCTATTTAGACATTACCCTAATGGAAGCCTGGGACTGGTACTAGGCCAGGCTGATTACTTGAGGATCCTTCAAGCCTTGGAATTCTTTAATAAATTATTTGTTGAATGAATGGTTTAACAAATATTATTTTAACTTGCCTAACGTCTTGTATGACTTATGTTTATATGTTCTTGCCTGAAAGTCCCTCAGATCTGTCTCAGCTAGGGTCCTGGAATCATGGAAATTGGCAAACTTCCCAGAGATCAGTTTCAACTTTTAGAAGGCACCAGGTTGTCTTTGCAAGAGTTTATTAAAGGATCTCAGGCATCCTGTCTCCCTGCTTATAAAATAGAACTGTTAACTACTTCTCATCCCCAGAGGTGGGGTGAAGATTAAAAGGAGTGCTTTAAGTTCTGCAGAAGGAAAGTGCTATTTCAGTGGAAATTATTAGTGGTAAAAATGAAACTCCTCCCGGACCTCTGAAATGTTTGTTTTACAGAAGTGGATTGGAAGATGTGTTCAAAAGAGACATTGCCATTGTTCTTTTTTTTGCATTTCTTAACTGTGGCAGTATTTAGCTTTCTCCTTTTAATTGTGGTCCACTGCCTTTTTTCTCTGCGCTGAGATAAACAGTCCAGAAATCTCCTCTCCGTGGAGGACTGTGGAGCTCATGCTTTGATTTGGCTGCTGCAATAGGCTCACACTAATCAGAACCGCAGCAGGGCTTGTTTTAGGAGCCTGAAAGAATTAGTGCTCCCAGAGGGCTGAAGTTCCTTACCTGCTGTGGCGCTACCTAGTTTGAAGCCTGCCCTCCTTTAGGAGCAAGCTACCTCCTTCTCCTCACATGAAAACCACCACCTCCTTTTTTTGTACTCTTTGGTTACTGGCATGTTGATTTCCTTTTTCTTTTTCTTCTTCTTTTTTTTAAACGTGTAGACTAGTAATGATGACAACAGATTTTTGTAATTTTTATATTTATGGAAATAGAGTGTGATCATATGAAATTTTAATCCATCCCAGGGAGACTCAGGAACAGAGTGAAAAATAGCAGGTGGTACCCCACAAACCGAATTGTCTAATGTGAGTTTTCTAAGCAATGTCGTATGCTTAGACTTACTGAAGCACCTGGTATGTGGAATCAGCAGGGTACATGAATATAGAGGGGAATGCCTTTGTACCACTCGGGTAGCAGAGTTCAGTAACAGTGTGGGTTATAAGTCACAGGGTGAGATGTGTATCATGTATAATAGAAATTTGTCTGTTATCACCAAAAGCAACTTAGCAGGCTGGCAGTGAATATAGCATTTTCTTCACTTTGGTAGTAACATACCACATTGTACCTAGCGCACTGTTGGTGTGTGCAGTTATTGTAACAGATAAAGAAAAGCTCGTTGAAGAGCCTAACACAAATGTTTTGTGTTGGGGAAGACAGAATCATTTGGATTAATTAACTCATAGTAATAATTTTATATATTTGTTTAGTATTGTTATAGTTTACTGTTCTTTCACTACAGTTTGCCACCGTTTGGGACAAACTTCCAGTTATGAGGTAAATAAGGTCTGGGGACCTAATGTATAGCAGAGTGACTGTAGTTAATAATACTGTATCGTATACTTGAAAGTTGCTGAGATCTTAAATGTTCTCACCATCAGTGGTGGTGGGGAAAGGTAATTATGTGAGGTGATAGAGGTATTAACTAACCTTATTGTGGTATCATTTCACAAAATATATATGAATCAAATCATCATGTTGTGCACCTTAAACTTGCACAAATTATATGTCAGTTATATCCCAATAAAGCTGAAAAAAATTTTTAAAATACACACAAAAACATCTTTTCTGAAGTTCACAGGGAGAAAAGGATGATAATCTCCACTTGCAGATGAGGAAAGTAAGGCTTAGAGAGGTTAAATGATGTGCCCAAAGTTGCACAGTAGTAACTCGAGCTGAATGGAGATATTGGGCTGTTTGATATCTAGTGCGGTGCTCTTTTTCCTCAGTTCTGAGGCCCATTTCAGTAGTGCCCTGTTTTATTCCAGCTGAATGGCAAGCAATTGTAAAAACTCCTCCATGGATTGCATTGTCAGAGGGAGAATGAGACCCTAACAGTGCGGTGGGAAAAGCCCTGGACTAGGAGTCCGGAAGTGCCGTTCTATTTTCAGTGCTGCTCCTGGCTTTGTGACCTTGGGTAATACTTGACCTCTGGGCCTTACTCTACTCTGCTGGAAAGTAGGAATTTAGAATGTTGTAGACCCTTGGAAGTTGTGTATGTAATATTCTCTGTTTGAATTACTTGTGAGTGACTATAATCTTTTTTAAATCTGAATTAAAACCAGGTACTAAGGGATTGGTGTTGGGGACTGAATCCTAACTAGTAAATTGAGCTTAACCCAGCGTTCCCTTCTCAAAGTAGCCTTGTTCCCCGTGATTTCTGTATATACAGGAACTTCTGTGAAGTGCTAAACTTTACATATTGAAAAATACTTGTAACAAAAACCAGCTACCTTGTAGGTGACTGTAATCATGTATTTATAGAATCGTTGCAGGTCTGAGAAATAACCACTTAGAGCTTTACTTCATTCTGTGGGAGAAATTGTATGCTCTGGTGTTTTTCAGTCAGGGAATTCCGAAAACTTTTAGAATGCTTGGTATGTATGCCCTTATACGTATTTTCCAGCTCTCAAATCCTGTGTTTCTTTTTTCTCTTCCTTAGCCCAACAGGGGCACAAAACGTCCCCGGGATGATGAAGAGGAAGAGCTGAAGATGCGTCGGAGACAAGCTGGTACTCGAGAGCGTGGCCGCTTTCGGGAGGAGGAAATGACTGTGGTAGAAGAAGCAGATGATGACAAAAAACGGCTGCTTCAAATCATTGACAGAGAGGGTGAGGAGGAAGAGGAAGAGGTAAGGTGGCAGAGCTGGGCTTGGAGCTCAGATGCTCGGCCCTGACACAGCATCTGTAGAGTGTAATTCAGTGCTAAATGCTTAATTTCCCTGAACTTCCCAGCTTAATCTGTAAAATGGGGTTAAGAATACTTATTTCACAGTGTTGACATGAAGGTTAAGTGGAATAATGGAGTTGGGAAAGCATCTTACAAACTGTAAAGAACATTACAGATAGAGTTTTTAAATTATTCTGGATTATATATTATAATCGAGGCCCAAGCACTGAACTGTGGGGCAATTAGTATGGACTGAGGAGGGTCAGAGAGGCTTCCTAGCCAGTACTGAGGACACATAGAGGGCACTCATTTTTAAGTACAGTCAATAGTCTTTGAAAGAGGAGTAGAATTTTGTCAAACAAGTGGAGGAAGGGCTTTTCAGGCAGTTGAGATGGCCTTCGCAAAGCAACGAAGTTGAAGAAATTAAAGGCGCAGTTAGGGGATTAGGTATTTAGATGTGACTGAAAAAATATGGTTTAGGGAAAGAGATACCCAAGGCCCTTTCTATTTGCTGTTCCTCAAGGTGCCTTAGGGCCTTTGCACTGACTCCTGTCTCTGAACCTTTTTACTTCTGTGTCCTCTGCTGGCATGCTTTTCTTCCCCTGATGCTTTTTACATGACTGGTTTCTTCTCATTCAGGTCTCAGTTCAGGTGTTTCTTCCTCAGGGAAGTCGTTCCTGTCTCTGAGGTAGCCCTGCAAGTCGTTCTCTTATTCTCTTATCACTTTATTCTGTATACTGTCTTCACAGCACTTATCATGATCTGAAATTCCTGTTTGTTATTTTACTCATTTGTTGTCCTCTCCCCAACCTCTGTTGAAAACAGGGACTGGCTCTGTTTTGTTCACAGCTGTATCTCTAGCATTCAGAGCAATGCCTAGAACTTGGTGTAGGCCCTTAACAAGTATTTATTGAATGAATAAATGAATGAAGCCGAAAAGAATAGAGGTAAAATATCAGTGATTAAAAATAATGTGACCTTACCTTTGTGTCTCTTTAAATCCTTAAGTGTTAACTTGTATGTAATTTCACTCTGACATTTTGTTCAGTATGAATTAGATTCTTAAGAGCCAGCTGTTTTTTGGTTCCCTTAAAGACTTGATGCTAAGTTTGGATTTAAAAAATGAAGCTGGAGTGTGAATCTGAGAAGAAAAAAAAATTGATTCATATTCCAAAAAGGTCTTTATTGTGTTATGACAGTAACTCTCTCCTCATTAGGATTTCTACCAGTGGTAATTCGGTGGTCTGCCCCTAAGAGATGGTGACACTTTGGAAATCTGTGGTGAGAAACAGTCTTGGATTTCCTCTCTGAGGGCAGCAGCCCTGCCAGCCTTAGACAAACAGTGTGTGTAGCACATCCTCCCTCTCTCCCTCACTCCTTACTAGCTTCTGATCAATCTGTTAGCCCTGCAGCAGCAGTTAATTGGCAGGTATAATTCCCGTGCCGGGCAAGGCTGGTACTGGAGGATTAGGATAGTAGCTGTCATGGGTATAAGGTTTCTAGCCTGGAAGACAGAAATGGGATGTGGGACCAGCCCTTCTGTTAAGGGATAGGGAAAAAGAGGTCGCTTTGTAAAAATGACGCATGGAAGGCCACAAGTCCAGGAGTTATTTTCTCACTGCCACCAAAGTCCCATTTGATGAAAAACAAGTGATGTTTGCCCCTGTAAAGTCAGGTGAACTTGTAAAATATTATTGTCCTTTTTGTGCTACATCACCAGCATTCATCTTTCTGAAATCTCCCTCTGGTTTCTGACGTTGAGCTATTAGAGATACCGCTGTGGCTGATGACTAAGACTGATAATTCGGTTTTCCCCCAGTGTTGGAGAGAAATTAAAGGAGGGAAGGCCAAACCCTGGAGAGGCTAAGACTTTGGGAATCCTATGAGAGCTGTATTATTAACACTAATAAAGTTTTTTCCTACAGGGTTGGCAGGATGTTAGCTAAGGGAAAGAAAAGCTGTAGGTACTGAGATTGCTTGAAAGTGATTTAACCCTTTCCTAGCAATTTAAATTATTTTAGTTAAATCCCAGTGATAAGTTGGCTACATTAACAATCATGCTAATAGTTACAATAACAGCTTATATTAATAGAGTGTCATACAGTTTATAAAACAATTTTAGGTACCTCATGTCTTTAGGTCATCTCTATGATGACCTAAAGTAGTTTTCCCCTTTGTCCCTGCCTTCCTTCCTTCCTTCAACAGATCTTCATTGGATGTCTCCTGTGTGCCAGGCCCTATCATGGGCACTGGAGAGTCAACAGTGAATAAGCAGACATGGGCCACTAACAGAGGTTTGGGGTTGGAGAGATTACTGGGCCAAATCCTGCCAGGCCTTCCTTATACAGGTCATGTGAAGGATTTGGGACTTTATTCTAAATGCCAAGTGGATGAATTCACTTATGAGGTAGAATCAATTAGACTTGGTGAGGATTTGAAGATTATATTCAGCAAAGTAACATTGCCACGTGGGTAGTAAGTAGTGAAGCTAAGCTCTGAGTCCTGACTGAGTCCGGGCGCTGACTTCAGTTTTTTTACCAAGTCAGGGTACCTCTCCTTAAAGCTGTAGACACTGGGGAGCGGGTGGGGTTCCAACAGAGTACCTCAGGGTCCAGGAGTCATTGATAAAATCTAAGAAAGGTGTCATGCCCAAAATGAATGTATAGGTATCTCCCACTTAAAACTCAATATGTCGGGGCTTCCCTGGTGGCGCAGTGGTTAAGAATCCGCCTGCCAATGCAGGGGACATGGGTTCGAGCCCTGGTCCGAAAAGATGCCACGGAGCAACTGGGCCCGTGCTCCACAACTGCTGAGCCTGCGCTTTAGAACCTGCGAGCCACAACTACTGAGGCCTGTGCACCTAGAGCCTGTGCTCCGCAACAAAGAGTAACCCACGCTCGCCGCAACTAGAGAAAACCCGCACGCAGCAATGAAGACCCAACACAGCCAAAAATAAAATAAGTAAATTTAAAAAAGAACCTCAATATGCCAAAATCTAAATTTAATAGCTAACATTTTTAGGTACTTAAAAAATTATGAGATGATTCAGTGATTTCCAAAAGGATCTATTTCTGGTTCTCCATTTTTTTTTTTTTTTTTGCGGTACGCGGGCCTCTCACTGTTTTGGCCTCTCCCGTTGCGGAGCACAGGCTCCAGACGCACAGGCTTAGAGGCCATGGCTTACGGGCCCAGCCGCTCCGCGGCATGTGGGATCTTCCCGGACCAGGGCACAAACCCGCGTCCCCTGCATCAGCAGGCAGACTCTCAACCACTGCGCCACCAGGGAAGCCCTTCTGGTTCTCTTAATAGCAGTTTCTTTATTGCTTTTAGGTGTGAGTTTTGGTCAGTGACTACAAAGTTACGAAGCTAGGAGTTGGGAGAGTGTTAGAGAGGCAGAGTGCACTGCAGCACATTACTTTAAACTGGGAACTAAACTGAGGAAAAAACATTTCTGAAACTTTAGTGTAGATTTTTTTTGGGGGGGGCGAATGATTCTGTTTTCAAAAATTCACTTTATTTACCTTTGTAGGTATTATTCCAGTGTATGAAGTAAGAATATTCTGTATGGTCTGCTAGTTTTTTTATGCTTCCTCTGAGCGAGGTTACTAAATTCTTGTTGCTGTATCGGGATTCCAGGTACCTGTCTGATACCCTTCTCAGTAGCTAGTAAGGACTAGATACAGTAATGTATAATATAAGAAACACAAAGCAGTGACTATTGCTAATTAACAACCATTCTTATGGGTGTACAAAAATAGGCTATTAAGTTGAATTTGACGTATGGACCATAGTTTGCTGACCCCCGGTGTAGGGAAAAGATTGAGGGGCACTGCCACTGACTCAGGGTTTGACCTTGAACAAGTTCTTTAAACTTCTAAATGTTATCTTACCTGTACAACAGAAGAGAAGGACGAAATAAATATTAAACAATATTCATTTAGTATCGTTGCTTACTCCATGCCATACGGTATGCTCAAGAAATATTTGTTGAATGAGTGAGTCTTTAATACCTTAAGTTGAACTTCCTGTGCTAGATGTGAGACACACAGAGTGATGATACAAAGTAGCATGTGATGTACACCCTTAACCCTCATTCTAATGGGGGAGATAAAGTATTTACTGTACAGTTAATCCAGAAAGGTGAGGGGCAGAATGGCATGTAAGAGCCACGGGAAAGAAGTAGTGATTAGTGAATAAGAAATCCCTTTGGACTGAAATTGTTGCATTTGTCTCTTTACCCCAGGAAGAACCATTGGATGAAAGCTCAGTGAAGAAGATGATCCTTACATTTGAAAAAAGATCATACAAAAACCAAGAGTTGCGGATCAAGTTTCCAGACAATCCAGAGAAGTAAGTCTCTGTTTTGCTGTTTTTGCCCTTTCTCCTCTGAGATGTTTTGTTTGCTATTTTGTTTTGCTCTTTGTGTATTTTGTGTTCCCAGGATGACCCACATGTTTGGGAAATCACTAAAAGTACTCACAGGACTCGGAGTCAGTGGTACTCAAGGATACACAATATGATCAGCAAGGGGAAAAGACACATCAGGCAGTTTGGAGAAATTCATGTACAGGCTTCCTGTGTTTTCTCCCTTCCACTGGGAGGGGTCAACAGACCTGCTCCTTTTTCCAGCAGTGAAATACATCATCACATGTGCAGTGTTTCTGTTAGGAAAGCCCATTTGAGACTCTGAGACCAGGGTATTTATTGAAGACAGATCATAGCATTCTCTGCCAGCAACAGCTACCAAAATTCCAGACTCACAGAAGGAAAGCAGATGTTCAGTGCCCCAGATGGGCAAAGCAACCTTATCACTTAGGAATTGTTTCAAAAGCCAGGTTCCCAGCTGCCAGCCTAGGACCAGGCCCTTCTAAGGATCAGGCCTGTTATGTTAACTCTTTTTTGCATTACTCTTCTCAAGGCCCCAGGAAGACTGACCATGGCTGCCATTAGTGATAGCTTTACTGTTGAGAAATGTCAAAGGCTTTGGGGTTAGACAAATATGGGTGTGACTCCCACATGACCTTGAGTAAGTCATTTCTCCTTTCTTAGCCTCAGGTGTCTCATCTGTATAAAGAAATAGTACCTTCCTCACAGTGTGGTTGTGAAGAATAAATGAGAATAATGGCAAGTGTTTAGCTCAGTATCTGGCACATAGTAAGTGCTCATGAAATGATAGTTAATATGGTTGTTACTACACCAGCTCCTCAGTGCACTGTGAAGTGCTATAATGAGGAGTCTGATAACTTTGCATCAGTTTTGAATCCTAAGTAAATGGATTTTCATATTTATACAGATTTTAATGTCCTAAATCTCTCTTTTCCTCCCTTCCTCCCTCCCTCCTAGGACATACACTTTTAATGAATCTTAATATGCCTAAGGCCCCTAGGCAATTAGGAGTTGAATAGTATAGTCTTTGCACTCAAGTTTAAAGGTTACTAGGGAGACTGACTATAAATGCATGGTAGAAGGAAGTATACTTTAAAAGAAATACAAGCAAAGTACTGTGGGAGCAAAGAGGAGAAGCAGTGAATACCACATCAGGGGCTATTGAAGACTTCACAGAAGAGGTGGTATTTGAGCTGGGCCTTGAAGAATGATTTTGATTTTAGTTAGGCAGAAAACATGGAAAGGCATGCCAGGCAATGTGACTAGCAGGAACAAAGGCACAGAGTTATCAGAGGGCATCCTGTTGTCATGGCAACTTGGTAAGGCTAATGTGGTCCACTACATTCTCTCTGTACTGTGGATGAGGAGGTGGAGAGGGGAGAACCCGGTTACTGGACTTGGGCCACAGCCCCCTTTGACAGTAGGAGTAGCTAGATCAGAGCTCAGCTTTCCCCACACCAGAGTCCTATCAGTTTTTGTGCTGACCTCTGTCATGCAGCAGTAATTGCACTTGTCATACTGCTGTGTGTGTGTGTGTGTGTGTGTGTGTGTGTGTGTGTGTGTGTTTGATTATATAAGTAATACATGGATAGATTGTCATCGTAAAAAATACCAATAGTGCATAGTAGAATGAAAAATGAAAGCTGTCCTTCACTGCACTGATCCCCTTTCCATTCCTCTACTTAGAGATAGCGCCTGTGAACACTTCTGTGAGTATCCTTTTTGATTGTTTTCTGTACACTTATTTACATATATATAAATATGCAAATATTTTTCTCCTACCTAAATCATACTGTACATATTCTGCACCTTGATTTTTTTGGTCACATAACGGAAGATCTTTCAATGTTGGTGCATGCATATTTACCTTATATTTTGTGCCTGGTGCATAGCATTTCATGGTTTGGAGATACCATGATTCATTTATTATGTTTCTATAGATGGACATTTGGTTATTTTAAATATTGGTTTTTATGAACAATGCTGTAGTGAACCTCTGTGTACATGTGTCTTAGTGTACATGTATTTCTATAGGATACACATCTAAATGTTGAATTCCCAGATTGAAGGGCATGTGCGTTTTAAACTTTGATAGCTACTGCCAAATTCCCCACCATATCCTTTAGTTCTGTCACCAGCAGGTCTCTTTCCCTACGTTCTTGCCCACAATGAATTTGATCTCTCAACATCTTTGCCATTTGTTTTATTGTTATTTCTTTACTCAGCGGTCTTCCTGCATTAGACTCTGTGTTCCTTTTAGTTGGTGTGTATTGTTTGTCTCTGTAGTACCTAGCACGGTACCTGCCATACTGTAGGCACTCAGTAAACAAGAGAGATCTTATATAGTTGATGTCATATTTACTACATCCCTATTGCTTGGAACCCAAGGATACATTATGAGGCAGCTATGTCACAAGTTGATGACACTGGAAATTTAAGAAATCCAATTTACTTCTTGGAATGGCAGTATTACCTTTGCCCGCTTGGTAGGTATACTTGTCATTTTAGAGCAGCGAGTTTCTGCAGCTTATGTTCACCATTTACATCTTAGGTACGACAGATGCTATATTGTTACAATTCATGAACTGGTTTTAAGAAAATGTTGTTTTATTTAAAAATATCAACAGTGTTTTCCATTCACACAAAATTTATATACTATTTTAGTTTTAAAATCTAAACATTTGAAAATTGAAATTATACATAAAGAACATTTTTTTTTTTTTTACGTCCAAAAGCAGTTAGGAAACTACATTGTGTTTTAACCTTGAGTTCTTGAATTCTTATTGGTGCAGTGTCTTTTATAATTCTCTAGACCAGCAAGGTGCAATTAAAATGAAAATTGCTAGAGCATATTTGAATGAAACTTTCCGGTTGAGATCAGAAACATTCAAATTTATTTTCCCATATATGCAATTGTCATTTTGATTGCATACCAAAAAATGCCTCTCTTCATTTGGCTGCATTTCAGATTCAATTGACACTTCTCTTATGCAGCCTCTACTTTGCACTGTGTGATCTTTCTCCCAAACATCACATCTGGTAGAGTGTGCTGTTTCCCTAGTAAGTCCTTTAGTAGTTTCTCTTTTCATTTTTGCAGGGGCAGAATTATTTAGTTTAGTGGTCCTCAAATTTTTTAGTCTCGGGATCCCTTTGCGCCCTTAAATTATTGAGTACCCCAAAGTACTTATCTAAGAAAATTCTAGAATATTCAAGTACACATTTCATTAGCCATTAGGGCAGTGGTATCATCACATTGTTGTATAGTTGTCTGAGAAACTCCACCATACACTCCTGAGAGAATGAGAGTGAAAAAGGCAAATAATGTTTTGGAGTTGTTGTAAAAATAGTTTTGATCTTATAAACCCCTGAAAGGATCTCCAGCCACCACCTGCAGTCCCAGGACCACACTTTGAGAACTGCTGATTTAGCCAGGTGAAGGAAGCATCATGTTGTCTGTGCACTTATAGCTGGTTTTGTGATTGCAGGAGGACTCGTTGGCTTCTGTTGTTCTTATAGTGTTTTTGAACATTGCTGATCACTTGCTAAAATTCACTTTTGTGGTTGAGGGAGAACATCCTGCTGGTCTGAAGCAAATGTACATGGGCAAGCTAGCAGAATATTCTCCATCCTACCAGATGGAATCAGTGACCCCATCTCAGCCTGGGTTACTGTTTTAATATGTTGCTCTATTGCTTTCCCGTTGACCTCTAGCTTGATTCTCTCCCCCCAGCTGTGAGTCATCTGTTGCTGAAGGTATACCTAATCCCTAGGCAGCCGTCTGCAAATACTGTAGTGTGTGATTTTAAATGAGTAGGCTTGTACTTTTGTCAGCAAAAAGAGAATTTTCTTTGTTATAGTGTAGCAAACTTGAGGGTATCTAGATTCATTGACTACTACATGCCAACACTTGTTAGGCATTTTATTATCTCTTTTAATCCTCACTATAATTCAGATAGGAAGATCAAGGAAGTTGAGTTTTAGAGATAGGTTAGTTAATATTCTGTCTCCCTTGACAAGGCTGGAGCCCAGTGCTCTGTGTTCCAATGGCAATTTTCTTGGGCAACGCTGGATATCCTTACAATGAATTGTATGTAATAGATTATTTATATTTGTGCTAGGCTAGGAGTTCGGTGAGGACGGCAACTGGGATTATTTTGCTATCTGTTATATCCTCAGTACCTAGCACAGTGACTGGCACCTAGTATGTGCCCATACATACTTATTGACACACTGCTAATGGTTACACAGCCAGTAAATAATGTTGCTGGGGTGTAACCCAGGTCAATTTCATTCCTACGTCCAGGCATTTCCCACTATATCTCGTTACTCATGTCACATGGGACCCCAGTGGTATTTTTATGCTGTTTCCCTGCTCACAGTTGACTTTCTGCTCGTTTTGTTGTGATAATTTTCTGACTTTCTAAACTTAAAGATATTTGATTAAGATTGCATATTTGGAAGAAGGATTTCAAAGTTGGAGCGGACTGAAAGGTACAGTCCCTTTCTCCCTTCTCATCATTGATTTTTTTATATCACCTTTTATTAATTACCCCCAGTGACAAAGATCTAACTTCCCAGAGAAACTTATTTCATCATTTGGCAGCTCTGACTCTTTAAGATTTCAACTCCGAATGAAAAAGAATTTCAACAAATCCTCCTGTGAGAGGATATCTAGACTCCTTATAACCTCAGTTGCTTCCCCAAATTAGTTTCCATATCCCTCCTAAAGTATGGTTCCCATAACAGATGTCACAGACTTTTATGGTCATCTAATCAGCATAACTATCTTGTCTTCTTTTAAGCAGCCTAAAACCATAACAGCATTTCCTCTGCTCCTTCATTTGGAAGGCATCTGCTGAACTTCTGCAGTGGACCAGGGAGTGTGCCCAGTGCTAGGTGTCCAGAGATGACTGAGAAATAGTCTCTGTCCTGGCAGAACTGTTTGGTGGTCTGATTTGTATTGTGGTTACAGTTGAGTAAAACCATCAGGTCCTTTCTACACATGTCCTCTTACTACACTGTATCTTTCCTGCCCCATGTATTTGTACTTGACTTTTTGGTTCAATGCGTTCTCCACGTAGACCCTAGGTAATTTTTCTCCTGTTAGATTTGGCCCATCATCATTGCCTGTCAGAAACTTTTTGAATTGATTCTGTCAGCTGCTGTGTTCACTATAAGCTTTGTGTTGTATGACATTTGTTAAGTTTGCCTTTTATATATCTTCACCCAAGTTGTTGATCAAAACATAACAATAAAATAATATAGTTGATCTAAACAGACCTAAGGAGGGAGCCCTGCAGGATACCACCAGAAGCTTCTCTCCAGGCTGACATTCATTCACTAATTATCACTCAAGTCCCCAAATCTCTTCCTTGTATGCAAGATGATTTTGTTTATTACTAGTTAGTGCCCAGTCTCCCTTGCTACTTCTCCCCAGTGAGCTGCAAAAATCTTTTGTCAAGTTACTCTCAAGAAATCAGATTTTTTGTTTTGTTTTGTTTTATACTACCCATGTAAGGCAAATAAGCCTTAGAGGTTTGCTGAGCCCATTAGATTCAAAGATTAAACAGATCTACTGCCCCGTGGAATATCTGAAGTCTGCACCAGCCCTTCCGTGTCATGATTCTGATTTGGTTTCCACACTTTAGGTGATGGGGAACTAGTGATTTAAAAGGTAATCTATTTGTAAGCACTGTGGAAGGAGACTTTAAAAAAAAAGTGGTATGGGGGGGTCTGACAAAAATAATTTTGAAGTTTACTTGGAATAATAAGCAGGTGAGAATAGACAAGGAAGCATTCAAAAAGAAAGCTAACATAGGAGTGTTTTGCAGTAACAGATATAAAATATATTGTAACACTATGCAAGTATGGTCCTGGCTCAGGAATTTGCAGACAAATCAATGAAATGGAGTGAAAAGCCCATAAACAGATTAGAGTACACATTAAAATTTAGTGTATGATAGAGGTGGCATTTCTTCAAATTTGTGGAAAAGAGATAGATTATAGTATTGGAGCAATTGGCCAGACATTTGCAGAGTATAAAGTTAGATCTTTGCCCTATATTATACACTGAAATAAATTTTAGTTTTATTACTCCTAAACATTTAAAAATGTATAAACGTAAAAGTACACCATATATCTGATCTTAGCATAGAAAAAACCTTGCTCAGCATACAGGTAAAATAGAGTTCATAAGGCAAAGGTAATTAAAAGCCTTTATGTCAAAAAGCACAATGTACAAGTTAAAGGACAAATATTTTTCTCTGGGTTTTTTTTTTTTGCAATATATCACAGAGATTAATTTCATTAATATATAGAGTGCTTATAAATCAATAATAAAATGAACACCCGGATATAAAAATGGGCAAAGAAGAAATACAAATAGCTAGTAAACATTAACACAATTTTTACCATGGTGGTATCAGAAAAGCAAAATTTAAAGAAGTTACATTTCCCATCTCAATTAGGAGATTTTAAATAGATAATACTTTTTTTGAAGAGGGTGTGGGGAAACAGGGAGTTCATACACTATTGGTGCCTTTCTGGCAGAATATATCAAAACCTGTTAAATTATGCATACTCTTTGACTTGGTACTTTCCTTCCTGGGAATTATCCTCACACGATAGTTATGAATACATGCATCTTAGTGCCATTTGTTATAAAGGAAAAAATTGGAAACCATCTGAGTGTCTGACAAAGGGGGATTGGTAAAATAAATTATGGAACATCTATACAAGGAAACACCATGTAGCTTTTTAAAATGTATTATTTAGAATAGGACTTTCAGATAGGCCTAATCTGTTCCCTCTCCATGATTGATTGGTAGTCTTTTCTTGGAACACTATGTTGAGAAGGATTCTGAAGCCATGTCTGGCCTCAGCGGGGGAGATGCTGTGCTCAGTGAGGGATTTTGCCAAGGGAGAAGAAGGACTGACAGCCCTATTGGATACTGGCTTTTCCTGCTGTAGAAGAATGTTTAATGATAAGAGGAATTGTTCAGACTATGTTAACAACAACAGCAAAAATTATATATAGAACTGTATACTGTGTAGGCTACTTTTAGGCAGGGGGAAGGCTATGAGTTGAGAAAAATGACTTAAACATACCAGAGTATTATCAATGGTTATTTCTGGTTAATAAGATCATAGATGATTTCGGTTTACTTTTTGAGGGCTCTTCTTTCCTTTTCCCAGTTTTCTACAAAAAGTGGTGTTTTATAATCAGAAAAAACTACATAAATGTTATGATTAAAAATGGTAATGGAGAAAAACAGTGGTAAGATATTGTCTAAATTATGGACATGTTTTAAAAAATTACAGTCTCCAGATTTTGTTCTTACAGAATCTCCAGAGTTCTGGGGAGGTGGTATTTGCCCAGCTCCTCAGCATCTGGAGGTTCAGGAGTCCCTGCTTATGTTCCTTTTCTTTGTGGCCTCCATTCAGTTAAGCAGGCATCTGTGGATACATAGAGACAAAAGATATAATTCCTGTCTTTAAGAAGCTTACTTTCTGGAAGGGAAGATAGACATATTATATGTGTTAGTAGTAGTAATAGAAATGAGAGCAAAGGTACAGTGCTTTTTGCATGTCAGACATTTTTTAAGTGCTTTATGTGTATTTGTTCATTTACTTTTTGCAGTAGCCTATGAGACAGGTAACTTTATTATCCCATTTATTATACAGATGAAGAAACTGAGGCAAAGAGAGGCTAAGTAAGTGGCGAAGTGAGGTTCAGAGCCAGGCAGTCTGGCTCCAGAGTGTGTTTAACCACTGATTCCTCTCAGCCAGTTATTTTTTCAGTTGCTTTACATGGATTAGCTCATTTCCTTTTCAGAACAAACCTTCCTGTCTTGTTCATCAAAGGCTTAGCGGGCATTTCTTCTATGTCAAACACTGGGGGAGGGCATGCAGAGGTGAATGCAAAGCAGTTCTGTTCTTTGTGCCTGGGCATAGGTTTGCGGAAAGGTTCAGGTGTGGAAATGTGAGTGAAGTATCTTGCTACTTAAGGTATGGTGGTGATTACAGGATGCCAGACTTTACTTTGGGATCTTTCTCTTAATCAGCTCATTGGAAGGGGTGTGGGGGAGGGGAAGGTATTTCTGGATGGCAGCAGAATCCCTGTACTTTCCTTTAGGTAAGGGGAATAATTGGCTCTTGATCTGAAGTGGTAGGTAAGAGAAGCCCTTTTTGGATCAGTAGGATAACTATGTTCAGGACAACAGAGTGAATTGCCATTCCAAGGGGTAATGGTCGCTAATCCACAGGACTGGTGGGCGGTTAGAGCATCTGATGCTGCAAAATGCTTTCGAAGCCTCTAAAAGGCAACTTGTGACTGCACGAGTAAGGGGAACCCTGTAGTGAGATCTGAATCCGAGATTGATTTTTGTAATGAGGAAATCGATTTCCCAAGGAAATTGTGTGACAGTATGATTTTTGGACGCGCATACTTCTTGGTTGGTCTGTTGTAGACACTTTGACAGATTGTCTCTCTGTCTGGATTATGTTGCTGTTTGCTCCTCAGTACTGATTGTACCCCTTCCCTTTCAATAATGCTGTCTTGTTTTCCCTTCCTAGGTTTATGGAATCTGAGCTGGACCTAAATGACATCATTCAGGAGATGCACGTGGTGGCCACCATGCCAGACCTGTACCACCTTCTGGTAGAGCTGAATGCTGTTCAGTCTCTCCTCGGGTTGCTTGGACATGATAATACAGATATCCTTTCAGATCTGTCCTCAGTAGGAAGGCAGACGTGGTGGGGGAATGCTGTTTACTCTCTTCTCCTGTCTGTCTCTGCTGATGTCTGCTGTCACGTTTGGTTTTCTATTTCCATTTTAATTTTCTCCCATCTTGAATCACACGCTGCTCTTTACTCATTCGAAAGTCTGGTTTTTATCTATTAATAAATCTTGGGCAACCCTTAATTGTCCTACTTGCTCTTATTAGTGTTAGAATTCATCGTGATGTATCCTGTTCATACATTAACAGCATTAATTTTTCAGGATCTTGATTTGGGGGCCCATTATACAGGCAAAACCAGACAGGATTTACATCTGTTGATCTACACATCATTTTGCTAACAGATGGCCCAGTGGAGTTGAACCCTCCTCTAGTCTCACATTCGAATGTCCAGGAAGACAGGGATTTTTATCTACTTTGTCTACTGCTATATTCCCAATTCCTTAAAAGAGGCTGGGTGCACAATAACATTTAGTATTTGTTGACAGCGTTAGACCTAAACAGACAGTCTAAGTTTGATTCCCTGTATGAAATTTGGTGCCCCTCCAGCCCTTCGTATTCTAATCTGCAAAAGTAGATGAGTTATGTCACTGGGACGTAACCAGACCTGGATACCTTAAGGTCTAACAGACTTAAGGGCATAGAACATTAAATTACCGAAGGATCTAAAAATTGTGAATTCAGTTGTCACCTTGTTTTCAAGACTTAAATGTTATAGACTCTTCTGTGGGAATGATACTGTGTATATTCGTAGATGGCATTTACTAGAAAAAAATATAAACATTCATATATATATATATATATATATATATATATATATAAACTTTTGCCTTTCAGTGTTATTGAGAGGATCAAAGGAGTTCATATAAGTGCTAAGCAGTTTCTGATACATAGTAGGTATTTAGTAAATGTTACTTTTAACTGAAGCTGAATCATGACTTAAACCTTTTTATACTTTGTCTTTGCTATCAGATGTGAAACAGCTTTAGTGGAAAAGGTTTTTGATGTACCTGTGGTTGGGGTTACGGTCATTAAAGCAAATTCTCTTCCAATAGTTGTTCTGTTTGAATATAGATTTCTGAAGGTAAGAGACAAATGTAGTTAGTCTGCTTGAGTGATATTCATGGGAAATCTGCTGCTGCTTCATGTTATTTTCATCTTTCTGGTAATCTCTCTCCTGAGAGCATGTCTGACTAGGTTCTTTCCTGCCTGATAATTCTCATAGAAATAAATCAGTGAATAATCTTAATGCAGGCTTCTTGAAGGGTGATCTTTTAAGCCATTTCTGATAATTCATGGAATGTTAGGCAGTATTGAGAATTCCTGTCAGTCCCTAGATTGATGAGTATGTTCCCCATACTCATCACCGGGAGGTTCTGGGTTGTACGAGGCCCCTAGTCAATTAGCTTGTCTCTGGGTGAGCTTGGTATGGGTCTCATGAATTCATTTGGTAGACATGGCTTTGAGTGCTTATCAGGCACTGTGCTAGACCCCCAGGAACCATAGGCTGCACTGATGCTCAAGCAGTATCCGTCAGTAAACATATTGAGTATCTAGCATACAAATAGCCCTATTCAAGGTACTAACTGGTCCTCACAGAGTTAGTAACCAAGAGTTCTAATTGTGACTTCACATTTCAGTTCACCTAAGAATGGTAGCTTTTCAGAATCCAAACAGACCTTAGAGTTGACTTAGTCCAGGGCCTTATTTGTTTAGTTAGTAACAAGTCTAAGGTCTGGATGTTGGACCACTAGCTGTTGAGGTTGAGGTTGGCACTCCAGGCCCCTGATTTCCAGTCCAGTGTCATTTCTAATGCACCTTGAGTCTTTTCCCTGTAGGATATACTACATCCCTGACAGAGTTGTATAGTCACCTGTTACCTTGTGTATTAATACAGCAATCACCTATTTTGTTTCTGGAAACACAACTCTTATTCTTCTTTTATTCTTGCTAACTCAAAATAATAGTGGCAGCTTTCTGAAGATGCTGACACTTTGCTGATTCACCAACCTGGTTCCTGCTGGGGAGAAGACTGACACAAGAAGTGTGCTTGACATCGGGATGTTTGGGAAAGACAATGGCACAGATGTTCCAAGTTGTTACGTTCTGGTCTTTAAGAAGGGAAAAAAACAAGTCCCCCCTATAATAACTTTGACAGACTGCCATTTCCCTCCTGTTTTCTGAGAGCTAAACTGTTTTTTCCCCTTCTTGTCTGCTAGCCTTCACCCTGCTGCCCTAATGATATTTTTTTAAATCTAATTTTTAAATTATGCCCTACATCAAGTTTAAAGTGCATTTGAAATTTTTAAAATTACCTCATTTTAATTAGATGCAGCAATTAGGGTAAATGTATTCCTCCTCAAAGTACCGTTTTTCTTGAAAGTGGTTTCAAGAAAGGGTAGGCCCTCTTGACTTGCATCTAACATATCCTCTATCAGTTGGAATGTTGATCTCCCAGTAGCATTGCACTCTGCTTCTTGTCGTATCTGTGATCTATAATGGAAATTTTTCTTCGGGAAACGGTTGTTAACAATTTACTGTTGTACAGCTGTAACTGCCCGAAACACCTTACCATGAATAAACAATTTCGTGGCAGTCAGGACTTAAATTTTTAATCATTTTAACTCTTCATTTATCAACCAAGACCATACATGGCTGGTTATGGTCCCAGCAAGCTCAGGTCATCTTTGCTTTGTCCTTCTCTGAGAAAACATAAACTATAGGGACTTTAATTGGATCAGAGGCTGGTTTGTTGTAACCTTAAGAGCCAGAGGATGTGAGAAAACAGCTTGTGCCTCATCCTTTCAACCGTGAGAAGCAGCTTCAGAGTTTATTCTGGCGCTCTGCATCACTGCTGCTGGTGAGGGCTTGTCAGCGCTTCTGTGCCTCATCTCCCCCCTTGAGAGGCTGGAGCTCAGCCATCAGTTGGCTGTGGAGAGGAATTCTGGTCCGTGAAGAGCACCTCTGGGGGTGAGGGGCAGAGAGGGAGGGGCACACCCCTCACATGGATTGAAGAGTCACTCTGAATGCATTAGGAGGGAACACAAGGTGGGATTCAACAGCTGCTGCCTTTTAGAAATATTGCTTTTTAAAACAATTTTCCCTTTAAAATAAATCATTTAAACATGTTCAGAGCCCTTTTTTTTGTGACCCTTTTGGAGTGTTTCTACAGAAAAATAAAATCAAAGGTACATTTAAAGGTTTTTTATTTTATTTATTTATTTATTATAAATTAATTTATTTTTAATTTTGGCTGTGTTGTGTCTTCATTGCTGCACTCAGGCTTTCTCTAGTTGCAGTGAGGGGGGACTACCCTTCGTTGCGGTGCGCGGGCTTCTCATTGCGGTGCGCGGGCTCCTCATTGCAGTGGCTTCTTTTGTTGCAGAGCGCGGGCTCTAGGCACACGGGCTTCAATAGTTGTGGCACGTGGGCTCAGTAGCTGTGGCTTGTGGGCTGTAGAGCACAGGCTCAGTAGTTGTGGCGCACAGGCTTAGTTGCTCCGTGGCACATGGTATCTTCCCGGACCAGGGCTCGAACCCGTGTCCCCTGCATTGGCAGGTGGATTCTTAACCACTGCGCCACCAGGGAAGTCCCTAAAGATATTTTCTTAAGGTATTGCTAAACAGTCAGTTCTGTGGCCCAGTTTAAACCAAATTTACTCAATTTGCCTAAAGGACCAAGGAGGAATAAAACAAGAGGAAGATAGAACCCCAGTTGGTGGCTAATCACCTCTTCTGCTATCAGCAAAAGAAAAAAAAAATTAGGGCAGCAAATCCATAAATATCTTATTTTTATATGTCATTTGCTGTGTTCTCAATTTGAGGGAAGAGTCAGTGGAATCCTTTCTAAAGTCCTTATGGCAGATCATGGCATTTACCGGGTTTCTCCTTTGTATGATAAGCTCTGTTGGGTGCTATCAGGGAAACAAATAATAACTCTAGTTGAGGACTTCCCTGGTGGCGCAGTGGTTAAGAATCCGCCTGCCAATGCAGGGGACACGGGTTCGAGACCTGGTCCGGGAAGATCCTACATGCTGCGGAGCAACTAAGCCCGTGCACCACAACTACTGAGCCTGCGCTCTAGAGCCCGTAAGCCACAACTGCTGAGGCTGTGTGCCACAACTACTGAAGCCCACGCGCCTAGAGCCCGTGCTCCGCAAGGAGAAGCCACCACAATGATAAGCCCGCGCACCGCAACGAAGAGTAGACCCCTCTCACCGCAGCTAGAGAAAAGCCTGGGCGCAGCAACGAAGACCCAATGCAGCCAAAAATTAATTAATTAATTAATTAAAAAAAAAAACTCTAGTTGATACAAAAACACTCACATTACTAGGTGTGGTGAGTGCCCTTGGAGTGTTATGCTCAGGAAGTACCACTGGTGTTCTGAGAAAACGTAGGTCATCTCTGGTTTGGCAGTGATTAGGGAACTGGGCATTGGAGATGGGTAAGCTTTTGATAGATGTGGAGATTAGTGTTCATTTCAAGTTTATTTTCATGATTCCTACCGTGGCAATGGAAATTGCCATTCCTCACGCGCTGGAAGCTGTTGTGCTCACGTAGTCACTACAAACTTATAGGAATATCAGGTCCATGGCTTTATTTATTTTTAAAATCATGACCATGGCTTCTCAGCTAAGTGCCCTATTCTTTAATAAAAACTATTGAATAATATAAACCAGATTTTTTCAAATCTGCTTTCTCTCCACCCGTTTGTGATTCAGAAAAATGAGGTCTCATTGTACTGTTAACTTAGGGCATCAGTACAGTTGGTTGCATGCTAATATGCAGGAAGGGAGAGCTTTGTTTTGTTAATTACAGAGTAGATCATTGGTCCTGATGGGACAGCTCTGTTTTGTCTGAAATAGGGAGTGGTCGTTAGCACTATTCTTTTCTAAATTACTGCTTAGTTTTCTCAAACTCTAGAAAGCCAGGAGAACTTGCAAAGTTGTCCCGTTGGATTTTGTGAAGAATTATTGTGGGAATTGGAAAATAAAGGGCAGACAGGTTTTTTTTAGACCAGCAGGGATCAATTGCACTTGAGCAGTTTGGGTCTATGCGACACACCATATTATCCCAGAGGGTGTGTACAGTAGTCAGGGGTGCCTTGTGTTCGAGCCCCAGTGCTAATGAGCAGGAGTAGGGCTGGGAAGGGTTTGCACCTCCTAAGGGCTTTCTTCTAATTGGACTGGGAGGGAGTTGGCTATTGCTCCAGTGCTTTCCTGCAAGCACTGTCTAACAAGACTTTATATGTCAAGCTGTTGTTCTGCTAGGAGCTATTCTTGTCTTGATATTTCTAGAATCAGAATTACACTGAAGGGACTTCCCTGGTGGTGCAGCGGTTAAGAATCCGCCTGCCAATGCAGGGGACACGGGTTCAAGCCCTGGTCCAGGAGGATCCCACGTGCCGCGGAGCAACTAAACCCGGGTACCACAAATACTGAGCCTGCGCTCTAGAGCCCGGGAGCCCCAACTGCTGAAGCCCACGCGCCTAGAGCATGTGCTCCTCAACAGGAGAAGCCACCACAATGAGAAGCCTGCGCACGGCAATGAAGAGTAGCCCCTGCCCGCCGCAGCTAGAGAAAGCCTGCATGCAGCAGCAAAGACCCAATGAAGCCAAAAATAAATAAATAAATTTATTTTTTTAAAAAATTACACTGAAAAGAATTTACTTCTTTTCCTGATTGGTAGTCTAACTTCCCTGATAATCTGTACTAATAAACCACCCATTTTTTTGGAGCCATTTAAGTATGCTCTGAAGTAAGTCAGATTAGGAGAAGAGTGCCAAAATGGCAATCTAGGAAAAGGACCTCTTAATGTAACTTTTGATCTTGCTTATGAGTTTTAGGTGAATTCCATGTCCTTGGAAGGCTAGGGTGGTTGTAGCCTGCTTTGGACATTTCCCCTGTGGCCTAACAGTGCCCACTGACATTTAGTAGGTGCTTAATAAATGTTGAATGAGGACATTTTTTTCCCTCATATTATTTTGATTAAGGATTGGGGTAAAATTAAGAATCTAGATTCATTCTAGGTAGTTCTGTGCTATTATTTTAAAAGGAGAAAAAGACAGTTTTGTCTGTTTAGAAATTCATCAGCATTAATTGAGCTATATCTAATCACTCTTCTAATCTAGGAATAAAAGAAAAAAAGACTTCTAAAAAACCCCAGATTTGTTCCATTAAATCAGTTACATACTGTGAATCCAGACTGGTCATTTTTCTTAAAGAAGCATTTTTGAAAGGACTTTTAAAAAAAGCCATCTGCTTAATATATTTTGTTCCTCTTTATCTTTTTTTTCTTTTAATAATTTTGTTCCTTGTGGTCACATCTCACTGGAGATTAATGAAATTGATGCCCCGTTTCTGTCCCAAGACTCTACAGGAGATGAGGCCAAAAAATCAAATATCTAAAGCCAAAATAAAAGCAAACACACCTCTTTTTCTAAAAGCCGTTGTGTTGTGGGCCATTTTGTACCCAGCTGGTCTTTTCTACTTCGCCTCTTATTGTACTGGCTTATTGCCCTAGCAGTGGACAGGTGCAGAGGGAGTGAGTGGGGTGGCCTTTCTACCTGACATGACAAAATAGGCTATCAAAAACTGTGTTTTAGTAATTCACAAAGACAGGCTCTCTGTTTTCCTATTGCACTTGGATGGGAGAGCCTTTTACCTTGTGAAATGAAATTGTAACTACAGTGGAGAAACCTATCACCCATCCCCAGAGTCTGCTTGTGAAGAAACGCCGGATGGGTGGCAGACCATGCTGAATTTTCTCATTAAGACTTAGAGTTCATCTGTTTATCTTTAGTTTCACTTCTTATTCCTCTTTCTGGTCTTCAAATGACCTCTATCTTCTGGATCATATTATATTACTCGGGAGTTGATGATTACAATTATGGACTCATTACTGCCTTGCTGAAATGCTATTTGGTGAAAGTTGAGAATTTATGTAAAATCAGTTAGTGGTAGGATTGATGAGTTGTTTACCAGACCTGGTAGCTGCTAAGTGATTTCTTATTTGACTTCTCAACTGAGGCAGGAGTGTAGTAGGCAAGGAGATATCTACTGGACCATTATAAGAAATGACTTTTCTTGGTAAAAGTTAGACATTTATTCTGTTCCTATATAAAACGATCACCATTGCCAAATTTTCTTTTCCTTTTTTCCCCCAGGTTTAATGTGACCCATTTGTGAGCATGGTATAAGAATAATCAAAGGAAAATATGATACTGTCCCATAAGACCTTAGAGGCTGAAAAAGGACTTGATCAATCTGAATTTCTGTGGCATAGCTGAAATATAAAATTAGATCTTCCAACCCATTGTGACCCAGAAAGGGAGGATCATGCTGTTGTTAGCTTAAATTTTAGATTTTAGAGGTTTTAGAAAAAATGAAGGCAATAGTGAGGGTTTGGCCATTCTGTGGGAAGAATTGACTAACAACAATCTTTATTATAGTGCTTTCTTATTTTCTCAGTACTTGGATTTACTTGCCCTTTGACATACATGATGTCATTTATTCCTTATAGCTACTGGGTGAGATAGGCTGGGCAGAGATCATTATCACCTCTTAACAGATGAGGAAACTAAGCTGTAAGGAAATAAAGGAGCTTGAGCAAGATTCCATAGTATTAACAATTTGGGGACAGTTTGGTTCACTAAAGATACGAAGCAAAGATAAATATGATATGACCCCCGTCCTCGAGTTTGCTCTGACTCTTCATCTATTGTTCTTTCATATATGCCCCACCTGTCTCTTGAGGCTAATGTTTAATTAATCATAGTTACTAAGTACTTAGTGGGGCATGATGTTATTCAGGGGATGTAATGATAGTACTTATTGCATGCCCAATTCACATCCTTGTCCTATAGACATCTGACTCTATGGTGGATGGATGGATGGATGGATGGATAGATGGATGGATGAAATGTCATCATGCATATTAAATAAGCAGGTGGATAAATATAAGAATTTTACATCTCATATGTAAGAACTTTTCAAGAGAATAAATATGGGAGCTTCTCAGATGAGGAGAATGAGGAGTTGTTAGCATTTTGTTCTTTTTCCTGGGATTTTAATAATTTATGATGAAGTAAGTGGCAGTCCTTTTCTCTGTTATTATAGTAGGGTCAATAGCTAGAATTTACCTGAATCTAGCTGTTTTCAAACCTGGTTTATACTCCCCTGTGCATTAATATGAAGAGTACGGGCAAAGGTATTGTTTTTGGAATCAGGTGGACCTAACATTCTCCCTTACTATTGCAGTGACCTTTAGATAAGTTACTTAACCACTCTGAGCTTTCACTTTCTTATCTGTAAAATGGGGATCACACTTATAATGCTGCTGTGAGAATTCAGTAGCACAGTGCTTGGCATAATGATGACTTTTTAAAAATGGTAGTTATTATGATGGCATCTACAGCAGTGTTTAGAGAGGGAGAACTACTAATTCCTACTACTCAGAATTTCTAGAGGTTGGTTTGGTTAGGCTGTTTTGTTTTGTTTTTTAATTCAAACAATTTACATATTTTAGTTTACTATACATCATGTTTGATACGTGGTCTTTGTGTCAAGAGCTTTCTGGTTACTTTGTTAATAAAGACTATATACTATACACATGAAGTTTTATCCAAAGACCTTTAATCTCATCATACACATAGAATTTCATAGCACACCCAAGTTTTGCATATATATTACTTTAAAGTGTGAAAGAATAAGACACGGAAAGCTTAATTACTTATTCATGATGGTCAGCTTGTCAGGTATAGATAAATAAAACAAACCTTTGAATAATTTTTCTTTTAGCAAAAGGTGTTCATAAAATACCTGTAACATCAGTTGGCAGTTAGCAGGTCCTATCATTCTTGTTAATATGTCCTGTATCTTTCTTTTTATTTTTTCTTTCCAGTTTGCATTGAAACTGCCCTGATTCTGACCCTTGTCATCTCACTTCTGGACTCTTTCGTGTGTTGTAGCTTCGGAGCAGGTCTTCCTCCTTCAGGCCTGGCTTTTCCCCAACCCCCCCATCTACCTACCCTCAAACCCAACACTCACAGTGCTTTAGTGCATCCTGCACACAGCTATTATATTATTCCTTCAAGATATTATTTTCTTCATATGAGTCTAGTTATCACTTTCTCCCCTCCCCCCGTCCCTAATCCTCTTTCTTCTCCTCTTCATATACCTTTGTACATTCTAATCTCTCTGTCTATATTCCTGATGTTTTGCTTTCTAGCCTACCTGCCCTCATCTATTTAGTGGCCTGTTTTCTGACCAGTCATCTTCTAGCAAATCTTTCCTTATTTCCCAGTTCAGTTTGCTCCTTTTTCAGGATGTGTGCAGTTCAAGTTGTCTGTATTCCTCATTTGTTACATGTTGGTAATTGCCTGTGGTATATAATTTTTTTAAACGTCTTTAGTTACCTTAACTTCCTCATTTTATCAGTGAGGAAACTGAGGCCCAGAGTGAATAGATTTGCCTTTGTCACTATCACAGTGCTTTACTCATCATAAGCATTCAGTAAATGCTGGTTGACAGAGCAAGTGGTGTGTGTGTGTGCGCGCGCGCATGTGCGTGCGTGCGTGCGTGCGTGCGTGTGTGTGTATGCGTCCAAGGTGAGGGAAGGGAAACTTAGTTTAGTTTGGGCTTCCAGTTTCCAAACATAACTCCTCTTTTCTCTCCTTCATGTTTTCTTTCTCCTGTATGTCCCTGTCTCTCTCTTTTTGCCTTGTGTTTAATCATCATTGTTCACCTTCCTTTTATGTCCAAAGCAACATGGTATTTAAGAGGAAGGGAGGTTGGTGGGGTCTAGCACAGTCCAACGAAAATCCTTCCCTCTACATTTTAAACCTATTTTGTCACGCCCTGATTTCTGAAGACTCCTTGGTGAACACCAGCCATCTTATCTCAGAAGAAATCATTACTGTCTTTGGAGGTGAAGTGTAGAAGATAGTTAAGATTATACTGAGTTCCAAGAATTTAAATTATGAGGTAAGGTTAAGTGTGTTGGCCTTTTTCTCACTGGAAAAGTGACCTCCCAAGTGATCTATTTGAAGTTTTGAAATTTATGAAAATGCACTGAACCTATGGACTAAGTTGCCAGGAAGGCAGCATAAGGAAAGGAACTAAGTGAAGCAGTTACCAGCATTTATTGAACACCCACTGTGAGTAGAACCTTGTTGAAGAGATGTTAATAAAACTAGAGCATATCAAAGGTAAATGGTGATGAAGCGATTGGCCAGGAAGTGGAAGGGAACCAAATATTTTAATAAAATGTCAGTTGGGTTTTCATATGTATGTGTTACCCTTAACGTTTTTCACATGTGTCCATAGCTGTGGTTGATTTGCTTCAGGAATTAACAGACATAGACACCCTCCATGAGAGTGAAGAAGGAGCAGAAGTACTCATTGACGCTCTGGTAAGTGACGTGTCCCTCTGGGGTTTTGCAGGTGTGTGTACGGTGTTGGCATCCTCCCCACCATTGTCTCTGTGAGTGGCACGGGCTGGGTGTCAGGAAGAGCTCTGTGGCAAGGCGGGACTGAATGAGGAGAGTAAGAAAGTAAAGTGCAAAAAAAAACAAGCCAGGGCTTCCCTGGTGGCGCAGTGGTTGAGAGTCCGCCTGCCGATGCAGGGGACACGGGTTCGTGCCCCAGAGCAGGAAGATCCCACATGCCGCGGAGCGGCTGGGCCCGTGAGTGGCAAGGCGGGACTGAATGAGGAGAGTAGGAAAGTGAAGTGCAACATGTGGGGTACTTTATTCTTTGGAACTGTGTTAGGTCAGGGGTTGTAGAGTCCTAGTATTTATTAAATATGTGCTGTAGGCAGGCGTTTTCTTGTTTTTTACACTTTATTTAATCCTCGCTGTAACCTCTCAGAAGGGTATTACTGCTGTAATTCCCATTTATAGCCATGAAGCTGAGGCTTAGAGAGGCAAAACAACCTGCCCGTGGTCACACGGCTGGGATTTGAACCTGTGTTCTCTTTGACTCCACATTCCTGCACGCCTGCCCTCACTGTGTTGCTTCTGACCTTTTTACAAAGAGTTTTTGCAGCAAAGAGTTTCTTTTCTTCTCTGGGCTTTATAATCCCAAGTGCTAGTAAAGACAGGTATCATTATTATTTGTTGTACAGATAGGGAATCGGAGAACGTTTAAAAACAAGAACAAACCTTCTAGCTCATCCAGGTCCAAGTAGCGGCCACTGACTGCAGAAGACAGGGTCAGCTGATTTCTGTGTTCCTTTTTGTGGAGCCTAGGCAAGGCCTCAGAATCTTCTTCAGGTATTATTCCAGGAAGCAGCCAATCCGAAGAATTTATATGTGAGGTGAAGTGATGTAATCTCATCAACTCACTCTACCCTTGAGGAAGCCCAGGTGCAGAAGTGAAGCCTTCCACTGCATCACTCTCAGCCAGTCCCTGTAACAGCAAAGATGAGCTTCTGCATGTTGGGATTCCCACTGCAGTCCTGTCCCACAGCACCAGTTTCCCTCTTACCAGGCATGGGAGAGGGCCCCAGGGCCCCACAGCTGGCCAGTGGCAGGAGTGACTCTACTCCAGCCTCTTACCCTGATACTGCCTGTGGAGCTCTGTCCACCCACCAAGCTATCTCCCTCCTCAAGTTTCTGTTGATTTTCCATCTTTCTGTTGTCTTCTGCTGTCTGGTCTTTTCTCTCTGGTTAAGAATGTTAATAAGTACTGGTTTTGATGCAGTTTGCAGAGTTTATCAAAGGTCCATGTAGCCACTTGTATTAGAAGCACCTGGGGTGCTTGTTAGGCTGCTTTCTGGCCCCATCCAAGACCTGCTGAATCAGAATGGCTGGGACGAGGACCCCAAATGATTCTGAGACCCCACTGCTACGCTCCCCACCCCCTCCTCACCCTTTCTGTCTTGAGGTTCTTGACATGAGAAATTTCCCATGTGCCTTGCTCACAGCTACCATTTGGTGTGAATGAAGGGGCTGTGAACCCACTGGATATGAAGGACTGTCTCTTACAGAGAGCGAGGCTGGAGTCCAGCAGGGCCATTTGTGACTGAGTATGATGAAAATTTCTATGGCCGTTTTTCTTTCAAGCTCCTTCCTAGAGCAAACTGCCACTTTCGTAGAATTCAGGACCTTTATTTTTCCTTTGAACCACTGTGCAGACAGAAAAGGGTGATGTCGGGGTGTCCTTTTGTTTGGAGGAGCATCTGAAGGAAGGCTGTGGCACTTGCTCCTTCTCCATGTCCCCACAGTGTCATTTGTGTAGTCTTACCTTTCAGAGGTTAATTACAGTGGCCCTGAGTGAGCCTTCCTGCCTGGACTCTGGGCTGATTTTAATTATCATCCTTTGCCTGTGTGAATAGAGGAAACAAGAGAAGAACAGCTAGCTGGTCTGCTGCCTGTAAAACGTACCCAGAAACAGCAATTCACACAAAAGCCCCCTTTGTGTTTTCTGTGTTGCCAAGCCCACCAATGAAAGCTGGATCTTGCAGATTTTATTGTTTGTTTGGGAAGAGACAGTTCATCCTCAGTCTGGGGAGCCATTAGGTAGCTGCTATACAGGGTCTTCTGTTTGTTTTGTTTAGTTTCTTTCTTATTATATTATTTTAAGCTTTTGACTCTTACAGCTTTATACTGGTGGGGCTGGTGTGAATCACAAACAATTGAACATTTCTAGACTCCCATATATTATTTGCTTATCTGCCGCCAGTCAGGAGCCATCAGTAAATATCAGAGAGCAGAACTGGCAGGTGGTCTTCATCTGTTTTTTTTCTACCCTTGTGCTGCATTCAGGAAGAAGTTTGATAAGTATTCTCATATTACAAGGGCTGAGTTGTCTTCGTAGTCTTAATTTGGGGCCAATATTGGAGGCCTGGAATTGAATGAGCAGAGGCTAGAGAACATGTAGTAGAATTTATTGTGATGTTCAGTTTGCAGTTATTGCCTTGGTCATTTTCTCATTTGGAAGTCCTGAGCAATAGAATAGCACATCTGTGGGGAGAGAGTGCTGTCCTGGTATTCTCAGGGATCTTTGGGGTTTAAGGTTTGGTTTATATCCACTGCTATTACTTATGCAGAAGGCAAATATTTGTGCTTTGTAACAAGTTGATTGGGTAGCCTGGGAAATACAGTCTTTTCCGAAGAGCGGGAACACAGGGTATTTGCTTTGATGGCAGTTCTCTGGCATGCCTCTCTTAAGAAGACATTGGACTCCTTGAGAGTCATGATTAGATTACAGTCATTTCCCTACTCCCTAGTCCCAAAATTTGCCATGCGCTTGGCAATCCCATGCTTTGCTCACATCTGCCCTCAGCTTGGCAAGGCTTGCTTCCCCTGGGCTATCTGGAATACTACTCATTCTTTAAAGCCTCACTTAAACCTTATCTCTCCTGAGTCTTTTTCAGACTCATCACTTCAGCAGAATTTGTGTTCCCCTACCACTGTGTATATCCTGGCACTGTTTTTAAGTTTGTCTTCCCTGAGATGTGATCCCGATCAGGGGAGTGGCCAAAGTGGTGGCTTTGTCACTTACCATCTGTGTGACCTTGAGAAAGTTACCTATCCTCTCTGTACTCAGTTCATTCTTCTGTAAAATGGGGATAACAGTAGTGCTTATTGCGTAGAGCTGAAGTGAGGAATAAATGAGATACTTAGTAGATCTTTAGAACAGTGTCTGGCACAGAGTAAACACCCAATAAATGTTAGCCATTGTCTTAATGAAGGTATAAATGTCTGGGACATATTAAGTACTTAGTAAATGTCAAGTTAAAATGATATATATCACATGCCACACAGTGAAATGTTTGTGAATGTTTGTTGACTTCAACAAACATTTTTTTTCATTTCAGCAAATGTTCAAAAAACATTTTGAACAAATACCCAAAAACATCTGAAGGGTGTGGACCTAAATGAGACATGGAGGGATAGATGTTTAGTTTAAAAAAAAAAAAAGAGGATGAAATAAGTAATGATGATAATACAAGGCAGAGCATTAAGAATGACTGTGAGAGATGCAAGCTTCTTTGGAAATGAGGAGGAGAGAGCCATCCCTTCTGATGGGGAAGAACCAGGAGGGGCGGCAGAGCTGTAGGTATTGGCCATGGCCCCTGTAGGGAGGCTTCAATGTGAGGGTGCTTGGAGGGGTCACAGCCAGAGGAGGTGGAAATGTGGCTGGGAGCCACCACTTACTATAGTTTCACAATGTGGCTTTGATGTGGAGAGCCAGGAGATTGCCCTATACCCATTCTTGCCCTCAATTAACCCTACGTAAATTTTGAAGCTTGAGCTGGTGGCAATGCCTTTGTGCTGCTCAGGTGAGGCTGAAGTTGGCAGGTTTTTGGTGGTTCTGAGGGTACTTATGTAAGTTTCTGGATGCTACCACTTTTATCCCTTCCCATTTCTATTCACGTCCTCACCTTCATCTGTATTTGTTCTCAAGCAGAATTCATTTGGTCATTCATTTCACTAATTGTTTATTGAATGCTTAGTGTGTTCTGGATTCTAAGAATTGCTTATGTAGCAGTGAGCAAGACTGACAAAGTCTGTTTTTGTGGAGCTCGTATTCTAGTGTCGGGAGAAACAGTAAATAAGTAAACGAGAAAACAGGTAATGACTCCTTGTTACATAGAGAATTAACATAGAATGATGTCCTGTAGAGCAACTGGAGAGTCACATCAAATTAGATAGTCAGGAAAGGCCTGAGTTCTGGGTGATGAGAAGAAGCCAGCCATTCAGAATGACCAAGGGCAAGGAATGAGCTTGACATACTCAAGGAACAAAAAAAAGGCCGGTATTGTTGGAGCACAGCTGGGGTGAAGGGAGAGAGCACCGTCAGGGCCAGACCACACTGGGCTTTGTAGGCCTTGTAGTAAGTTCGGATGGGATTGCCAGTGTTCAGGGGAGTAGTAACATAGTCTGACCTAACATTCTAGAAAGACCACTCTTGGGAGCTGTGTCGATAATGGGTTGGAGGGGCAAGAGTGGAAGCTAGAATATATTAGCTTGCAGCAGGCCTAAGTTTTACATTATGACCATATTACTATGTGTATTTTCAAAACTTATTGCTTGATCAAGATTCAGTGGGTGTGTGTGTAGGGCAGGGGGAGGGTTTATTATTGTTTTTTAAATATGAAATTTCCAGAACTCATAGTAGGTAGAAAAGCTCCAGTCAAACTCTTGAGAAACCTTGTTGGCAGATTGTGCAAGATAGAAAAGGAATCCTTCAAACGCTCTCATCTCCCCTCTTCTATCCCTTTTTTATTTCCTCATCTTCTCTTGTATCTACCCTCTCTGGTCAAGTGGAAAAATATGACTGATCATGCCCTTGAACCCTGTCTCAGTAGGACCTGGTGGAGTATTGTTTGGGAGACCTGGTAACAAGTGGAAAAAGCCAATGCCTTATCAGAAAACATCAGGCTTAAGACAGTCATGATTTCCAAGGCCAGGGTTACTCTAGCTGATGCTTTAATCCCTAAGCAGGATTTGGTTTTAGTTTCAGAGTTAGTCACAGGTCCAAAACGGGCAGGAAGGTGGTAGACCCGAGTTTAGAGGGACAGAATGCTAATTTGTGCTTCTTACTAGATGATATCTGGAGCTATGCATAATATAAATGTTTTCCTGAGGGTTTTCTCAGCTAAATGTATTTTGACTGCTTTGACCCTGCTGCATTCAGATAAAATTGCATTTAACCTAGCTAAACATAAAGTTTCACACTTTGCAAGCTTAAAAAGGCTGTCTGTTAGAAGTTAGATTTTTGTAGCAAGAAAAAAAGATTTCCTCTAGCCAGACACCCATTACCAATAACCATTCAGTTCTGGGATTTGAATGTGTTGCTTACTGCCACTGTCCCCACCACTCTCCGGACAGCAGACCATGGGTAACATAACTAAGAATCAAGGAAAGGGGACGGGGGGATAATGCACATAAAGCATCAATAAGCAGTTGAAACCGGTGAGGCTGTTTGCAGAACCGACAAGCAGTGTGATACCCAACGGAGTTGCAGTGTCCGCTGCTTTAAGATTCAGGGAGATTATAAATCAGTCAGGGTGATTTAGGGAAACACAAACTGTGATATGATTCATGTTTTTCCCCCAGATGTTTTTCTGTTTTCTCTCACATACCCAAATTGTCCAATTAATTAAGGAAAATATTGCAGTGGATTTCTTTGGTGAAGCTTTTTCTGGCTGTGAGATTTGAGAGCAAGACTATATCTCCTTGATACAAGAGAGGGAAACAGCTCTTTCTCGTATTTACAGGAGTTCTCAATTCTGGCATCAGTATCCCCTCCAATCTGCAACTAGTGTCTTTCATTGCTTCTCACACCAGGGCATAAAGGAGAGCCTAGAAAAATCTGCTTCATTCGTGATTCAGGTATCCCAAATTAGTCAACAACTTCAGCTTTTCCCCCATCCAGATGCTTCCCTTAAGTCTCACCCAGAAAGAGTAAAGAGGCCTTCTTTGAAGATCTGTCCCTCTTGCCATTGTTCCATCCTCAGGCTCAGTTTAAATTGTCCATAGAGTGCCTTATACACAAGTGTTCAGGAGGCATCAGTTGAATGAGATCATTTCCTTCTCTCTCCTTTCTTTCCTCTCCTTTCTTTTCCCCTCATTGAAGTGACAGGACATGATGGGAAAAAATAGTCTCGGAGTTGGTCACTTCTGCCACAAGCTTTGTGACTTTGACCAGGCTAATTAACCTCTCTGGACCTTTGTTTTTCTCACCTGTAAAAGTTGTGAGGATTACATGAGAGTAAATGGAGCAGTGTATATAAAAATATGACTACAGGGCTTCCCTGGTGACGCAGTGGTTGAGAGTCCACCTGCCAATGCAGGGGACACGGGTTCGTGCCCCGGTCCGGGAAGATCCCACGTGCCACGGAGCGGCTGGGCCCGTGAGCCATGGCCGCTGAGCCTGCGCATCCGGAGCCTGTGCTCCCCAACGGGAGAGGCCACAGCAGTGAGAGGCCCGCGTACCGCAAAAAGAAAAAAACAAAAAACAAAAATATGACTACAGTACACAAAGTAGAGTGTTTTGTCAGTTTATTTAAATTTAGCAAAATTACTGAATGTATAGTATTGCACTTGACTTTGAGGAGTGTACCAAGATAAATGATGGTGCAGTGCCTGCCTTCAAAGAATTTGAGTTTTTCTTAGCCCGTGGGAGATATGAACAGTGCAGGTATCAGAAGAAGTAAAGGGCTAGATTCAAACTCTCTACTTAATTTTGGAACCAGACCCAGGGTAAAGTATGCCATATAATTTCATTTAATCTTTACAACTTTTTCCCATTTCCTAAGTGAAGAAACTGAGGTGATGAGAGAGAGGATATATCATGGGTATGCAGTAGATCTTATCTTCCAGTATAGGTTTACTTATTGGCTATGACTTAGAAATGTATTACCAGATAGATAATCACTTCTTGATTATTAGGTGTTTCCTTAGTTATCTTCCTTGGTGTGCCTCAGGGTTCCCCAAGGCAGTCTCTGTAAGGGCACACATTGTGCCAGAAGGTAGTGTGAAGCAGCGTAAGCATTATTTCACCTAAGAAGGAAGCTTGGTTTTTGCTTCTGCTGCCACTGCTTAGTAGCTGTGTGGTCTTGGCTAAGTCATTAATCTCTTAAATATCATCTATATGATGTGGCTACTAAAATTTTCCTATAAGTGTTATGTGAATCAAATTAAATAAGAGAAATGTAATTGCTTTCTTATGCATTATGTGTAATACAAACATAAGGTATTTTATTCTGTTAATATTCTTTTCGAGCAGGAGTCAGAAGTTCTTTGAAAGTAATAGTTTCATAAAAGCTTGATGTAGAAACTTAGGAATGTTTTGAGTTTAACCCTAAATTTTGATGTTAGTGTAAATATGGCAAGTAAACTTCCCAACTGAATATCTCTTGGTGCTGTGGTCTAGAAATGTGCTTTTGACTTGAATGAACTTGTGACTTGACTTAAGATGGCAGTTTTGTAAGGTGTTTAAATACCGCATAGAAGTAGAAAGAGCACAGGACTTGATTTCAGAGGCCTAGGTTCAAGTGCTAGTATGTCACTCAGTTAAATGTGTAACCTTGAATTTTACCTTGTTCCCTTAAGCTTCAATCTAAAGTTAGGGATAGTGATGCCTGCCCCTTCTTTGCCTCAGGGTCACTTCAAACCTCAAAAGAGGTATTGGGATGGGAGAGCGTACTGTAAACCATAAGTGGCAGGTTGTTTACTTTGTTCATTCAGTAGAGGAGCATGGGAATGACAACATTTTGGAGACTGTTTGTGACATGTATCCCATTCTCCTTTTGCTCCCCTGTTGCTGAAGGTGGACGGGCAAGTGGTGGCCCTGCTTGTGCAGAATCTGGAGCGTCTGGATGAGTCTGTGAAAGAAGAGGCAGATGGCGTCCACAACACTCTGGGTAAGGGGAAGGGTGCCAGCATCTTCTGAGTTTCTTTGTGTTTGTTTTGGGGTTTGGTACTCATTTCCTTCCTCCTTCATTACAGAGTCAACAGCAGGAGGGTTTTCCTTTTTTCTGCTCCCAAATGAAGACCCTTGTGTAGATTTCATATAACGGCTGCTTTGGTTTGGCTTGCGGTAATAAAAGCAGAATCATTCCTGGACAAAAACTGCTGGCTTCTTTGAGCAGGCCTTTGCCTTTGCCTCCAAAAGTTAGGATGAAGTCTGTGCAGGATGAATTCTTTTCTATTTGCTTTGGAAAGTGTATATTTTACCATTTTTGAATCCCCTTCTGTTGGTTCTTCTTCACATTTCCCTTCAGTGGAACTACAAACTTTTGAACAACTGTATACAGGCATACCTCATTTTATTGCACTTTATCGTGCTTTGCAGATATTACATTTTTACAAATTGAAAGTTTGTGGCAACCCTGCATTGTCAGATGATAGTTAGCATTATATACTAATACAGTATTTTTAAATTAAGGTATGTACATTCTTTTAGACATAATGCTATTGCATACCTAATAGACTACATACAATATAGTGTAAACATAACTTTTATATATCATAGGAAACCAAAATATTCATGTGATTTGCTTTATTGTGATATTCGCTTTATTGCAGTGGTCTGGAATCAAACCCACAATACCTCCAAGGTATGCTTGTACCTTTATAGGACATTTTATTTGAAAAAGAGTATTTCTTTCACTTCTTATGTGTACTTTGCCATGTAAACTGTGAGTTGAAATATTGCTGTTAACTTGGCTGCCCCTTTATCATATGTTCATTTAAGTGGATTCCTCTGCAATATTTCCCCTCCTCCTCCTTTCTCCTTGAGTCTCTCCAGTCTTTCCCCCTGCAAAGTTGCTGAACCAATAGCCTATTTAAAATCGTGCTTTTGGGTAGTCCTCTTTATCACTGGTCACTGTTTTATAAAACCAAAGGTGACATATCTGTAAGCAGAGCTTGAGAAATGAACAAGGCCCAGCAGAAGTAGAAATTTTGATGAGATTAGATTTTCTCCCAGCTCCTTTGTGTCTAGCACAGATTTCTCTTATAGTTTTATACTCTCTACTGTGAAGATTATCATAAAGAAGGAGGAAGACATGGCACCTAGGGAGTAAGAGAAGAGAGAACACAACAGTCTGTGATTTGGGGGTTGGCTATTGTCTAGAGCCAGAATTTGGCATTGCCATCTGTTAGCCTAATGCTGAATTCTGCTGAGTAGAAAGAGTATCAGAAGTCTTAACTGACAGTTAATAAAAAGAGCCTGATGTAATGGAAAAAGCACTGGCCTGGCAGTCTATGAAGATCTGTCTACTTTCAACTTGGTCCCTTACCAACAGCTCAGGAGATTCATCCCTCTTTCCCTTATTAACCATCCGATGTTTGTCAGGCACTGTTCTAGGCACAAAGGTGAATTAGGCACAGTTCTTCTTAAGAGGCAGAGTGATGGGAAAGTCTTGAACAGAAAGGAAAGGTAATACAGGGTGACAAATGGTATAATAGTGGGGAGCACTATGGAAGTGAAGAGGAAGGGTCTCCAAGTTGCTGGGTAGGAGCAGGTAGCTGATTAGGGCTGAATATGAAGACAGGTGCATTTTTTTTAAATTATTCATTTATTTATTTATTTTTGGCTGCGTTGGATCTTCATTGCTGTGTGCGGGCTTTCTCTAGTTGCGGCGAGCGGGGGATACTCTTTGTTGCGATTGTGCAGGCTTCTCATTGCGGTGGCTTCTCTTGTGGAGCACAGGCTCTAGGCGCACAGGCTCAGTAGTTGTGGCGCACGGGCTTAGTTGCTCCGCAACATGTGGGATCTTCCCAGACCAAGGATCGAACCTGTGTCCCTTGCATTGGCAGGCGGATTCTTAACCACTGCACCACCAGGGAAGTCCTGACAGGGGCATTTTGACGGAGAAATGTGAGACGGGCAGGGCAGTATCATTTGTAAAGCCATGAATGGGCAAGGGCTTTGGGGGAAGACTAGAAATGTACTGTGGCAGTGTGAGATAGGTGTGGTGGGAGATGGGACCGGAGGAGTAAGTTTGTCCAGATTATGGAAGACCTTCTAAGCCCTGGCAGGATGTTTGGATTTTATCCTAGTGGACAATAGAAAGCCACCTAAAGTGTAAGCAGAATAAGATAAAGGCATTGGAGATTAAAATGAATGAGCTGATTTCTTAGAAAATGTGAGAAAGTAATTAAGCTATTAAAATGATCTTCATCTCTCAGGGGTCTCGTTGCTACTCTGCTCCCACAGCTTTGTATCCACTCCCTGAGGGGCTGCCTGGTCATTCTTTAACTTGCCATTGGTGAGGCTGGCATGAGTGAGGAAGCAGATAGGAGGTGTAGTGCTTTCTTCAGCCCTTTCTCTTCAAGACTCAGACCCGCTGGGCGTTGTGCTTAAAGAGCACAGAACTCCGATCTGCTTTATGATAGATAATAACATATCCTGGGATGGGGAGCGGATGGAGCCCTGAAGGAAGGAAAGCACTGGATGCTATAGAATGAGACTACAGGTTTGGGTTTTGTTTTTTTAATGTCCTTTTTTTAGCATCATAATCATACAGTCACTTTTTTTGCCTCCTCATTTAAAAGTTTTCCCTTAAACAGTAATTTGGTTGTTGTAGGAGATAGCAGTACCAGTTATGTTTGCTCCTGAGTACCTGACGGTTACCTCTGCCAGCATGGTCTTTCCCCTCTATGCACATTATTTTGTTCAGTTAAGATCATGCTTGCTTCCCTTGCAGTATCCAGAGAAAGAGATCTGAAAATGGATGAATCAGGAGAGGAAGAGGCTCTGAATTCATCCCCTGATTTTTCCTTAAGGCTTCTGCCTAGCCCCCTGTTTCTTTAGTCACAGGTCTCAGGGACTCCAGTACAGTGAGATTAAGAGGGCCTTCTTAGGCAGATATTCACACTGCTGTAGTGTTGTTCCCTGTTAACACAGAAAATGTTTCTCTATTCCTTTATTGAATTCCATCACATTCAGTTATGAGTTTTACTTGTAACATAACTTGAAGAAAAAAAAAAACCATAGCATCTCCCTGGTTAATCTGAAAATGACAACACAGCATCTGGCTGGGAGGAATACAGGGAAGTGGAAAGAGGAATAAAATGTCTGTCTTGGGAAGCAAGCTTGTTGAAGATGGAAACAAAGTTGCCCTCCCAAATTACTGGTGTCTGTCTCCCTTCAGCTATTGTGGAGAACATGGCTGAGTTCCGGCCTGAGATGTGCACCGAGGCTGCCCAGCAGGGTCTTCTGCAGTGGCTGCTGAAGAGGCTGAAGGTAAGTTTGGCTTTGTGGGACTGTAGCTCAAACCTCTCTTTGCTCTGGGCACAGCTCATGCTGGGTCATCGGCACAGATTGTTACTCATAGGCTATGTGATCTAGTTGGGGAATCTTTTGGCAACTCTTGCCTCTTTCTTTGCTTCTCTTCTTTTGTTTGTTTTAAAAGTACCCTTTAATGCCCCTGAAAATAATATAAACATGTTGTCAACACAAATTCATGTGGTACAGAAGGTTTATACTGAAAAGTTCTCTGCTGATTCCTTCTAGTTCCACTTCTCAGAGACAGCCTCTGTTAACAATATTTTATCTATCCTTCCAGAAATTTTCTGTGTAAATAAGAGTATGTGAGTGTGTTTGTGTGTGTTTCACAAATAGAATGATATATTATTTTCTTTTGCAAGTTGATCTTTTCGCTGAACTAATGGCTGCCTAGTATTCCATTTTACGGTTGTACCAAAGTCAATTTAACCATTCTCCTGTTTATAATAGTTTTTCACTGTTAAAACAATGCTGCAGTGAATATCCCCATGTACACATGCACATTTTTTTTCCCCTTGAACGCTAGTGTTAGTTTATTTGTAGGATAAGTTCCTAGAAATAGAATTGATAGGTCAAAGGGTATGCACATTAACATTTTTGGTAGATATTGCAAAATCTAATAGTTGAGAGGGTCTGTTTCCCTTACCTACATTGGGTATTACCAAACTTAAAATTTTGTCAAACTGATAAGTGAAAATGTGTATTTCATTTTAATTTGGAATTTTAAAATCGAGGACAGTGTATTGGCTTTCAGTTTTTTATTAGCCATTTGTATTCATCTCTTTTAGCTTCCTATTTATATCCTTTGTTCATATTTCTGTTGGATTATTCATTCTCTTTCCTTCCTAGCATAGTCCTTTTGACCATCTTTTTAACATTTAGTGCTGTCACAGAGAGTAAATGAGGAAAGGGAGAGGTAAGAGCTTCTCTCAGGATAGTGTTAACCAAAGGTATGATGGAAGGCAGTTTGGAACTGCCTATGTGCTACTGAAATAATCTCGGCAAGCAAGGGTTCCCAACTTTTCAGTGAGAAAGAGGAAGACGTGTTTGTAGCTGGTATGATTCTTTAAGTAGTCCTGGCCTTGCTGTGCTTCAGAGTGTCATAGAGATGCAGAAAGTCTGAGGTGCATCAGGTCCGATTTGTCCCCCACTGTCTTGGTAGGACTAAGGAAGAAGATTCTGCCTAAGATATCATATGCCCCCATGGTTCCCTCCCTCTCTGACAGTCTAGGTCTTCCCCAATCCTTCTTATTTAATCCCTTGTTCCCATTAAATCTGTAACATAGACTTACATAACATGACTTGAGGATATTCAGCTGGCCTGCTGTATATTATCATCAGTGGGTATGGGCACATTTGCTGGCAGAGGATAAACTTAAGGCATAGTTCAGTAGACTGCAACTTCCTACCCACACACACACCCTCGCCCTCGCCTTTCCTTTCAGGAAAAATCAGGTCTGGTTAATTCATTCATTGTCATTTTTGCAGCTTCCTTTTCTCAAGGAAGGTTGCAGCTTCCTTCCAACCTCCTCTCATGAGTTTTGATGTCCTTTGGTTTCCGCATGTAATTATCTTCACATCTCCCTCGGTTTCTTCTTCCCTCATTATTCAACAAATCTTTATTCTCCAAAGCCTTGAGACATTTTGGGGGTGAGGAGTAGGGGAGAGGAAAGTAAAACACGTAGTTAAGGGGGTAGGATAGATGGCAGAGACCTGAATTGTTGATGGGGTGGCCATAGGTTGGGGCCTTAACCTTAAAATATACAAAATAATCCAATAGTTTTTGTCTTTTTGAAATCAGGACCAATTTTTCCCAGTTACTTGAGACTTGATACTGAATCAAGGGTTCTTCATTAAACCAGAATGTAAGGCCTCTTCTGCCTTTTGAAAGGTGTTTAAACTTGCCAGTCTTTTTTTGGATTAGTAACAGGAAGGGAAATCGAGACCTTTGGGTGTTTGGCTTGGATACCATTACCCTTATGAGAGTAATAAAGAGGTCCATTCGGTAGTCTTGCAAGCTTTCGACTCTTGCCTTTTAGGCATAGTGTTTATGCAATCCTCAAGGCATAAATAGCCGTGTTGCTGTCTCTGAAACAGTTTTTCAAGGTTTTGGGGTATCTAAACATTAAAATGCTATTTGGTTATTTTACTAGTAAGCAAGTACCCTTAGAAAAATCCTGTGCTGCCCAGAACATTAATGAAAGGTTCTGCTTAAGGGCGAGGCCAGTAAGAAGGCATGTCTTTAAAACCAATGCCTTACTCTTATTTGTCGTAATCTAGGAAAGTGCTTATTTTAATCTTCACCCTCATAAATATCATGGTGAATCAGAATGAGTGCTGGACCCAGATCCTTACTTTCACCAGTAGAACTTTTAAAAATACAGATTCCCAGACTTACTGTCTCAAGCCTCTGTCTTCGGTGTATTTTAGAGAAGTTCCACCTGTGATTATAAATGTACAACCCTCACTAAGATCCACTGGTCTCTAGAAATGTGAGCATTTTTGTTCCGCACTGCTCCCAAACTAATTTAAGGCTCCATTTTCATTATGCCATTCCCTATTCAAGAACCTTCCTAGAGTCATGCTACTGCCCTCTGCGTCAGATCCCACCATCTCTGCCTACTTTTCAAGGCCCTTTAACGCGGCCTGATCTTTCTTTTCTTTCCTTTTTCCTTTCATTTCTCAGTTTTGAAACACTGGCCTTATTACTGTTCAGACATCTCTTGTACCTACCCCCTTTGCAAAGGTCAACAAGGGTCAACAGTGTTGACCTCTGTGTCTGTCTTTGTTCATGTTCCCCCCATCCCCCAGGAATGACTCCTGCCTATGTAATTCTAAATTATACACCACCTTCATTAACCAACTTAAATCCCTACTCTTCCACATTGCCTCCATCATTTTTTGAACTGAAAGGAATTTTATAAGTTCTGTTGCAGATAAAAAATTAAAAATCAAGACCTGTAGAGATTAAGTGCCTTGCCCAAATTCATGCAGCTAGTTAGAGATAGACCTAGAATTAAAACCCAAGCCTCCAGACTTTCTTCATGCACCCTTTCCATAGCACTACTTTGCCCCCAGCCCATATTGCCCTCTTTCTTTCCTGAATATCAATCATTTTATTTTTTTTCTACTGGTTCTCTTCTGGGAGTTAGCAGATCTGGGTTGTAACATATGCCTATAACTGTGTGACCCTTACCCTCATGGAGCAACTTTTCTTCATCACCTGGCAGACTTTCCTCTTTTTATGTGTGCTCCTTGTCTTTCTCCCAATGTCCTTAAACTCCTTAAGAGCAAGGACTGGGACTCCATCATATGTGTATCTCCTCCAGATTGTTCTCAGGGTGTGGTTCCCAATGGGGAGCATCAAAATTACCTGGCAACTTGTTGGAAATGCAAATTCTTGAACCCACCCCAGACTCATTAAATCTGCCCAGCTTGGGGTGGAGCCAGCAATCTGTGTTTTAACAAGCCTTCCAGGTGATTCTGATGCATGCTGAAGTCTGAGAACCCTCATCCTAGAGTACTTATGTTTACATTGCTTGATAAAACCCTGCTATTTAACTGATCATCCCCTGTTTATTCAGTAGTCCTTGAGTAACTAAGTGAGTGGCACATTGGTGAGTCTCCTTTATGTACTGGTAGCCTAGCAGTATACAGAGATATTCATGGATTTCTTCATTCACTAAATGAAACCTCACTTATTTGTGCTGCTAATAAGGATAAAACCCATTGCAGAGGATTACATTAAATGGTTTAACAGGTAAGCAGATAACAGTAGTATGAGAGACACTGCACCATAGTTCACTTTTTAATGGGGAATACAAACTTATTAGCATATTGTGTACTATTGAAAATAACACCAAAACTTTTTTCTTTTTCAAGGAAACAAAATTGAGATTCCTTTTTGTTTCCCAATTAAATCATTGCTTCAAAAACAGTTGCAATGTTTGGCGCTTGAGCTAATGAATTGAGAATTGGCTGTGTTATACTACATGTACAACTGGTTGATGCTAAGTCCTTAGCCTCTTATGACCAGGAGATGGGATTTTTGTAGGGCACAATCTGCTTTGACTATTGTCCAGGGCTGTAGCTGTGTCTGAACCTGCCCCATGTGTTCCAGGTACCGGAGGTGAGCTGCAGAAATAATCTGCAGCTTCTGGCTGTGGGTGGTAGCATAAATGTCTTGTACTTTCCAAAAAAGCAGCAGCTCCAAAAAAGGTGAAGTTTAATTTTATTCAAGGCCAGTACATGCTGAGTACAAACCTATGCTTGACTCTGTAATTACTCTGACAGCTGAAAGATTTAGGATCATCAGGCTCCTGGATAGACGAGAGCCCCCAAAGCTCCAACTCCCGTTGACTAGCTTTGCAAAATCCAAGAGGCTATACCTGCTAAATAAATTCTCCTTCCTCCTGATTTTGACTAAATGTCCTTGTAATTTGGCAGTTTGGTATTTTGCAGGCGTGGAGGCTGTCATCTCTGGCTGAGATTTAAAGAGAAATAAAACTTCCATGGCGACTTTTGTTTTTGGCTAGGCATGAAAGATTAGTCTCCTACTTTCCCATCTAGCCCAGTTTCACTCAACGTAAGAGATATCAATCAGGTTAGAGAGGCAGAGTAGTTTGGCCAAGATCACATAGCTGGTAACTGTTAGAACTGAGATTCTAACCTGGATATTTCTGATCCCAATCATCAGAAAAACTTATAGCAACTATTATGTATTAGGTACTTCCATATTATTTAATTCTCAGAGTAACTCTCCAAAGAAGATGTTATTTTATTGTTTCCATTTTACAGATAAAGAAACTTGAGACCAGGAAATGTTACTTCGGTCATAGATGACCATTCTTAATTTATGGTGCCATGAGTATCTCAGTAATTTTGTTTTTACAGGGTTCTGTGCCAAAGAGGACCTACCAGTCCCATTTAAAGTAGTTAGATCCAAACAAATTTAATACATATTTATGTCCTAAGACTTTAGTAGCCGTTCAAAAAAATAATATGCATGAATTAAAATAAAATATATTTTTTATTTCATTCTTAAATACCACAATTACTTACCAGTAGATGTGTGTGCCTCTTGTGTAGTTGTACTACACAACTTCTAAAACCTTGGAATCAGATTGAACGCAACCATCTTCATTCCTGTTCCACACTGATTTTCACATAGTTCTTTTATCACAGCAACCACTCAAACCCAACTTCACAAAGAAAAGATGTCATCAAAAGAAATGTACATAATTCAAAAAGAGACATGTACCAAAATGTTCATTGCAGCTCTATTTACAATAACCACGACATAGAAGCAACCTAAGTGTCCATCAACAGATGAATGGATAAAGAAGACATGGCACATATATACAATGGGATATTACTCAGCCATAAAAGGGAACGAAACTGAGTTATTTGTAGTGAGGTGGATGGACCTAGAGACTGTCATACAGAGTGAAGTAAGTCAGAAAGAGAAAAACAAATACCGTATGCTAACACATATACATGGAGTCTAAAAAAAAAAAAGAAAATGGTCAGAAGAACCTAGGGGCAAGACGGGAATAAAGATGCAGACCTACTAGAGAATGGACTTGAGGATATGGGGAGGGGGAAGGGTAAGCTGGGACAAAGTGAGAGAGTGACATGGACATATATACACTACCAAACATAAAATAGCTAGCTAGTGGGAAGCAGCCACGTAGCACAGGGAGATTAGCTCAGTGCTTTGTGACCACCTAGAGGGGTGGGATAGGGAGGGTGGGAGGGAGGGAGATGCGAGAGGGAAGAGATATGGGAACATACGTATATGTATAACTGATTCACTTTGTTATAAAGCAGAAACTGACACACCATTGTAAAGCAATTATACTCTAATAAAGATGTTAAAAAAAAAAAAGAAATGTACCTGAAGCTAGTGGTTAACATGCTCACTAATCAGCAGATGTGAGATGTCACTGTGCTTTCCTTGTAAATCCTGTAAATCCTTGCAATCCCCTCTGAATTCAATATGATGTCCCAGGTACCTTGGCACACAGTTTGGGAACTGCAGACTTAGTGTCACGTAGGTAGTACATGCTTATGAGTTAAATCTAGGTATGTCTCATCCCAGGTTCATGTCCTTCTATTTATTTTTTTTAACGTAAATGTATTACTTGATAAAATTAACTTTAATTCAGTGTAATTTTTTAAATGACGTAACAATGGACCAGTTTCATGTCAAATTCACCTCTGTTTGCTGTCACGTTCAATTTTGTGTCTTGCATATAGCAGGTGCCCAATAAATATTTGTTGGAAAAAAAGAGGAAACCTCTCTCCTACCTTAGAGACAGGAGTTTATAAAATCAAATAAAAGACAAGAGGCATTGGAACCACAGAAATGCTATTGCTGTAGTGGCCTGATGTCTTTTGGCTTCTTTCAGTTGAGTGTATCTTGTTTGCAACAAGAATCCTGACCCTTAAAAAGCTGCGTATAAGTTGTTGTAGCTTAAGTAATTTAAACTAGCAATACTTGAACTTAAATCATTTGAGTAAGTGATTTTATTAGCGAATCCTTCATTCTAATAGACATGTTCACCCCTTGGCTTTTCACTTTTGTATTTTGATTTGTATAAAACTATTTTTCTTAAAGTGAAAAACACCACAGATTGCATTTAAACCCTGGCTGTTGTACTGAATTTCTTGAAACAAGGCCTTAAGCTTGTTCAGGGAGCATAACTTGCAGTCAGCACACATAAGACCTTGTATTTACAGATCTTTTAACCTAAGATGGGTCATACCCGGTCAGCCTTCTGAAAACCTATGGGGTGCACTTAGGCTTGATGGGGAAGACATGCAGAGAGAACTGAAAAGATGCTGGGTGTTGCTTCCTTAGGGGCCACTCTTCCTTCTTAAGTGCAAAATCAGTGTCCAAACAGAACTGTGAATGGCACTAAGGGGATGGAGGTATTAGCTTCAGTATAAACACTTCCCCTGTCCTTTCCAGGTACAGTAATTATATGTTGGTTCTAAAACCTGGATAGGTAGCAAGGCTGCTGCTGATTAACAGTCGTGGTCTTTGTGCCTGCATTTTAAGGATCAAGGGTACGGTAAATAAAAACACATCGATGAGGCTTGTGCTCCTCTCTGTGTACCTTTATCCAAGGGGCATTGTTAATGATGAGGCACTTGAGTCGCACTACTAGGGCAACAATGTGGATGACCATGAAAAATAGGCTCTGCAGTAGATGTGTCCCCTCTGCAACTCCAAGTAGCAGAGCATGCAGCAGGGAAAGAATTGTGGGTAATAATTTGGGTGTTAAAATATTAACATATTTCTGCATATTTAATATGGTTTCCTTTTTAAATAGTAGGCAGATTATGGCCCATGAGCAGTTAGGTTTATGATTTCAAATTAAATTTTAAGCATTTAAAAAAAAATCCAAAAGGAACTACTTTGTTATAAAGACATTCAACTAATCAAAACAAAAGCTTGCTTTCTTTTCAGCTTCTCTGATCATCTATCAGCTAATTTACAGCCTAATTTTATGATTGTAACTTGTGAATGAAGCTTCATGATGAATTTTAGTCTTAAATGTTCAAAACTTTCAATCATTTATCCAGTTCACATTTGAGTGTGTATTATGTGCTAGACAATAGTCCCTAGACTCAAAATGGGGAATCTGGGAGGGCTTCACAGAGGAGGTGACATTTGCACCTGGGCTTTAGGAGTGTGAGAGCTGTTGTGTACATCTGCTGTTTATGGTTTTACTATGCAGTGCTTGAGTCTGGTCTCTTGAGAGCAGAGGCAGACCTTTTTTACCCTTAACCTGCCCTTTCCCTTTCTAACTTCTGCTTCTCGCTAACTCAGATCCTAGTACTTGTGAAAAAATTTGTCCTGGGGAAGGAAGCAAGGCCCCTTAACGTTTTTCTCATTTCTCCTATTTCCCAACAGGCAAAGATGCCTTTTGATGCCAACAAACTGTATTGTAGTGAAGTGCTGGCCATATTGCTCCAGGACAATGATGGTGAGGCTCCCTCTCGGTATTGATATTCTGTTAGGATAGGAGCCAGGCTTGTTTCAGATCATGACAGCAAGCTCTCTTGCCTTTGGCATCCCCTTGCTCTCCCTCTCGCTCTCTGTGCAGCTTTTGTACTCTGTCAAGCTGTATTGATTTTGTTTGCTGATGTATCAGTGTTAGACGGCTGTAAAATCTGACAGTTAGCTTCATTTTTTTTTTCTCCTTCTATTTTTTTCCCCTTTTAGAAAACAGGGAATTGCTTGGGGAGCTGGATGGAATCGATGTGCTTCTTCAGCAGTTATCCGTGAGTAATTCTTATGCTTCCTGTCTGCCGTCAAGATCCATGGCTTGCTTTAAATGGGAGGTGGAGCTGGAAATTGTTGGAAGGAATAAGCCATGTGATGCAAGCCATATGGAATGTGTTGGCAGGTTTGAGGTCACATTGGAGGTACATGGTTTGCCTCCTTTTCTTAGTCATTTCCTCTTTATGGCCAGATATCACTGTGTATCTGGTGTGGACTTTCTCAGTCTTCTGATATTTATCAATCCAAAAGAGGTGTGCTTCCTGCTTAAGTGTATATTCTTGAGCCAAGAATACCAAATTATTTTTAGTTGACCCACTCCCAAGATTATTCACTTGCTTTCCCGTCAGTCTGCCACTAAATTGGAGTCTGTTCATTTAGGATCCAGATAAGTAAGCTTCAGTAGTACAAGTTCCAATGCAGTGGGATAGAGGTCAGAGAGGAGGATAGGGAAGGATGTGGCACTGGAGGCTGGAAAAAGAAATTAGAAATTGCCATTTGCTTGTTGTAAGAAATGTAAATCCTGTTGAAATGTTGTTCTGCTGGCATTCTGAAAATACTATTAAGATTTTTTTTTCTAACAAATCTCATCTGTGCTATTCCAAAACCAGGACTGAAAATAGATCATTTGGATAAAATCTTAAGCGTGTTGGGAGTGTCTGAGATGTCAGTTTGCATACAGCTTTCATCTTGGTGCCAGCAGCCTGAGTGGCTTGGCCTCCACCCCAAAAAATAGAGCTTTGAAATGTGAATCTCCCAATTCTGGGAAAGTACTTAGTCCTGTTCCCGCAAGATTATTGATCATTTTGTAGTAGACTGTATGGGTATGCATACACTGTTAAAAGGCTTTCCTCTTAACATGCCATGTATTTCCGGCAAAGATAAAACTGCTTTTCGCTGTTCCCATGATTTAGAGCCACAACTAGTCTATGAGGCAGTTCAGTAGCCCTGATGGTTAGGAAACTGTTCCTTATATTGAGCCAAGATTTGCCTTTCAGGACTGTGGTTTCTTTTAGAAGGGGAAGAAGTGTGGTTGGGTAGCACAAGTGGAGGGCTTTGGGGGGTAGCTGGCAAAGTTGTTTCTTGATCTGAATGCTGGCTTCAGGGGTGTTCACCTTATGCATTTAGCTATACTTGTCTTTTATAGAGTCTTCTACATGTTAATATATTTCACAATGAAAAGGTTTTGTTGGTTTTTGTTAAATTGCCTCCTTGGAACTATCAGTTATTCATGGACTCAGTGGTCAGTTGAGTGTTCTGGTTTTTTGCATGAACTGATAGCCGTTTATTTAACCTGTGCATCAGAAAGCCCAGTTTCTCTATAATGGAAACTGATGAGAATTTTGTTTGGTAAGCTTCTGTTTCCTCAGTTGTAGGGTTTTTGGAGTAGATGGGCTTTGGAAACTGTTGAGTGCTGGTTGATGAAAAGACATTCTCTTATGGTTCTGTGCTTTCTGATATCTTTACTTGACAGGTGTTTAAAAGACACAATCCTAGCACAGCCGAGGAGCAGGAGATGATGGAGAATCTGTTTGATTCACTCTGTTCCTGCCTAATGCTCAGTTCCAATCGTGAGCGTTTCCTGAAGGGTGAGGGTCTTCAACTGATGAATCTCATGCTAAGGTATGCTTCTTATCCCCTATTATCTCCTAGCTCTCCATCTTTTTTTGCCGAACTCCTCACTGTTAGCCTGGATTCAAGAACATGTAGCTATGGCCTTTTATTCCATTGAGTTTCCTAGATATATAAAACAGTAAAGTCTTCAAGTGTGTGTATGGTCTTTTCTAAAGTTAGATTGGATGAATAAAAAGTATATTTCAGTCTGTTTGTGCCCTGTGGTTAGGTCATTTGGGAATAGGACCACTCCATCAAAGGGAAATGGTTTTTTTGCTCCTTCTTATAGTGTGTTGGTTTTGGGAAATCTAGTCGTTAACTTCTCAACATACCCTATGTTAATTTCTAAACTTAGCCCAGTTTTCTGTATATTCCACATAGACCTGTCTGTGCCATATGTTTGTCCGTATTTTTATTATTGACAGCAGAATATAATTCATATTTTTCACTTATACATATTTTTCATTATGTGTTATTTTCAATAATGCATTGCGCATGTGCTATGTGGCTAGCATAGGAGATATGAAAATGTGCAAGACAGTTCTAGAACTTTTCTTTATAGTGCTTTCTTGTATATCTTATTTATGCTTTAATTTCTTAAACTATTTATAGTAAATATCATGTTAGTATAATTCACAGAATCCTAAAGTTGGAAGTAAATGGGAGATAGCTTGTTATGGATAATTCTTTTGAGAAATCTGGCTTGGAAGGGAAATAGAGAAATGGTGTGAAGGGGTAACCAGAGAAGGAGTTGTAGTATCAATGGTCAGTTTTTTCAATTGAGAGATGCGAGAGACTATAATCATGGGATTATTCTTTATGAAATTGAGCCAGAGTCTGCTGTCTTGAAACATATTCAAGTACACTGAAAATTCTGTTAATATATTTCATTGAAAAAATTTTTTAATAAATTTGATAGCTTAGAATATAGACATGCAAAACTACTGTTAGTAGTAGGACTGATAAGGTACTATGTTAAGTGCTTGGCTTATACAGAATTGGAGGACAGGATTCCTGCCTCCAAGAAGCTAAAAAACAGCTCTGTCACTTGAACACAGCCCAACTTTGGGTGCATATTCCTTGTAGTCTTTTTTCCCATAATTGTTTTCTCTTTAACAGCTTTTTAGGCCTACCACACATGTAATTTTCTATACTGTTTTTGTTTGTTTGTTTGAACTTAACATGCTGTTTCCCATGTTTTGACATAACCTTCATGAGAGTTTTCAATAACTGAATAATGCACTCTAAGGGAATATAACTTAGTCTTACTTTGTTATTGATATTGAGGGTATTTCCAATGTTTTGTTGTTATAAAAAATTCTCCAATGACAAATTCTACAAATTTTTGTGTTTAAACTATTTTTGTCTTTAAGATTATCAAGGTATATGTTACTAAAACCTCTCCTCTTTAAAGGCTTGTTTAGGCCCAGGGGCACAGTAGACCTTTTGGTTTGTCTAATGTGTACTAGACCTTAGATTGATTGAAGAATCTTCCTATGTGGAATTGTTTTTTAAAATTTATTTTAAAGTGCAGAGAGGAGCATTGGAATTATTCAGAGACCTTTAGTGTTCAGCAGATTTTTGCTAGCTTTACTCTCTTGAGTCTTTTGTTTGTTTATCTCCTTTACCCTTCTAATTGCTTGTCCTTTTGTTGAAATGACCCACCTTCTCTCAAGCAAATAGCATATAAAGAAGATGCATTTGGCTTCCTGGACCTTCTAACCTTAAAACTATACTCTGCAGGGACTTTTCTCTAAGCTTCTTAAAGGTCTGAACTGCCAGTGTCTTTGGATGTTTGAGTGCAAATATGAGGTGATGTATTCCTGTAGCATATGGCTTGTAAATGTGCAGCAGTGGGGAGCTGAATAAATAACCAGAAATGTGGATTATTCCGACAGGAATGCTGAGATTCTGGGAGCCTAACTAAACAGGAGCTCCAAAAGACTTAGGAACTGTACCTTTGTAGGATCTCCTAACTTTTCATATTTGAATGCTGAAGTTACTATTAGATTAATTCTTTCATATTAATTAACTATATTAGCAGATTCAGCATTTCTTTTTTTCTCTTTCCCATGCTCTTTGTTCTGTGTTATTTTTCTTCTTCAGACTCCCAAGTGGAAAGTTTAATTGGGAGGGAATTTTTTTTTCCTACTAGATTCATCCTTCCTGATCTTCTAGCAAGAGCTGCCAAGTTGCTCTGTCTCAAGGGAACCCATTCAAAGACTATGAAGCTGTAACACTAGAAGTTCAGGAAAACTTCTGTGCTTCCATTGCCCCTAAATACTAATCTTTATTTTGATTTAGACGTTCATCAAACAGTTATGAAATGCCCACCTGGAGAGGTGGCAGTATGGTGTAGTGTGGAAGAGTGGGCTTTGGAGTTGAGGCAAATGTGGGTTTGGAACATAGTTCTTTCACTTACTAGTTCTGGATATTTGGTGAGTTACTCTAAGCTTTCTGTCCTCTGACCCTCACTTTTTTCATATGAAAAATGGGAGTAATAATGCCAAATTTGCAGGGATCTTTGTGGATATTAGACTATATATATAAATTGGCTGGGACAGTTCTGCAGTTCTTAAAACATTGGTAAAGTGCTATGTTAACTTACTATGTTAAGTGCTAGGCTTATACGGACATGGACAAGACAGGATTCCTGCCTTCAAGAAACTCAGTTGCTAGTGATGGAGGCCAACATTAAATAACCATAATATAATTAAATGTGTTAACTATTGAGAGGAACAGTTAATTTTGCATGTCCACAGAATTTTTTTTAATGTTTCTGATTATTGATAAGGAAAGGTCACCAACAAGATAGTCATTTATACATTTATATGCACAAATTATCACACATACATATATATATATTGGGTTGGCCAAAAAGTTCGTTCGGGTTTTCCGTACCATCTTACAGCAAAACCCGAACGAACTTTTTGGCCAACCCAATACTACCCAATTTAATACTTTTATCACCTTTATTGAGGCATAATTTATATACAGTCAAACACTAATTTTAATTTTGACAAATGTATATACCTTTGTTTTCACCACAATTTGAAGATGCAAGATACTGCCGACTGAAAAGAATGCACAACGTGAGAGTTGTGAGTTAAGTTTTATTTGGGGCAAAATGAGAACTATAGCCTGGGAGACAGCCTCTCAGATAGCTCTGAGGGACTGTTCTGAAGAGGTAAGGGGGGAGGTCCGTACATATATGATTTTGGTGAAGGGGAATGTGTGCAATCAAGCACACATTTCGGCAGAGGGTTGCTGCTAGTCGCAAGGAGCAGATTAATGATTTTACTGTTTTTCTAGATATGAGAGTTTACAAGAAATTAGGCTTATAAAATCTTCTCCTGCCCTTCCACCATACACAAAAATAAACTCAATATGGCTTAAAGACTTAAATATAAGACACGACACCATAAAACTCCTGGAAGAGAACATAGGGAAAACATTCTCTGACATAAATCATAACAATGTTTTCTTAGGTCAGTCTCCCAAGGCAAAAGAAATAAAAGCAAAAATAAACAAATGGGGCCTAATCAAACATATAAGCTTTTGCACAGCAAAGGAAACCATAAATCAAATGAAAAGACAACCTCCGGAATGGGAGAAAATATTTGGAAACAATGTGACAGACAAGGGCTTAATTCCCAAAATATACAAACGGCTCATACTGCTCAATATCAAAAAAACAACCCAATCAGAAATTGGACAGAAGACCTAAATAGACATTTTTCCAAAGAAGACATACAGATAGCCAACAGGCACGTGAAAAGGTGTTCAACATTGCTATTATTAGAGAAATGCAAGTCAAAACTAAAATGAGGCATCAGCTCACACCAGTCAGAATGGCCATCATCAAGAAGTCTACAAAAATAATAATAAATGCGGAGAGGGTGTGGAGAAAAGGGAACTCTCCTACACTGTTAGTAGGAATGTAAATTGGTGCAGCCACTATGGAGAACAGTATGGAAGTTCCTTAAAAAACTAAAAATAGAGTTACCATATGACCCAGTAGTCCCACTCCTGGGCATATATCTAGAAAAGAGGAAAACTGTAATCTGAAAAGATACATGCACTCCAATGTTCATAGCAGCATTATTTACAGTAGCCAAGACATGCAAGTAACTTAAGTGTCCATCAAGAGATGAATGGATAAAGAAGATGCTGTATGTGTATATATATATATATATATATATATATATATATATATATATATATACACACAATGGAATATTATTCAGCCATAAAAGAGAATAAAATATTGCCATTTGCAGCAACATGGATGGACCTAGAGATTATCATACTAAGTGAAGTCAGTCAGACAGAGAAAGACAGATATCATATGATGTCACTTATATGTAGAATCTAAAAAAATGGTGCAAATGAACTTATTTACAAAACGTAAATAGACTCACAGACATAGAAAACAAACTTATGGTTACCAAAGGGGAAAGGGTTGGGAGGAGAGATAAATTAGGAGTTTGGGATTAACACATACGCACTACTATATATAAAATAGATAAACAACAAGGACCTAATATATAGCGCAGGGAACTATATATGATATTTTGGAATGACCTATAATGGAAAAGAATCTGTAATGGAGCTGAATCACTTTGCTGTACACCTGCATCTAACACGACATTGTAAATCAACTTATACTTCAACAACAACAAAAAGTCTTCTGAAAATAACTCTCTGGAGGCCTGTTCTGCCAGTTCTTGCCAGAGCACAGAGTGCCTCATTCCTGATATCTCCACCCTGAACTCCTTTCAGGGTGTGTTGAAGGTCAGCGACTGCTGTGGTTAGTGACCTAATCCTTGTAGAGGCAGATGGCAAGTGACAACTTTCAGTTGGCAATACATAGTTTTATATTTTGTAGTAGCCACAGTAAAAAGTTTAAAAGAAACAAAATAATAGGTTTTATTTAATGCCGTATATTATAAATCAATTCAACATGTAATCAATAAAAACATTATTAAGCCATTTTGCATTATTTTTTCCTACTAAGTCTTTAAAATCCAGTGTGTATTTTACATTAACATCTGAATTCAATGCTAAATTTTCATTACAGTACTTGATTTGTAGTTAGATTTCATAAAATTTACAGTTGAAAAAGTAGATTCCCATACTTAGGTTTCTCTAAACATACTTAACTGTTTCCCAATAACTGAATCAAGTATCAATTTCTAAACTTAAATTTATTTAAATTAAATTTAAATTTTAGCTCCTCAATTTAAATCTGAAATTTAGCTATATTTCAGATGTTCAGTGGCTACATGTGGCTAGTGGCTATGATATCGGACAATGCATATGTAGATCATTTTTATCACCCTCCAAAATTTCCTTGATCACTTTTGCAATCAGTTCCCACCAATCCACCTTTGACCCCAGTCAAACATTGCCATTCTAGAGTTTCATATAAATAGAATCATACAGTATGTGTTTTGTTTAGCTTATTTAACTCAACAGGTTGTTTTTGAGGTTCATTTATTTTGCATGTATTAGTAGTGTGGTTCTTTTTTTATGCTTAGTAGTATTCGATTATATTTCTGCATTCCAGCATATCGGTTTGTTTATTTATTCACCTGTTCTAGACACTTGGGTTGTTTCCATTGTTTTGCTGTTGTGAATAAAGCTGCTTAAAAGTCTTTGGATAAACATATATTTTCATTTCTCTTGGTTAAATACTTGGGAGTGGAATGAGTGAGTTATATATTAAATAAAAATTTACTATTAGAAACTACCAAGTTGTTTCCCAAAATGATTGTATCATTTTATATCCCTACCAGCAAGGCATGAGAACTCCAGTTGCTCTGTATCCTCCTTAATACCTGGTATTGTCAGATTTTAGTTTTAGCCATTTGAGTGAGTATGTATTGTGGCTTTAATCTGCATATAACTGATTACTCAGGTTGTTGAGCATCTTTTCATGTTCATATTGACCTTTCTTATACCTTTTGTTAAAGTCAAACCTTTGTTCAGACCTTTTGTCTAAATTTTATTTGGGTTGTCTCATTGAGTTTTAAGTGTTCTTTACTCTAGGTAGAAGTCTTTGTCAGATACATGTTTTAGAAATATCGTTTTCCTAGTCTGTGGCTTGCCTTTTCATTTTTTAGCAGTATCTTTTAAAGAGCAAAAGTATTACTTTGATAAAGTCTAATTTGTAAAAAATATTTTTTAAATTGTGCTTTTGGTATGGTATATAAACTGTGTTTGTCTAACCCAAGGTCTCAAACTGTTCCTTTCATATTTTCTTTTACAACTTTCAGTTTTAGGCATTTATAGGTCTGTGATCCATTTTAAGTTAATTTTTATATATAGTGTTAGATATGAATTGAGGTTCTTGGTTTTATTTATTATTTTTGTATATAGATGTCCAGTTCTGGCACCATTTATTGCAAAGACTGTCCACATTCTGTTTAATTGCCTTTACACCTTTGTCAGAAATCAATCATATATGTGTGGGTCTATTTCTGTGCTTTCTATTCTGCTCTATTGATCTGTGTATCTATCTTTTTGCCAACACAACCCTATTTCGACTTTATGGTTAAGTCTTGAAATTACATGGTGTGAATCCTCAGACTTAATGTCTTTTTAAAGATTGTTTTAACTATTCTAGTTCTTTACTTTCTTTGTCTTTCTGTATAAATTTTAGAATCAGCCTGTTAATTTCTAGAAAAACTCTGCTGGGGTTTTGATTGGTATCATATTGAATCTATGGGTTCTTTTGGGGAGGATGGACATCTTTGCAATAATGAGTCTTCCAATCCATGAACATCGTATATTTCTTCATTTATTTAGGTCTTTGATTTCTTTCATCAATGCTCTGATTTTTAAAGACAATTTGATACTTTATATTTTACTAGAAATTTTCAATTTCATAGACTTTCAAGTTTATTAATATGTTGTCCTTGTATCATTCTTTTCTATATCTTCCATTTCATTTCATCTTTTTCATTTTCACCTCTTTATGTCTCTTTTATAATCCTTTTTTTAAATTTTATTTATTTTTTTATACAGCAGGTTCTTATTAGTTATCCATTTTATACATATTAGTGTATATATGTCAATCCCAATCTCCCAATTCATCCCACCACCACCCCACCACCACCACTTTCCCCCCTTGGTGTCCATACGTTTGTTCTCTACATCTGTGTCTCTATTTCTGCCCTGCAAACCAGTTCATCTGTACCATTTTTCTAGGCTTCACATACATGCATTAATATACAGTATTTCTTTTTCTCTTTCTGACTTACTTCACTCTGTATGACAGTCTCTAGGTCCATCCATGTCTCTACAAATGACCCAGTTTCATTCCTTTTTATGGCTGAGTAATATTCCATTGTATATATGTACCACAACTTCTTTATCCATTCCTCTGTTGATGGACATTTAGGTTGCATTGCTTCCATGTCCTGGCTATTGTAAATAGTGCTGCAATGAACATTGGGGTGCATGTGTCTTTTTGAATTATGGTTTTCTCTGGGTATATGCTGGGTCATGTGGTAGTTCTATTTTTAGTTTTTTAAGGAATCTCCATACTATTCTCCATAGTGGCTGTATCAATTTGCATTCCCACCAACAATGCATGAGGGTTCCCTTTTCTCCACACCCTCTCCAGCATTTATTGTTTGTAGATTTTTTGATGGTGGCCATTCTGACAGGTGTGAGGGATACCTCATTGTAGTTTTGATTTGCATTTCTCTAATAATTACTGATGTTGAGCATCTTTTCATGTGTTTGTTGGCCATCTGTATGTCTTCTTTGGAGAAATGTCTCTTTAGGTCTTCTGCCCATTTTTTAACTGGGTTATTTATTTTTTTGATATTGAGCTGCGTGAGCTGTTTGTGTATTTTGGACATTAATCCTTTGTCAGTTGATTCATTTGCAAATATTCTCTCCCATTCTGAGGGTTGTCTTTTTGTATTGTTTATGATTTCCTTCACTGTGCAAAAGCTTTTAAGTTTAATGAGGTCCCATTTGTTTATTTCTATTTTTATTCTCATTACTCTAGGAGGTGGGTCAAAAAAGACCTTGCTGCGATTTATGTCAAGGAGTGTTCTGCCCATATTTTCCCCTAAGAGTTTTATAGTGTTTGGCCTTACATTTAGGTCTTTAATCCATTTTGAGTTTACTTTTTTGTATAGTGTTAGGGGGTGTTCTAATTTCATTCTTTTACATGTAGCTGTCCAGTTTTCCCAGCACCACTTATTGAAGAGGCTGTCTTTGCTCCATTGTATATTCTGGCTTTCTTTGTCATAGATTAGGTGACCACAGGTGTGTGGGTTTATCTCTGGACTTTCTATCCTGTTCCATTGGTCTATAGTTCTTTTTCTGTGCCAGTACTATACTGTCTTGACTACTATAGCTTTGTAGTATAATCCGAAGTCAGGGAGCCTGATTCCTCCAGCTCCATTTTTGTTTCTCAAGATTGCTTTTGCTATTCGATGTCTTTTGTGTTTCCATACAAATTGTAAAATTTTTTCTTCTAGTTCTGTGAAAAATGCCATTGATAAGTTGATAGGGATTGCATTGAATCTGTAGATTGCTTTGGGTAGTATAGTCATTTTCACAATATTGATTCTTCCAATCCAAGAACATGGTATATCTCTCCATCTGTTTATGTCATCTTTCATTTTGTTCATCAGTATCTTATAGTTTTTTTTTAAATTTTTTAATTTAATTTAATTTTTTTATACAGCAGGTTCATATTAGTTATCCATTTTATACACATCAATGTATACATGTCAATCCCAATCTCCCAATTCATCACACCACCACCCCGACCCGCCACTGCTTTCCCCCCTCGGTGTCCATACATTTGTTCTCTACATCTGTGTCTCAATTTCTGCTCTGTAAACCAGTTCATCTGTACCATTTTTCTAAGTTCCACAAATATGCGTTAATATGCAGTATTTGTTTTTCTCTGTCTTACTTACTTCACTCTGTATGACAGTCTCTAGATTCATCCACATCTCTACAAATGACCCAATTTTGTTCCTTTTTATGGCTGAGTAATATTCCATTGTATATATGTACCACATCTTCTTTATCCATTCGCCTGTCGATGGGCATTTAGGGTGCTTCCATGACTTGGCTATTGTAAATAGTGCTGCAGTGAACATTGGGGTGCATGTGTCTTTTTGAATTATGGTTTTCTCTGGATATATGCCCAGTAATGGGTTTGCTGGGTCATATGGTAATTCTGTTTTTAGTTTTTTAAGGAACCTCCATACTGTTCTCCATAGTGGCTGTATCAATTTACATTCCCACCAACAGTGCAAGAGGGTTCCCTTTTCTCCACACCCTCTCCAGCATTTGTTGTTTGTAGATTTTCTAATGATGCCCATTCTTTATTTATTTATTCTTTTAAAATTTTTGAATTTTATTTTATTTATTTTTTTATACAGCAGGTTCTTATTAGTCATCAATTTTATACACATCAGTGTATACATGTCAATCCCAGTCACCCAGTTCAGCACACCACCATCCCCAGATGCCCATTCTAAACGGTGTGAGGTGATACCTCACTGTAGTTTTGATTTGCATTTCTCTAATAATTAGTGATGTTGAGCAGCTTTTCATGTGATTCTTGGCCATCTGCATGTCTTCTTTGGAGAAATGTCTATATTTAGGTCTTCTGCCCATTTTTCTGATTGGGTTGTTTGTTTTTCTAATATTGAGCTGCATGAGCTGTTTATATATTTTGGAGATTAATCCTTCGTCCATTGATTCGTTTGCAAATATTTTCTCCCATTGTCAGGGTTGTCTTTTCGTCTTGTTTGCAGTTTCCTTTGCTTTGCAAAAGCTTTTAAGTTTCAGTGGGTCCCATTTGTTTATTTTTGGTTTTATTTCCATTCCTCTAGGAGGTGGATCAAAAAAGATCTTGCTGTGATTTATGTCACAGAGTGTTCTTCCTTTGTTTTCCTCTAAGAGTTTTATAGTGTCTGGTCTTACATTTAGGCCTCTGATCCATTTTGAGTTTATTTTTGTGTATGGTGTTAGGGAGTGTTCTAATTCCATTCTTTTACATGTAGCTGTCCAGTTTTCCCAGCATCTCTTATTGAAGAGACTGTCTTTTCTCCATTATATATCCTTGCCTCCTTTGTCATAGATTACTTGAGCATAGGTGCATGGGTTTATCTCTGGGCTTTCTATCCTGTTCCATTGATCTATATTTCTGTTTTTGTGCCAGTACCATACTGTCTTGATTACTGTAGCTTTGTAGTATAGCCCGAAGTCAGGGAGTCTGATTCCTCCAGCTCCATATTTTTCCCTCATGACTGCTTTGGCTATTCAGGGTCTTTTGTGTCTGTATACAAATTTTAAGATTTTTTTTCTAATTCTGTAAAAAACGCCATTGGTAATTTGATAGGGATTGCATTGAATCTGTAGATTGCTTTGGGTAGTATTGTCTTTTTCACAATATTGATTCTTCCAATCCAAGAACATGGTACATCTCTCCATCTGTTGGTATCATCTTTAATTTCTTTCAACAGTGTCTTATAGTTTTCTGCATACAGGTCTTTTTTCTTCCTAGGTAGGTTTATTCCTAGGTATTTTATTCTTTTTGTTGTCATGGTAAATGGGAGTGTTCCTTTAATTTCTCTTTCCGGCTTTTCATCATTACTGTAAGGAATGCAAGAGATTTATGTGCATTAATTTTGTATCCTGTAACTTTACCAAATTCATTGATTAGCTCTAGTAGTTTTCTGGTGGCATCTTTAGGATTCTCTATGTATAGTATCATGTCATCTGCAAACAGTGACAGTTTTACTTCTTTTCCAAATTGTATTCCTTTTTCTTCTCTGATCGCTGTGGTTAGGACTTCAAAAACTGTTGAATAATAGTGGCGAAAGCGGACATCCTTGTCTTGTTCCTGATCTTAGAGGAAATGCTTTCAGTTTTTCACCATTGAGAATAATGTTTGCTGTGGCATTGTTGTATATGGCCTTTATTATGTTGAGGTAAGTCCCCTCTGTGCCCACTTTCTGGAGAGTTTTTATCATAAATGGGTGTTGAATTTTGTCAAAAGCGTTTTCTGCATCTATTGAGATGATCATATGGTTTTTTTCCTTCAGTTTGTTAATATGGTGTATCACATTGATTGATTTGCATATACTGCAGAATGCTTGCATCCCTGGGATAAATCCCACTTGATCATGGTGTATGATCCTTTTAATGTGTTGTTGGAGTCTATTTGCTAATATTTGTTGAGGATTTTTGCATCTGTATTCATCAGTGATATTGGTCTGTAGTTTTCTTTTTTTTTTAGTATGTTTGTCTGGTTTTGGTGTCAGGGTGATGGTGGCCTCATAGAATGAGTTTGGGAGTGTTCCTTTCTCTGCCATTTTTTGGAAGAGTTTGAGAAGGATGGGTGTTAACTCTTCTCTAAATGTTTGATAGAATTCATCTGTGAAGCCATCTGGTCCTGGACTTCTGTTTGTTGGCAGATTTTAAATCAGAGTTTCAATTTCATTACTTGTGATTGGTCTGTTCATATTTTCTATTTCTTCCTGGTTCAGTCTTGGAAGGTTATACCTTTCTAAGAATGTGTCCATTTCTTCCAGGTTGTCCATTTTATTGGCATAGAGTTTTTTTTAGTAGTGTCTTAAGATGCTTTGAATTTCTGTGGTGTCTGTTGTAACTTCTCCTTCTTCATTTCTAATTTTTTTTTTTTTTTTTTTTTTGTGGTACATGGGCCTCTCACTGTTGTGGCCTCTCCCATTGCAGAGCACAGGCTCTGGACGCGCAGGCTCAGCGGCCATAGGTCACAGGCCCAGCCGCTCCGTGGCATGTGGGATTCTCCCAGACCGGGGCACGAACCTGCGTCCCCTGTATCGACAGGTGGACTCTTAACCACTGCGCCACCAGGGAAGCCCTCATTTCTAATTTTATTGATTTGAGTCCTCTCCCTCTTTTTCTTGATGAGTCTGGCTAATGCTTTATCAATTTTATCTTCTCAAAGAACCAGCTTTTAGTTTTATTGATCTTTGCTGTTGTTTTCTTTGTTTCTATTTCATTTATTTCTGCTCTGATCTTTATGATTTCTTTCCTTCTACTAACTTTGGGTTTTGTTTGTTCTTCTTCCTCTAGTTCCTTTAGGATGTTAGATTGTTTATTTGAGATTTTTCTTGTTTCTTGAGGTAGGCTTGTATTGCTATAAACTGCCCTCTTGCAGCTGCTTTTTCTGCATCCCATAGATTTTGGATTGTCATGTTTTCGTTGTAATTTATCTCTAGGTATGTTTTGATTTCTTCAGTGATCTCTTGGTTATTTAGTAACATATTGTTTAGCCTTCATGTGTTTGTGTTTTTTACGTTTTTTTCCCTGTAATTGATTTCTGATCTCTTATTGTTGTGGTCAGAAAAGATGCTTGATGTGATTTCAATTTTCTTAAATTTACTGAGGCTTAAATTGTGACCCAAGATGTGATCTATCCTGGAGACTGTTCCATGCGTACTTGAGAAGAAAGTGTAATCTGCTGTTTTTGGATGGAGTGTCCTATAAATGTCAATTAAATCTATCTGGTCTATTTTGTGATTTAAAGCTTGTGTTTCCTTATTACTTTTCTCTTTGGATGATCTGTCCATTGGTGTTAGTGAGGTGTTAAAGTCCCCCACTATTATTGTGTTACTGTCTATTTCCTCTTTTATAGCTGTTAGCAGTTGCCTTATATATTGAGGTCCTCCTATGTTGGGTACGTATATATTTATAATTGTTATATCTTCTTCTTGGATTGATCACTTGATCATTATGTAGTGTCCTTCTTTGTCTCTTGTAACATTCTTTATTTAAAGTCTATTTCATCTCATATGAGTATTGCTACTCCAGCTTTCATTTGATTTCCATTTGCATGGAATATCTTTTTCCATCCCCTCACTTTCAGTCTGTATGTGTCCATAGGTCTGAAATGGGTCTCTTGTAGACAACATATATATGGGTCTTGTTTTTGTATCCATTCAGTGAGCCTGTGTCTTTTGGTTGGAGTATTTAATCCATTCACGTTTAAGGTAATTATTGATATATATGTTCCTATTACCATTTTCTTAATTGTTATGGGTTTGTTTTTGTAGGTCCTTTCCTTCACTTGTGTTTCCCACTTAGAGAAATTCCTTTAGCATTTGTTGTAGAGCTGGTTTGCTGGTCCTGAATTCTCTTAGCTTTTGCTTCTCTGTAAACCTTTTGATTTCTCCATCAAATCTGAATGAGATCCTTGCCAGGTAGAGTACTCTTGGTTGTAGGTTATTCCCTTTCATCACTTTAAATATATCCTGCCACTCCATTCTGGCTTGTAGAGTTTCTGCTGAGAAATCAAGTGCTAACCTTATGGGGGTTCCCTTGTATGTTATTTGTTGTTTATCCGTTGCTGCTTTCAGTAATTTTTCTTTGTCTTCAGTTTTTGCCAATTTGATTACTGTGTGTCTCCGCATGTTTCTCCTTGGGTTTATCCTGTATGGGACTCTCTGCACTTCCTGGACTTGGGTGGCAATCTCCTTTCCCATGTTAGGGAAGTTTTCGACTATAATCTCTTCAAATATTTTCTCGGGTCCTTTCTCTCTCTCTTTTCCTTCTGGACCCCTATAATGTGAATGTTGTTGGGTTTAATGTTGTCCCAGAGGTCTCTTAGGCTGTCTTCATTTCTTTTCATTGTTTTTTCTTTATTCTGTTCCACAGCAGTGAATTCCACCATTCTGTCTTCCAGGTCATTTATCCATTCTTCTGCCTCAGTTTTTCTGCTACTGATTTCTTCTGGTGTATTTTTCATTTCAGTTATTGTGTTGTTCATCTCTGTTTGTTTGTTCTTTAATTCTTCTAGATCTTTGTTAAACATTTCTTGCATCTTCTCGATCTTTGCCTCCATTCTTTTTCCAAGGTCCTGGATCATCTTCACTATCACTATTCTGAATTCTTTTTCTGGAAGGTTGCCTATCTTCACTTTATTTAGTTGTTTTTCTGGGGTTTTATCTTGTTCCTTCATCTGGTACAAAGTCCTCTGCCTTTTCATTTTGTCTATCTTTCTGTGAATGTAGTTTTCCTTCCCCAGGCTGCAGAATTGTAGTTCTTCTTGCTTCTGCTGTCTGCCATCTGGTGGATGAGGCTATCTAAGAGGCTTGTCACTGTTGTATAGTTTTCTGTGTACAGGTCTTTTGCCTCCTTAGGTAGGTTTATTCCTAGGTATTTTATTCTTTTTGTTGCAGTGGTAAATGGAATTGTTTCCTTAATTTCTCTTTCTGATCTTGTTAGTGTATAGGAATGAAGAGATTTCTGTGCCTTAATTTTGTATCCTACGACTTTACTAAATTCACTGATTATCTCTTGTAGTTTTCTGGTAGCATCTTTTTTTTTTTTTTTTTTTTTTTGCGGTATGCGGGCCTCTCACTGTTGTTGCCTCTCCCGTTGTGGAGCACAGGCTCCGGACACGCAGGCCCAGCCGCCATGGCTCATGGGTCTAGCTGCTCCGCGGCATGTGGGATCTTCCCGGACCGGGGCATGAACCTGTGTCCCCTGCATCGGCAGGTGTACTCTCAACCACTGCGCCACCAGGGAAGCCCTCTGGTAGCATCTTTAGGATTTTCTATGTATAGTATCATGTCATCTGAAAACAGTGACAGTTTTTCTTCTTCTTTGCCAATTTGGATTCCTTTTATTTCTTTTTTTCTCTGATTGCTGTGGCTAAGGCTCCAAAACTATGTTAAATAATAGTAGCGAGAGTGGGCACCCTTGTCTTGTTCCTGATTTTAGAGGAAACACTTTCAGTTTTTCACCATTGAGAATGATGTTTGCTGTGGGTTTGTCGTATATGGCCTTTATTATTTTGAGGTAGGGTCCCTCTATGCCCACTTTCTGGAGAGTTTTTATCATAAATCGGTGTTGAATTTTGTTGAAAACCTTTTCTGCATCTATTGAGATGATTATATGGTTTTTATTCTTCAGTTTGTTAATATGGTGTATCACATTGATTGATTTGCATATATTGAAGAATCCTTGCATCCCTGGGAAAAATCACACTTGATTATGGTGTATGATTTTTTAATGTGTTGTTGGATTCGGTTTGCCTGATTTTTGCCTCTATGTTCATCGGTGATATTGGCCTGTAATTTTCTTTTTTTGTGATAAATTGTCTGGTTTTGCTATTAGGGTGATGGTGGCCTCATAGATGAGTTTGGGAGTGTTCCTCCCTCTAATATTTCGGAAGAGTTTGTGAAGGATTGGTGTTAGCTCTTTTCTAAATGTTTGATAGAATTCTCCTGTGAAGTCCTCTGGTCCTGAACTTTTGTTTGTTCGAAGATTTTAAATCATAGTTTCAATTTCATTACTTGTGATTGGTCTATTCATATTTCCTGTTTCTCTGAGCTTCCTGGACTTGATTGACTATTTCCTTTGCCATGTTAGGGAAGTTTTTGACTACAGTCTCTTCACATATTTTCTCAGACCCGTTCTCTTTGTCTCCTTCTTCTGAGTCCCCTATAATTTGAATGTTGGAACGTTTAATGTTGTCCCAGAGGTCTCTGAGACTGTCTTCAATTCTTTTCATTCTCTTTTCTTTATTCTGCTCTGCGGCAGTTGTTTGCACCATTCTTTCTTCCAGCTCACTTATCCATTCTTGTGCCTCAGTTATTCTGCTATTGATTCCTTCTAGTGTATTTTTAATTTCAGTTATTGTGTTGTTCATCACTGTTTGTTTGTTCTTTAGTTCTTCTAGGTCCTTATTAAATGTTTCTTGTATTTTGTCCATTCTCTTTCTGAGATTTTGGATTATCTTTACTGTCACTACTCTGAATTCTTTTTCAGGTAGCTTGCCTATTTCCTCTTCATTTCTTTTGTCTTGTGGGTTTTTATCTTGCTCCTTCATCTGCAATATATTTCTCTGTCTTCTTATTTTGTCTAACTTACTGTGTTTGGGATCTCCTTTCTGCAGGTTGCAGGGTCGTAGTTCCTCTTGCTTCTGGTGTCTGCCCCCAGTGGGCGAAGTTGGTTCAGTGGTTTGTGTAGGCTTCCTTGTGGGAGGAACTGGTGCCTTCGTTCTGGTGGGTGGAGCTGGATCTCATCACGCAGATGGGCAGGGCCACATCACTTGGTGTGTTCTTGGGGTGTCTGTGGGCTTAGTACGACTTTACACAGCCTGTCTGCTGATGCGTGGGTTTGTGCTCCTGTCTTGCTTGTTGTTTGGTGTGGGGCATTCAGCACTGGAGCCTGCAGGCATTTGGGTGCAGCTGGGTCTTGGAGTTGAGATGTAGACCTCCAGGAGACCTCTTGCCATTTAATATTGCCTGGGACTGGGAATTCTCTGGCATTCCAGTGTACTGGACTCAGCGCTCCCACACCAGAGGCTCAGGCCCCAAACCTGGCCTGGGAACCAAGACCCCACAAGCCACATGGCTTGGCAGTAATAGGGTGGGGAAAAAAAGGGGCAGGAAGAAAACAAATGAAAACTAAAGACAGATAGCAAAGATAAAAACAAGCAAACAACAACAACAACTAAGAACAAACAAACAAATGAAGAAACAGACAAAGCCCCAGACAGATGGTAAAAGCAGAACCAAACAAAAACAAAGAAACAAACACAAAACGTACAAAAAAAGAAACAAAATCACGGTAAACAAAAAACAAGAGAACAAGCAGACAAACAAAAGAACCCCAAAATGAAATCAAACAATTAAAAACAAAATTGACAAAAAAATAAAAACCAAACAGGAGCAGAATGCAAACTGAAGGAAAAAGCAAACAAAACAAGCACACAAAGTTAATTTTTAAAAGATAAAGATAAGAACAAATAGAACAAAGCAAAAAAGATTTAAACAAAACAGAACAAAGGAAAAAAAAAGAAAAGGAAAAAACACAGAACAAAAAAGTAATGTAGAAAGAAATATAAAAAAATTAAAATATATTTTAGAAGTTTTTAAAAACTCAAATAAAAATAAAAACAATAATAATAAAACAACAGAACAAAACATTTTAAAAAAATAGTAATCATTATATTTTCCTGAGTCTCAGCTTTCAGCATCCTTGCCCCCCACCATGAGTCACAGCCAGCACTTGGCTCCCCAGGAGGCCCTCCACAACCTCTAGTTAGGTCTCTGGTCCCACTGTGGGCACTCTGGGGGCAGCTCAGGCTCTGACCTGGCCCACCTCCTGTACGTACTAGTCTGCAGCTGCTAGAGCTAGACCAGTTTCATTTGTGGGAACACTCATTGTCCATCCAGGTATTCTGTAGATGCAGCGTTTACCACGCTGATCATGAGGACTTAATCTGAGGCTTGTGCAGCTTCACAGGAAGACTTTTGTTCCTCTTCCTTAGTCGCCCTGCCCTGGGGCTCAACTGTGGTTTTAGCCTCACCTCTGCATGTGAGCCACCCACAGGAGTCTGCTCCTGAGGCTGCCCTGGAGCACTTGGGTCTGCCCTGGTGAGGACAGGGTGCGGAGGTGGCATGACTGCCTGGGTCACAAGGGCTCTGGTGGCGACGGGTGCATGGGAAAGCCAGAGGCCATGGGAGTGATAGATCCAGCCTTAGCGCCTGGCAGCCGGCATGAGAAGGTCAGCCCTGGAGGGAGCTTTTCTTAGCCCTGGCCACAGGCGTGAGAAGGTCCTCTTTAACTTTTTATGTCATTTTATATTATATGTGACTCTTGTTAAGAGCATATAGCTGTTTCTTGGTTTTTTAGTCCAATGCGGGAGTTTTTTTTTAAGTAGATGAATTTGATATACTTGTTTCTATTACAATGACTATTATGTTTGGCCCTTTTCTTCTGTTTGTGTGTTTATTTATTTATTTTTAAACATAGTGGGTTTTTTTGGCTGTGTTGGGTCTTCATTGCTGTGCGCGGGCTTTCTCTAGTTGCTGCGAGTGGGGGCTACTCTTTTGTTGCGGTGCGCAGGCTTCTCATTGCGGTGGCTTCTCTTGTTGCGGCGCACAAGCTCTAGGCACATGGGCTTCAGTAGTTGTGGCACACAGGCTCAGTAGTTGTGGCGCATGGACTCAAGAGCGCGTGGGCTCAGTAGCTGTGGCTTGCAGGCTCTAGGGCATGCAGGCTTCAGTAGTTGTGGTGCACAGGCTCAGTAGTTGTGACAGGCTCTAGAGCACAGGCTCAGTAGTTGTTGTGCATGGGCTTAGTTGCTCTGCGGTGTGTGGGATCAAACCCATGTCCCTGCATTGGCAGGCAGATTCTTAACCACTGTGCCACCAGGGAAGTCCCTCTTCTGTTTATTTTGTTCTGATGATTTCCTTCATGGTTTTATTTTATTTTTTCTTGTCTTTTAGTTCTTTCATCCTTTTCCTTCTTCTGTGAAAATGTGGAAATTATTCTGTTTCTTTTCTGTTAGTGAAATTTACTTTTTAAAAAGTGAAGCTTTATTTGTTTGTTTATGAACGTTCGAAATGCTACCAAGTCCCTTCAGGATCTGGTCTCTGCCTAATTCTCCTGTGACCATGTCTTCTCATTCTCCCTTTTCCACACATTTACATTCTACTGTCTAAACCAAACTACTTTAGATTCCTTAACACATTGCTGTATTCTCTGGGTGATTCACCCTTGATGTTTAGGCTAAACTTCTTTAAGAAGCTTCTGCCCCTGTATCACTTCTCCTAGGCCTGTCCTTACACCCCTACTCACCCTCTAGATTGTAGAGATTAGGTTGTGGTATCCCTTGCATACCTCTGTGGGAGCACTTACCACTGTGTGTAACATCTGTTTGTCTCTGGCTGTACTATAAGACTCTTTTTTATATATATATATAAATTTATTTTATATATATATATTTTTTATTTTATATTTATGTAAATTTATATTTATAAATTTATATTTATATATATAAATTTATATATATTTATATTATATAAATTTATATTTATATATATTTATATATATAAATTAATTTTATATATATCATTTATTCTTGGCTGCATTGGGTCTTCGCTGCTGCACGTGGGCTTTCTCTAGTTGTGGCGAGCAGGGGCTACTCTTTGTTGCAGTGCACAGGCTTCTCATTGCAGTGGCTTCTCTTGCTGCTGAGCACAGGCTCTAGGTGCACGGGCTTCAGTAGTTGTAGCATGCAGGCTCAGTAGTTGTGGCTCACGGGCTAAGCTGCTCCCTGGCATGTGGGATCTTCCTGGACCAGGGCTTGAACCCATGTCCCCTGCATTGGCAGGTGGATTCTTAACCAGTGTGCCACCAGGGAAGCCCACTATAAGACTCTTGAGAGCAGAGACCAGGTTTTCCATTTTATATCCCCAGAATCTAGCAACAGTATACATTAGGCTCCCAGTAAATATTTTCTAAATGAATAAGAAAAATCTGAGAAATATTTTTGCTGTTTAGAGTCATTGGGTCATAGAATTGCTGGCAGACCCCATAGATAGGCCCAAAGAATGAGGAGTGACTTATTAAAAGTCATGTAGCTGAGAACACAATTTTCTGCGAAGAGATATTTAGTCCTATTTTCCCATGTGAAATTTTTTAGTGTGTGAAGAACATAAAACAGTCTACATGATGGTTGTGAGCCTGATCTTCAAGGTTCCAGGGAAGCCAGGCATCAGCTCTAGGCCTGGGCTCACTGCCCTCTTTGGCCTGTGGCCATGCTGGGCTTCAGAGCAGAAGCCAACTCAAGTGCCCGCACTTCAGTTTATCCCCCTTGGGAATACTTCACCCTTTCAACTCTTCTTCCATCATACTCCTAGGTGTTTCAGGGTTATGGTTTGGTTATTCATTTCTTATAACCTTTCTACTCAAGTTTCAAAGAAGTCCTTCATGTAGATTTGTAGTTGAGTTTCAGCTTTTGTTTCTGGGGACTGTTCAGAGGTCTAGTACCCCTTACCTCACAAGCTTTTCCCCTCTGGTTTACCCTTCCACCCCAGTGTCAGTTTAGTTGTCAGGTGACTTCTTTTCATTCCTGTGTTAAGAGTGCCTGGATTTCACAGTGCCTGACAGAATCAATAAGGAAAAAAGGGCTATTTTTTTTGTTTGTTTTTTTCTCTCTCTCTGCCAAAGGATAGATGAAGACATTTTGGAAAAGGAGAAAAGATTGCTGAGGTGATATTTTAAAATGGAACTCATGCTGTGGAAAAAGCAGCAGGTAGCCGTCCTAGAGTATAGGAACTCAAAAAAAAAAAAAAAAAGATTTCTCATTTGGCTGTAGCGTTTTGATAAGGAAAGAGAAAAGATGAGGTGAGGGTGGGACCTGCAGGGCCTCTTAGGCAGTGGAGAACTGTGTACTGAAAGGGAGAGCCAGAGTCCCTGTGTGTGTCAGGCATTTTGGTCTCATTCTTTTCGTTTGGTAGTCAAGAGTTAGGGTACAGAGAGGATATTTGGATGGTCTTTGGCTAGCAGCAGGAGAGTTCAGATATGAACATGAACCAAGTGGTATTAATAAGACTAGATTATACCTATGGGGGTATAGCCATTTTAGAATTTGGCAGGAAATGAGGGTGGAGCTATAAAAATGCCCTCATTGCCCCTGGATGGGGACTGGTTTGCCATTTCTTTGTACTTGGTTACAGATGCCTATCTTTGGTAAGATTTTGCTACAAATAGAAGATTTCAGTATACTGGGCTTAATTATAGACTGTACTCCAAATGTTTGCTTCTTCCCTCCACAAACCACTTTTTAACAGTATGTCCTTGTATCAAATGGTTCAGTGTTCTTTAAGAAACAACAAAGCCAGTGGGAGACAGAAAAACTACATTGTCAGTTTCCTTGGAAATGTTGACATGAAGCTTATTACTTCTCTTGTAAAACCCTGTTCCATTTAGAAAAAGAAGAGACCACCGTGATCCCAAGGGGTGTGTACAATTGCAGCTTGGGGTTGTGTAACAGAAATACAGTGAACCCATTCTGGTTATTAACTGTATAGGCAAAAAAAAAAAAAAAAAAAAAGGAAAGGAAAGAGAAGGGTACATAGATACATCCATTTCAGAAGCCATCAATTCTTTTTTCCTATGAGTTTTTTTTTTTTAGTAAGATTTTCCGTAATCTAAAGAAAATTGTCTCTGACAAAGAAAACAGATAAAGTGGTGATGGTATACCATTTGCAAAGTAAGTCTTTGCAGGCCCAATTCTGGGCTGTAAGTTTGTACCAAAGCATATAGGTAGGTAGGCCAGCCTGGGGAATTGTTTTTAACCTTGAAATTTTATTCCCTTGGTTTTGTTCTTTATTGGTTTTGTTCCTAATGAACATGTGAAGATCCAAACTCTATCGCAGTTTTATTCTTGTGATCCTTTACAAAAGGTTTTGTTGTTGCTGTGGCGGTGGCGGTGGTGCCTTTAAATTCTAGAACCTTTTCTTCTGACCTTCAGTCTCCAGATTCAACTGCAAGAGCAAAATGATAATGCAGATCTTTTAGAATTCAGCTGTGCTTCCTAATGGGGCTGTAGCCAGTTTTTGCTCCAAGTTGCACACACAGATCTTGCTGTTGTTTGTCCAGCAAACATCCCTTTCCCCACTCACTGAATATTGCCATTCTCACTTAGATGAGTAATAGGAGTCTGTACCTGATCTCTAGGAATCAGAAAGATGCTTCAAAAGTACAAAGTAATGCTTCCAGCAGCCCTCCAGGCTGGTGTTACCTCTATAAATGGGAAAGTGCTGTGGCAGAGAAGGCAGATTAAACTGAACCAAGATTGCCTGGCAGGAAATGGTGTAGGACCTATCTTTGAGCCCTTCCATCAGCTTAGACTCATCCTGCCATCATCACAAGCATGATAACAAACATATTCATCATATCCGAATGTTTCCTTGTGCCCCTTAGTAACCCATAACCCCTCTCCCCTATTTCAGTGTTTTCAGGCAACTATTGGTTTGCTTTCTGTCCATTATAGGTTAGTTTGCATTTTCTAGAATTTTGTGTGAATGGAATTATAGTATTTACTCTTTTTTTAGTTGGGCCTGTTTAACTCACTATAATTATTTTGAGATTCTGCCATGTGTATCAATAGTTTGTCCCTATTTCTTTGTTGGGTAGTACTCCATTTTCTGAATATATCACAGTTTGTTTATTCAGTTGTTGATGGCCATTTAGATTTTCAGTTTTTTTGCTTTTAAGAACAAAGCTACTATTAATATTCATGTACAAATCTTTGGGTGGACATTTACTTTGCTATTAATATAGCCATTAGTGTTGGTATAGTGTATCTTTTAATGTGATTGTTAACATGGTGGTTTATAGTTAAGTTTAAATCTTGTGGGTTGTTTTTATTTTTCCCATCTCTTTTTCTGGTTCCCATTTTTGCTTTGTCTGCCTTCTTTTAGATTCACGGTATTTTTTTATTATTCCATACTATTTTCTTACGTGGCTTATTAGCTCTTCCTCTTTGCCTTTTTAATGGTTGTTTTAAGGTTTATAGGGTACATCTTTAACTCTTCACAGTCTGTCTTCAAGTAGTGTTATATCATTTCAGCTATAGTGTAAGAACCTTACAACTCTACGTTTCCATTTCTCCCTCCTGATTTTTGTGCTCCTGTTGTCACACGTTTTACTTCTACATATGGTATAAACCCCATTATATACTGTTGCTCTTTTTCTTTAAGTGGTCAATTATCTTTTGGGTTTTTTTTTTTTTTTTTATTCTTGGCTGCGTTGGGTCTCCGTTGCTACGCGCGGGCTTTCTCTAGTTGCGGCGAGTGGGGGCTACTCTTTGTTGCGGTGCATGGGCTTCTCATTGTGGTGGCTTCTCTTGTTGTGGAGCATGGGCTCTAGGCACGTGGGCTTTGGTAGTTGCAGCATGTGGGCTCAGTAGTTGTGGCACATGGGCTTAATTGCTCCGAGGCATGTGGGATCTTCCCGGACCAGGGCTTGAACCCATGTCCCCTGCATTGGCAGGCGGATTCTTAACCACTGCGCCACCAGGGAAGTCCCCTGGGTTTTTTTTTAATTAGTTAATTAATTAATTAGGCTGTGGCATGTGGGATCTTCGTTGCAGCACGCGGGATCTTTCATTGTGGCTCACAGGCTCTTTGTGGCTCACAGGCTTCTCTCTAATTGTGGTGCACAGGCTCCAGAGTGCACGGGCTCCATAGTTGCAACACATGGGCTTAGTTGCCCCGCGGCATGTGGGATCTTAGTTCTCCAACCAGAGATCGAACCCATGTCCCCTGCATTGGAAGGCAGATTCTTAACCACTGGATCACCAGGGAAGTCCGGAAGTGGTCAATTATCTTTTAAAGAGATTTTTTTTAAAGTAAGAAGAAAGTCTTTTGTATCTACCCACATATTTGCCATTGCCAGGGCTCTTCATTCCATTGTGTAGATCCAGATTTCCATCTTGTATCAGTTTTTTTCTTCCCAAATGATTTCCTTCAACATCTCTTGTAGTGCTGGTCTATTGGTGATGATTTCTGTCAACTTGTGTATGTCTGAAAAATTACTTGCCTTCACCTTTAATGATATTTTCACCAGATATAGCATTCTAGGTTAATAGGCTTTTTTTTTTTCTTTCAGTACTCTGAGTGTTGCTGCACTGTCTTCTGGATTGCTTAGTTTGCAATGAGAGGTCTGCTTTCATTCTTATATGTTCTTCTGTATGTAATGTGTCTTTTTTTCTGGATGTTTATAGGATTTTCTCTTTATCATTGATTTTGAATAATTTATGATGTCCCTTGGTGTTGTTTTCTTCATGTCTCTTGTGTTTGATGTTCATTGAGCTTCTTGGATCTGTGAGTTTATAGTTTTCATCAAATATGGAAAATTTTCAATCATCATATTTTCAAATAGTTTTTTTTGCCCCCATCCTCCTTTCAGGAACTCCAGTTACATGTACAGTTGGCCCTTGAACAGCACACGTTTGAACTACATGGATCGACTTATACACAGATTTTTTTTCAATAGTAAATACTACAGTACTACATAATCTACTGTCGGTTGAGTCTGTGGATACAGAGGAACTGTGTATGTGGAGGAACCACGGCTATGGGGGGCCAAGTATAAGATACGTAGATTTTTGACTGTGCACAGGGTTGGTGTCCCAATCCCCACGTTGTTCAAGGGTGAACTGTATATTAGGCTAATAAGTACAGCTCACTGGTGATCTATTCATTTTTTCAGTCTTTTTTTTCTTTCTGTTTTCTTTTAGATAGTTTCTAATGTTATGTATTTGAGTTTACTCTTCTTCTACAGTGTGTAATCTGCAGTTAATCTCATCCAGTGTGTTTTTCATCAGACGTTGTATTTTTCTTCTCTAGATGTTCAGCTTGGGTCTTTTTTATATCTTCCCTGTTTCTAGTTAACATGCTTAAGCTTTTCTCTATCTTCTTGAACATATCATATGTAGTTATAATAACTGTTTTAACATCCTTGTCTTCTAATTCTGTCATTTCTATTATTTTTACAATGATTTTTTTCTCTTTATGGTTAATGTTTTCCTATCTCTTTGAATGCTTAATTTTTTTTTTACTGAAATTTAGATTTTGTGCATTTGGATTTCTTTTTGGTATACTTATAAATATTCCTGTGTGGGTGTGTTGGTGTATGTGTGTGCTTCTTTATTTTTATTTTATTTTTAAATTTTATTGGAATATAGTTGATTTACAGTGTTGTTAGTAAATATTCTTGAACTTTGTTCTAGGTGCTAGTTAAATTAATTGGAAATAGTTGTTCCTTTTGAGGCTTACTTTTAAGCTTACTATGAGGTGGGACCAGACTAGCATTTCGTCTATGGCAAATTTAACTCATTACTAAAGCAGTACCCTTCTGAGTACTTTATCTGCTGCACTGGGAATTCACCAAGCTTTTCCACTGCAACTGGTGGGAACACGAACTATTCCTGGCCCCTGTGAGCTCTAGGGATTATTTCCCCCTTCTTCTTTAAGGTGCTTCTTTTCTACAGCTTTGGTTAGTTTCCTCATGCATATTCTAATCAATACTGAACTGAAGACTCAGCGGGTACCCTCTGCAGATCTCTGTGCAGCTCTTGTTTCTGGTACCCTGCTCTGTGAACTCCAGCCACAGTGGTCTCCCCAGACTCCTCACTGTGCCTCCTCCCTGCCCTGAGGCATAGAAATTCTCTCCTACCAGCCAACTGGGCTCATTGCATGTGTTTCCCTCTCTCAGGGATTACTTCCTGTGCTACCTGATGTAAAGTATCTGAAAACCATTGTTTTGCATATTTTATCCTTTCATTTTTTTGTTTTAGGCATGGGAGGGGATGTAAATCCAGTCCCTGTTACTCCATCTTGACCCAAAGTGGAAGTCTAGCAGTGTATTATATACTGAAAAAAAATACATTCTAAACTATATTTTCTTACCATTTATTGCTGGTAGATAGTAATGCAGTTAACTTTTGTGCTTTGATCTTTTATTAACAACTTTGCTGTGTCATGTATTGGTCAGCTTTTGTTGCAATAACAATCCCCAAATCTCAGGGACTCTCAATGGCAAATGTTTGTTTTTTACTCCTGATACATCTATCACTGGCCATCCGAAGCTCTGCTTCACATCTTTATTTCAGGATTCAGGCTGAAGGAGCAGTGTTTAATGGGACATGACTCTCTCATGGCAGAGGGAAAAGACTGGATAATGCAATAAATCTGAAAACTTCTCTAAAGACACATATATTACTTACACTCACATCTAATTGGCCATTAAAAGTCACATGGCCAAACCTGATGTCTGTGGTGGGAGGAGGGTGTATAAGCAGTGATGTGTTAGAGCTGGCTCATATAGGCTCATGAAAGCTGCTTGTACACCTCTCTTTCCAACACTGTGTTTAGTGATCATGTTGGTGACTTGAAATATACTATGATGGGATGTTTGCCACGTAAATTGGCAAACACAACAAATCAGCACTTTTTTTCTGGAGAGCTAGCTGAACTTTTAGTTTCAAACCACTGGGTATATGCCTCTTTTAGAGAGTAGTGGTTAATAGTTGGAAACAAGATTATTTTCTATCATATTTCTTTTTAGTAATTTGTTAACTTGTGTGTGTGTGTGTGTGTGTGTGTTTAAATTTTACTAGCTAAGACCTCTAGTGTAGCATTGAGTATGAGTAGTGATAAAGGGCAAAGTTGTCTTGTTCCTGTTGTTAAAGGAAATGCATTTTGCCATTGAGTATAATATTTGCTCTAAGTTTTTTGGAGATAGCATTTATCAGATTAAGGAAACTTCTCTAATTGTCACAGATTTCACATAATTGATCAATCAATTTTATCAAATGCTTTTCCTACATTTATTGAAATAATCTTTTAATATTAATATAGTGAAAATTGCATTAATGAATATTCTGATATTGAACTAACCTTGCATTCCTGGAATGAGCCCATCTTTTTTATGTTTTCTAGGATTCTGTATATTATTTATGAATATTATACCTATATGTATGAATGAGCTTGGCCTGTAATTTTACTCTCTCAGAAAAGTTTTGCTGTCAGAGGTTGTTAATTGTTTGTTTTAGCCTTATTAAATGAGTTGAATAATGTTCCTTATTTTTCTGTTTTCTATATGAGTTTAAGTAAAATTGGAACTATTTTGCTCTTGAATGCTTAGTATAACTTGATAGTGATACCTTCTGGACCTTGAGTTTTCTTTGGGAGATTTTTAACTAGCTCTCCATTCAGATTTTTTTGTTTTTCTCGAGCTGGGGAAAATATATTTTCCTAGGAATTGTCCATCTCACCTGTTTTCCAAGTTTATGGCATAGAATTATTCCTTTGTTCTGTTGTTCTTAATGTCTGCTGTATCTGTAGTTTTCTCCCTTTCTGTTGATTACCATTATTGTTTTTTTGTGCTTTTTCTTCTTGATCATTCTTGCTAGAGGTTTGTCGATTTTATTGGTCTTTCTAAAGAACCAGATTGGACTTTGTTGATCCTCTGTATTAGAGTTTGGCAACTAAAGACCTGTAGACCAAATCTGGCTGAGACCTGTTTTTTTATGGCCAGTAAGCTGGTTTTTATACCTTAAAAGCATTATAAATATTTTAACACACACACAAACACAAAGATGCCACAGAGACCATACGTGGCCCGTGAAACCTAAAATATTTTCTGTCTGACCCTTTTCATAAAATTTGCCAACCTGCCAGCGTGTGCTCTCTAGAGTCTTGGTTTTTTGGTCACTGATTATTTATCTTACTTCACTGTCTGCTCAGCCATTCTGTGTGAGGTTTCTCTGCATATCTAGCTCACCACAGTGCTAGAAACAAAAATCTTACCTCTGTTTTCTACATATTTGTTTCGTTTTCTGGCATAGGCAGTCAAGTAATGGTTGGTACCAGTAGTTTATAAAAAATGGATAGGAATAGCAATTGAAAAAATGTATCAAGCAATATAGAAGACCACCATTATTCTATTTTAGTGGTGGAATCTCTCTTAGCACTGCCATAGCACCAGTGTTCTTTGGCACTGTAGTTTGAGAGCAGCTATGAACTTAGTCACATTGATCTTACTGCCAAATTCATAGAAGTCCTGGACCCTGGAAAGTGATATTATATTTTGGGAGCTAAAAGGAACTTAATCATGTACATTGTAAAGCAAACAAAAATGATCTCATATGTCATTATCCAAATTTTTTACCAGAATAAGTTTATGGTTCACAGTATTTTTTAAAGAATGCCTATCACTTTTTTTCCCTCCTTAATCCCTCAGTCTCTTTTGGCCGGGGAGGGAGTAGACTTTACCTCTTTTACTTGTCCTTCAAATAAGTTTTCCCCAAGGTTTAATCCCTCTTTTCTGCATATTTTCTGCCCCCTCTCAGGGTACTCTTCACATCATAGGTTCAATTACTAACCATAGATATAATTATTCTTATATATTTCCTTCTGTTTTTAATCTCATTCCTGGACTTCAGACCCACAAGTCTAAGCTGAACATCACTGCCATGTCTCACAGGCACCTCAGGTTCAATCTAACTCAACTCTTTTCACTCATAGTCTGTTACTTTGCCTTTCTTATCAGTGTCTCTACCTCTAATGCATTTCCCCTCTTTCTTCTGCTTCTTCCCCCCCCTCCTCCCCCCATATTGTCCAACCCACTGTGGCAAGTGTGATCTTTCCAATACACAAAATCAGCAGGATTCTTTTTTTTTTTTTTTTTTTTTTTTTGCGGTACACGGGCCTCTCACTGTTGTGGCCTCTCCCACTGTGGAGCACAGGCTCCGGACCCACAGGCTCAGCGGCCATGGCTCACGGGCCCAACCGCTCCGCGGCATGTGGGATCTTCCCGGACCGGGGCACGAACCCGCGTCCCTTGCTGCATCGGCAGGTGGACTCTCAACCACTGCGCCACCATGGAAGCCCAGCAGGCTTCATTTTTTGCTGCTGCCCCTCGTGCTCTTTATATTCTAGCAGTACCATGCACCACTTCCCTGAATGTTCCATGCTTACTCATGCCTTTGCATGTGCTGCTGTTTCCTTCTGCTTGAAATACCCTTATCTTTTTTGCCTGTCTGGGAAAGACATCCAGTGAAGCTTGGTTCAGGCATCATCTGCTTTGTGAAGCCTCCCTGACTCATAGTCAGCCCTCCTTCCGCATTCATGTTCTACTTTGTGTACACCTCCATTGTAGTACTTGGCTCTTCATTGTCTGCACATCTGTCTCCCCTGTGAACTGAGCTCCTCAGAAGCATGAGCTGTGCCTCTCTCTGCATCCTCAGCTTAATAACTGGCACCTATTAGATGCCTCATAAATATTATATTTGATGAAAGAGCAAAAAAATTATACTCAGAATGCATGTTCATTACAAAAGTATTTCTGTAAAATAAAGAAGAATAAGCTAATTAAAGCAACAACGGAAACTTCCCACTCCTCACCTTCCCTTCTCATCAGAAGGCTCACCTGGGCAGAAGAGGGAGCAGTAGGTGACTCAGTCATTTCCCACAACCACCCATGTTATAGAGGCCAGCGTTCACATTGGTCCTGGCATGATCAACAACCTGATGAACCCAGCCAAGACTAAGATAAACTGCTTGTCCTCGAGTAGAATAAATATTTCAAATAAAGTCAACCCAAGGCCAAACAGCTATTGATTGCTAAAAGCCTGAACTTGAGCCCAGTGAGTATTCCAACGTTCACCTCCATCCAGCTTGCCTGATCAATATGCAATTACTGCCCCCTTTAAACGTGTCTTACACTGCTTACCTGAAGAAGGGTTTTACTTTTAAGATCTTTTGTTTGTTGAATTTGCTTAGGCAGGGAAAAAAAGAGACTTGGTGAAACCAGCATCATTTACCTTTAGCATTTCAAACAATTCTGTTATATGTGAAATGTTTGAATGTATGCTGCATGGTAACGGAAGGTGCCCTGTTACATGACTGTAATTCATTTCAAGAGGACTTTTTCTGAGTGACTAAACAGTAAGGATATTGTATTTCAGTTTCCTAATTTCTGCTCACATGGTTATCTGCCCTAGCCATAACCTTTGTAAATTTAAGTTTGTAGAGTAGGGTGCTCAAGTCCAGCTGCAGTGAAAACATATATATTATTTGTCTACTCTCCTTTTAGAATTTCATCTTGGTGCAAAAAATACCCTTCCTATTGAATTTAGAAATTTATTTACCCTGCTCCAGATATTTAAGGTTTCATGTCTCACAAATATGCCTTTCTCACACCACTGCAGTTATCAGAACTCTGTCGTTTTCACTTACGCTCTTGTCATATTCTCTTATATATGCTTACTGACCCCAAGCTCTGTCACTCCAGTCCCTTCATCACACTACTGCCAGGTTAAGCTTTCTAAAATCTATCTGTGTAGAGGCCTCCTTTTCTTGAACATTTCATGGCTTCTCAATGTCAACAGCATGGAGCCCAGGTTCCCTGGCAGCACATCTAGGGCCTGTCATGACCTGTTCCTGCCCACCTCCCCTTAGTCATCTTCTTAACCCCTGGTCTTTTTTTTTTTTTTTTGCGGTACGCGGGCCTCTCACTGTTGTGGCCTCTTCCGTTGCGGAGCACAGGCTCCGGATGCACAGGCTTAGAGGCCATAGCTCACAGGCCCAGCCGCTCCGCGGCATGTGGGATCCTTCCGGACCAGGGCACGAACCCGTGTCCCCTGCATCGGCAGGCGGACTCTCAACCACTGCGCCACCAGGGAAGCCCAACCCCTGGTCATTGAGAGCTACTTCCAGTTCCCCCAAGTGGCATGTTCTTACAGGCCTCCTATACCTTTGCCCGGGTCACTTACCCACCACTGCCACCAATGTCATGGCTCTCCCTTCTCTGCCTGACAAACACTCATATTTCAGACTCAGTTCAGATGTCACCTTTCATTTGACACCTTCACAGATTTCTCTTTGATAAAGTTAATTATCTCTACCTCTCACCTCCTTGGAGTTAAATTTCCATTGCTTTGGGCCTTTTTTTTTTTTTTTTTGCGGTACGCGGGCTTCTCACTGTTGTGGCATCTCCCGTTGCAGAGCACAGGCTCTGGACGCGCAGGCTTAGCGGCCATGGCTCACGGGCCCAGTCGCTCCACGGCATGTGGGATCTTCCCAGACCGGGGCGCGAACCCCGTGTCCCCTGCATCAGCAGGCGGACTCTCAACCACTGCGCCACCAGGGAAGCCCCAGCTTTGGGCTCTTGAAATTATTTTTATTTACCTGTTCTTAAATCGGCTAAAGACAGGGAGCTTATAATTCCTAGCAGCTAGTGTAGTGCCTGCTGTATGGAGGCAAGTGCTTAGTACAAGCCTTTTTTTTTTTTTCTGTTAAACTCAGTAGTTGGGTTGAATGTCATTTGTGAGTATCTTGGATTGTTTTGATTGATTTGTTTATTCCCCATAGCAAGGGGAATAAAGGTAGGAATATTCACAATACATCCTTGATCTTTTGAGGTTGGCACCAAGTAGGATGGCCAACTATCTCAGTTTGCCCAGGACTGAGGGGTTTCCCAGGATGTTGTACTTTCTTTTCAGTGCTAAAAATGGAACAGTCTCAGGTATACCAGCATGGTCTAGCACCAAAGGGCACTGTCAGCAAGCTTTTTATCTACTCTCCTTTCCTCCGCTCACTGGGACCCAATCCTGGCTGGCTATTCTGACCCAGGATAGCATGCTTTGTCATCATTAACACTTTAATAGTGCATACAAAAATTAAAATAAATTAAAGATCCAAATGTAAGAACTAAAACTAGTAAACTCTTAGAAGAAAACATAGGTGTCAATCGTCACGACACTGGGTTTGGCAGTGGTTTCCTTTTTTCTGACTGCACAACATGGCTTCCAGGATCTTAGTTCCCCAACCAGGGATTGAACCCAGGCCACTGCAGTGAAAGCACCAAGTCCTAACCACTGGACCACCAGGGAATTCCCTGGCAATGGTTTCTTAGCTATGACGCCAAAAGTACAAACAGCAGAAGAAAAAAATAAGTTTTGTGCCTCAAAGGGCACTGTCAAGAAAGTGAAAAGATATCGCCTAGAATGGAAGAAAGTATTTACAAATCATTAAGGGACTTGTATCCAGAATAAAGAACTCATACAACTCAATAATAAAGATAGTTAAGCTAATTTAAAAATGGGCAAAGTATCTGAATAGACATTTTTTCAAAGAGGGTATACGAATGGCCAATAAGTACATGAAAAGGTGCTTGACATCATTAGTTATCAGGGAAATGCAAATTAAAACCAGAGTGAGATACCATTTCACACCCACTAGGGTGGCTAGAACCAAAAAGTCAGATGATAAGTGTTGACAAAGATGTGGAGAAATCAGAACACTTATATGCTGCCAATGGGAATTTTAAATGATGTAGCCCCACTTTGGAAAAGTCTGATGGTTCCTCAACAGGTTTAAACATAGCGTACCATATTCCCTAGCAGTTTCACTCCTAGGTATACATATACCAAAGAGAAATGAAAACATATATCCATACAAAAACACGTGCATGAATGTTGATAGCAGCATTATTCATAATAGCCAAAAGGTAAAAACACCCCAAATGTCCATGATGGATGAATGGATAGATAAATGGTGACATTTCCATACAGTGGACTATTATTCAAGCATAGAAAAGAATGAACTACTGATACATGCTACAACATAGATGAACCTTGAAAACATTATACTAGGTGAAAGAAGTCAGTCACAAAAGACTAAGTATTGTATGATACCATTTAAATTGAAAAGTCCAGAGTAGGCAAATCCATAGAGACAGAAAGTAGATCAGTGATTGTTTAGGGCTAGGATGGAATGGGGAAGGTAGAGGGATGGTAGCTTAAGGGTAGAGGATCTCTTGTCAGGGTGATGAAAATGTTCTATAGTTGACTATGGTGATGGTGGCACATATCTGTGAATATTCTAGAATTCATTGAATTGTACATTTTAAATGGGTGTGTTGTATGGTATGTGAATTATATCTTGATAAAGCTGTTAAAAAGAAAGAAAAAGGAAGAGTAGGTGATCCATAATCCTACCACCTTGAACATGTTCGTATCTTGATCTATTTCTTTCCAGTCTCCTTTAATGCATATATTTTACATAATTGAGATAATGCTTCATACAGAATTTTGAATATTATCTTTTGTGCTTATCATTCTGACCGTAAGAACTTGTTCATTCTACCACATACTCTCCTAATTGTTAACAAAGTGTGTAATATTCCATGTAGATATACTATAATGTAATAATTTTTTTACTGGTGGACATTGTTTTGTTTTTATTTTTCTTCTTTCCGTTGTAATGAGTATTGCAGTAAATACACTTTTTTTTTTTTTTAAGACTAGAACACACTCATGAAAACCTCTTTTGTTCCCAGAGAAAAGAAGATCTCCCGGAGCAGTGCCCTGAAAGTGCTGGACCATGCCATGATTGGACCCGAGGGCACAGACAATTGCCATAAGTTTGTTGATATTCTTGGCTTACGAACCATCTTTCCCCTTTTTATGAAATCTCCCAGGAAGATCAAGAAAGTGGGAACCACTGAGAAGGAGCATGAAGGTAAGGTTCACTGGAGAAGTCAGCCTAATGAAGATACATTAGGAGAAATGGGGGGCAATGAGAGCTACTTTGAAAAACTCTGTCATGCAGCTGAGAAGTTGACTCTTAGGCGGAAGTGTGCTACCTTTTTCTTTTTTATTTGCTTATTTTCTATGCATGGAAAAGCAACCCAGAGACCCCTGATCACTGATGGCCTTTGTTGCACTGGTTCTCTGCTTGTTTGAATCCTAGTGGTTCCATTCCCTTCTGGCCTGTGAATAAGTCTGTGTGTGAAGGTTTTGTTTTCTTCACTATAATTTGTAGCGAGGAGTCTCTCTGATGGAAGACCCTTTTGAAAAGAGTAATGAGGTGGCAACACATGTCACCGCCAGAGTAGTGCTTTCATGTATTTCTGTATTAAAGTGTGATTCAGCCACCATTAGGAATTGCTGAAATAAACTATTTACAGCCCAGGTTCCCCTTTTTATGTTTGTCCTCCCTGATGGTGCATACTCCCAGCAAAATGCCATGAATTGCGGTGCTAGGCCATTCTCTTCCTGCTGTTGTCTAGTGGCCTGCTGCATCTCTCTCCCCAGTAAATAGCCGCAGTGCAATCTGGAAGGCCCTGGATTTATGAGCACTGACAGTTCTGTTGGAGGTTAACAGATACTTGCACCAGGGAATTTACATGGTTGGGTGGTTATTTTAAAGTATGGGGAGGGTGCTAAGAGGGGGACGAGGAGGTGGTGTGTGTGAAGGATGAGGACCTGGGCTGATTGGCTGGCTAATTTGGTTGTCTTGTCAGAAGTTAACATCTGTCCCATGGTTTGATTTTTTTTCATCATGATTAGTAGAACGGCATAGGTATCTGCAGGATCTTTTTCATTCCTTACCCTCCTAGGTAAAAGTCTGGGAGTTCCTGTCTATCACTTCTCAAATTGACTTGACTTAGTCTGTGCCAACTTGGAGTGGCTAAAGGTGAAGGTGATGCCTTCAGTGGTCACCTCCAGTGATATCTTCTCTGATGAAAGCAGCTCTCCAGAGACAGCAGGAAGTCTGGCAGGGGAAGAACTATGGACTAGAGATGTGAGAACACGTAGAGAGTTCAGTTCACCTCAAACCAGATACTGACCAAACACCAGCTCTGAACATGTTAAGCCTACTGCTGATCTTTTTTCTTTCCTCAATGGAAATTCGGCAAAATGAGGCCATGGGAGAGGGAATGGGTGGTATTGGAGATCGAGGAGATAAAATTTTGGAGACAGTCACTATTCATTGAAAACCTGCCACATTCCTAGTGCTGCTGCATTATATGCTATCTTAGTTGGGCCTTACCCATGAAGTAGATGGTGGTATCCTTGTTTTTTAAGATAAGGAAGTCAGCTAAGAAAGGAACCAAGCTGCGGTTCTACAGCTGAATAGCTGTGTGACTTTAGACCCTTTGCTTAACTTCTCTCAACTGCGTTTTCCTTCCTGCTCTGTAAGATGCGGAAACTAGACTAGTGAATTAGAAGCTCTGATATCTGTACCTTAAGATCCTGAGGCACGGGCCCTAGTTGTCAAGGCTTTGTCCTATAATCCAGGAAACTCCTTGAGGACTGTGGGTGGCTGACCTGCTGGGTTGTATTGAGAGGCTTGATGGTACATTTTGAGCATGCTTGAAGAAAGTGAAGGGAAACAGCCCTTAGCAGGCTCTTGCTCTGTGTGCATGGCGCTGAGAAGAGAAATGACAGATTCAGTGAGTAGCTGTTTTCCTTCTGAAAAATGTGCCTGGTGGCATGCTGGTAGCAGTACATTTGCTTTAGAGTACCCACATTAGGAATTTGATAACATTATATTAGTGAGGGCAGTAGATTGGGAAGACAGCTCCTGGAAGGCACGTTTGGACTGTAATGGCTGGTGAGGATGAGCCCTGCATCCTGAATACAGCGGCACCCAAAGAGTAATCCCCAAGGAGAAAACACAGCCCCGGCCCTTCTCCCACCCCAGCTTCTGCTCCTGGCCATGGTGGTGGGGTGAGGATGGAGGCAGGGCAAAGCAGGGGCACCTTGTGCAAGGTTTCTTTGTCCTGTCTTCTGGGTTGCTCTCCATGTGCTGACCTTTCTGAAGGAAGTAGACCAGGTTTGAGTGGTAAGCTAGAGCACGGTAGCTCAGACCATCAGAAGTATTTGCAAACATGCCCAGCCCCAGGTTTCTACCATGCTCTTGCCTCCATCTGTAACAATTTTCTCTGACCTGTCTGCTCGCCTGCCTTATAGTCATCCTTCAAGTCCTTAGTGTTTGTTTTTTTTTTTTGCAGTACGCAGGCCTCTCATGTTGTGGCCTCTCCCATTGCGGAGCACAGGCTCCGGACGCACAGGCCCAGCGGCCATGGCTCACGGGCCCAGCCGCTCCGCGGCATGTGGGATCCTCCCGGACCGGGGCACGAACCCGTGTCCCCTGCATCGGCAGGCGGACTCTCAACCACTGCACCACCAGGGAAGCCCTAGTCCTTAGTTTTGATGTCACTTTCTCAGGGAAACATAACATGAGCTCCTAGGCTTGAATAGAACCTCCTATTAAGTGGACTCTTGGACCCAGGACTTTGACTTCATAGCCCTTAAGATTATAGAACCAATAGTCTTGTCACCTCTGCGTCCCAGGGCCTAGTCCCGTGCTTGGCATGTGGTGGATACACAGTGTATATTTACTGACTGCATGAATGGATAACTGCTTCCCTAAAAGACTGCTCATTAAAGACAGACATGGATTTGGGGCTCTCCCCAGAACCTTGCAAGGTTGAGTCAATACAGTTGACAGTTGTTGGTCGTACACCTGGGGTGACCAGCTTGTCTGGAAGCAAAACAAGTGGGTTCCTAGCCTTAAGGTTTTCCTTGTCTCATGGGCTTAGAAATTATGGCAGAACTCCTCCCCCCTCCTTTAGAGCTGTGCCTTTAAGAGACATGTTATGGATGGAACTTGCTTATAGGTGAGGCCACCCTATGACAAGCTTCTTTTGGTAATCCAGCAGCTCCTAATAAAGGACTATGGGCTGGGAATCAGCTTGCCCATCCAGAACCTCTGGAGGGCTGCCCTGTAAGCTTCCCTTTCTTGTCAGCTTCAGGGGCTTGTCACATATCAGGGTTAAGTTCATCCTGGTCCAGTCTCAGCCCCTGTCATCTCTTAGAATCTTCCCCAAGCTCCGATGGTAGCAGTATAGCCTGGTGTGGTACAGAATGATCCACTGCTTGTCAACCACGTGATCTTGGGTTAATTCTTCAACTCTCCGAGCCTTACTTGAGCCTTAGGTAAAATGCTAGATCTACCACATAGGGTGGTTGTGAGGGTCAGGTGAGGTGACAGATATTAACTTAGCGCAGACTCTAGAATAGAGTAGGCACTTCAAGAAGTGTAAGTTCTCTCCTCTACTAAATCTGTCTCCAGTTCTGCCCACCCTGACCTTAGTCACACATACCCGTTCTTCTAAGACGTCACTGGGAAGCCAGGCAAAGAGACTGCCTACACCTTGGGTATGGGAGGATTGGGAGAGTGTGGGTTTTATTGGCCTGCGGTCTAATCGATCTAATCGCTGTATGATTGCTGCATGAGAATGGGCAAACTCATTCTTGACGGGAATGTCAGGAGTCATGATATGCTGAATAGTGGAGCGGCATAAAAACAACGTATTCCTAAAGCCAAGAAAAGAGCTTTGAGAGAGGACAGTCTCTAGATTAAGCTGACTCTAGAGAGGAGGGAAGAAGCAGAAACCACCCTTATAACCTAGAATTGTGGGTAATGTAGTTCTTCTTTTGTGAGTTAGGGTGGAGAAGGAAAAGAATTAAAATTGAAATCCATTCAGTTTTGCATAATAAAACCTTCTGAAATAGATCAGGGGAGGCACTTAGCTTGGGGGATGGGTTAGAAGGAAAAAATTTGCCCTTGGGTGCAATAGCATGATTGGCTGCCTCCTTGGTTTTATAAAGAATAGCACAGTATATATTGTCTCCTTGGAATTAACTGCTTCAGAATATGAGGGAGGAAGAAAAGAGCTGGGATCCAGAAATGGCATTTGACCTTTACTTCTTGTCTCTTTTAAAAATTCTTATTAAAATAGGTCCAATTTTCCTTGTATTGCTTCATTAGGTAGGTGAGTTACTGAGTTTATAGCAGTTCTAGTTAATTGCACTGTTTCAGCATGGTTCCCCTAGAGGCTATTATGAGCTTTAAGGGGGTGAGCTACCAAGCAGTGTGTAGGTGTGTGTGTGCATGCTAGGCATATGCACACATTTAACCTCATCAACAGTGACAGCAGTTGATAACAGGTCACTGCTTTAAAGAATACTTTTCTGTCATCTGCAGACAATTGTAGGTGATTCTCGTGGACTCCTCAAGTCAGGAGGTATACAGTTGCCTGGTGCTTCTTGCTGCTTGGACTCCTAACTGAGGAATTGCAGACCAGAGCTCCCACCACCTACCAGGCTTAGGAGAGGGAAATAGCAAAACCTTTCCTGCAGTCAGAAAAGAAGGGAGTTTAGCCAACATAAGCAAAAAAGAAATATTTTTAATGTGTCCATGGTGGGCTGTGGTAATGACATGGCATCGTTTGGGGCCAACTTTTACTGGGGCTCCTACTATGTTCAAAATTTAACAGACCTAACATGTGACAGGAATAAAACTGAATGCCTGTCCTGGGGGGAGCTGCTCTTTCCCAGTGTTCCGAATCTCCAGATCCTTTGCCTCAGCCTGTCCCTCAAGCATTCATCTTTGTCTGTCTGGATTGGCGGTGTCTTCCCCCAGTTCTTTTTTTTACTCCCCATACTCCTTGACCTCATCTACTACCTGTAGCTTTAACCTCTGTCTCTTTGCCACTGATTCCTACTCTTCAGCCTTGTCTCTCGTACAAGCTCTAATCAGCACAACTAATTAACCAGAAGACAACTGCACCGGATACTCAAATTCAGCTCATTCAAAACTTTACTCATTCCTTCATCACCCAAGTCTCTTCTGCTTTTCCTGTCCTGGTAACTGGCACCCAAGGCAGAAAGCAACACACCATGCTTAACTCTAATATTCCCCACATGCACAGGACAAGACTTGGGTTGGTGTCTTGGTTCTGCCATTTACTAGCTCTATGACTTTGGAAAAGCAGCTTAACCTCCCTGAGCCTGTATTTCCTCAATTGTAAATTTGGGATAATATTGGAATCTATTTCATAAGGCTGCTATGCGAGGATTAAATGAAATAAAGCAGATCAAATGATTAGCATAGTGCCTGCTTCATTAATATTAGTGGCTGGGTTGAGGATAGATTTCCCTTTTGTGTTCCTCTTCCTTCTACTTTATTGGTAATTTTCGAAGTACCCACAGAAAAAAATCCTTTTTCTCCCTGGATCTGCCATTCATAGGGGTAGACCGTAAACATGCCAGTCTTATGTGGAATGTAAGACAAAAACCTCTCCCATAGAGGATGTACTAGGGATCCCCAGGTCCCCACTTCTCTACATCATGTAAACAGAGAATTCAAAGATTTCGCCCCCTCCTTTTGTATTCCCCAAGCTTAAAAATCCCAAAGAGTTGGCTGTAGTGCTCAGAATAATGAACAAGTGAAGAGTAAATGGTATTTAATTTTAAGAGTAGCATTAAGCCATCTGCTACCAGGGACTTTATGTTAAACAAGGATGGAAATGTCTGGCTGTTGTTTTTTGTCGCTATCTGAAAACCTTATAACTGAATAGTTCCTGTATCAATTTCTTTTTTCTCCCTCCAGCTGCTTGTCTCATTCCTGACCTCAGATGACAAAATATAAGGATGCTGAAATAAGCAATGTGTTTGGACTTAGGGTTCCTCTCATCAGGCTTGAGGGGATGATTTTGAGTGTTACACATCTGGTTTGCTAACTGGTTCCAGTCATATAAGGATTAACCCACGGGCCTTTCCCAAGTAGAGCACAGCATAGCTGTTTGCCACTGAGGAAGATGGTGAAACAAAGGATGTATTTACCATCCTGGAAAACTGCTCTTCTCTTTTGTGGGAGGAGGTTAGTGGCCAACTCACATTTTATTGAGCATCTACGAGTATACTGAGGGCTTTACAGGTGTATATACTTTATGAATTAGGCATTTCTATCATTTTTTTATAGATGAGTCTCAAAGAGTTTGTTAATTACCAAGTACCTTCTAGCAAGTGAGTGACAAAAGCAGAATTTGAGCCTAGGTTTGCTTCTAAAGCTTCTTCTAACACCAAGGTGGCTCCAGTGGTCTTCTGGTTGGTATCCAGAGGCAGCACAGTGTAGGGGGAGGAGGATTGTCTTTGTAGGAGACAAACCTGGCTTCAATCCCAGCTCTACCCCCAAAACAGCTGGTGGCCTTAGACAAGTTATTCTTTCTGGACTTTGAATTCCTCTTCAATCAACAAGGCAGGTAAAGCCTTTCTCAAATTGTTGTGTGAAGAATAATGATCATGAGCATCCTACATAGTCTCTAGCAAGTGGACATTTAATAAATGGTAAAATAGTTGCTGCATGTCAGCCTCCTTTCAAAAATAGTCATCCTTACCTCTCTCAGTTTTCATGTTTATGTGTAGGGAGCAAAACTCCTTGGCTTTCATGGGTGTGAAGCCCAGTTGTGCACCAGGACTGCGTATGTGGAGAGGCTGGGTCATAACAGGAGCTACCAACAGATGGGACAGCCAGTTTATCATGATGGCCTACTAATCTGGACCCTCAGTTATAATCCTGATTGTGCTGGTCCTGTCAAAATTCATCACCTTGAGTGAGGTCCTATACCCTTCTATTTCAGTTTGATGCTCTTGCAGAGGGTCTGTTCCTATGGATAAGAGCCCTAAAGGTAGGTCAGTGAGGCTTCATTCATTCTTTCATTAAACAGACCACTAGCCCCTTCTTTGTGCCAGGCTTGGTGTTGTAGATGGAAGGTGAACAAGCTCACAGTGCAGCTAGGGAGACATGGAAACCTGTATTTATATTACAAGGTAAAGTGGTAGAAGAGAGCACGGAGCAGGGGCTCCTAATCTAACCTAGGTGGTGAGAGAACAGGTGGAGGTTAGAAACAACTCCACCTTAGAAATGTGGCTCTTGAGCCACACCTTAAGTGTGAGTTAGCCACGGGAAGGAATATCAAGTGAAAAAAGCAGCGTGTATAAAATAAAAGGTGGGAGGCACAGACCACAGTGAGCCTCAGACTAGCTGCCCCTCAGAACCATCTGGGAATTCGTTTAAAATGGAGCCTTCTGGGACATGTTCTCAGAGTTTCTGGTTCCACCAGTCTGCATAATGCTGGTGGAGATGTAGTTTTATTAAGCTTGCCGTGAGTACCCTCTGAGACCAGTCTGGCACCAGCCCTTGGTAAAAAGAGCATGGAGCCAGAAGATTAGATTAGTTAAGCAGGAGCCAGACCTTGAAGGACCCTGAGGAGCTGTTGTGAGGATTGACTGAGTTAATATATGTACAGTGCTTAGGGCAGTACCTGGCACATGGTAAGCATTCATTAATGTTAATAGTTATTGCTGTTCTTACAGTTATTTTATTGTGTTATAGTAAAAAAAGGACTCCCCCAAATTTTTATAGATCATAGGTAGAGTAATAATTTTAATTATTTTGACTATTTCAGCTAATTTAGCACAAACTCAATTTTGATATTGAAGGCCTGGGTGGAAAGGATGAAGGAGAAACATCTATCACGGTTTTTCTTTTGCGTTTTTCATTTTTCCAGGTAGAAACTTAGTTCTTTAGTGGTAGCATTAGCTGAATTCTTGTTTTGGATATAGAGTTTTCCACTGTTACATTTATTATTTTGTCAATATAACTCTGTTAGTTTTCATTTATAATCTTGATTAAGTTTTATAGAAATAGTTTAGTGTGCAGTGTATCTCCTTTACAGAAGTAAAACAAATACCAGGAATGTTGAAGCAGCAGTTGAGAAATAGCCAAACCTTTTTAGGTTATTTCTGTAGCATTAGGTGGTGCCAAAATGGGGAAGTAACTTAGGGGCTAGGCAGTAATTAACTGGTTTATTAAACCTGGTTTATAATAACCTGGTTTATTAAAATTCAACACGTAATCTTTACTATGATATGCTTCCTAATGTTACCACTGGGGGCCTTTTTGTTGAGTACTCTGATAAGCAAAAACCTATCAGGTGAAAGCATTCACTATATCATTTCACCTAATCCTCACAAGAACCCTGTGAGCCATGGATTATTACCTACATTTTACAGGTGAGAACACTGAGGTATAAAGAAGTTGTCATTTTCTGAAGACACAGCTAGTGCATGGCCTTACTAGGATTTTAAGCTAAGATTTTTCCAAGGTTTCTGAAAATTAAATCATATGCAGCACTCTTCTAATTCTTCTTTTAATCATAAATCAGTGTTGCTTAGTAGTAGTGGGCCTAATTTAAACTGCTTGGTGTCTTTTCGTATTTGATTTCTTTTAAGTCATCGGTAGTCCTGCACCCAGTACTGCATAAACTCTCTCAATTCCAAACATTTTGCCCTGCCACACTTTGTTCACCTCTTCTTGGCTTCTGACTTTAGGGTGTATCTGTCCACTGATAGTCTACTCTCTTCTCAGTGGCCTCTCAGGCCTGAAGCTCAGCACTGCTTCAGGCTTCAATTTCTGTTCCTAAACATTCCCATCTGCTTACTTTGCAGTTGCCTGCCTTTAAACACTTTACTCAGCACTCTGGCCTATTTTCTCCCTCTGTTGGCCCCCTTGAGAATGAGACATGAATCCATAGTTTTCAACCCTCACTGATGATTATCAGTTGAAGAGCTTTGACAGAATACCCATGCCTGGGCCCCACCTCCAGGAATTCTGAGCATCGGAACGCCCAACATCTGTATTTTTTAAAAGCTCCAGAGCCTGTTGCTCAGCTAGTGCTGAGACTCACTAGCCAGAATGCTCAGAGCATAAGCCTTGGCAAGCATACTTTTTACTTTCTCTCTGGGCCAAGAGAAGATTGTTGACATGGCGGGTCTTAGGGAAAGCCTTGTTAAAAATATCTTTATTGCTTTTTCTGAGTGTGAATAATTAACCTAATGTAGAAAAGTCAAGCATTGTGGAAAAGAAGGGTGGGAAGGTTAAAATCACCCCCAATCTCACCACCCAGAGTTAATGACTAGAAACATCGTGGACACTACCCATTCAAACATCTGTGTTATGGGTGGGGGTTGGATATATGTGCATATAATTTTGTATAAGTGGATCCATGGTGTATATGCTGTTTTGTAACCTGCTGTTTTTACTCAGTGTGTCTTGGGCATATTTGACAGGGATGAGTCTTTCAATACAATTAGGAAACTGGACTGTATATTTTTAGAAGGCAGGATAGATTTCAGGTTAAATGATTAGGTTGTAGAGGTGATAGCAGTTTGGAAAGGTAAGCTGCACTTGGATGGTGATGTTGCCTCTTCCAAGTATTGTTAATGTGCTGGGACTTCAGGATGGTAAGGAAAGGAGGTGTGGACTGAAGGCTAATATGTCTGAGTTCACTTGGTTATAGTATAAGGGAAGTGAAGATGCCTTTCAAATTTTTTTTTTAATGTGTGAATATTTTAATGTGTTAGACATGTTGGCATCTAACAGTAGATATAAGGTAGAAGGAGATAAACTGAAAATAAACCTGTATACATTTCACTGCTCATAAAGAATACAGTTACATGTGTGAGATATTTGTTAGTGTCCACCTTCCTGGACTTTTGCGATATTGGATGTGATTTTTATACACAGCAGCTTGCAGGTTGCTGGGGAAGTGCTCTGTGTATTTAATCATGTTGCAATCTTACTTGTTTGTTTCTCTTATGGTAAGAAAATGTCTTTGGCTTGCTTTTATAGTCAGATTGATTTTGCTTATGGGTGTCCAGATGCTGATGAAATATAATTAGCATAAGAAGGAGGTTGAAAAGATGTTGACTACTCTTTTCTGGTAGCCAAACAAAGGATCCCCAAACAAATTATTCTCAGGTATCAGGTTAAAGTGAAGCATCTCTTTTCTCTTTAAGATTCAGGTTTATTAAAGGATCTATGTGTTGAGCTGGGGAGGTCACCCTGGGGATGCAGTTGGAGAACCTTGCTGTAACCATCATGGGGTGATTTTCTGCAGCTGAGCACCTCTGTTTGCCAGTAGTAGCTTTAAATCCCTTAAGTAGCCTATTAGAAAGGAGCCCTGGGCTGGGTTCAGAAGGTTTGGATTTGTGTTTCTACCATAGGCTCTGTGACTTCGGTAAGTCATTTACTCTCCGAACCTCAGTTTCCCCACCCTTAAAGAGGGAGATAATAATATTTCACAGTGTGTGAGAATTGGATAAGATGGTGTATGGGGAAGTGTTTTTATATACTATAAGATTATGCACACGTACAATATGGTTGTGGTGTGTATTACATTTAGTGTTTTTCCCTTGTCTCTTCTACATTCCTTACAATTGTTTCCTTGTAACACTTTTCTTCCTTGTCTCTGGCTCCAACGTAGAAAGCAAATGATGGTTAATTTGTTCCATATTTGCTGCAGGGTTACCATAAAATAAATTAAGCGTATCATTTTGATGATCACTAAAAACATGCCTACAACTTTCTTAAAAGTATCGATTACTAATAAGTCATGTCTCTGTTAAGTATGCCTGCTGGCTGGCAAACTCGTGGGATAACAGTGTTTGCTTTTCTCGTTAGCAGGCTGATTTTCCTGATGATGTGCCAGCCAGTCTGAGGTTACAGACTGACAATGATGGCTGTGGTGGTGTCTCACATTTATTGAGTATTTGCTGGGTTCCAATATATCCATGATGTCATTATCCCTAACATCAGCCCTTTGTGGAGTATCATTAGCCTGGTTTATTACTGAGGAAACAGCCCCCAAGAAGTTAAGCACTTTCTCAAATCGTGCACAGATTAAATTAATGTCTGCTAGAACCTAAAGCCTATGTTCTTGATCCTATGCTTTAGTCTCTTAAAGAGACAACTGAAAACCAGAGTTAAATGACTTTTAATCATCACCAAAGCAACCTTTAGTTATTTCTAGAAATAAAACAGGAAATTTTATAATACTGGCAAGGCAGGGCAGAAAAGCTCTATTACCAAGTTTTTTTGTATTATGTAAGATGTGAATTTGGCGGGGGGGGGCATATTTGTAATGTGGGATGTGAACATTTTTTATAACATCAACCTAAATTTTTGAAATAATGAATCTTGTTATAAAGTTTTTTCTATATGTTTTATACTAAGTTAGATGTGTTTTTCTAAGCTGTAAGCTTTGCATAGTTCTTAATAGTGTAGGGGGAAAATCGTATAGAACATGCAGACTGGAGTTCAAATCCCAGCTTATACCAGTTGTGTAACTAAATTAGGTGTTCTGAGACTCAGTTTCCAACGTGAAGGTGAGGGTGGTTTCTGCATACCAACAAATAGTTCTCGAACATCAGCAGGCTGTCTTAGAATTCAGTACAATTCTGACATTATAGACCTGGAGAAAGGAGCATTTTCCACAGGTTGAGGGCTCAGTCCTACAACTGCCCCACTCCCACTCCTTTTGGACACCATTCGAAAGCCCAGGTTGTTATCAGTACTTCTGATCAATTAATTGGTTATAAACCAGAAGTTTCCAAGACCTGCTCCTTGGGTTCTGTGCAGCTCACAGAACTCAGAGAAACACTTTACTTACCGGTATATTATAAAAAGATATAACTCAGGAACAGCCAAATGTAAGATATGAATAGGGCAAGGCATGGGGATAGGGTGCAGAACCTCCATGCTCCCCCTGTAGGCACGCCGCTCTCCCAGCACCTCGATAGCTCTCCACACCCCATCCTTTTGGGGTTTTTATGGAGCCTTCATTACATAGACGTGATTGATTAAATCATTGGCCATTAGTGATTGATTCGATCTATTAGCCCCTCTCCCCTCCCAGATCTGGGGTTGGGACTGAAAGTTGCAATCCTCCAATCACTCTAATCTCTTGGTTGGTTCTCCTAGCAACATAACATTAACATAACAAGAGACACCGTTGTAGCTTTCATCACTTAGAAAATTCCAAGGGTTTTAGGAGCTCTTTGCCAGAAATGGAGACAAGGACCAAATATAATAGTTCTCATTATAAATCACAATATCACATTAGGCACATTAATTAACTTCAATGATCTCAGATATACTGCATCTTCAACAGTGCTTCTCAGTGTTTATATTGCCAACAGATTACCTGGGGATCTTTTAAAAACACGGTCTGCTCCAGTAGGTCTAGGGTGAGGCCTGAAGTTGTGTGTTGATAACCAGCCCCAGGTGGTGCCGCTGCTGCTGGTCCTCTGACCACACTGAGTAGCAGGGATCTATAAAACTGACAGGGACAGGGTGAAGGGACAAAGGAGGTGATTAAATAGTTAATCCCACTAGGGGACTGTAAGTAGAGAAAAAGTATAGGCGACCCCTTGATCACTCAAGAAAGCAGGTTTGCTTAGCAACAAAACTGTGCAACAGAAGCATGAGACGTGCCCTGAAGCAATAAAACAGTGGTAGAAGGAGACCCACATCCTGCCCAGTGAGCTCAGTAAGTTATCTCTCAGATTCATTGTGGCATATAGTAGGTGCTTAACAAATGTTAGCCCTCTTCCCTTCTCCTTCCAACATGGCCTTTATTTAAGAAGTAATTCTGGAAATGTGTATTCCCAGCATGTCTTATCTCTGTCAAAGTTCCAGGCTACAGAAGACATTTTGCAAGTAGTAAATTCAGGATTAAGCTTTAAAATGAGAGGTGCCCACATCTGAGCATAGCTTGATGACTTAGGAGGTCATCTTGAGGTGTTTGCCCAGAGCTAGGAGTCATTTAGGAAGTCTGTGAAAACCTTTGTAAGGTGGCCTTTCAAAGAAATCCTCGACTGACGTCTTCCATGAGTTCATTCACTCTAAAGTTTTCTTCAGCCATTATTTGTTGAATACCTAATGGTGCCAGAGAGGAAGAGTGCCTTTCTGATTATTACTGTACTTATTCATGTCATGCTGGAGAACAAAATCTCAGTTTTCCAATCCCTGTGCCAACATGTGTGCTACTATCTTACACACAGTTTCCAGGAGCTACCAGGGTGAGGTCAGAGGCTTTCCAGGAGCAGGAAGACTTCCTGTAGTCCTCGTGGGGGTGTCTCACTGAGCAAGGGAAAGCAAGAAGCCAGGCTGAGGGGAGTTCTGGGATACCACTGCCAGCAGGGACAGTGATGATGAAGCAGGCTGGGGAATTCTTTCTTTGGGAATGCATCTTGGATTCCACAGTGGTAAACAAGTAGGATTTGTTTCAGAGAAATTACTTCGAAGTCAGTTTTTTCCAGAAACCATCTGCTTTGTATAAAGCAAGCGACATTGACATTCAATTTATAGCTATGTTCAAAATGGGCTCCCTGCTTATTTTTTACAGCTCAGTTTTCTAAGAAGTACCCCAGAAATTTGGGTGCTAGTAAATTTAGTTTACCACTAAAAAGGCAGATTTGGGGCAGTGGAGAGAAAACTGGTCAGATCAGCCTCTGGCTCTTACTTGCTCTGAGAACTTGGATAAAACATATAACCTCTCTGGGCCTTACTTTTTCTCATCTGTAAAATGGGGAGAATAATTCACTCCAAGTGTGGTCATGAACATAGAATGAGAAAGAGTATGTGAAGCACCTAGCACAGTAACCTGGCATGTAACACTAATAAATGGTTTTTTTCCTCTTAAGAAAGACCCATTGGGGAGTTCCCTTGTGGCCTAGTGGTTAGGACTTCGGGTTTCACTGCCGTGGCCCGGGTTCAGTCCCTGGTTCGGGAACTGAGATCCCACAAGCTGAGCAGGCAAAAAAGAAGAGAGAGAGAGAGAGAAAGGAAGGAAGAAAGGAAGGAAGGGAGGGAGGGAAGGAAGGAAGAAAGGAAGGGAGGGAGGGAAGAAGGGAGGAAGACCCGTCGGGAAAGGCACGTAAATCTCTCAGACCCTTAGTTCTTTATTTGTACAACTGTAAAATGGTTGCACTGAGTATATGGAAAAATTAGCTTGTGAGAAAATGATGGCAAAGTACTCCGTATATCTGCTAATTGTTGATTATATCTTGTTCGTAAAACACAATATGGACTCTGTCTTCCCAAATGCCGTGTGTTTTTTAGGATTAGCCAGGTTCCTTTATCTCCTCCCTATTATGAGTCTAATACGTGTTAGAATATGATCCTGAAGCAACTTCGCAGAGATGACTGCATGTTTTCCCGGTAGTTTTTGTGTGTGCAAGATTGTAGAATGGTTTAGTTCGTTAGTCTCACAATGGAAATGAAAGAACTGTGTTAGTGCAGCACTGAAATTCCTTCTGTACTTTCACTGCTGTATTACTGGCTGATGGAAAAAGGGTTAAGAAGTCAGACTTCAAGAAAATGAACATAAGGCCACCTTGGGTCTGCGAGCAGGTTTTTCTGGTTTCTGTGGAAATCAGCGAAGCCCTGGAGTCTGAAGGAAGAGTGTGTGGAGCCCAACAGTTGGTGAGGCTGCAGCAGCTTAAAAGAGGACTTTACTGCTAAATGTGGGAAGAATAGGAGTTGGAGCGGTGGCTGTTTGAAGAGTGCAAAGGCAGGACTGGTGAATAAGATGAAAGTCGTGCAGAGGTAGGTTTAGATCATTCCCTGAAGGCCCTGGAAACAGGTTTTTCTTTCTTTCTTTTTTGTTCCCCCTAAACTGAATTTCTGATCTGAAGCAGGCATCCAGGGATGGCTTTCAGAGGAGTGTGAAAATACCTCCCTTGCTTTGGGGCTGTGATGATCAGCTCTCCTGAGCCAAGGCAGGTTGATACTTGGAAAGTGGGAAATTGGAATAGCGAAGAAATCACTGAGGAAGGGGAGAATGTGGGAGAATTCTGGCACTTAGGTTTAACCTCAAGTATATCCAAATCCATGTTATGACAGGGTTCTGCTGTGCTTTCCTAACCTTTTAGGCTTATTTGAGAATACAGTAAGCTAACCATTGAAAAGGACTCTTTAAAAAAATAAAGCCACATTACAAATACTCATAGTGATTGTCTCATTTTAGGATCTAAAGATTTTTTTTAATGTTTTTTGTAGGGCGTGGGTGGGGAGAGGAGTGGTAACTGTATAATTTACCTTTTTAAACCTGAAAGAGCTTCTAGGCCACAGAGTCAGTTTAATTTAGATGAAATACTCCTAAGTGATGTGCTAAAGGAAAGTAAACTCTAACCAGCCACACCTGACATTCAGGTGGCTTCATCAGGGGGGCTCACTAAAGGACTCAGGCTGGTGAGTCAGAAACCACGCATCTGAGCCGTCTCATACCAGTTCTTCAAAATACTGCTGGGTGTGAGTGCTGCTTATGTGAGTATTGCTGGGAATGCAGAGAGGAAACAAAGGTGCTGAAACTCCAGGCATGCGTTTCTGCCATTACAAGGATGAGGGTTAACTTTTTTAATTAAAAAAAAAAAAAAAAGTTGTATCAGTCCTTCCAGCCAGGTTCTCCAGAATATAATGGAAAAGTGTCCTGAGGAGATCCTTCAAGACAGATGAAAAGAGGGGAATGTACCTTTCACCAGCAGTTACTCCTGGTTCTAGGATTTTCCCCACTGGGATGTGTGGCTGGTTCCAAAAATGAGTGAGACTGCACACTCAGCTTTCTTGGGGTAAATACCTGACTCTCAGGATGCAGTCTGTCTTTGGACTTCCTGGAAAAGAACTTACTGAATTAGTATATCAGTTAGGAATTGCAGTTGGTTGCTAGTAACAGAGACTCGAAATCACAGTGGTTTAAACAAAATAGAACACATTGAGGTTTATTTCTGTCTCATGTAAAGTCAGCCCAGAGGTCAGCAGGACTGGACTGGCACTTTCACAGTGTCAGCCCGAGCCCAGCTTCCTTCTGTCATTCTCTTCCTATCACAGGGCCAGGGATGTTTGCTTGCTTGTTAATGCGCCCCAGGCACCTATAAAATGCCTGGCTTCCGTTTTCAGGATTGCCTCATGGTCTTAGATGGTTCCTAGAGTTTTAGTTACTATGTCTACATTCGAATCCACAGAAGAGCAAAAGGGGAAGGGAGCAGGGCAGAAGGGGTCGTGGCCGTTCCTGGAAGTCCCAAATACCAGTTCATCTTAAGTCTTGACCCAAAGTTAGTCACACAGTCATACCTAGCTATAAGGGAAGTGGTGGTTTGTTTGTTATTGTTTGTTTTTTTAAGCTGGGCATATTACCAAGTAAATATAGGTTCTATTAGTAAGAAATAAGAAGAGAAATTGGGTAGGTAGCTGGCAGTCAGGATGCTGCCACTTGGTATAGAACACCTTTCTTGGGCAGCGCTTGTCTAGGCCATCTCAGAGTGGTACTCCCCAGAACCAGTATCATTCCCCAATCCACACTGCCTCTGCTGGAGTGATAGGGTTGGTTTCACTGACAAAGCACCTTGTAGGAGCCATAGAAAACTACAGATTGGAATCATTTTCCAAGGAGACAGTTGCGTACGCACGTGGCAGACAGAGTTCCATGGACCTCTCCTTCAGCCCATGTAAGATATGGGCCTTCCCTGATATATGAACATTAGACTTCTAGGGAACTTCATGCTTTCAGCTCAAGCCCTGAGTTGGGAGAATTAGATGCCACATCCCTCTGTTTTTGTTTTTGTTTCACTCTGAGTTCTTGGAGAATAATTGTGTAGCAGAAAGAAGCATTTCTTGGGCATACATAGCCCTTTCTTGCTGTAAGGCCCATTTTCCCACAGATTCAAATCCGTAAATTAGTTAAGCTAGCACTTAAACACTTTCTTAAATCCATAGTGCTACTGGAACTCTGAAAGGAAGGAAAGAAATTCCATGGGGAAGTGGAACTAAATTTTTAAAAAGCAACACCTGTCGTATTGCTTTGTACCCAGTAGATGCTTAGACACTTTGTAGAATCTCACTGCAACTGAAAAATGAGAATACTGAATTAATTTTGGCTGTATTTCAGGTTAAATGGGTTTCAGTGGGCCTGTTTCAATGGAAAATGCATTCAAAATTGCAAACAACAAACATACTAAAAACTACTTTTTGGAAAAATGGCCTTCAGGAGTCTCATCATTTGTATTCCAAGTTCACATCTCGCTTACCACGCTGTTTAGTTAGGATGTCAAATTCAGTATTAGTTGAATCTCTGGCACAAGGCTAGACACTGAGGTGTGTCAGTGAATAAGATGGACCATGCCTTGGAGGAGCTTACCATCTGTTGCGGAGGTTCACATAGCAAAAGCGGTTTCAGTACTGCGTCATCAGTACTCACAGGGCCAGCAGTGTAGGAGAGTTTACGGGAGCTCCCCACAGCCTTCCAGGCGTCAGGTATTTTGAAAACTTTTATCAAATGAAACTATCTCATGATTTTATTTGTATTACTACTGAGGCTGAATGCTTTTTTAATATGCTTATTGGGTATTTTTTAACTCTTGAGGAAAATAATCAAGTTTTATTATAGTGGAACTAATGAGGTTACTTTCTAATTAGCTGTGAAACCCTGGGAGGCAAAGTTCTTTTCCTAGCTGAGTCTCTAGTCTCTTATCTGTAAAATGGGGAGGATAATAAACATGGTTCAGAGGATTGTTGTGAGAATTAAATAAAGTAATACATGCAGAGCACACATAGGCACATAATAGGTTTACAATAAATTTTGCCTCTTTATGTCCCCAGTCTCTAGCCCAGTGCCTGCCAGAGTTCAGTAAATGTTTGTGAAGAATAGGAATATATGTATTTTGTGTATGTGTTAAAAGGGACTATATATAGATGCTTAACACAGATCCATCTGTCTTGAAAAGAGTGTTTGACTTGCATCAATATTCACCTGGAGTGGCTGAGTGCACATGCATGACTCTTCTTGGGTTACCACATCCCCTGCTAGGCAGATGTCCATTATAATGAAATGTAAAAAGGGAAAAAATAATAATAAAGGCAGAGCAGTGTGATGTTATGGCTTTATTTGACAGGGCCTCCTGCTGCTTCAGCTGCCAGTGCCAGGCATGGAACAGATTAATCTGTATTCCAACACACCAGTGCTGAAGTCAAGATCGATCTAATTAGGGTATTTTAAACATCCTGTTTGCATCTAGAGTCTTACCAGAAAGCAGGATGTCTCTCCATCTGGGGGAGCTCAGGGGGAGGTGGGCAGCAAGGTTCAGCAATAAAACAGAGATGGCTTTCATTTTAGAAATGAGGGAAGATCACTTCTGTGTGATTTCATTAAAACAAAAGAGCTAATGGCCTTAAACAAAGGCAGCTCTTCAGCATGGCCTTGAATTTTAAAGTGGCCCTGCAAGATCTTGCCATGACATGGGCCTGCTGGTTGAAGTACAGGGACCATTTCCATCCTAAGAATAGAACTCTGGCTGACCCATATCTTTCTTAACCATTTGGGCTGCTGGAAGGAGGTGCAGGCTCTGAAGCTGGGTGGGCAGATCAGCCCTGAATCCATTCCCCAATGAGCCATGCTGGGCCAGTATTTAAATGCCAGGCCATTGGGGTGTTGGTTAGGGTCCACTTTCCATAGTCCAGCATGTACATTTATCCATTATCTGTACCCCTTCCCCACCTTTCCAACCTAATCACCTTTTGTCCCCCTTCCCTCCCACCACACTTGTCTCCTCCCAGTTCATTGCCTGTACCCTGTACGTTTCAACTTAATGCCTTTGCTTCACGCTTGTCCATCTGTTTGGAATAATGTTGTTCCCATTGCCCCTTCTCCTGCCGAGGCTCTTCTCTTACCTGCTTCTGTTCTTCAAGGCTCCGCTCAAGGGCCATCTTGCCTACCAGCCTTCCCAGATATCCTCACTGGAAGAGTATTTGCCTCATTAGTAGTTTCTGCCCCTTCCCCATTCACTATCACTTTCTGTCAAGTAATTTTAGACATAGTATACCTCAGTCACCTAGCGGGCAGGATTGTCTGATTGTCTCAGTCCCCAAACACTGTATCTTATATGTTGTAGGATTCTATCTTATGAATAAATGAATAAATCAGTGTCAGTTCCTGTCCCAAAGATAGTCCTGTGGCCCAGCTCAGCTGGTTAATGCCTCCTTTTCCTTTCTGGTAAATATAATCTTCCCCTGCCTCATGGGACCAAAACTCCAACAGAGATGCAAGTGGGACACCTCTGAAATCCAGAGGCACAGAAGGATGAGGAAGTCACATTTGGGAATTATTACTGTGCACCTTGTCACCTTCCTCCCTCTGTTCCCTACCTCCACCCCAGTCCTCACCTTGGGAGACTTGCTAATATAAATAGTAGTCCATTTGTCCCAGGATTCGAGAATGTGGTCCAAATATGTGCTTCAAGAATTAAATGTGCTCCTAGAACCCAAAATTCTAGCTTCTGCCTACCAGCTTTGCCATAGAAAACTTGGGGTTGTGAGCTCACAGACATTTACTTGCCAGTGTAACACCTCCAGCCTTGCCCATAAGATGATGAGGATGAGCTTCTCTAGAGTGGGCCATCTTCTTTCATCTCTACGGTCCCAGTACTTAGTACATTGCCTGGCACACCGTAGGTACTCAGAAGTTTGAGTAAAGGAATGGCTGGTGTATGTACCACTTGGTGCCCTGTAATTACTTGTCCTGTGGTTATAAAACTCAAAGGAGAGTGTCTTTTTCATTTCCTCTGCAGATCATGTGTTGTGTTTTCAGTTCTTGCAGCAAGATCAAAAGGCAAGGACCATCTCTGCTTAGATGTGCTGTGTCCTTCAGCTTACTGATAAATAGCCACTGCCCACCTCAGGGCTGTTTGCAGGTCTCCCAGAATCTTGTATTATTTGGCTTTATAGGCAACCACACATAAGGTCTTTATTTTAATTTATTGTGGGATTAAAGATTCTGAGTGAAGTTGGCCTTGTTCCATTTTAGGGTTAGAACAAATCTCGAGTTGTAGAAAATAGCCCTACCAGCTGAGAAAGTCAAGCCATCTAAGTTCCTATTTATCTCAGCAGGGGCTAGTTAGAATAGCCCAGGCCGACTGAAACATGTTCAGTTGCCAACATGTGATCAGGATGCAGTACGGAAGGAGTGAGGTGGTGATCTCTGGCAGGTGCCTCAGTGAGAGAATCTCTTGTGATGCTCTTTTTCAATGCAGCAGATCTCAAACTAATGTCTGTTGAGTGCCTACTGTGTACATATCTCATTTGATACAATGGATTTAATAGAAGGGACAGCTGCATTTTACAAATAAGAGAACTGAGGCTCAGAGATTAAACAGTATGCCAGTGGTTTAGTTTAACCAGCTAGTGAGTGTCAGAGGCAAGATTTGAATCCAAGTCTGTCTGATTCTGAAGCCCCACATAATTAATTAATTCACTTAGCGTTTCTGGAGGAGGTCCCTGGAGTTAGTCCTCTCAGTGTACCTCTCAGCAGTAGGACACTGATGGGCCTAGTTGTTTATAGGCCCGTCTGGATGAATCACTCTCCTCACAGAGAGAGGTGACATCAGCCTATTGGGATTTGGACCATACTTTTTTAAGGATGAGGATGGGAAATGCACTTCCATCTCATTCTTTACAAAAGTGGCACATACTGCAGGAGGCTGGTTAGAGTGATTGCCACAGTCTGGTTGTGCCATTCTGGAAAGACCTCTGATCTGGGTATACTAGATCTTGGCCATCCCTAAGAGATGGGAACGCTCTGAAACTTCATGGAAATGTGGCATTTGTATCTATATATACGGGAGGGAATGGCATGCATAAGGGTTCATCAGATTCTCAAAAGTGTTTGTCGTGATTTTAAGAAGGAAAAAATAAGGAGTGGGGGGGACAAATTGCAGATCTAGATTTCAGTGGCCTAGAAAGGTACTTTTGACTGGAAGCAGCAAATCACATCCTTTATCAGGGCTTTTGTTTCTATACTCGAAATCTCAGAGGAGTTGAAACAAAGATTTCTAATTCTCCTTTCAGCTCTGAAAATTACAGAATTCTGATTGACCCTAGAGAATCAAACTTTTAGCCCCCACTGCATATATCCAGGGGGGTCTAACCCATTGCTAATCACTCTGGAGAGGCCCTGAAGGGATTTGAGCTGGGGGAAGAATGGGCCAGAACCACTCCTCTAGGCAGTTTCACTAATTAGTGTCTGAGGCAGTCAGTTGTCTGACTGTTGAGCAAGGCACCCAGCAGGAAAGGACTCACACTGGCACACAGTTTCAATACTGGCTCTCTAATTCTCCACCAAGACCCCTGCCTCCTTACCTAGTGACTTCAAAGTGTAGATTTGCGTGACCTTCCCCTCCCTGCGCCTTGTGGATTCCTTTAATGTGTGTGCGTGTGCGTGCGTATGTTCTGCTCTTCCTGGGTCCTGCCTTAGAGGTTGTTCTCTGCAGTGGGGCCACCACATCCACCCTGTCTATATTGACAGCTCCATAGCCATCCTTTACCTCCATTTTATCCTGTCGAAATGACAGAGCAGCTGAGCGGTGTTGGCCAGCAGATAAACCTGTTATCTCCCCTGCTCTCTGTGCCAGTAGCTCTCCCCATCTCCTTGGTGCGTGAGAAATTGACACCACCTTGGGCTGAAATCTGTTCCTAGGGAAGCTACATTTATTAGTGGCTAATGAAAGCGTGTGTGTGTGTGTGTGTGTGTGTGTTTGCACTCATGTGTATGTGCAAAACTTAGGGTGAATGAAGTGTTTTCCTATCTGGCAGGCACCAGTGACCTACGACCAGCCACAGCACCCAGAGAGAGAGATGCAAAGAATATAGGCAGATTCAGGTCTGCCTATGACAACCTGTCCTTTACTTAAAATCCCAAACTAATAGGTATATGTCATTTGTTCTTAGTATACCACTGCAATTGATCAAGGTATCTCCTGTTCCAGGCTGGGATGAGCTGTGGAAATACATGCTAATATGATCTAGTTCCAGAAAAAATGATTTTCCTCTATATTATATTTTCCTCTTTGAAAATTACAGCTCCTGACACTCTCTCTGTGCCACCAGCACCCCACATCCCATCTTGTTGAGGTATATAAAGAACGTTCTCTTGGGAATTCCCTGACGGTCCAGTGGTTAGGACTCTGCGCTCTCACTGCCAGGGCCTGGGTTCAATCCTTGGTCGGGGAACTAAGATTGCGCAAGCCGCGCAGCGTGGCCCCCCCACCCCACCCCCCAAAAATAAAAGAACATTCTCTTGCAACTCCTCATCCATTTTAATCAGGAAGATTAAGTGGGAGAATTATTGAGAAGTTTTGGTTTAGTATTTGTGGAACTGCCCAGAACTCAAAGTCACTTCTTTATTTGGACTCTGCTAGAAATTGCTTCTGGAAAGGGTAATTCAGTAAGAGAGAAAAGAAGGGTGTTATTCATGTCTTACCTCCATATGGCCTTTCGCTTCACTTTCCTCTCGTTAAAACTATTGACTTTTTTGTTAATCCACATTTACATAGTGCCTGTCTTTTGGACACAGTGAGCCCCCCCATGAAGCACATTTTCAGGTTTTACATGGTTTAGTTTCTGATCTCTTTTATCATAAAAGTTTCTTCTTTAAAAGCTTTGATGGTTACCTTTTATATGTGGGAGCCTGTAACCTAGCAGGAAAAGCTTCCATTTTGGAGCCGGACAACATGGGTTCAAACCTAAGTTCCCACCACTCTCTCAAGGACATGACCTACTAAGTAAATTGATTAACCTCTGTGACACTTGGATTCTGCATAATAAATCAGAAATGAGAATAGTACCTTTTGCATAGCTTAGTAGTGAAGATTCAATGAGAAAATTGTGTACAGACTCAAGCCTACTGTTATTGATACACAATAAATTGGTGACAGTTATTATTGTACCCTGCTTACTTTCATACCGGAATTTGAAGCAACTTACAGCAAAACAATATGGTGATACTAAATCTTAGCTTTGAGTAAGAATTTATCAAAAGACAGATGTCAAACTGGGGGAAATATTTGCAGTGTAGAAGACAAAAGGGTAATATTCTTAATTTACAAAGAGCTCATAGAAATCAAAATGGGCAAAGGATAAGGCCCGGCAGTTCACACAGAGAGCAATACAAATGGTCAGTAAACATCAGAAAAGGTGTTTGACCTTATTCATAATAAAAATAAAAACATGCTAATCGAAAGAAGATCCCATTTTTCACCTACAGGGTTGTCATAATTTCTAAGTTGGATAATATCCAATCTGAGTGAGGATATGGGAAAACAGATATTCTTTTACACTATGTATGTAAAATTATACTTCCACTCTCAGTGTGTATGTATGATATACGTGTATGTGCATGTAGGTATTTCCCAGCACATTCTGGTTAATTTACTTAAGGACATGCCCTTAAGCAAGTGGTAGGAGCTTAGATTTGAACCTATGTTGTCTGACTCCAAAATGTAAGCTTTTCCTACTAAGTTACATGCTTCCCACATGTAAAAGGTAATCATCAAAGCTTTTTGTATGTACAAAACACATAGATACACACACATACACATACTGAGAGTGGAAGTTAATTGGTACAACCTTCTTGGAAGACAATTTGTCATTGTCTTTCAACATTTTATATGTCAATAGCTTTTGACTCACCACTTCCACTTCTAGGAATCTGCCATAAGAATATATGTGCAAAAGTGTATCCATGCCAGAAATAAAGGTATACGTGCCAGAATACGTGTACATGGACGTTCATTGCAGCATTGTTTCCAATAGCAAAAACAACAAACAACCCAAAACTGGAACCCACCTAATATCCATGACTGGGGCATTAGTTAAATTATGATAAATAAGTTCAGTGGAATTCCTGACAGCCATTAAAAAAAAAGTATGTGCTGATATGGAAAAATATAGTAGAGAATATATGTGTGTGTGTATTTACACACATGTATGTATACATACATACATGTGTGTATGTATGTATATATATTTTTTCCCCTCCTGTAGGTGTACACAAGATACTAGTAGTTTTTTGTCCTTTGGGAGAGATGAACAGGGTAGGAGAGGAGTATGGGAAAAGAAAAATATTAGTACGTGCTCAATAAATATTTGTTGAGGACATTCATATCTTTTTGTATAGTTTGGTTTTTACCATATGCATCCATTCCTTTTATTTTAAAATCCATTGGTGGAGGATGGAGAGAGTCAATAATAAAGTAGTAAAAGAAATTGACTCCTGTGGTTGAGCATGGACTCACCTTTGAGCTTCTTAACAGCCAAGGCAAAGAGGTAACTCAGGTAAAAAGCACAAAAAATTTATCAGGAAAGAGAAACATTATCTTGATCTCTAAAAGGAATCTAGCAGCCAAAGATTGGTCTAAACTCATATCTAGTCTTATCTGTCTACAGCTTAAAATTCATTGGTGGAACCTTGTCGCTTTTTTCTCCAGCCTTTCCCCACCTGACTGGCCTCTCCTCCCGCACGTGTATGTGATACGCCATCCAAACCGGCCTTTGCATATATTGTTCCTTCTGCCTGGAGTGCTCTATCTTCTCTATCTAGTTGTCAGCCATGGCTTTTTAGTTTTGTTTTGTTTTAAGATTTTCAGTTGTTTGTTACCTCCAGTGGGAATTCCTCTAGGTCAGCTATACCTTGTCTGTGCTCCCCAGATCCCCTCTGTCTACCTCAGTGATGGAACTTGTCACACTGCACTGTAATTATTGTTTTGTTTTCCCCACTAAACACAGAGCTCCTTAAGGTTAGGGATACTATGTTGTTTGGAGGCCCTGATAACCAAGTGCTTGCCAGGCACAGAGGTAAGCGGTCAGTGAATGATTGAGTGAGTAATCTGAAATTTGGGTTCTACCTCTTTCACCCATTAGCTGTGTGGACAAGTCACTTCTCTCCGGGCCTTGATTTTTCTATAGGTACAATAAGAGATTTGGCCTAGATAATCTATGAGAACTCTCTGGCTGATTTTTTTTTTTTCTTCCTCTATGGTTGTCAGATTGTCATATATATACATGGAAGTTGTTAGCAGTTGTCATGTTGAGTAATTTCAAAGTTTCAAAACTAAGCTTGTTAAAATTCACTGCATTTTTTATGGCCTGTTCACCAGCTTGAAGAGATCAGAGCCACATCCAGTTGCTTGGCCCAAGATTGCAGAACTGATTATGTCCCCCACTCTTCCTTCCTCTAATCTTCTCTCCTTGACATACACAGAAGTTTGTTTTTTTTGTTGTTTTTGCCTGATGTGAGCCTCCAAAGACGTCCCTTCTTATTATACTTTGTCACCCTGAGCTGAGCTGTCTTGGTTCCTTACCCTAGGTTCATGATGGTTTTTGCCTTCCTGTGAAGACAGGTCCTATGCTGTCCACTCGCCACTTTCTGCCCTCATCTCACCCTACTCCTGTTCCGTGCCCCTTCCTTTTTATCAAGGTGGAGCTTATACCAGCTCAATCCCAGCTTTACATCGGAAGTTAGAAGAAAGATATTGGGGAGAACTTGGGGTCTTGAGAAGGTATAATACCTCTCTCCACAGCATATTTTAAGAAAAAATTTATACTTAAAAAAGTGAATCTACTGACTAGAGATATTTTATTCAAACTGATGGCTCCCTAAGAAAAAGTCATCCACTTACTCCCAAATGCAAAATATCTTTAAGGACCGTTTTGTAACTGATGGTTTGAGAGCATATTACCAATGCAAGGGTGCTATTACTCTGAACTTGGGATAGGCACTATATACAAAAGGTGAAAGCTATTCAAAGGCATTTGAAAAATACCCAGAGTTCAAGAGTGATTTGTTTGTCTGGTCCCACCACCACCACCACCACCACCAAAAACTTGTATTGAGAGCCTGCTTTCTTCCCATTTGTTCAGCAGGTATTTCTAAAGCACCTACTATGTGCTAGACATTGTTGTGGGACCAGGGATATACCAATGAACAAAGCAGACTAAAATCCCTTCCTTCAAGGAGCTTATATTCTAATTGAAGGGTGGCAGTGAACAAAACAAATAATTAATTATACAGTATTTTAGAAGATAATGCATGCTGAAGAGAAAAATAAAGCAGTTAAGACTTGGAAATCGGTGGTGTTGGAGCACTGCATTTTTAAATAGTGTGGTCAAGAAAAAGCCTCATTGAGAAGATGACAGTTGAGTAAAGCTAGATTTGAGGATTGAGCCATGCAGATAGTCTGGTGAGGAGCATCTCAGGCAAGGAAAACAGTAAGTACAGAGGCCCCAGGACAGAAGCCTGTCTGACGTTAGAAACAGCATTTAGTCTGAGTGAGTGGGGAGCCATTAGAGGGTTTTACACAGAAGAATGATAGGGTCTGACTTAGGTTTTAACCTAAAGGATCATTCTGACTGCTCTATGGAGATCAGGCCAAAGCCAGCAAGGGTGGAAGCAGAGAGCCCCACAAGCAGGCTGCTGAGTATTCCAAGCAAGAGGTGATGGTGCTGTGGACCAGTGTAATGGCAGTGGGGGTAGCAGTAAGAAGACATGGAGTCCTGGGTGTAATTTGAAACTACAGCTGATAAGGTTTCTGTGGGACATGTGAGAAAGAAGAGAATCAAGGATATCGCCACTGTTTTTGGCTTGAGAAACTGGAGGACCTTGTTGCCATTAACTCAGTGGAACAAACTGGGGACAGGCCTGAGGAGGGAGGTCAGGAGCTTGGTTCCAAAACCATGTTCAGTCCTGCTAGACAACCAAGTGGAGAGAGCAGGTAGACAGGTGAATTCATGAGCCTGTGTTCAGAAAACAGGACTGGCCTATAGACACAAGTTTGGGAGTTGTCAGCACGTAAATGGTCTTTAAAGCTGTGGGACTAGATGAGATCCCCAGGGAGGTGAAAGTAGATAGAAGAAGGAGTAGGAGGTAGAAATAGAAGTCTAAAGACTGAATAACTCTAGCATTAAGAGATTGGGGAAATGAAGTAGTGAGGAATGCTTCTCTGATATAAGTGAGGAAAATGACTTTTTGAGAACTCAAACTTTGGCATATGAAGATGTTCAGTCAGTTTTCAAACAGAATATTTGTTGCCCACACTGTGAGCATTTTATTTCAAAACAAACTTTACTCTGCCATCTCCTTTTCAACATCATTATCCTTGGTTTTTAAAAATCCTTTTTAAAGAAAAGAACCTCTTTACAGCTGAAGCCTATGATATACCCTTCAATTACCCTTTTCTTCCCTGGCTAGAAGAATAGTATCTCATAATAGAAGCCTATAGGTTATGTGGACTGAAAAAACATTGTTATCCTTTTGAAGTCCTTACTGTCCTGCTGTCTTTAAACTTGAGGTAGGGATTTTAGGTGCACCAGAATGTAAGTGATAGCACTGGGACCCTTTCGTATTTCTTATTTAATTCTCAGATATTTACCTGGGGAAGTTATAAGGTAATTTGAGAATATGGTAGAACATGTCTTATTTGTTCGTTATGTGCTCACCTCATGGTTAGTATTCATACTCTATTTACCGGTTATTTCTGTAAATGGGGGGATTAGTTTGAGGTTCTGTTGCAGACAATAAAACTCAATTAATTATAGGCAGAACAGAAATTCTAACTTAGTTTTGATTCACTTGCTCAAGTTGTCTTTGGGGATATAATCCCTTTTGAATATGTTTCTTGCACCGTATGTGAAAATCAGTTCAGTTTTCCATTGACACAATTTAGGTTCTTGTCTTATTAAGCAATAGCAGCAGTCAGGGAAGACCTACTTATTCCTCCTTCAATAGAACCAGACCAGGCTTGAAGAGAGGTAATAATTACTGCTCTGATCACAGCATGTTCTCTTTTCTCCTTCCCAACACAGAGCATGTCTGTTCGATCCTGGCTTCCCTCCTGCGGAACCTGAGAGGGCAGCAGCGGACCCGGCTTCTGAATAAATTCACTGAAAATGACAGTGAGAAGGTGGGTGCTTGTTGGACTGTAAAGATGGGACTGGGACCAGCGGGAATAGAATCACTATCTCCCTGATGCGATCTGAGGAGTGCTGGGTTAAGTGTTCCTGCCCTAAAATATCTTCTCCAGCATCTGGGCTCCATTGGTTTGGATCTCAAAGGTTTTTCTGCCTCTCATCTCCTAATGCATCACCCTTGACCCCAAGTATTTTGAAACCATTTCTGTACGCAACAGTGTACCATTATGGATCATTAAGATGAGGAGGAAAAGATTAGGTCAGTGCTTTAAAAATTCTTAATATGCAATGAAACCATTTGTTACCATGTAAGTAATACAAATAAGTGCAATTGTTGTTTGCAAAAAAAGAAAAAAAAGGAAGAAGAGGCCATTGGGTTAGGACACAGAACATCTTAGCAATCATGTCACCCTGGTGACATTATCTAATGTCTGTGCATCAGCTTCCTCATCTTTAAAATTAGGGCTGCTCTCTATCTTCCCTGCCTGCCTTATCAGGTTTTCCTAATGTTTAAGGAAATAGTGGATATGAGAATACTTTGTAAACTGAAATATATACGATCTTAGGGTCATCATTGTTAACCAGGGAAGGTTTGGGCACAGTCTTCCTGACTGTCTGATGCTGTGTTGAAGCAACATCTACTATTAATCAATACAAGCTCCTGGGTAAATACCAGGGTTGCCAAGAACCATAGTGGTGCCAACCCAGTAAAAAGAGAGGTTAGAAGTTTAGGCTGGCTTCACAGTGTTCCTTCAATCTTTTGGAAGTCTTAGGGAAAAAAATGAAACTTTCAAGCCCACTCAGTATTCCTCAGGCCATGTTTGAAGCATGACTTTTGCTAAGTTTGAAACTGATTTTTAGGTTATTGCTAAGCAAAAGTCAGGGGCTTTTTTTAAGTTGTGAAGGAGTTTTTCTTGCACTCTCTTCTGACTGAAAAGCAACTAAAGAGATTTTACTTAGACCGTTTTTAAAAAAAGATCAGCTCTGGGGCAGAATCTGAACATGAAAGGTTTCAGTTTGAAAAAAGAAATTTCTGTATAGTTCTAAGTGAATATCAAGTATGTAACTTCATGCTTCTTCTCTGTGCAAGATGGGACTTGAATTTTTATTTATTTGTTTGTTTTTAACAACCTGAATTCAGGGGAGACCTAGAAGGGCTGGGAATGCATAGTGTCCTTCGGGAATGGCCTGTGTTCAAACTGCATCCATGCTAAGTGTTTGCTTTGTTCTGCCCGAGCCGTTTGATCCCTTCCTGATGTGTTCCACAGCAAAGCTCATATCCAGAGTGAGAAGTGGTAGAGTGGCTCTCCCTTTGTGGGGAGTGACAGTAAGACGAATAGGAGCTCCCGTGTTCTCTTGCCTTGGTATACTCTTTCTTTCTCACTCATGCCTGTGAAGTATCTCTCTTTCAGGTTGACAGGCTGATGGAATTGCATTTTAAATATCTGGATGCAATGCAGGTGGCCGACAAGAAGATTGAAGGGGAAAAACACGTACGTATCCCTGCCTGTCTTTTGCCAGCTGTTGACTTGCACTCCATTGGGTCCCTTGTGCACCTCGTATCTCCCCACAGGACAGGCAAGGGCAAAGGTGCCATCTACCTTTGTGTGCCACCTAACATGTCGTAAGAGCTGAGCAGATGACAGTCCGCCAGTGGTTATAACTGCCCTTTTAACAGGAGTGAAGTCCCTGAAGAGGATGGATGTGTACAATTGATCCCGGTCTGACCTGGGAGTCTGGGTGGTAGCACAAGTACCCTTGATAAGAGCTTCTCTTCGAAAATCTGACCAAAGCACAGTGCTGTGACGTGGTACCACAGTGGCAGAGTGTGTCTTGGCACACACACTTGCTGGCTTCTGTAGTCATAGGGAGGCACTGGAAGGAGACTGTGAGGTCATTGAATACAGTTCCCGCATTTGCAGATGAAACCTAGAGACCTAGAGAAGGGAGCTCAAAACTCTGCAGCATGGCCTGCAAACCAGGTCAGAGTGACTGAGCCGCATTGTCTGATGAGGTGGTTGCTAAGGGAGATGAAACCTGCTAGATGTTTTTTGTTGACAAGCCATACTTACCTAGGGTGTTATCCTACCTCCTGTATTTTTCATCTGCTTCTATTTTGTTCTCTGCTATCTCTGTCCTCAGTTGATTTCTCATCTGTCCCTTTAATCGGGGCAGGTTTTCATATTGGTTAATGTCTGATTTGTATTCTCTCTTTTTGTTTTTGGCTGCATTGGGTCTTTGTTGCTGCGTGTGGGCTTTCTCTAGTTGCGGCGAGCAGGGGCTACTCTTCGTTGTGGTGCGCGGGCTTCTCATTGCGGTGGCTTCTTTTGTGAAGGAGCACGGGCTTCAGTAGTTGCAGCACGTGGGCTCTAGGGCGCTCGGGCTCAGTAGTTGTGGCACACAGGCTCAGTAGTTGTGGCTCATGGGCTCTAGAGCACAGGCTCAGTAGTTGTGGTGCACGGGCTTAGTTGCTTTATGGCATGTGGGATCTTCCCGGACCAGGGATCAAACCCATGTCCCCTGCATTGGCAGGCAGATTCTTAACCACTGCACCACCAGGGAAGTACCCTCAGTCTATGGTCATGTTGCACAATGATCCTTTTTTTGCTTTTTTCAAAGTCTGTAGTAGAGCCCATTTTCTTCGTGATCTGGATTTGCTGTATCACTCTATTTTCTTTTCACTCTTCTTGCCTTAAAGACACACTGGAGGCTTTTGAGCCTCACTGGTGGGAGAGCCTGCTTCAGCACCCCTCCCGTCTGTGTTGGGGCAGGCCAGCCATGAGGCAGAGCTGTGTACATTGGGAATTACACTAGCATCTTCCCTCAAGTTGTGCCTCAGGCCAGGGTGAGAGACTAGAGCTTGGGGAAAACAGTGACCTTGTTGTCTGTGCCCTTCTAAGCCACCCATTCCCTTTCACAAACTATACCTTCATTTATGAATACCAGTAGATAGGTAACCATATGTATCATTCTTGTGATTTCCCTGTGCTCTCTAAACCTAGTAAGTCCTCAGATGTTTGTTGATTGATTGAATTGATTGACTGGGACTTTCTTCTTTAATGTGGTGATACTATTACAGGGTAAATGGCAGAGACTCTGAATTCTGAGGCTGGACTTCAGATACCAGCATGTTCCACACACAGTCCCTTCATTCCACACACCTCACCCCCTTTGTTTTATTCTTTGATTAAACTTTCCTCTTCCCTTTTTTCCTCCATTCACAGTAACTTGTCCATGGTCGACACTTAGTGATTGTTAAAGTGCCAAAGTATATATTCTTCATCTTTGACTGAATGATAATCAGAAACAAATTGAACTTTCCCTAGACTTTTGTAGGGAAACAGCCATGGGACAATTAGAACTCCTGCTGATGGAATTCCCCAAGTTATCTGCTGAAGGAGATTTTTAGGGCTGGTTGAAGGCGCACCTGGGAGTCCGAGGGCTAGGATTTTAGTGCGGGCATGCACCTCACAATCACTGCCTCGCCACACCTTGTCACTGTGCCTTGTGTAGCCCCAGATTCTTAGCCATAATGTGGCATCAGCAAAGGCGGTCTCTCAAATCCCCTCCAACTTAACGTTTTCCCTCAGATTCAGGTGAGCATACTTTGGTAACTGCCATTTTTTGAAAATGAAATGGGTTAAAAGCACAATGAGAGGTTGATCAGCGACTGTCTTCATGGAGTGCCAGCAGCAGCCTAGTAGAAAGGTGCGCATGAGGTAGGGGGTCAGATAAGCCTGGATTTGAATTTGAGCTCTGCTGCTTCCTAGCTCTGAGACCTTGGGCAAATGAGTTGACCTCTCCGAGCTGTGATTTTCTCATCTGTAAAATGGCCATAACACCTCCCTTTCAGTGCTATCATGAAGACTAAGCATAAACTATGTATTTACTTTGCTCAATAAGTAAAAGCTACTGCTGTTGTTAGATTTTCCTAGCTTCTTTTGGAATTCCCATGTAACTTTTAAGTATGCCAGGCAGTCCTTTTCCTAAGAGCATCCTCCTTACCAGATAACCCAGAAGGAGTTGTCCTAGCAGACCAGAGCATTGGCACCATCAGATGCTTCATCTGAGGTGAACCTGGAATAGACTTTGGTTTTTGTTTGTTTTTTTTTGGGGAGGGGGAGGGTGTTGTTTTCTTTTGTTTTGTTTTTTGAGAGAGACCAGAGGAAGCTGTTGGGCATCAGGGAGCAGGAATCTAAGAAAAAAAAAAAAAAAGGTCAGGAAGAACCTAGGGGTAAGACGGGAATAAAGACACAGACCTATTACAGAATGGACTTGAGGATACGGGGAGGGGGAAGGGTAAGCTGGGACAAAGTGAGAGAGTGGCATGGACATATATACACTACCAAACGTAAAATAGATAGCTAGTGGGAAGCAGCCGCATAGCACAGGGAGATCAGCTCGGTGCTTTGTGACCGCCTAGAGGGGTGGGATAGGGAGGGTGGGAGGGAGGGAGACACAAGAGGGAAGAGATATGGGAACATATGTATATGTATAACTGATTCACTTTGTTATAAAGCAGAAAATAACACACCATTGTAAAGCAATTATACTCCAATAAAGATGTTAAAAAAAAAGAAAAAAAAGAAACTTGGGCTGCTTCCTACCAGATTATCTATTATCAGCATTGAAGAGGGTGTGAAATTGATTAGCACTGACGGAGAGTAATGGCTGCAGCCACTCTCGCCAGCGTTCACGGTGCTTCTGTGTGCACAGGCGCAGGGCCCCGCCATTCCCTGACAAACACCTGTCTCCTTGATGCCAAGGCTGTTTTGCTGGGCACTGGCAAACGTTCCAACGCTATTAGTGCTCAGCAGCCTCAGTGTTGCTGGGAGAGTCGTGGCGGGGTGCGGGGGGGAGGGACGTGTTTGTGAGCAGCGCTCTCTGCCAGCACTCAGGCTCATCCTGCCAGATGAAGCCGCCTCACAGGTATGAAGTGACCTGGAACAAACCACCTCATTTCGTCTCTCCTTCATGCAGCCTACTCTCTTAAGTCTCTCTTAAATGATTTGTTGCCTCACCCCACCCCACCCCCGTTAAACTTGGATGTCCTACACCTACTGGGAATTCAGCAAATATTTGTTGACCTGAATTGAATACTTTTTTCTCAGGCATTTGATAACGTTGACTGTCATATCCATAATGAATAAATATCTCATATACTCTGCCAAGTCTGCAACAAAAAACACCTTAAATAACAGGGTCAGGTATTGACCAAGAGAAGGGGGATCAAGTATTGACATTTTTAGTGTCTCGGAGCCACCATCTTCCCTGCAAACTCCAGATTCCCACGGGCGCGGTGCAAGTGTCCATGGTTTGCAGCTGACCAAAATTCACTGAAAAGAATCCAGTCATTTGGCAGATGACAGGCACCTGCTCTGTGCAAGGCAGTAAGCTAGGCACTGGCTGGGGTGAACACAGGTGGAAGTGTCAAAAGAAGAATGGGCCCCAGGAGTACTGCTGCTGCTGCTGAGGGCTGGAAGAATCCAAGGAGCAGGGGGGAAGCCATCTGCACCTCGAGTCACCCCTGACAGTTTTGTGGATGAGGCAGAATTCAAGCTGAACCTTAAAAGGAGGAGACATATAAGCCATTTCCAGACTAGAGACGAACAGGAGCAAAGGAGGGGCAGTGGGAAGCCAAGTTAAGTTTTGGGGCAAGTGATAAGTTATACTCCAGGGCAGAAGGTGTGAGGGGGGCGCATGGGCTTTAGAGCCAGGCTTCTTCTGGTTCTCCAACTGCGGACAAATAGCCTAACTTCGCCAGCTTTATTTTCTTCCTTTCTGGTGTTTTGTTTTTGAGGTATACGTCCCAACCTGTGGGTCTGTGAGGAATTACATATTTAGGAATTTGGTGACATAGCTATAACACACGTGAAAGCTGCTTCCACAGGTCCCGGCCTGTAGAGGTGGCCAGAGAACCTTTAGTTTTCTTTTCTCTGTGAGCACTGTTTCTACCACCACCTCTCTGCACACATGATTTTCTTCCTTCCCTAATGCTGCAAGATTTTGTGTGATCTGAGTCCCCTCTACTTCTCCCACTTCCTCTCCTGCTGCTGTGCGTTAACTTCCAGCTGTATAGCCTTTGCATTTGCTTCTCCCCCTGTCCTGCCTCTTCTCACGCTGGTGCCTCCTTCTACTTTCAGGTCTCAGCCTAAAGGTCACCCCCTCAGAGAGCTTTTCAGTGACACCCGTATGTAAAGTAGTGTCCCCATGCCAGTGCTTCTTCGTAACCTGTAATTATTTTATATGTTTGTTTACTCTCTGTCTCTACGACTCTAATCTCTTGTTCATCATATTCTTAGGACCTACATAGTGATTAACATGCAGTAAATGAAGGACAGCTACTCATGAAATAAAATTAATATTTGTCCATGGGTATTAAGGAAGATAGAGGATCCTGAGTTTTCTACATTACATCTAAACTCTCATTTTAACCCTAATTTTTGTTTTCTCTGAATAGCCCCATCATCAAAAAAATATTTTTTACAACTGTGTAAATTCTGTGGCATACCTGTAGCTATATTAAACACAGAAAGATACTCCTATTTAGAAGAGTCTACAGGACAAACTGATAATTGTATACCTACTCAGTTCAAGTCGCATTACCTACAATAATCTGTAACTAGGAAAGAGTTTCACGTCTTGGGCAGTCGCCCAATGCTTTCAGTTATATTCAGTGTCCATGTGACTTCAGGGCCACAGTGTATCTGAACATACCCTTGGGCTTCCTGGTTAACCTTTTAAAGGTCATGTAATTCTTAAGACTCTTCTAGTGAGCAGCAGTTCTCTGTGATCTATAAATACCCAGGGTGCTTGTCTCAGCAGATTTCACCTGACTCCCCAAGCAAAAAAAAGCCCAGAAAATGCCAAGGTCCCTGTTGTTGGGAAGATATCCTGACTTCTCATGGGTTCCTTCTGGCTTCTGTTGGTTAAATGTACAGAAATGCCAGGCTTCTGAGTGTCAGAAGTAAGACATAATTATATAGATACTGGCAGGGATTTTAAAAGAAGGAGGAGAGCCTTGAAGAGAGGTTTTCCTTTTTTTAGTTCCTAGGAAAATTATTCTCAGCACGTTTATTCAATAAAGTGTTCTCGCCACATACTTTGCACCATAATGACTTACAAATTGTATGCTAATTTTGCCACAGTTAAATCATCCCAGGCTTTATCCTGGAAAGAGGAAGAGGGACTCCTTGTAATGAAACAGTATCCACAGGCCGTGATGTCTGAAACAGACTTTGACTATTTCCTTAGCATTTGAAACTCATTTAAGGATTTGTACAAAGGGGGTAAAGCGCAGGAATGAATGAGTGGGATTGGTGATCGTAAAGCACTGGTAGGTGTGTAGACAGTGGAAGTGTGAGACTGCTGTCAAGTCTGCTAAATGCTGGAATCTCCTGGGCAAGCCTAAGAAAAGGGAGTCCTGCTGAGAGTTCCTCTCAGCTGTTCTTGAAACAGTGGTTCCCAAACTTCTCGGTCTATGAACTTGGTAGAACACAGCTGACAGTCAGTAGAAGCCAGAGGTGTGGGGCAGGGGATGCTGTGGTGTTTTTCCCTGTCCTGCTTGCCTCTTTCCTAGATGCAGATTTAGCCATATGCCCCTTCACCCGCTCTCTCCTGCCTCCCTGCCCGTGCCCTGCCCGATCACAGTCATCCTTCCTACCATTGGAGGAGAAGTTCTGGCCCCCCACCTCTGACTCTTACCTTGCAGTGCAGCCTTGAGCACTCCGTTTTGCTTTTCTCATCCTCTCTGTCCTCTCTCAGTGGGGTCCACAGTCTCCCAACTTCACAGAAGCCCTGGTTCTCTCAAGGCTGGCTTATATGTTGTGAAAATTCAGATGAATAGTCTAATAGTCTAGTTGTTTGTTTATTTTTAGTGAATTTGGAAATGGATGGCCTACCTGTGATGGAGGCATCATGGTACCATAGAAGGAACATGAACCCAGGGGTCATACAGCCAAAGGTTAAATCCCAGCTCTGCCACACATAAATTCTGTTCTTTGGGGAAATGCCTTGCCCTGTGTGTGTATGTGTATTAGTTTTCATGATAGTTTTATTAGAGGGTCATTTTGAAGATTAATGAGATTGTTTGTAAAAACCTGGCACATGCTCATGTGTTAAGGCTGTGGCCTAACACATAGTTTTCCCTTTGTGGGCAAACTCTGGCCTGATATCCTTGGATTCTTATTAGAACTGCTATCAGTTAGCTGTATATTCTCAAAAAAAAAAAAATCCCTTTTACTAATTCTCCAGCCTCTGTTTCCCCTGCTGAAAGTGACCTGCAGTCCTAGGATCCTTCTCTAACAGTCTGCCCTATTTCAGAAGCTCTTGGAGGAAGATTCTGTTTTGCTGTTGCTTGTGCCTCCCCCAACTCCACATACCTATCTCTCCCTTTGCTTTGGAAGAAAAAAGGAAATTGGCCTTTTCTCAATGGTGGGGCAATTCCTGCCCATGACTACAGACAGTAACTGTGACCCCTGCTGGGTTTCTGAGTCATGTCCTCTCTTATTAAGAAAAGAGGGATTCCTGTTGGCTTCATAGCAGCTTCTTTTATGACTGTCTCCTTCCATCAGCGAGGGGCAGCTCGCTGCCTGTCAGGGGCAGATTAGGAGTAGCATCCACACGCTCATTTGGAGGCTTGCGACTTGCCTGCGGAGAGAGAGAGAGGCACCTGGAAAGGTAGTGATTTGGTAGTGCTCCCGAAGACAGATGAACATTTAAAGTGAGGATGTGGCTGGAGGAGGGTTAGAACACACACACACACCGCCCTGCAGAAATGGCACCTTGATGCCACACGTACCACCTCCTTGTGTGTCTTTGGAGACGAAGCTGTTTATTTTAGCAGCCCCCAAACGGGCTTATGCTGCTGTGAATTGCAATCTGTTCTATTTAATGAGCTATTCACTGAATTACCATCTAAGTTTTTTATTCTAGCCCTCTCTTATGGAATGAACAAAATAAAACCTTTCAGAGTGTCTTTTTTTTTTTTGGTTTAACTCTCCCAAGTTGCATGTGGAATTTGCTGGTCTAGCTATAGATTCCCACCCCCCTCTTTTTTTTTTTTAAAGTTTCTTCAATTTATAAGGAAAAGACAGGCAAAGGAGCCAGATGACCTTACATTTAATGCTGCTGGTTTGCAGTAGTTCCCAGATATGGCATAAAGAACTCATATGCTCATATGCTAATACCAGAAAAAGTCTATAAAACAAAGACTTTTTCCTTCTTTGAACTATGGAAGTGCTCACAGGCTTGGAGCCAGACGTGTGTGGGTTTTTATCCTGTCTCTAGCACTTGACTCAGCTCTGAGCGTTGTGACCTTTGGAGAGTTCTCCAACTCTTCTAAGCCTCAGTTTCTCATTTGAAAGTGAAAATAGTAATGATTCTTACCTCTTGGGGTTTAAGGAAAAATGAGAAATCCATGAAAGTGCTTATTAGCACAGTGCCTGGCAGACAGTAAGGACTCAGGAAATTGTGCTGTTATTATTCAATTTTTGCTGCCCATCCCTTGTCAGACTGAAAGGACTAACAGAAAAAGGTTTTGGAGTAGGAAACCATGTTCCAGTCAAGTCTCTAACCGAAACTCAGTGACAGTCATTTGGCATCTATCTCAATTTTTCCATCTGTGAGATCTGAAAATGGTGTTTGCTGTACATACCCAACACCAGGCATATACAACAAGGGAGGTTCATGCAGATCCGCAGCTTTGAAAAGTAAAAAATGCTGTGTGTGGATGTTCAGTTGTCATTGCTTCACAGAGAAAACGGTCACCTTCACTCTTCTCAAATGTGAGAGTTGAATGAATTAATTTGTGGAAGACATCCTTTAAATCTTAACTCTCTTGTATTTGAAATTGTCGTATTTCAAATACAATTCAATGTATATATAGATTTTCACTTTGAAATTTTGTAAAATACGATATCTTTACAATACTTAAGGAGGTTACTGATTTTTTGGAATTTCTCCTTAATCTCTATTAATCATATTCCCATTTTCTTTTACATCTTTATTGGAGTATAATTGCTTTACAATGGTGTGTTATTTTCTGCTTTATAACAAAGTGAATCAGTTATACATATACATATGTTCCCATATCTCTTCCCTCTTGCATCTCCCTTCCTCCCACCCTCCCTGTCCCACCCCTCTAGGCGGTCACAAAGCACCGAGCTGATCTCCCTGTGCTATGCGGCTTCTTCCCACTAGCTATCTATTTTACGTTTGGTAGTGTATATATGTCCATGCCACTCTCTCACTTTGTCACAGCTTACCCTTCCCCCTCCCCGTATCCTCAAGTCCATTCTTGTGGACTGTGTCTTTATTCTTGTGGTCTGTGTCTTTATTCCTGTCTTACCCCTGGGTTCTTCATGACATTTTTTTCCTTAAATTCCGTATATATGTGTTAGCATACGGTATTTCTCTTTCTGACTTACTTCACTCTGTATGACAGACTCTAGGTCCATCCACCTCGTTACAAATAGCTCAATTTCATTTATTTTTATGGCTGAGTAATATTCCATTGTATATATGTGCCACATCTTCTTTATCTATTCATCCGATGATGGACACTTAGGTTGTTTCCATCTCCGGGCTATTGTAAATAGAGCTGCAATGAACATTTTGGTACATGACTCTTTTTGAATTATGGTTTTCTCAGGGTATATGCCCAGTAGTGGGATTGCTGGGTCATATGGTAGTTCTATTTGTAGTTTTTTAAGGAACCTCCATACTGTTCTCTATAGTGGCTGTATCAATTTACATTCCCACCAACAGTGCAGGAGTGTTCCCTTTTCTCCACACCCTCTCCAGCATTTATTGTTGCTAGATTTTTTGCTTATGGCCATTCTGACTGGTGTGAGATGGTATCTCACTGTAGTTTTGATTTGCATTTCTCTAATGATTAATGATGTTGAGCATTCTTCCATGTGTTTGTTGGCAACCTGTATATCTTCTTTGGAGAAATGTCTATTTAGGTCTTCTGCCCATTTTTGGATTGGGTTGTTTGTTTTTTTGTTATTGAGCTGCATGAGCTGCTTGTAAATTTTGGAGATTAATCCTTTGTCAGTTGCTTCATTTGCAAATATTTTCTCCCATTCTGAGGGTTGTCTTTTGGTCTTGTTTATGGTTTCCTTTGCTGTGCAAAAGCTTTGAAGTTTCATTAGGTACCGTTTGTTTATTTTTGGTTTTATTTCCATTTCTCTAGGAGGTGGGTCAAAAAGGATCTTGCTGTGATTTATGTCATAGAGTGTTCTGCCTATGTTTTCCTCTAAGAGTTTGATAGTTTCTGGCTTTACATTTAGGTCTCTAATCCATTTTGAGCTTATTTTTGTGTATGGTGTTAAGGAGTGATCTAATCTCATACTTTTATATGTACCTGTCCAGTTTTCCCAGCATCACTTATTGAAGAGGCTGTCCTTTCTCCACTGTACATTCCTGCCTCCTTTATCAAAGATAAGGTGACCATATGTGCGTGGGTTTATCTCTGGCCTTTCTATCCTGTTCCATTGATCTATATTTCTATTTTTGTGCCAGTACCATACTGTCTTGATTACTGTAGCTTTGTAGTATAGTCTGAGGTCAGGGAGCCTGATTCCTCCAGCTCCATTTTTCGTTCTCAAGATTGCTTTGGCTACTCGGGGTCTTTTGTGTTTCCATACAAATTGTGAAATTTTTTGTTCTAGTTCTGTGAAAAATGCCAGTGGTAGTTTGATAGGGATTGCATTGAATCTGTAGATTGCTTTGGGTAGTAGAGTCATTTTCACAATGTTGATTCTTCCAATCCAAGAACATGGTATATCTCTCCATCTATTTGTATCATCTTTAATTTCTTTCATCAGTGTCTTATAATTTTCTGCATAGAGGCCTTTTGTCTCCTTAGGTAGGTTTATTCCTAGATATTTTAGTCTTTTTGTTGCAGTGGTAAATGGGAGTGTTTTCTTGATTTCACTTTCAGATTTTTCATCATTAGTGTATAGGAATGCCAGAGATTTCTGTGCATTAATTTTGTATCCTGCTACTTTACCAAATTCATTGGTTAGCTCTAGTAGTTTTCTGGTAGCATCTTTAGGATTCTCTATGTATAGTATCATGTCATCTGCAAACAGTGACAGCTTTACTTCTTTTCCGATTTGGATTCCTTTTATTTCCTTTTCTTCTCTGATTGCTGTGGCTAAAACTTCCAAAACTATTTTGAATAAGAGTGGTGAGAGTGGGCAACCTTGTCTTGTTCCTGATCTTAGTGGAAATGGTTTCAGTTTTTCACCATTGAGGATGATGTTGGCTGTGGGTTTGTCATATATGGCCTTTATTATGTTGAGGAAAGTTCCCTCTATGCCTACTTTCTGGAGGGTTTTTATCATAAATTGGTGTTGAATTTTCTCGAAAGCTTTCTCTGCATCTATTGAGATGATCATATGGTTTTTCTCCTTCAATTTGTTAATATGGTGTATCATGTTGATTGATTTGCGTATATCGAAGAATCCTTGCATTCCTGGAATAAACCCCACTTGATCATGGTGTATGATCCTTTTAATGTGCTGTTGGATTCTGTTTGCTAGTATTTTGTTGAGGATTTTTGCATCTGTGTTCATCAGTGAACATCCTTGTTCATCTTTGTGACATCCTTGTCTGGTTTTGGTATCAGGGTGATGGTGGCCTCGTAGAATGAGTTTGGGAGTGTTCCTCCCTCTGCTATATTTTGGAAGAGTTTGAGAAGGACAGGTGTTAGCTCTTCTCTAAATGTTTGATAGAATTCGCCTGTGAAGCCATTCGGGCCTGGCCTTTTGTTTGTTGGAAGATTTTAAATCACAGTTTCAATTTCAGTGCTTGTGATTCATCTGTTCATATTTTCTATTTCTTCCTGATTCAGTCTTGGCAGGTTGTGCATTTGTAAGAATTTGTCCATTTCTTCCAGGTTTTCCATTTTATTGGCATAGAGTTGCTTGTAGTAATCTCTCATGATCTTTTGTATTTCTGCAGTGTCAGTTGTTACTTCTTTTTCATTTCTAATTCTATTGATTTGAGTCTACTGCCTTTTTTTCTTGATGAGTCTGGCTAATGGTTTATCAATTTTGTTTATCTTCTCAAAGAACCAGCTTTTAGTTTTATTGATCTTTGCTATCGTTTCCTTCATTTCTTTTTCATTTATTTCTGATCTGATTTTTATGATTTCTTTCCTTCTCCTAACTTCGGGGGGTTTTTGTTCTTCTTTCTCTAATTGCTTTAGGTGCAAGGTTAGGTTGTTTATTCGAGATGTTTCCTGTTTCTTAAGGTAGGATTGTATTGCTATAAACTTCCCTCTTAGAACTGCTTTTGCTGCATCCCATAGGTTTTGGGTCGTCGTGTCTCCATTGTCATTTGTTTCTAGGTATTTTTTGATTTCCTCTTTGATTTCTTCAGGGATCACTTTGTTATTAAGTAGTGTATTGTTTAGCTTCCATGTGTTTGTATTTTTTACAGATCTTTTCCCGTAGTTGATATCTAGTCTCATAGCATTGTGGTCGGAAAAGATACTTGATACAATTTCAATTTTCTTAAATTTACCAAGGCTTGATTTGTCACCTAAGATATGATCTATCCTGGAGAATGTTCCATGAGCACTTGAGAAAAATGTGTATTCTGTTGTTTTTGGATGGAATTTCCTATAAATATCAATTAAGTCCATCTTGTTTAATGTATCATTTAAAGCTTGTGTTTCCTTATTTATTTTCATTTTGGATGATCTGTCCATTGGTGAAAGTGGGGTGTTAAAGTCCCCTACTATGAATGTGTTACTGTCGATTTCCCCTTTTATGGCTGTTAGTATTTGCCTTATGTATTGAGGTGCTCCTATGTTGGGTGCATAAATATTTACAATTGTTATATCTTCTTCTTGGATCAATCCATTGATCATTATGTAGTGTCCTTCTTTGTCTCTTCTAATAGTCTTTATTTTAAAGCCTATTTTGTCTGATATGAGAATTGCTACTCCAGCTTTCTTTTGGTTTCCATTTGCATGGAATATCTTTTTCCATCCCCTCACTTTCAGTCTGTATGTGTCTCTAGGTCTGAAGTGGGTCTCTTGTAGACAGCATATATATGGGTCTTGTTTTTGTATCCATTCAGCCAGTCTGTGTCTTTTGGTGGGAGCATTTAATCCATTTACGTTTAAGGTAATTATCGATATGGATGTTCCTATTCCCATTTTCTTAATTGTTTTGGGTTTGTTATTGTAGGTCTTTTCCTTCTCTTGTGTTTCTTGCCTAGAGAAGATCCTTTAGCATTTGTTGTAAAGCTGGTTTGATGGTGCTGAACTCTCTCAGCTTTTGCTTGTCTGTAAAGGTTTTAATTTCTCCATCAAATCTGAATGAGATCCTTGCTGGGTAGAGTAATCTTGGTTGTAGGTTCTTCTCCTTCATCACTTTAAATATGTCCTGCCAGTCCCTTCTGGCTTGCAGAGTTTCTGCCGAAAGATCAGGTGTTAACCTTATGGGGATTCCCTTGTGTGTTATTTGTTGTTTTTCCCTTGCTGCTTTTAATATGTTTTCTTTGTATTTAATTTTTGACAGTTTGATTAATATGTGTCTTGGCATGTTTCTCCTTGGATTTATCCTGTATGGGACTCTCTGTGCTTCCTGGACTTGATTAACTATTTCCTTTCCCATATTAGGGAAGTTTTCAACTATAATCTCTTCAAATATTTTCTCAGTCCCTTTCTTTTTCTCTTCTTCTTCTGGAACCCCTATAATTCGAATGTTGGTGTGTTTAATGTTGTCCCAGAGATCTCTGAGACTGTCCTCAGTTCTTTTCATTCTTTTTTCTTTATTCTGCTCTGCAGTAGTTATTTCCACTATTTTATCTTCCAGGTCACTTATCCGTTCTTCTGCCTCAGTTATTCTGCTATTGATCCCATCTAGAGTATTTTTAATTTCATTTATTGTGTTGTTCATCGTTGCTTGTTTCATCTTTAGTTCTTCTAGGTCCTTGTTAAATGTTTCTTGTATTTTCTCCATTCTATTTCCAAGATTTTGGATCATCTTTACTATCATTATTCTGAATTCTTTTTCAGGTACACTGCCTATTTCCTCTTCATTTGTTAGGTGTGGTGCGTTTTTATCTTACTCCTTCATCTGCTGTGTGTTTTTCTGTCTTCTCATTTTGCTTATCTTACTGTGTTTGGGGTCTCCTTTTTGCAGGCTACAGGTTGGTAGTTCCCATTGTTTTTGGTGTCTGTCCCCAGTGGCTAAAGTTGGTTCAGTGGGTTGTGTAGGCTTCCTGGTGGAGGGGACTAGTGCCTGTGTTCTGGTGGATGAGGCTGCATCTTGTCTTTCTGGTGTGCGGTCCACGTCTGGTGGTGTTTTTTGGTGTGTCTGTGGACTTATTATGATTTTAGGCAGCCCCTCTGCTAATTGGTGGGGTTGTGTTCCTGTTTTGCTAGTTGTTTGTCATATTGTGTCCAGCACTGTAGCTTGCTTGTTGTTGAGTGAAGCTGGGTGTTGGTGTTGAGATGGAGATCTCTAGGAGATTTTCGCCGTTTGATATTACGTGGAGCTGGCAGGTCTCTTGTGGACCAGTGTCCTGAAGTTGGCTCTCCCACCTCAGAGGCACAGCACTGACTCCTGGCTGCAGCACCAAGAGCCTTTCATCCACACGGCTCAGAATAAAAGGGAGAAAAAGTAGAAAGAAAGAAAGAAAGAGGATAAAATAAAGTAAGGTAAAATAAAATAAAGTTATTAAAATAAAAAAAAATTTTTAAGAGAAAAATTTTTGTTTAAAGTAAAAAAAAAAAAAAAAAGCAGACAGACAGACCCCTAGGACAAATGGTGAAAGCAAAGCTATACAGACAAAATCTCACACAGAAGCATACACAATACACACTGACAAAAAGAGGAAAAGGGGAAAAAATAATATATCTTGCTCCCAAAATCCACCTCCTCCATTTGGGATGATTCCTTGTCTATTCATGTATTCCACAGATGAAGGGTACATCAAGTTGATTGTGGAGCTTTAATCCGCTGCTTCTGAGGCTGCTGGGAGAAATTTCCCTTTCTCTTCTTTGTTCGCACAGCTACCGGGGTTCAGCTTTGGATTTGGCCCCACCTCTGCGTGTAGGTCGCTGGAGGGCATCTGTTCTTCGGTCAGACAGGACGGGGTTAAAGGAGCAGCTGATTCCGGGGCTCTGGCTCACTCAGGCGCGGGGGAGGGAGGGGTACGGAGTGCGGGGCGAGCCTGCGGCGACAGAGGCCGGCATGACGTTGCACCAGCCTGAGGTGAATTCCCGGGAAAGTTGTCCTTGGATCCCGGGACCTTGGCAGTGGCGGGCTGCATAGGCTCCCCGGAAGCGGGGTGTGGATAGTGACCTGCGCTCGCACACAGGCTTCTTGGTGGCAGCAGCAGCCGCCTTAGCATCTCCTGCCCGTCTCTGGGGTCCGCGCTGATAACCGCGGCTCGAGCCCGTCTCTGGAGCTCCTTTAAGCAGCGCTCATAATCCCCTCTCCTCGCGCACCAGGAAACAGAGAGGGAAGAAAAAGTCTCTTGCCTCTTCGGCAGGTCCAGACTTTTTCCCGGACTCCCTCCCGGCTAGCCGTGGTGCACTAACCCCTTCAGGCTGTGTTCACGCGCCAGTCCTCTCCCTGCGCTCTGACCCCGATCTACCGAAGCCCGAGCCTCAGCTCCCAGCCCCGCCTGCCCCGGCGGGTGAGCAGACAAGCCTCTCGGGCTGGTGAGTGCCGGTCGGCACCGATCCTCTGTGCGGGAATCTCTCCATTTTGCCCTCTGCACCCCTGTGGCTGCGCTCTCCTCCGCAGCGCCGAAGTTCCTCCCCTCCGCCACCCGCAGTCTCCGCCCGCGAAGGGGCTTCTAGTGTGTGGAAACCTTTCCTCCTTCACGGCTCCCTCCCACTGGTGCAGGTCCCGTCCCTATTCTTTTGTCTCTGTTTATTCTTTTTTGTTTTGCCCTATCCAGGTACGTGAGGAGTTTCTTGCCTTTTGGGAGGTCTGAGGTCTTCTGCCCGCGTTCAGTAGGTGTTCTGTAGGAGTTGTTCCACGTGTAGATGTATTTCTGATGTATCTGTGGGGAGGAAGGTGATCTCCACGTCTTACTCTTCCGCCATCTTCCCAATCCTCTCCCATATTCCCATTTTAAGAGCACTTGATTTGCCTGCCCAAATTGTTTTAAAATAGCCTGTCTAATATAATAGCAGATCCAGGGGTTGTCTCTTTCTTATAGGGAAGTTTAATTTATTGATGAGAGGACGAGCTAATTGTCAGTACTAAACATGTCCTGTTGAGGTGACAGTTTGTGTCTTCTACTTGAGGCATGTCTCCCAGTGGCTCTTCTGACTGTCTAGGAGCACTGTCAGTCAACAGCTCCCGTCTGTCCATTTACCCATATGCAGGCAGAAACTCACTGCATCTGGTTATGAAGGTGCTTCAGTCCTAGATTTGCCACAGGTTATCAAAGCTAAAAGGAACCTTCAAGAAGGCCTGATCAGGGAAGACAGAGGTCAGCCCCCCTACACTCTCCAACCTGTGATTGGTGTAAACAGTGCTGACTGATTGCAGTGTTCTTCCTCTACTAAGCTCCAACTTGGCTGCACAACGCTTTTCCAATATGGTCATCTACAGCCATGACAGTGAAGTAGAGTTGGCACTCAGGAACCCTATTTCCCTTCCCTGATCCAGCTTAGGCTTCTAATTTCCAAGCAAAGAAGGCAAGGCCAAGAAAAATTAAATGACTTGCCTACAGACACTAGTAAGTTAGTATTAGAGTTGGGATCTGATCCCATTTGCTTAGTTCTTTAAGATGTCTAGGTCTTCCTCACACACAGAAATCCAAAGAACCATATCAAGTCCTTATCTCAAGATCAAATTTTTATCTAGTGTCTTAGAAACGGAGAAAAAGAGCCAAAAATGCATTAATCCATTTATAAGAAGTTGACTCTGTTCACACATTGTGAGACGGGTGGATAATAAAGGTGACATACCATCCTACTTCTTTCTAAAACAGACCAGAACTTGAGAAGCCTAAAAGAACTGTACGCAAACTTCCTTATTTTCCATCAGAATAATACATAATCACCCTGCTTTTTTAAATTTCCCTTTAAACATGGAGTAAACATTTGTGCTCAGCTTCCGTGAATCCACTCAGCAGTAAATATTCCATGCCACAGAGTTGTAACAGGCTAGATTAGGGACTGTCCTGACAGCAGTCACCTTCTCTGTGTGCTGGTTTCTGTGATGCTTCTAAATCTGTCAGGGCACAAACTTTGTCTTAGAAGCCAGTCTGTGTTTCATCTTTGTGCCTGTTCAGTGCGGTGATGGTGATGCCTCTCTTGGAGATGAACTGTAATCATATCTCAGATCTACATTGGAAAATTTCACTTTCAAATCATGTGGCCTTGTGTCTAAAAGTAGAATGTCGAATTGAACGTTGTTAGAGTCTTGAAGTTCTGAGGAAAGAGGAAAAAATAGAATTTGTCAATGTTCTCTTGGGTCCAATCCTTTCCACATGACAGTATTTAGAGAAATGGGAAGGTACATTATGTCTGGTTAAAAGAAGATCAGATTGTGGGGAAGAGTATGAAAAAGAAAAAATCGCCAGGGGCATTTCTGATGTAATTGGAGAAATTTAATTTTGCTAAACTCTATTTCTTAAGCCTTTCTGTTATTTAGTATCTTCCTTTGTTCTCCAAACAGCTCTAAAACGTATACCTACACAACCATGGTAGTAGGAAAAGAGCACATTCTTGGATTTGAATCCCAGTTCTCCTACCCACTAGCCTTAGGCAGGTTGCTCTGCCTGAGTCAGTTTCCTCATCTGAAATGGGGGTAACAATCCCTACCGCGTAATATTTGTGAGAAGTAAAGGAATCAGTATAGGTAAAGCACTTGGCACTATAATAAGCCCCCAGTAAACATCAGCTGCTCCTCCAAGGTGGGTAGATGGTGGTAGCAATGGCTATTATTCAGACTGCGTCACACAACGCCTGGTATGTAGTAATCAATCAAAAACTATGATCTGCCGGTAGCTAGGATCTAATAAGCAAAGAAACACTCCCTTCTTTCTCTTCTTTCTCTCTCTTAATGGCAGTGATATTCCGCTCTTGTTCTCTTCCACCCTAGCCGAGTTGACCCATGCTATTGTTCCCTCTGTTTAGAATGTTCTTTCCAGCTTGTCAAATTCCTTCAGAATCCAGCTCAAATGTTAGATTTCCCTTGAACTCTCCTGACTCCTCAAAACAAACTTAGTCTGTCCTTCTCCTGGAGTCCCATGGCACTCAGTACAGTTTGAGAGGTCCTTCATAATAGCCATCACTACATTTTAAAAAGAAGTTTGTTCATATTTGTTAACCTCATTAGACTTTAATCTCCTTGATTATGTAGACTGTCTTATTTATCTTTGCCGCCCCTGGTACGTCATGTAATACCTGGCCCATAGTTAGGTGTTCAGGCAATCTTTACCAGGTAGATGAATGAATATGTTTCTCTCCAAGTTCCCATGTTTGGGAACCTCTAAGGGTTTGGTCTCTGTCCTCTCCTCTGCTCCCCTCCCCTCCCCTCCCCTCTTCTCTTCCCCATCTGATATACTTCTCACATAGGCTGATACTGTGGCCTCCGAGCTGTACACTCTGCCTGCCTCTCAACACTTTAAGCCGATGTGTCCATCATAGAGGTGTTGGCACATTCTCATTCACTTTCCTGCACAGTGTAGTCAGCAGCTCATCATATCTCACTTCTCTGGCCAGCATTCAAGCCTCCCACCAGCTAGCCCTCCAAGGCACTGTCCCTCCCCATTTCCTAATGTTTCCCCTCCTACCCCATCCACAGAAGTCTTAGCACACACAGCTCATTAATACAGCTGAACTTCTACCTGCATTTTTCCAATCCTGTTTCACAAATGCTTTTCAAGAGTCTGCTATGCAAAAAAGTACCATGCAAGGTGCTTTCTAGGGTACAAAGATGATTTAAAACTTTACAACTCTTGCTTTCAAGGAACCTACACAGGAAAGAGGCACACGTCTGAATAACTATTGCAGGACAGGGCATGGGAGGTGCCATAAAAGAGGTACAAATCCAAAACTTGGGGGGTTTGAGGATTGAAAAATCACAGCAAGTTAGAAAACACTGAGACGTTTTTAAAGCTCTCAGGAGAAGTTTTGTAAGGAGTATCACGTTTTAGACTTTAAATACATTATGATAGAGATTGGGGATTGGGAAGAGTACCAACATTACAAGCAAAAGTGAAGGGGCCAGAAAAGGGAGGGCAGGCCTGTTTGTGCTGTGTGTATGGGTCGGGGGCTAGTGAGCAGAAAGTATGAACTGCATAAGGCATTTGCATAAGGCTTCGGACCACAGGAAGGCCTTCATTCTTAAGGCATTCATCCTGCTATGTCTGCCAGTCAGGATCCTTGAAACCTTACCTAAGTCACTTCTTCCCAATGCCCTAACATCTTAACCAGCCCTGATTAGCACCCACCACTTGTAATTACTTTAAATTTGTGGGTGCACTGTATCCCTTTACTTTTTGGTCATTTTCTGTGTTACTGTGACCTTCCCGGATAGACAGTCAGCTTCTTGGTGACTAAGACCAGGGCATCCCCTTACCTCCATTTTCATTCCTTTTCTGCCTTAACTCAATGCTTAGGAAGGTGTTCTTGCCACTAGGCACTTAGCAGGGTCCAGATCTGAACACTGTGCTTCATGTTACTCATTTCCACCTCAGAGGTGAATTAGACAGGATTCCTGCCCCCGGGGAGTCCATATTCTAGTAACTGGTAATTATGAGCAACTTACTTAACCTCTGTGTGCCTTGGATTCTAATTTGTACAGTGGGATTAATAATCCCTTCCCTGCTCTCTTTAAATTTGGTAATAAGGACCATATACATAATAACACTTTAAACTCTGCAGCATTATAGAAATGTGAAGTATTAACAGCAAATGCTTTTTGCATGAGTGAAAGTCAAGAGTAATTTTCCTTCCTGGGCCCCCAGCTTCTGAACACTTAGGAGTTCTGGAGCAGGAAGTTATGATTATGAGCAAATGAGAAACTAAAGAGGCCCTTCTACTTGTAAACTCCTTGGACGTCAGTCCAGTGCTCCATGACTACCTCATGAACGTTAGCACTATTACCAGATTACCAAGGAATTTGCTACTAAACAAAGCTATGAATTAGTGGTGGTGATTTACTGAGCAGTACAAGGCCTGGCAAATCTAGAACCCTCTATTGCCTCTCAGACAGAGGCCTTTGGGAGTGAGATGAAAAGTAGCCTTGTGTAGCTGCAGGCTGGCCCCCTGGGCAAATAAAGAAGCATGTTATCTGCATCTAAATAGTCTCTGAAGGATGCTGGTTGGAGATTGATGACCACAGTGGTAAGTCCTTCGAGTTTGGGAGAGTGGAAAGCAGGGTCCCAAGGGCTTCTGTCAGTGACAGGAGCCTGAGTTGGCAGAGGGAACCATGGCCATAAAACCACTGACGGAATTAAGAAATGGATTGTCGTCATCAAAGGCATGTATTCAAGCACCTGTCTTCTTAGACCAGTCGCTAGTCGTGTAGAATGAGTCCCTCCTCCAGTTCTGACCCCTGAGAGATGACAGCCTAAAACGGAGATGTCTTTTTCCTTTCATTCACTGCCTGGATGTTTACTGAGCTGGGGATGTAAAGACAAAATTCAGTCCCCACTTTCACAGAGCTCACAGTTCACCCTCATGAAATAAAGGGAGTTATAGAAACAGGGAGCTGATGATAACTGAAATCAGTGTGAATATGACGTGCCAGAAGAGGTCGTGTCATGGAGTGACCTGCAAGGGTGCTGTCAGGAATTTTGGAAAGGAGGAGTTTTTAGCTTTAAGGCTCTGTAAGAGAGGTAGCTTAAAAATAGCGTTGGCTTGAGAGATACCCCAGAATCCCTAGGAAGGAAGGCCCTAAAGTCCCTGAGTTGGGAAGAAGAGGCCTCTTGGCAAAGGTGGTGGTAATCCACTGGATGAGGGACTTTGGAGATGGAGGGGAATGAAAATACTCTACAATGATTGTGATGGTGGTTACACAACTCTGACTATACTAATTGTATGGTATGTCAATTGTATCTCAATAAAGCTGTTTTTGTTTTTTTTAAAGAATCTACTAGAGAGGAATAGATATGGGGACAGCAAGTCTGATAGGTCTGGGGTTACAAAAGTTTAGGAAAGAGACTCGCATCACTCATTAGGACTTTGGCCTTGAGGGAGTATTGAACTTGTGGAATGAAATGGAAAGATGGGCAGCATTTTGCATCTAACAAAATGTAAGCCAAAAGGGACACACAGATTGGGTACCTGTGCCATCACCAGGATACCAAGACAGAATCGTAGAGAAAGCAGCTCTCTTCCCTAGGTTAACTTGATCTGGAAGGGAAGGAGAATTAAGTATATCTGTAGAGAGGTTATTTATGGAGGCTGGAACGAAAGAGTAAAGAATGAGTAGAAGCAGATGAATAGATTTGTGTCCCCATCAGCTTATTTTTTCAGGTTGAATATGTTGATGAGATCATTTTGGCCCTGAGTAACTGTATAGGAAAAATGGACTTTAATCTTGACTCCCTGGGCCAACAAGAGAACATAAGATACTTTAGAGTAATGGGAGAAGCAGGAGGCAAATCGAGGCAGAGTGGTTTTCTTTTGTTGTTGTAGTTGTAGTTACTACTCTTCTGTGTATTATGGGTGGACTAGAAACCTATTCTTTCCTCCTTCACTCACTGTGTGGCTTTTATTCCCAAACGTTCATTCATTTCTAGGACATGGTCCGGCGTGGAGAAATCATAGACAATGACATTGAGGATGAGTTCTACCTCCGGCGCTTGGATGCAGGGCTTTTTGTTCTCCAGCACATCTGCTACATCATGGCAGAGATCTGCAATGCCAACGTGCCCCAGGTAGGAGGGGGCTGCCCCTGGATGGGCCCTTCCTTCCCTGACTCCTTGCTTGCCACCTGCTTAGGTAGAATGGAGCGAATCACACTCTCCTTGAATTCCTTCACTCTATGTGGGCCCTCTCTTTCAGGGGGTGAGGTGAATACTTTCAATGACGTATTCTGATGTCTACCAGGGCAAATGATGCTTTTTCTTTCTCTTTCCACTCTTCCCCTTCCTTATTAGATTCGCCAGAGGGTTCACCAAATCCTAAATATGCGTGGAAGCTCCATCAAAATTGTCAGGCACATCATCAAGGGTGAGTTGCACGTTGCTTGTGTCTGGGGCTCCAGGGAAATTACGCGATGCTTTCTGTCTCTGTCAATATCCCTGGAATTTGGTGCATAACATTCTCTGCACTGAAGGCTTAAGTGTGTTGTCCAGTTCAGTGTGTGTCCAGGTCATCTTGTCAGAATACCGAAGACTAACCTAGTTATTCTCTGCCTCTAACCCTCTAGTTCCAGAATTTTAAAAACACATAACAAACAAGGAGCACTAGGTGTTGGAAATTTAAAAACAAAACAAAAAAACACCAAACAAGAAATAAACAAAAAAATCTAGTTCCAAGCTGCATGTAGTGGAAGGAAATTGCTTTCTTAGGGGAAAAAAACAAGGAACTAACAAGAACTACCTGGAATTAAGGCAGAAGGAAGTGAATCTGAGGCAGTGTGGTGCAGTAGAAAAAGCATGCCTGCTTTCCAGTGCTAGCGCTGCCCTCCGCCAGCTGTGTGAGCATGATCTAGAAGAAATTTTGCAAAGGTTCACAAGATACTTACATGACAGCATCCAGTGTAGTGCCTGGCACACAGAAAGTGCTTGGGCGAATTTCCTTCACCTACCCCAACGGGTCTCTCAAATGCTGTTGTATCTTTGGCTGGGCCTGACTCAGCTGGAGTGGCTCCCAAGGGGCCTCCAGTCGGCGAGCATGCTCTCAATCAGCTCAGTGGTGCAGTTCCACCCTCGAGCCACTTAGCACAGACTAACACACATGGCGGCTAGAAGCCTGTATTGGCTTTTATAGTACTGATAATGCCAGAGTTCAGAGAGAGAGTCGTGATGGACGTAACTGCAGGCACATCATCTCTCTCTCTCTGACCCTTGTCCTGCCCACTTCTAAGATGAGAGATTAGGCTAGATTTACTCAGAGGGTTTGCCTGTAAGTGGCTTATAACTCCTGTTACATGTGGGAGATGAAATGTGGAGATAAATGATACATACAATAAAGTGAAGAGAAGTTAAGAGCCATGGGCTCTGGGATCTGGCTCCTGAAACAGAATCCTGGCTCTGCTGTTTACTGTGATACCTTGGGCAAGGTATCCAACTGCTCTGGGACCTCATAGATTAGGTAAAAGGATTAAATGAGATGATATATGGAAAATATCTCAAGTTAATAAGTTCTTGGCAAATGTGAACTATTATGAGTATTATGAACTATTATGATGATGATTATCATTAGCAGCATTATAAGTGAGGCACGGCTAAAACCCCATGGGAAGCCTTGTGGGAATAGTAACATTGAGCTGGGTCTTAGACATTCCAAAACAAAGGAACAGTGTGAGTGAAAACATAGGACTGGAAATCACATGATCAGCACAGCCCTCCCAGGAGGGTGGGGATGGTAAATCCGTCGTGCCCATTTTGTAGATGGAGCCTTCAAGCCATTGGAATTTATTGTCTTCTCCCTCAGAAAGAGGAAAGGGGGAACTTGTTCATGAGCCTGGCCTAGCATCTTCCACAGTGGCACCATGGGTGCTCCCTCTTTCTCAGTGTCACATTCACATGAGTTACTGCTCAGGGTGTCATGCCACCTCCTCCCTAATGCAGCTGTGGTGATTTGCAACCCCAGCCTTTAAATGGCATTTACTTTCAACGCCCACGTGTTCAATTGGAACTTTTTATTACTCTCAGCTCTACTCTCCTGCATTTAGGCTTCTCCCTGCACCTCCATTCCTGTGATCAAAACAGTGATCTGAGAAAGGAAAAGTGTTTTTAACAGGTGCTGACACGTAGTAGGTGGATGCTTTTCTTTCAGAGATCCTAACACATATACCTGAGGTTATTCAGGATTTCCAGTTGCTGTGAGCCAGCCTCTGTCTCCCTCAGATCCCAGTTTATTCCCCAAGTGCCTGTTAAAGCACTGGGTGCATACTGGGTGCTGAATAGACATTTGTTGATTGTCTGGGCAGGTGAGCAGGTGAGCAGCCTGCACAGATGCTGTGTTCATTCCCACCACTCTTGTTCCTCTCCCCTGTTGCTTTCTTTTCCCGCTCTGTCCAGACTCTCAGATCCCTCCTCCCAGACCCAGGTCCGGCCCTTCAGCTCTCTCGCCATCACCCTTCACAGCCAATCCATTAGTAAAGCTGCCACGTCTGCCTCCAGTCTCCATCCTGAATCAATCCACTTCTCTCCATGTATTATTTCCCATCATAGCACCCAGTTTATTTCCTTCCTAGCCCTTATCACAGTCTGTAATTACTTTTATTTATGTCTTTGTTTCCTTGATTTGTGTGTCTCATACATTAAAGTGTAAGCTCCGTGACGTAGGGACATTGGCTCGTTCTCCGTGTCTCCTCAGCACCTAGAGCAATGCCAGGCACATAATGGACACCCGGTGAATATTTTAAACATTGTTGAATTAAACCCTACCCTTGCATGAATTTAAATTGGCAAACGTTTACTGCGACTCTCCTCAGGGCTCGGCACAGTGCTAATACTGTGCTACTAAGGTGTCACACAGCACCTGCCCTCATGGAGCTTATAGTCTTCTGGGGAACATAGACGTAGAAATGACCAACCATAATCAAGCTAAGTGAAATACACACTCCAACAACTACTCAGCTGGCATTGCTGGGTGCCAAGCTCTGTATCCAGTACTAGAGATACAAGGAAGAATAAATAAGCAAGATCCCTATTCTTGAGGGTTCATGGTCTAGCTGGGAGAGATACTCGAAACTAACTATGATGTGCTAGGTGCTGTGTTAAAGTTGTGAACAGCGTTAAGGGACTGATAAGGGGGCAGTAATGGAGGCACAGGCCATACCAAGGAATCCCAGGGGAGGAGAGGCTGGTCCCAGGACTGGGAATGGTGTCCCAGAGGGAAAGGCACGTCCCAGGCAGAAGGAGCAAACATCCAACACAGGACATCAGTGGCCTTCATACGGACTCTGCCACATCAGTGGAGGCCAAGCAGGGGTGAGGGAGGCTGGAGCATTGGGTGGGGTTGGGAGTATTGCTGGGCAAGTCTCTCGAGTTCTGTTGGGTACACGGTGAGTTTGGGTTACGGGTAGCGCCTGCATCCCTTTGTTGGCCAGCAGAGAGTAGACATTCTCATTGGGGCGGGAGAGGTGCTTGTTTGGACAATTTGAAGTCAGTAGTATGGAGATGATATTTAAAGCCAGGAGATTAGATGTCATTGCCCAGGTCAAAGAAGTCCTCACAGGACGCTGACCACTGAAAACAAACAGAAGAAAGTGTTCTCTCCAGATGGAAGGTTAAGGTTATAATAAAGGGCTCTCGCTGGCCCCAGGAAGCCCATCTGCCTGCGGCGCTGGGCGGTGGAGCTGTGCCACAGGCTGCCTCTCAGCAGCCCCTGAAAGTGGTGCAATGAGCAAGCTCCGAGCAGTGCTGGGGTTGCAAAGGGGTGAGGCTACCGCAGGGCTGGATAGGGGTGGCATCTGGGCTCTGTTCAGGCCCACCTCTTAAAAGCCTTCACGCCCTCCCCCTCCTGCCTCCACCCTTCATTCCATCACAATGCACGAAAAAACAAAGCCTCACAAAGAAAGCCAGCTCATCGGTCTGTCCTCTTTGATTTTAATTTTGTTTTTCAGTTTGGGTTGCTTCCTTTTTTTTTTTTTAACGTGCTAATTAGATGCAAGCTTCTTTCTTTGATTTTATGTCCTATATATTTCCTAAGTTTTGCTGGCAGGATGACAGCTGATGTATCCCTTGAGGTCTCAGGAAAACGCTGATGAGGCAAGCCCAGCAGGGGACTCTTCCCGTTATATTTCAGTCCCCTTTCTCACGATCTTCCTCCCTCCTTTTCTGTTGGGGGTGCCAAGAGAGCTGGGGAAAATTGATGGCTCACTAAAGTCCCTTGGTTTGCAGACTGCTTACTCAGTGCTCCCAAAGTCCAGCTTTCCCTGAACTGGCAGCAGCTCTGGCCTAAGGCCTCTGGTGCCCGCCTAGGGGACGGTGGTCTCTGTGCCAGAGAAGGACCACGCGCTCTGAAAGGGCAGTGACAGTCGTCCTGGCTTTTACCTTCTGGTGCCTGGCCCATGCCTGGCACAGAGAAGGGGCTCAGCTAATGCTTATTGAGGGTACTGCTGAGGTGGTGCTTCAGCCTTCTTTGTGCTGTTCCAGAAATCCGGGACCAGTAGGTAGAGTGGTCTCTCCTGAGCACGTCCTCTGTGCCAGGCTTTTAATGTATGTTCTCTGGTTCTCACGACGGTCCTAAAAGCAGGATTACAGTCTCCATTTTGCAGATAAGGTAACCAAGACTTGTGGTTAAGGTTAAGGGATGTTACCCAAGTCACTATTAATGCTGGAAACTGGATCCAGACTCAGTCCGTCTTCCATCTGGCAGAAAGGAGAGCTCTAACTGTACCAATCGCCTGATACACTCCTACTGCATTTTAAGAAAGAAAATTCAGTGCATCCACCTTTACAGAGTACCCACTGGCGTCACAGGGCACTAGGTGGGCTCCTTAGATGAGTGAGACACTTAGGAGGCCCTGTCCCCAGGGCAATTCAGTGCCATCACATGTGAGATAAATAAGCACAACACAAAGCAGATTGAAGTCAGTGCTAAGGTATGGAGTGAGACTCAAGAACGCACAGTTAATTCTGCTGGAGATTTAAAAAGGAGCTTGACGATCCAGAGAGGCTGCACAGAGGAGGAGGTGCTCGGGGTGTTTTTTTAATTGTGCTAAAATATGCATAGGAGCCACCACTTAACCATTGCTGCTGCCACCACCCCCGCCCATAGAACTTATTTTCATCTTGCAAAACTGAAACTCTGTACCCAGGAAACACTTACTCCCCATTCCCTCCTCCCCCAGCCCCTGGCAACCACCCTTGTATATTCCGTTCCTGGGAGGTTGATGACTGTAAGTAGGGAGATGGCTTCCTGAAGCCCGTGAAGGACCTCCATATGCAGATGCAGATGTGCACTGAGTGGTCCTCTCCTTGGATATGGAGTAGGCACTGTGACCTGGGAATACTTCGTATAAATACTTGTGCCGGGGGTTAGCCTGGAAGCCTCTGGTGAGCCTCCTGGATGTTTTAGTCACTGGTGAAAGTTGTTGGAAGATCAGGTGGTGCTGGGCTGTTTGGCAGAGGAAAGCTTAGAGGATTACTGACTCAAAACTCTTGTCACTGGTGGCGAAAAGACTGAGCCAAAGACTTCAGAATGCTTTCGGAGATTGGCTCCCGGCCCTTTGATTTGCTTGTGTTCTTTATGGCTTGAAGTCTTCTCTCAGAAGCTCACAAACACGTATTTCCATATTGAGTTCAGCTCTTGGTAACCTGGGCTTTGCCTCTGTGATTTGAAAGCTGCAGAAGCTGATAGGGTTTCTCTTCCGGTGACACGTTGATGTGTGTGACTTGCGCCAGGCCGTGGCTGCTATGGCCTCTAGGGTTGGGAGGCAGGAAAGGACCCTGGAGGGGCTGTTTAACCTTAGGCAGCTACTTGCCCTCTCCCTAAGCCACAGTGTCTATAAGATGAGGGTAATCTGCCTCAAAAGGTTGCTGTGGGAATTAGATGAGGTGCTGCAGGTAAAGTGCCTACATGTTGGCACGTAATAAGTGCCTGATAATGGTAGCTACCGTCACCGTTGTGATTCACATCCCGGCTCACGCAGGAATAAGCAGAGCTGAGAGGTACAGGCCGGCAAGAATTCTGGCTCTCTGTAACTTGGGGTAAGTTAGTAGATAACCGGTTTGAGCCTTCCTTTACTCCTCTGTAAGAAACAAACCGCAAGTGAATACTGCCCCAAGGAAGGTTGAGGTTGAGATGCAGTTGGGGGCCTGGGACAGAATACTTGCTCAGTAAAGGCAGGTTCCTTCCTTCCCTTCCTTGGCCTAATCCTTTCACCAGTGCTGGCAGGAAAGCCCATGGACCAGCACCCAGGCCATACTCCTCAGGGCCTGGTGGGGGTGGAAGGGGTAGGTGGTGCTTTTCCAAGCAGCTGAAAGGTCTGTGGGAAAATGGTCTATAGGGATGTGACCCTGTTAGCGCTGTAAGCAAAGGGTAAGTTTCCTTCTCCTCCTCCTTTAAGTAGGTTTCATTTTAATCAGATCCCTGATGAAGCTTATATCCCCAGTTGCAGCCCCAGCACAACATCCTCCTCCTAGAGAAGTGACATTAGTCCCTCCACACTCATCCTTGTCATTAAGGACTCTCTGTTAGACCTCAAGGATTTTACTTTCCCAGTTTCTATTTTGTGATTATTTCTATGTCTTCAAGGGTTTTCAGTGTAAAAATATTGGCGTTCCTCTTCTCCCCACTCACCCTTCCTCCTGCACTTTTTCAAGGGTGAGTGTTTAAGGCTTAAGGTCCAGGGATCTGAACCAGGCTTGTGAGCGCTGGTCCCAGTCTCCGTCCTCAAAGACAGTCTTTCCCCATCCGCCAGCCCGGTGTCCCTCCCTCTTCCTCTTACCAAAAACAGAACAGCTTGTATTCCATGTCTGAATAGTAAACCTGCTGTCTAAAGTTTGCTTTAATATTTATGCATTCAGCACTGCTGCCTGTTTTTGATCTCCATCAAAGCTTTTATTGTAAGAGCATTTGAAAATGCTGGGGAAGTCGAGAAGGGAGTCTATGTGTACACCGTCTTTCTCACTCTCCAACCCGACTCACGCTCTTCCTGTCTCCCCTCTCCCTCTCCCCTACCCTGAAGTTCTCCCTTCATCTAGCGTCTCTCTTTTTCCTGCATTCTCTCCCTTTCTTACACACACACACACACACACACACACACACACACACACACACACACACGTGCGCGCGCGTGCGCACAGAGCAAAGAGGACTCTTTCCCGAGACCTCTGGGAGGAATCTGTTCAATATTTATAAACTGCTGCAGCAGCTTTAATAACCAGAGGAAGCTGGCACCACCAAGGTCTGCTCCAAATAGGATTCTACTCTGGAAACAAAGAATGAGTTGGGGTAGGGGGTAGAGGGTGAGAGGTGAGGTACACAGTTGGTAGCAGCTGCCACGGCCAGTGGGAGAGCACCCGGGGCTTGTCAGACCCGGTGGGCCTGGCCCTGTGGCTGGCTTGCTGCGGGACCCTGGCCGGTCACCTGTCCATCCAGTTGCAGTACATTTCTGAGAGGCCTGCCAGCCCTGACACTCAGTGACCTGGCATGAAGGAGCATGGCCCCAGCAGCCCACTCCACATCTGTTCTGGCTGCTGAGGCCCCTTTACTCCAGGACATTCCCTCCAGAGCCTTACCTTTTTTTTTTTTTAACATCTTTCTTGGAGTATAATTGCTTTACAGTGGTGTGTTAGTTTCTGCTTTATAACAAAGTGAATCATCTATACATATACATATATCCGCATATCTCCTCCCTCTTGCGTCTCCCTCTCACCCTCCCTATCCCACCCCTCTAGGTGGTCACAAAGCGCTGAAGAGCCTTACCTTTTGTGAGGACGTTGTAGCCAGACGCCCTGCCACGGCTGGGCTGCTTTGGAGATTTTTTCCCCAAAGGATGGGGAACAGGCAGGGTAAGATAACTGCCTAGGTAAGAGGATGTCACTTTGGGGACCGGCTCCCCAGCCCCACCCCCATGGCTTTTGACGTGCCTTTTTCACTTCTGACACATGTTCTTGGTTTGAATATCAGTTCCTCTACCATCCTAGACTTGGGCAGGTTGCTTCAGTTCTCTAATATGCCTCAGTTTCCTCATCTCTAAACAGAGGTGGTGCTCTTTGCCTTATAGGATTGCTGCAAAGATTATATGAGACAATATAGATAAATGTCTGGCACGTAAACAGTGTTCACCACATGTGAGGTCCCATTCCACTCTGTACAGGATAGCCCCTCTTCCAGATCCTACTAACTTCCTTCACAGCCCATCTCCAGAGAGCAGGTAATCTGACTGTTTCCTCCTTCCCCGCATGTGGAGCAACAGAGGAGACTTGTCCATTGGGTGAGTGCTCTGTGTACAGCGGTGGCATGTGTTTTTCTAAGGCCTTTGGAGGGGTGATTCAGCAGGGGATTGATACAAACTTTGGGCCTCTATTCTGCGCATCCCTAGAAAGAGATTAGGTCCCTCCAGGGAAGTTGGCTTTACTTGGAAAAAAATCACTGCCCCAAAGGATCAGACTGTTTCTCCACTTCCCTCTCTCCTGGGTCTGAGAATACATTGGAACAAAGTGTTAGTTCAGTCCATTAAGACTCTTGCTTTCAGACCATGCCTCTGAGGGTATTAAATGCTATAATGGTCATTTCTGTCTCTCCTGGGGCAGCGGCTAGATCATTCACATGTGAGTAAGAGATACCACTTACATACAGCCCCTAGCCTTCTCCCGCAGCCCAGTTTCTGTTTTCCCATCACCCCAGCCCTCCCTTTAAGGAGACTTAATAGAAGGGATCACAGCCGTTTGCTGTTGGAGGTGATGGATGGGCCTAACAGAAGAGGATGATTTCCAGGGGGAGACACACAGCTGGCACACGTCTGAATCCCAAGTCCCGTTTTCCGGCACATGTCCAAAGTAGTAAAGAGGATGGAGGAAAAATGAAGAAGTGGCAGGGGCAAGGTATTTCTCCATCACGGTGGGGGATGGGAGGTAGGGGAGGGTTTGCAGGCTTTCTTCCCTTTCCCCACTCTTTGTCTGATTTGGGTGAGCAGATGTTTTATTATGCAGAAGCCTCTTGCAAGAGAGTTTTCTATTGTTCCATTTCAGGCCACCCCAGGCAGGGAGCTGGGGGCAGACCCGCAGGCACTCATTCCTGAGCCACTGCTTTGAGAGCTTATTCACAGCACCAGACTGGTAGTTGGCTCTCAGCCAAGCTCTGCTGGGAATTTAGCTGAAAGTAAGGCGGAAGCCCCTACCTTCATGACGCTGTCAGTCTAGAGGGAGAGAGGGGACAAGTAGAAGATGATCTAGAAGTCAGGCCTGCGGTGGAGACAGAGGCTTGAGAACAGGAACAGGAGTCAGAGGTGAGCGGGCGGGGCTTTGCGGAGAAGGTGTCCTTGAAGGATGTGTGGTGTTTCTCTGAGAGAGATGTTGCTGGCCTGAGCAAAGCAGGCTCAGGGAGGGAGCTAGCGTATCTTGAACATCTGTTATTATAGGTTCTTTACATGCATTTGCCGAGGGGGAGACCACGCAAGGCCACCTAGGATTGTGAGTCAGAGTCAGGATACAAACACAGCCCACAGTGTTGCACCATCTCCTGTCTGAGGGCGGGGGCAGGGCATGGTCAGCGCACAGAGGATTTGGCTCTCCGTCCCCCGTCCCCGTCCACGGTGCTCTGGGAGCCACCACAGGAAACCCAGGGCCCCAGTCACCACACAGGCCCTGCACTCTCATCCCTAAGCTCCACACATCATTTCTGTGCCATATCGCACCCCTTCCCGCCTCCTAAAACCAGCTGACCACATAATCTGGGGGGGCCAGGACACTTTTGAGAATAAAATGGAGGTGTGTTAAGTACTCTGTTGGGATAACAGGGGAAACGGGACCATATGTTTACCCACCTTACAACTCTTTGATTATGTTCTGTCATCAGCATCATGTCCTGTATTCCCATCCTCTTTAGGCGTATTTCCTTTATCTTCCTGCTCTAACTAAAACTGTCTCTACCGGGGATGGGTCCTCTCAAGTGGTACCTACTTTCTCCCACATGCCTTTTACCACTGGAGACGGAGGAGGGGCCTTCCACGCTCCTCCTGGGCGTCTCTAGACCATTCTTTCTCCCTCCCTCTTTCCAAAAAACACCCATTTGTTTCAATCTCATGTCAGTGGACTGTACCGCAGCCCCCCCCTTCGTGGTGCAGACACCTGTTCCCCTTATTCCCTGGAGGAATTCCAAGCTCCCTGTCACCCTCTCCACTACCCTGTCGTATTTCTTAGCAACTTCACTATCCACATCTCTTTCTCTCACGCCCCATTTCCAGTCTCTCAGTAAATCCTGCTGGATCCACCTTCAGAATACATCTAAAATCTGAAGACGTCTCACCTCTACCATGACCTCCTTGGACCAAACCACCAATCAAATCACATCTCCTTCCTTCTGCCCTTGCCACCTTAAGGGTATCTTCCGCACAGCAGCTAGAGTGAGCTGGCTAAAGTCAAATCATGTCATTCCTCTGCTTAAAACGCTCTTATAACTTCTCATCTCAGGGGAAAGTCCAAAGTCCTTACAGTGGCCCGACACGACCTGTGCCCCGCCCCTCCCCGGCTCTGAGCTCCTTGCTCACCGCAGAGGGTCCAGGCATGCTCCCCTCTCAGCCCCTGCTCTGCTTGCCCCTCTGCCACTCGCTCCCAGATATTCCCCCACACACCTGCTTCAGGTCTTTAATCAAATCCCCCATCTCTGTGAGGCCTTCTGACAGCCACCCTATATATTTTATTTGCCTTTCGGTTTGTCTCCCCCACTAGAAAGTAGGCTCCACAAGTGCAGAGATTTTCACCTGTCCTGTTTTGATCAGGACTTTATCCCCGTTGCCTCAGATAGTGGTTCTCAAATGTGAGCAGCATGAGCACCGCCTGGAGGGCTTGTTCACAGACTGCTGGGCCCCGTCCTCAGAGCTTCCTAATAAGTAGGTCTGAATTGGACCCAACTCTACATTTCTTTTTTTTTGGCTGCGCCACGCAGCTTGTGAAATCTTAGTTCCCCGACCAGGGATTGAACCCAGGCCCCGGCAGTGAAAGTGCCAAGTTCTCACCACTGCACCGCCAGGGAAGTCCCCAGATCTGCATTTCTAACAAGTTCCTGCGTGATGTTGCTGCTGTTGGTTGGGGTTCCCGCTCTGAGAACCACTGGGTCTGGGCAGCATCTGCCCATAATAGCATCCACTGTGTGTGTTAAGTGAAGAAAGGCTGCAGCTAGGAGGGGACTGCGGGCAGGGACAGGGGAGTTGGGCCCTTTCCCCCATGGGCCGTGAATGCAAGACCAAGGAGTTTGCACACAACTGCCACCGTGGCTGCCACTGGAGGCATTAGAGCAGCACACACCCCACGGGAGCTGGGGTTCAGGGAGAGGCATGATGTGACCCGGCCACGAAGGACCCCACGCCTCAGATTCATGCCTAACCCTGCCTTTGTCTCCCCAGAGTATGCAGAGAACATCGGGGATGGCCGGAGCCCGGAGTTCCGGGACAGCGAGCAGAAGCGCATCCTGGGCTTGCTGGAGAACTTCTAGCGGCCCCTGGCCCTGGGCAGCAGGGACTCTCTCTGGGCCTCCCCCAGAACAGTTTTTACGGAGCTCGATGTGACTTTTGGACAAATAAAAGCTAGTTTTGGTATTCCTGGGCTGGTGTTCTCTGTACTTTCTAACCTTTACCCAACACCTTTCCCAGCAGTGCTCACGGAACGCGTCTGAGGAAGCTTAGTGGTTGGCCTCCCCCTTCCAGTGAGGAAACTGAGGCTCTGAGAGCAGATGAGTGATAAAGTGGCCACTGGGGCTGCCCTGGGGGTTGCGGTGAGGCTGCCCATCTGCAGCTGGGAAGGGGAAGGCATGGACTGGGGACCTCTCTGGGGCTTCCAGCCCTGACACGAAGAGCCTGGGCGTGTAACACGAGGTACGTGGCTCGTGCAGAAGCACCCTGGGGAGGGCTTCCTGGCACTGCAAGGCCGCCCGCAGAGCACACAGTCCTCAGAGCAGCGGTCTGAACCCCGGCCACATGTCCGAGTCACTCTGGTTGGAAGGGGGCTTAAAAGTACATATCAGTGTTGAGCCCTACCCCAGAATGATGAAATCGGAATGTCCAGTGAGGCCCAGGCCCTGGAACTGTCCTAAGCCCCCAGGTGGTTCCTAGTGTCAGGGTGAGAGCTACCACTTTAGAGTAGACAGGGCGTCCAAATCCAGCTGCATTGTTTACCAGCTGTGGCGGTTTGGATAAGTGGCTTCACCTTCTTGAATCTCACTTCCTTCATCTGCAGAGTGGGGGTAATAATACCCATTTGGTGATTTCTTTTGTCCTTCCCTCACATGTCTGTGGCTTCAGAATTGCAGTCTCACCCCTTTTACAGGGACTGTGAGAAAGCTGGTCTCCTCCTCTACAGAAGTCAGCGGTCCTTTAGCGTGTTTTTATTCTGTCACAGAGCATAGAGTCCTCGTTGAGTGAGGGGTGGGAGGACAACCGACTTAGAATGAAGTGTTCAGCCAGGGTCAGCAGGCCAGCTGCGAGGGACACCGCATGCTGTGTCCCGTGGCCACCATTCAGTCAGAGCAGCTCTGGCTGCTCAGTGAGCCCCCAGGGACAGGGCTCCAGGCGGCCACTACCATCTGGCCAGAGTTGACATGCCAGGAGAAACTGTTCGCCATCCCAGGCAGCCCCCCAGGGGGACTCGTAATTAGGTGGCACCTGTATCACCCCGGATTGGGCTGGTGATGGAGCAGTGAGTGAGGCAGGCCCTACCCTCTCGGTGCTCACGTCCAGCCTGGCGGGAAGATGGACAGTGTGCCTGTTATTACCATGAGGTAAGCACTCCCCAGGGAGGCATCTTGAGCCTGCTCCAGGGCCCGTTACAGAATCAGAGTTGCCCTACAGTCACATATGGATTTAGTTATTTTTTAATTTCACTTTTCTGTAATTATAATAGCGACCATGTATCAAACACCTGCTATGTGCTACTCACTTTACGTCCGTTCTCTCTAACCTGCACAGCAGCCCTGCTGGCATCATTATCCCCGGTTTACTGAAGCCGAAAGAGAGGTCCCAGAGAGTAAGTAACTTGTGCAAGGCCCTGGGACCAGTACGCATGGAGCCGGCATTCAAAGCGAGGTCTGACTCCACAGCCCGTGCTCTGCCCTCCCTTGAGCTGCCTCTGTTCAGGAGACAATCACAGGTCCCTGACTGATACAGTCCACTTTGATCTGTTCTACTGTCCATATGGGATTTAATGAATTCACAACAAATGTAACCTATAGAATCTTAAATTTTTTTTAATTTATTTTATTGAAATATAGTTGATTTACAATGTTGTGTTAGTTTCTGGTGTACAGCAAAATGATTGTTCCCTGTGCTATACAGTCGGACCTTGTTTATGCATCCTATATATAATAGTGAGCTTCTGCTAATCCCCAACTCCCAACCCATCCCTCCCCCACCCCTCCTCCCCCTCGGCAACCACAAGTCTGTTCTCTATGTCTATGAGTCCGTTTCTGTTTCATAAATAAGTTCAGAATCTTAAATTTTTTGAACTAAGGTTTGTACTTAGATCATTAGTCCTTCAGCTTTATTTTCTTTTTAAATTTTGTTTTTACCCAGGTAATGCTTGTACATGGTACAGAAGTTCAAATTTTAACAATAGGTATGCAGAGAGGAGTCTCCCTTCCCATCTCCCACCCGGAAGCAACTGCTGTCACCTGATTATCCATCCAGAGAAGTTCTGTCCAGCAGTTTCCCAGCTGTGTTCTACCTGAGCCCCAGGCTTCCCACAAGTGCATCAGAAGCCAACATAGAAGAGAAGGTGGGTAGGGCTTCAGGCCACTGACCCCCTCAGCTACAGTCCCCTCCACTTTGTTTTTTTTGTTTTTTGTTTTTTCAAAATGTGAGACAAGATAGTATTATATAATTGCAAGCAATATAGTATTAATTAATTTATTTATTTTTGCTGTGTTGGGTCTTCGTTTCTGTGCGAGGGCTTTCTCTAGTTGTGGCAAGCGGGGGCCACTCTTCATCGCGGTGCACGGGCCTCTCACTGTCGCGGCCTCTCTTGTTGCGGAGCACAGGCTCCAGACGCGCAGGCTCAGTAGTTGTGGCTCACGGGCCTAGTTGCTCCGTGGCATGTGGGATCTTCCCAGACCAGGGCTCGAACCTGTGTCCCCTGCACTGGCAGGCAGATTCCCAACCACTGCGCCACCAGGGAAGCCCCCCCCCCCCACTTTGCCCTGCTTCCTATGTTAGACTGCCTCCTGAGAGTTTGTTTTTCCAATAAGTCCCTGTACTAAAAGCAAGTTTGAACTCACACCTTCACTTTCAAATGAGGTCCCCTTTTCCATCAGTTTTGTGATGGGAGGGTTTGGGGGGAATGTGAGGTACAATCCCTTAGGATTCAGAAAGGGTGTACGGTTCCAGGGGTTGGGAGACCAAGGAGATGGGACGAGGAGTAAACTCAGCTAACTTTAACAACCCGCCACTCAAGGCTGAGAAGAGCTTTAAGAACAAGGGGAAGATCCTCAGTATTAATCTTGCTCACCCTCAGGCTCGAGGGGTGTGGTCCTACCTCTTGCGTCTGCTCACGGCTGAGATTCTGCCTCCACCCCTCCAGGAGGACTTCTTGGGCTCGAAAAAAGGCCCCATTTGCCCTGTGGTTCTGAACGCGACTTCTGCGTCTGCCACTCATGGGCTTCCCAAGCTCTCCCCTTCAAACAAAGCCCCTTCGTGTCCATCCTTGTGTCCATACCTGGGTCCGGGACATGGCACCCCAGCCAGGCGGTGTTCCTTTTCCTATGTAAACACGGCACTAAAATAGCCTTTCAGCACTGTTAGCCAGAATTCCTTCCTGCGGGAAATGAGGATTTCATCTTCCTCCTCCTGTGCGGCTTGCTGCTCCGCTCACGGCGGTCGGCCTGAGTTCAGCGGCGTCAAGATGGGCCGTGTCTAATTTAGAGAGATTTGCATGCAGGCTGCATTCCTTCTTTATCTGGGGGAAATGCATCGTCAGGGAAGCTGGAAGGCAACCTTCAGTCACCCTCACAGCAGCACCAGTGCCCAGGTGGCATCTCCTGCCGTTACCAAAGCGTCAATTTAGTGCCAACAGGGAGACCAGACTCGCTTTCCTAAAGGCAAAAACTTCTTGATTAGATTTTCTTACTCCACAGTAGAGATAAAAGTGGAGCCACATTTTTCAATCTGTCTTGCTCCCCGGTACACGTGGAGAGTGGTTGGTATCACAGAGGTGGGCCTTCGTTATCTGTGCCGAGAAAATGGCAAGCGCTCCTCCAGTCCCCTTTCCCTTGTTAGGTAACACGTGCCCTTGGCATAAACTTCAGAAGGTACATAAGGAGATTCAGTGCATAAGTCTCCCTGCCAGCTGCGTCTCCGGCCCACCCAGGCCCCTCCCCAGAAGCAACCAGTGCTAATGAGCTGGAGTATCCTTTCGGAGGCAGCCTTCAGTGTCTTCAAGTGAATAAAATATAGTCAGTACAAACGGTGGCATCTCCTGGTCTCTGGTCTGCACCTTGCTTTTCACTCTACATCTACCCAACGCACAGAGTCCCCCCCCTACTCCTTTAATAGCCGAGCTCCATTGCAGAGCGGTACCATAATTCAGTTAATCCCGTTAATGGACATTTAGGTTGTCTTCGATCTTTGGCTATTACAATGCCGCAGTGAACATCCTGTATAGAACGTCATTTCACACATGTGTGAGTTTAGATTCCCAAGCAGAATTGCTAAGTCAGAGGGGATGTGCAGTTTTCACCGTGATGCATATTGTCACGTTGCCCTCCTCCCATCAGTGGTGTATGTGAGGGCTGCCCCACACCCTCCGTGGCCGTGTTAGCCGTCTTCATCTCTGCCTCTCTGATCGGGGAATGGAGTTTACTGTCTTAATTTGCATTTCTCTTATGAGTGAAGTCATTCGGTGTTTCGGAAGAATGGATTTATTCAGTGTGTGCCATATTAGCTGATACTCATTGAAGCTCTTGCTATAAGCTCGTCAAATTAGCACATTTAACCCTCGTTCGTGAGGTGTGGGTACTTTTATTATCAATCCATTTCACAGATGAGGAAAGCAGATCGAGAGGGTCAGTGGCTTACAAAGTGACGGAGCTGGGAGGGGAACAGCAAAGTGGTTTCAAAGCCCACACTCTTGATCCCAGAGCCACACTGTCCCCCAACTACGTGGCAGAGGAGGGGCTCCGCCCTATCGCACTGGAAGCAGAAGCCCCCGAGAAGCAGCCGGCTCAGCCTCATGACTGAAGCCCCCAGCGGCCCTGCAGGGTCCCTGCTTTCTCCCTGTGTCTCTCACGCCACATCTGAGCAGTGGCTGCAACACTCACCTGCGTGAGGGCCCCGGGGCCAGGCTCCCTGGCTGCTCTTCCCTGGAAGAAGGTTAGGCTTTCCCACCGCAGCAGCGAGGAGGAGAAGCCACTTACAGGCACGCTTGGAGCGAGGCTCCTTGCCTGCCGTTCGCATCATCGCCTCCTCTGCCCACCCACCAGTTCACACCCCTCACCCAGCACCTCCCTGCTCCTCGCTCCGCGTCCCACGTTGCCTCCTGCCATTCACCTCCCGGGAAGCGTTTGCTGAGCGCCCACTCTGTGCCAGGCCCCATTCTGGGCTCTGGAACTGTGCCCCCTAGATTGAAAGGCAGTGTGAACCACCCCCCACAGTAGCCGAACAGGGTGTCACGAGAGAGCGATGATGGGCTTCAACAGAGGTGAGGGGCAGAGAGGGGCCCCCAAACCTAGCAGGAGAGATTGGGAGAGACGGGACCCAGCACCATAACTGTGTCTTGAGTGACTTTCACGGGGTCCTTAGGATGGCCGTGAGTCCCAACACCCAAGAGGTATCAATAGAAAGTCATTCGAGGCAGAGGGAGCTGCGCAGGTAAAGGAACGGGGCCATGACAATGCAGGGGGCCTTTGGAGATGAGGGGGTTTTCACAGTTACCTCACTGGATAGGCCCTGGCTACCCTGAGGTCAGCGAGGCCGGGGCTGAGTGAACTTCTGGCTGTGGCAGAACCTGACAGAACTACATACGTGGTGATTTCCTAGGAGTTCGGGGGTCACGGTTGTCCAGAGTCACAGCTTGTTCTAGTTAAATCTCCACAGTCCCTGAGTGATGGAGAAACAGATCCCATTGGATGGTGATGAAGCCTCCGTTCTGACCCCTCAAGCAAGATCCGGCCTCGCAGGTCATGCAGAAAGTGCCCAGGACCCAGATACACTGATATTAGCTGAGCAAGGAGCAAGGCCACCACCCCTAAGGCAGCGGGAAGGCTGCAGGAGGCTTCCCACAGCCCCTGGGAAGAGGCTCTGCTCTAAAGCCCTAGAGAGCAGCTGGGGAAGAATCACCAGAGGCGGGTCTTCAGAAACCAGGCCGTGGTCTGGCCACAGCTGAGGAAGCTTCCAGCCCAGCTCCAGCCCCTGAGGCCTCAGCAAGCCCGCCCACCCAGGAAACACCCAGATGGAGGACGGCAGGGGACAAGGGGCAGGAGCCCCCAGCCCACCTTCTGTGAGACATGAGCCTCACCCTCTCGGAATCTCAGCTCTCCTTCATCTGGGGACTGACAGGGTCTCTGAGGGCCCAGCCCGGGGAACTCCACACCTGTGACCAGCTCATGGTGCCTGGGAGTTCATCACCCACCTCCCCCGCACCATTTACTGAACACCCACCAGAGCTGGAAACAAAACAGACATTGTCCCTGCTCTCCAGGAGCTCACGTCCTCTTCCTAGTGGGACAGACTGAAGGACAATAAACAAGTAAATACGTAGAGTGATTCCTGTCAAGGAGCGAACTCAGTGCAAAGTGATAGAGACTAGTTAATGGGGGACCCTGAGGATGGGTGGTCTGCGAAGTCCTCCTCAGTGAGGTGCCTTTGAGCTAAGCTCTGAATGATGTCAAGGAGCTGGGCAGCCCAAGAGCTGGGAAGAGGGTTCTAAGCAAAGGCACAGGTGCAAAGGTCCTGAGGCAGAGAGAGAGCACCGTCATTCTCCAGAAAATAGCCGAAAGAAGCCACTGTGGACCCATGCGTGAGGCAGGGCTGGTGGAGGATAAGGCCAGAGAGGTGGGCAGGGGCCAGGTCTTGCCGGGCCTGGAGGGCCACTGAGGGGTTTTGAGCATGGAAGGGTTGTGATCTGGTTTTGAAAAGATCCCTTTGATGGCTTGATGGAGCTCACACTGTGGAGCCCAGCATGGAAGCAGGAGACCCAAGAAGAGGAGATACTGGCGCTTTGGACCGGGAAGAGGTAGTGGGTTAGAGACAGGGGGTTAGGGATGCGGCTGAGGCAGAGCCAGCCGGTCACTCTATAGGGAGGGGCCCCCTGCCCTGTGGAGGCTTCCCCCAGCACTGAGGAGTGGGAGCAAGTTCACGGCCCGGCAGGAGTCAGGTGGGGCCACCACAGGGCTGCTCAGTAACAAATATCTTTAATGAATAAACAGAAGTGCTTTTAGGGCTTGCGGAGTCATATCATTTCCACCTGCCGTAAAATTTCATCAGACGCAGGCGCTGCAGGGAGAGAGGAATGACTGCAATCAACGTGCCCACCCACCCTCAGGCCCTGCCTCCACTCTGAGCGGACACAGCTCCACGCCCTGGAGAATCCAGACCCAGACCCCTCTCCCCAGGCCTTCCTGGGGCCCATGGGAGTCTTGTCCTTCCCTGCGCCAGCCCCACAGCTCGAACAGGCAAGAGGGAGCAGTGGGCAGGGACATGTATCTTGCCATTAAAATCCAGGGGCTTCACTCTCCTTAGCTGGGAAATGGGCACAAAAATTCTGGCCCCCACTTTTCCCCCCTCCCCTGGACACAAGGACTTTACTCTCTCCTCATCTAAAGCAGATTAGGTGGGTTTCAGAGGAAGCAGTGATCAACACTGCTGAACTCCTGGAACGACAGAGCTGGGGAGAAGCAGAACTTGGGGTTAGATGTTTTACAAATGAGAGAACAGAGGCACCAAGAAAGTAGGTGACTGTCCTAAAATCACACAGGATCTGCAGATCCAGCCATCCAAAACCACCCTAGTGCCAGCTACATTATAGCGCCAACGAAATGCCTGCCTCCTCGAATCCTCCCCACATTCGTGCGATGTGGAGACTATCGTTATACCATTTTGCAGATAAGAACACTGAGGCCCAGAGAGAGCTAGGGTCCAGGTCACCCCTTCAGTTAGAGACAGCCAGATGAGAGTCCAGTTCTCCAGCCTCTCACCGCAGGCTTTTTCTGCTTTATTCAAGCGTGGTAGGGCTGAGATTGTTTTCTTGAGGCCTTTGAAGGACTGGGGTGGAAATTTTGCTGAGTGCCTACTACATGCCGGGTAGTCTCTGAACTGAAGGCCACTGTCCCCAGCACCTTGCTGCATCCCTGTAGCATCCTCCAAGGTGCCACGCTCACCTCCATTTTACAAATAAGAAAAGGAAGTACAGAGAGATCAAGGAATTTGCCCAAGGTCACACAACCGTGTCACTGATGCTGGCCATGGCAGCCAGCACTTAAACAACTGGAGATCCTCAGGCCCCTCCTTTGGCCCCAATGCCACCCTCCCCGAGCCAGTGGGTGTAAGGCCAGGAAGCCTGGCCAAATGAACAGACCCAGCCGGCAGCCTGCCTGGGCCTGTGGTTATCAGTTAAGCTCATTAAGTGGCCATGGCAGGACATGGCCTGTGCCAGCTGCCTTCCCCCTACCCCCAACCTTGCTCCAGCCCTCTTGGGAGCAAGGCCTGAGGACAGGTTCTTGCTTTTAGCAGCTGCAAGCAAAAGTCTCTCTGTAATTGGGAAAGATTAAAAGATGCACAAACAAATTTCAGCAGGCTGGCTTCGTGGACCCACAAGGGCAGTGAACACAGGGCATGGATGCTGGAGACAGGCTACCTGGGTTCAAATTTAATCCTGCTACTCCCCAGCTGTGTGACCCTGGGTGAGTCACTTCACCTGCCTAACTCAGTTTCCTCATCTATAAAATGGGGCGATCATACTATACAATACTACTCACTGTCTAGACCAGCAACAAGCTGATACACAGGAAGCGCTTGAGCACCTATAATGTGCTGATCAGTGGTCATGTCATCCTCCCTGATATCCTTATCTTATTGGGTGTTCTTGTTCACCTTCCCCACTGGACTGGGAGCTGACTCATCTTTGTTTATACCTTCCAGAATGAAGGAGAAAACCCATGAGGGCATCAATCCATCCATCAGCAAACACCCAAGCCAAGGTCCTTTAGGAACAAAGAGTGAGCAATGTATTTTATACAAGTGCTTTTTTTTTGGCTGCTTTGGGTCTTCATTTCTGCTTGCAGACTTTCTCTAGTTGCGGCAAGCGGGGGCTACTCTTCATTTCCACGTGTGAGCTTCTCCTTGCGGTGGCTTCTCTTGTTGCGGAGCACGGGCTCTAGGTGCATAGGCTTCAGTAGTTGTGGCTTGCGGGCTCTAGAGTGCAGGCTCAGTAGCTGTGGCGCACGGGCTTGGTTGCTCTGCAACATGTGGGATCTTCCCGGACCAGGGCTCGAACCCATGTCCCCTGCATTGGCAGACGGATTATTTTTTTTTAATTTAATTTAATTTATTTTTTATACAGCAGGTTCTTATTAGTAGTCTATTTTATACATACTGGTGTATATATGTCAATCCCAATCTCCCAATTCATCCCACCACCACCACCCACCACTTCCCCCCTTGGTGTCCATACGTTTGTTCTCTACATCTGTGTCTCTATTTCTGTCCTGCAAACCGGTTCATCTGTACTGTTTTTCTAGGTTGGCAGGTGGATTCTTAACCACTGCGCCACCAGGGAAGTCCCAACAAGTGCTCTTTAAGGGATTGGGGAATTGAACCGGAGTGCCATGGGTGGGCCTGAGCTACTGTCCAGCCACTGCTTACAGCCCGCACTGATGTCCCCGACCCCAGGCCCTTGTCCACGCCCTTCCTTCTCTGTAACCTGCCCCACTTCCCACTTCCCCAAACCCCTGTTGACCCTACTCATTCCTTGAGACTGGCTCCCTATCTGGGAAGCGGGAGCATAAGTCCTGCCCTTGGGGGGCTCCCAGCCTCACGGGAGAGACAGAGGCAGATATAACCCCATCAGCCAGAGCGTGATAAGCAGAGGTGCCGAGAACCCCACACACTCTGCCCTCAGCCCTGAGCGCCCCCAGCGCCTCTTCCACCCCCTCTCTGCCCTCCCCAGACCCCCAGTGAGCTTTCCCTGAGCCCACTTCTCCCCACCTGCCCTATGAACTGACTGAGGGTGGGAGCCGCGTTTCATCCATTTCCGCTCTGCTGTGCCCAGCGCAGGGCCTGCCACCCAGGTGGTGCTCCTGCAACATTTCTTCAGCAAATAATTTCTGAGCACTTACTCTGTGCTGGACCCCGTGGGAATAGAGAGCAAACAGGCAGACATGCTCCTTGCCCTGCTGCCTTCCAAGCAGGGGAGACAGAAGTAAACAGCAAGATATAAACCAGCAAGGCAGCCTGAGATGGTGCTTAGGAGCTATAAAGAAAATAAAAGAGTGACTGGAAGGAAGGGTAGCTACTCTGGTCTGGATGGTCAGCCTTTCTGAGGAGGTAATGTTGGAGTTGAGACAGGACTGCTGAACAGAGCAGCTGCCGGGGGGAATTGGGAATAAGATTCTCGACAGAGGAAGTAGCAAGCGCAAAGGCCGTGGGGCAGGAGTGTGGTTCACCTATTGAACGGCCAGATGCGCCATGAGAATGAGGAGGAGAGTGGGAGGAGATGAGTTTGCAGAGTTGGGCTGGGAGCAGACCGTACAGGGCCTTGCCAGCCACAGTAAGGAGTTTGGATTGTCTCCCACATGCAACGGGAAGCCATCGGAGGATTTTACGCAGAGAAGAGACATGCGTGGAGTACGATGACTGAGTCAAGGAGGGAGGGAGGGAATGGTTGAGGGGAGGGAGGATGAGAGGATGAATGATGGAGGGAAGGGTGGAGACTGAGACTCTGGCCGCCTGCATGGAGGAAGCGCCACCGTGTAGAACAGGATCTGTTCCCCTCCTGTCCCTCTGGCCCACTGTCGGGAGGGGCCAGCGCCCAGCCTGGGCTCACAGTGGTCAGAGCGGCAGCCACAAAAGCGTCTTGAGTCAGGGTGGGAAGCAGTGGGAACATCTGAACTGAATTATGTCTGGGAAGGTCCCCGCCACTTCCTGGAGGAGGCTGCTCTGGCCCAGGAATAAAAGGGAGAGTGGAAATTCCGCAGGTAAGAAGACAGGAGGGGCTTCCAGGAACAGAAATGAGCAGGCAGAGGTGGGGAGGCAGGAAAGAGTCCAGCTCTGAGCTGGGGACCTTACAGACTCAAATCCAGTTAGTTGTCACCACAGCCCTGTGAAGGGCAAGCTGCTGTCCCCGTTTTATAGATGGGAAAATCAAATGTCAGAAAGAGGAAGAGGCTGGACGGTCACAGGCTATTGCGGGTGAGAGCTGAGACTTGAACTCAAAACCCAAGAAGGGTTAATAAAATACATCCCCACATTCTTGTGGGAAATGGGGATTCTACCTGGAAAGCAAGTGGGGAGTAGGGGGAGGATACTGTCAAAGACCCACAAAAACACTTGTGGGCAAGCAGAGTAGCTCATTCTCCCTGGGGCATCATGGAGGGCTTCGTGGAGGAGGTGGCATCTGAATTCAACTGTGAAGGGTGGAGAATTGGGTGGAGAGGAGGGAGCGGGGCAGGAGGGGAGAGGTTGCCGAGGGAAGAGCATGGCAAAGGCCCAGAGAGGGAAAGCGTGTTGGAGGAAGTGTGCCCGCTCCAGGGTGGCCAGAGCAGCGGGCAGGGAGGCGGGCGGGGCAGTAGTAGAGACGGCGACAGGGAGGTGGGCAGGAGCCAGATTAGGAATGCTCCAATGCCAAGGCCAAGCGTTTGTACTCTTTTCGGGAGGCCCAGAGGGGCCCTGGAAGTGTTCTGAACCAGAGAGAGGCAGGTCACATATGTATATGAGTCTGAAGGATGCTCCGTTCTTGCACATAATGGATATAAAGGGGTAGATCAGGAGGCTGTGAGAGCCAGGCAGCGGCTGGTACTGCTGTCTAGGCAAGCGTGCTGGTGGCTTCAGCCGGGCCATGACCTTGAGGATGGAGACGAGGAGATGTATCTGAGAGCTATTATGGAGTTCTAGCGGGCCGGGCTCGGTCAGGGAGAAGGGGGCTGAGAGCAGAGGTGGGTCCCCTCTGGGGGTCGGATAGCACTGTCACCTCCCTGGCCCGAGACTAAAGCCATTCATTAATGCATTTATCCATCTTTCCAACCATCCATCCACACACCCGCCCACTTACCCTTCCTGCCATCGAGTAGGTATCAGTCCCCTCTCTGGGAGGATTCCTCTATGTTTTGCGGGGTGGAGCGGGGCATGAGATGCCTGGACCGGTCCCCAGCTCTCTGGAGCACTTCGTGGTCTAATAGGGAGACCATCGTGACAAGCGATGGTCACAACCCAGTGTGCCGAGCACGGGTGAAAAGGGAGACAAAATTGGAGAAAGAGGGTTGGGGGGGAGAGAAGAGGAGGAGAGAGGTTCAATGCAGCCCAGCTCCACTTTGGGACGGTGGGTCTGCAATGTCATTGTCCCAGACTAAGGACAGTACATTATTAGTATTATTAATTATCATTAATCTAATTAAATGGCAATTACAATTAAGAACACAGCGATAAAAATGCCACCTTGGGTTTAAATGCCTCTTCTCCTCCGGCATCTGAGTGAGGGATGCTCCACGAACTCAGCCCACCCTCCACTGTGGCACCACCTCCAGCCCTTGCATCTCAAAGTCCCCGCTGAGGGGTCACAGAGTCTGACTCCCCTCGTTTTACAGATGGGCAGACTGAGGTCCAGGGACAGGAAGTGACAGGCACCGGGGTCGCCCACAAATCTGTGGCTAAGGTGAACTTAAGCCAAGAGGCCCCATTCTTGCTGCTTCCTGACTCACCCCATCCCTAATAGCATCGTTTTTTCTGGGAAAAACAGCTGTCAGAGGCAGCCATCCTGTTACTGATTAAACAAGGCAAATTCTATCGGAGCAGAATCAGAGACACCCCTGGACACCTACTTACATGGGCGGAAACGAGGAACACAGGCAGGGAATAGAAATATGAACAAACAGTGCAGGGAGACAGCTGAGGTGCCCTCTCCGTCACCTGAAGCCATCATATCCCTGAGGCTTCCAGACAGGAAGCATCTCCCAGTCCTTGAATAAGATGCCTGCTCCCGAGGAAGGGGCTCCCCAGCCGGGGTTCACACACACACACCCCAAAAGACAAAGAGACAAACTGGAGCTTGTGCACGCTGGACTGGAGCCGTTCCCCCTCTCAGAGCTTCCTCCAGAGCCTCACGGACAGCCGGTGTCATTTCAGGTCTCCAGCCAGGGCCATCGGGGCCGGGTGAGATTGGGCAGAGCTGGGCTGGAGCCCACACTGGCCTGGCCCCAGTGCTCTGACCTAGACAGGACCCAGGGCTCTGTCTGGATGCTGCCCCAGGTGCACTGCCCCTCATCTGGCCAACCCCCCCCAAGAGGGCTGCCCCAGGAGGTTTTATCCCGTCAGTAGTGTTAGGTACAGGGGGCTGGGCTTTGCTGAGATCCTGCGTTTACATACTGGGCAGGATTGTGAGCATGTGAGGGCAGAACATCGGTCTAATTCCATTTCTGCATCCCCCACATGGACAGGCACAAGGCGGATACTAACGAACAGGTGAATTCAAAGTTCATTCCACCATATTTGTTGAGCTTTGTGTTTCTGCCGGACTCTGGGGAGATGGAAAGGAGCAAAACAAAGCTCTCTACTCTTTTATTTCTTTTTGGCCACACAGCATGTGGGATCTTAGTTCTTCAACCAGGGACCGAATCTGTGCCTCCTGCAGTCGAAGCGGAAAGTCTTAACCACTGGACCACCAGGGAAGCCCAAAGATCCCTGCTGTCAAGGAACTCATGAGTGGAAGGAGACAGGCACAGAGCAAGCTAAACCAATCAGAAGAAGAAGAATGAAATGATATGATTTCAGATAGAAATAGGTGAGATGAAGAAAATAAGGTAATGAGGTAAAGAGCAAATTAGAGGGACTTCCCTGGTGGCACAGTGGTTAAGAATCTGCCTGTCAATGCAGGGGACATGGGTTCGAGCCCTTGTCCAGGAAGATCCCACATGCTGTGGAGCAACTAAGCCCATGCGCCACAACTACTGAGCCTGCACTCTAGAGCCCGTGAGCCATAACTACTGAGCCCGAGTGCCACAACTACTGAAGCCCGCACGCCTAGAGCCCGTGCTCTGCAGCAAGAGAAGCGACCGCAGTGAGAAGCCCGCACACCGCAACGAAGAGTAGCCCCCGCTCGCCACAACTAGAGAAAGTCCGCGTGCAGCAACAAAGACCCAACGCCGCCAAAAATAAATAAATAAATTTATTTTTTTTAAAAAAGAGCAGGGCTTCCCTGGTGGCACAGTGGTTGAGAGTCTGCCTGCCGATGCAGGAGACACGGGTTCGTGCCCCGGTCTGGGAGGATCCCACATGCCGCAGAGCGGCTGGGCCCGTGAGCCATGGCCGCTGAGCCTGTGCGTCCGGAGCCTGTGCTCCGCAACGGGAGAGGCCACGACAGTGAGAGGCCCACGTACCGCAAAAAAAAAAAAAAAAAAAAAAAAGAGCAAATTAGAGAGTGTGTTGTATGGGAGTGGCGAGGTTCTACTTGAGATAAGATGGTTCTGGAGGGCCTTTCATAGGAGGTGATGTTCCAGCTGAGACGTGAAAGGTGAGCAGGGCAGCCAAGGGCAGAGCTGGAGGAATGTTCCAGTCAGAGAGAACAGCGAGTGTGAACAGAATGAACCCCTGAGTGGGTGTACATGTGAATGAGGAGGAGGGGGTCTCCTGTGAGAAGACAGGCTGGGAGCCAGGGCCAAGCAGGTGTCCCCCCATCAGGCCCCGCATCCTCGATGGCTCACAGGCCTCTCCGAGAGTCCCATGTACTGGCCTGGTGCACCGTCAGGGCGTCCTCGCCCCGCCCTCCATCTCCCGCAGCCCCCGTGAGAGGCCTCCCCCAAGGTGACTTGTTCATTGGTTACTGTTGGTATTATTGGTGCACCATTAATAATCATCAGCCCTCAACTGCCTCCCTGCTGTTCACATTCTACCTTTATTTTTGGCTGTGCCATGTGGCTTGTGGGAGCTTAGTTCCCCGATCAGCGATGGAACCCGAGCCCCAGCAGGGAAAGCGCCGAGTCCTAGCCACTGGACCACCAGGGAATTCCCTACTTTCCACCTTAACGTAGGTCAAAGGGCCTAAGTCACTGGGCTGTCTGAGTCTTGGGTCCCCCATCCCAGGGTTCGGCCTCTTCCAGGCCAGGCTCTTCCAGGGCTCTGACTCTGGCCTTCATGTCGTGTGACCTAGAACAGGTTACAGGTCCCCCTTAGCCTCCCTTTCTGCCTTGAACACGGAGAGGGGGGCAGTACCTGCACCCCCTCTACCACATTGCTTCCCACCCATCACCCAGCGGCTCGTTGTATCCACACCGACAGCAGCCCTGCAAGATAGAGATAAGATTGTTACCTTGACCGCCTGCTTTAGATGTGGAAGCGGGGCCTAGGAGGGGCCCTGTGGCTTGGCTGGAGTCACACAGCCAGCAAGTGATGCAGTGGGTTTAAAACTCAGGCCCTGGCTGAGATTAGACACAGTGATGTTTCCACACAAATGTCCCTATCCCTGTGGTTATGTTGTGGTTATGTAAGAATACGTCTTTGTTTTAGAAAACGCACACTGAAATTTGGAGGTAATGGCATATCACATACCATGCTTGCAACTTTTCTGTAAGTTGGACATTAGTTCAAATTTTTTAAAATTTAAAACATCCAAAATACAGAAACAAAAACCAAACAAACAAGGCCTGTGTTCCTTCCACCCGGAGCTCAGTGTCTAGGCACGGCTGGCCAGGCTGCCGCCAGCAAGTTGGGTGATGTGACTTTACCCCTCACTTTGCAAACCTGGAAACAGAAGCTCAGAGTTGTCCAGTCATTCTCTGAGGCCACACAGCCAGTGAGGGGCAGGATGCATGCCCATGGGGCGTTCCCCACCTAGTGAGGCAGAAAAACCAGATAGAGGGGAACACAAGGGTGGGGAGGGCAGGTGGCGGCTGGCGATCTGCGGCTGGGGGCCCCAGCAGGAAAGCCCTCTGGGGGATGCGGGGCTGGTGTTGGATGCCAGGCTGCTGGGGGCCAGGGCACTGGGCCAAGTGGTACCCCTGACCCTGCCTTGTAGACCCCTTATTGGGCTCCCACCCCGGTCAAGGGCTGATTGATCCTCTACCTCCCTGGAGCTGGTCCCACGTCCGCACCTGGAGCTGCTGCATGTTTTCTTGTCTCTGATTGTAAACAGATTTGACTAAAGAGGTAAATTAGAAGTTAATTAGAGAGAACATGATTGATGAGGCAGTTTGCCGTGATTGGGAGGCGTGGAAAGGTTGGGCCTCCCTGCACGGAGGCGACGGGAGAGGCGGGTAGAGGAAAAAATTCACAGGCCCAGGGATCTGGAGGGGGCACCCAGCGTGGTGAGGGGCCCACTCAAGGCTGCCCTTTCTCCTAGGCTCCAGGGTCAAGGCCGGGGCCACCTGGGCACGAGGGCCCAGGTGAGCACTCCGTGAGACCCTGTAAATGGGGCCCAGGCCCTTGCTGGGCTTGGAATGAAGCAGCTAGTTTGTCCTGTGAACGGCCAGAAGTTGCATCCTCGATGTGCAGGCTGGGCTGGGGAAGATGCCAGCACTTTCCAAACACTTACATGGCTCCAGGCCCTGTGCAGCTTCTCAAAACCTTGCAAGGTCAAGGCTGTATCTCTGTTGTCTAGATTAGGTGCCCTTGGAGATTCAGAGCTAAACTAGCTTGCCCAAGGTCACACAGCTAATAAGGATGGAGCTGAGACTGACCTCTAGAGTCTGTGTCTTTCCCAATTCCAGGCTGTGTGCCTGGTCATGTGTCCAACTGCCCAGGCAGTGCGGGGGTCTTTCCCCACAGCGCCCCCTGCTTACATACCTCCAGCAATGGTGAGCTCACTTCCTCATGAGGCAGCTGGTCCAGCAGCAGGACAGCTCTGACTGTGGGAACATTTGTCCTTATGTGGACCTGGTCAAACTCCCTCCAGTCCTACCTCCAGGTCCCAGCTCGGCCACTTGCCCACTTCCTTCATAACCCCCTGCTACCCTCCACGTTAGACGTCACCTCACCCAACTGCCTCATTCTTCTGGGGAAACTGAGGTGCAGAGAGGGAGCAAAACCCCAGAGTGGCACAGTGAGGGGGTGTCAGTGCAGGGCCCGGGCTCCCCTGTGGCTGCAATACCACCCCCCACCCCGTGCCCCACATCTTTTGCTCCCCAGGCTGAAGAGTCAGCTCTTCATTTATTTATCCATTATTTCCCTCGCTCATGCAATCAGCGAGATTCACCGAGGCCCCGCTACGTGCTAAGCTGAGGCTGATCAGGAGATGTTCACTCCGGGGTGGGGCGGGGCAGGGGGCTTGGGCACGGATCCCATCTCAGGGACAGGATAGGTGGATGGACGGGGGCCGCTCCTGAGATGGGAAGCCCAGATGAGGGCCAGACTGGAGGGGAAAGATAGAACTTCGGGTGGGGATGGGGCGTGTTGGGTTTGAAGAGCCATTCAAGAGGAGATGGGCTCTAGGCAGGGAAATACCGGAGGGCTGACCAGAACCAGAGCCAGACTTGAGTCCCCCAGAGGCTGATGAACTCACCCAGGTGAAAATACGTGGTCTGCAGGCCCGCCCGGTCCTGACACCTCCTTCCCTGCCAGTGGGTCAGTGTCCCTCTTAAAAGGGGTGGGAGGGTTGGGGGAGGGTGGGGGGAGACCAGGGCTGGACAGAGCAGGGCAGGCCATCCCTTCCCTTGTTCTAGGCTGTACCCTCCTGTCAATGCTACCAGTGGCCACGTGGCCTGGTCACTGGCCTCACCCTACTGGTGTCAGTGGAGCTGGAAGCCTCCCGAGGGCCTTGAGGCCTGACTGTCAGCTTTCCTCATTCCTCAGACTCCTCCAGACCCGAGCTGAGCCCATCGGGAGAACGTCCCCTGAACCAGACCAGCAACACGGGAAGTCGGGCCTCACAGCTACCTTTCCTGAGCCTGAGCCACCATCCACCAGGTGCTGCAGTGAGTGATGGGTGTTTAGCTAGACAACGATCCTATGTGCTAAGCTTGGTTTTTATTCCCATTTTACAGATGAGGAAACAGAGGCTCAGAGAGGGAAAGGGCCCAAGGTCACACAGCCCAGAAGAGGCAGAGTCGGGATCCAAACCCAGAGCCAGCTGCCTCTTGAGAGATCAACGGGGCCTTCCCAGCCTCATTGGGGTGGGTGTGGGGAGTGGGACGGAGCCCCTGCTTAGAGGCAGTGGGGCCTTGCATACCACATCTGGTTGAGGGGAAAGGAGCACGGGAGAAAAGAACCGTGATCCTTAGAAACTACCTTTCTAGGGACCAGGGAAGCAGGAACAGCAATTGAATATTGGACACTGAGACCAAGGTGGAACAGGGGCCCAAAGGACACACACTTGACCTGTGGCCAGAGGTGGCCTCCTTGAAGACACAGGCCTTCCAGCCTGCTCAGTGCTGGGGCTTCTGCTTCCTCCAGGCATGAGTGGCCAGTGGGGCACAGGGTGGAGGATTGTGATGGAGTGGGGTGGCGCCCCGGATGCAGGCCTCTTTCTCCCTATTCATGGGATGTGTGGTCTCAGAAGTCTCTGCCCTTCCCTGGGCCTCAGTTTCCCCACCTGTACAATGGAGTAGGGCAATAAGATGACATCCAGAGACCCTGACAGCTATAGATTATCCTAGAGAGAGTGAGGACAGACAAATCAAGAGCTAACATTTATTGCGCCTCTACTGTGTGCTGAAGAAGGGCTTTTCATGCTTATCTCACTTAATTTTTATGAAACCCAGTAAGATAGGGATCACTATCTCCACTCCAGAGATCAGGAAACTGAGGCTCAGAGAGGTTGAGTAGCTTTCTCAGGATCACACAGCTGGGATGGGGTGAGACCAACTTCAAGCCTGCCTCTGTCTGGCTTCAAACGAGGCCAGTGTTTGTTCTGCTGCCCACAGCCCTGCACGTGGGTTGTGAGCGTATGTCCCTTCGGAGCTCCACCCTCAAGGGTGTTGAAACAGGTGGGGTTTGGGGGAAAGGGGTGGACGGGAGTATGGAAAGAAAAATGCGGTGAACGTGGGTAGAAGTTAGCGAGAATAAGTCAGCGTGTGGCTCTGGGCAAGTTTCTTTACCCCCTCCAGTCTCCGTTTCTCCATCGTGAAATGGGGGTAATCCTGGCCTCCCTCCCTGGGTGGTTTAAATGCGATGATATATTTAAAGCCATAGGCACAGTGCCTGTTGGTAAAATGAATGCTGAGATTCTGTCTCATCTGCTCTTGCAACAGCCCTACGGTTGGGGGAGGGGAGGTACACAGACGAGGAAACTGAGGCTCAGAGAGGTGAAGAGACCCTCCCAAGGTCACACAGGGTAGGATTTGAAGCCAGTGGCTGACCTTTCACTACTGCACACACCACACTAGCAAAGAGGAGATATTGGATGGATGATCAAAATTGGATGGATGGACAGAAAAATGAAAACATGCCCATAGTCCTGGGAACTCTTCAGAGCCTCTGAAGCTGCCTTGTGGCTCTTAACCAGGTGTCTCCTGGGGGGTAGGAGGGCTGCACCTCCAGGATCATGGGCTTCTGCTCAGCCTCCTGTGTCCCTCGCCTACTTCTGCTCCTGGAAGGCTGCCTTCCCCTGGGGGTGGGGAGGCTCTGAGAGCCACCCCCGCTGCAAGGTGCTGTGCTGCGTTCAGGATCACAGCTGGAGGTGTTCCTGAATTAGAGGGGAATGTATCCCCTCCCTGAGCTGCTGTGGCATGATTTACAGGCCTTGGCAAGTGGCATGAAACTCTGGAGCAAGTTCCAGCTGTTTAAATATAATTACCCGGCACCTCCATCCGGATTCTCCCAATAGATCATTAATATGAGAGACCCAGGATGCCCAATGATGTGTTCACTTCAGCAGGGACCCCTGGGGAAAACCCTCTCCCCCCACCCAGGCCCAGCAGCTTGGGTCAAGTTGGTCAAGGCTTGTCCCTACCCCCAACCTTGCCTGAAATTTCACCATTAGAATGTCATTCCTTTGGTTTAACACTACAGCTCTGGCTTTAAAGGGCATTTTCTTCAGGGCGGAGAACAATGGCCCAGGTGTCTAAAGATCTATGTTGGAAACCTTGTATATCTTGGTCAAGTCATTATCCCTCATTTCCTTCTATGGTATTGAGCTGGAAGGGCTCTGCAGTGATGATCAAGCTATACCCTCCCATTTTCGAGATGGGAAAAGTTGTAGTGCAGGGAGAGGATGGCTACTAGGGGTGACGTAGAATGCAGGGGAAGAGGGCCTGATTAGGGCCTGGCGTGCCTGACTCCCAGGTCCACCTGATGGGGGACAAAATCCCAACATCATCAGGAGTGGGCCAGGCTGACCCTCTCCCGTCCAGTCAACAGAGATTTTGGCCCCAAACCACACCCTTCTTGCAATTAAGAGCTCAGGCCCTAGAGACAGGTCACCCGGTGGCCACAAGCTGTGTCATCTTCAGCACACGTCTGATCCCTCAGAGTCTCAGGCTGCTCATCATTAAACAAGAATGTCAGTGGTGGGACTTCACGGGGCCACTGTGGCTGCGAGGAGGACAGTGAACATCACACTCAGCTCAGTGCCCAGAGGGGCCAACGCAGGGAGTGTTATTTCCTATTTGGAGTCAGGAAGAGCCAAACTGGACCCCAGATCTGCACTTGCCAGCTAGAAGACCTTGGGTACCTCTCGGGACTCAGTTTCCTCATCTGTAAAATGGGCATGAAATATCTACCTTTCAGTATCGTGAGGATTTAATGAAAAAACAGGTAAGCGCTTGACGTATGACCTGGCACATTCTAGACCCTCAGCAAACGACGGCTGCCAGTCATGGTAACACAGAAGTCATAACCCTTCCCGGAGTGTGGTGTGTCCAGTTCCACACGGCCAGTAGCAGCTGAGGGCCCACTGTGTGCTTGGCCCTGCAGGAGCAAAGTGATGAGCAAAACCAGCTCGGCCCCTCCCTCGAGGACATCCCCGTCCCTGGGGGAGACCGGCACAAACAAGTTTCAAAAACCACATTTGTGTGTTCATTCAATAGTTAGTTCTTGAACACCCACTCTGTGCCAGGATCCAGGCTGGAGAACAAGACAGCCACTGCCCTTGTTCTCATGGGGTTTCCATTGTAGTGAGGGCAACAGAGAGTCAAGAAATAAACATGTAATGTGGCAGATAATGGTCAGAGTTCAGAAAAACAGAAATGTAAGGGGCTTCAGAGGGGCAGGGACTGCAGTTTTATATTACATGGTCAGGACAACATTTGATCAGAGGCTGGGGGTCTGAAAGGACCGTGTTCCGCGGAACACGAACATCAAATGCAAAGGTCCTGAGGCAGGAGTGTTCCAGGAATATTTGAGGAGCAGCAAGGAGGCCAGTGTGACTAGAGCAGGGGAGGCGAGGGGACAGCAAGGAAGATAAGGGCAGAGAGGTGACGAGTGACAGGCCCAGATCATGGTGGGTCCTGTGAGGTGTGGTGAGCACCCGGTCTCGGCCTGAGTGACAAGATGAGCACTGTGAAGAGAGTCACCAGCCTCGGGACCCCTCAGGTCTAGCTCTGGTGAAGAGCACATGGCAGGCACTCCAGACACGCTTGAAAGGAAAGAAGGAAAGAAAACAAGCAAAGGCACTCAGGCGGTAGAGGGAGCTGGGGACACCTGGGCACAGACAAGAAAACATGCGGGCCTGGTCCCTGTCTTCAAACATCTAAGAGGCACAGAGCCCTCTTCTCTGGCCCAGAGGGTCCACCGAGGGCCCACCTGTGGTTGTGACGTAAGTCCCATGATATTAATAAAGGCATCAGTGGTAACTGACACAGACACAGCAGAGAACAAAGTGCGTCCCATGTGCCTTTCCCTCTGGTCCTAAAACAACCCATGAAATGGGCTCTTTTATTCCCATTTTACAGGTGAGGAAATTGAGATTCAGGAGGTTTAAGTGACTTGTCCAAAGCCACATGTAAGTGAATGGCCCAGCAGGAGCTTGAGCCCAGGCCTGGGGCTGCCTTTTCAAACAGATCATGCCCTTCAGAGGTGGAAGGAGCCTCCTCTGGAGTTCCTTGTGATGGAGGAGGTTGCAGAAGAAGCGACCTCAGAACCTACCAGGTGCAGCTGGCTGGGGCAGACTGTTTGGCCTTGAGGATATAGTGGGGAATAAAGATCATACTGTTTTTTCCTTATAAGAGCTCACAGTCGAGGAGGGGAGACAGACACTAAACAGCTAGTTGTACGACTAATTAGTTAATTAAAATCGTGATACGGGTTCTGTCGTTGCTGCCACCCTGGCGCTGGTGCCCTGCTCCCTCTCCAAAGCTCAGGACGAGGCTGGCCAAACCCCTTCCACAGGCTCCCTTTGCTCAGCAGCCAGAAATCTCAAAAAGATGTTTGAGGGGGAAACGAGAGGGAAATAACGCCTGAGGATTCAGGCTCATGTAAGGCCACCTCGCTGAGCCTCAGCAGAAGTCTCGGGCAGCGGACCTTGGTCCCAGCCACTGTGTGACTTCAGCCCAGTCACTTCACCTCTCTGAGCCTCTGTTGTCCCAGCTATAAGATAGGGTGAACACCACCTGCATTCCAGATTCGTCGTGGGGATTTAGTGACATCAGTCCCAGTGCCTGGCATATAGTATGTGCTCACTAGATTCCTGTTCCCTCCCTCTGTGTGGGGTCTGTGGAGACACCCCAGCCTCCCCCTGGAGTGGTTCAGCTCTTTGTTTTCTGCTAGGGTAGTCAAGAACCACGTGTGGCTACTGAACACCGGAAATGCGGCCAGTCCGAATTGAGATGTGCCATCAGTGTGAGATACGCACCAGATTCTGATGACTTATACGTAAAAGGAATGTAAAATAGCTCATGAATAATGTTTTATATTGATCATGTGTTGAAATGACAATATTTGGGGGTTACATCAAATATATTATTAAATTAACTTCACCTGTTTCTTTTTACTTTTCTTTATTGTGGCTACTAGAAGCTTTTTTTTTTTTTTTTTTTTTCCTTCGCTGTACGCGGGCCTCTCACTACTGTGGCCTCTCCCGTTGGGGAGCACAGGCTCCGGACGCGCAGGCTCAGCGGCCATGGCTCACGGGCCCAGCCACTCTGCGGCATGTGGGATCTTCCCGGACCGGGGCACGAACCCCTGTCCCCTGCATCGGCAGGCGGGCTCTCAACCACTGCGCCACCAGGGAAGCCCCTAGAAGCTATTTTTATTTATTGATGTGTTCGGCTGCGCCACGCGGCTTACAGAATCTTAGTTCCCCAACCAGGGATTGAACCGGGCCCTCAGCAGTGAAAGCGAGGAATCCTAGCCCCTGGGCCACCAGGGAATTCCCGAAAAATTTAAATTACACATGCAGGCTCTCATTTGATTTCTACTGGACAGTGTTGGTCTAGCTAATTACTCACAGCCATGGAATGTTTAGACTGGCATTAACCACACCATTAACGTCATTTTAGGATTTTAAAAACACTCCCACAAGCAGAGCCTCGAAATTGGCAGAGACCCTGCTGTCCTGTCGTGTTTAATAAGCACCCGGTTGGCAGGGTGAAGGGCCCTAGGAACCCCGTCTTTCGGATGCAGTTAATTGCCCTTGATGGGCTTATCATTAGGCCCCTTGCTGGGACAGCACAGATACACAGCTCGGGCATGTTTCAGGCCTTGGTAGAGTGCAATTTATGGGTTTGGGTTCAAACCTGAGAGCCAAGGCCTAGGGGGGTTCTCTGGACCTCAGAGAGGTGTCCCCTTTGGGAAACCCCAGAGTGGGATGCCTCTGGAGTAGCTGCCTGGCTGCAAAGTTGATGATGGGTTCTGTCTGCTCTCCTCATGACATGTGGAGGAAAAACTCCAGCTGGAGTCAGGAGACCTGGGCCCTTGGCCTGGCTCTGTCATTTCCTCCCTGTGAGACCCTAGGCTTATCCCTACCCCTCTCTGGGCCTCAGTTTCCCCATCTATACAATGGGGCAACCGTGGTTGATCCTTGATGACCCTTCTCTGTTAAAAAACAGAGTTATTTTAAATTCTAGGTTTTAGATGATGTCTTCACTCTACGTGGTCCACCCAGGCTACAATCCAGAAAGAAAACCTCCGAGTGGCCCCGCAGGTCTTCACGGGGTTACTCAGCCTAGAAGGGACAGGGGCCAGCCTGGATGACCTCCCCCTGTCTCTGGCTTCTGGCCCAGGCATGGCCCTCAGCCTAGCTAGGGGCTTCCTAATTGGCCCATGAGTTCTGAGGGAGGCAGAGTGCAGATGAAGTTTCAGAATCCACGAAGATGGGAGGATCTGGGTCTGCATCATGGGTGAGCCACCTGGGCAGAAGGAAACCTGGAGGCTCATGTGACAGAGACATGGCCTGACTGTAGAGGGCACTCACGGCTCCTGCCCAGCTTGTGGGAGAACGGATAAAGAAATCAGTCATCAGAGGAGAAGAGCGTCCCAGACCTGGATGGGAGGGGGTCACAGCTCGGCCCCCTGTGCTGCCCTGCACATGAGAGCTGGGGCAGGTGGCCTTCTTGCCCCAAGAGGCTGGCTGGACCCAATTCAAGGACCAGAAGAGGAGGAGCCCCTGTCCTCCCATCCTGTCGGGGTCCTCACTGTGGCCCACTGGATCCCTACACGAGGTACACCTGAGAGCTTGGTAAGCCGGCAGATTCCCTGATATCTCCCCCAGCCATACTGGAAGAGAACCCCCAGGAGTGGGGCCTGGGACTCTGCAGACGCAACCAGCCTCCCCAGAGAGTCTGAAGTCCACTAACATCTCATAACTCTGTGTCTAGGCCAGTGGTGCTCAACCCCAGCTGTGCGCTGGGATCACCTGGGAAATTTCGAAAAAGCCTGATACCAGGCCTAGCCTCACCCAAAGCAGTTGGGTCAGAATCTCTGGGGTGTGGTCTGAACATTATTATTTTTTTAAAGCTCCCTAAGGCACCCCAGTGTGCATTCAAAAGGGTACCCCAGACCCCAATCAACTCTAAAAGCCTCCAGATGAATGTTTGCAGAAAAAGGGAACTCATCGAGCTCAAAGAGGGGAAGTAACTTGCCCAAGGTCACACAGCAAGATGATAGCAAAGTCGGTCCCAGAACCCAGGCCTCTTTTCTGAGCCTGGGCCAAGTTTTCTCCTGAGGCTGCATCTCCTTTTACAAACCAGAGCCCAGGCAGGCAATGCCCACAGTATTTCAGTTTAATAATATTGGATCTTGATACAGTCAGGGCCACCACAATGATGGGATGGGAGCCGTGATGGCGATTAGGAGAGCTGTAAGTCTTTTGCTTTATCCAAATTTTGGGCAGTAATTTAGGAAATTTAATTAAAGGGGGAGAAATCGGAACACCTCAAGCTCCTTGCCTCCTGTTATAATGAGTGAAATACACCAGGCTGTTAAAGGAAGTGCTGTCTGAGACACAGCTCCGATGTTTTATTGCCAAGTTTTATTCGCTGATGTAAACATAATCGCTGGAAACCAGAGCTCTATTAACGCACATATTTTTACCCATGCAGGGCCCCGCCTGCCCCCTCTTCCCCTCTGGGTTTGCTCACCCCCTCCCAGGGTCAGCCCTAGTCCTTTCTGGGCATGTCTCTGCTAAGTCTGGATTTCCCCGCAGGTTTCATACCCTCCCATGACAGATAAGAGTTTAATAGAATTCCGTTGCTCCTCTGAGCTCAGTAATGCATTCTGGAAATTAGGCGGTTACATACTGAAGCCATTGTTCCCCCGTATAAATGGGCTCCCTCCCAGCCAGCGACCGTGGGGTCTCCGATAAGCTCTCGTGAAGCCGCGCTGCACATGTTATTGGTGTGTTAAAAGGGGCAACTCGGGGCTCAATTGCTCATTGTTAGGAGATGATCCATTCAGGTAGTTTCTCCATGAATCAGGCAGCTTAGGTATTTCCCCCCTCTTGGCATTGATAGATGAGCAGAAGGGGGCCATTTAGACGACGCTATATAGCACCCTGGCCCACGTGGTGAGTGATTCCCAATGCCTGGTTTAATTTATTTTTAAATGAAATTTGTTATTGATTCTGGATTAAAAGGACAAATCTTATGGCTGTTACCACTGACAGAGCCATGGTGCTCAAGTGACACCTCTCAAGGAGGAAAGGGAGGCTGGCCTCCCTGGGTCAAGGGGAGGCTGGGGACTCTCCAGGGAGCTTGGGTCAGAGGCAGGGGACAGTGCGAGATCCCCTGCTTGAGGGGAACTTTTAAAAGATCGTCTTTCTTGACTGAAATCCTTAACATGATGTTCACCTTCTGAGCCTCATTTGGGTCATGGAAATAACAGTGATATTTGCCTCTTGGCATCCACGTGATCACTAGATGCTTGTTTAATTGCCTCCAGGGATGGGAAGCTCACTATCTCCTAGAGCGTTCCTGGAGTGAAATGAGTGACAGCAGCCATCCGCCCTGGTGAATTCCTAGAGACTATTTCCTGGAATAGTTTTCGTTTACCTTGTGCCTCCACTAAGCTCTTAGCTTCCACAGTGTCTGCTGTTTGCACTTGGATCGCAAAGCAGAAAAGAGGCAGAATGACACAGAGGAGAAATATGGGCTGAGGATTCGTCTTTCACATCCAGCTTTTGCCCTGCTTCCCTGTGCCATGTTGAACAGGTTACTTCATCTCTCTGAGCTTCAGTTTCCTATGTGTAAAAGAAGGAAGGTAATAATAGTGGCCTCGGGCTTCCCTGGTGGCTCAGTGGTTACGAATCCGCCTGCCAATGCAGGGGACACGGGTTCAAGCCCCGGTCCAGGAAGATTCCACATGCCGTGGAGCAACTAAGCCCGTGTACCACAACTACTGAGCCTGTGCTCTAGAGCCCACAAGTCACAACTACTGAGCCCGCAAAGCACCTAGAGCCTGTGCTCCACAACAAGAGAAGCCGTAATGAGAGGCCCATGCACCACAAAGAAGAGTAGCCCCCGCTCGCTGCAACTAGAGAAAACACGCACACAGGAACGAAGACCCAAAGCAGCCAGAAATAAAATAAATAAATAAAATAAATAAATAAAAAATAATAGCGGCCTCAGGGGTTGTTGCGTGAATTATATAAGACATGGATGTAAATGGGATTCATAAACTGTAAAGTACATTTTAGGTGCTGTAGGAAATACAAATGGGACAGTCTGGTATTTTGGGAGAGCCCTGAGCTGGGAGTCAGAGGTCCTGGATCTAGTTCTGTTATGGTTGGCTCTGTGACTGAGGAATTCACTCATCCTCTCTGGGTCTTAGTTTCCTCAGCTGGGTGGGTTGAACTAGATGTGCTTAGGTATTATGCCAAGAGCATCGGCTCTGGAGTCAAACATCACGGCTCTACCACTGTCTTGTGAGACAGTGGGGAAGATACTTAACCTCTCAGAGCATCTGTTTACTTATCTGTAAATAATAATAACAGTAATAATAATAGCCAACATGTATATGGCTATGTATTTACTGTGTATTACTACTTACTATGGCCAGGCAATGTTCTAAGTGATTTCCATGTAGCAAGTCATTTAATCCTCATAATAATCTTGTGATGGAGGTGTTATCTTTAGTTTACAGATAAGGAAGCTCAGGCACAGAAAAGTTAAGTAACTTATCTAAGGTCACACAGCTAGCAGTTGGCAGGATTCAAAATGAGAGCCCATACTTATAACCACACTATTCTACCCTATACGGCTTGGTAGTTCTGAGGATTAAGTGGGATAAGTAAAGTTCTTAGCACAGCGCTGGGTAGACAGTAATGGGCCAACAGAGGCTCAGAGATCGGGAGAAGGCAGCAGGCATTTCTTCCTGTGGGGGATGCAGACTGGACCTTGGCCAATGGAAGACTCAGCTAGACAGAGGGGAAGGCATGCATCTGGAGGGGGAAGCACTGGGAAGGGTAAGGACGGGATGAAGCTAGGGCATGTTCAGGGAGAGGACATGGGGCGAATGATGTCTGGCATGTGCAGGAGGTGAGGCTGGGACCTTGAATGCAAACCAGAGACGTCAAGATTTCTGTGATAAACAAGGCCATTAGAGGGTTTTGAGCAGAGCTATATACAGCATGAGCCTTTTCAAACTCATTAAATCCCTGGAGGTCTGTCCTTGAAGGAACCTCAGAGGTTACAGGGTTTAACCCTGTCCCAGACTATAAGAAAAAAGGATTCCTCAAGGTCAGTCAGTGGGTTAGTGGCAGAGCTGCTGTCCCACCCTGACCTTGTTCCTCTGCAGCCCGCAAACAGAGTCTCTTGTTTTCTCCTGTCTCTTCTAGTCTCCGATCTCTCCCTGTCCCCTTGCCTCTGCCCCCTTCCCTCCAATCTGAGGTTTAAGAGGAGAAAGCCCTGGGTTTGGGCCCCATTTCTGCCATTACATTCTCCTGGAGAGGCTTCAGCCTGGGATTGAAAGAATCCTGGGTTCCACTCTTGGTGCTGTTATGTGATCAATTTTTTTTTAAGATTTATTTATTTTTAAAATTTTTGGCTGTGTCGGGTCTTAGCTGCAGCACATGGGACCTTCGTTGAGGCATGCGGGATCTTTGGTTGTGGCGTGCAGGCTTCTCTCTTGTTGTGGCATGCGGGTTTTCTCTCTCTGGTTGTGCGCAGGCTCCAGGGCGCATGCGCTCTGTAGCTGTGGCACGTGGGTTCCAGAGTGCGTGGGCTCTGTAGTTTGTGGCGCGGGTTCTAGTTGAGGCAGGCGAGCTCAGTAGTTGTGGCAGGTGGCCTTAGTTGCCCTGCTGCATGTGGGATCTTAGTTCCCTGACCAGGGATCAAACCCGCGTTCCCTGAATTGTAAGGCAGATTCTTTGCCACTAGACCACCAGGGACGTCCCTGCTATGTGTTCTTGAAGATTCTCAGTTTCTCCATCTTTATAGTGGGGGCAATGAAGCCCATTTCACTGGGAGTGAGAGTCAATCGAATTAATAAATGAGGAAATACTTTCGTACCCAAGACAGCTGGTCAACCCAGGATAGCCTAAATACCACCTCTGAGTGGGAAGGAAGTGAGAAGTAAATTAATCGGGCAATAAATAAATAAATAAAAGGCCACTTCTTCCAGATAATATGGGTGGGAATGAGCTAGGACGGGGTTTTGTCCTTCTGCGGTGCTGAAAGCAGTGCCGCGCCACCGGTCCTGTGAGGGCTGTCAGTTGTGCAGAAACAGTATTTGTAAGTGCGCGACACTTCAGGGTGCTGAGCATAGTTTCGAATAAACTGTATTGTTGCTGGTGACCACAGGCCCCAACTGGTGTGCTGCCCGCCATACTGTTGTAAAGGGGTGTGCATGACGGAGTAAAGACAGGGGTGGAGGGGTGGAGGGAGAAGCTGTCCTTCGGGCTCTAACTTCATTCTCAAAGTTGAGGTGCTGTCCACAATGCGGGATCCACCTATGTGTGGTCTGAGACGGATGTGGGCCATCTCAGGCGCTGACTCCCATTTGGCGGGGGCGAGGGAGGAAATCAGAAGGTCAGTCCTTGGTGCTGAACCCGTGGAGCCCGCGGAGGTGCGGTCGGTGAGCTTAAAAAGATGGGTGTCCGTGGGGCTTCCCTTGTGGCACAGTGGTTGAGAATCCGCCTGCCAATGCAGGGGACACGGGTTCGACCCCTGGTCCGGGAAGATCCCACATGCCGCGGAGCAACTAATCCCGTGCACCACAACTACTGAGCCTGTGCCCTAGAGCCCGTAAGCCACAACTACTGAGCCCGCGGGCCGCAGCTACTGAAGCCCACGCGCCTGACGCCCGTGCTCCACAGGAGAAGCCACCGCAATGAGAAACCCGCGCACCGCAACAAAGAGTAGCCCCCGCTCACCACAACTAGAGAAAGCCTGTGTGCAGCAACGAAGACCCAACACAGCCAAAAACAAATAAATAAATTTATCAAAAAAAAAAAAAAATGGGTGTCGGGGTTAACGCTGTCCTCCTCCGTGGTGCTGAAACAGCGGCGGACACGGCCGTCGGGAATGATGCCTGGCAAAGCACAAGGGATGAGAGCAGGAGGGACCCTGTCCGGGAATCAGGGACTTAGCCCCAGACTCGCTGTGGGGCCTCAGATAAGCTACTTCTCTGATTTAATGTGCTTAATCTTCTTTTAAATGGGGCCACAGTAGGTCAGCCTTGTGTCTGTACTGAAGGTCTGTCCCAGCTGCCCCAGTTAAGCAGTTGGAGAAGGAATCGGAGTATCTCGTTGCATTCCTGCTCTTGGGAATGAAAATGGCTTCATTCACTACCACCTCCTTCCCCCTCACCACCCGCCCAACATTCCACTATGCCCACCTGTCCGAGGAAGGGAGCCCTACAGTCCAGAAGGGGGCGATCCAATCCACTGTGCAGGGCCCAGCATCTCTAAGCTAGAAGAAGACCCAGCAACTAGCCTGCCTTACGCCCACTATTACAGACGCGAAAACTGAGTCCCAGAGAGGGGAACAACAACAGTAATAACTATTGAGCTCCTACCACGAAGGCGGCATTATGCTTAGCGCTTTACACACATGATTTTGTAAATCCTCACCAGGATCCCTGAAGGCAGCTATTATTCCCACTTCTCAGTTGAAGACCTTGAAGCTCAGACAGGGGTAGACACCCGGACACGATCACACTGGGAGCCAAAGGCAGGCAGGTCTAACCAGGTCTAACCAGGTCTCCTGTGCCTCAGCCCAGGTTCCCATCCTACCTCAACCTCACCTCCACCCCACCCCCACGTGCCTCCCTGACCCTGGCACCGCCCTGCTAGCAAAGTTGAGGAGACCCTCCTGAGCGCGCTGGGCCTGGCGGCTGGTCGACTGGTTTTTCCCCTTTTCCCGATGGAGCGTATTTCTGTTTCTGAAGCCAGCGGTGTTATGCTTTGCAGGAACCGGGTCCCTGGGGTGGCTTCCTCCACCCCATCTCGCCCCCGCCTGCTCTCTCCAGCCGGGGAAGTTGCGGGTACCGCTTTAAAAATCCCAGCCTCGGCAAAACTTTGATGATAAATCAAGCGACAGATCCCTCCGCCGCCGCCTCCTCTGGGCGGGCGGGAGGGAGTGGGAGGGAGGGGGTGCGGCGGCAGCGGCACCGAGCGGAGTGGCCTTCCGCGGAAGGGAAGAGTCCCGCAGTCGGAGACGGCCGGCAGGGCGTGCGCTTGCTAACCGCAGCCGGGGCTGGGCCGGAGCCGGGCGAGGACTGGAGCCGGGGCCAGACCGGGTTCAGCGGGCGAGGGGCAGCAGCCGCAGCGGGGCAACCAGGCCGCACCGGGCAGGGGACGGCGGGCGTGGTGTCTGCGGTCTCCTGAGCCCCGATGTGAGGCGGCGGCGCCCCCGGCCCGAGCGCGCACCATGGGGGCCCTGCTCGGCGTGGCGCTGGGCGCCCTCCACTACCTGGCACTTTTCCTGCAACTCGGCGGCGCCACGCGGCCCGCCGGCCACGCGCCCTGGGACAACCACATCTCCGGCCACGGTGAGTTGGGTCGCCGCCCTCGCGGACTTCCACGCCAAACCCCACCCTGGGCCGCGCGTCTCCAACTTGGCCGTCCCCGGGCTCGAACCCGCGCTGCCGGTGGCGGGAGTCCCGGGGCGCCTCCTGCCGGGTCTATGGACCGGCCCTGGCTCCCTGGCCACCCCTGCGGAGGAGGGGGCACCCCCTATGCCCCTCTCGCGGAGGGCTCTCTCCAACCCCCCCACCCCCCCAACTCCCTGCGATACACACACCTCCATGACCACACACATATTCACAGCCATGGACACACAGCCACACTCACTGCTTTCTCACACTCACAACTCCTTCCCTCACACATCTCCAGACACCATCTCAGATCCCCCTTCTCACTCATATGCTCACTACACACACAGCAGGCACTAGGGCTGGAGCACTCAGACCCTGCCAGCTGGCACCCAAGCGCACAACTCCTGCCTGCCCGCCTGCCTGCAGACACACTGGCATATACAAACACTTTGTGAACACACTCTGCTCACCCACCGCTCTCCGCCCATCTGCCTTTCCCCTTTGTGGGTTTAACCCCACAGCTGTCCTTGTCCCTTCCCTCTCCACACCTCCCCCACTGGAAAGGTCCTGGGGGACAGAAGACCCCACCACTTGAGAACTGGTAGCCTGGGCTGCAGCCACCCCTGTCAGGTGGGTGGCATCTTGGGGACGAAGGCTTGGTGGGAGCCCCTCGAAGACATTGGAATAGTTGGCATTGTTGCTTCCAGCCAGAGGCATGGAAGGGGAAGAGGGAAGCCAGGAGCTTTTGTCTGCCCCTGGGGAGGCGGGGGGACAGGAAGCCCCTGCCATCCCTCAATAGGGTACCCACCCGTCCTCATCTTTGACCCTAGAGGACTGAAAAGTGGGAAATCTCAACTCAGCCACTGTGAGAGCCAGGGAGCAAGAGAACATTCCCAGCACTGGTTGCCTGAGTGTCAGAAGCTCCTTCCAGCCCCGGAGGAGCCCAAGTTGGCAGTAGAGTTGGATTGTCTGAAGCTGGCAGCTCTGGGGGCGCCCCTTGCCCCCATGAGCCAGGCTCCTTCCGGTATGGGGACCAGGGCATAGATGAAAATGGAGACGCTTTGTCCATCCATCTCTTCCCTGCAAAGGCTTCCAATCTGGTAGGAGAGGCTGCGGCACCAATGTTGGGCACTGTATGCCCAGGGCTGGGGAGAGGTTTGCACAAATGGCAGAGAACTGGGTGATTTATTCTGATGGAAAAGAGTGAGGGCCGTGGTAGTAGGTAATCAGAGAAGGCTGCTGGGGCATGATGCATGAGTGGAATTGCTTTGGAAAGTAGGGGGCGCTTCCAAAGCCCTTCTCAGGGACTCTGCTTTTGGGAACCATGACTCCCTGCACCCTTCCTCCTTACCATGTTAAATAGAAACCGCTCTGTGTACCATTTACGTACCCTTCTTATCCTTCATCTAATTTCTACTGACCTGGCTGCAGTGGTGGTAAATAGGGGAAGGCTTATTTTGATCCTTAGTTTACAGATGGAAAAATCAAGGCTCAGAGAGGTAAAGGGACTCGCCCAAGGTCACACAGTGAGTGAGTGGTTGAGCTGAGACTGGCCCCAGGGTCTGTTGGGCAAAGACACTGCTTTTTCCAGGACATTCATCTCCCTGTCAGATTCCCTCCCATTCAAGGGAGACTGGGAATTCCTCCTTCCGCTCCCCTTCTGGCTCCGCTCAGTTCGCTCAGTTCCTTGGCACAGTTGGAACTTACACTAGGAGGGTTTTCCACGGAAGGGCTTTCCTGAGTTTGCGGTCCCGAGACATACAAGGACTGGGGCTCTGAGGTTTACCATCATCCTGTCCCTGGATCACCAGACCCCTAGGATCTGGGTGCCACTCTGTCATTCCTGAGGCCCCAAGGTGACCCCCCCATAGGAAAGCAGGGTTTGCCCTTTGTGTGGCAGTCTCTGCCTGCCCCCTGGTGCCAGGCGTGCTTAGGGCACAGCTCTGCCCCACTAGCTGTAACGTCCCTGCTGAACCCTGGGGAGGGCCAGCGGAGGCCCAGAGGAGGGGTTGGATGTCAAGGACACAGCACTGGCTGCGGGGGAACCTGGCTTCTCTTAGTGACCCGCCATGCAGTTCTGGGCCAGCGAGTCACCCCTCTAGGGCTCGTTCTGTCCCCCAAGAAGCGAGGAGGCCAGGCTGCTCTGCAGGGGCCAGACTGCCATCTCCCAACACTGCCAGGTTCAAAGTCACCAAGTAGTAGATGCCGAGGAGCCCCCGTGCTGCCCCTTTGCCAAACGCCCGAAACCACGGGAAGGGTTTGGAGCCACTCACTTAATCACAAAAAGAAACTGTTATTAATGATAGTGAGACACGGCGGAGAAGTGGGTCATGTCTAATAGCCGTTTGCGTTCAGGAGGAGAATACCAATTTAATAAAAGCTACGTGTGCCGAAAAAGCCCAGAAATTGCTGTTTAGCAGATTGGAGCCTGATCATTTCATTATTCCTGGGCTCCGCGTGTCCTCAGCTGATTCAGGAAACGTGGCTGGGTCAGGCAGGTGTCTCTGCGTCTCGGGTAGGGGTAGGAGGCTGGCAGCGGGGGTCCCGGGGAGGAGTCCATTGACCCCAGCCGCCTGGTAGCTGCTCACCTCTCCAGCTCGGTCCCAGCCCAGCCGCCAGGCTAACGCCTTCCGCCTGCTCGCCCCGGGGCTTGTCACAGGGAAAGCCCGGGGTCAGATGGGTCCGCAAGGACATCTATCTCGCTTCCCCTCTCCCTGCTACCTCCACTCAGTCTGCTTCGCAGAGGGCTTTTTAAAGGCATGAGGAGTGAATGGGGAGTGAGTGGTACCTGCCTCTTAGGGAGCCCTCAGGGAAGTGGGAGGCGGGGGTGGTGATGGTCAGTGTCTGTGCCCAGTAGGTATTCAATTAATGGCAGCTACTTTGATTTTTCCTCATCAGACAGGGTTAGCTCATTGCCATGAGCACAGCGGGTGGGAGGAAAGGGAGCTGACATTTATGAACTGCCTACTGTGTGCTGGGTGCTACCAAACCCCTTGCCAGTGTTAACTCACTAAGGCTGACATTATTCGTGCAAGGCTGGTGCTGGACATATGAGGAAACAGGTTAGAGAGGGCCAGTGACTTGCCCAAGGTCACTGAGTCTGCACAGAGAGCTGGGGAGCTGTGCCTACACTGAAGGTGTGTCTGGCAGTTCTGCTCTGGGCCTGCCTCCTCCGGGACAGCCTTGAGGCAGGCTTGGCCAGTTGTGTGATGGGTCTCCTTCCTCTGCCCGGCTCTGCCCAAGGGACTCCCTTCCACTTCCCCAGAGAACTGGTAAGGCAGTGGGTTCCACCAGGAGGAGCCAGTAGCTCAGAAAGGCGATGGGATCTTGCTGAGGCCACAGGCAAGTTAGAAGCAGGAAGCTGGATTAGCCGCCTTCTCCAGGACTCTCTAGATCTTGTCCACGGCAGGCAGGATCTTGTCTTCTTTTTTTCTGGCCACATTGCACGGCATGTGGGGTCTTACTTTCCCCAGACCAGGGATCAAACCCATGCTCCCCTGTGGTGGAAGCTCCGAGTCTTAACCACTGGACTGCCAGGGAAGTCCCCGGAAGGCAGGATCTTTATGAAGATCTCTGTGCACCTCTTGCATTGCAATCACCCAGGGAGTTTGTTAAAATGCAGATCCTGGGGTCCTCCCCAGACCCATTGGCCAAAATGATTGTTGATGGGACCCTGGAATTTGCATTTTAATAAGCTCCCGAGATGATTACCAAGCAGCCTGGAGTCTGGGAGCCACTGCCTTAAGTATTCACTCAAACCTGATGAGACATGTAGGGATGGGAAATTGTCTGGTGCCAGGGGCTGCTGGATTGGTCTGGTTTTGCAAGGGAGGAAGAAGTCCAGGCTGGAGCAGGTATGTGGACCCTCAGAGGAGCCCCAGGAAGCCTTACACTGCAGCAAACATGCATCCTCCTGCCCCTGCCCTGACACACACAGACACACACACACAGACACACACACACAGACACACACACACACACACACACACACACACACAGAGACACACACACACACACACACACACACACACACCCTAAGCCAGCACCTTCAATTATTAATACACCCTGCAGCAGACAAAGATCCTGGTTTGGCCTGGCGCTTTGTCCATTGAGTGATTCACTGTCCTGAGGTTTTCTCTGTTGCCAGGAGGGAGCAGCGGGGCGCTGGGGGAGGGGGCGGGGGCCGCCGGGCCATTTGGCAAACAGCCTGTGCACTGAAAAATGACTCTGGCTTTCTCGCATTCCTCAACGAACTATAGGTATCTCCCCATCAGTAAGCTGGCTAGTTTGGTGGCTGGGAGATGGAGAAAACTGAGTGCTGTCTTCTGAAGGTTATGATGTTAAAAATGTGTTCGCCGTTGTCGCCGGTGTCGGTGATTATTCTATCAATTACGCCCGTAAACACTCCGCCTTGGGCTGAGGGTTTCCCGGCCTCCGGGAGGGAATTGACCCTCGCAAGCGGTTTTCCCCAAGTCCTTCACACCAATTGCTTTTGACACTTTGCCTATCGGCGGCTCCCTCAGCCTTTTCCCCAAGTGAGGGGAGCCACAGGCAGCCGGCAGGACGGGGGAATTTGGCTCGCTGCCACCCTGACAGCAGGGGTGTTGGGGAAAGTCTCCTGTTGACAAACAAGTGGGCAGGATCGGGGGTGCCAGGAGAGTGGTCCCTTCCCACCCACCAGCCACCGAGGCAGAAGATAGAGCGCTTGGAATGAATCACTAAGGCTCAGGCCAAGCCAGCAGGACCTCTGGGACCATCTCCTTCTACCCATCTAACAGAGGGGAAGACCAAGGCCACGGGCAAGAGAGCGTGTGCCCAGATTGCATGGGAGGTTAGTGCTTGGCTTTTGGGATCACCTGACCCAACTCGATACAAAGAGAGTGAAAATTATACGCAAGCAAATGTTTATTGTCATGCCAGGGCCGTAAATGGCATTGTCTCATTTGATCCTCTTAGGAACCCTAAGGGGAGGGGACTTTCCCTGGCCCGATGTTTTCATGAGGAAACTGAGACGTGGTGAGGTTAAAGGCTTGCCCAAGGTCACGCACCTAGCAAGTGTTGGAGCCCAGAGCGGAGCCCGGAATGTGGCTCCAGGGCCCACGCTCACAGTGCTGTTGTGTCCCAGAGAGGACGAGGGAGAGGCCCAAGGTCACGAGACTTCCTGTGGTGGAAGGAGTGAGCATGGTGACCTCCACATTCCATGCCCCAGCTGTGCAGCAGAGGACATGGCAACCTCCAGACCAGGACCCTGCCTCAGTGACTTTCCAGCTTCTGTTGGAGGTTGAGAAAATCATATGTGTAAGGAGAGGAAGTACGTGGTGTGAACAGTGATGTTGGCACCCACGTGAGGGGCAGGTGTCAGAAAGAGGGGAAAGGGGACATGAAGCAACCCCACCTCCTGGTGCTTGGCCATGACCTTGGACTTCAGGGACTGAACCGGCTGTTGAGGCGGTCGTGGGAAGAGTCTCTCGGCCCCGAAGGGGATTTGGGGCCAGCTGGCTATACAGTGGCCGGCATCCGGCCACTCTCACCACTCCCATTGTAATGACCGGGGGTACAGGTCAGATTCCCTTGTGTCCTGGTACCCTCCACAATGCCCAGCCTAGGGAGGTGGCAGGGAATGACTGAATGGGTGGCAGGGAGGATAAGGCAGAGGTCTAAGGTCTGAAGTTCTTCAACTTTTGCTCATTCCAAGTCAGTATTGTTTTAAACATTCACATAATTTTAATTTCATTAGAAATCCATGTTATTAGTAGAAAAATCACAAAACTGGAACCCCTCCTCATCCTTACTGACCACAAGGACATCTGGGGTGGGTAAGGCTGATTTCATCTTGCAGTGGGTGGACTCAGACCCAGTCCCTTGGGGTGCATATGAGATGCTGCAGCCTTGAGGGTAATGGGGTCCCAGGATGTATCTTCTTCTCCCAGACCCCAGTGAGATTCTTCCAACAGGAAAAGGGGCAGTGGTCTCACTGGGGGAATAGATCCGCTCCTTTCGCAGCTGGTGACCCCGGGATCCCTCTGGTACGTGCTGCTGTGGAGAAGGGAAGTGGGGATGGGGGGGCAGAGGGGCTGCTCCTCCTCCGGGTCCCCCTGCCCACCGCTGTGTCCCCTCCCCTTTCTCGAAGCCAGCAGAGGACTCAGCTCCACCATACCGAGTTGAAACCCTTCTTTAAGAAGCCCCCAGGGCTTCCCTGGTGGCGCAGTGGTTGGGAGTCCGCCTGCCGATGCAGGGGACACGGGTTCGTGCCCCGGTCCGGGAAGATCCCACATGCCGTGGAGCGGCTGGGCCCGTGAGCCATGGCCGCCGAGCCTGCGCGTCCGGAGCCTGTGCTTTGCAACGGGAGAGGCCACGACGGTGAGAGGTCCGCATACCACAAAAAAAAACAAACACATAGTGGGTTAGTTTATAGAAAAACACAAACGACATACTAGTACGGGTGGTACCCAGGCCCATCTGTGTGCGGGGATGACTGGACTTGGGGGCTGCTGGCCTACAGGCCAGCCCCTCCCATCTCATACTCCGTACTCCTCATACTGGGAACTGCTGGCCTCACAGGGGCTGCTGCCATTTATTGGAAGCTTGATCATTCCTTCCTTCCTTCATTCCTTCAACGAATATCAGTTGAGAACCTGCCATGGACCAGGCTCTTTTAGCCACTGGGGACATATCAGTGAAGAAGACAGTTAAGGCTCTTGCTCAGACAACTAAACTTATAAGATAGATATAAGTATAAATTGTGATGAGTTAAGAAGCAGGGATGATGTTCAGCCTGGAGAAGGGCGCTCACTCCTGGAGCAGTTAAGGTACCCAGTGGTGAGCTCCCCATCACAGAAGGTATGTAAGCTGGACCAGTCATTAGCTGGGGATGTCACGGGGGGATTCCTGCCTTCTTTCCCAAAGGAGCAAAGACTGGTGAAGTGGGCAGAGAAGGCAGAATACAGTGGGCGGTTAATAAGGATGTTTTACCCAGCAGTTTAGTGGTGGGGCTGGGACAAGGGTTTAGGTGGGCGGAGCTCCGGACTCCGGGGATGCCTGGTCCCACACAGGGAACGGACGTGGTGGGAGTGGGGCCTTCACTGCTCCCCATGTTGAGGGGTGGGGATAGCGACTCCTTTGTCATTTCAGCCCCCAGTTAAAGTGCCAGAATTGGGGCGGGGAATGGGACCTGGGTTTTTATCCACCCTCCCACTGTCTCCACCTTCTGGGTGGCTTGGCACGTCCCTGCCCCTCTCAGTTTCCCCACCTGAACAGTGCCGAGTTCTCCTAAGCTCTAAGCATCTAGAATACCTCCATCTGTATCCTCCCAAGCGCTATTCTTTGTCCTCCAATCAACAGGTGAGGATGGAGCCGACGGTGGCGTGGGATTCCGTCCAGCACATGGTGCTTAGCTCTCAGTGGCCTTGCGGGCTATGAACCAAAACACCAGCCAGCACTCATGGGGGATTTTCTCTGTGCCTGCCACTTCCCCTCCTCCTCTCGTCTAATCCTCACCCGGCCTGTGAGGAGGGCGCTCCCATTTTACAGATGAGGACGCTGAGGCTTGGGGGGTGATGCGATTTGCCTGAGGACACACAGATGTGGGATGGCAGAGCCAGGCCTGAGCCCAGCTTGTGGCTCTTCACCCGCTCATCTGTCCTTTCCCGGCTGCCAAACCGCATGGGCTTGTGGGCAGGTGCTTTGTTCCACAGCGGCGCCCTGGATGCGTCAGATTCTCTCAGGGTCCGTGATGCCAGAATGCTGAGAAGGCCTGGGTCTGGATGAAAGAGCCCAGGGCTGAGAGTCCAAGCTCCTGGATCCAAGTCCAGCATCGTCAGTGGGGAGCAGCGGGGATGTGGGCGCGCCTGCCCGAGTGTTCTACTGGGGGCTGCTGTTTTTGTCTGAGCCCGAGTCTGGAGTGAATGTTCGGGTAGGGTATTTGCTCACGTGCAGTTGGAGGAGCTGTGGCAGTGGGGGAAGGGGCCTGGGAGGTCCTTTAGCGGGCTGGCCTAAGGGGCCAGGCGGGTGCCCTCTGCCTTTGCGTCAGTACCAGCCTCCCCCTCCAAGCTGGTGCCCTTGGGATGCGAGGCGTGGAGGCTCTGGGAGCATCTGGAAGGTTAGAGCCGGAGCCGGGAGGGGGGCCTCGCTCAGAGCCATCAATTAGGGGGGCTGGCATTGCCCATCGGTGGCACATGCTCGCCTTCCCCTCTTCCTCCAGCTCTCTCTCCGTGGGTTTCTCTCTCTTTCTCTCTCTTTCGATCTCTATCTCTGTTGTTCAGTCTCTCTCCATCTTTCTTTGTCCCTTTCCCTGTGTCTGCTCTATCCCTCTCCCTCCCTCTTCTCATCTCTCCCACCTTGGTCCTCCCTTTCCCTCTCTCTCTGTAGACACACACACACACACACACACACACACACACGTACGCTCCTCTCTTCAGGGGACGTCTCAGGATTACACATACACAGACTCTGCATGACACCCACACCGAGCAGGCACCCAAGAAATGTTGGTTGAATGAATGAAGCGAACAAATGAGTGAATGACCGCGTGGGGAAGCTACAAGGGACGCTGGACATTGTCTAGACCAGTGGTTCCTAATTTTTTTGGAGGTCGTGATCCTCCTGAGAGCTGGAATGTTGATGAAAACTGGATTGTTTCCTCAGAAAAATGCCACATGGTTTTGTCCAGCATCAGAGGGTTTGTTGAGGCCCCCAGAGCCCACCTGTGGTCCTCCAGGGAAGCCTTCATTTCACTGGGGAGGTAACTGAGGTCCAGACAGGAGCCAGGGCTGGCCCTAGGACACAGGGCCGGTGTGCAGCAGAGCCAGGCTCTGGCCTCCTGCCCCCCACTCCCCCACACAGTGCTCTCTCGTGACCCGGAAGAAGCTTCATTCACTTTCCTGGCAAGTCCTTGGTGAGTGTCTTCAGGGGGTGAGTACTGGGAGAGATAATGGAGGACAGTCAGCCAGAGGTGGGAGCCCAGGAAACAGGGCAGGTGAGCCATTGCAGGGAGGTCTCTGGAGGTTTCCAGCGAGAGTGGTTGCTGTGTCCTGGTGCAGTCAGGGACGACTTCCTGGGGGAGGCAGACTCCTTTTCTGCCTGTATCCAGGGACCATCAGGGCTGAGAGGAGACTGGTGGTCAGTAGGGAGCCTTGCCTGACTGCCTGCGTCTGGGAGGGGCTTCATGTGGAGAGTCGTGTGTGCATATCCGGAAAAGCAGGCTGCAGCTGGAGGTACTGAGAACAGGCTGGGAAGCTTGGTTTTGATTCCCGGGGCAGGGGCAGCCCTGGAGGGTTTCTGAGTGGAGAAGGCACAGGGCGTGGCTGGCGTTTGGGTGGGGATGGCCCTGTGAGTTGAAATGGGGGCTCAAACAGGCCTCGGAGGCTGGAGGGGCTCGCGGAGGAGGAGAGGCTCTTTGCCGGGGGCTGGGGGGCTGAGTTTCTGGGCTCATAGGATGATGGGGCTGGTCCAGGTGTCCAGGGAATGATGGGAACGTGGGCTCGAAAGGAGATGGAAGCCCGTGTGCGTGTGTGTGTGTGTGTGTGTGTGTGTGTGTGAAGGCACACTCGCTTCCTTTCTTGAACACCCGAGTTCCTCCCTCCTCAGAGCCTGCTCCCGAGCCATTTTCTCCCCTTGGCAGCTCTCTTCCTGCCTCTCCTGCATTCTGGTTCTCTGCTTTCTGTACGTCCTCAGAGAGGCCCGCGACCTCCTGTCAGAAGCTCGTCATGGTCACCCCAGCAGGCACCCCAGGCACCCATCAACATGCCCATCTTGACCAGGAGGAAACTGGGGCCTAGGGAGGTGTCTGGGGCCCCCCACCTAGTTCAAAGCCAGGGAGCAGAGCCCAAACTTTGTTTTCCCCCAGCCTGGCATGTTAAGGGTGTCTCTGGGGTTGGGGGGTCTTAACTGAACCCCCCTTTCTTGGAAACCTCGGGCTTGGTTCCCGGCTGAGGGCGGGGAAGGCGAGAGCAGACGGCAGGGTGTCTGTTTTGCTTTGTGAGGTTTTAAAAAAATCGTTTCCGACCTTCAAGGCGGCAGCAATTACGGCTGGCTCGCTGGGGAGCTGTTGGCTGCCTGTCAGCGGCCCCAGGAAAGGGTCCCTAATGGAGGCCCGGCAGCCAGAGCACATGGTAGTGGAAATAGCGCTCAAAACAAAGCCACACTAATGGTCTCGGGCAGGCAGAGGAGAGGGAGGGGGAGGGCAGGCTGGCTGACAGCTGACAGGAGGGCCTGGGGGGCGGGGCCCTGAGACTCACCAGCTGGTCTCCTTATGCCCCCCAGAGACCCCCAGCAGCGGTCACTGAACTCCAGCTAGGTGCTGGGTGCCCCAAGCCCCATCCCAGCTCTGCTGCTTTCTGTCAAGTCCCCTTCCAGGCAGAGGGAACAGTAAGTTCAAAGGCCCTGGGGTAGGGCAGAACCCCTTCAACTAGGGCTTGTTTGGTTCTAGAATAGTCCTTGTGTTTAAAAGGCCAGGTCAGGCTAGTCTTCTAGGTGAGGAAAAGGGAGGTGGGAGCCTTGGGGAGGCAGGAGGTGGACCAAGACCGCCTGAGAGAGGAATAGCAGCCTGGTCATTGCCGTCATGATAATACTCCATGGTGTGTATGACCCTGTTGAGTGCCCACAATGCCCATTCTACAGATGAGGAAGCTGGTGCTCAGAGATTTGCCTACCTCGAGGAAGTGCAGTCGGGGTTCAAAGCCAGGTCAGCTTGACTCCAGAGCCCACATGTTTACAGCTGCATTCTTGGATTTCTCAAACACAGTTGGACAGGAGTAGGAGGGGCTGGGACGGGGGCAGGAACGAGGTCCCAAGCGGGGCCAGGTGTAACCCAGGCCAGGCCCTGGCGGGGAGGGTGTGGAGGAGGGGCAGCATGGCCGCTCTGCCCTCTGCCCCGCCTGCTGGGCACCCTGAGAAGCTCTGCTCTGGGGGAAGCACCCCTGGGGGCTGCCTCGGTTTCACCTCTCCGCTTGGTCTCTGCACCTGGCTTTCAGATGCCCTTGTCTCTGCCTCTCCCCTTCTGCTCTGTTCTGCATGGCCCTGGCCTCCCTGGCTCCACACTCAGTGCCTCCAGACATTGCTTGCTTTTCTCTCCTCTTCTCAGTGGATCTGGGAATGCTCCTTTCTGGGGTTCTGGGGTAACCACTCATACTATGGCTGATGCAATCTCCCTGTGCTTCCTCCATTTGCCCCCTCTCTGCCTGTGACAGGCATTAGGGATGGGTACACGCCTGGGCTTTGAGATCAGACACTGTTGGGCTCAAGTTCTGGCCCCCACTCAACCTCTCAGAGCCTCACTAGCCATCGGTGCAGTGGGCTTACCCCACCGGCTTCGCAGGATGTACAGGTGAGGATGAAAAGAAATGGTACCTGCACAGACATCAGGATGCCTACTTGCATTCTCCCGTCCCTGGCTGCCCCACCCTGTCCCCGCCTCCCTGCACAGTCCCACACTTGCCTTTCTCCCTCCCAAACCCTTTCATCCCCTGTGGCCCAGATGTGTGGGAAGAGGCGGCAGGAATTCCACTGGGGAAACCTGCTCAACTCCCGCAATCCTGCAAGTGCCAGAATAGTTTCACTCTCCTTAAATCTCCCTAGATTTGTAATTCCACTGCTGTCTCCTTCAATGTGCGCTGGTGGCCTTGGGAGGCACTCTGCCCGCGGCCTTAGGTGCCAGCACTGCCCACCTGGCTGTGTTGGGGCTGCCTGGCAGGGGACCTGGGCAAGTCCCCACCTTCTCTGTGCCTCAGTTTTCTCATCTGTAAGAAGACGAGGGTGATAGTGGTTACTTCCCAGGTCATATTGGGGATTCAGTGAGATATTTTATTAAAGAAACACCTCTACAGGGCTTCCCTGGTGGCGCAGTGGTTGAGAGTCCGCCTGCCGATGCAGGGGACACGGGTTCGTGCCCCGGTCCGGGAAGATCCCACATGCCGCGGAGCGGCTGGGCCCGTGAGCCATGGCCGCTGAGCCTGCGCGTCTGGAACCTGTGCTCCGCAACGGGAGAGGCCACAGCAGTGAGAGGCCCGCGTACCGCAAAAAAAAAAAAAGAAACACCTCTACAAAATGGAGTGACATCTGATATACGCTACAATGTGGATGAACCTGGATAACATTATGTTAAGTGAAAGAAGCCAGTCCCCAAAGACCACATATTCTATTAGTCCATGTATGCGAAATACCCAGAACAGGCAAATCTATAGAGACAGAATGCAGATTGGTGGTTGCCAGAGGCTGGGGGAAGGGGGAGTGACTGCTTCGTGGGTAAAGAGTTTCCTTTCGGGGAGATGAAAATGTTTGGGGACTAGATAGAGGTGGTGGTCGCACAGCATTGTGACTGCACCAAACGCCACTGACTTGCGCACTTTAAAATGGTTAATTTCATGTTATGTGAATTTCACTTCAATTACAGCTAAATGAATGAATAAATAAAAAGGAAACATCTTTATAAGCACATACTTGGTGTCAGGCAGTCACTTTATAAATGTTAACGCATTTAATCCTTACAACAGCCTTATGAGGTGGCGGTTATTATTATCCCCATTATAGAGATGAGGAAACTGAGGCACAGCATCTCCAGGCACTTTGCACATAGTCAGTGCTCAAAAGTGTTAGCTATTGTAATTGTTATTGGGTGGGTCATCAGCCAGGGCTGGGCAGGGGCCCCACCTGGGTGAATGTGCTTGTGTGTCCCTAAAACTCAGCATTGAGTGGGCGTTGAGGCCCTATTGTGTCCCGAACACTGAAACAGGCTCTTCACCTGCGTGAGTTCATTTAATCCTCAAAAATAAGCCTTTAAGCAATGACACATGTGGGAACCGAAGCCCAGAGAAGTGCAGCAACTTACACGAAGCCACGCAGCAAGTCAGGGTGGAGCTGCAACTTGGCGTCTGCATCTGTAAATCCTGGGCTTCACCCTCCCCCAGCCCCTCTCTCTCCTCGTGGTCCCCTGCCCCTTTTGCCCACGCATCAGCACTCCAGCGTGCAGAGCATGGTCTGAGGAGCCTGAGGCTGCAGAGGTGAAAGCAGCTTCTGATTGGATCGGATGGAGGCCCTTGACGAGGGGTTCTCCCCATGCAGGAGAGTAAACAGCTCCCAACCAAGGACAGTATTTCTTTGATGTCTCCTATTTCATTCAAAATGCATGAATTCTGTATTCTATGCCATAATATATTCATGTTTGTTTTAATACAAAAACAGTGCTCTGTCCCCAGTTGGGGGGAGGGAAACCAATGCCTCAGGAAGTCACTGCCCTGGTCTGAGCAGCACAGCACAGAAGGGAGCCCTCCATTCATTTCTTTGGTCATTCATTCTACTAGCGTGCATTCGGGCCTCCTCATTCCTGAAATGGGTGTTAGCCCTCCCCATGCACAAGGCACACGGAAACTTACAGCGAATCAGACAGGATGCTGCCCCGTATAGGTGAGTGGCAGGAAAGGCTTCCAGGTCTATGGGCCAGAGTGAGCAAGGTCTTGGAGGTACCAGCTAAAGGTGAATCGTGGGGGACTGGGCCAGCGGCCCAGGAAGCCAGAGCCGGGGACAGTGGTGGGGGTGGTTGCCCACTGATGCCCACTGGTGTCAGCTGGACCTGCATCCCAGGCCCTTCTGATCAAGAAAAAAGTTTCTGCTCGGTGCTGCTCTGAATTTAATGCCTAACTCTCGCCAGTCTCCCTTGTTAATGAGAGGAATGGGGACTGAGGCTCGTAGCCTTCAGCAGGCAACCTCCCCTGGCTAGAATTTACGAACGCTGTTTGGTTTTCGTAGTGTTTATTTGTACTGTTACCCTCTCTTTATGGCACGTGTTGCTGATTTTCCATTTATGGCAGCAATAAAAGTCTCCTTTTAAGCTGAATTCTCCTTTTAAGCTGAATTTATTTAGTAAAAAGGGAAAGATGCTTTTGAAACTAAATATTAAGTAAATGATAGTGCAGTGGTACCGGGATCCTACAGAAATGGTAAAGGTGGTCCCCCAAAGGTTGGACTTGGGAAACTCTACTTCTGGTATGCCCTTTCCTGTCTTGAACACCCCCAGCTGTGCAAACCCCATCAGTGTTTAAGTCCAGTCATGTCCCCACTTCCCAGAAGCCTGACTCTCCAGGCAGACATGGGCCTGCCCTTTCCTCTCTTAGCACGTGCACCTCCATCCAGAGCTTCTGCATGCAGTTGTGCCCTGCACCTCTCTGTGCACTATGATTCATGGCTCTGTGAATGGTGCACACCCTGAACAACTGTACGTGCCGATCCAGGCTCAGTCCCAGCTCTTGTCCAGACTGTTCTGTGTGTTTGTCACTCCTGCAGAGTGTGGGCCCCTTGAGAGTCAGGGCCTGACCTAAGCATCTTAGGAAGCCCAGCACAGGGCCTGGCTCAGGGTAGGAGTCCATGAAATTTGATCTCTTTCATTCCTTCTGCAGGGAGCCCTTGAGCCCCTGCTGTGTGCCCAGCCCCCCATCTTCCCAATAAGGCATATTGCAGTTCCTCAAGCTTTGGTACAAAATGCATTCCCTGTCACTTCTTGAGAAGGGGAAACCTGTCCACTCCAAGATGAAACAGCCTTCGTTGACTCACACCTCGATCCCTGTTGCTGCAGGCCGCCTGCCAGAAGCCGGGGGCAGCCCAGGAGGAAACGAAGAGAACCTCAGGTGCCTCCCCTGGGTCCATCCCAGGGCAGGTGCCCTGCACCCATCCCTTCCAGCCTCCCCATTCCCTGGAGGCTTTTCCATCCCACTCATTTAGGTTTTCCTCTTACGGACATTTTACATCCCCTGATTTCAGGAGCTCTGGGAGACTCGCCTGTGAGCTGGGGCTTCCTTGTAAACACTCCCTCTGCAGCCCTTTTCCCTATTCTGCCTCCCAGCTGGGAGTTCCGGGGACTGCAGGCCTTCCTGACCCTGTGTCACACACCCTTTTGGCCCTGGCACCCTGCTGAGCTGGGTACAGAGCAGCCTTTCTGGAAATGGCCCTCAGTGAGTCACACTTTTTATTTTTTGAATTTAATTTAATTTTTAAAATAAATCTATTTATTTTATTTTTGGCTGCGTTGGGTCTTCGTTGCTGCGTGCGGGCTTTCTCTTGTTGCGGTGAGCAGGGGCTACTCTTCGTTGAAGGCTTCTTATTGCGGTGGCTTCTCTTGTTGTGGAGCACGGGCTCTAGGCGTGTGGGCTCAGCAGTTGTGGCTCACGGGCTCTAGAGCACAGGCTCAGTAGTTGTGGTGCAGGGCTTAGTTGCTCCACGGCATGTGGTATCTTCCCGGACCAGGGCTCGAATCCATCTCCCCTGCATTGGCAGGCGGATTCTTAACCACTGTGCCACCAGGGAAGCCCTATTGATACATTCTTATGTTCATACTATCTTCTAAATTGAGTGTGGACCTAACTGAACAGCCATCTCAGTTTGGACTAGCTGTGTTTCAACTCTCCACAGCCACATGGGGCTCAGGGCCACAATATTGGACAGCGCAGACTTAGTGGAAAGTTGCCTTGTGGCACAGACCCCTGAAAACACACCGCTGCAGGGCTGGGAAGCCGCGGGAGGTGTTTTTTAAAAAGTTGTGGTTAAGATACGCATAATGTAAATTTCACCATTTTAACTATTTTTCGGCGTACGGTTCAGTGGCATCAAATATAATCAGGTTGCTGTGCTGCCATCACCACTGTCCACATCTGGGAATGTTCCGTCATCCCGAAGTGTAACTCTGTACCCATTAAACAATGACTCCCCCATCCACCCTCTTCCAGCCCAAACGTTCTGCTTTCTGTCTCTGTGAGTCTGACTACTTTAGGAACCTCATGGAATCATACAGTATTTATCCTTTTGTGCCTGGATTATTTCACTTAGCCTGATGTCCTCAGGGTCCATGCATGTTGGAGCACGTGTCAGAATCTCCTTGCTTTTTTTAAGACTGAATAATATTCCACTGTGTGGAGGGGCCACATTTTGCTTATCCATTCATCATTGGAGGTTTCGAGTAAGCAGTGACTCAATATGTCCTGGCAAGAGATGGGGCCTGAGATAGGGATGACCAAGGGGCCCTTGGGGCAGCACTGGTTCTCTCTGCTCTGCCCGCTTTGTCTCTCTCTAGCTCCAGTTCTGCCTTGGTTCCCCTGACTAGGGCATGCCCCTACCACCAGTCCCCAAGGGGAATCCTGCTGTCGCTCTGGCAAAGACTTATGGGTGGGCTAGGGTCCAGTCCATGCAGGCTTCCTGGACCAGAGGGTCTGGGATGGGGAACCTGAGCTCAGAGATGGAGGGAGGTGGGGCCTGAGCTGGGGTCACCTTGGTTGACAAGCCCCTCAGGACCTGTGTGAATCCCCCTGGCTTGGCGGGGGGACAGCTGTTGGGAGCAAATGAGGAAGGAGAGGAGGTACAGGACTGATGGATGAGAGGTCTCGTGGTCCAGGTGTGAGTGAAATACAGATGCTGCATCCACCGTATAATCTGATGAGGCTACAAAGGAGCATCTTTAAAAATCTTTCTGGTGATGGTAGAATTTTGAGCTAGAAGGTGAGAGAAGGGAGTGCTATTTGGTGAGCACCTACTATGTGCTGGGCATGAGGCATATGTTGCCTTGTATAACCCTCTCCCTCTCATTCTCCCCTTTCTTCAGCTAAAGAAACTGAGGTTCAGAGAGGTAAAGGGGCTTATCCAGCTCACACAGCTAGGGACTAGAGGAAACAGGGTTCGAATCCAGACCTGAGGCCAAGCCCTAGGTGTGTGTGCTGAACCAGGGCCTGAAAGGTTAGGAAGAAGGTTAGGGTCCTGCTCTTGAAGGGTGGGTGAGATCTTCCAGGTCATCCCCTGCCTTTCCCAGAAGCCAAACTCAGTGCCTCAGGCCAGGGTCACGAGCTGTTTCCTGCAGATGACGCCCTGTTAACCAGTCCTGGGGTTAATTAATACAATTAAAAGCAGAAAGGAAGGAGATGTTGCATTCAATGAAGTCCCTTTCTCATTCTCCTGTAGAATCCTAATTTGTGGACAGTGGTTTTAATTGTCTTCCCAGCGAGCCTAGCCCTGCTCGGGCCCTGGGGCTGGAGAGCACAACTGCATCCTTTTCAAAAATCTATAATTAGGGCTTCCCTGGTGGCGCAGTGGTTGAGAGTCCGCCTGCCAATGCAGGGGACGTGGGTTCGTGCCCCGGTCCGGGAAGATCCCACATGCCGCAGAGCAGCTGGGCCCGTGAGCCATGGCCTCTGAGTCTGCACGTCCGGAGGCTGTGCTCCGCAACGGGAGAGGCCACAACAGTGAGAGGCCCGCATACCGCAAAAAAAAAAAAAAAAAAAAATCTATAATTATACCAGCCTCCCTAGGCACGGGCTGCGAGGAGTTAACTGAACAGGGAGGGGGTGTTCAGGGGTGGGAGGATGTCGGAAAGGAGAGAGGATTTTAATGTCCCGAACTCAGCAGGGATGCTGACGTGGAGATGGGGTGGCGTAGGGAGTTGGGGATGGGGGATGGGGTTGTCTGAATGGTGGAGGGAAGGAGGTTGGGGAGACTGGGAAGAGGGGCTGTAGGAGCATGGTCTAGAAGTTATGAGCTCTCACTCCTCAGTCCTCTAGATCTGGGTTCATATGTAACCACTTACTCACCCTGTGATCTTGGGCAAGTCACTTAACCTCTGTGAGCCTCAGCTTCCCCATCTGAAATATGGGGATGGTAATGATCACACCTACCCCATAGCATCCTGGTGGGGGCATGAGAAAATATGTGTAAAGAGCTTGGCAGAGGGCCTGGCAAGGACTCCATATTTCTCAGAGATCATCATCATCCTCATCAAAACTAATGTGGATCAGGCTTCCCTGGTGGCGCAATGGTTGAGAGTCCGCCTGCCGATGCAGGGGACGCGGGTTCGTGCCCCGGTCCGGGAAGATCCCACATGCCGCAGAGCGGCTGGGCCCGTGAGCCATGGCCGCTGAGCCTGCGCGTCTGGAGCCTGTGCTCCACAACGGGAGAGGCCACAACAGTGAGAGGCCTGCGTACCAGAAAAAAAAAAAAAAAAAAAATTAATGTGGATCACCTTCCAGTGTCGGGTGCTGATGCCACGTCCTCGTCACAGAGTTAGGAGAGGGAGCAAGAACATCTTGCCGATTAGGGCTGCCCACTTTCAATGGATGTAGGAGAAACTGAGTTCCCCATCTCTGGAGGTGTGCAAGTGGGATACAGACGTGTGGAGCCTGGTGACTAAACTCAACCTGATAATTCAGAACAAATTCTGATGGGAGCTGATGGACCCCTGGGTCTTGGTCATGCCTGCTGGTCAGACCCAGGTTCAAATTCCAGCTGTGTGTGTGTCTTGGGCAAATGATGTCACCTTTCTGAGCCTCATTTTCCTCATCTGTCTAACGGGAGTGAGTGGATTAGAGACTGTTAGAGACGATGTCTGCACCATGCTAGGCGTGCAGTAGGTGCTCCGTAAACGGTGGACGATGATGATGATGATTTGTGGCTGCACCGCGCGGCACGCAGGATCTTAGTTCCCCGACCAGGGGTTGAACCCATGCCCTCTGCGGTGGAAGCTGAGTCTTAACCACTGGACCACCAGGGAAGTCCCTATTACTATCATTTTTAAACAAGGCTCCCTGGGTTTCCCTCCTTTCCTCCTTGGTTCACACCATCCCTTTTATCCTCCTTGGCTTGTCAGCATCCACGCCTCCTTCAGGGCCTGGCTGAATGACCAGGCCACCTCCTCCTCCCTCCAGAGTCCCCTTCTCCCCCAAGTAAGAGGGACCCCTCCCCTTCCAATGCCCAAACCATGGCTCTTAGGACATACATCACTTTCTCCCTCAGGCCGTCTGAGCTGGTGGGGTCTCAGACCGTGAGGTACAACTCCATTGTATACAGGAGCAATCTGAGGCTCAGAGAGGGGGAGAAATTCTCCCAAGGTCACACAGCAAGTCTGTTGGCAGAAACAGGCTCAGTCCCTCCTCCCCAGCTCAGTCCTGTGCTCCTGGCAGTTATCTGCACACAGCTTCTCTCTGGGGGGAAGGGGCTTCCTTGGGGTGGAGCCCAGACAAACCTTCGTGTTGCTGCCTCTGGAACAAGAAGACTCAGATACGCCATCAAATGTCTAGAGCCTCGGTTTCCCCACTTGTCCTGAGGATGCATTGCCCCCATCACCACTGAGGTTGGAGTCAATGGGATCCTGAGGGCGCCTCCCCCAACCCATTCCACCAAGTGCCTCCAGGCAGGGTCTGAGGGGATCAGAGCCCACGGTGGCGAGGAAGAGCTGGTGGCTACACCTGCAGACAGCTCTCCCGGCTCCCAGGAGTTCTTGGAGCTGGGTTCTCCCTCCATTCTCCCAGCCAGTGCCCCTCCCCACTCCAGCTCAGGACCATCTGGCCCGCCTGGGGATGGGGGGAGCAACACCCCCTCTGGAAAGCCTCCCTTGATTGCCTCAGCCTGGGTGAAATGCCTCCTCTGTACCCACCCAGACCTTTACGCTCAGAATAAAACAGACTCCCCACCCTGTCCCAGAGGAAGGGTCCTCTCCAGGACCTTCCAAGGTAGGGTTGGCCATTTGGGACTGTTCCTTTTTAAGAAAGAGCCCTCTGGGAGTAGCATGGCCTTGGGAGTCAAACAGTCCTGGATTCAAATCCAAGCTCTGCCACATGGCCTTGGAAGGGTTACCACCCTATGCTGGGCCTGGGCCGCCTCCTCTGAGCAATTGGGACATGTGAGGGAGAGGGGAGCGAGGCTGGCACAGCGTCACCACCTGCCAGGACACCCGCCGTACGTGGCAACTGAGCAGTGGGAATGTGGCTAGTCTAAATTGAGATGTGTTGTAATCATGTAAAATACATGCTGGATACCCAAGACTTAGCACAAAAAAGAATGTAAAATATCTCATTAATAATTTTATACCTGTTGAAATAATTTTTTGATATCTTGGGTTAAATAAAATAAATGATTAAAATTAATTTCATCTGTTTAAAAAAATTGTTACTTTTTAAAATACGGCAACAGAAAATTTAAAATGCCGTATGTGTGTTGCCTGCGTGGCTTGCATCTGGTGTCTGTCGGACAGTGCCCTCTAGAGGACAGTTATTGGGATCCGGGTTGGGGGATAAGGGCTGTGAGTTGGGGGTGAGAGGGCCTGAAGCCTGACCTTGCTGACCCCTGGCTGCTGAGTAGCCCCAGGCCAGATACTGCCCGCTCTGAACCTCATTTTCTGCATCAGTAAGAAGAGCTGGTGGGCCAGGGTCAGGGTTTTTCAGTCAGCTGGGGGAGCTTGTGGGCAGGGGGAGGCTGAGTGAGGGTGGATGGAGGCTGGCCCTTCCCCAGGTCACCCTCATGGAAACCCCACCCAAGGACAGCCCATCTGTGCCCTTCCTTCCACCCATGAGACCCAGATGTACCATTTCCCATCCTCCTGTCGGACAGATGTGCTTCCTCCACTCAGCCATCTCTGGGAGGAGAAGGGCCGTGGCTGAGTCACGCAGGCCCAGGCTCCAGGGCTGGCTTCGCCCTTCCTAGCTCTGTGATCCTGGGATGAGCAAATCCCCCGCCCCCCAGTAGCTCTGGACTCCCTTTCTCCATTTGCAGGAGGGAGAAGTGTGGGTACTTTCTGATTCCCATGGCTCAGGCAGTGGCACCTGGAGAGGGTCACAGCTGTGTCCCTCCCACTGTCTCTTGGCCAGCAGGGTCACACTGCCGGTTACCTTGGATCCAACTAGGGGGCCTCACCACTCTCCTCCTTCCTCTGTTTGCAAAGGGTACCGGGTGGGCAGGGGCCCGGATCAAAGCCGAATCTGGCTGTCCCAGAACCGGGGGCCAATGGCTCGCTCTGATCACCTCCCAGCCCTCCTGGTGGCTCGGTCCTCAGCGGCCCCCTTCAGTCCTGCTTGAGTTGGCAAGTCAGCATCAGAGCAGGCATGGAGGGCTGAGCCTGGCCTGGGACCCTCGGACAGGGCCCCTCCTGCCTGTGGATGCTGCTCCACCAATGACAAGCCAGGTCTGCTCATTTGTTTATTCAAAAAGTATTTATTGAGCACCTACTATGTGCCAAACTGGGGATATATCAGTAGACAAGACAGGCACCGCCCCTGCCTCCTGGAAGGGAAAGCAGACCATAAACATAAATATTAGCTGTGCTGTCCGATACAGTAGCCGTTACCTACAAGTGGCCATTTACATTTAAATTTAAATGAATTTAAATGGAGTAAAACTTAAAATTCAGTTCCTCATTCACACTGGTCATATTTCAGATGCTCAATAGATACATGTGGCTGGTGGCTACTGTATTAGCTCAGATATAGAACATTTTCCTTGTCACAGAACATTCTAGTGGACAGCACTGTTAGTATGTGGGAAGGGAAGAGGGATTTGAAGCACTGGGTTGGGGCAAAGGATGCAGTTTGTTTGTTTGTTTGTTTGTTTTTTTAATACAAATTCAATTTTGCAATTTTCTTTTCATTTAAAAAAATTTTATTTATTTGTTTATTTTGGCCGTGAGGCTTGTGGGATCTTATTTCCCCGACCAGGGATCGAACCCAGGCCCTGGCAGTGAATGCGCCCGAGTCCTAACCACTGGACTGCCAGGGAATTCCCAGGGATGCAGTTTTAAGTGAGGTAGTCAGGGTAGGCCTTGCTGAGGAGGTGACATTTGAGCAGAGTCCTGAAGCAGGGGAAGGAGGGAGCCATGTGAGAATCTGGGGGAAGAGCCTTCTAGGCAGAGGGAACAGCACGCGCAAAGGCCCTGAGGTAGGATCTCAGCTGGAACGTTGGAGAAGCAGCAAGGAGGCCATCGTGTCAGGAATGGAATGAGCAAGTGGAAAAGTAGCTTGAGGACAGAAGAGACAGGGATTGCTTTGTGTTTTGCCAAATTACCTCTGGCTGCTGTGTTGAAAATAAATTGTCGGGGAGCGGGCAGGGAGGTCAGTGAGGAGGCTCCCCTACTGTTACGGGTGAGAGGTGGTGACGGCTGGCCCAGCATGGGGCAGTTGGAGTGGGCAGAAGGGACCAGATTCAGGAGATGTTCTGGAGGCAGAACCCATGGGATTCCCCAGAGATTGAAAGGGGGTGTAAGAGGAAGAACGAGGGAGGCAAGGGCAACTCTACAGTTTGGGGCCTGGGCACCTGGAAGGCAGAGGCGGGTGGGCAGGTACCTTCCTCCAGGAGCCTGCTGCCCAGCTCTCAGCTGACGGCACACCACGCCTGGCTTGTGTTCAGTAACTCCAACAACACCCATTCTTATTAAATGGGCCTTGTTATGCAACAGCGGCCAGTCCCTCCCGAACCTCAGAGGATGTGGGCAGCCTGAATGCATGACCCTGGAGGTCAGGGATGTCACAGACTTTCTCTTAGCCCAGAGACTCGTTGCTGGAGTCAGGCTCCACTTGGAAACCCTCTGTGCAGAGCAGAAAAAGCAACTTATCAATCCCGAACCTCCCAAAGCCCTCGGGATCGTGGGGAGGGAGTGGAGGGAGGTGGCCCCAGAGCAGCACCCCCGCCCCCAGTCAGACTCTGTCCTCCTCCTGCCCTGAGCTGAGCGGTGCCTTGAGGGACCACCGGGGCTGCAAGGTGGGCTTGTCTGCCCGCTGGGTCGGGGTGTCTGGCGGGCTGCAGCAGCAAGGTGGGCATGGGATCGGGGCACTGATGGATGCAGCATTCCCTGGGTGACCTGCCTGTTGCCAGGTGTCTTTCCAGGGTGAGAAAATCTCTCCTGAGAAGAGGAAAGGATTCTAATGACATCTCAGGACAGTATTTGTTTGGAGAGACGAGTGTCAGAACATAAGGTGGGGAGCGGTGCTGGGCCGCACTGAGCCGGGATTTGTTTTCTCTTACCTGCCAGCCTGGTGGGCATGGCAGTGGGTGGGGCTCCTGCTGGGTCCCAGGAACCACCTGCTGTGGGATTTGGTGGGCGAGCTGGACCCTGCTGGAGGGATGGGGGGCACATGTGTCTCCCACCGCCTCCTGGGGCTCTTGAGAGGATGGAGGATGTATCACACCTACGAGGTGCCAGGAGATGTGTAGCCACAGGAGAGCTGGTCCCTGTTCTCATGCAGCTTGCACAGGCAGTGCAGGCAGTGAACCGATGCAAGACCGTGACCATTCCCCAGGCAGGTGGGAGCTGGGGGGTTGAGGGGAACCTACCCACGTGGTCAGGGAAGGCCTCTCTGAGGGGACCAAGTTTCAGCTGAGCTTTGAGTGACTTGCTGGACGAAGAGGGACCAGGGGAGGAACATTCCAGGCATTGGGAAGAGCGAGGGCAAAAGTGAGGTGAGAAAGTGAGGCATGTTCACAGGACAGAATGGAGACCAGGGGGAGGTGGGCAGGGCTTGCCCCCCAACCTGGTGCAGAGGGGACCCGAGGAAGGGTTCCGAGGGGGCCGGGGAGGGGGGTAGGTCTGATTTGGTTTTGCAAAGACGGTGCTGAACGCTGTGCCCTGGGGTGGGGAATGATCCAGGATGGGGGCAACTGGAGAAATCGGGGAAGAACTGATGAAAACAGCAGCTTCCTCCCTGGCCTCCTTGCTCACACCTTCCAACCAAGCCCTCCTCGGATCCATCGCTCCCTTCTCGAGAATCTGGTGCCCGCGGGCTCCGGGATCAAGGCCCAGCTGTGTGGGGCCTCCGGGGCCCCGGGCCTACGCCTTCATCCCCAGGTGTGGCCAGCTGCCGCCGCACAGGCCTCTGCGCAGCCTCGCGGAGCTCGTCTAGGTGCCCCACCTGCAGCCAGGCCACACCCGCCCGCAGGCGCGGCCGCTCCCTCTCTCTCAGCTCCAGACCCCGCACCAGCCCCGGGCCGCCGGCCCCGCTGTTTCCTGAGCCCCGGCCACCCCTCCCCCGGTTTCTCCGCACAGCCCTGTTCACAGAGACGCCCCACGACATGACGGCGCGGACGGGCGAGGACGTGGAGATGGCCTGCTCCTTCCGCGGGAGCGGCTCGCCCTCCTACTCGCTGGAGATCCAGTGGTGGTACGTGCGGAGCCACAGGGACTGGACGGACAAGCAGGGATGGGCCTCGAACCAGGTACCGCCCCTGGGGAGACTTCCGAGTGGGGCTGGGAGAGCCCTGGCCCACCCACCTCCGGGGAGGAGTGTGTCTCTGACCCTCATCTCCTCGGAGGGGCGTGGGCCCAGGCTACGTTCGTCCTCTGAAGCCCCCAGCTGTCTCCTTCCCTTTTTCCCCGGAACGGAGGCCTGTTTGTGGGGAGGGGCAGGGGGCGGAGCCAGGCTGAGCTCTTGGGATGGGCCTAGTAAGAAGGGCCTTCCAAGGAGTAGAGTCCCTCGCTTCGTGTACAGGTGGGGAAGCAGGCCAGAGGGACAGAAGCTGTCACACACACGTGTACATGCATGCCTTTCCACATACGTGCAGGCACACGAGGCCGCCCAGTCACGGCACACACATTCACCTCTGCACTCGTACACGCTCCCACGCACACACTGTGCCAGCCTGCGGCGGGGCGCGGGGGAGGGGGTGGCGGAGTGCAGACGCTATTGGTGTCCCCGCCCACGTGCCGGGTAAGCACCGTCCCCTGCCACCAGCCCCGCTGCCAACACTGCTGAGGGTTTTCTCTGGACAACAGAGCCTGCTGGCCAGCAAGGCAGGCTGGAGGAGCGCCCCATCAATGACTGACGGAGTTGGAGGGTAAATACCCCAGCTCCCTTGCTCCTCCGTTGGGATAACTGAAGAGCATCCTCCTCCCTTTCCCCCAGGTGCCCAGTGGGAGTAAGTTCCAGTTGCCCAGGGGGGTAACTGGCTTGATGACATACCCATTATTGACTTCCTTCCCTCTTTTGTCTCACTCACTCATTCCTCTCCTGATGTTTCCTGGGATCACCTACCAAATAAACCACTTGCACCTGAATCTTTGTCTTAGGGTCTGCTTCTGGGGGAACGAACTAAGACACTCTCATTCTTACGCTTGTGTATATGTAACTATTATGCAAACACATGTGTCTGCCCACCTGTTCACTTATGAACACTTACATGACGCACCTTCATAGGCACATACGGGCATGCTCACACGTTCTTGCATGTTTCATGAAATGGCCTCTAACATATTCACAAATATATATTAAACTCATCTAGCTCCTGGAGGTGTCAACCCCCCAGCACACAGGCTCAGAGGACTCCAGTGGTCAGAGAAAGCCCTTAGGCAAAGAGTTGCAGGCTTTGTAGTTGGATGTCTCTGGGGTCAGCTTGCCGGGGGATAGTATGTGGGCAGGGCTCCGACAGCGTCTGCTGCAAACACTCCTGAAAACACAACACATTCACAGATAGAGAGATGCAAGTGTACAGACAGACACTCCGACAGACACACCAAGCCCGAATAACATTTTTGCCTGTTCACACGTACCCTCCCTGTATATCCCTAAATACCGTATATATCAGAATGTGTAGCACATGCACAGTCAGTTTTTTAGGCACCTCCTTTATCTTCCTTTGCTCTGACTCACCTCCATGCCCTGAGTGGACATAGAGCTGAAGGACCCCAACCTCTAGACCCGTAGTCCCCAGAGCATCACTTGCGGTTACGAGAATCTTAGCCATTGCTCGTATCCCCACCCCGTGATCCTAACACATTGTCTCTGTTTTCTCCACCCTCCCGCTCCCAACAGCTAAAAGCATCTCAGCAGGAAGACGCAGGGAAGGACGAGACCAAAATAAGTGTGAGTTTTGGTAATGACTTCTCACAAGGGCTCTAATGGAGGACACAGCTGTAATTTAAAAAAAAAAAAAAAATCCAGTTCAGCAGGGAACTTGGGCAAGAAGATGGAGGAGAAGGAAAAAAGAAGGGGGAAAAATTGGCCTGGCTCTGTTTTTGAAAAGCCAGAGGTTTTTCAAGTTCATTGAATGACAGGCAAAACCAATGACAGGGGGCGAGAAGACGCATTCTCTCCTGTTGGGGCCAAGGCTGTGTGCCTCCCTGATGCTTCATGTCTGTCTCAGCAGCATTTTTTATTTGGGGAACCAACAGGGTATAATGAGACTGAGCCGGCTTTTTTTGGCCCATCACGAATGACTGCTGTGGCATCTCATGGTCACTTGGGTCATCTGGCTCCAGACGTGAGGCAGGACAGGGGGACTACAGCTGAAGGATTTCAAGACTGGCCGGGCCTTCTAATGCATTGACTCATTTTATCGTTGCTCCATCTCTATGGGGAAGGGCAAGCTTTCACCCATTTTACAGGTGAGGCAACTGAGGCTTAGAGGGGTCAAAGCCTTGCTGGAGGTCGTGACTTGGCTGAGCTGCCTCCAGCTTTTTGTCTTCAGGCTACGCTGGAGCCCAGTGAGGTGGGGCACCCAGGGGACTCAAGGATTGACAGTTTTTGTAGAGGAGGGCACCCAAAGCAGGGCCTGGTAGAGGCAGGCAGGATCGAGAAAAGAGACTGTGTAGAGGGGACCGGCCTGGTGACACATGTGGCCATGGGACCAGGTTGGGTTTGTGCACGGGGCATGTGGTCAGCCTGGCAGGAGGTTAGAAGTCCACTGGACACATACTCAGAAGATGCAGGTGCCCGCCGGGGTATGAATGTGCATGTGTGGGAGTGACCTCCAAAATCACTCTTTTCTGTTGCTCCTTCTGAAGTCCTTCAAGGACCTGCGGGGGAGCTCGGGACCCCAAGGCCAGTTAGATGCAGAGGAGCTCCCTGAGCGGAAGTCACAGTGTAAAGAGTGGGCATCGGGAGGCATGAGGTGCTGTGCCAGGCACTGGAGGTGGCAGAACGGAGGCAGGGAGGCCAGGAGGGAGGCTCCCACAGAGGCTCAAGCAGGAGGTAGGCAGATGACAGGCAAGGGCCTTCAAAGCACCATTTGTGCAGTCTGCCCGGGGCCTTTCTGAGTTGCGATCTGGAAATTTGAGCCATTTCCAGCTCAGGACAGCTGCTGGTCCACCCTCTCTAAATCCCTAGCCCTCACCCTAACCCTCTCTCTCTGCCAAGGGCACACCCATACGTAATACCCCATTTCTTGCCCAAACGCCCATCAGTTAAGCCCAGGAAGGTAGAAATCGGTGTGTGTATTAATATACCCCGTTCATGGCAACTCTCTCGCCGATGATTTTGTTTGGGGTTTAAGGAGCGTCTCAGGCACAGGAGAGAATAATCTAATTGACTTAGAGGATTAGAATTCAGGCTGTTGGGCCCCACGTGAGGGGAATGCGAAGGTGCTAACTAGTTAAATAAAATAAATGTGCTCAGCATGACTGTGCAATCCCCCCCACCCCATCCTAGCCCCGGCGATTCTTGCACCAGCGGGGGCTCTGGGGCTCGGGGGCTCTGGGGCTCTGGGGCTCTGGCTAGAAACTCACAGACAAGCACAGACCCAGTTCCTTGTGCAGACAGCGTCTTGCACGTGACCGTTCTTAAATACACAGACGCGCAGTTAGTGGACACCTGTAAGCAGAGGCACACCCCGGTTTCCTGCAGCTTAGGAGAAGGCTCAGACTTTTCTCTGCGGGCTTTGAGGTTCTGTGCAACTTGCTCTGCTCACCCTCTGGGCTTTCTCACCTCGCTTGACCCGGCTCACACTGCCTCCTTCCACCCGCTGCCTTTCAGCCTCCCATTCCTTCCACCTCTGGGCCTTTGCACAGGCCAGTCCCTCTGCCTAGAAAACTGTTCCTCTCTCTTCCTTCAGAGCTCAGCTCAGCAAGCCTCCCTGGACCCTGGAACTCAGCCGGCATCCCTCCCTTCTCCCTGCTGGCTGCATTTCTGTCTGCACTTATCCATGCCTGTGAGCATTTGTCTCAGGCCTGTCTTCCCCAGAGACAGTGGGGCTGGGACTGTGCTTGCCTGATTGACTGGTACATTTCCAGAGCCTGGCACAGCGCCTGGCAGGTAGTTATTTATCAGGTGACTGTCACACGTACCCACACACCCCCAGGCCAGTGGCAGTGTAAAGCCAGACACAGATTTTTTTTTTTTTTTTTTTTTTTTTTGCGGTACGCAGACCCCTCACTGTTGTGGCCTCTCCCATTGCGGAGCACAGGCTCCGGACGTGCAGGCTCAGCAGCCATGGCTCATGGGCCCACCCGCTCTGCGGCACGTGGGATCTTCCCGGACTGGGGCACGAACCCACGTCCCCTGCATCGGCAGGCGGACTCTCAACCACTGCGCCACCAGGGAAGCCCCCAGACACAGATTTTGATAAACAGACATGCCAACACTATGTGCGTCATGCCTGTGCATGGATGTGTACAGGGGACGTGCAGCCATGAAGGGACTTGTGTGAAACTATGGGACCTGGGGACCGCAGGCCCTGTATCTGCAGGAGCTAGATGAGCCAGGCAGGAATTCCAGCCCCATAGCCCCATGTCACCTAAAAATCCCGAGTTGCATGGAATAATCTCCCAATTTTTAACTGTTGGGACCTAATTTGATTTTTGAAAAACTGTGAAAACCAAACGGCTCAGTCTCCCCGCTGGTAGCGTCAGCACCTGGGGGGCCTCAGGTTCGGAGGAGGAAGTACAGTGAGTTTCTGGGAGTTTGGTGTGGGCAGGGCTCCATGATGGGCTCTGTAACCCATTGGGGCCGCCATGGTGGCCCTGGGCAGGTTGAGATACGGCAGTGCTAAGTGCGGGGGTGCGACAGTGAGGACACAGTGGAGCCAGCCCTGAATGTCACAGGACCTGAGTCCTGGTCCAGCTCTGCCAGTCCCCTGGGCCTCTCTTTCCCCCCTTCACAGCTGTCTAATGAATATATGAAAACACTCTGGCAACTGTGAAATTCCTCCGGATTTGGCCATGTGAATGACAGTGGGTAGTAGAGTGGAAACTTAATATGAGTATTCGAATCACGTGACTCCTATTCCTAGCATGTGTGGAGCAGGGAAAGGAGGCCCAGCTTCTCTACAGGAAATGGGAGGGAATGAAAAGAGCTCAGAGAGATCATTTATATGGGAGGACAGGCATCTGTGATGATGATGATGATAATAATAGTAATGATAAAGCAGCTGACATTTATTGAGTGCCCGCCATATGTCAGGAACCATGATGAGTACTTTACATGAATTATCTCATTTAACTTGGGGCCTGGGAAAGGACCCCCTGGCCTTAAAAGTGTCTCCCTTGGGAGCTTGTGTATGCTGAGGATTCTACCATCAGGGCCTTATTCCTGTGGCTCAGGTAACTTTTGCTCTGTCCATTTTCAAGTTCTGGAAACTTTTCTTTTGACCTAACTGAAGTTCTGTCTTTTGGAATTTAGGTTAATTTCCCCTTAACCAGTTTTGCAAGTTGAGATGGCCCCCGACTTCCTAATTGTAAAATAAGGTGAAATTCTCCACACACCTTTTTTCCCAGGGGGCTTCCCTGCCTTCATTACTGTTAGTTCCTCCTTTGGTCTAACCAAAGTCATTTGTGCTGTAGATTCAGTTCATGTAACCTGTTTCGGTCCAAAATAGCCGTGGGCAGCCTGGGTCTCCATGTACGTGTCGCCTCGTGCTCCAGCCCACTTATCCTAAGCCCCGCCTCCTCTCCAGCTAAGCCCCAAAAGCCAGGTACATCCAAAGTGGCCTCAGGAAACATACTGCAGCCCCCTGTCCCCCAATCTCCATAAATGGTTAAAAGGCAGCTTCATTGGTCAGATCAATCAAGTGGCCCTATAGGTCAAGCCCCTGTTTACCCCGCTTGGCTGCCCCACAGGTATGATACACATACGGATACCGCATCTTTTCTGGTGTGGGGGATGGGGGCTGGGACCACTGGAGCAGCACATGAGGTCTGCATCCTTCACTAAGGATTAACAGGCCAAGTGGCAGGTCATGGTGTATTATGACTTTATTTTCTGCAGTAGACGTTTCTGTATTTTCTTGAAATTCCTGCCGTGATCCACAATATACAAAGGGCATGGAACTCTGAAGTCTGAAAGGGAGGCAAGATTCATGTGGAGTCAAAAATCACTCCATCCATCTTGGAAATCCCTTGAGACATCCGTAGAGCAGCCGGCCTCTGGCTGGGACTGAAAAGATTCCTCTGTGAAGGCCATGGTCACACACTCCCAGTCCCTGCTCTCACGGTACTCCCAGTCAGTGCGGGGGATGGATGTTAATCCAATAATCCCTCATGATAAAAAGTAAAATTACAACTACGACCATCAAAATGAGAAGGAGCGCAGCCAGTAACAGAGGACCTGACCTAGTCTGGTGGGTCTGGAGGGCTTCCTGGAGGAGGTGGAGTGAGGTGAAGTGAGCTCTGAAGTGTAGAGAGGTTGACTAGAAGTAGGGGGAACTTCTCTGGGTGTGTGTGTTGAGGAACTGCAGGAGGCTGTTGTGGCTGAGGGGAAGGTGGGGATGAGACCCCAAAGGTCCCCCCCAGCAGCCACTGCTGGGAGCCATCAAAGGAAGCGTTCTCAGTTGGGGGCGTTTTGGGAAGATCTGTCTGGCTGTCACGGGAGGATGGATTGGAAGGAGCCAGAGTGGCTTTGGGGAGACCCTGGAGGAGGCTGCGATGTCCTGGCCAGTTCCTGGGGATCTGGATTCTGGAGAGCGGGGAGGGGGCCCAGTGATGTTTAGAGGAAAGGTCAGTGGGATTCAGAGATGGATTTTGCCAGAGTGTGAAAGGAGCGGCGGGGATGACGACTTGGGAAGGTCTAGCTGGAATGGGTGAAGCCCTCTGGGGCCCAGATTTGGGGAGACTCTGGGTTGGGTTCTGGACATGCCAAGGGGCTGGCGGCTGGGTGTTGCTGACGGAGGCACGGGAGTGGCGGAGCTCAGGGCAAGCCCTGGCCTGGGGCAGGGACCCTCTGACCCCTCTTCCCCACCCAGCACCTTCCCAGGGCCACCACGTCACTCCTAGGCTGAGGCCACGTGGAGGAAAGGTCTGGCACCATGGTCGCAAATTAGCATCACCCATTCTTCCTGGCTCGGCTCGGGAGAAAGGTCCCAGCCCGCCCACCTGATGGTCTGTGGGCTCCTGCCATGTCCAGAAGGGCCTGGGCCGTGGGCAAGCAGGGAGGAGGCTCAGCTTGGTCCTGGTGTGGACTGGCCTTGCCTCTTTCAGCATAATTAGGTGCTTAACTGCACTGCTAAGGCCTGTCGATGCCTGTGCCGAGGTGATTATGACTTACAGCCAGGCTGCCGCCTGGGGGTCTCTTCCCCTCATAGCCTCTCCGGCTGTGTTGGAGGCCTGGCCCGCAGGATTTTTCTGCCCAGTCTGTGAATGTTGAAATCCAACAGGCTGCTCCACCACCCACAACAAGCCTGGGTAGGATGATGGGCCCCCTCCCACAGGAGATGCCTCTGAGGCAGGACTGGGCTCCCCCAAGACATGGAGGGCTGGGGGCCTATGGAATGACGGGGGAGGGGGTAGAAAGACCTGTGGTTTACTGGTTCCGGGAGGCTCCCCAGAGATGTGGTTGAGGCCTGGTCTCTGTCACCAGCTGGGTGGCCTTGGGCAAATCACTTCACCTCTCCGAGCCTCCGTTTTCTGACCCATACAGTGGGTATCCCAGCAGTGCCTACATCATGGGGTTATTATGAGGTTTAAATAAGGTATAGACTATTTAGCGCATCATTTCACAGGGATCAAGCGCTCCATAAACACTAGCTACCAGCAATACCGTGACTGTTGTTACTGTTTTTATTACTTGCCTTCTCCGGATGGTGCTTAAAGGCGCAGACCCCTGGGGCTGGGAGGGAGCAGCCTCTGATGTGTGTCCTCTCCCTTCGTCCTGTTGGAAACCAGCTCCCCGGGGTGCTCGGTTGCGGGTGTGAGGTCTGGGTTTTCCGTTAGACCTGGAGCCCGCGCGGATGTCGCTGGGGTCTGGCTGATTCACAGCTGTATCCCCAGCGCCCAGCTCGGAGTGGGCGCTCGCTAATCGTCAGCTGGATGGATGGATGGATGGATCTAGCCCAAGAAAACCGAGGCCAGGGTGCTGGTGACTTGTCAGGGTCAGAATCAGCCTCCCAGCACTGTCTGCTGTGCTCCCTGTCTCCCTCCTCCTCCCTGAGCGGGGAGGCCACACAGGGGCGACAGGGCAGGAGGGAGCTGGTGCCCAGGCCTTGGCCTCTGGGCCGGGGCTGGGCGGAGAAGGGGGCTGGGCTCGGTGCTCCCTCCCTAGCACTGCTCCCAGCCTTCACATTATTACTCCATTAGCGCCTTGTAGGGTTGACAAATGAAGGATAATTAATATCCGTGAGGGAAACAGATGTTGAGGTAATTCACTCCCCGCTGCGCATTTGCAGCAGCATCTCCTACCTCTCCTGAGAGCTTGGCAGGGCCGCAGGACCTCTCCGTGCCCTTGGCCAGAGGTGATGGAATCAGCAGGGCTGATGGCCTCCAGCTGGGCCCAGCCCCGGTACCCGGAGAGGAGGGGTCCCCTGCCCAGGCGGGCAGCTGGAAGAGTCTCCCGCTGCTTGCTCTGGTGGAAAGGTGGGAAGTTCTGCCTCTGTCCCACCTCCTGCTTCCTGCTGTGCCGTAAGCCCATGCTTTCCTGCCTCGTGGGGGGATGACGACCAGCCAGGAAGGCTCAGAATAAGGGAGGACGGGCCAGGCTCCTTGTGGCTGCCCACTGCTCTCTTCCCTTCTGGAGCCTGGGAAACCCCCCTTGGCCCTGCCAGCTCTGCGTGACCCTCTGTGGGCCTCTGTCATGCCTTTGGAGGGTTAGAGTGCATGGACTCAGGCCTGGGGTCAGTTCCCGGCTCTCAGTTCCCTGACTCAGTGCCCATGGGAAAGTCGCTTCTTTCAGAGCCGTAGCTTCACTGTCTGTAAAGTGGGTAGGATCATATATACATGACCTAAAATCAAAAAGCATAATATCTGGGTACCACTTCATTTGGAGAAAGGAGCTAGAGTGAGACCATTCATTTAACAAATGTTTTTATCGTTATTATTTGCAGGGTACCAGCCTCTGCGATGGTCACTAAGATGAACAAAATAGGTATCATCCCTGCCCTCGTGGAGTTTATAGTTTAGCCAGAGAGAGAAACAAAAATCAAGTAAACAAACTGGTTCTCAAATTATGATGACTGCTAGGAAAGAAATAGACAGGGAGATGTGATTGAAGGCTTTTTGGAGGAGGTGATGTTGGAGAATGAATGGGAGTCATGGAGACAGCACCCAGGCAGAGAGACCAGAAGGCTGTGAGGCCAGAAGGAGCTTGGCATCTGGGAGGAAGGGGCCAGGGAAGCCGGAGCAGATTAGTGGGGTGATTAGAAGTCACGTGCGTTGAGTGCCCGGCCGCACATGAATGCACTCCCTCAGAGACTGTCCTCTTCCTCATCCCGGCCTCCTCACTGCAAGGGTGATCGGCCGGGGTGTCCTCCTCCAGAACTTGGGGTGTGGCAAGAATAGGCAGGCTGGTTGTCTGTCCCCATTGCCCACCCCCCAAGGGGAGAGGGACCAGATGGGCTCAGCACTGGGGCCACAGGTCTGAATCCCACTCAGCTCCATCCTGGCCCTGGCGAGCCTGCAGTGCCAACTGGTGGTGGAATCATCGGGCAGGGGGCCCGTGGCTGGTGGTTGGGGACTTTTCTCCCCTGTTCTGGGTAGGTGGGGCAGGGGCTACAGGAGGTGGGGCAAGGCTCATTTTGGTTGTAAGAAATAAGGGGACAAGGAAGGATGGAAGCCCCCTCCCATTACCACCCCCCCCCCCACTCTATGGGCCCAGCTGTTCTCTTTTTTTTTCCAGCTTTTTATTTTGAATTGCAGACTCATAGAAAGTTGCAAAAAGAGATCACAGAGTCCCCTGTCTCCTTCACCCAGCTTCCCCAATGATTTATCTTATATGACTGTCCTTTTCTTTCTTAATTGAAACTGCCTTTTCTTTCTTAATTGAAAAAAAACTCACAGTAGCTTTATGTTTGTGGCAGATTTATTCCTAAGAGCTGTAATCTGAAAACTACCCAAATGTCCAGCAACAGGTGACTGGACAAACAGATTGTGGTATATCCATATGATGGAATACTACACTGCAGTAAAAAAGAACACACTGAGCCGTGCAACATGAAGGAATCTCACTGATACTATGTTGTGTGAAAGGAGCCACACACGGAGGAGTTCAAGAACAGGGAAAACTAATCGATGCTGATAGAAATCAGACTAGTGGGTAACCCCTTGGGGGTGAGTATTGACAAGGAGGGGCCACAAGGGTGCGCTCCAGAGGGCTGTAAGTGTCCCATGCCCTGCTCTGGATGGTGGTCACACTGGTGTACACGCGAGTAAAATTTCATTAAGCTGTGTGTGCCTTACTCTATATAAATTATATTTTAAGTAAAATTTTTAAAACCATATCAAATAAATAAACAAGCAAAAAGCCAAAGTACAAAGACAGATGTCACTCTCTTGCTCCCCCCCCAACTGGACAGTTGTTAGCATCCTGATATACTTGTGATCAGCATTTATTTATTTGTTTTTGTTTGAGAAACAAAGCTAAGAATTCACTTTGCAGTCTACCCCGGGTCCTCGGCCCTTCCCTGGGCTCCACTCCAGAGACAGCCGTGGTGGTGAGGCCACTGTGTTCCCTCCCATCTGTTTTCAAACTTGCACACACACAAGTCATCGAAACCAGTGTAGAGTATTTTCCCGTGTTTCTTTCCAGAAATGGCATCACACCGTATGTAGGAGTTTTGCAATGAGATCTTTTCACTTCCTGCATGTCCCTGAGCTCTAACACGCCTAGTTCTAGCTCATTCTTTTTCACTGCTGTGCAACAGTCCACTGAATGAACTGACTACTGCCTATTTATCTGATCTGTTGATGGCCATTGAAGTTGCTTCTACTCTTTTGCTGTTAACTCCGCGTGCCCTCATGGGAGTGTCTGGGGCCCCACCCACGGAGTGGGCTCCTGTGGCCAGGTCACCGTCTCTCTGTCGCCCCCAGGTGGTCAAGGTGGTGGGCAGCAACATCTCCCACAAGCTGCGCCTGTCGCGGGTGAAGCCCACGGACGAAGGCACCTACGAGTGCCGTGTCATCGACTTCAGTGACGGCAAGGCCCGGCACCACAAGGTCAAGGCCTACCTGCGGGTGCAGCCGGGAGAGAACTCCGTCCTGCACCTGCCCAAGGCCCCGCCCGCAGCGCCCGCCCCGCCGCCGCCCCCCAAGCCCGGCAAGGAGCTGCGGAAGCGCTCGGTGGATGAGGAGGCCTGCAGCCTCTAGACTGATGCCCAGCCCGCCGCCGGCCCGCCCTGCGCCCCTACGGCTGTACCGAGTGCATGAGGAGCCGCTGGACCGCTGGGGACGGGACTGCTCAGGTCCAGCTGCCTCCCCATCCCGAGACCGCCCGTGGCCCCCACGTCGGCCCTCCTCCCACCACCCCTTGGCTCAGCATGTAAGGCCCGCCCAACCCTTCCCCTTCAGACCCTCCCCGTGACCTGGCTCCGAGACGGTGGCCCGGGCACCGAGAGGACAACCGCCCCGGAACGCTGGGGTGGGGCACCAGGCCGGGGCCGGGCTGCCCCCTTGTGTCACCAGCTTCAGTAGAGTCCAGTGTTTCGCTTTGCTTGCTTGTCCCCCATCCCGTCCCAAGCTGGGGCCTCCCAGCCTCACTCCCCCTCCTTCCAACCATCCCCTGCTTGGACCTGGAGGTGTGGACAGTGACCCCTCCCCAAATTCGGACTTGAATCTTCTGAGCAGAACTGGGGCCTCTCCTCTGGCAAAGAACTGGGAGCAGAGCCCCCAGGAGAGCTGTGGCCAGTTGCCAGGGTGGCTCACAGGGGCCCTGGGAGGAGAGGGAGACCCCACTGCCTCCAGGTGGGTCCTTCATGTTCAGCCTCCTTATACTAAGAAACAGCTCCCTGCCCGCTCCAGGGCAGGAATCTGCCCCTTCACATGGCAAGTCGGAAGGAGGGCCTTTCCTTTCTGACCCCACGGCCCCATGCAGAGTTCTGCACCAGCAGGACCCCTTCGAGGGGCTTCGAGGCTCTCCAGGAGCCCCCTCTGCCAGCTCCTAGTGTCCCAGCCGCCTCCCAGGACCCATGCCGAATCCACCCAAGGGCCTGGGGCTGTTGGGAGCCGAGGGCCCCCCAGTACCAATCCCCTCACAATTCCTGATCGGGGGCACGCACCCCCTGGTGATTTGTAAATATTTCTATTGGGCCCAACACCCCTTCAGAACTGGCTCAAACCTCTGGCCGCACCTCAGCGATGGAGTCGGGGGACGTGGGAGAGGCTTTGCCTAGGGGTGTGTGGGTTACCCTGTACACATGATCCAGTCCGTGACTACCGGCCAACCTGAATAAAGCGGTTTAAAAAAGCCTCTGGGCAGTGTCTTTCTGGGGCATTTGTATCTGGGAGCAGCACCACCAGAGAGGGGCAGGTGGGAAGGGCTTGGCCAGCCCACACCCCCACCTCACTCAGCATCTTCTTGCTCCTGCTCTCTGCCCCCCAAGCACAGAAGAAGCACTGGAGGGGGCACAAGAAGTCAAAGGAAAACCAGCCTTTGTCCAGGGCCAATCCAATTACCAGGCACTTGAATTATTCTCAGATTTTGAGATAACTACACATACAGAAGAGAGCATAAAATATGCGTACACTGTTCTGTGAATAAATAAATTATAAAGCAAGTAGGGGTGAGCTACCAGCTTATCAAGCAGCACCCCATAACTGAACCCTCTGCCCAGCCCATGCCTTCCAGATCACCCCCCTCCCTCTTAGAGGTCACCACCACCCTGATTTTTAAGGTCATCCCATTCTCAATGTTCTTTTTACACGTTTACTACCTATATGTATATCATCTTAATATAGTTGAGTTTTGTCTACATTTTTTGAGCTTTATATGCGTGGAATCACACCATATCTGTTCCTTAACGCACTGCTGTATTGTGAGATTCATCCATGTTTCATGTGTCTGTAATTTGTCCATTTTTATTACTGCATGACTATCTACAACTTACCAACTTATTTATCCATTATACTGTTGACAAAAGTTTGTGGTCCTATCTGGGCGCACGAGAACTAACAGCACTGCCCCGGGCATGTGAGCATGAGGGTGGACTGGCTGGGTTGGAGGTTTAGGCACTGCACTTTAGGGGTCTCGTTTTCTCCTCAGGTATCACCATCCCCACACTACAGTTGAAGAAATGGGCTCAGAGAGGTTGAGTGGCTCACCCAAGGTCACAAGGTCACAGCTATCGAACCCTGCTCTGCCAAGCTGAGCTCCTGCTCCCACTATGCCCTGGGCTCTGGACTCCCCCTGGCTCATCCCAGCCTAGAGTCCCACCCGCCGTGTGAGGGCATGTCAGTCAAGCCTTGGTAGCCACTGTGGCTAGCTGGTGCCTCCTTTGTGCATCTACAGAAATCACGAGCATCACCCACACTGAGCCTGGGGCATCTGCCTGCCCCTGAGCTCCCCTGCCAGCCAGACTGAGCGAGCCTCCCTCAAGGGCAGGGACCGGGAACTGTGGAAATGATGACTGACATTGGCTGAGCACTAAGTGTGTCCCAGGCACTGTGCTGACCGCCACAGCAGCCCCAAAGGGAGGCATGTATCCTGTTTTGAGATGAAGAAACTGAAGTTCAGAGAAGAGTGGGTTGGAGGCTGGCTGGCTGGCTGGATGAGGACATGGATAAACCAGGCTATGAAGCAGGCAGGGCTCTGGACCGGTTGCAGAATCCTTGGGCTGGATGGTCTATGACCTGTGGTCCTTTCAGGCCAGCAGCCAGTCTTTATTCCATGAACATGGTCCCTTCTAGAAATGCCCAAGTGCAAGGCAGACCCTGAAAACCCCAGGTCCCTCTGGGAAGGTCTGGAGGGTACAGGCTCATGCTAGAGTGATAATAATACTTACAGGTCTTGAGCACCTCCTATGAACTAGTGAAGGACTTTCCACAGGAAATCCTGAGGCTCCACAGGATCTCATTTCACCCTCCCCAGGGCTTGTGTCTCATCTCCGGTCCCCTCCCCCTTTAGAGGGGTCCCCACCTCCTTGGAGGGATTTTTCTTGCTCTATTAGGAATGCAGCTCAGGGGAAAGAACAGTGTCTGGGTTAGAATCCTGTCTCTGCCCACCCTTGTTTCAGGACCCGGGGCAAAGCTCTTCATCTCTCTGAGCCTTAGTTTCCTTTTCTGTAAAATGGGAATGCTCCCAGGGAAATGCAAATCAAAATCATAAAGAAATACTACTTTGCACACACTGAGATGGCAAGAATCAAAAAGACAGAGAATAACAAGTGTTGGCAAAGATGTGGAGAAATTGGAACCCTCATACACTGCTGGTAGGATTATAAAATGATGCAGCCTCTTGGGAAAACAGTCTGGCAGTTTCTCAGAATGTTAAACATAGAGTTACCATATGACCCAGCAATTCCGCTCCTAGGTATATACCCAAGAGAACTGAAAACATATGTCCACACAAAAACTTGTACATGAATACTCACTCATAGCAGTATTATTCATAAATAACAGCCCTAAAGTGGAAACAACCCAAATATTCATCAACTGATGAGTGGATGAATAAAATGTGGTGTGTCCAGACAATGGAATATTATTTGGCAATAAAAAAAAATGAAGTACTGATAACATGCTATACTATGGATTATTCTAAGGGATAATCGAAACGTTATTCTAAGTGAAAGAAGCCAGATGCAAAAGGTTATGTATTGTAGGATTCCATTTATATGAAATGTCTAGAAGAGAAAAAAATCTATAGAAACAGAAAGCTCAGGATTTCCCTGGTGGCACAGTGGTTAAGAATCTGCCTGCCAATGCAGGTGACACGGGTTCGAGCCCTGGTCCGGGAAAATCCCACATGCCACAGAACAACTAAGCCTGTGCGCCACAACTACTGAGCCCGCGTGCCACAACTACTGAAGCCTGCATGCCTAGAGCCTGTGCTCCGCAACAAGGGAAGCCACCGCAATGAGAAGACTGTGCACCACAACCAAGAGTAGCAGCTAAAAATAAATAAAATTTTTTAAAAAGACCCCTCCTCCTTTAAAAAAAAAGAAAGCAGACTGGTGGTTGCCAGGGCTGGCGGAAAGGAAAATGGGGAGTGACTACTAGTGGGTATGTGGTTCTTTTTGGGGTGATGGAAATGTTCTAAAATTGATCGGGGTGTTCTAAAATTGATTTACACAACCTGTAAATAAACAAAAAACCAATGAAATATTAATATACTACATTTTACATGGGTGAATTGAATGGGATGTGAATCATAGTAAAGCTGTTGAGGGAAATGGGACCCTCTTAACGACAGCCCAGTGCCCACGTGCCCACAGCAGGCACATGGGAGGCACTTGGAAAATTCTGGCCGCTATTAATATTGCTGTGATTTTTATGTGGAAGCCAAAGCCAAGGTGTGCTGATCTCAGAGCAGAGCTGGAGGTGGCAGCCTGGCGGGTGGGGCCAGGGGGCAGCAGAGAAACAGGAGACCTGGGAGAGGGAAGTTCTTAAAGGGGGTCCCCAGGCCCTGCCCTGAAAGCTCAGAAAACCCCCCTCACACCCCCAGGTTAGTTGTCCCCCAGTATAAGAATAACCCAGGGGAGGTGTTTTTCTAAATTCAGATGTGCAGGCCTCCTCTTGGCCTTCATACCCACACGCAACCACATCTACAGCTAGTGCCCCTGGCAGTTCTCATGCTTCTGAGTGACTTCAGCCCCCCAGCTCCTTTGGTCTTCAAGGCCCTGAATTCTGACCCAAACCCTACCCACGCTGCCTGCCCAGCTGCCCTCAGGTGTGGACCCTCACAGGGCTCCCCTTTCAACTCTACCCCAGAACCTCCCTTTCCATCCCCTGCTGGGTGAGAATGGGGGAAACTGACAGCAAGGATCAGGTCTCTGCCCCCTCATTCTTTTTTAATTAATATTTATTTATTTATTTGGCTGCACCGGGTCTCACGCGGGATCTTCGTTGTGACATGTGGGATCTTTAGTTGCGGCATGTGGGATCTAGTTCCCTGACCAGGGACTGAACCCAGGGCCCCTGCACTGGGAGCATGGAGTCTTAACCACTGGACCACCAGGGAAGTCCCATCTGCCCCACCCCCTATTCTTGATCCTTCATCCTAGGATTCAGAATGTGAGGCAGGGACGCCCCATTTCAGAAGGTGAGAGAGGGTCAAGCAAGTTTCAACCCAGGGGCTGGACCCTCCCAGCACAGGGCAGGACTGACTGTGCTCCGAGTTGCTAGTAAGCGCTAGCTTATGATTAGCTAACCAGAAGGGCAGGGACCGTGCAGAATCATCCCAGCAGTTCAGTAAGAAGCCAGCTTGGGGCAGGGGATAACGGAGGCCTGGTCCAGGGAAAGGGGGAAGGAACTCAGGAGCCCCATCAGGATCCCTGGAAATGGGTGAGGCCCGCTGCCCTCGTGGGGCCCACACATCACCTAATCCTGGGGCCATCTGAGTCATGGCAGCTTGTGAGCAGCCCAGGTTTGGGGCTCTATCCCCAAAGATTCTGACCCAGTAATTCTAAAGTGGAGCCCAGGAATCTATATGTCCAACTGGATTCTGATGGAGGTGGCCAGTGCAGTATAGTTGGAGAAATATTGTACTATATGATTCTTTAAAGAAAAAGACACAGATAACTTAAAAAAAATCATACTTTTTTATAAAAGTGGGTGTTTGCTTCACTTAACCACACGCCACATATAGACCTATCTCATTTTTTGCTGCTAACTGGAGAGCATTTCAGCAGAGGATGCACCACAATTACCCTCCCCACTTGCCTCCTGATGGACATCTAAGTTATTTCTAATGATTTGCTATTACAGGTAATGATTATCTGAGTATGGCTCTATGAACAGCATGGCACTCTTGGGGTATTTCAGAGTGTGTGGGAAATCCTTAAACATGGAATTGCTAGCACCAGATATTCTATCAAATTGCTCTCCTCAAGCAACCTTGACTATCTTAAAAAAAATTTTTTTTCGAATAAGTTAATGTTAAAAGTTCAAAAGAGAATTACATTCTGTTCCCACCCATCCACCATTTCCCAGTTCTTCCAGGAGGCAATTACCATTAGGAAGTTCTTAACTCTCCTTCCCGTTATAGTGTGTGTGTGTGTGTGTGTGTGTGTGTGTTTGTATGTGTTTAAATACCAGATGATAGTGTGATATACACAGTTCTGCATCTTGCTTTTTCCACCTAACAATCTACCTTGGCGATGGTTCCACATGTTTATTGGCTGTAGAATAGCCCGTTATATGGATGAACCATGATTTACGTAGCCAGTCCCCTAGTGATGAACACTGAGGTTGTTTTCAATCTTGTGCTATCATAAACAATGTTTACTGTGAATTTCCTAGAGTATAAATCTGCGCGTACATGTGCAAATATGTCTGTAGGATAAATATTTAGAAGTTAGAATTGCTGAGTCAAAGAGTTTGTGCATTTTTAATTTTGGTAAATATTGCGAAATTGATCTCCACAGAAGTTGGACCAACTTACACTCCTGCAAGCTGTGTTTGTGAGAGAGCAACCTGTTTCCTGATTCCCCCACTCTCATGTTTTGATCCTGGTCAAACTGTTGGCTAAAATGGGATCTCACGGTGGTTTCAATTTGCACTTTTCTTATGAGTGAAAGTGAGCATCGTTTTGCTTATTTAAGAACTATTTGGGGACTTCCCTGGTGGCGCAGTGGTCAAGCATCCGTCTGCCAATGCAGGGGACACGGGTTTGAACCCTGATCCGGGAAGATCCCACATGCCACGGAGCAACTAAGCCCGTGCACCACAACTACTGAGCCTGTGCTCTAGAGCTTGCGAGCCACAACTACTGAAGCCTGCACACCACAACTACTGAAGCCCGTATGCCTAGAGCCCGAGCTCCGCAACAAGAGAAGCCACCACAGTGAGAAGCCCGTGCACTGCAAAATGAAGAGTAGCCCCCGCTCGCTGCAACTAGAGAAAGCCCACATGCAGCAACAAAGACCCAACGCAGCCTAAATAAATAAACAAAACAAAACAAGAAAAAGAACTATTTGTACTCCCTTTTCTGTGAACTGACAGCTCATAATCTTTGCCCATTTTTCTATTGGTTTGCTGGTTGTCATCTTACTGATTTATAGGAGCTCTTTGTGAGATGAATTGAAATATTTTTCTCAGTCTTTTCTTCGTCATTTGGCTTTGTTTTTGGTGTTTATTTTTTTCTCCCAGGTAAATTTAAAAAAATTGTTAAGTACTTTATATCTATTAATCTCTTATTTTATCATTTCCGTATTATGTTTCATTTCTATAAATGTAAATTTTACTCTTCATGGATTTAAATTGCTTCAAAGTATGAGATAAGGTTCCCATTTTATTTTTTTCTAGATAGCTATTGCTTATCTCAACACTATTTTTCCTCCACTGATTTGAAATGTCATCATTATCATATTGCAAACTCCCACATATATATGGACCACTTCTCAACTTTCTTTTCTACCCCCCCTCCCCAATTCACGGGTCAGTACTATACTGTTTCAATTGTTATGGCTTTATAACATATTTTAGCATATTCTAAGGCTGTTTTCTACTTCCCTTTCTGTTTAATTTTTGTTTCTAGAACTTGCCTGGATTCTTCTTTGCTTTTCCATGTGAACTTTAGAATCAACTTCTCTAGTTAAAAAGAATTTGATTGTTATTGTAGTTGGGATCAGTAAAACTCATAAATTAACATAGCCAGAACTTGCATTTTATGACAATGCCTTCCTATTGTATCTCAACACTCCCCTCCCTGGTAATGCCCTCTCATTTTGTCTGAGACTTATTTTGTGTGCTTCTAAAAAGAGCACTTAAAAAATAACAGATTTTTGAATGAACAGAAGGATTATATATGGACTGATATGTGTAATACATGTGAAATACAAAAGATGTTATTTGGAGAATCTAGGTGGTGGGTATATGGGTGTTCTCCGTATAATTATTTAAACTTTTATGTATGTTTTAAAATTTTTATAATAAGATGTTGAGGGAGAAGAGAGCATTTAGATGTTTCCTTCCTACAGACTTTGCATTTTAAAAAATTAATTCCAAAACACTTGTGTTGCTGCTATTGTGATGTAATCTTTTCTTTTGTATGTCTTCTAACTAGATGCAGCTGGCATAAACATGAGTGCTATTAGTTTCTGTATTTTAACTTTTGTATCCAGCCACCTTATTGAATTTTTATTGTTTATAATAGTTTTTCATCTGATTACTTATCTCCCCAAGTAAGATTATCTTTCTTATTTCTTTCTGATCTATATAAGCTTTATTTTTTCTTCTCTCGTCTAACAGCATTGGCCAGTTCCTCCAAGATAATGTTAAATTACGGAACTCATAGAGGACATCTTTGCCTTGCTTTTTAGCTTTAATGTGAATGCTTCTCATGTTTCCAATGCTGCCTTTTGAATATACATCTGGAGTCTCGTGTGAATGATTTAGGAGACTCAAGTCTTATTGATGAGACACCCAAACACTTCAATGTGGATGCCCATTTCAAGTTGGCACCATCCAAGCCAGGTTCCAGGAATATGCCCACCCCACTCCTTAAAAAAAAAAAAAGGGAAAAAATGACTGGACCATCAGGTACAGCTCTGAAAACCAACAGGTATGGCATTTAGAGAATGGACTTTGGGGTCTGATAGACATGGGTTCAAATCTCAGCTCTGCCACTTCTGAGTTATGTGGTGTGAGGGCCACCTCCCCTCCCTGAACCTCAAGTGTCTTTGGGGAATTGAAGGGGACACTGTGAACTCAGCATCTAGCACACTGAGGCTGTTCTCATTCACCAGCATGGGGGAGGGCAGGGCCTAGGACTCTGCATTGCTAACACAAGAAAATTTGTAAGCTGGTGGGATATCACATGTGCATAGTAGTCTGAAAAGACATAGTAGTCTGAAAAGACATCCATAGTAGTCTGAAAAGACATCCATTAAGCTGAGAGCTGTGGTCACTTCTAAGGAGTGGGATAGAAGGGATATATTCCAGTAGGCTGAATATTTGTAAAAGGCAAGTTTTATATCTGTACCTTGAAATGCATACAAATGTTTAAAGAAAACCAACCAAGAAACAAAAGTAAATAAAACGGGGGTGGGGGGGCGGTATGTAAGATGCCAAGGTTGGCAGGAATCCTAGTATGTCTGAGTCCCCTTGACAAGGTCTCTTCCTCCAGTGATGAGAAGTGTTCTCCCTCTGAAGGAAGCCCTTGCTGACCCTACACAGAGCAGACCCTGGAGTCAAGTTCACCCCACTCCTCCTCTACCCTACTCTCCCACCCTCTTCACACTCTTACTTCTTTTTTTGCTTGAGTTAATCCTGATTTAGGTTAGATATCCACACTCCTTTGAAGCCACTTGTCTCAGTAAAGACCTGCCCACTCCCAGACTCAGTGTGTGAATCTCAATTAAACTAAGCTATGGGCTTTTAATGAAGTCCACAGACCACCCCTACCAAGGGTCTGTGGATGGAATGCACGGGATTCACAATCTTGCATTGGGAAAAAAGAGAAAAAAAAACTATGTCTTTCTTTTCATTAAACTCCAGCTGAAATTTATCATTTCCTTCTATTACGAATGTAAGCAACAAACCGCAGTATCATTAGCAGTAACTTGGGACTTTGTCACCAATGGAAATCACAAATATTTTCATATCACAAAACAGTTATTACAGGTATCTTAGAACATTGTTTACCTTTATCACTACTTAAAAATTATGGTTGTTATTAGATCTGCCGCTAGATTTTGTTATTTAGTGCACTAATAAAGAAGCAAGTTTATTCCTATATCGCTTAAAAAATATATTTTTTGATATAGTTGGTTTCTTTTGTAATCCGGTCATTTTATTCTATGCAGTTAAATAGAGTATTCTGGGAAGGGGTCCCTAGGTTTCACCAGACTGCCAAAGGGGCCCATGGCACAGAAAAGGTGAATAAACCCTGGTCTAAGCCAATACTGGCAATTCCATTATCCGAGCTGGAGACTACTTAGGAAGTATCATGTGACCTAGTGTGTCACATTCACAATGAGACGCAATGGGACATCTGCTGGAGGGAGAGTGGAGTCCCTCTTGGGAAAGGTTTCTTAAGAGGAGACACGAGGAAGTCATCCTTTCTTCCTCTGCTTCTTAGTGTCTGAGCATGTGAGCTGGGAATTTCTTCCACCATTGGGCAGCCATGTGAAGAGCAGCTGATCCACTTGAGATGCAGAAAACACTGATGGGAGAAGCCTGGGTTTTTGAGGATGTGGTTGATCTGGTGAATTAGCCAGATAGGAACCTCCCTACTTCTAGACTCCTGTTATCAATCAATAAATTCCTTAAGACTTAGGCCGTTAGGTCAGTTTTCTTTTACTTGCAGACAAGAGCACTTTCTCTAATCCACCATGCTATTTTTGTTCCCCCATGTTTTCCACACTTGGTCCTAACAATTAGTGGGGTGACATGGAAAAGAAGTCAGCTCCTTGTTCCATCTGAGTCTTATGATTGGTCAGATCTTCTTTCCTCAAGGCTGAACATCTTCAGGTCCTTCAACTGGACTCATGTGAGATGGTTTTGAGACCTTTTTCTACCACTAACACATATGTCTATCCAGATCACTGGTTCTCAAACTTTAGCATGCATCAGAATCATGCTAATGTTTGTTAGCATAGGTTTTTTTAAATACATTTATTTATTTTATTTTTAAATTTATTTTTGGCTGCGTTGGGTCTTTGTTGCTGCACGCGGTCTTTCTCTAGTTGCGGAGAGCAGGGGCTACTCTTCGTTGCGGTGTGTGGGTTTCTCATTGTGGTGGCTTCTCTTGTTGCGGAGCACAGGCTCTAGGCACGTGAGCTTCAGTAGTTGTGGCAGGTGGGCTCAGTAGTTGTGGCTTACGGGCTCTAGAGCGCAGGCTCAGTAGTTGTGGTGCGTGGGCTTAGTTGCTCCGTGGCATGTGGGATCTTCCCGGACCAGGGCTTGAACCCGTGTACCCTGCATTGGCAGGCGGATTCTTAACCACTGCGCCACCAGGGGAGCCCCAGCATTAGGTTGTTAAAACACAAATTTCTAGGGTCCCACTCCTGGAGTTTCAGATTCAGTGGGGCTGGAGTGGATCCCAATAATTTGCATTTTCTAACAAATTCCCAGATGCTGCTGCTGCTGCTGCACTTGGGGACCACAGTTTGAGAACCACTGGTCTAGGTCCGTTTAAAAACATGGCTTTCAAAAATGAAACCACTACTCAAGGCGGGGGTCTGGCTAGTGCTAAGCAGAGCAGAACTATTACCTCCCTCAATACCAATAGCATGCTCTTATTATTGCAGCCCAAATTACAAACTGCTTTTTCATGCTGTTGAACCCTATGTCACCAAGACTCTGAAACCTGTATCACACATCTGGCTCCCAAACTCTCTCCCTGTTTTTGTTGAGTGCCTATTGTGTGCCAAGTGCTTTAAGGAATTATCACATTTAATTCTCATGACAACCCTTGAAATGTGCAGCGATTTCTTTGGGGGAGGCTGATGCCCAGAGAAATAAAGAAAAACAATTCCCAGGTAAATAAGTGAAGGACCCAGGATTCGAGCCTGGGTTATAGAACTCTACAATTAAGAACTCTCCTCCATCTTAACAGCATCAATTAATCAGCTGCCCTTTGGGGCCCAAGACAAATTTACCTAATTGTGCCTCATCTAGCTCATTTCTCTTTCTTGTTTACAAGGTCATCTAATGTGATTTTTTTCAAATGCCCCAGGTTTCTTGAGTACCTCCTTCACCCACAACTCAGCCCTTTCACTGCCCTCACTGCTGCCCTAAAGAGAAGGAGGTTAAGTTTGCTGAGTTGCATTTAGAGCCATGAGTTTAGTCTCTGAAAGTGTTAACTGTGGGCACATTTTAATAAAGGCCATTTTCTAGGCTACAGCTACATAAATGTTCCAATTTAATATGCAAATGTACCACAAGTTATTTAGGATGTGCTGGGCCTTCATTGTTCTAGTTGCTGTTATGTTGATTTAGCCCAGAGCTTTATAGTTAATAATTTAGTAGACAACCTTATTTTTTAATCTCCCTTTGTGCTCATGCCTCACCCTTTATTACATTACGGGACTTAGGCCTGTCTGAAGATTCAGTTTAACGAACGATCAATCCTTGAATAAGTGTAGTGGCCAAAGGACTCCCTTGAAATCTAGGAAAAGCTTTAGGTTCATGAGTTTTCACCTTCTTGATGGGATTCTTGGTTTCATCATAAATATCATGACTCTGTTTATCCCTAGTAGTCCGTTTTGTATTATATTCTGCTTTGCCCAACAGTAACATCGTTAGATGAGTTTTCTTTGGTTAGTATTTGCCTGGTATATCTTTTTCTATTTTCATCATTTCTGTGTCATTGTCTTAGGTATATCTCTTACACACAGCTTATGCTGAATTTTGATTTTTTAAAATCTTATCTTATAGTCTCTGACTTTAATAGGTAGGTTTAATCCACTTACATTTCTTGTGATCACTGATTTATTTGGACTTATTTTCTACCATCTTAGTTTGTGTGTGTTTTCTATTATCATGAGATTTTTTTTTGTGGGGGGGGAGCACATATGGTTACTTTAATTTTTTTCTTCTTTTTTGACTTTTGATGGATAGCATTCTTTGGCACCCCCATCCTTTTTCCTCCTCACTGATTTAAAAGCTGTGTATCACATTTCTTTTAGGGTTTTCATTTTAATTTTTAACATACTTAAGTATATATTTTCCTAACAGTATAAAGTTTTTCAGTATCTATTTTCCTCTTAACAAGACAATCCCTCTAACACCATGTAACTGCCAACTGAATTGCCCCCCTCCCATCGTTCTTGTTATTGTCTAGAATCTTAGTTCCACTGTTTATCACAGAAACTAATGTTCATATTATCAGAAATTATTTAGATCCATCAATATATTCGACTAATTTCTGTACTTACTGTCTTCCTTCTTTCACTTTCCCTTTTGCTGAAGTACTTGCTTTAGTAATCCTTTCAATGAGGTATAGGTGGTAAACTCTCTTAATCTATGAAAGTCTGAAAATACCTGTAATTTGATTTCCTTTTTCAGTGTCCATCTAGCTGTGTATTGAGGTAGGCTGATCATATTTTACCCTCTGCATGATCAACATATTATTTCTCTGTCTCTGTCATCCATTGCTGTTGATGAGAAATCTGCTGTCAGCTCAACTGGATTTCCTTTCCTTTGTAGGCAATTTGTCTTTATTCTCTGTAAATCTTAAGGTTTTTCTCTTTATCTTTGATATTCTACTCTACCATTACAATGTTTCTGGTTGAGATTTTATTAATTTATTTATTTTAAATTTTATTTTTTTGGCCACAATGCGTGGCTTGCAGGATCTTAGTTCCCCAACCAGGGATCGAACCCAGGCCCCAGGAGTGAAAGCATCAAGCCCTAACCCACTGGACCACCAGGGAATTCCCGAGATTTATTTTTAATCATTCCATCAATATTTTGCACACGGTATGTGTTTTTCATCTGAGGACTTTCATTTTGATTCTGAAATATTCTCAGTCACCCTCTCTTAAATATTGTGTCTCCATTACATCCTTTATTCTATCCTTCTGGAATTCCTATTACACATATGTTGGACTCTTCCCATATGCTCACTATGTCTTAACTGCTCTTTCATATCTTCCATTTCTTTATCTCTCTGTGCTGGGTGAATTACTCAGGAATATCTTTCAATTCATTAATTGTCTCTTCAACTGTGTTTTATTTAGAATTTATTCCATTTGAATTCACTTCAATAATGATACTTTTCAATTTTAGGATTTCTAATTGTTTCTTTTTCACAGCAACAGTCAAATCTGTTTGTCTTTGTTTCATAAATTTTTTTTTTCTTTTTACAAGTTGTTCATTCCTTTACCTTTGTTAGGATCCTAAACCTGTAATGGAATTTTCAGATTGCTCTATTATTTGCACTTATCATGAGCAAATTCATCTGTTAAGAGTTGAGTTTGTTGGCCATCTCTCTGTCAGTTTACTTCAAGTGCTTTAGAATTTTGGTTTGCAAGCTTATTTTGAACAGGAATCTTTCTGTCCATTTTCTTTCTTGGCACTTGTCTAAATCCTCAGGACCCTAGTCCCAAACTGTTCTTCCTATTGGCAGCTCAGGATTCCCAGTTTTGGGTGCTATCAGAGATGTCACAGATGCAGTTAATGAGTCAAGGTGGCATAGCTCAGGTCCCAATTGCTAGACCTGCATCTGCTCCTCCCTGTTACCTAAGTTATGGTTTCAAGCAAGAGGCTGATGCTAGACCTCCACTTCTTGACCTCCACTTCCCCCCGCCTTTTTTTCCCCCTCCTCCTCTTTTTTACTATTGTGGTACTGTTGTACCTTCCAGTTGTTGATTCATCAATATTTTTATTTTTATAACCTTCCTAACATATCTGTTAGTTTCCTAGTCTAATTTTATTTTTTACTTTGCTATTTTTATTTTATTTTATTTTATTTTGACTTGGGTGGCTTGCAGGATCTTGGTTCACGAGGCTGGGGTCAGGCTGGAGCTCCTGTGGTGGGAGATCTGAGTCCAAACCATTGGACTAACAGAGAACCTCAGACCCCAGGCAATATTCATCGGAGTGAGGTCTCACGGAGTTCCTCATCTCAGCACCAAGACCCAGCTCTACCCAATAGCCTACAAACTCCAGAGTTGGAAACCTCAGGCCAAACAACCAGTAAGACAGGAACACAATCCCACTCATTAAAAAAAAAAAAAATGAGACAGCAAAAAAATATGTCACAGATGAAAGAGCAAGGTAAAAACCTACATGACCAAATAAATGAAGAGGAAATAGGCAATCTACCTGAAAAAGAACTCAGAGTAATGATAGTAAAGATGATCCAGAATCTCGGAAATAGAATGGAGACATGGATTGAGAAAATACAAGAAATGTTTAACAAAGATCAGAAGAACTAAAGAACAAACAAACAGAGAAGAGCAACATAATAACTGAAATGAAAAATACACTAGAAGGAATCAATAACTGAGGAAGAAGAACGAATAAGTGAGCTGGAAGACAAAATGGTGGAAATAACTGCTGAGGAGCAGCATAAAGAAAAAAGAATGAAAAGAATTGAAGACAATCTCAGAGACCTCTAGGACAACAATAAATGCACCAACATTCGAATTATAGGGGTCCCAGAAGAAGAAGACAAAAAGAAATGGTCTGAGAAATTATTTGAAGAGGTTATAGTTGAAAACTTCCCTAACATGGGAAAAGAAATAGTCACCCAATTCCAGGAAGCACAGAGACTCCCATAAATGATAAACCTTAGGAAAAACACACCAAGACACATATTAATCAAACTAACAAAAATTAAATTCAAAGAAAAAATATTAAAAGCAGCAAGGGAAAAACAAAAAATAACACACAAAGGAATCCCCATAAGGTTATCAGCTGATCTTTCAGTGGAAACTCTGCAGGCCAGAAGGGAGTGGCAGGATATAATTAAAGTGATGAAAGAGAAAAACCTACAACCAAGATTACTCTACCCAGCAAGGATCTCATTCAGATTCAATGGAGAAGCAAAAGCTTTTCAGACAAGCAAAAGCTAAGAGAATTCAGCACCACCAAATCAGCTTTACAACAAATGCTAAAGAAACTTCTCTAAGCGGGACACACAAGAGAAGAAAAAGACCCACAACAACAAACCCAAAACAATTAAGAAAATAGTAATAGGAACATACATATCGATAATAACCTTGAACGTAAATGGATTTAATGCCCCAACCAAAAGACACAGACTGGCTGAATAGATACAAAAACAAGACCCATATATATGCTGGCTACAAGAGACCCACTTCAGACCTAGGGACACATACAGACTGAAAGTGAAGGGATGGAAAAAGATATTCCACGCAAATGGAAATCAAAAGAAAGCTGGAGTAGCAGTACTTGTATCAGATAAAATAGACTTTAAAATAAAGACTGTTACAAGAGAAGGAGGGACACTACATAATGATCAAAGGATCAATCCAAGAAGAAGATATAACAATTATAAATATTTATGTACCCAACATAGGAGCACCTCAATACATAAGGCAAATGCTAACAACCATGAAAGGAGAAATCGACAGTAACACAATAATAGTAGGGGACTTTAACACCCCACTTACACCAATGGACAGATCATCCAAACAGAAAATAAATAAGGAAACACAAACTTTAAATGACACAATAGACCAGATAGATCTAATTGATATTCATAGAACATTCCACCCAAAAGTGGCAGAATACACTTTCTTCTCAAATGCGCAAGGAACATTCACCAGGATAGATCACATCTTGGGTCACGAATCAAGCCTCAGAAAATTTAAGAAAATTGAAATCGTATCAAGCATCTTTTCTGACCACAACACTATGAGACTGGAAATCAATTACAGGAAAAAAACACAAATACATGGAGGCTAAACAGTGAGCTACTAAATAATCAAGAGATCACTGAAGAAATCAAAGAAGTAATAAAAAAAAACATAGAAAAAAAAAGACAATGGTAACTCCAAACCTATGGGACACAGCAAAAGCAGTTCTAACAGGGAAGTTTATAGCAATACAATCTCACCTCAAGAAACAAGAAAAATCTCAAATAAACAATCTAACCCTACACTTAAAACAACTAGAGAAAGAAGAACAAAGAAAACCCAAAGTCAGTAGGAGGAAAGAAATCATAAAGATCAGAGCAGAAATAAATGAAATAGAAACAAACAAAACAATAGCAAAGATCAGTAAAACTAAAAGCTGGTTCTTTGAGAAGATAAACAAAAATGATAAACCCTTAGCCAGACTCATCAAGAAAAAAAGGACGCAAATCAATAAAATTAGAAATGAAAAAGGAGAAATCACAACTGACACCGCAGAAATACAAAGGATTATAAGAGATTACTACAAACAACTATATGCCAATAAAATGGACAACCATGAAGAAATGGACAAATTCTTGGAAAGGTACAGTTTTCCAAGACTGAACCAGGAAGAATTAGAAAATATAAACAGACCTATCACAAGTAATGAAATTGAAACCGTAATTAAAAATCTTCCAACAAACAAAAGTCCAGGACCAGATGGTTTCACAGGCAAATTCTATCAAACATTTAGAGAAGAGCTAGTACCAATCCTTCTTAAACTCTTCCAAAAAATTGCAGAGGGAGAAACACTCCTAAATTCATTCTACGAAGTCACCATCACCCTGATACCAAAATCAGAAAAAGGTATCATAAAAAAGGAAAATTATAGACCAGTATCACCGATGAACATAGATGCAAAAATCCTGAACAAAATACTAGCAAACAGAATCCAACAGCACCTTAAAAGGATCATACACCATGACCAAGTGGGATTTATCCCAGGGATACAAGGATTCTTCAATATATGCAAATCAATCAATGTGATACACCACATTAACAAATTAAGGAATAAAAACCATATGGTCATCTCAATAGATGCAGAAAAAGCTTTTGACAAAATTCAACACCCATTTATGATAAAAACTCTCCAGAAAATGGGCATAGAGGGAACCTACCTCAACATAATAACGGCCATACATGACAAACCCACAGCAAGCATCATACTCAATGGTGAAAAACTGAAAGCATTTCCTCTAAGATCAGGAACAAGCCAAGGATGTCCACTCTCACCACTCTTATTCAAAACAGTTTTGGAAGTCCTAGCCACGGCAATCAGAGAAGAAAGAGAAATAAAAGGAATAAAAATTGGAAAAGAAGAAGTAAAACTGTCGCTGTTTGCCTATGACATGATACTATACATAGAAAATCCTGAAGATGCTACCAGAAAACTACTAGAATTAATCAATGAATTTGGTAAGGTTGCAGGATACAAAATTAATGCACAGAAATCTCTGGCATTCCTATACACCAACAATGAAAAATCAGAAAGAGAAATTAAGGAAACACTCCCATTTACCATTGCAACAAAAAGAATAAAATACCTAGGAATAAACCTGCCTAAGGAGGTGAAAGACTTGTACTCAGAAAACTATAAAACACTGATGAAAGAAATCAAAGATGACAGGAACAGATGGAGAAAATACCATGTTCTTGGATTGGAAGAATCAATATTGTGAAAAATGACTATACTGCTCAAAACAATCTACAGATTCAATGCAATCCCTATCAAACTACCAATGGCATTCTTCACAGACTTAGAAAAAAATTTTTTACAATTCGTATGGAAACGCAAAAGATCCCAAATAGCCAAAGCAATCTTGAGAAAGAAAAATGGAGTTGAAGGAATCAGGCTCCCCGACTTCAAACTACACCACAAAGCTGCAGTAATCAAGACAGTATGGTACTGGCACAAAAACAGAAATATAGATCAATGGTACGAGATAGAATGCCCAGAGATAAACCCACACACATATGGGCACCTAATTTATGACAAAGGAGGCAAGAACATACAATGGAGAAAAGACAGCCTCTTCAATAAGTGGTGCTGGGAAAACTGGACAGCTACATGTAAAAGAATGAAATTAGAACACTACCTAACACCATACACAAAAATAAACTCCAAATGGATTAAAGACTTAAATTAAGACCAGACACTATAAAACTCGTAGAGGAAAACATAGGAAAAACACTCTTTGACATAAACCACAGCAAGATCTTTTTTGACCCACCTCCTAGAGTAACGGAAATAAAAAGAAAAATAAACAAATGGGACTTAAAAAAAAAAAAAAGCTTTTACACAGCAAAGGAAACCATAAAAAAGACAACCCTCAGAATGGAAGAAAATAACTGCAAATGAAACAACAGACAAAGGATTAATCTCCAAAATATACAAACAGCTTATGGAGCTCAATATAAAAAAACAAAAAATCCAGTTAAAAAATGGGCGGACGACCTAAATAGACATTTCACAAAGGAAGACATACAGATAGCCAAGAGGCACATGAAAAGATGGTCAACATCACTAATTATTAGAGAAATGCAAATCAAAACTACAATGAGGTATCACCTCACACCAGTTAGAATCGGCATCATCAGAAAATCTACAAACAACAAATGCTGGAGAGGATGTGGAGAAAAGGGAACTCTCTTGCACTGTTGGTGGGAATATAAATTGATACAGCCACTATGGAAAACAGTATGGAGGTTCCTTAAAAAACTAAAAATAGAACTACTATATGACCCAGCAATCCCACTACTGTGCATATGCCCTGAGAAAACCATAATTCAAAAAGAGACATGTACCACAATGTTAATTGCAGCACTATTTACAATAGCCAGGACATGGAAGCAACCTAAGTGTCCATCGACAGATGAATGGATAAAGAAGATGTGGCACATATATACAATGGAGTATTACTCAGCCATAAAAAGAAACGAAATTGAGTTATTTGTAGTGAGGTGGATGGACCTAGAGTCTGTCATAGAGTGAAGTAAGTCAGAAAGAGAAAAACAAATACCCTATGCTAACACATATATATGGAATCTAAAAAAAAAAAAAAAAAATGGTACTGATGAACTTAGTTGCAGGGCAGGAATAAAGAGATAGACATAAATTTTAAAAAATACTTGAAAAATTATTGAATAAAAATATTTCAAGCTAAAAAAAAAAAGAGATAGACAGAAAAGGGACTTGAGGACCTGGGGTGGGAGGGCGAAGCTGGGGTGAAGGGAGAGTAGCATTGACATACATACACTACCGAATGTAAAATAGTTGACTAGTGGGAAGCAGCAGCATAGCAGGGAGATTGGCTCGGTGCTTTGTGACCGCCTAGAGGGGTGGGATAGGGAGGGTGGGAAGGAGGCTCAAGAGAGAGGGGAGATGGGGACATGTGTATGCATATGGCTGATTTGCTTTCTTGTCCAACAGAAACTAACACAGTGTTGTGAAGTAATTATACTTCAATAAAGATGTATTAAATTTTTCTGATGGAAAAAAAATTTATCTATTGTTGCAGTGTATAAACGGAGGTTATTTTTCCTCACTAATTCATGGATGGTGTGGTTAAATTTTCCTACATCATTTTTATTGAGGTATATATGATTAATACACAATAAAAGCATCCATTTAAAGTGTATAACTTGATATAGTCATACAATCACCATTATGTTATAAACATATACAGTCATATAATCACATTACAATCAAGAAAAGAACACTTTCGTCAACCCCCAAACTTCCTCTGTACCCCTTTGCTATCAATCCCCTTCCCCAAACCCCAGCCCCAGGTAACCAGTGATCTACGTTTATAGATTAGTTTTGCCTTTCCTAGAATTTCATATAAATTGAATCAGACAGTATATACTCTTTTGTGGTTGGCTTCTCTCACCAAGTGTAGTGATTTCGAGATTTATCCATGTTGTGTATACCAGTTCTTCATTCATTTTTACAGTTGAGTAGTATTCTGTTGTATGGGTATATCACAATTTGTTTATCCATCCTTCTATTGATGGACATTGGAGTTGTTTCTAGTTGGGGCTATTATGTATAACTCTGCCATGAACATTCATACACAAATCTTTGTGTGGACACGTTTTCATTTCTCTTGGGTAAATATCTAAGAGTGGGATTTCTGGGCAGTATGGTAAATGTATGTTTAACTTTATAAGAAACTTCCAAACTGTTTTTCAAAGTGGCTACACCATTTTGCATTCCTATCTGCAATGTATGAGATTCTGGTTGAGGAGCAGGTTATTGTAAAAGTATGAGCTCAATGCCATATTCACTGAAGGTGACTGTAAAAACACTTAGAAAGTACACTGAGCTATAAAGTCAGGAATGGTAATGAAGGCTCTGTGAGGGCACTAACTTTTAGTGTCCTGTGTACTGCTGAGTCCACAATGCCTTGCACAGGTCTTGGCTCATGGCATGCACTCAACAAATGAATCAATGAATAAAGATTTGTCCCTGACAGACATTAACAGCTTTTAAAGTTTGGGTCAAAGTTTGGACCTACTGCATCCTATTTGAGCAAAGGAAGTTTTTTGGAGCCCTGTTTTCTCCTTCCCTAAATTTCACAAGACCGTTGTTTTGAACTAGTTGGCATTTCTACCCCATTTCTATGAGATCTACCATCCCTTTAGCCAGGCTTCTCTTCAAAGCCCAAGATGATCACTGTACCCCCAGTGCTGCGTCTGCATTGCAGCCAGGAGGAAGGAGGAAAAGGGAGAGAAGGGCATACACCCTCTCTTTAAGGATACTTGCTTGAAGTTGAAGATCATTTCTGCTTATCTATCATGAGCCAGAACTTAAGCCACATGGCCACATGGCAAGGGAGATGGGAAAGTGTGACCTTTACTCTGACCAGCTGTGTGCCGAGATAAATAGCGGTTCTTTTACTTAGGAGAAGAGGAGGTTATGTACTGATGACTTCTAGCAGGGCCTACCCTGAGCCTGCCTTTGTCCTGAATGCTAGGCACTAGTTCAATATACAGTATTAGTCGAAAAATATGTTTATTCCTCAACTCCAGGGAGAACTTTTTTTTTTTTTTTTGCGGAACGCGGGCCTCTCACTGTTGTGGCCTCTCCCGTTGTGGAGCACAGGTTCCGGATGCGCAGGCTCAGCGGCCATGGCTCACGGGTCCAGCCGCTCCACGGCATGTGGGATCTTCCCGGACCGGGGCATGAACCCGTGTCCCCTGCATTGGCAGGCGGACTCTCAACCACTGTGCCACCAGGGAAGCCCCAGGGAGAACTTTTTGATTCACTACACAAAAGGATGCCACCCTAGTGGGTAAGGAGGTGTCTCAGTCAGCAATTCCAGGCCTCACCCCCTGCCACCAGACCAGCCACCGTGGCTTCTCCCTCCAGGTTTTCTGATCCAGCTACAGGGAGCAGTTGAAGGATGGTGCATTCAGAGAAGGGGGAGTTAATAATGGAATCTGTAGACAGGCCCACATTGTTGACCACCCTGGGACCCAAGTGTCTGCCTTCTGGTGACCTACCTGAGGAAGCTCTGATGGGCCCAATGGCTGAGCTGGGTGCAGAGAGCTGGGTCTACTCAGCTGCCCTTCCCACGGTCCATCAGGCTGGGTGTCCAGGAAACTAAGCAGCCTACAGAGGGTAGGGTATATCCCAGAGCTATGTGTCCAATACAGTAGCCATTAGCCCCATGTATTTATCTCAATCTAAACTAATAAAATAAAATATTCAGTTCCCTAGTTGTACCAGCCACATTTCAAGTGCTTAGTAGACACCTGTGGCTAGTGGCCACCATAATGGATAGCGCAGACATAACACACTTCCATCCCTGAAGAAAGTTCTATTGGACAGTGCTGCCCCAGAGGAGAGACATCTCAGGTTGAATTATAGAGGCAGAGTACTAAGAAAGAGGCAGGTGATGGGTCTGAACTACACTGTGCCAGGCAGACCCAAGCTGGGCCACCATGGTCCATGGGCCCCACACTCTGTGAGGGAAGCAAATGAGAGAGAGGAAGGTGTCCAGGAAAGGGTGCAGTGGGGGCTGGAAACGTATCTGTGTCTTGTTTAAAGGATGTTTTAGTATGGGTTCCTCCAGAAGCAGATGCTGGGACAAAGGTTTAATGGCAAGTAGTTTTCTGGGGAGGTGATTCCAGAAAGTACCAGAAGGGGAGTGAGGAAATGAGACAGGGAAAGTGTGAGTGGTCAGGCAAGCATCCACTGTGAGCAAGTGGGGCTCCGTCCTACCAGGGAGCTCTGGGAGCCAGTGCACGGCACGTACCTCAAAGTCACCCCAAGGGCTTGGGGAGCTGTGGTTTTGATACATTAACTTCTACTAGTCGTTGGTTCAAGGCTGCTGCCAGGGTGTTAATTTGCTAAGACTTCTGGTCCGCTAAGTATGGAGATAGAAAGCCTTCCTTACCTGTGGGAAGTCCTCAGGCAAAGAGATGTAAACATGGGGCAGCTGGAAGTTGGCTGGAGCAGACTGAGACGGTAAGACTTGAAGGATATGGGCTGGGCACCTGGAGAAGACCAACATCCTTAACCCCCAGCCTCATCTCTCTCTCTCTCTCTCTCTCTCTCTCTCTCTCTCTCTCTCTCACACACACACACACACACACATACACACACACACACACACTCCTTGCGTATCTCTCATCATGCTGGCCTCTTCCTTTTCCTCAGACTCACCCTGCTCCCTCCCACCACAGGACCTTTGCATATGCTGTTCTGGGAACGCCTGAAGCACTCTTCTACTCTTTCCCATCCCTTTTCATCTAGTCAAGTCCTACTTATTCTTCAGATCTTGGCTCAAATGTCCCTTTCTCTAGGTAGCCTTCTCTGAGGGACACCCCACCCCCACCCCAGGACAAGAACAAGTCCTGTTGCACACCATCCCAGCTCCCTGTCCTATAAGTGCGTCATTATATATTCACGAGGTTAGTTGATTACCACTGTCTTCCAGTCAGACTGTAACGAAGGGATCTTGCTTGTCTTATCCCCAGTGACACATAGTAGGTCCTCAAGAAATATATGTGGGGTGAATGAACGAAAAATGAGTAAATGAATGATTGAATTCCAGTCCAAATGACTAGGACTCCCAGTATCCAGAGAGAATTTACTAGCTTAAGACCCCAGGAAGAGGAAGAAGCTAATTAGCAATTCATTAGGATCTGTTCTCACTTCTGTAGTCAATGCTAATCACTTGTTTGTTTAAAACAGGAAGTTCTGCACTCATTAAATCCATTAGTAAATGAAAACGTTTCTCAGGGAAGTCTGGCCTCCCACACTGGAGTGTAAATTCTAGGGCCGCACCCCACCCCCCGCACCCCCCGACTTTGTATAGACTTCACAGAAGTCAGGAAAGCAGGTGCTAGCAAGTTGTAATTACCCTGGGAGAGGACTTGAGTCCTCCTTCACAGTGGGACCTTAGGAACCTGCTTCTTCAGCCCTCTGAGCTCAGTTTCTGCCCCTGTACAACGGGCACATTGTATCTCATGGCTAATTGTGAAGATTAGAGGGAGCTGTGGCGCCAGGAGTGTCAGCTCACACCTTGGTGTTATCCTCCCTGATGGCCGGTAGAGGGTCTATTTTGAGAACATAGCTACCCGACTGTCCTGAACTCTTTCCTTCTAGTTAACAACCAGGCTCCTCTCTCCTCCTAAGCAGCCCAGCTTAGAGGCTCACAGGCCATGATGTGCTCACCCTGGCCTTGCATTAGCTCATTTAGTTCGCACAGCAAATCCATTATTAGCTGCATTTGCAGATGTGAAAACTGAGGCTTGCAGAGCAGAGGCACTGGCACTGGACTTTTCTCCTCCCCACGCTGGGCTGTCTCCTCCAGGAAGACGCCTCTGCCTCGAGGCATACTGGGCTCTCCCCAGTCTGTTCTTCATCAGGTGTGTCTGTTGGTCCTGGGTCTTACTCATCCTCCTGTTCCCAAGGACCTGATGCTCTGTAGAAATGGAACATCTACCTGGGTCCCGGCATTAACTACATACTAGCCTCAGTGCTGCTTTTCCTGCATTAAATCACAGAGTCCTCACCAAAATTCTACAGGCTGAGCTACTATTATTAACCCCCATCTTACAGATGAGGAAACTGACGTATCAGAGGTCACAGGGCTGGAAAGTGCATCAATGGCCAAGGCAGGCTGCCTTCAGAGCTCGTGCACTTCACCCCACAGAGGACTGTTCTGCCCTCACAACAGGCCTCAGGAACGGTGGAGAGGAGGGCTTGGGGGTAGCCTGGCAAGGGCGAGCTCAGCCCTCCATCCAGTCAGAGCCCTGCAGAAAAGCCCCAGACAACAACTTCCCTGGTGCAATGCTACCAACCCATTCCTCAGGCGCCTACTGAGTGCCCACTGGTAGTAGAGTTGTGTCTGCCTTTGGGTATCAAACAGATCAGCCTCCCTTCCCGAAGTTTCATCCTTTTGTTCAGCCTTATTGTTTACTGTTCCCACCTCCCATTCACATGAGCCAAACACCATACGTGCTGTTCCCTCTTCCCAGAGGGGATCCTTCCCTTTGCGTCTGGGGGGCAAATACTGCAAAGCCAGTTTGGACAGCCTCTCTTCCATGAAGCCTCCCGTTTCCTTTCAGTTCTACCTCTGGGCTGCCACTCATACCTCTAAGGTATCATCGTCATCATCGTGACCAACTCCAACAGAGCACTGCCCAGGGGCTAGGCCCTGGGTCTAGCACTTTATTCTCACCATGCTCTCAGGGAGGTATTATTTTTATTCGCATTTTGTCAAAGCTCGGAGCAATGAAGAGACTTGCCCAAGGCAGCAGTGTCAGAAGTCAAACCCAGGCTGTCTGTGTCCAGAGGCCATGCTCTTAACTGCTGCTCCCAACCTCCTCCCAATCCAAACTTTATTGCTGCCTTCTCATGATGATGGTTTTGTTTAGCTCTCCTCTGAGCCTGGCTCCTAGGGGACAGAATTTATGTCTTTTTGTCTCTGGGCCTGGCACATAAAAAGCCTCGGAAAATGCTTGTTGAACGGAATTGAAGTTTCCAACCTGAAGATTTTGAATTCTGTTGCATAAACCTGGTGTAACTGATCACGTAACTCATCATTTGATGTTGGCAGCCTCAAGTTTGAATCCTATCTTTGTCCTTTATTTGGTGCCTTTGGGCCCGTCACTGGGCAGCTGGCATTCTAACAACGAGAGGAAGGCACAAGCCACAGCCCTGTCCAAGGTGCTGAAGGTGCAGTCATGAATGCAACCCCTCCACGAGGGAAAAGGCTGCAAGCTGGACAGAGCCTCACTGGGGGCTGGGGCAGAGGGCACCGTGCAATGCCCTGAGAGCAATGAGTGTGAGTCCTAAATTCTGTCTGGGCAGTCAGGAGAGCCTCTGAGGCTCGCCCTGCTTCTCTTGGGGTTCTGAGGGCTAAGGTGAGCTGGGGCACGGATGGGAGATGGTTTTTCTGCATTCATACAGGGGCTGTGGGTTGGCTGTCTGTACAGCACACAACCCATCCCCTGAAGGGATCCTCTCTAAGATCCCTTTTCTTATTTGGCTTAAGCAGTACCTCCTCTCCCCCCAGCCTGGTTCCCCTTGAGAAATGCACAGCACAGGAGAGGGAGCCCAGATGATGTTACACTCCTATCACCAAAATGTGAGTTTACTATAGAATTATAGACTCACAAACGTCTTATATTTTAATAATAACATCTTTGTGAGTGAATAAGTTACACATATATATGATTTAAAAATGTGAAGAGTAAAGGGAATTCCCTGGTGGTCCAGTGGTTGGGACTCAGTGCTTTCACTGCTGAGGGCCCGGGTTTGATCCCTGGTTGGGGAGCTAAGATCCCACAAGCCATGTGGCATGGCCAAAAAAAAAGTGAAGAGTATAAAGGGTACAATGTGAAAAGATTTCTCATCACTAATCCTGCTACCCTTCCTAGAGGCTGCCACTTGAGTGTTCTTTAAGAAAATTCCACACATAAAGTACCCCTGTCCCTCATAAATAGTGTAAGTGTTCTGCTTGCCTTCTTCTTTAATAATATATCTTGGAGATATACACAGAGAACCAGCTCTTTCTTTTTAAAGGCTACTTGGCACATTACAGGTTAGTAAGACACTTATTTAGCCAAGACTCTCTGGATGGACTTCTAGGTTGTTTCCAAACTTTGATTAATGCAAACACTGCTTCGATGAACTCTTTGTCCCTCATCTTTGCATGTGGACAAGGAAATTCCTAAAAGCGGGACTGCCGAGTCAAAGAGTACGTGCATTTAAAATTCTGATAGCCATTGTTGGTTTATTCATTTTATTATATGGATGGACCATAGTTCATTTAACCGGTCCATCCCTCCCTCCCTCCCCAACCCATACTCCTGCTTTCTTTTTAATTCCATATTTACTTTTAGGAAATAGTTAACATTTCATGACTTTTGATGTACCATTTGTTCAGTATTGTTCACTAGAATTTCTCTTTTGGAGGGGAGCAAGAGGGTGTTTCAGTCTCTTCTGGATGGATGTTTAAGTCCTATGATTAGGTTACTTCCTATCTTTTGCTTCCAGTCTCTTGAGATATTCATGTAAAGCATTAGGCATAATGCCTGATACATACTGAGCATTTAGTATTTGTGAGTTTCTATAAATCAGGAACAACCTCGCAGTGACTTGCCTGTGCATGTACTCCTTTGTGCACGTGTGAGTATTAAATTCTTAGAGGCAGAACTGCTGGTCAAAAGGTGTGGACATTTAAATTTAGGAGATATGGCCAAACTGACCTCCAGGGAGCTTGTACCAACTTACATACCCGTTTCCCCCAATACTTGCCAACACTTTATTATCCAATCACAGTTTAGGAGATGGTGCAATTTTGGAGACCAACAGTTTTAAATCCTAGCAGACAGGGAAACTGAGACCCTGGGGAGGAGGAGGGACTGCCCAAGGTCACCTGTGAACTGTGGCACAGTTAGATTCCCATTTCTGGCCTCTCCGTCCTCTTCTAGGGGCTGGAGCAGTGCCCAGGGTGGAATGTGTGAGAGCACCAGGTGGGGTCCATGAGGTAAGAAAGGATGTGAAAATGGGGTGGAGAGGAGGTGGGGTGCACCAAGGTCTGGGTCCACTGCACACCTCTGCCTTGGGGAATGTAACATGTTTTATTTCTTGTTATTTTATTATTATTATTTTTTGGCTGTGCCGTGAGGCATGCGGGATCTTAGTTCCCTGAACCCGGATCGAACCCGTGCCCCCTGCGGTGGAAGCGTGGAGTTTTAACCACTGGACTGCCAGGGAAGTCCCATGTTTTATTTCTTGAAGAAACTTCTGACTCTTCTCCGTTACTTCTCCTTATCTCCACCCCCACCCTACCCCCCAGCATCTTTTCCCTTGGAAACAGCCTCAGAGATTCTGAAAGGAGTTTTCCTTACTTCAGAGCCTGCCTGTGTGGGAGGAAGCTGAGGACGTGAGGGTACTGACTGAGAGAGCAGGTTGAGACCCAGGAGCCGTTGTGCGAAAAGAATGGAAAATTATATAAGGAGGGAAAACGGAAGGGGGTGGTGGAGGCAGCCATTCATCACTGCTTTTTAACCCTTTCCTGCTGCAAAAGTGGGCAGCCCCAGATGCTGGGAGATGGCTGCAGTGAGAGACGTTTTCATAAATGGCTTGTGCCTGAGGCTTTGAAGGGTGGTGGGCACCACTCCCTCCTAGCCCTTAGCAGGCGGGTTTTGTACTCTGGGTAGAAGTGTCAGAAAAGGTAGAACAGCTCCTAATCTAGGAGGTGATTCCTCTGGGAAATCAGGCTGCTTTTCAAGTGTAATTTGAAAAGTCGCTGCCTCCAAACTTCATTGGGGGTGGGGGAGGCAGGGGGGCAGAGGGAAGAATGCCGTTTATAAAGCAATCAGTGCTTCGACAGAGGCAGCCATCACTCAGAATTATTTTCTGAAATTTGGCCTCTCTTTCTTACTCTGGAGGAAAGGCAACATGGGCACTTTGCTTCCAGTCAAGCCTGACACAGAGGCTGGGGTAAGTCACACAAAGGGAGAGGAACCCTGCCCTGTTCATCAGAGCTGGAGCTGCGGAAAATCATTTCTGGGCTTCTCGACTCTTCCGAATGAGCTGGAGGAAGCCTCATCAGAGGTTCCATTCATCTCACTTCTTACTTTTAAACTTTAAAGCACATATTTATGTGCCTCAAGTTGCCCATGAACTATGGCGTGTCAAACAGTTTGGGGTTGATGGAAGAGGTACATTTTCTCATCCTGGGACTTTCAGAAACACAATTTCATCACCAGGCTCTCTCCCTTCCAATTTCTCCTGTACGTTGCCACGAGATGCATATTCTGCAAACGCTTTCAGTGCATTACTCACTCGTTCAAGAACCGTCCAAGATCTCCCCTCTTGATCTCTTAAGTCTGGGAACCCCAGGTTGACAGTCAAGGCCCTTCGTACATGTGGCCTCAGTGACCACAACCTTCTCACACCCACCATCCCTAGACCACCAAGCCACCCTTGTCACTCGCCACAAATATGGGGTGGTGAATGCCTGTCATTTTGGCCCCTCTGCACCCTGCAACACTTCTCCTGGTAACCGAATGCAGGGCTTCCTTTTGGGGGAAAGCACCGCACCCCAGTTCCCTCTCCATATGGTTTGGGTGAGCTGACCTGACACCTGCCTCCAGGCCTGCTCATGAGAATGTAGATCTGGGCTTGGCAAACTAAGGTCCCAGGGCCAAAAAAAAAAAGGCCCCCAGCCTCTTTTTTTTTTTTTTCTTTTGCGGTACGCGGGCCTCTCACTGTTGTGGCCTCTCCCATTGCGGAGTACAGGCTCCGGACGCACGAGCTCAGCGACCATGGCTCACGGGCCCAGCCGCTCCGAGGCATGTGGGATCTTCCTGGACCGGGGCACGAACCCGTGTCCCCTGCATCAGCAGGCAGACTCTCAACCACTGCGCCACCAGGGAAGCCCTCCCCAGCCTCTTTTGAAAGACTCCTGAGCTAATAATTTTTACATCTGTAAAAGATTGTAAAAAAAAAAAAAATCAAAGAAGATGCCATAGAGAACCTATGCCCACAAAACCTAAAATATTTGCCATCTGGCCCTTTACAGAGAAAGTTTGCCGACACCTGCTTGAATGCACAATGCTTGGTTTGGTTTGGGGCGGGGCGACGGAGGGGCTGAGCTCAGGAGAGCAAGTCCCAGGACTTGAGCTGGAGCTCAAGTCAGAGGGACGTGCACACTCTCCTAACTTTGTTCAGCAGAAAGAACATAAGTCTGGAACTACTGGTGGCCATCTTTGACACTTTACAGAAAGAGGCTGCTGGAGAAGGAAGGCAACACTGGGGGAAGCAGAATCAAAAGACAGACTGGCTGTGGGACCTGGAGCCAGCTGGGCTGGCTGGTCGTGCGAGCCCAGACATTTCTTTCAACTCAAGCCAGTTTGAGTTGGGTCTCCTGTCAGCTGCAAGGGAAGGAGTTATGATGAGTACAGATACTGGCAGGTATGGCCGATGCATTTGGGCATGTTATTACCTTGTCTGGAATGCCCTTTATCCTCTCTGCCTGCCAAAGAGTCTGCTTGTCTTGCCAGGATCTTTTTTTATTATCTTTTTTAGCTTATTTAATTTTATTTTTGGCTGCGCTGAGTCTTCATTGCTGCGCGCAGGCTTTTCTCTGGTTGCAGTGAGCGCGGGCTACTCTCGTTGCCGTGCACGGGCTTCTCATTGCGGTGGGTTCTCTTGTTGTGGAGCACAGACTCTAGGCGTGCGGGTTCCAGTAGTTGTGGCATGTGCGCTCAGTAGTTGTGGCTCACAGGTTCTAGAGCACAGGCTCAGTAGCTGTGGCACATGGGCTTAGTTGCTCCAGGGCATGTGGGATCTTCCCGGACCAGGGCTCAAACCCGTGTCCCCTGCATTGGCAGGCGGATTCTTAACCACTGCGCCACCAGGGAAGCCCTCTTACCAGAATTTTGTCCACGCCCCAGCCCCCCACCCCCGCTGTGGTCCTCTGTAGTTCCTGGGTAGCTCGTTCTGAGACATAACCATCTATTTCCTCAGCTATAATTGTCTTGGAAGAGTCGGTATTGCATCCCTAACAAAGCCACGAGCAATGGGGTGGGGATAGGGGGAAGGAAAGCATGTTGTCGAGCCCTGGGCACTAGCTAAACACCATAAACACTACAGCACTTATTCCCCCTGAAGCAGCCATCAAAAGAGGGGGAGGCAGCAGCTCCATTTTAGAGATGGGAAAAGGAAGTGAAGTGACTCACCGAGGTCACGCAGTTACTAAGAGGCAGAGTCAGAAATCAACCCCAGCTCTGATGAACTCTACATCCATGTTCTCTCCACAGTATGGTGCCCCCTGAGGGCCACATCCAGCTCTTCTCGGGATCCCTTGGATCCAGCTCTACACCTCCCTGAATCCTCCAGGAGCCTCTGCAGATCAGACCTCAAACATCTCAACCTGAAATGCAAAGCCTTTCAGTATCTGCCGATTAATCCCTTCCCCACCCATCTCCAGCCACACTGATACTCAGAGTACTCAGGGTGCACCCGGAATGAGAGAAGAAACCCTCACTGCACCAGCAAGTTTTAACAGGGGAAACGATCACTTTGCAAAGCCTTCGTTAACACAGACTAGATTGAGTCAGCTGGACAGCTTCAAAATTAAAGTTGCCTGAATATAATAATAACCGGAGAGGCACTCTAATTAGTTTTTGTTTTTTGTTTTTTAATCAAGTGCAACAATCTGCCTGCAGTAATCTGAGAGCGACTCGGGATGTCTTAACTCTTTGAGGAAGAGGTGGGTTTTTGGAACATCACGGCAAGTCCTCCCACGCAGATGATCTCCTGGAGGGCTTCCCCAGAGAGAGAGTTTTGTTACAGCACAGGGTGGGTGTGCATGTTCCCCCCCACACTTCTCAGCACACCATCACGGCCTGCCACACCTAGGGACCTGGGGAAGGAAGGCAGGCTGCTTTAATCTCCCTGGGAGCTAGGTCATGCTCGACAAGTCACGCCACCTCTCTGACCTGTTTTTTCATTTGTCAGGACGTAGAGATTGAATTAGTCTATCACTTTGTGTCCCCAGTGGAATTAGGAACAATGCTCTGTGAATCCTTCTGCAATCCCCTCAATTAGAGGGCATTTCTCAAAGGAAATCATCCCAGAATTTTAAAACTGGAAGAGAGTTAAGTGGTTCTCTCTCAGGACTTCTTAACTTGGGAGTTCCTCTGGGGTCAGAGGTGAAGTCTCTGAAATTGTACCCAGAATTTTGGGAGGTCAGCTAAGCAGACCCAGCGAGAGGTGGAGATGGTGCGTGACTGTAGGCTTGGAGGATGCAGCGCCCTCCTGGGAGTGACAGGGGAGGAGGAATGTTTCGGGGGACTGGGTCCTCAGATCTCATCTGATTCCTGGAAGAGCGCAGAATCCTCAAAGCTTAAGAACTCTCTCTGTGGCCCATTCCCTCCACTTTACAGGTGGGAGAACTGAAGGCCAAAGGTGGGTGGTGATGACTCACTGACAGAGCCAGACCAGAAGCCAGCTGGACATCTCATTGCCCTTGCAGGGAAGGTCCTAAAAGGAAAGGAGTGGGGCCTCTGTGGAACTGGCTGGGGACCCTTGCTCCAATAAGTCCCCATGCCAACCATCTTGTTTTGTTTTGCTTTTTTAGAGCTTGGGGATTATCTATGTCACTGGAGGAATTATGTACATAGTGCCTCACCATGCATCTGGGGAGGAAGCATTCATCATTCTCGAATGTGCATCTTTCAGCATGGGTGAGTGAGTGTGTGCATGTGGCTGAGTACCTGAATTTACATAATCTGTGGGTTTTAAATCTCCCAGCTAGAAAAATCAAGTGTTTATCCTGCCTTTTCTACACAAACTCCCTCAAGGTTACCACGTGGTTGATGAAGGGACCAAGGTTCTAGCTACAAGCAAGCCGGCATGGCGGAGCTGGAAAAGCGCTGCTCTGTAATCCCTAATGAACGAGAGGGTCCGGGTGAGGCTCACCAATGGCTGCCAACTTCACAAGAAGAGATCAGACATCATGTACCTCCTGATGGAAGTAAATAATACCACCCACGGCAGAGTGCAGCCAAAAAGCAAAAACAAAAAAACCAAACCCGATCAAGCCTCTTGTTCTGCTTCCTCATTTACAGGAAACACAGGTGACAGGAGCAGCCCATGAAATGACCCCCCACGGGGATGCAATCAGTAAAGCCAGACTGTGGGAAATGCTGCAGAATAAATGACCTTGTTTCCTCAACAAAAAACTTCCCAGGAAAAGAAAAGAGAGGTGGAGGGAGAATCTATAAATTAGAACAGATTTATTAAGGGACATACCGATAATGGCAATGTACACACCTTATTTGCATCCTGATTCAAACACACAGGACCGTTGTTAAATGTTTTAGGTGTGATAATGCTATGCTGGCTGTACATTTGTTTTAAAAAAAAAAGAAGTCTAGATATGACATCTGGAGTTTGCTTAAAAATAATCCAGGGGCCAGGTGTGGTGTGGAGGTAACTGGGAAGGTGCAGGATGAAGCAGGGCTGGCCACGTGCTGGTGACTGGGTGCAGCTGGGTTATGGGCACATGGGGCTTCAGAGTACCATTATCCCTGATGGAAAGTTAAAAAATACTTAAAAGGTATCCAAAAAAACTGGCATGACTATTTGCCTTTGGAGAGGGAAACTAGATGTCTGGGGAATGAGGATGGGGAGACTGAGTTTTCATTATTTTGTACTGCTTGGATTTTATACCATGACTTTGTATTATCCATTCATGAACATAGACTCAGTTTTTTTCTTTTTTTTTTTTTTTTGGCCTTCCCTTGCGGCATGCGGCATCTTAGTTCCCTGACCGGGGATCAGACCCAGGCTCTCAGCAGTGACAGCGCACAGTCTTAACCACTGGACCACCAGGGAATTCCCCATAAACTCATTTTTAAAAAATCACCCAATTTAAATAACAAACTTCAACGTGAGTTCTTGATCGTACTTTTCATCCAAGAAGTGCCTTTATTTCATTTTCTTCCAAAGAACAGGTAGGTTCTTATCTCCTTCCTTGAAGAGGGGGAGGTGTGTGAGTCCATGCTGCAGGCCGGTGATCTGAAAACTCTCCAATGTGTGATACTTCCACGTGGTCCTCAGGCGGCCGAGGTCATACATGATGGGTAGTACAGGCCTCCGCCCCATGTATCCTCAAGCTCTTGGGTGTGGGTGGGTGCGTGGGGCGGCTTGAGAGGCAGCTAGGGCCGCAGAGATGGTAAGCTAAGGAGTTAAGCCCTTAGAGCTGCCAGACAACGTCATTTGAAAATACCAGGTATGAAAGAGAAGTAACAGTCAGCTGCTTTCCTTCAATCCAATTTCTAAGCAGTGTGATCGATCAATTTATAAATCGATTGGCTGTCTAATCCACCTTGGCAGTCTTCTCTGAGGCCGACGCCACCGCCCTCGGCCAGGGTGGGGTGGGCCCACATCCTCGGCAAGCTCCGCTGGGGACCTCCTCGGGCGCCTGCCTGACTCGGGGGCGGGGCGGGGTCACTGCAGCTCCTGGAGCAGGCGGAGAACGTTGGCTGTGTACGGGTTCTGCTGCCCAGTGGCCCCCCGTAGCTGCACCGGGTGCAGGCTGGGGTGGGGAGGTGTGAACTCCTGTGGGCAGTAAAGCTCGTTCAGGAGGAGCCAGGTGGAGTCGGGGTCTGCCTTCATCAGGTGGAGGAAAAGGCTGTGGAGAGGTGGAGAAGGGAGTGAGGGCACGAGGGAGGGCTGCTGGTCCTCCACCCCAGAGGCTGCTTAGCGGGCTCTTGGGGAAAACAATGATAATCCCATCACTCTGCACAGCAGAACAAAGCCCACTTTCGTGCCTAATACAGGGCCATTAGGACGGTCCCAAAGCCTAACAGAAAGAGAGGTAAAGAGCTTCATATCCGTTGACATAGAGAAAAGGAAAGTAGTTAGTCTGAGCAGAACAATATTGACATCAAACAAGCTCTTGGCAAAGAAACCGGTTAAATGCTGGGCTATAAAACAGTTCTCAGAAGGAATAAAATGGATAGGGCCCACCCCTTATTACAGAGTCCACTTCGCTCACAGGACCAGCCCCAGTGTAGGGACTCCCTCTCCTGCTTGGGGAGCCTGGGCAAACCCTCAACTCCTGAGTCTCAGGTCCTTATCTCTGACCCTCCAGCACGCTGCTGAACTCAGTAGTTGGCCCATTTCTGGCCCCTGAGAGCCATGGATTCTCCGTGGTCTGGATCCCATAGAGGGATCAGATGCAGTTATTCTCCCATGGCAGGATCGGCTGAGCCTGGCTCTGGGACCTTTAGCAGAGGCAGAGCACTGGTGCCCTATACACGACATGAACACAGCTGAAGGGCCGGGGCCACGCAGCACCAGACACCCACCACGGGTGAGGTTCTTTATCTTGGTCTGAACCGTGGGGTCACAACCCTTTGCCTCGTATCTGCTCACATCCCATTTCTGAACGATACCCAGGCCACTGTGCCGGGTAATCCAAGTGTAGACTTCCTATGCCTGGCTGACTCAGCGATTCGGAGTCTGGCTTTTCAATCTCGGGAAGGATGAGGCCCTCCCCTAGCTGGGCGGCTCTCTCTCAGCCACCCTGCCCATCTCAGCTCACGTATCACCCGTGCAGAGAGGGTGGCCTTCCTGACCATGTCACCTAGGTGGTTGCCCCTTATTTCTCTCTCTCAGGACACCCTCCCCAGCATTTATCAATTGCCTGTTTATTGACCATCTCCCATCTCCCTTCCTCACAGCACAAGCCCCTGAGGGCAGGGACCATGTCTGTTTGGTTCACTGCTGTATCTCAGGCACTTAGCACGGCACATGGTTAGCATTCAACCAATACTTGATTGAACAGGTTTCATGTTTAATAAGGGACTTATTATGCTGCACACTAATGATTTCAGATGGCATCCCTCTTTGAAGTAAGTTATATTCTGTAAAATGATCTAAAGGAGAGGTCAACTGCTCACTACCAAGGAAGAACCAAGGATGTTACTAACAGGAGTCACGTTACCGCAGATGTCACTAGCTGTATGGCTTGCCTCCGTCTCAGTTTCCTCATTTCTAAAACTGGGGATGTACTTCACCCAGGGTTCTGCTGGGGTTTAAACGAGAAAACACAGATCCAGCCCTACACAGGGCCTCCCACATGCGATCCCTGTCTACCAACTAACAGCGGATAGAATCTATTTGATGGATCACATTTTATTTTTGATGACCATTCCTAGGAGCCTCTCCCGTACTGCTGGGCATCAGACAGGAATGTAAATGCTTGCTGAACAGAGCTAAATTCTGTTTTTAATTTCGTTAATCTAAAAAGCCTATGCCGTCAGGGGATTTGGGTTTTACTTTGGTGAAACCAATTTTTTTTTTTTTTTTTTTTTCCGGTACGCGGGCCTCTCACTGTCGTGGCCTCTCCCGTTGTGGAGCACAGGCTCCGGACACGCAGGCTCAGCGGCCACGGCTCACGGGCCCAGCCGCTCCGCAGCATGTGGGATCTTCCCAGACCGGGACACGAACCTGTGTCCCCTGCATCGGCAGGCGGACTCTCAACCACTGCGCCACCAGGGAAGCCCCGGTGAAGCCACTTCTGCTTTCTTCCTTGGGTTTAACAGACATATGCTAAGGAGGCAAGGGAGACAGGTGGAGGGGGCACTTTGACACACTTTCTGGCCTGTTTTGTGCCCGAACAATTTAAGTTTTCTTTACTTAGGATAATCTTGAATTTATAACCTCAGCGGTGGTTGCTGGAGAAGTGATTAGAATATTCTAATTCATCGTTTCCACTTCACCACAGAAAGGAGATGGGGCCTGCGTGGGAGACAATTTTTGTTTAAAAACAAAAATATCTTTGATAATTAGAGTGGCACGGGAAATTATGAAAAAAATGCACCAAAAATGGGAAGCAGATTTCTATTTACACGTGACACAGTTGACAGTTTTCCCTGGTGCCAAAGACTGTTAGAATGCAAATGGTTTCATTTGATTTTTTTTTTTTTCCCCTTCAAGAACTGGAACAAGCTGCAGCATGGGCGCACCCTCAGCTTCAAGGAGTATTTTGATCTGGGCGACACCCAGCAAAGTGGTGCCGTGGCCCAGTTCAGTCACAGCTCTGCTCTGACTTACACGGCATGGAAACGTCGCAGTGTTCATTTTTGGTCTCCCTTTTAACTTACTAAATGCGGGTGTTGTACTCGTTGGCAGGAAAGGAAAAGGCAGGAAGCCACTCTCTTTGCCCTTCGAGATCCCTAAATAAAATGCCAACAGGGAGGCAAAGGAAAAATCGTGTGCAACGTTCATCTTCTTTTAGTAAGCTAGAGCCATACTCTTGGACAAATTATTTTGGGTCTCACTTCTGAGCTCTTAAAGAGGTAGAATCCCCAGAATTGCAGGTGGCAACGCAAGTTTCTTCTCCACCTCTGCGGCCGGGAGCAAATTATTTTGCCTTTGTGAACCTGTTTCCTCCTTCTCCAAAGGAAAATAATCACACCTACCCGACCCTCCTCACAGGTTTGTTCTGAGGCTCTAAGGAGATGAGGTGCAGGAAAACACTCTGAAGTGTATAATGAAAACACTGTTCCTTCCAGAGAGTGTGTGTGTGTCTAAGGAATAATTATCACTACCAACCCTGGCAGCACTGCCATACCATGGAAAATTCTCAGATGCTCTGTAAAGGGCAGAACATTTGTCTTTTGTTTCCGTCATAATTTCCTTCATACTGACTTGATAGGGGTCCCAATTCTCAGCCACTGGGGTTGTAATTTTGTCCATTACTTTCAGGAAGAAACGAATGTAATATTCTTTGCCCTCTGCATGCCTGAGGTCGGGAGCAAATGCCGTGCCATGCAACCAGGTGGCTGGCAGGCATAGCTGTGCTCTTGCTTGGCAAAAGGCATGCAACCCGCTGAACTCTAAACACTGACAAATTCTGAACCTGGACCCCTGTTCACTTTGAGGCCCTGGGAGCTGAGCCTGAGACCCAGGAGGTCTTGTCTGAGTACTCAGCGGCCCAGTTTTCCCCCAAACTCCAGTATTGCTTTGTCCTGGGACCAGTTCCTGCCCTTTCTGAGCTGGCGAGAGGGGCTCCCAGACAATGAAGGGAAGAAGGCTGAAGACCTCGAAAGCATCCTTTTGCATAATCAAAAGACAAAAGACAAAGAGGAGACCTCTGCTTTGAAGTCATAGGAGTAACTGCCTGGAAAATGTTCCTAACACATCTTGAGACATGGCCGAGATGGCTGTTGAACATGCCAAGTGGCTGACTCCATCTTTTTTCAAACCCAAAGAGAAACACTTTAAAAAAATATATGTACACCATTTAACTCCTGAACAAAAATTTCTTTCTCTTTCCCCCAGGCCCGAATCAGTGGCTCCAAGGAGCCCAGTTATCAAGAGATTATCTGGTCCCCAGAGTTTCGGGAGCCACTCAGCTGTGCCTCCTGCCTCCGAGTGTCCTGAGGCGAGTGATTATCTCTCAATAACCTGTAGGGTCCTGTAGCTTAAATGATAACTTGACTTTAAAAAATTTAGAACTCGCTGTTAGGCAGTTTCTAAGCAACCTCTGTTTCCATGGCAAAGAAGCCTGGTGTTTATACTGATTTTTCACTTAAAATGCGGTTTTATTGAATTTCACTTCATGCAGGCAGCCATTTCCCTGCACTTCAGCCCTATCTACAATTGACGGGTATCAGTAAGTACCTAATAAACTCCAGACACCAAACCAACAGAAGGCACTCATTCCTTTATGATCAATATCAGGTGCTCCGAGTGACAAAGCTGGGGGTGATGTCGCCTGGGGAGTTGGGAAATGTGCTGCTAGAATCTGGCTGGCCGGGTCTGGTTCCCTCTCTGCGTGGTTCACCAAATGTTTACTAGCACCTGGTCCAGCTCAGGCACTGCGTCAGGTGCGTGGGACACAAAGACGGATGGACAAAGGCTCTGGCCTCAGGGCTCCCTGTCTGGTGGGGAGGACAGTCTGACCACAGAAGCCCATGATACAATGTAAAGAGGGCCAGGCTCAAGTCACAGGTGGGCCAGAGCCGGGGAAGGATTCCTGAGGTGGGGACATGGCAAGTCACTTCTCTGTACATCAATCAGATCAGTTCTAACCCCCTTCCAGCTCCAACACTCCCAGCAGTTCTCAAGCATAGGGGCTGGATCATGGGCCCTTTCACCCCAAATGCAGCAAAAGGACACCCCTCTGTTGAAGATGCAAATATTACAGAGTACGTCCTCACCATCTTGGGTTAGACAACACCTGCTCAAGGGGAGCTCTAGAAAACCTCTAGCCAATCGAGGCCCAGCAAAGCTAAATAAACTTAACTGAAATTCAGAGCTCCCAGCTCTCCTGGGTGACAGGCTATTCTTTCTCTGTCAATTACTTGCTTGAGGGATCTGCTGCTCCTTGTCTCTTTCTGGGTTTATAAAATGCTCTCATGAGCTGTCTGCGTAAATGCCGGTGGTAAAGGACTTGCGGCTTTGTGATGTTTATTTATTTATTTCGGGGCATCTGAAGAAGTTATTCAGGGTGTCTCCTTAGGGACACGATACAGGCTATCTCTACGTGGGCACGACTAAACGCAATCGGAGGGTAAACTCACTTGTTGGAAAGCAGGCACACCTGCAAAGTTATTTTGGCTTCCCTGTTATTCCCCTTCTGGCAGAACAGCCTTCGCACTCTTTTTTTCTGTGGCCATCTCTTCTCCCGTGACTCCGTACATGATGATGCTACAAATGAGGTTGTGTGTTTCCTTTTAAATAAACGGATGCTCAGGGTGTCGACGTGTCCGAGCCAGCAAGCAATGGGGCAATGCTTCCATACTCAGTAATTTACTCTAACGGGTCTCGGTTCATCCGTTAACCAGTATTTCAAGGCTGTCCTTTCTTGCTATTCAATTTAGCTATCTTCCCCTGCACGCGGGTCGTTTTTTGTTTCTAAATGTTGGAAATGGAGGATTATGACTTGAAGCAACAATTTACTCTCCAAATAAGTACTACCAATTACCTCTGCAGCTATACATACTCATTCGACTTAACTCTATTTACCTGTTCACAGTCATTCATCTATCGATCGCCAACCCACACACTCACACAGAGGCCGATATTAAAAATATTTAAATGCAACGGGGACAGGATTTAAAACCATAAACACCAGTGGAAGCTTACAATGATAATCGAGTCCCTGAAGTACCACAAGACAAAGTACCATAGATGCTGTGGAATGACTCCATTGCTTTGTGCATATTTAAAAAGATATGGCACTGAGAGGCCCAATCTGTTACTGACAATTCAAAAATAAGCCAGAACCAAGAAGGGTTTAAATCCCACTGGGGCAGAATCTAAAAGCAGCCCTTTCCATCTGGCCAGCTCTCCCCGCTCCAGGCCCCACCTTCGGCCTAGATCCCATGATGACAACGCTGCTGGGCGCAGATTTCAAAGTGGCCCTGGCCGTCTGCACTCTCAGGCCGCATGCAGCGTTTCCTGGTCCTCCCTGGAAGATTCACACCCTTGCAGATAAAGACATCTTCGTGGCAACCTACCTGTTTTGCGCCCCCCTGCCCACGACCCCCAAACTGTTTTCCTGTAACCCACGCTCTGGCACTAAGCCAGCAGCCTCCACTGATGGAGTCATCAGAAACAGCTCTAGGAAATGTACTTCTGTATTTACTGCAAGGACATTAGGAAAAATCAGTCACAATGGTACCTAGCGTTCTTCTAACATGGCCCATGGGGAAATTTTCTCAGGGTTCAGCACCAAGGGAATTCCAGAGCTGTGCTTCCTTCTAAAAGCTTTCTTTTCTTATTTCAGTGATGACTGGAATGTGTGCAGCAGATGCGTTTCCCTCTTTGCCTTGTCTGTTAGGAGGCCCAGAGCCACGCTGCAGGCTCATCTCTAGCGGAGGTGAAGAGTTCAAAGCCTGCATTTTATATATTAACCTCAACCCTGGCTTCACCTTGTTCTCCCTCTTATTATTTTTCCCTTAAAAAATGTCTTCACTTCTTATTTACCTTGCTGCATACACTTAAGTTTATAAGATGCTTTAGGTCTTTTTTGGAATGAGGAGGAAGTTTAAATACTGATAACAAGTATTATTGATTGACTTTTTAACTCTGGGCTGACATTTTGTGCTAAAGACTAATATACATGACTTTACTGAATCTTTGTGATAATTTTATTAGGTGGAAAAAATAGATATGCTTATTCTAGTCTTATAGATGAGGAAACTGAGACTTCGAGAAGGAAATTAATTTGCCCAAGGGTATACCACTACTGAACAGCGATGTGAGGCCAACTCTACCTTGATCTTCAGCTTAGAACTCTCAACACAGTACGTGGCTAATAAGAGACTCTAAAGCATCTTTTAAATAAATACACGTATAATAAGACAATTGAGGCCATGTCCTTGGCTACTTTACTTGGTGCTGAGATCATCAACATTCACTCCTGCCTCCCCTGCAAAGGGATGAAATGACCACCCTGTGGTCGGCCAAGGCTTCTGATATTTGAAATCTACTTTGTGCACGTGGTCCACCTACCAGGCTCGATCTCCCGCCAAGAGCATCGTGGTTCCTGACCCAGTATGGCATATGCAAGTGCATGTACGCCCCACACTCGGCTTTCCAACTGGGTGGTGAAATGGATGACCCTGGCAGATTATCAATCACGTGACAACACCAAGGAAGCAGGGGAAGGGCTGGCTGCATTTGATTTTAGTAGCACAGAGGTCCCTGCCTTCAGATCTGAAACTCAGCAACCCACTTTGTAATCTGCATGGCAGATGTCTCTTATCTTTGACACCAGGAAATCATGCCTATATATGCACAGTGAACAGCTTCAGATCTGAGTGTATTTTTAGAACAATGAGCCTTGAAGAGAAAAGCAGCAATGCCTGTCAAAAGATGGATAATGGGAAAGCTAACTATTTGGGTCTGGATTTGTCAACTATTTAATCGAATGTCAAAAGGGAAAACATTAGGAGTGCCCTCATTTCCATAGGAAACGGCTTTGCAGCCCAAGCTCAAACAAACTGCCCACACCATTTAAGGGGATGAGCTACTAATTTCAAGCTCAGCTGAACTACTGGATCACCTCTGTGGCTCCTGATCCATTCAAATATAATAGGCCCACGTGTGAGAGGAGTTGGGGCTCTGACGGGGATGAAATGAAAGAGCCTCTGCCAGTCTGACTTCCTCCAGGGTTTGAAGGCAGCGGCTGCATTTTTGATGGGCTGGGATCCTACTGCTAGAAAGAAAGCGGGGAAGTCAGTCAGTAAATGAACCTTCAAACTCTTGGTCCTGGCTTCTCATGCAAAAGGCGGCAGGAGGAGGTAGAACAATTAACATGAAAGAGATCCTTCTGAGATGAAAACCCCAGTTTAGATTTCAGTCAAGATGAAGCAGGCTTCCAACAAGAAATTCCATGCCCAAGTGTATACGTGTACATGTAACATATACACAACACATTATATATTTGGCAAATTTATATATCTCCCATAAGGGTGTGTATACACACATAAATAAAACTCCAGAACGTAAGCACCATGAGGGCAGAGGCCTCCTATCTCCTGCTCCCTTCTCTTTCCAGTGCCTACAACAGTGCCGGGCACACAGCAGCTCCTCAGCCAATCAGCAGAATGAATGAACGCCGAGCGTACTCTCTTACATATTAATGCTATTCATCCGCATGATGGTTCTGGAGGAAGGTGTTATCATCAAACCCAGTTTACAGAGGAAGGAAATGAGGTGCAAGGAAATGAAGTCATTTGCTCAAGGTCACAGAGCCAGTAAGATGTGAACCTAGGTTTGTCCACCTCCAAGGCTGGTGCCCTTTGCCCGTACATACAATGGCTAAGCGAGGAAGATGGGAGGGCCCTCTCCCTTCCCCACCACACACATCAGGAACCACAGCACCCAGCACCTGTACAACCAGGAGGTGCAACAGGCTGGTCACTACTTGCTGGCACCCTGCGTCCCCACCTGGGTTCTGGGGTTGACAGGTGGAAACCACGTGGCCTAAGAGCATTGTTGGGTATGGACTTCAACTTTTAAAAAATAGATATTTCCTAGTTTTGTTCCGTTTAGCCCCAGGGTGGAAGACTGACTGATTTATGCACAAGAAAGGGAGCCTCCGAGGCTGCTCAGAGAGAGGCCCAAGGAGTGTGGTTTTAATGGAGTTGAGTTGAACCAGGCTGAGAGCATGTACTGGTTGGAAGGAAAAAAACAGAAATTTGGGGAATGTGCTCTCATCTCAAATTCCTTTCATATGCAGGAAGGAAGAGCTCCGTGGCCAGGAAGGCACAGAACTGTGGAGGCCCACTGCATGCTGGGAGGTATCTCAGAGGCTTCTAGGGCCACTGGAGAATTTATATCAGTTAAGTCTGCCAAGGTTGAGATGCAGGCGTGGCTGATATAACCTGTTATTTTGTAATCCAGTGCTTATTCTCAGGGACTCGGCCTTATTTACAGCTCATGATATGCTGACCCCTCTTCCCATACCCCAAATATGGTTTTCTCATTTGTTAGCCACTGAAGTCATTTAACTAGGTGGACTCTGGGGGAGTCGGTATTTTTTCTTGCATGGCCAGTTCACAGTGACACCTGGTGGTAACAAATGGCAAGGTTACACCCTGCTCTTACCCCCGCCCCCCAACCGCCCCCCACCCAACCAAGTTGCAAGATTTATGTCCCTCCTTACAAGGCACATTTGCTAGATAAAAGCATTAAACTGGAATGGCTTCTCCGTTCTTAGCATTTACAGCCTTGGTTGTATCAACCACCCCTTGATCAATTTCCATTTCTAGAGTTTACAGCCTGGATGTAAAAGCCTGCCACAAAGGCTCTATTTAATACGACAAATTAAAAAAGCAAACACAGGCTTGGTCATTCTTTGGAGCCAGGAGAAGCAAACAGGAGGAAGGAAAAATCCAACTGTAATGCACACAAAGAGGAACTTTCACGGAGCTGCGAGTTCGCCTCCATTCCAACGTGAGGGAGGCTGCTCTGCAGAGGTCCCCACCGCCACCTGCCACACCTACAGACACAGCTGCTCATCCACCTCTCTGAGAATGCAGGAGGCCTCAGAGCAGCCACCTGCCCTCACAGGTTTCCTCACCAGCCCCGCCTGATCCAAAGCCAGCCGGTCAGCTGCCCAGTGTCGGAAAGTCACTACTTCTGAGGGAACTGGGGCGTCTCTGGGTGGCTCTGGCTTTCACTAGTTCTTTTGAATACGGAGCTGAAGCTTGAGTTTTTGTAACCCTCTGGCTACAGATCTCCCCCTTGGGCCCTGGCAAAGAACACACAGCGTTCTCTTCTCCCCTGAGTGGGTGGAGGTGTCACTGACAGCTGTGTGGGGAACACTGAAGGGCATGTGTGAAAGCGGGGGGCTGGGGTGGAGGCTCCTGCAGGGGATCAGGTAAGAGATGAGGGTGACCTGGCCTGCCCTGGCAGCTTGGAGGTGAAGAGAAGCAGTTTGAAGAGAGATTTTGCAAGTTAGGTAGACAGGCTTCACTTCTGGAATGGATGTGGGGTGTGATGGAAAGAGAAGAATTCAGGACAAACAACCGGATGGATGTGCGGCCACCTGCTGAGCTGGGAACTCTGTCTCACTCAGGGACCTCATTAGTTCCCGGAGGTCTGACTGTTTTCATACTAATTGGCCCACCCATCTCCCTCTCTTCGCTCTGTAATGAGACTCACAAAGAGACCAGATTTCCTATTGTCCCAGACGGCTTCTCCTATTTAGAGAGCTTATTAATTTCTGAATCAAGATGCCAAGTCAGCTCCTGATCAAGGACAACACAGATATTTTTTTCCCTGACTTCAAAATAAGTTTGCAGATGATATGTACGTAAAGCAGTCAACTTTGCACTTCCTCCCTGCCCCGCCCGTCAGAGGGAGGTCATCTGACTCAACCTCAAGTGGAACAAAGAGGTGCTGCAGTCAGGCCTCTGGCTGCAATCTCCTCCCCGCAAGGCACCTGGAATTCCAACTCAAGAGTCAGTAAGGTCCAATTCGGGTTTAACTGCTTTCAGTAGCAAATAAGGAAAATTAGAAATGAAAAGATAATGAATTGTGAATATAAGCTTGTTTGATGGGTCTAAACTTGAAGGATGGGTATGGGGCGGGTGTAGGAAGAGTAGAATGGGACAGGGAATGAGAAAACCAGATCTTTGGGACTCTTGGCTGTAACAGGCACCCAGAAGAATTTGCTTCAACATGGATTCATCATGTTTGTGAGTTGTACTTTAAGTCATAGCACAATTAGCTTCAGGAACACTGCCCGGAGGAGGACTATTTTCATCCTAAGTTGGTTCTTTAAGGAATAAGAATGTCCGGGGACAAGAAGCTCTTTGGGATGCACCCCTGTGCTTGAGAAACCATGATGGATTCTGGGCCTAGGGGATGTGACAGGAAAGGGACAGAAAGAAAAAACGGAACTGGGGAAATCAAGAGCAGAAAACTGCAAAGGATAATAAGTCAATTCAAAGAGATATTTCCGTCGCTCCAAGAGAGTGCAAGGCTTATAAGGGAGCAAGTTGGCTTTCCTCATTTCACAGACAGAGCAGCCTTTCAGCCCTTCAGGGAGTAAGATGACGCCTACCCCACCAAGGAAGATCAGGGATACATTTCCAGAAGCTGATGAAGTGGGAAGGACTGTTTCTTTGCCCGGGGAGGTGGAGCTGCAGTGCCCAGAGCGGCAGGCAGTGCCAGGCCAGACAGGCCGGCTTTCACCCCAGCTGCAGATGTCCAGGCCTGGCAGTTCCAGGGCACAGGCTGATCCTGGCTAGAAGGAGAGCTGGGGAAAGGGGGTCAGGGTACATTTTGGGTCTCAAGTCTGGGGAATGCTCCTGTGCTCAGAGTTTTAGCTTTTGATAAATAGCCTTTAGGACTCTAGGAACCAGACATAGCTTCTCCTGTTAGAGGTGGTACAGCTACTCTCTAATAAGCAAAACTCTTAGAAATTAGAATCACATAATTTCAGAGTTGAAAAGGCCCTTTAAATCATTAGTCCAGTGGTTTTGAACGTTTCTTGGTTCACAGACTCCTATTATAATCGGATGAATGATGTGGAATCTGTCTAGAAACAGATACGTACATGTCTGCTTGCACACACACAATTCTGCATACAATTTGTGAGGGTTCACGGCACCTGACACCCATTAAGATGCTCTGTGGAGCCAAGGTTTGCTAGATCAATAATCCAATGCTTTCACCTTGTGGATGAGGAAGCTGAGAGAGAGGTGCCAGGGTCACCTGGTCACCAGAAGAGTAGGGCCTAGAAGCCGATCACCCTCTGACCAGGAGAGTGCTTTGTCCCCTACAAGACACCACCTTTCTGCTTTTTGCCCCTTTGGAATTGTTGCTGATGCTGCAGCAGCTGAAAAGGTTACTTTCAAAGAGAAATGTGTCTAGTAAAAATACCATCCCTAGATGTTGGCACAGTTAAAGAAATCATCTTAACCAGGCAAGAAGAGAGAGAAGAGAAAAGAACAGAGATGCCTCAACTCTGCTCCCCATTAGCAAATCATCTATAATTTAGGACAAACGTAAAGAGATGCGGGTGATCAAGCAGACGTACCTCCTGGCAGCCTCTTGTAATTTCACGGGCTGTTTGGCACTGAGGTAAATCAAGCAGGCATCAGCTACTTTATTCAGGTCACCCTCACCTGCAGAGAGGAAAAACAAAACAAGCGTTGGCCCTCAGGCTTCAGTGGGGATGAGCAGGCACCAACTGCTGTCTGATGAAACTGGCACAGCTAGGCAAGATGCTGTGGGCTCTGTACTCCATCCCAAGTCAAAAAACACAGCAAGGTAAATGGATAAATGAGGCCAAAGTGAGATGGAAGGATGTGCACAGGACAGGAGATGACAGGAGCATGGCTGAGTGAGGAGGGCAAGGATGGGGGTGAGACAGTGTACAGTGTGTGTGCCCAGGTGAGACTGGCTGGTACCTACCTAGGTCCAGTCTCTCACAGAGGGGGCCCAGGCCCTGCAAGACGGCCAGCTGCAACTTGAAGGCCAGCGTGTGGAAGTAAACTGGTCCAGCCCTGGCACTGATGGGAGCCTGGCTGACTAAAGAGCCAGCCAGCTTTGGCAGGACATCTTTGCAGAACCGGTTCCTTAGAAAATCGCCACACTTGCCTCCCAGGGTACGCAAAACCTGTGGAAACAGACCCCAACCCAGTGACTGAACGTTGCCAAGGCAGCGAGAGCACTAAAAGAATGTTTGCTAATTCAATTTCATCTAGGTCTCTGCTTGAAAAAGAAAAATAGAATTATTGCTGTTAATTCCTTGCCCACGGTTTGTGATTCTGACAGTTATGAATTTGGAGGTCTCTGCTCCCGAGGCATGGCTGCTTCTATCCATAAATACAGATTACATGGAGAATAATTCAAAGGAATCTTGGGTTGGATAAATAGTATGGTTAATACCTGGATTTCCCTTCCTTTTTTGTTAAAAAAAAAAAAAAAAAAGAGCTTAAAGCAGTTCACATAGATCATCTCTCGAATCTCCCTAACATCCCTTGAGGAAGGACTTGTGCTTTTAACTCTAGCTAGCTGAACAAACATAAACAGGCCCAGTAGCTGAGGTCCAGCTCAGCTGCTGCCACGTACAGGCATCGAAAAGGGCAGTGGCTGGCTGAGATCCTTGGCTGGGTCAGGACAGGGTCCCCAGTGATCCGAGCCGAGTCAGAGTTCCTTCTGTTCCATGGCACAATCTCTTATGTACATCACCCTCATTCCATCTTTCACGACAGGCAGTCTCTTTGCATGTCTTGTTTTAAACCTTCTCAAGCAGAACATATTGAAACGTTTTGCCCCACTGCACAAGACTGAGTATACAGGATAATAAGAATTTCTTTAAAAACTGGTAAGCAAGGGACTTCACTGGTGGCGTGGTGGTTAAGAATCCGCCTGCCAATGCAGGGGACACGGCTTCAATCCCTGGTCCGGGAAGATCCCACATGCCACAGAGTGACTAAGCCCGTGTGCCACAACTACTGAGCTGGCGCTCTAGAGCCTGTGAGCCACAACTACTGAGCCCGTGTGCTACAACTACTGAAGCCCACGTGCCTAGAGCCTGTGCTGCTCAACAATAGAAGCCACCGCAGTGAGTAGCTCCTGCTCGCTGCAACTAGAGAAAGCCCGCACACAGCAATGAAGACCCAACACAGCCAAAAATAAATAAATAAATAAATAAACCAAAAAAATTGGTAAGCAAGGCATATCCAGGACAGAGAACATTTACCAACTTTGTAGAGAACAAGGCACATATTTCAGGGCCCTCAGCAAGACTGCACAAGGCCTTACGGACCTCAAGGGTCACTAATGGGTCTGGGAGTGGAAAAGCAGCCTCAGTTACAGTGCACGTATCTTTATATTTTTTCATTTTTCTATATTTGCTGTCATTTCAGATAAACTATTAATTTTCATAAAGGAAAACGGCACATCTGAGTGACTTAGCAAGACCTCCCTCCTTCTCCTCTCCCCAACCTCCCTCCTTCCCTCTCCCCCCCCCACCCACATGTGCGTGTGCCTGTATGTGTCATTTTGTGTATTTTGGTTTGGAAAAAAATATTAACGATTTTTTTATATGTTTTAAATGTAAGCTTACATTTTCGTCCAGTATATGCTGAAGACTCTTACAGAAACAAAATACTTTAGCCAAGTATATTAGCTGCATTCCTGGCTTCATTCTATATCCTACGCATCTTTTTTCTTTGCCTCACCTTGCTCACCCACTTCTAATTGATGTTAGCTTGCTATGGTAAATGTATCTCTGTACCTTGCCTTAAGTGCTTTTCAGAACAAGGAAGGATATAACTAAATAAACCAAAATACGTGTGCTAATATAAGCCAAACTAAGTCAGGGAGAATAATACCTTACACACACAGAGGGCTTTTAACTTTCCAAAGCATTTCACTAAATGGTCCCACTTTATCCTTGACGACAACAACTATGAGAAAGGTGGGATAGGTGGTCATGGGCTTTGTCCAGAGTCACTCAGCTGGACAGAGGATGCCCATTGCTAGAACCTAGTCAGTCTTCATCTTGACTCTTGTGCCGTGCACAGAACATGGGCATGAACTCAGATTCAGGTACTATCACTTCCTAGCTGTGTGATCTTGAGAAAGTTCCTTAACTTTCTGGGCTTGTTTCCTCCTCTGTCAAAAATGGGGATACCAGTATCTTCCTTATAAGGTTGTTGTACGGAGATGAGCTCATGTGTGAAGTGCCAAGCATGTCGCCCGGCACAGAGGAGGTGCTCAATGAATACCGGTGGCCCTTTTCATCTACTAGTTCTCTCTGCTTCAAATTCAAAAGGAAACTGACTTTATTTTCTTCTTTGTGCTTTTCTTATTTGCCTATACTTTCTTCAAGGTATAGTAGGTCACAATTAGATAAAAAGAGAACTACCCCCAAAAGACACCACTGAGCTCTGTGCTCACTTCCCTCCATCCCCACGACTGATGGCGGTGGGGCAATAGTGCAGTACCTTGAAGGCTCTGAGCACTGCCAGGGGGTCATCATTTGTGAGTCGGTGCACGAGCGAGGGCCAGGCCCGATGAGCCAAGGGAAGGAGCTGGTTCTTGTGGGACTGCAGAACAACCACACACAGATCCAGCACATCTAAAACCTGCAAGAAAAGAGGACAGTATTTCGGCAGATAGTCAAGGCTTGAAACCAAATACCTGGGATCAAGTCACCATTTTAAAAGAGTAAAACTTAGAAACTCATGAGTCAAGGAAATCTTTACGAGTCCTGACTACATGCCAAGCACTGGCTAGGTACTGGGTGGGGGGCACACAGGGACAAAATACTTACGTTTCCTTTCCTTGGCTTACGGTCAACTGGGGAAAGACTTCAGATAACACCGAAATAACGGGATGAATGATTACTAATTGTGACAAGTACAAGGAAGGAAAGTCAAGGGGGAAATGCAAGACACTAAAGGGAGGGATCTATACCATACAAACTGTTGGGAGGGCTTCTCTGAGGAAGTAACTTCTATAAGAGGCATACTGGAAACAGTAACGAGGAACACCCAGAGGAGGGAGAGCTTGCAGTGCTTAGAAAACTAAAGCAGGGCAGCGTGAAGCGTGACAGAGGAGGGGTAGGATGGGACTGGACCTCGACGACGTCACATTAAGACTTTTTAATTTTGTACTGAATGTGGTGGGGAGCCGTGGAAATGTTCAGGCACGTGCTGTGATACAATTCCTGTTTTTAAAAAGTCACTCTGGCTGCTGAGTGGAGAAGGGACTTGAAGTGGGAGTGAGAAGAAGTGAGGAGGCCCTTGAGGGAGCCACGGCGCATGTCCACATGGGAGGCGGGGAGTCACGCAGCTACATGGTCGTGGCCGAGGCAGAGAAGTGAAGGGTTTGAGATCTGTTTTGGAGATGATATGGCTTAAATTGCTGAAGGACTCACTCTTGGGGAGATGAAGAGAGGAATCAAAAAGAGCTGCTTGGGTTCAGGCTTAGCAACTGAATAGATGCAGGTACAGCTTAATGAGACAGGAACAAAGGAGAAGGAGGAAACCGGGAGGGTGGGTGAGATCAAGTTCTGTTACCTCTAAATGGAGAGGTCAAGTAGGCAGCTGGGACACAGGTCAATCTCAGAAGAAAGGTCTGGGGTAGACTAGATGTAAATTGGGGTTTTTATCTTCCCTGAGAATATGTTTCCTGATCTCTCATGTCTCAAAGCTCACTGAAGACAGACGACCTGCTCAGTGTCACAGGCAGTGGTCGCCACGATAACCAAGTGCAGGCTTCCCTCCTGCACATATGGGCCAGCCTTTCCAGAGCAGGGGAAGGTACACGTCTGAGTCAGGAAGACAGAGTAAGGTCTGCAGTAAACCCTTACTGGATGACTACTGTGTGCTGGTCACACGGAGACTGGAACAGAAACAAAGAACAAAACAGGCCCTGCCCTTGAGGGCTGAATAGTTAGGCAGGGGAATAAGAGAAACCTCAGGAGAGCAGAGTAGTACGGTGGAAATGGCTTTGGCATCACTGACTGGCTTTGGATTTGAGTTCTGTCACTAACTGGGCAAGTTACATCATACTTCAGTGAATCATTCCCCTTCTGCCTGGAATGTTCTTCCCCCTCCGTTTGCCCCTGCAGGGCTGGCTCCTTCTCAGCCTTTAAGTCTCAACTTAAACATTATCACCCGACAACTGGTCTCAATCAGAACGTAGCTCCCTCTTATTCAACAGGATTTGGTAGAGTAGGTTCCCAAAATGTGTTTACTACATGGGTGAATTTTCTATCATAGAACCTTCTTATTACCTTCATAGCATTTCCTCCACGTATATGTATTTGTGTATTACCCCTTTCCCCTCGAGAGACAGGAAGTTCCATGAAGACAGGGATCATGTCTGCTTAGTTTCCTTCTATATACCCTCTGCCTGACCTATAGCAGTCCTCAATAAGCATTTAGTGAATAAGTGAATGAGTGTATATGCCATGTCTGATGCTAACTGTTTTATATTTATAGTCAATGACCCAGTGAGGTAGGTACCATCATTTTCATTTTACAGATAAAGAAGTTGATGCTCAAAAAGGTGAACTGACTTACTCCAGGTGGCACGGCTAGTGAAGGGCCGAGCCAGGGCTGGAACCCGGGTATGCAGATCTGACTCCAGTGTTGATGCTCTCAATAGCTACAGTGTATATACGCTGCTACAAAGCCTCCAGAAGAGGGAAGACACTTTACTGATGTGTCAACCAGACACCACCAACAAAAGGCTCCTGAAGAGTGCCTCCTGAGTGGAAAACCCGACAATGCTAAGAAGTATCTCTGGGAAGACTAAACAAATTCCGCAAAACCCAGATGCTGAGTGAGGTAATCTGTGGGTCAGGGTTTCCCAGCCCCCACCCATGACCAGGGCAAAGTGCTCTCATCACTATCAGTAATGCATGGAGGCGGCTGTTTCTCACTCCTGTTTGGGGCTAGGGAGGAATGGGTCAGGCTGTGCTTTCCTTTGGGTATAAGATCTGCCCCCAGGTGATTCTGAAAGCTGGGTCCCCCATGCCCACCCCGCCCCACTGTCCTGTTATCGGAGTCACTACTGTATAGTTTAAGTCTTTGCTGATGGGGAGGCTGCTTGGGAAACTGCTAGCAAACAAGGATGTAAGATTAAGAAAAGTGTTGGTGCCAGGCCTAGGATGAAAATGGAAACAGAAACAGAGACACGGGCTAGCGTCAGGCTTGGACGAATGACCACTTCAAAATATTTAAACCTGTGTCCCACATTAAGTCAGCTCAGAAAGTGATATCCTTTCCAAATCATATGACTTTTTCCCCCTTGGAGATGCAATAACGCTCCAAAACTTTGTGGTTTTTAATTCTACCAAGGGGACTCGGATCCCTTTTGGCCTCTGGGCTGATACAGAAAGACGTAAGACTGGCATCCCACAGATAAATTCCTCCTGATGCCTTCTCTTGGCCACTGCACATGCACTGGGAGATAAGGGCGGGCTCCTTGCTCATCCATGTAGTCATTGCCAATAGACCAAACCTCAGTCCCGCAGCTCTGTGAATGCAGGGAAAGGGCCGCACACTGACCTTCAAGCGGATTTTCAGATTTTTGTCTGACATCAAGTGGATGCAGCGCTCCATCACGTCCGTGGCTATTTGGATCTGCACTGGCAGTGGTGGCTGCACACTGGGATCAGTGTCATTCTCATCCACTTCGGGAGGGTCTGACTGCTCCTCTGGAAAAAGAGCATAACTGGGGGCAGTGTTTTACGAGAGATGCCCCACCCCAACTTGATCTCCCAACTTCAGATAAGGAGTAAGACTTACAAGGGAAAATGTCTAGGAACTGATCCCAAGGAAACCATGTAAAATTTGGGTCAAGCTACGAGTCAAGATATTCACCAAAGCATTACCTGTAACAGCTAAAAACTGGGGGAAAACCTTCCATGTCCACTCAAGGGGGTACGGTTATATAAACCATGGTATATCCATACAATGAATGGCACATTATGAGGGCCTGAAATTTTGCATTTACCAAGGGCTTTAATGACAAGGGAAAATGCTTATGAAATAACATTGTGTTAAAAAGAGAAAAGCAGGATACGAAATTGCATATACAATGTGAGCACTATTATATAAAGTTTTATATAAAGATAGGAGGAAGTTCAAAATATTAACAGAGACGGGGTCATGAGTTAATGGATGATTTTTATTTTTTCCCTATATCCTTAGTTTTTTCTAAGTTGCCATTAATAAATATTTAAAATAAAAACATAAGAGGGCAAGATTCTAATTTGGAGCCCCGAGGCTGGCAGTTCCCTGGCTGGCCTCTGGCCCTTTACTCTCTTTCCTTTCCTTTTGGTTCATCTTTTGACTAAAGGGGGTACATGTCTGTCTTCTCTACCAGCCTGTAAGATCTTCTGAGGGCCAAGATGAAGCCTTACACATCTTGGTATGAGGGACAACACCAGGGCAGCCTGGTGCAATATACAGGGATGGGGTTTGGTCAGAGGACTAAAGTCTTGCCTCCACATCCTATTAGCAACTCCTCTCATCCCATGTCACCTCATTTGAAAAAAAGGGATAAAGCATGTATACCTCATCTGCTTGCTGAGAGAGTTAAATGAGATGCATGTCACCAGCTATTATCATTTTTCTCATTGCCTGGAGTGTTGCATTGCATGAGATAGGTGTTAAGTTTGTAAATTAAAACAACAAAAAGACTTGAGAGTTGCATGAAACCCTGGCCAAAATTCCTCCCCTGAAGGTTATCCTCTATCTGCTTATAGCCTCCAGTCTCCCCACACCCTCAATACCAGCTGTGCTCATTTACACTGAGCTAAGCATTGCTCCCCTAACTTTCTGCCATTTCAGTTTCCTCTGCTGGAAAAACAGAACCTTACAGTAGAGTCCACACCTGTCTCTAACAGATGCTGAAAAGATAAATGAAAATGCATTTGTAGAATGCTTGGATTTCTTGGAGGAAGGGACGTCAGATATATAAGGTGCTCTTACTGTGGTTAAAACAAAAAACCCATGTCAAACCAACATCAATCCAAACATTCCTTACAATGCCAAGTGTGTGGTGTGTACTTGATGAACGATAATTATAAGAATGATAAGGCTGTGCTTTTCTTTCTAGAGGAGGATTTGTTGTTTGAAATTCACCTACTGCGAAATGTTATCTGAGGGATGTGGATTTTGCTACCGGAAGAAAGATTTGATTCATTCAATCTGCTCCTAGCCAACATCAGCTAGAACCAGAAGATCCTAATCATGAAAGAATTGATTCAGTGACAATGCTAGAATTTCAAACAAGAATGGCAAATCTGGATTATGAGGGATCAAGATGCCTCTTCTTCACGGTTTCTAGGCTTGAGCAAGGGGTGCAGTTTATGAGAAGGATTGGGTTGGCTCAAGAGACAAAACTGAGAAGAAAAAGCCTGATAGATTTCTGATTAGAAAATTCTGTTCTTGGGGAGAATAACAACTCAACTCTGCATAAATCATTATGTGGGCCTTGTGATGCTTCCCTGCTATTTAGAAGGAATTTGTTGCAGTTAGTTGCATTGAACTACTATTTCCTGTTATCCTGGAGGTATTTCCTGTTATCCTGGAGGTATTGGCTTCAGTTCATCAGAGTCTCAGAGTAGAGTGCCAAAAAAAAAGAAAAAGAAAAAGAAATCTGCTCTATTCCAACCTAACAAACTAATTTGGGACTCAGTTTGATTTAGGATAGTTCTGAGACCACCAAGCTCATTATGACTTGGCATTTTATATTTGCAGAGGAGATTCTAATAATTTATTAATCCTTCCGTGACCTGAAGCTCCAGATTGAGCTTGTGAATAAAACAATAGGCCAGAGCTTCAACTAGCCTGAACTCCCTTCTCCTTTATCGTATAAATTGGTAAGAAAAACACTGGAATCTACTCCTACCAATAAATAAAATAAATGGACAAAGCATGTGAAAAGATAATGGACATAAGAAAAAATTGTTAGGAAAGATGCATATAGAAAGATGTTCAACCTTTCTAGCAATCAAAGAAATGCAAAATAAAATAACGAGAACCATTTTAATTTAGCAAGAAGTAAAACTGGTAATAGTCAATGTTGGCAAGCTTGTGGTGAAACCAGTATTAATCCTGAACTGCAGAAGAGAAGGTGTAAATTGCCACAACCTTTCTGAAAGACAATTTGGCAAGCATAACATGATGTTCATATCCCTGACCTAGAAATCCCACTTCTGAGATTTATACAGAAATATGCAAAAAGAAGGAAAAGGTCACGTGCATATAGAATCATGCACTGCAGCACTGTTTATTAGAGTGAAAAGCTAGAAGCAACCTAAACTTCCCACAGGGGAATGTATACTTAGTGGCAGCTATTAAAACATTAATTATGAAAACTCCATAGCAACATGAAGAGTTCCTTATTATATAACTAAATGCAAAAAGGGTATAATGCATTTAAACTGTGGCTGCAACCAAACAAAAACAGGTTTGCAGTAGAAAAGGATGGAAAACAACTACACACAAAGAGAATGCTTACGTTAGCATGGCGGGGGTTATTTGTGACCTTTCTTATTTCCAAACTTTCTATCATGATGTTTCATTGTTTTTACAATAATCTGCTTCCAAAAGTAAAAAACAGCTGAGGCCAAAATAAATAATAGTTACCTTCTTCATTATCAAAACCCGAGACATTTCCATCTGCTACATCCTTTTCCTTGAGGTAGTTCAGCACAAACTGTTCAATGTCTTCGGCTGTTGTGGTATTCTCAAGTCCTTTCTCAGGACTTGCTGGTCTTTGGCTCAAATGACTTCCCTCTTCCCCTACACTTTGCTCTTGGAGTTGCCCGAGATGACCTGCGTCTGGGAACCACTGGGCTATAAATAAAGTGTTATAATGATCACCTTGGTCATTGACAACAGGCATTAGTACTTTCTAAGTAAAATAAGCTCTCTGCCATGGCCTGCATGGTGCCCACAGGAGCCAGTCCCTACCTGTCTCTCCAACCTCCTCTTCTAACCACTCCCGGCTGCCCAATGAGCCAGGTATCCTCCTGCCTTAGAACCTTTGCACATGCTGTTCTTACTATCTGGAATACTTTAACCTCCTTTGTAACATCTGGTTAATTCCAACTCACTTTTCATGTTTCAATACAAATATACATTACCTAGTAAAGCCATTCCTTGACCCCCGTGCCCCCCCAACCCAGCCCTGCCAATCTAACTTAGGTCTTTTATACGCTGTCTTATACAGCACCATGTTCTTTTCTTTCAACTCATCACAATTTGTAATTACTGTATTTACTTTGTATGTATTGTTTAGTGTCTGAATCTCCCATTAGACACTGTGTTCCATTGATCACCACTGGAAAGCCAATATGCCCAGCATGGAGTGGGTGCTCAAAATATATGCTGAATGAATAAATATGCTAGACTGGAGGAAAGCTACCAGTGACAAAATTCTGAGTGCAGGATACACTGCTCATTAGCGGAAGAAAGGCTCTGCAGAGCCTTGAGAACGGACACAGTCTCACACAGATATCTGATATAAAATGCTTCAGAAGGCTGGCATTTTCTCTCCAAAGCTTTTCCTTTTTTAGTGATGCTCCAATACTTCTGATGTGTCACTGCAGAATAAGCCTTAAACATTACAGAACCAGTGGTTTTCAAACTGTGTCTTGAGGAGCCCTAGGGCTCTGCAGAAATGTCTCAGGGTCACAACAGGGAGGGCACCTAGAGACAGCAGGTTAAAGGGTGGGAACAGAGTTTCTATGCCTTCTTTTACCAGCTCTGCTCTAATTTGAACTCTTTTTGTATACTGGGGTCCCCCAGGGCTTCATTTCAAAAAAGGCTCTTAATACTTAAAGAATGAATCAACAAGAAAACTCTATGGCCTGAATTTTTGCCCTCCTTTTGCAGACAGCAGGGGAGAAGTCTCTGATGACCTTTAGCACCTGCTAATCTCTTTCCTATCAAGGAGCATCTGCACAGAGCCACAGCAACAGCAGATGGGCTACGCCAGGGCCAGGCCACTGGGAGCAGCAGAGAGCAAATGCTGGATATGAGAGCGTTTGGTCCAGTACCTGGAGATTCCTACGTGAAGGGATCGATTATGCCATTTCTTCAGTGCCCAGGCATAAATCTGTCCTTAATGTACTCGGAGGGACTGCATTCCCAATGGGTTAAAGCCAGGGCCCAGCATTTACACTGCTAAAAGTAGACATGCTGCAAAGATTATTTTCTAGATTTAAGGCAAAGCAGCTCGACCTCACTCTTAATGCAAATTAAATTGTAATAAGGTGCACTTTTTCTCCTACTGGATTAGCAAAGATCAAAAAGCTAGGTAACATACAGTGTGGGTGACGGGGTGGCAAAATTGGCGCTCTCTTACATTGCTGATGGGAGTTTAAACTGGTGCAACCTCTTCACGGAGCAATTTGAAACTCTTTATCTATCACAGATTTAAATGTAATACCCTCTAAGCCAGCAACTGTCTTAGGAATATACTCTACTGGTATACTCAGACATGTCCAAAATGACCTACAGAGAGTACACTACAGCATTTTGGGGGTGGAGGGGGCAAAAGACTGGAAACAACCAAAATGTCCACCAAGAAAGGGCTGCTTAAATTATGGTGCAGCCACACAATAGAACATTGTGTGTCCAGAAAAACACGGCCTTGCATGTGTGGATGTGGCACAGTCTCCGAATGCTGAGGTATGTGGTATGGATGCTTTCTCATTTTCAAAGCTACCCAACTTTTTTGTTGTTATGAATAATCACTGGATCAGCAGGTGGTGCTAAGGAGTAATTTAACTGATGGTTCTTGCCTTCACTGTGGAACCTAATGCTTTTTTAGTCAATGCCTGTGAAACACTGTGTATGTGGTAACTCAATTTCCTAAAAGATATAGTGGGTTCTTTTAAAACCTTCTGGAAGTTCTCTGAGACCACACTTCCACTCCCATCTTAAAAGAGTGACCATCAGTTAGACAATTCGAATGACAAGAGGAAACGCCAGCAGGCAGTGCTACTTTGATTTGTGCGAGACCGATCCTCTCCCCAGGACTGCTTACCATTCAAAATGCAAGTGTGCGCTGGGTTATTTCAAAACTTTCAGAAAAGCTATCCCCACTTTTGCTGGTTTTCCTAGGATGCTCTCAAGTCAAGCTTAACCATCCTCATTTTCCTCTCTGCAATTTAGAGAAAAGGTGCTACACAGGATTCCTCTTCAGAGATGACCAAAGACACTGGCAATCCAAGGCAATTCAATTTTCATGGCCCAAATGGAGATATCTCCTGAGAGGATATATTTAATAGGCCTTTTGTTAATATATATTTTAAAACTCAAACTGACATGTAGTAGAGTTCCTCAAAACACTAAGGATGGAAGCCTGGGGTATATTTGGGCCATGGAAGCCACTCATAGTCTAAAATCTAAAAGCAGTAAGCCAGTCTTAGGAGCGTTTCCATGTTCTTCTTGGTCACCACTGCCATCCCGGTGACTAGTCCAGCACACAGGCTTCCGAGTGGTTGCAAAATACAACCCCCACTCCTTCCCTTGGTCTACAAGGCCCCGTGGGATTCATCCTCACCCAGCCTTCCAATTTCATCTTGTGTCACTGTCTCCACAATGATCTCTTCTCCATTCTCCAAAGACCCCAAGCCCTTTCTTCCCTCCAGGCCTTTGCACCTGCTGTTCCCTTTGCCTGAATGTTCTTAAAAAACATAAAAATGATGTGACAGCTCCATATGTACTGATGGGCCCTTCTCAGCCTTCAGGTCTCAGCTCTAATGCCGTTTCCTCAGAAAGGAAGTGCCATGATCAAGTCCCCTGACCACTCTGCTACTGTCCTGTTGCCCTCCTGCAGTAGCAGGAAAGCTCCTTGAGCTTATTCATCTTCTTCACTGCTGAATCCTGATTACTTAGCACAGTGTCTAACATATTGCAGGTAAGCTTTACTGAATGAATAAAAGAATATGTACACTGCATGTGAACGTTCATGAATGAATGAATGAACACTGGAAGTGGTATCAGCTACAGGGCAGAGAACTGTCCCTGTTCAGTCACCTTCCTTGAGAAACTTTCTTACATGGTCTTAGCTTTTTCAGCTGACAAAATGAGGTCAGTGACCTTTCCACCTACTTTGGCGGCTATTAGAAGTACTGAAATAAATACTGGAGGTATGCTCTTTGGATAAAAGGAACTCATGTATATAGCTCATATATATATATATATATATATTTTTTTTTTTTTTTTTTTCATTCGAAGATTGACTATCCAGTGAAGGGATTCTCTTTCTTATAGTCCAAAACTTTGCCATTTTAATGGTGGGTTAACACCTCCAACAGACACCCAACAGGGTGAAAGGGAAGTAGAGAAATTCAAACCACCTCATACAATTAAAAGGTTAAAAGAAAGTTTCTAGACCTGCTCTGTCCATCATGGTAGTCACTAGCTAGCTACATGTGGCTATTTAAATAAAAATAAAAAATTCAGTTCCTCAGCTGCACTAGCCACGTGTAGTTATTATATTGGACAGAACAGATATAGAACAGTTCCATCATCACAGAAAGGTCTATTGGACAGTACTGTTCTAGATTATCTGTGGACTGAATAATTTAAGTTAGCCCTGTTCTCCATTAGCATAGACACTGCTAACTCTAAATATTGTCAGAATCAGTCTGGTATATTGAAAAGAACAAAATTGTCATAAATCCTGACTTTCCTCCTTATTGTGTGACCTTGGCTAAGTAGGAGCTCACTGAGCCTTAGTTTTCCTTACCTGCAAAATAATGTTTACATTTAGTCTGCAGGGTTTATGTCCCTGGGACAGAGCAGGGGTTCAATAGATGGTAGAGATTATTAAAAGTATAAAAACATAAGCAATGGAACTCTACCGTAACATGTGGGACCAGACAGATACCTAGTCAAATAACGTCCTCCATAGCATAACCCCAACCAAAGAAAAAAACAGTTAGATGAACAAGGATACTAGTCCTTCCCTCCAATCAGCATTAAAAAAGGGCTCTCAACGTACCTAATGCTGTCAGCAGGGCATGCAGTACACTGACAAAGGAAGTTGTTCTCTTATCATAAAATTGGTCCAGGGTAGCCAAGACATCTTGAACCACATCTGCCACCAAAGGGAGCAGGCTAGCATCTGAGTTCTGTAGCATGACTTCCAAGACCTTCGGGGTATGCGGGTGGAGAGATAGATGACGCAGATTTAAAGAGATCCCATTTACCAAATAGTCTGAATTCTGATTGATCAGCTGCTGCAGGGAGTCGTAGCCACAAGCCTGGCAAATGTCCATCATGGTACTGATGGCCGCCTGACTGATAAGCAAGGTTTGGTCTCCAGCTTTCTCCAGGACTGGATAGAGGGCTGACATCAAGAGCAAACGGAAGTCTTTCCCTAGTGCGTGTGCAAAGTGGCCAATCCCTTCCAACTGGATGCATATTTGCCAGATGTTGCTGTTCAGGGAGCAGATCGTGGGACTTGGCTTTGAGAAGGTGGGAGAAGAGGTAGCCCGGCAGGTGTGTGCACCAGAAGTGAGGGCCTGAATGCCTGACTGCATCATCGTCAGCTCCTCTCCCACCTCTTCAGCTTCCAGGCAAGTGACCAAATACCAGTTTTCTTGGCTTGTGTATTCTTCAAGTATTGATGTCACGATCTCCCTCAGTTCCTCTGGGTTTGTTTTAATGTGTTTTTCATGAACATTCTCTACCCCTAACCCAGCAGCCCCTACAACCAGTTCATTTAGGATCATGGCGGCCTGCTTCCGGTAAACCACAGACTCGTGGTACAGTTCCATAAAGGGATCCACGAGCAAGTAGAGGTTCCCATAGAAACCAAGAAGCTGACAAACCTGCCTCAAGAGCAGGAAAACCCTCTCATCATTGAAGAAGCGAAAATATCTCCTCTGCATTTGAGCCCACGGCCGGGAGGCGGAAGTCTCTGGAGAAGTGCTCAGATGCTCAGAGTTCCAATGCCGCTCTTCAACGATTTTGACGTCGGTCACATCTAATTCCAGAACTTGGATAAGCGCTTTGGAAAGGCGCTGGAGATGGGCCACAGAGTTGAGGACAAAGTTCACTTTGGGGCCCAAGAGTTTCAGGTACCCGAGTAACAAGGAGAGAGTAGACAATCTGCCCTGATCGTCTTGGGAGTTCATCAGGCGGGGAAGGGACGTGGCAAGGGAGTGCAGGTTTTCTGACAAGATGTCAGCAAAGGCTCTGCTGCCCACCACGACTTTCTCATCTGCAAAACGTCTCAGAATTTTACTGCATTGGGCTTGGACGTCACGACTCTCATCATTTACCAGACTCACCAGAGCCTTCAGAAGGGGACCAGCCGATTCGACCAGTGACTGACTGCACTTCAAGAGAAGGGCCTCGACAAAGTCTATCACTTCCAGCCTCACCTTCCAGTGTGGGTGAACTGAAACGCACTCAGTTATCTTTTTAATAAGGACAGTCAACCTGTCGCCGGTATTTTTTACCCAATTGGCTTCCCTGTGAACCAACAGCTCCGCTACTCTGTGCTCCACGGCAGGCTTTTCTCGGACCTCTGAGACTCTTCTGAGCTGTTCATCAGCCATAATGAAGCTCACTGTCTTGTAAAAGACCTTTAGGGAAGACACGACAATGCTGTGCCCTTGTTTAAAGTCTCCTGTGATGATCCTGGTCAGTGTAGTTGAGAGGCCAGGTAAAAAAGAAGCAAACAAATCCCCCAGCTGCTTTTGCTCAAGTTCATCCAAGGACCTTGGATGGTCTTGACACTCACATTGAAAGAGTAGAACCTGTAAACATTTTAAGGCAGCCATTTTAATTTGTTTTGATTTCTCCTGTTCTGCTAGGCCTAACAATAAAGATACAGCAAATCCTAAACGAGGCAGAATGGAGGGCTCATAAATAGTCAGAATGATGTCCCCATAAGCCGAGTGCATTAATGCACTGAGGCCCTGGATCACAGCCAATTTCAACTCCTCTGACACAGCTGCAGGTTTCTGAGAGTTGGGTGAATACAGGCAAGCAGAGAGTTCTGAAAAGAGTTCCTGGAGAAGTTCTTGTTCCTTCACACACGTTGAAGAGAGGACAAGGGTGATGCATTCCACCACACTCTGGATCAAGTGCTCTCTTTTGGGGCCCGGGGTCTTCAGGGTAAATCGCAAAGGGAAGAGGATGTACTGCTGAAGTTCCTGAAGGGCAGAGTCACTCACGACTTGTAACTGTGCCTGCAGACACTCCACATTCTCCACTGTCTGGGTCTTTGTGAGCTGAACACAGATGGGACGCAAGATGCCAAAGGCCTCCTCTGGAGTATCAAAAACTGCCATTGTGCAACAGGCTTCCTCTCACTGAGCAAACACCCTGCAGGCTGGAGGGAGGAGACTTTTCAGTAAAGAAGGCCAAGCTCAAAGAAAATACAAAGTGAACTTGCACTCATTCATTCAACAGACATTCAGTGGGGGCTTATGTACCAGTCACTCCACACAGTGCTAGGGGAGCAATGGAACGGAAAAGAGCCGGTTCCTAGTCTTAGGGAGCTCCCAGTCCAGGGAGGGAAGCAGATGTACAGTTACAACACAGTCTCTTAAGAATTAGGCTAGGCCTGTGCTTGTGGTCCTACGTGAGTATAGAAGACGTATGCGTCATAACACTCAGAAAGCCAGGGTGGGTTTCACAGGAGGAAGATGCTTGAGCCAAGACTCCAGGGAGGAGTGAATTGGAACCTGTGGGCTATTCTAAGGAGTATGGATTTTAACCTGTGATAGTGATGGAGAACCACTGAAGGTTTTGTCTTTTTTAACTTGAGGTATAATATACATAGAGCGAAAGGCACTAGTCTTAACATAGCAGCTCAGTGAATTTTAATGTACGCAGAGACTCACAGAACCACTACCCAAAATAAGATATATAATATTTCCAGCACCCTGGAGGGCTCCCTCATGCCCCTTTGCAATCAATTCCTATTTCCCCTGCCCAGAGGTAACCATTACTATGACTTTTATCAGCCTGGACTAATTTTGCCTGTTCTTGTCATGGAGAGATTTCAAGCAGAGGTGATAGGAACAACTTTATGCATTGAAAAGACCCCCTGGCAGCCAGTAATACAGGAGAAGACTCAGAGCTGGGTGAGACTGAAAGCAAAACAAAATGAAAGGGAGTGGCCAGAGAAATGGGAAAACCAGGAGCGCACACTATCACAGAGACCATGGGAGAAGAGAGATTTGAGCAGGATGGAGAGGTGGATGGCAGGCAGGCAGTGAAAGGAGACAGGTTTATAGGTAAGTGAAGGAGCTGTGTGACTTTACACATGGGCTATCAGCCCATGACTTTGCATTTCCCCTCACAGAGAAGAGGCTCTTTTCTCTGTGAGGGGAAATGCAAAGTCATGGACTGATAGCGAATAAGAAGGCGGGTAAACAGAGGGCTTGAGGAGAGAAATAAAATTCTCAAATATACCCTTTGGGGAAGCAGAGCATGCTGGGAAGACACAAAAGTATGGTCCAAGGGTACTGAGGACTGAGTTGAAGCTGGAGACCATTAAACATGCACAACTGTAAAACGCTGGTACCGGATGGAGGCTTAGAGATCACCTAGTCTGGTGGTGTCTCCTTCTCTCTCTCTCTCTGTCTCAGCTCTATTTGCTGGGGGCTTCTGAACAGATGATGACAAGAAAGTGTCCGCTGCTTCTCGCTGTCCTCAGTAGTGCTGGCAGGCAAGTGGTGCCTGGTGGGTGTGGGCAAGACCTGCTCAGCCCAGAGAGAGAGCTGGTGCTGGATATCCTCCATGGGTCAGGAGAGGGCTCCAGGGCAACAATCAGGCTCTCATACCCGGGACAGAGTCTGGTCCACAGAACTCCATGAGAGGAAAGGCAATGCTGTTCTGTGAGGTTCGTTGGGGGGATATCTCCTGGTCTGTGACCCCAAAAAGCCAGGGAAGGGAAGAAGCTCAAATTTTCCCTATTCCAGACTAGCAAAATGCCAGGTGTGGAGGCCAGAAAGCTGGGCCAGGGACTACTGACACCCTATCAGCACCAGCTCACACACTGATGACCCCGAGGCTACTGTGCCACCCCTTGCCCAAGGTACTAGTATTTAGAACAACAGAAGCAAAGGAAGTAACCACTTAATGGGGCCCAACAGTCAGGAGCAGGAAATGCAAATATAGCACCCTTGAGGTGGTGAACCTTAGTTTAACAGAAATGCTAAAGGAGACAGACAAGAATATGAAAAATAATTAAGACCAATAAGGAAATTCAATTACAAGACAAAAGATATTTCTTAGAATTTAAAAACATGTCTTTCCACACTAAAAAAGCTCAATTGATTAAAAAAAAAAAGGCGGTTAATTGCTGAGATCCAATTAGTGGCTGGGAAGATCAAGTAGAGCTATCTTAAAACTCTGAGCAAAAATACAAAGAGATGGAAAATGTGAGACTTGGAGCACAGATCTGGGAGAACCCACATATAAATAGCTGGGAATTCTGGAAGGAAAAAAAGGAACAGATGGAGGAGCTAAAACAAATAAATAACTGAAACATTTCTCTGAGCTGCAAAAGTATTTATCTGGAGATTGAAAAGACTGAAGGATACACACGTAGTCAAATTGTGGTAAAATTCCTGTACACTAAAAGATAAACGGAAAAGAAAATCACATATGTCTTCAGGAAGAAACAACAAATAACTTACAAAGGAAAAAGACCGGCTTTGGACTTCTCATTTGCAATAGAAGACAGTGGAAGAGCATCTACTGACTGCAAATAAAGGATTGTGGCCCCCAAACCCTACTTACAGCAAAGATATTCAGCTGTCAGGGTGAAGAGCCATATGTGAGGATTCAGAGAGGGTAGCACCACATGTCCTACCAGAGGACTCCATTCAAACAAGAAGTGACTCGAAACAGACCTAAAATGGGAAGATGAATGAAGAAGGAAACGTTGCTGAGTAACTTTTTTTTCTTTTAGCATGGAAAACTTTCTTCAAATAAAACGTTTAAGTGGAAGCCCAGCACGTAAAACAGATAAAATCAGAGGGTCTGGTTAAAGCTGGGGTGAAGGCGATGGCCGGGGGCTCTGCATCTCTCTTATTTATCTCAGGAGTTTCAAGACAATAACCTGGGGTCCCCTGAACTATGTTCTCAGATTATATGACAAAAACTGTAATACAGCAAGTGAGGTGAGAACACAACCTGTGCCAAAGTGAACTTATCCGCTTTCTTCTGTATTCCCTTTGTGATTTATGGTCCTCACCTGGGCTAGACGCCTTAGCCTCTCTGCTTTCTTTCACCTCCCTCTTAATTCCACTGTTCCCTAAATTTCATCAGTTCTACCCCTTCAACATCTTTCAAAGCTGTTGAGGATGATAATCATCTATTTGATATTGGACTGACCGTAATGGTTTCTTCTCTGGCCACCCTTGCCCTGTGTGCTTGCCCTTCTTGAATCCATATTTCACACTGACATGTAAGTAATTTTTTTAAAACAAAAATCTGGATCACTCTTTTCCATGTTTAAAATCCTTCACCTGCTCTTTGTAGCCTGCCTAAAGTACAGACACCTTTCTACCATGGCATACAGGGCCCTGCACCATCAGGCCCCTGCCTGTCTCATCAACCTCATTTCGCACTGCTTCACCCCTTGAACTTGAAACTGCAACCATGTGAAATTATAAAACTTGCAATTTCCTAAACAGGTAGTGCTATTTCATATTCTCCTCCTTTCTCCTACCACTGTACACACTGCTATTACAGTATTTAGCATGCTGAATTATTTTGTATATGCCTGTTTTACCTACTTTAGACTGGGCAATCCTACACCTAGAACCTACAAGGGCATCTGGTATATGATAAGCAGTCAGAAACATCTGTACAGATTCTCCTTTCAAGTAGGATACAGTAGGGTATGGCAGGCCAATACTCCTGGTGACAACTAGAGAAACCAGATAAATTATAAAAAGCGTTTCTTAAAGCATCAAATAGTTGCAGAAGCAACAAAGACCAGATGAACTAATACTCTAGTGAAGGATGAAAGTTCACAGTGAGTCAACAATCAATAGTTGGGTTTTTTTGTTTGTTTGTTTTCCATTTGCTGATCCCGGACATGGCTCAGGATTACGAAGAGGCCCAGGCTGAGGGCTGTCACTGAGGAAAAAGAAACCACGACGCTTTTAATGTGGTCATATAGGACTGGAGTCCTATATGCAAAACCGTAGTCTTCAGGGATCTCAAAATACATGACTTCTGAGAGAAGGCCGCTGCTGGGGGACAAATGGCTGAGAAATGTCCAAACAAATGAAAGAGATCAACCCACAGATTCAAGAAGCTCAGCAAAGCCCAAGTTGACAATACAAAGAGAAACACACACAGACACATCATAGTCAAACTGCTGAAAAACCAAAAGTATGGAGAAAAATCTTAAAAGTAATGCAGCAACAGAAGTGACAGGCAACTTCTCTAAAGAAATGATGAAATCCAGAAAACAACAGAATGACATCTTTGAAGTGTGAAAGGAAAGTAACTGCCAACCTTGAATTTTACACCCTATAAAACTCTTTCACAACTGAAGGTAAAATGCAAGACAATAATGCACAAAAGGTGCATGGATAGTATAAAAGGAGTTAAGTGTATTAAGAGTCTAGCAGTATCAGGAAGTGATAAAAAAAATCTGTATTAGATTGTCAAGAATGCATGTTGAAATCTATAGGGTAAACTCCAAAAGAGCTATAAAAGTTCAGACAGTAGTAAAAATGGGATAATTAGTACTTCTGATTGATCCAAAAGGTGAAAAATGAGAAAAAGGGAAGCAAAACTGGTGGGTCAAACAGAAAACAAATACTTAATAAGATGGTGGACAGAAGCCCAACTGAAACACTGATTACATGAATTCAGAGTTTCTCAACAGTGGCACTACTGACATTTTGGGCTGGATAATTTGTTGGTGGAGAGCTGTTCTGTGCATTGTCAGATATTTAGCAGCATCTTTGGCCTCTGTCCCCAACATGCCAGTAGCACTCCCCCAAGAGTACCAACCAAAAACGTCTCCAGATACTGCCAAATGTCCTGTGTAGGGCAAAAATCGCCCTGGATAAGAACCGCTGGTATAGAATCAACATAATCCCAATCAAAACCCCAGCAGCATTTTTATAGAAAGTTATAAGACGACTCTAAAATTGATATGGGAATGCAAACAACCTAGAATAGCAAAGACAATCTTGAAGAAGAGGAATTAAATTGGTAAATTTTGGTGGTGAAGTTTTACACTATCTGATTTCAAGATTTACTGTAAAGATACAATAATTAAAGGGCAAAAAGAAAGACAAACAGATTAGTGGAACTGAATAGAGTCCAGAAATAGTCCCCATATATACAACAGAGACTCCATATATAGACTCACATACCTGACAAAGTTGACACTGAAATCAACTGGGAAAGAATGGTCTTTTCAATTAAAGGTACTGTGCCACCTGGCTATCCACATGAAAAAATATATAGGTCTTGATTACATCTCATACTAGATTTAAACATGGAATGTCAAATAACAAAGCTTTCTGAAGAAAACAAAGAACGTCTTTGTAATCTTGGAGTAGCCAAAGATTTCTTAAACAGGACACAGAAAAGAGCTAACCATAAAAAAAAATGATAAATTGGACTACATTGAAGTTAATATAAAAGATTTTCTATAAATCATTAAGAAAAAGACAATCCAACAGAAACATGGAAAAGAAGTTGAACAAGCATACCACAATAGAGGATATCCAAATGGCCAATAAACACATGAAAAGACATTAACATCACTGCTCCGGAAAATCCAATATAAAACTACAACAAAATACCATTACACACCCACCAGAAGGGCTAAGCTGAAAAAAAAGGGGAAAAAAAGAAAAAGGAAGAGAAAATACTAGGCGTTGGCAAGGATGTAAAACAACCAAAACTCTCATTCAATGCTGGTAAGAGTGTAATTGATACAACTACTTTGGAAAATCCTTAGGCTAAAGGTAAACATACATACGCTCTATGATCTAGTAATCACATTCTTTGGTATGTACCTAACAGAAATGCATACATAAATTTACCAATAGATGTGTTCTGGAATACACTATCCACAACTGTCCCCACAAAGAAACTACCCAAATGCACATCTATAGTAGAATGGATAAACTGTAGTATATTCTCCCAATGGGATACTATACAGATGAAGACTTACCACAATTGGAGATCTTCAAAAGAATGGGTTACGGGCTCAGAAATACATAAACCAGCTTTCTGTAAGGAAGAGAGTATAACAAATTGCTAGTATGGCATGACTATAAAAGGCAATCATATACCTTTATGGGATGGTCATGAAATCACACCTGTGTGACAATATGTTGATTACAGAAGGAACTGCTCAGAGATTTAGAAGCATAGGAGTCCTAGATTCTATTCCGATAAAATGCAACACTGATTAAAGTGGCACTGCAAAGTTTGATGTTTATATAACTGACAGCAACTGGCGTATTCTGGCCCAGAAAGTGATACTGGGATGAGGCTTTCAGAACAAGCTGATTCTCAGGGTGAGCAGAGAAAACAACCCAGAGTTCAACTGTGACAGACAGTGACTATATAAACCAGTTCTTGACTCTAACCCTTTCTGAGTTCAGTGAACCCCTTCCGCGGTCATAGAAAGCAGTCACTGGGGAGGTGGGGGAAGAGAGCTGCAATCGGAGTGCTTGAGTGAACCCATTCCCCTGGCAGCTTCTTCCGCTCCTTCCCATCTCTTTCTGCCTTTTCACAGGAATGGGCTGTGTAAGATCCCTGGGCCATGGCATCCAGGTGGTGCAGACAAACGGGACAATCTGTAGGTGCTATACTTTACAGACACTTAAAAGATAAGACGCTAGACCACAAGGTACTTATTGTATCATATAGTTAAAAAGTGAAAAAGGGAGGAAAAACCCAAGAAGTACAAAAGGAACTTAGAAAAAGAATGAACACCAAAAGGGAAGGCTTCATGGAGGGAGGAGGATTTATGTTGGGGTGGGGGGACTACACACTTGGGGCTGCATGGGAAGGCTGTTCAAGGAACAATACCTCACAAGCAAAGGCCAGAAAGCAGAAAAGTTGTAGCCCCTAATAAAGGCAGAGACGAGAGGGAGACACCATCATGGCAAGTGAGCCATGCCTCACACAGGGGTGATGTTCTGATGAAACCACCTGCTCGGGGCCTTTGTAACTTGCTGTTCCACGATATATCCTCACGGCTTGCTCTCTCATCTTTCAGGGCTTTACTCAAATGTGAATTCTGAGGGAGGCCTTCTCTGATCACCCCAATTTAAAACTGCAACCCATCCTCACTCCTCTCCTGCCCTGCACTCCCAATCTCCTTCCCCTGTCTTTGAAATTTTCCTCCATAGCATTTAGTACCATCTGTCAAACCAAGTTATCCACCTATTTGTTTATTGTCTCTCTCTTCCCACTAAAATATAAGCTCTATGAGGGCAGTAATAGTTGACAGTTTTGTTTATTGCTTCCAGCAAAGAGCAGGCATTCAATAAATGCTTGTTGAATCAATCACCATAGACCAAGGTCTGGCTCTCTTTGGTGGATCTTTGATATCAGATATGTGTGAACTGGAGTCTGGGAAAAACCCACCATCCTCTTCTTCTCCTGGGGTGAGTTATTCCTACAGGTAGTTGATCTCATCCATTACAGGAGGATCTTACTAGATTCACTCTCAGGAGGCAATCATAGTTCTAGATTTTGACTGTATGCCAGCCCATTTTTAGGGTGTTTCCAGACAGAATAAGTATGAGAACAGGAATCTGACAATCTGGGTGATAGTCCTGGCTCTGACAGTACCTGATCTGTGGTTTCCATGAATTTTAGTTTCTTCAACATAAAATAAACTTGGTGGATAAGATGATCTCTAAAACTTCTAACTTTGAATTAACTAGCACATGGTAGAAAGACTGGGTTTAGATCCCAGAAATAGGAGTTTAAATAAAAGAATTGCCAACACAAGTTCTTGACTAGAAAGAAGAGAATTAATATTTGTTGAAAAAACCCACCATATGCTAGGCAATGTACATAAATAAATTCCTTGTCTACAAGCTGAGTAACACAAGGTTCAGACAGATTAAGTGATGCCCAAGGTTACACAGCAAGCAGTGGGATTCACGTCAAGCCTGTGTGACTCCAAAGGCTGTATGCATTCTTTTCACTACACCAGAGGTTTCCAACCCAACTGTTTATCAGAACCAAGGGGAAACAATGTAAGTACAGATTCCTGGGCCTCACACCAGATCTACTGAATCAGAATCTATGTTGGGGGTGGGGTGGAACAGGTATGTTTTGGGAATCTATTATAAAAGTTTGCAAGGTCAGTCTGATGATCCATGAAGTTGCTAAAAGAGTAGAGTAGATCTCAAATGTTCTTACCACACACACAAAAGGGTAATTTTGTGAGGTGATGGAGGTGTTAACTAACCTTATTGTGGTAATCATTCTCAATATATATACACTGATATGTGTATCAAATCGTTACATTGTACATCTTAAACTTTTACAATGTTGTATCTCAATAAAGATGGCGGAACAAAGAAAAAGAAGGCTAAGTAGGAGTGGGGAGACAGGACTCCCACTTCTACCTAACAGTAATTAGGAGCCCTCCCTCATGGGTGTCAAAGGAGGCTGAGTGAGGAATCTGGACTTCTACCTACACTTGGAAGTAACAAGGTTGGTCCCCCCACCCCTGCCTTATCCTGCCAGAGTGGTTTCAGAGGAAGCCAACTAAAAAGAAGACTTCTATAAGGTCCAGAATCTTAGAACATAATACAAAAATGTCCAGTCAAAAATCATTCACCATACCCAAGAACCAGGAAGATCTCCAAATGAATAAAAAAAGAAAAATCAATCAATATACGTTAACACTAAGATGACAGAGACATTAGAATTACCTGACAAAGTTATTAAAGCAGCTGTGATGAAAATGCTTCAATAAGCGATTATGAACTTGTTTAAAACAAAAGAACAGAAAACCTCAGGAAAGAAATAGAAGATACAAAGAGGAAACAAATTTTAGAACTGAAAAATTCAATAACAAATAAAAAGCTCAGCAGATGGGCTCAACAGGAGAATGGAGGGGACAAAGGAAAGAATCTGTAACATGGAAGACAGAATAAGAGAAATTACTCAATCTGAACAACAAAGAGAAAACAGACTGAAAAGAGGCTCAGGGACCTATGGGACTATAACAAATGATTTAAGCATCCCAGAATGAGAGAAGAAAAAGGGCAGGGTTGAAAAAGTACTCAAAGCACTGAAAGCTCCCCAAATTTGGCAAGAGAGATAAATCTATATACTCAAGAAGCTGAGTGAACTCTAAACAGGATTACCCCAAAGAAATTTGTACCAATTATAATTAAAATTAAAAGTTGTGAAAACAAATGACAAAAAATCTTGAAAGCAGCCACAGAAAAATGATACCTTGCCGATACGGGAAAAACTATTTGAATGACACTGGATTTTTCCTCAGAAGCCATGTAGGCCAGAAGGAAGCAACACAATAATTTTCAGGTGCTCAAAAAAAAAAAAGAACTGTCAACACAGAATCCTATACCCAGCAAAAATGTCCATCAGGAAAAAAAAAAAAAAGAGGAATGAACTGGAAAGATATCCTCAGATGAAGGAAAACTAAGAGAATTTGTCACCAGCAGGCCTACTCTACAAGAATGGCTAAAGGAAATTCTCTAAACAGAAAGGAAATGTTAAAAAAAAAAAAAAAAGAATCTTGGAACATCAAAGAGGAAGAAAGAACATGGTAAATAAAAATATGTATAAATACAATAGGTTTTTCTTATTCTTTTAAATTTTCTAAATTGTGTCTGATAGTTAAAGCAAAAATTATAACACTGACTAATGTGGTTCTAAATGTATCTAGAGGAAATATTTCAGACAAATATAAACAGGAAAGGGTAAAGAAACATAAAGGAAGTAAGGTACATATACTTCACTAGACCTGTCAAAAGTAAGTTATATACACATAATATGATACCTAGAAGAACCACTAAAATGGTTATACAAAGAGATACACTCAGAAACACTACAGATAAATTGAATGGAATTCTAAAAAATGTTCAAGTAAAGGAAGTCTGGAGAAAAAAAGAAAATGGAGAAACAAAAAAACAGAACAAACAGAAAACAAAAGAATTAAATTTCAGACTTAACCTCTAACATATCAATAATTATATTAAATATAAAATGTCTAAATACACCAATAAAAAATGACTGTCAGAATTGGTTAAAAAATATGACTTAACTACATGCTGTTTACAAGAAACTCACTTCAAACATAATGATATAGTCAGGTTGAAAGTAAAAAGATGGAAAAAGATATTATCATATAAACATTAATCAAAGGAAAGCAAGACTAGCTATATTAATATCAGATAAAGTGGACTTCAGAGCAAAAAAATTACCAGAGACAAAGAAGGACATTATATAATGATTAAAGGGTAAATCTATGAAGAAGACATAGTAATCTTAAGTGTGTATGCACAAAACAGAGATGCAAAATGTGTGAAGCAAAAATGGATAAAACTGAAAGGAAAAGTATAGGTGGTCACCACAAGTATAGGTGGTGACTTCAACATTCCTCTCTCAACAACTGATAGAATAGCAATTATAACACAAGAGCTCAACTACACCAACCAACATTTACATAATTGACATTTACAGAATACTACTGACAGTAGGATATACATTCTTTTCAAGTATCCACAGAACACACACCAAGATAGACCATATCCTGGACCATAGAATAAACCTCAACAAATTTAAAAGAACTAAAATCATACAGTGTGTTCCCTAACCACGATGGAATCAAACTAGAAATTACGAATAGAGAGAGAACAGGAAAATCTTCACACACCTGGAAATTAAGCAACACATTTCTAAATAATTCATGGACCAAGGAGGAAATGTCACGGGAAATTTTTACAAAATACATGGAAATGAGTGAAAATAAAAGTTCAACAAATCAAAATTTGTAAGACGTAGGTACAGCCATGCTGAAAGGGAAATTTATAGTATTAAATATATATATATATATATTAGAAAAGAGGAAAGCTCTTAAATGAATATCAATAATCTAAACTCCCACAGCAAGAACCTAGAAAAAGACAAATAAAATAAAATAAAGTAAAGCAAAATAAATCCAAAGCAAGCAGAAGGAAGAAATAATAAAAATCAGAGCAGGAATTGAAGTTTAAAACAAAAAATAGAGAAAATCAATGAACCAAAGAAATGGTTTACAGAGATCAATAAAATTGGCTTCTAACTAGACTGATGGGGGTGGGGGGAGGGAGAGGGAGAGAGAGAGGGAGAGAGAGGGGGAGAGAGGGAAGGAGGGAGGGAGGGAGGGAGGGAAGGAGGGAGGGAGGGAGAGAGGGAAGGAGGGAGAGAGAGAGGAATTACCAATACCAGTCCTACAGACTGCAGATATTGAAGGATAATACAGGAATACTACAAATAATTTTATACACATAAATTTGACAGATGAAATGGCAAATTTCTCAAAAAATACAAACTACCACAATTCACACAAGCTGAAATAGATTACTGAACAGCCTTACAAGGAAACTGAATTTATTATTTAAAGACTCCCAAAATCAAAGAAAAAAGAAAGAAGAAGCCTTCAGGCCCAGATGGTTTCACTGCAGATTTCTACCAAGCATTTAAAGAAAATTAACACCAGTTCTACACAATGTTCTAGAAATGGAAGAAGAAGAAACACTTTCCAATCCATTTTATGAAGCTAGTATTACCCTGATACCAAAACTCAATAAAGATAATATAAAAAAATTTTAAAACGGCAGACCAATTTCCCTCATGAATATAGATGCCAAAATCCCAAACAAAATATGAGGAAATATAATTTAGCAGTATGCAAAAAGAATTACACACCATGACAAAGTAGGACTAAATTTCAGGGATGTAAGGCTGGCTCAATATTTGAAAATCAATCACTGTTATTAATATTAACAGGCTAAAGAAGATAAATCACATGATTATATCATCCTCATCTTTCTGACCTCTAAATGTTGAAGTGTCCTAGGACTTAGCCACTGGGCCTCTTTTCTTTCTATACCTGTTCCCCCTATGACTCCCACATTTATAGCTCTACCTCAGATCTCTCCCTTGAGCTCCAGACCCATAAACCCAATTGCCTATGAGATACCTCTACTTGGACAGGCATTTCCAATTAGACATATACAAATCTAAACTCCTGCTCTTACTACCCAAACCAGCTCTTCCCACAGTTCAGTACATACATGCAAACTCCATTCTTATGGTTGCTTAGGCTAAAACCCTTAGGGCCATATAAGCTCTTGCTTCTTTTATACCTCATACCTATGCTGTCAGTTAATCCTGTGATCTCTTCCTCTAAAATATCCCCAGAATCTGACCCTTTCTCACAACCTCCACCCTGGTCTGAGTCTTCCTTTCACCTGAGTTATCACAACAGCATAGTCCTCCTGCTCCTACCTTTGCACCCTTACTGTCTATTTTCTACTTAATAGCCACATGCTCCTCTTTTGCTCAAAATGGTCCAATGGACTCTTGTTTCATTCCGAGGAATATCCAAAGTCCTTACTATTGCCTATAGTCCCCCACACGATATGGTCCCTGGCAACTTTTCTAAGCTCATTTCTAGCCTTCTGGTTCACATCACTTGAGCTGTCCTCTTTGCTGGTCCTTGAAAATGCCAATAATGGTCTGACCTCAGGACTCTGCACTTGGTTTTCCCTCTGCCTGGAACATTCACCACATAGCATAGGGCTATGCTATGAAGGCTGTGATCAAATGTCACCATATCAGTGAGGCGTTCTCTGACCTCACTAATGCACGCCTATCCGCCCATACGTGCATTCCTCATACCTCCCTTTATTTTTATTCAAGGCATTTATAACTTTCGGGCTCATTTTACACACACGTTTATCTTCCCCTGCAGAAGGTAAGCTTCCCAGGACATGGATTCTGTCTGTTTGCCTAGAATAGTGCTTCAGACATAGGTTCTCAAAAATTATCGGCTGAATGAATAAATCAACCACTGGCTCGGGAGTGAAGAATTTGGGATAAGATAACCTTGATTTGATTCCTGGTTCTGTCATTTCTTGTGTCCAAGTGACATTGATTACTCACCCATGTTTAATGTTTTCTCATTTGTCAAATACTGATAATAACCCATACCCCACAGGACTGTTGTAAGGATTAAATAAAAGAATGTTCATAATGTGCTTAATACACAGTGACTTGGTATAAAAGTGCTCAGTATATGACACTGTTACTTAATACAGAAAGATGGCCTAGATTTGGACTCAAAGGCCCTAGGTTATAATCATGACTAGATATTGACAGTGATTTTAAGCTATTCACTTATTTTATATTAATTCACTCAGTCAGCTACGAATAAGGTGCTGGGGTAAAAAAGACAGATAAAGTAGAGTCCCTTCCCTCTAACCTTAGTTATGTGATCTTGGGTAGGTCACCCAAGCTCCCTCAGCCTCATTTGCCAAATGGGAATAACATAATACCTATTGCATAGCTTTGTTGTATTAAACAAGTCACTATGTGAAAACACAGTGTCTAGCCCATAGCAGCAGCTCGTTATGTTGGCCCTGATTATGATGATTCCATTCTGAAGGAGGAGTAAAAGCACCTAAGCAAAGAACAGTGCAGTATGAACAAAAACAGGCATCAACTAGTACAGTGCCTCCTAACTGGAACCTGCCCACAACTGGTCAGTTCCACTATGATCAGGACATTTAAAAATTCTACTATGTCTACAATAACCTAACTCCCTACCACCACCCCACAGCAGTTAGAAGAACAAATTTCTCTGCTGATGTGATAATTGGAATTTAAAACTTTTTAAAAACAGTTAAAGGATAGAGTCTCAAATAGAGTTTCTTAAAGGAGGTCAACGAACCCACTGACTTCCTTACCCCAGTCCCCCACAAAGTTAACATGTATTACTTAAATTTGAGCAATAGTCAAATGAACCCCCAGAAGGCAGCCTGTAATTCCCTGAATACAACAACCAACTGAGCCGGGAGCACAAGGGTGTGTTTGACGGCGGTCCTGTCACAGACTAAACATCGGAACTGGCCACTAAAGGTGGTCCTGGAGGCCTAGTGGGAGCCCACCGCGTGAGAAGGGGGGGCGTCACCTTTGGAAAAAGAACAGCAAGAGCCAAGGCGTGGAGGCGTGAAAAGTGCACGTGGGTGGCTTGGCAGAACCAAAAAAAGCTTTTTGTGGGGGGCGGCCAGAGAGCAGGACACGTACAGAGGAAGAGTGCTGCTGGGGCCTGCCAGGTGAGGGAGAAAGGTCCCGTTCCATTCCCAGGTCATGATCTCTCTGCCTCAGCATCCCCTCAGGATCCCCCTCTAAGGGCTCGCGGTTGCTGTCTCCCTCTGTTTCGCGCCACTCTCCCTTACCTCGTCTTCCAGCCTTTCCCTCACTCTCGCACCTCCTCTGCCGCGCCGGAAGTGACGCGTAACTCGCGCGCCGCACCGCGCCAGAAAGGTTCTGCGGGAGCGGGAGAAAGGGTTCCGGTGACACTCACTGCGCCGGCGTGCGGGCGCGAGCGGTCAAAGCGCCTTCCGGAGGCCGCCGAAGTGCGCCCTTTTCCCTGTCTGTCGCTTTCGGAGTGCTCCGAGCGAGATTCAAAGAGGCATTCGCCACGGGAGGGGTGTTTTACTACACTCTGACCCCCCCCCCCCCGGTGCCCCGCCACTCCGGCCCTTGCCCTTTGACCCTGCTCTCGCGGCGGGGTGAGAGGTCGGTGGCCATCTTGTGGCGGCGGCGCGGGCGGCTGTTACTGCGGAGACCCATCCCCTCCCCCTCCTGGCCCCCCGGCCGTCTGTCAGTCATAAAGAGTCCCGCAGGCCGCCAGGTGAGGTTCCGGCCTCGTGCCATCGCTCTCCCCGCCGCACTGGGCGGCCCAGGCCGATCCCTGCCGGGCCTCACCGCCGCCACCATGTCCTCCTTCTCCGAATCGGCGCTGGAGAAGAAGCTCTCAGAGCTGAGCAACTCTCAGCAGAGCGTGCAGACCCTCTCCCTGTGGCTCATCCACCACCGCAAGCACGCGGGACCCATCGTCTCGGTGTGGCACCGCGAGCTCCGCAAAGGTAAACACTCCCTCTACCCCCATGGGTCCTCCTCCCGGGTAGCCCTCTCCCGCACCCCGTCCCGAGGCCCCTCTAGCTTCTTAGCTGAGCCTGGCTTTCCAGGCCTGGGCCTGTGATTGATTGCGCTTCTGAGGTTGGAGACAGTGTTATCCCCATTTCTCGGAGAAGGAAACCGAGGCCTGGGAAGGTTTAAGGTACTTGTCTGAGGTTCCACCGACCGGGGCTCAGGACTCCCAGTTAACCCAGCCGCTTTCCTCTCCGGCTCCTCCTGACACTTGTGACCATTATTCTCTCGGCAGCGTTGAGCGCCTGGTGGAGGGTACAGGCCTTAGCCTGTTGTGTGCCAGGCAGTTGCTGGGCATTCGGAGTAAGATTACCTAGATCGAGCCCTTGGCTCAGTCACTTGCTAGCTGAGTGATATCGGGCAAGTTTCTTCTCTCTAAGCCTCTGTTTTCTCATCTGTCAAAAGAGGACAAGGGTAACTGCCACTTCCAGAGCCTTTATTCTGTGCCAGTCACTGTGCTAGGACCTTATGTATATCCTCGCATTTAGTCCTCAGCACTGCCCTGGGAAGTGGGTACGGTCACTGCCCTTGCAGAGAAGTCAAGGGGCCGCACCACCTAGACCTTGCCTCTCAGGTTCCTCTTCTCATGCAGCTCTCCTTGGTTCTAGGCCCTGCTCAGCATCTGGCAGCCATTGATTGAGCTCAGCCTGTTGTGTGCCAGGCACTGGGTTGGGAGCTTAATAGCATGTTGGCTCCAGAGGCCAAGTGCCTCTGGAGCCTGACTTTGCCATTTACTGAGCCCCCGCAGCTTCACCTCTCTTTGCCTCAGTTTCCTGATCTGTAAAATAGAGATAATGATAACTGATATTTACTGTGCCTTTGTTCTGTGCCAAGTGCAGTACTGATATCATTACATACATTGTCATTTTTTACGGTCTCAGAGTTCTGTGAAGTAGGAGCTCAGCAGATGAGAAAAAAACGGAGGCTCAAACAACTTGGGGTGAAGAGTAAACAGGATAATCCACATGAACATCTAGCATGGTGTCAGGCAGAGTGTAGGCACTGGATAAATAATGGTGAGGTGGGATACTGATTACTCAGTGTGGGGCATGTTCTTTGCCTCGAATTGCTTACAGTCTGCTGGGGAAAGATGGGCACCTACACAGCTATCTGATACCCCAGTGAGCTTCATAGCAGAAAGCTGAGCAAATGAAGCTTAGCGCTGTTTTGGACAGCCTGTATGTGGTAGGCCCTTTATAGCATAGGAAGTAACTCTACATGTGTTCTCTGCTATCTGTGAGGTCAGGATGTCACTCTGTTTTACAGATGAGGAAACTGAAGTGGCTAAGTGGTATTTTCAAGGCCTTAGAACCAGTGAGGCTCAGACTACATCAGACTGGCAGACACCAAAATCCAGGATTCTTTCAGGAGACCCAGTTCTAGTCCTCTGGCAGAGACCCCCCGCCCCCCAAATATCACGTGCTGTACTGAGATGGGGGTCCCCTCAGCCCTCAGGGTAGTTGGCGGATAGATCCTGGGCCTCCCAGAGCCCCATTCATGTACCCCACTGTGCCATTCAGATACCATTTCTGTCATCTGAGATGTGGCGGAAAAATTCGAATTGCTTTCTACAGGATCCTATCTGGTAGGATCTCAGAGGCACGTCAAAATCCACCTCAGATGTCACTTCTGTGAAGCCATCTTGATTCCCCACCTCACCCTATTTGAGATACAGAAAATAAAGAGTACTTTCGTTTATGAAGCTCCTTTAACCCTAATCTCATATGATGAAACCTTAAGTTGTAAGTAGGTCAGCATTATTATCCCCATTTTATAGATGAGAAGATACAGATATGAAGAGATGAAGTGCTTTGTTCACATGAGTGTATAGTTGGGACATTAGCCCAGAGCTCTGAGACGCCGAAACTTGTTTTCAGGTGCCCGGTGCATCAGTGCACTTAATAAGTGAAGGTGATCATCTTACTCCAACCAAACCCGTAGTGCTTTTATTTATTAGAATTAATCTGCATTTATTTCATTCTTACTAGTTATGTCTCTTTCACTGGATTATGTTTTGAGGGAGAAACTAGCTCTTCTAGTTGTCCGTAATGTACACAACATTTAGCATGGTGCCTGTTAACAGAGTTAAAAAATAGTTCAGGTGTTAAATTGTGGTCTCTTGACATCATTTTCATGGCTGAGTAAAGGATCCAAGCGGCACTGTCTAGAGCTTTCTGTGATGAGAGAAATGTTTTATATCTGCTCTGCAACAAGGTAGCCTCTTGCCATGAGCACTTGAAATGTGTGACTAAGGAAGTAAACTTTCAAATAAATACAATTGAAAATTTAGTTCCTGAGTTTTGTTAGCTACAAATTAGGTGTTCAGTAGCCACCTGTGGCTAGTGGCTATCATACTGGACAGTGCAGAACTACAGGATGCTCTTTCAAGCATCAGTGTACAGTTTCCTAATACCCAGCCTTCCTTCATGAATTGAAAATGCCCCCGCACTGAAGTGGAAAAAGATTTTGTGCCCTAATGTTAGAATTGACTAGCCCTTTAGGTTCTAGCCCACCCTGAATCTTTAAAAATGGACATTTCTATCTATAGCCAAGTCATTTCCTTAAGACATTTCACAAACCATCTCTGTTTTGCCTCCAAATATTTATGAGACTTTAAAAGTTTTCTTTTTCCTGCTTAAGTACTACTTCTATTCATGATGTGTTATTTTCTTTCCATTCCCTAGGAATAATCCTTAATTTATCCCTTTGGGCTCTGTTCTAGGTAGAACTTCTCCCTTTCTTTTTGGAGCAGTTTGGTGTAAAATACCCTAAGATGAACATTTTTTAGTAGTGCTTTTGTACCTTACGTTTGCACTCCTACTACCTTTAGTAGTGCAGGTAAATAGGCCTTTTTTTAAAAAAAAAATTACTTTCTCTAGATGTCAAAACCAGCCAAACAAGTGAAAAATTTTGGTCAGCCAGTAATTTAAACTTTGCTCAATAACTATTTCAACCAGTTTGGAATGGGCCTCGGTAGGGAGTGAAAGAATCCATACTGACATATTGGAAAGACATTTGAACAAGTGAGTTACCACCCAGGGCTGGAGTAGAGGGTTGTGTGTGTCATGTGTATTATGACCTTGTGTGTTCAGGTGCTCTAGGGCTTTGTGGGTTTTTGTTGTTGTTTGTTTGTTTTGGCCGCACTGCGAGGCTTGTGGAATCTTAGTTCCCCGACCAGGGATCGAACCCCGGGCCCTCGGAAGTGAGAGCGAGGAGTCCTAACCACTGGACCTCCAGGGAATTCCCTTTAGGGTTTTGTTATGTTACCTTTACACACATGGTGCTCATGTTGATTATTCAGGATGCTGGATGTGGAGGGAAAAAGTTTTATCCTAAATTCCCATTGCTAAGTTTGACGGTGATGAGAATTAATTGGCATTGTAGATAGTGAAAACCTTGGCTATCTTAGCTATCACATTTGTAATACTGCAAAATGTTTCAGGTCTTGAATGGCCAAATTGACATTTTACAATATGGATTCTGGGTTTTTTAACATAAAGTATATTAGTCCGATTTGCTTTGTAGAAGTTCTGTTTTACTTTTTTTTTTTTAATATTTATTTATTTATCTTTGGCTGCTTTGGGTCTTTGTTGCTGCGTGCGGGCTTTTCTCTAGTTGTGGTGAGTGGGGATTACTCTTCGTTGCGGTGCACGTGCTTCTTACTGTGGTGGCTTCCCTTGTTGCGGAGCACAGGCTCTAGATGTGTGGGCTTCAGTAGTTGTGGCTCGCGGGCTCTAGAGCGCATGCTCAGTAGTCGTGGTGCAACGGGCTTAGTTGCTCCGCGGCATGTGGGATCTTCCTGGACCAGGCTTCCAACCTGTGTCCCCTGCATTGGCAGGCGGATTCTCAACCACTGCGTCACCAGGGAAGCCCTCTTTTACTTTTAAATCTAACTTTCATGGCGTTATAAACTTGGTAGTTTAACTTGCTGCAACATCCTAGAACAAGGTTTGCTTTAAAAAAAAAAAAAAAGCTTTTTGCCGTAATCATACCTTTGTAGCAACAGTGGGATATTGAAGCTATTGACACTTTTGTTCTGTTTTCGAATAATAATTAGAACAGTTAAAGATAGCTCCAGGTTTTCAATATTCTCATCTGTTGGCCATCTAAACTAGGTTATTATCAGGTTAATACATTTCAGGATATCCATATTTAATTTTATGAGCACTTTAAGTCATCAGTTTCAACTATAACATGCTTTAAAAATCTTGTTTTTAACTTAAGTTATTCTCCTGTAGCCACATTTTAAAATGTCAGATCTTGAGCTTGCTGTGTCAGAATTTATACATGCTGTGTGCATTTCAAAAGAAACAGAAATGGTTTCTGAGAGCAGTGGAGTAAGGACTAGTAATTCAGGTGTAAAGGTTGACATAGGGCTTGCTTGAGTCTTTTGGGCACTTTGGCATTGGAGAAAACTTAATGTTTTGAACTATCTGATTGTGTTATTATTTATTTCTTTTAAAAGAAAACTGGGACCAAAAATGGTAGTGATGTAACTTTACGATTGAAAAGTTATGTGCATAGAAGCCAGGAAATTCAGTAATGTTCCCCCAAGCAACTGTAACTCAGACATATTGCGTGAAGTTTTTATGGTTTAATGCATGCTACCATATAGAGTAATAGGAAATACTACATTTAGTAGGTATAAGAAAGAAGAATTATATTTTTTATAGGAGCCATAATTTTGCATATCCAGATTTCAGACGTGTGTAAACTTTCAGTGATCATGTAGCAATAATGTATATTTGAATTTTGAGATAAATATCCATTGGTGCATCTAGAGATTCCTCTGGATTGTAGAGTTGGTAACATTGACTGATTATGGTTATTGGAATGTTCAAAGAGAAATTCTTGGTCTAGGAGCATAAATTACAAGTATCTTTTAAAACTGAAACTTAACTCAGTCTTTCATTCTGTGGTATTTGATAATTAACAGTGAGTAAGAAATGCTCATTTTTGCAATATAATAAATGAAAATCTTGGTTTTAACATGTCTTCTGGAGATGTATTGACAGCTTATCCTTTAGGAATTGACTGGAGAATACTGACTGCTTATCCTTTAGGAATTTTCTTTGGATTATCTTAATTTTTACTGCCAATTAATTACCCTGACTAAAATAACACAGAAATTAAGATGCCATATTCTTTTTTTTTTGAAAAACAATTTTATTGAACTATAATTCACATTCCACACAAATCACTCTTCTAGAATATACAATTCAGTGGTTTTTAGTATTTCGCAGTTATGCAACTATCACCACAATCAATTAAAATGGCGTATTCTTGTTTTTTAGTTTTTTCAAAATTGTATTCTCAATCCTGTTTTACTAGACACCTCCAGGAGTCCCTTAAATTGTTTTTTCAAACATAGCAGTCTTGACCTCAAGTAGATAATGCTTGTCTTAGTGTTCTTTAGGAGTAGCTTAGGGCAGAAGAATGGTGGATTGAGAATTTCCTTGGTGTAAGCTAAATTATCTTTTCTTTTTTTCCAGCCAAATCAAATAGAAAGCTTACTTTTCTGTACTTAGCCAATGATGTCATTCAAAACAGTAAAAGGAAAGGACCTGAATTCACTAGAGAATTTGAATCTGTCCTTGTGGATGCTTTTTCTCACGTTGCCAGGTATGTTTTCGGGTTTTTTGTTACGTTTTGTTTTTGAATGCATTACCTTTTCCTTTTTGTTCTTTCTTTTTTGTGTGTGATAGCCTTTGTAACTTGACAACTTCATACTTTAAAGAGAGGTACTTTATAGAGAGTTGCAGAGGCCAAATTGTGGTTCTGTATTTTGCCTGAACCCTTGAGAACTATCTCAGACAAGTAAATATTTTGATGCGTTGAAGGGACTCAGTCTAGCACTTGAAGCACATCTTTTCTCCTAGATGTATTCACTATTGAATTCACTTCTTGAATGTGGTACTTTCCTTGGTTTGGCTGAGTTGTCTCATTAGTTTATGGTCAAAAAACAAAGCTAAATAGTACAAGGGAACTTTCCAGTAACAAAGCCTTAATGGCAAGAAATTAGTTGCTGTGCCTTTGTTTTTACTTACTTCTGGATGTCTACATGTCTAACTTACTAAAAATAGTAGTCATTACTGTACCTGCAAAGATAGTAATTATTAGTGTGGAAAGTAGATATTTGCTCTGGCTCTGTCATATTAAGTGTGTGCCACTATTGTGTTTTGTGACAGAGGACGGGGGTGGGTAGAGCATACTTATAGCTGATATCACGGAAACTATACATTTAATTAAAAGTTTTACAAATCACTTTTATTTATTTAAAAACAAACTGTTTTTTGTAGATATAAGTTAGTTGCCTAGGAGGAGCAAAGAAAAACTATTTTTCACTAGAATATTAATAGGTAAGCAAATCAAACAAAACATCTTTGCCAAAGGAAACTGGGAAGGGTGAGAAGGAGACTAGTGGGTTAAACGAAAATTATTCTAAGGTCTAGAGTGTATGTGAAAGACCTTAAGTGTGAAAGTAAGTCTGGCATTCTGTGAAAGATTTGGAAAGTTTGAAGGAGTGAAATGAGAACTCCAAAAGATTTTAAAGAAATGACATCTAGCTTTGTAGAGATGGATAAAAGATTTTTGTTAGTCAACTGGCTTTTTTTTTTTTTTTTTTTTGAACATGGATACTGAAAAAGCAGAATGTTTGGGGACTTGAAAAAATACTGAGTTGTCATAACAGAGAATAAGCTTAGAACAGACTACTAGAGTAGCCCTCTGAAATTGGAGACAGGCATTTTCCTGTTTTGAGGAGAGTCAGTTCAGTTTCCTAGACGTTGGCTGTCGCTCTGCCTCCAACACTGAGTGGCCTTGGATGTGTTATGTAGCTTTTTGAGCCCACATTTCCATGTTAGTTAAAAGGGAATGTCACCACCTGTCTCATTAGAGTTGTGAGGCTAAAGTAAAACAACAATGCTCAATCCACAGTCTTTGCCCATTCATGGGAGTATACTATATTATAAACTATATGAAGAGAAAGACTGTTTCTTTTTTGTTCTTTCCTGTATTCCAGACACCCAATAGAGTATCTGGCACAGAGCTACTGGGTTTTGTACCTTCGGGAACACCATTTAGATAGTCTTGATGTGAATGGTGGTCTGTCCTGGCACAGAGTAGGGATTCAGTAAGTAGTTGTTGAATAAGTTAATAAATTTAGGGTATAAGAAATTGACTAAAGTAATTCCCTATAGGGATAGTAAACATAACATTTTTCCTTAAAAATTTAACAGTAATCATAAGCTGCTCCCAAATCAGAAAAGTGGAAGTAGAAAAGCGATGGGAGAGGGGGGATGAGCAATACCAGGATTAAAAATTTTTCTACTTGGTTATCATCTTAAAACCTAGCTAGGAGGCATTGTAAAAATGTCTTGGCAAATTCTGTGGCTTTATGGGGAAAATAGACCTGATCCTTTTAAATAAAAATAGATAGCTCTATTACCTTTCTTTTTTGCATTCTTCTAGTTCTTTTAAGGTCCTGTTCAGATATTATATTCAAGGTCCCCATGTCTCTAAGCTCCCTCCCCACCCCCACCCCCATTATTAGAATAGAAAGTCCAGCCACACCACTTCAGTCCTGATGCACCTTATCAACAGTAAAAAGTGCTCTCTGTACAGTTTTTCTGTGGCCAATTGATGAACAAAGATAGTGGACCCATTAATATTGACTAAAATAGATTAGGAATCTCTTTATGATAATTTCCTACCTCCTCCCTCAAACCTCCTACCCCCTAGGAAAGAAACAACAAACCTCTCAAGTCAGAGAAAGCTGCCAAGCTCATGGGGTGGTTTTAATTTGAATAGCAGTTTAAGTAACCAGACTTTAAACTTATTTTCCATACAAATGCCTTCTTGTTTTCTTCTCAGTTGGGAGATAGTTGTGCACTTAATCTTTCCTTCAAGATGTATTTAGGTGCCTTTGTGCAAAGTACTGATCCAGACACTAGGGGGGCAAGCAGTGAACAAGGCAGGCAAGGACAAAATGAGTAAGATACTTTCAGAGAGTGATAATATGGACATAATAAAATAGAATGACGTTCTTGAGTGGGATCTCTTCTAGTGTGGTGAAGGAAGGCCTCTCTAAGGAAGTGACATTTGAGGTAATCATGCAAAATAGGAATAGCTATTAAAAAGAACCTAAGGTACAAATAATCTTGGCATGTTAAGAGGATCAGAATGAAGGCCATTGTGGTTAGAACACAAGGAACAGAGGGGAAGTCATATCCAGGTGAGATCAGAGAGGCAGGAAGGTGACAGTCACACATGTCTTGTAAGCCTTGGGAGAGAGTTAGGATTTTGTTCTGATGGGATGTCAGTGAGGAGTTTTAAGCAGGGGAATGATATATTCCAAATGCCTTGTTCAAAGATCCCTCCATCTTGGGGTGGAGAATGGATTATAAAGGCCAAGGGAGAGGCAGGGACATGAGGTAGAGGGTGTTGCTCTAGTGTAGGCTAGAGATGACATTGGCTAGGATTCAGGAACATTGAGGAGATAATAGCTTCCACTTGTTGAATGTTTACTTTGTTTACTTCATGGGTAGATTTGTGCCCCACCCCATGTAAAACTGATAGGATTAGTGGGAGCTTGGTAGTGAGGGAAAAGAGAAATCAAAGATTATTTCTAGGTTTTTGACGTGAGTATGTGGATGGCTGATGGTGCTGTTTACCGAGGTGGAGTTTGAGGTAAAGATATGGTAGAGGAAATCAAGAGTTTTGTTTTGGCCATGTTAAGTTTGAGATGGCTAATAGATATTCCAAAGGGTGATGCCATATAGGCGGATGGATGAAACAGTCTTGAAGCTCAGTAGGAAATTGATTTCTGGAGACATAAATTTGGAATTATCACCATATACATATTTATTTCCTGTTATAACAGTCGTGGGCCCCCAAGACCACTTCCAGGTCCGGTGACTTGCTAGGAGGACTCACAGGAGTTGGGTATAGTTGTGTTCCTGGCTATGATTTATTACAGTGAAAGGATATAGAGCAAAATTAGCAGAAGGGAAAAGGTGCAAGGGATGAAGTCCAGAGGAGACGAGGCATAAGCTTCCACGAGTCCTTTCGTAGTGGAGTCACATAAGACATACTTAATTCCTCCCCCTTTGAACTGTGGCAACAAATGTGAAGTGTTTTCTACCTGAGAAGCCCATTAGAGATGTCGTACCTAGGGATTTTGTTAGGGTTGGTCACAGGCACTCTGCCAAAATTCTAGGCTCCCAGAAGGAAAGCAGATGTTCAGCATAAACCATACTGTTTGTATAAACAGTTTAAGCACAGTAAACCACCCTTATCAGTTAGGAAATGATAGGAGCACTTCTGAAATCCAGGTTCCGAGATGCCAGTCAAGGGCCAACCTCGTGAGCAGGCCTGCTAAGGGCAGCAGTCTCAGGCCTGCTATGTTAACTCTTTTCTACACAATTGCAAAGGACTGTCTCTGCTCTACCTTTACATGAGGTGCTGTTGGAAGTGCTGAGGATACTTAGAAAGAATTTATGCCCTGAGTAGGCCTGCCATAGGCCTACTGTGCATGGGATAAGAGAGAAGTACACAAATTATAGCGGGTGTACCAAGGCAGTGCCATTAGAGCTGCAGAGGAAGAAAAGGCCCCCATGCTGGCTTGGCAAGCCCTTTGGTATCCAGCTGGCACTTCAAGCAGTAGTCCTACGTGTGTATAACACATACTTTTCACTTTTTAGATCACATTTTCAGTGGTTGAATTTATAAATATTTAGAATTAAGATACTAAGTTGTGTTCTGCAAAATAAGTTACATATGTACTTATTTATCATCTTCCAGTTTATTCATTGATAAGTGGCAAAGATTTTTTGTGTTTTTTCACTTAAAGATTTCTCAAGTTAGAATGGAGTTAATACAACTTGAAAAGATAGCTCCTTGTGTCATAAAATGACTTTTTTGCTTTGGTTGTATCCAATTTCAGGTGCTAAAGTGACTTCCACTTCATTGGAGCTACTTAGGGCAAAACCACATCAGTAAAAAGATTTCTTGACTGTTGTGTCTATATCTTTAGACCTTAGTTGGCAAAACTTTGATTTACTGTAGTGCTCAAAGAATTAACCTATCATGGTTAATTATGTTCACTAATTAAAGTAGAGCACGCTTTTGGCTGTAGCCTTTAGTGGTGAAAGCCTTTTGAAAATCTTTTGGTTACAACAGGTTTGAGCATCATTATCCACTATACAGTAGTGTGACTGCAGCTGATTAAGACTATCAGTCTTAATCAAGCCCCAAATAGCCCCAGGAATGGTGGATGGTGGTTGGATGGGTGTTGTGCCCCTCCCAACCCTTTCAACTAAATCCTTGATAAGAATTTGTTTTCATGATTAGTTTCTCTTTTAAGAGAATTTGCAGAGAACAGATTTTATGTTAAAAGTACCGACCAGTTAAGTTCTGATTAGTTGTGATTTTGTTACAGTAGTTATAATGACTTTATTTTTCTAAAGCCTGCATTTCATCACATTAGGGACTTCCCATTGCCTTCAGGATAAAGGCCACATGTTTAGTATGGAATTTAAGGTCCTCTATAATCTAATTCCACTGTATCCCTCCAGATTCTTCTGCTGTTTCCACCCCCCCCCACCCCACCCCATATAGTACTTCAGCCACCAGAATTACTCAGAACCTTTTGCTCTTCACCTTGTTCTGTTTTGGGGATTCCATTCAAGCGAGAGGAGAAAGCATGAGCATAGGCACACGTAACAGTGGCAGCAAGTGCTGAGTAGAAAATACTTACCGTTGAGTGTTGCTAGAACATGAAGCCTCAGGTAGGGTGTGGAGAGGTGAGGGGCTGCTGGGTCAAGAATCTAGAGGTCAGGACCTAGGCCTTGTTCTTTGTATTCCAAGCACAGTATTTCAGAAACCTTAATGAGCAGATGAATGCTTAATTGATGTCTGACATGAATGACCTTGATGTGGTAAAATGGTCGTTGAAAGTTAACTAATTGTATGGCCTACTGAAACCTTTCTAACATTTTTCGGAAAAAACATTGCAATTAAATATTTACTGTGCTTGTTCTGGGGCATATAGCAGTGGGGGAAAAAGACAAATCCCTGCCCTTGTGGAAATCCCATTCAAATGGAAAGAGAGTCTAAACAACAGGGAAACCGTATATATAGCACATCAGAAGATAAATTGTGTGGAGAAAAATTAAGTAGGAGTAGGGAGTGTAATTTTAAGTCAGGAGATGAGAGGATTCACTGAAAAGGTGCTGTGTGAGTATACGCACCTGAAGGAGGAGAGCAAAGGAGCCTTGCCTGGCCTGAGCCTTGGTTCCAAGCTAAGTGCAAAGGTCCTACACTTTAATGGCAGGAGGGCCAGGGAGCTGTTGAGGAGGGAGGGGAGAGTGAGGATAGGTGAGGTCAGAGAAATAATGGGCTGGGCTGAGAAGGGCTTTGTTGTAGGCTTCATTAGGACTTTCACTTTTATTCTGAGGGAGACCAGGAAGAACCATTGGAAGTTTTTAGCAAAGGAGCAACATGATCTACCTTAACACAACAGTTAGGATTGGATTTTTAAAACTTGAGAATAGATGGTTGGAGGACAGGGTGGAAGCAGGGAGACTAGTCATGAGGCTGTTGCAGTAATCAGACAAGAGATGATAGTGGCTTGGATCAGGCTGAGAGCAGAGAAAGAGGTGAGAAGTAATTTGTTTCTAGATATATTTTGAAGATGGAGTAGAGATGTTTTTATTATAAATATCAAGGTCATATCTTTAAGTTTTATAAATATCAGTGGAAATATTTTCCCCCTTTTCCCCCTCACCCTGACCTCTGACTTAAAAAAAAAAAGCTTTACCAATAATTAATAATTAGTTTGTATGTATCCTGATTTAGTTAGTACTTTAACCCCCAATTTAGTGAAATTTGCTGCTAATAATTCATAAGTAATATAATCTGACCAGCTTAGGCCGAAAACTCAGCTCATCTTGAGTGTTAATATAAGTTTTAGAAAAGTGCTGTTAGGGCTGGGGGTGGGTGAAATTCCATCTGAGTTGAATTTTATATGGTTTCTTCTTGAGGTTCCTACTAAAGATATTGACTTAGATACTAAGGTGTCAGGGTAACCCTTCTTGTTTATGGTTCCTCAGTGTAAGGTCATTGACATCTAGACAGTCTCACAGAACAGAACAATTCATGGTAACACAGTACATGGTGAGGGAATTTGTTTTCCTTTCGGAAAATCTTCCGCATGCTTCCACTTGCCGTCTGACACTTTATGGTAAACAACTGCTTCACCCTGAGTGCGAGTTATGGTCATCTCACTGAAAAATAAGAGAGTGATATGTTTTAAGAGAGTAATACGTCAGGAAAAAAACTAGCTTCTTTCATTCAGATATAAATTACAAAGGACTGTACTATGCTCGGTGTGTTCTAAGATTATCTGCTAGACATCTTTGTGTGAATCTGGAATACAGACCTAGCCTGGAATTAAAATAATTATGAAGTAGTTTAAAGTTGAGAGTCTTGACATGTATGTGTGTATGATTGTATTTATACATATTAGAGGTGATGGTGTGTTAGCATTGATGAGTTATTATGAATTTCTTCCCCACTTTAAACATTTGGTTTTAATCATTTTTTTCCTGTCCTTAAACATTTTGGCCCGCTTTAATTTCCAGCAGCATGTCTGGCACTAGATTTCAGTTAATGCCTTGTGAAAAGCAAGCCGTCACAATTGATATGATTGATTTTTGATAATTCTCTGTCAGTAAATATCAGCCTTTGGCTTTTTGCCCTATTTACCCCATCTTTCAAAGAGGATAAAAGACACAGATTAATTCTGTAACATAATCCCTCTCTCTTCCCTACACACCACAGGAAGAATGTAGTTTCTGGTCAAGTTTTGAATATCCATTAAGTACAGTATGTACCTTACTCTTCCTTCTGTTTTTAAATATGTAAATCATTTAGTCAGTTGTTGGTTGTTTTTTTTTTTTTTAAAGTAAATCTGTCCTAATTAAAAGCAAAAAATCTTAAGCTTATATATATCTTTTCGTCTTTTCTGGGCAGAGAGGCAGATGAAGGCTGTAAAAAACCTTTAGAAAGATTGCTGAACATCTGGCAAGAAAGAAGTGTGTATGGCGGCGAGTTCATACAGCAGCTGAAGCTGTCTATGGAGGACTCCAAGAGCCCTCCCCCCAAAGGTAGAAACATCACCACATGTTTACAGCTCTTGGTCTTTGCCTACTTTCGAATCACATATGAAAAGCTGCAGTGGGGGTTGCTGTGAACCACCAGCGATTATATGATTCTTCAGAGAGAGATGATCATAAACGATGGTGAGAATTTATGTAGTGCTTGCAGTGTGTAAGCCTGGTTCTAGTATTCATGCTATTCATCATCTCATATCCTACCTTTTGATCTGTATTCTCCTTGGCACGCTTATGCCTTTCAGAGACTTTCCTTGCACAAGGGAAAGGAACAACAAAATTGTTCAGAGTTACAGCGAACTAGGAAGTACCCTGGGCTAAGATTTTGTCCGAGCCTTGCCGCTAACTGTTATAGGATCTTGGATAAGTCCTTCAGCCCTTATGGAACTGGTTTCATTAAATATTGATGTGGTTTGGGGACATACTTTTGATGGTTGTCAGCTGCTGTCTAAAATTGGTTTTGGTCCTTATTGAACCCAGAATATTCTGAGGTAGTGTGTTCATGTATGTGTGTGAATTTTACCAAGTCCTTCTTAAAAGCTATGTTATTTTTTTCTTTTAAAGAGGAGTAAGATCAAACGTTATTTGATTCTTTGGCTTCCAGTTAGTTGTGGCTTAATTCTAGCTGGCATGACATGTTTCTAAGCTACAGATCTGATCTGACTGTACACATGCTCATTGCCTGGAGGATCAAGTCCAAATACCAACATAGTATTTAGGACCCTTTATAATGTGAACTACTCTACTTTTCCAGATTCTTCTCCCATTTTCTCACATATACCATATTCTTTGGCCATACCTAGCAATTTCCCCTCTGGATGCTCTGTTGGTACCCCTTCCTTTGCATCTGCTGTTACCTCTGCCTAAAATGTCCTTCTGCCCCTTTTGTGTGGTGAACTTATTCTTTAAGAATGCTACTCACATTCTGACATCTTTGCTAGCTTGTTTGGGCACATGTAACCAATTTCCTCTATCTTCCTCTGGGACTTTGTACATGCCTCTGCAATAGAACTTAACCACAATTAGCATATGTGATAATATCATTCATTCAGCAACTCTTTTTATTGTATACCTTTCATGATCTCTTCCAGGTCTGAGTTTATATGCGTTTTAAGGTGGAGTAACTTTCCTGTGAAACTAGAGGTTAGAGGCTTTCTAAGAATGACATAAGTGCTTTCAGTCTGCAGGTCATTGCTGTTTTACTTGGAATTGATAGAAAACAATTTTGGGATTGGATTGGATTTTGGCAGTGTTCGTGTTGTGTCCTTTGGAAGTATTCTACACAGTGTTGGGGAATTATCCAGCATTCTTTTCTCTCCTCTGACTTGAAGTCCATTGGTAAACAGTGCTGATTTTTTAAAAACACCTTTGGGCAAGTAGGAGAGCTCTGAAAGATGATGTTTGAAGCTAAGTGTTGAATTTCAATTAAACGAGCATTTGCCAAACATATGCTTTGAGTAAACAGCTATGCTAGACAGTATAGGAAAGAGCAAGAGAGGAGTGAGAAATAGTTTTGCACTCAGGGAGCAGTCAGACAAATTGGGGAATTTGTGGCAGTGCTAGATTTGAAAATAGCTCCATTGGGTTTCTGATTTTTTTTTTTTGAGTGTCTAGACATTAACAGCAATAGAGGCAGTATTCCTCTTATGTAGAGGATAATGCTGATATAAAGATAATTTCTCTTTCTCTAGTTTGTAAAGATGAAAACACATATCAAAAGGTTCCAATGTGTTTGTCTCAACTAACTCACTCTGTCTTCTCACTGTCTTTTTTGGACCTGAGTTATCAGAATATTTTACACAATCCTTTCAAAATATTGATGAGTTTTCCAGAAGCTTATTTCCAAATTTAAATAGTCCTTTTATATTACAACCTTAATTCAAGGCTAATTCTTTGTCTTCAGACAACTTTACAGAGTTTACTTTTGGAATAAAAAATTTCCTGTGGAGCTGACATTTCTAATGTTGGAGAATGTGTGAGTTTAGGAGTTTTGTTTTAGAACTGGAGTTTTCTTGAGTTTGTGTACCTGTAATTTAAAATCTGTGGGGTTTTTTCTTTGTTTTTTCAATCCCAGGTACAAGACCCAGTGATTCTAAAGTTGTCTCTGTATTCTTGGGAATACTCATGCTGTTGCTTGACTGAGTGGAACTTCATTATTTACTTCAGTCCCACGTAAATCACACGGTATCCTATAGTTGCAGGCTTTAGAAAGGAAAGGTAGATACAAAGGAAATAGCATTTATTGAGCACCTATTCAGCACCAGCCCCTCTGCTGGCTGCTTTTCATGTTAATTTATTTTAGATCCTTACAACTACTCTATGTACTAGGTATTATTTTCGTATTTCAGATGAAGATATTAAGACTCGCAAGGGTACAGTAATTTTGTCCAAGTAGATATAATTGATAAGTAGAGAATTCAAACCCAGGTGTATATAACTTAAAAGCCTATGTTCTTCACACCATAATTTTTCCTTGAAAGCACATGGATTCAGTAGACTTGAATGAGGGTATGAATTCATGAGTAGGTCACACAACTTTCCTGGACCTTAGTATAGTTAGTTTAGCTATTCAGAGCAACGGTTTGAAATCAGACTTCCAGAGTATGAATCCCAGCTCTGTCATTTCCAAGCTGTGTGACCTTGGGCATGGCATTTGACCTCTCTGAGCCTCAGGTTCTCACTGTACAGTATGGCTATTATTATGGCTAGTAATAATACCTCATAGGGTTGTGTGAGGATTACTTGAGATAATGAAGGTAAGATGTTATTAATGTGATCATATGACTTCTATTTGGTACCCCCTCCCAGTTCTAATATCTAATATTCTGAGTTTCTAAATACAAACCAATAGCAAAAGTAGGAGGGGTCATGTTAGTATGTTCAGTCCCCCAGATTTTGTGCAAGGCTGGCGAGCATGGTGGTTAAGAGCACAAGCTCTAGGCTCAGCTTACCAGGTTCAGGTCTGGACCTGGCCATTCAGTTCAGTGAGATGATATGGGTAGAGTGCTTTCAGAACTGTGCCTCAAGTGTCAGCCCTTTGTTGCGTATCTTTTTCTCTCTACAAGTAAAGGTAAATGTGCTTTTTAAAGAAAACTCCCTTATTTTGCAGGGAGGGGACAAAGAATGAGGGAGCTCTTGGAAACAGTATTTCCTGATTCTTTTTTCATTATAAAAGTAATATAGAAATGGAAATAAAAACAAAAGTAAACAAATGGGACCTAATGAAACTTAAAAGCTTTTGCACAGCAAAGGAAAACATAAACAAGATGAAAAGACAACCTCAGAATGGGAGAAAATATTTGCAAATGAAGCAACTGATAAAAGGATTAATCTCCAAAATTTACAAGCAGCTCAATATCAAAAAAACAAACAACCCAATCCAAAAATGGGCAGAAGACCTAAACAGACATTTCTCCAAAGAAGATATACAGATTGCCAACAAACACATGAAAAGATGCTCAACATCACTAATCATTAGAGAAATGCAGATCAAAACTACAATGCGGTATCACCTCACACTGGTCAGAATGGCCATCATCAAAAAATCTACAAACAATAAATGCTGGAGAGGGTGTGGAGAAAAGGGAACCCTCTTGCACTGTTGGTGGGAATGTAAATTGATACAGCCACTATGGAGAACAGTGTGGAGGTTCCTTAAAAAACTAAAAATAGAACTACCATATGATCCAGCAATCCCACTGCTGGGCATATACCCTGAGAAAACCATAATTCAAAAAGAGTCATGTACCACAATGTTCCTTGCAGCTCTGTTGACAATAGCCAGGACATGGAAGCACCTAAGTGTCCATCAACAGATGAATGGATAAAGAAGATGTGGCACATATATACAATGGAATATTACTCAGCCATAAAAAGAAATGAAACTGAGTTGTTGTTGTTTTTTTTAAGATTTTCTTTTTTTTTTAAATTAATTTATTTATTTTTGACTGTGTTGCGTCTTCGTTTCTGTGCTAAGGCTTTCTCTAGCTGCAGCAAGCAGGGGCCACTCTTCATCGTGGTGCGCGGGCCTCTCACTGTCTCGGCCTCTCTTGTTGCAGAGCACAGGCTCCAGACGCGCAGGCTCAGTAATTGTGGCTCACGGGCCTAGTTTCTCTGCGGCATGTGGGGTCTTCCCAGACCAGGGCTCGAACCCGTGTCCCCTGCATTGGCAGGCAGTCTCTCAACCACTGCGCCACTAGGGAAGCCCGAAACTGAGTTATTTGTAGTGAGGTGGATGGACCTAGAGACTTATACAGAGTGAAATAAGTCAGGAGGAGAAAAACAAATACCGTATGCTAACACATATATATGGAATCTTAAAAAAAAAAAAAGTTTTTGAAGAACCTAGGGGCAGGACAGGAATAAAGACGCAGACATAGAGAATGGACTTGAGGACACAGGGAAGGGGGAGGGTAAGCTAGGACGAAGTGAGAGAGTGGCGTGGACTTATATATACTACCAAATGTAAAATAGATAGCTAGTGGGAAGCAGCTGCACAGCACAGGGAGATCAGCTCGGTGCTTTGTGACCACCTAGAGGGGTGGGATAAGGAGGGTGGGAGGGAGAAACAAGAGGGAGGGGATATGGGGATATATGTATATGTATGGCTGATTCATTTTGTTATAAAGCAGAAACTAACACACCATTGTAAAGCAATTATACTCCAATAAAGATGTTATAAAAAAAAAGTAATATAAAATCTGTGGGGGGAGTTTCCTTATTTTCTTTTTTCAATCCTGGAAATTTCAAGTGGATTATTTAGAAGATCCAGCTTTACGGGTAGATGACTGCATTTTGTAATGTGATTTGGGATCCTTCAGGCTAACTTTTTGCCTTAAAATTAGTTTCACAGTCTGCCATAGTGTCTGAAATTCTATCACAGGTCTCTAAGAGGCATACCATAAACCCTTAGGTAACCAGATTACTTGAAGGTTAGCTAGTACAAGGCCCAGTGAAGACACAGGGATATGTTGAAGGATAGAACAGAAGGTGTGCAATAAGGACAGAAGGTTTTCGGTCCCTGTAGTGTTTGCCCTGCCTATAAACAGAGTGGTTGAGGAAGTGAAAAAAGGAGTGAGTGTAACACCTGTGGTCAGAGCCGAATTGATAGTGGAAGGTACCTGATGTGAAGTTCAGACACAGGAACAGGACTGGCAGATTTCCCGGGTCATGTTAATGGTTGTCCGACTTGATTGAGAATTCTGGGCCTTCTCGCTGCTAATTCTGTACACATGAGCAGGGGAGAGTCTGGTTTGTGTAAAGGGAAGCAGGGATAGTCATTTCCGGCACAGCACTAGGACCTTGCAGTCGCTATGCTTCCTCTGCCTTCAAGAAGTTTCAGACTCAGGTGTGTTGACACTTTCCTGGGTATAATAGCGATGTAAAGGAATAAGACACTTGCTGTTTCGATCAGAGAGGTAAGGCCTGTGCCTGCCAGTTGCCACGAAAGTGGCAAGGGCCCAGCGCTTTCAAAGAGAGGCCCCGATGCTGTGGGGGCTGGAGGGAGAGGATGACAGTCTGAAGGGAGTGCTCAATGTGGTTCTGCCGTTACCATCACCAAGGAGACTTTGAACTTAGGTGGCCTTTTCAGGGTTTTGAGTAGAGGCATGATGGGGTGAGAGCTCAGCTCTAGGAAGATGGTGTAGTCTAAGTTGCAAGAGTGACTAGAAGAGGCAGAGAGCCCAGATAGGACAGCGGTCTGGACAAGGCTTGCGAAAGGACAGGTGGCTGATAAGAGGCTTTGGGAAGGAGCAGAAAGAGGATGTAAGGAAGAATTCCTCACAATTGTGGAATCTGCCAGAAGTTGGGACTTTGGGAAAGATTCCACTGTTCTCCAAGGCATTGTACCTGGAAGATGGGGCCAGTGGCAGTGTTCATAATGGTAGTAGTTAGCTCAGGAAAGGAGCCTTGTGGGGGAAATGATGAATAATTTATTTCCAGTAGGTCCTCTAGTGGAGATACGAGAGAACTGGAAAAGTAGGATGATAACGGTTACCTCCTGTTATACCCTCTTCCATCAGGATGGCGAAGGACAGAAATGGCCCTAAAATTGTCATCAGTTTGATTTTGGTTTTGCATTGCTAGAAGTGAGTGGCAGCATGAAGTGGTAAAAAGAACTCCAGATTAGGAGACAGAAGCTTTTTGCTGTAGGACCCAGACTTAGACTAATGAGCTCTCTGGCTTTGGACACACCACAGCCGGTGGGCCTTGATATTCTCATGAAAAATGAGGTGGGGAGCAGTGGGGAAAGCAAATACATAGGTCTGCCTAAGGCCTTCCAGTGCCAAAATTCAGTGATTCTGAGTGTCCTGAGATGTTCAGTGATGTGTGGTTTTTATATATAATAATTTCTGGATGAGAGTTGGAAAACTGAAGGATTCAAGTTTTATATTTTTTTCTACCTTCTTTAGTGTTTAACAATTATTTATTGAGCATTCTTCTAGGTGTTTGGAAGTGAACAGAACAATACTGTAAATTTTTTTTTTTTGCTCTTATGCTTACATTCTCTAGTGGCTACTCACCAAACATGGCCACTTTGATGCTGTAATGGCTAAATGTTTACACAAGTCATACCACACACTACACATTAATTAGGCAGCCACTGTGTGCAAAGTACTGTTAGATATTTCATATGCAGATTATATCCCTATAGATTTTCTGTTTGAAAAATAACAGCCATCCTTGCTTTGCATAGGAGTGCAGGACTGTAAAAATGACCATTCAAGCTGAAACCGTACAGAGTGATCTTAATAATCAATGGGAAAAATTACAATTATTCTGTGACTTAAAATTTTTTATCGAAGAATTAAAAACTCACTGTTGATTACAATTGTATAGGAAAACAAAAAAATAGTAAAATTAAGACTTATTTAGCACGCTGTAACATAAATTAGAAACACTGTGAGTTAAAGTGTTTATTTCTCTGTAACAAACTTACTAAGAGCGGTTTGAACAAAGCTTGTTGCATCTTTTCCATCTTTGTCATACTCCTTCCTAAATGTGGATCAGCTTCCAACATTCTATCCTTTGTGCTTTCAGTGTTGTGAAGTGTATCAGAGTTCCTTTAAAGTGAAGTTTTTTGTCAGCATCACTTCCTCTGGGACATTGTCATCCTTTTCATCACAGCCACATTCTTCAGTTATGTTGATGAGTTGACCTTCACTAAATTCCTCTGGCTGCGAATCCAGCGTCTCCAGAAGAGCACGGCAGTGCCGGCATCCCCACAGCCAGCTGTTTCTTCTACAGCCCCATTTGTGTTCCACGCAAACTTCATTTCCAGCGTTAACTTTCGTCTTAGTTTCTTTGCTGCTCTTTCATCTTTGTCAGTCAGTTCCCTGTTTTGATTATTTATTTTTATAAAATGTCACGTGGATTTTGCCACTGGGAGACTAACAACACAACTAAACACTTTGTTGTCTGTGTGTGAACTGAATAACGGAGGTGCAGTAACCAATTACTGACCTTGGGAGAAGTGATGCAGTCACTAATCATGATGCATTTCTATTATTTATGTGATGATTTGTGGACTAAAGTTAGCAGCGAGGATTTGTTGTTTATGCAATTACACAGAGTAAATATGCCATGGTAACTGAAATTTGAACTCTGTTGTTGGGGGAATAGTGTCATTTAACCAAACTGTGGTAATAAATCTGTGCATAATAGAACAGTGCAAAGACAGGACTGCCGGTAATGCAAATGCTGCTGTTTCTCTTCGTTAGTAGAACAAACAAAAACATTAAGAAAAAATAAAATCCACAATATTGACTTGACTTTCACGTCAAACATAGCCTGGTCAGTTAATATGTAAGGTAGAGAACAGGAACTACATCCTGAGTTCCAGAAGAAAATGTTGAATCAAGCAGGAAGTGTACATGATTCTGTTTATATCTCACAGAGTTCTGAGGCAGGTGCATGGTGACCCTCATTTGACAGATGAGGTGGAAATTGTGTGATGCTAAGTAAGTTGAATTCAGTGGAAAGAGCGCAGATTTTGAAATCATACCATTACATGAGTTATTTAGCCTCTCTGGGTCTTCATTTTCTCATCTCTAAAGTGGAGATACTATTGTACATCTTAGAATTGTTGGAGGGATCAAATGTAAAGAAGCTATTGCAGTGCCTGGCACATGTTAGGCATCCAATAGTTTCTTTACTTTCCAAACCTGAATTTCTCATTTAGATTTATGTCCCTCAGTTGTTTGGCATTTATTTTGTATTGTCCAATTTAATGCAAAAGGAATGATTTTGGAGTTAACACATCTGTCGTAACAATTTAAAAGCACGTGGTACGGATAATAAAAAAATGTAACCTGCTAGCCTCAGAAGTGGTTAATTTTAAAATGGTGACTTACGTAATTTCTCTCAGTAATATGTCATAATGCTCAGGAATGGTTATTTTAAATTTTAAGGTACAACTAGGTTTGTTTTGTTCTTAAAGGGATAGTTTAAAGGATGTTTGTTTTTAGAGCTTTTGACACAATTTTATTGCGGGGTCTCTCTACTACTTATTTTCTGAAGTGACCCTGGAAAGCGTAAAGTATCTCATTTTGTACACGGTATATTCCCTACAGACCCTTGCACACAACAGCTTGCTTCATTACACGTTACGTTTTCTGATGAGGTTTCTTACCTTTTTACTTCTCCTATTAACTTTTTTTTTTTTTAAGATAATGACGTTTTTAATGAAATGTGTTAGTTTGGTAAATTTCACTTTTAGATGCTTTTTTTCAGTAGTATTTTTCCAGTGAGTCAATCTGAGATGACAGACTCAGGCCATTTTGACTCTTTTCAGTAATGTAGAGAATGACCACCAATTGAAAATAAGTGGCTTAAAGGTTAATGTTAAGCCATCTCTGGAAGTGTACACCCCTTCTACCCTTTCTTACTTGCAACCCATTGTGCATAGCATTTGACTCTTACCTGTACAGGCTGTGGTGATGCAAATTTGTCACTTTTTTCTTTCCTCTAGCAACAGAGGAGAAGAAATCTCTAAAGCGAACTTTTCAGCAAATACAAGAGGAGGAGGATGACGACTACCCTGGAAGCTACTCTCCCCAAGATCCTTCTGCAGGACCCCTCTTGGTATGTCTTGACCCCCAGAGAGTAGGGCAGAGTGGCTTGAAGTGACCGCTAGTTGAAGATTCTGGCCACAGGGTGGCGCCAGTGACCAATAGTATGGAATCACCAGAGGGCAGCTCTTGGCACTGGGTGCAAGATCCACCTAATGAAGCTTGCCAGACAGCAGGCTTGATTTTGTCTCTGCACGCCCTGAATCTGGGATGGACTTGTAAGAGTACTTGGATTTGGGTTTTTTCACTCCTAGAAATTGAAACTATTCTTTAAAAAAATAGACTTTTGTAAAGGGGTAATGTTACAAAGGCATTCAAAAGTCCTCTACCATCGCTTGTCTCCAATAGCATGGCTGTTTCTTATAAGTAAACAACATATTAGTTTCTAAGGACAGTCTGTGTAGCAGTAGCAAATTTACTACACTATAACCTATTTAAATATTAAAACAGGGAGCTAGCACTTATTGAGTTTTTAGCCGTGTATCTGCATTGTTTGACCCTTTGTGTAAGTTAGTTCATGCACTCTGTGTGGTTGGTTTTAGCTGTTTGTTTATGTAGTTATTCATTTACAGTCAAAGGAAGTGAGGCTCAAGGAGACAGATTAAGTAACTTACCCAGTGTTCTAATTGAATCTGGGTCTGACTGACTGCAGAGCCCATGCTCTTTTCACTGAGTTGCACTGCCTCTCATTTTGCCTAAAACAGCTTTATTTTATTACACGTGGGAGTGTTTAAGGCTTGTGTAAATAGGAAGCATGTCTGATCTGTGTTACGTTAAAATGTTGAATTAGTCCGGGGGGTCAAATGAAAGCAGTGTTAGGCCATATATCTTTGCATTTAAAAACTTTCAAGAGAACAGCCTGAATTACCAACTTTCAGGATAACCTGACTACCATCTACATGGTAGCCTTAGGGTCATTATGGACTAGCTAACCTGTCAGCACCGTGTGTTTCCTGACAATTAAAAAAAACCCTTTCTGGTATTTACAGAAGATGCATTCTTGGTTTGCTCTTCTTGCTTTTCTTCCCTCTTTGTTTGTAACTAATGAGCTTGACACAGTTAATTTTGGGAGTGACTGCCCAAATCAAAAATGTCATCTTTGTGATATTCATTTTGTAGTGCAAATTCAAGAAAGAATTGAAGTTGGTAGTGTCATTTCATTTAATCAGTCAACACACAAATTGCTAAGCATTTGACATGTATACTTTTATTCTAAACTGGAGGCCATACTGTACCAGCGATCATGCATCCTTTGAAACTAAACAGTATGAACCAGACTCCATTTTCTTAAGTTGCCAAAAACATGTTCTTTAAAAAAATTCTTTTTCACAGTTATGTAGAATTTCTTTTGTGTTCTACCATGGACTTAGAAAAATTATGTACATTCTCTTAGAATTTGTATCATTGACTTCAGTATACACTCTGGGATAAGAGCAATGATTTTTTTAAACGTCAGGGATGATCATATTTAGAATTTGCCTCCACCTTGTTTAACTCCAGCTAAGTTTCTTTACACCCCATATCCCCATATGTCTTAATGGATAGTGTTGTTTGTGTTTTCATTGTACAGACTGAGGAACTAATCAAAGCTTTGCAGGACCTGGAAAATGCTGCATCAGGGGATGCTACTGTCCGACAGAAAATTGCTTCTTTACCCCAGGAAGTGCAAGATGTTTCTCTTTTGGAAAAAATAACAGGTGAGAAGGTAGTTTGGGTGAAAGATGAGGGGAGAGAGACATATCTCCAATGCATCAAACCCCAGGACATGCTTATGTCTGCAAATACAGACCTTCCACATGGTGTTGGGTTCTCTGTCATCTTGGGATTTGCAAACATAACTCACATGCTGAACAAAGAAGCTGCTGGAATAGTCCGAGCTTGAATAGTGACTCTAGGAATTATTTCAGAAATGCTAGCATGCTACAGCCTGTGGTACTCAGTACAAGTAAGGTCTTTTGAAACCACAGTGCAAATTATGTGTGCGGGGGGCAGACGGGGGGAAGGCATTAAACTCATGACCCTTTCCAAAAAAAAAAAATTGTGATTCAGTGCTGTGACTTCTACATTGTCCACTGACATACCCCATAGGTGATAGTGCCTTCAGTGCCAAGAACTCCAGGTTTGTATTGTTAGTCATGTCATTTTGCCCTCTTGATGATCACCCCCAATTAAACAGGGAGGGGCAGTTGGCATTTTCCCGCTTTATGCGTGGGCTGTTGAGAGGAAGGAGTGAAGTGCGAACTCATGTAGAGTATGCTCTGCGCCAGGTGCTTCTGCCAGCCTAGGCTGCAGAGCCTGTGTTCTTCCCGTTACAAAAGCTCGAACCTTTTGTTCCACTCTCGTCCGAGGGCCACCATTTTCTCCTTCCAGTCCCTTACCTTGGCTGCTTCACTCATTTCCTCCATATCCATTTAAAGGAAATCAAGGTTACTCATGAAATACTCCTTCACTCAACAGACATTTGAGGCACCCCATGTGGCATCTGCTCTAGGGGCCGCACCCACATCCCATCACAGGTTAAGTGCCCCAAAGGAAAGGAAAGCCAGAGGTGTGGGGGTGGAGGCGCTGTTCCAAAAGTGCCCAGGGAGGTCTTCCTGATGAGATGGGCTTTGATCAGAGCCCCCCCCCCGCCCCGCCCCATGAAGAAGCAAGCTGTGAGGAGACCTAAGGGAAGGCAGTGCCCCCCAGGTGGAGGGAGCGGTACCCGGCAAGACCTTCAGGCAGGAGTGTGCTTAGTTGGAGAAGACGACACGGAGGCCTCTTGGGCTTGCTCTCTCTACTGCCACCATCCCTCACCCCAACAATTAAACCCACTGGATTTAACAGCCTGTTGATGCCACAGTCTGTCAATCTTTCCACCTTTTCCCAGCCTTTACTCCCCTTATGGCCTCGTTTTCTTCATTACTCAGCTTGGAGTTGTTACACTTAGAGTCTTTATAATCACTCTCTCACACACACCCTCAGTCCCTTTTGCTCTTTTTTCCCTTCACTCTAGTCTCGTGGCAAAACCCCAACTTTTCTCCTGGTTAAATCCAACTTTGTTGTTGTTATAAGGACCACCTCATTTATTCTTACTGTCAGAATCACAATCTGCAAAATTGGAAGCAAATTAATATAAAACTAGCAGTGTATATAATTTCATTTGTTTTCACTGACTTAAAGGATTTATATGGCTTTTAAAAATTATTTATTTATTTTGATTTTTAATTATGGTGAACTACATCTAACAAAATTCACCGTCTTAACCATTCTTAAGTGTGCCACTCAGAAGTGTTAAGTACATTCACGTTGTGCAACCAATTTCAAGAACTCTCTTCATCTTGCAGAACTGAAGCTCTATACCATTAAATAACAACTCATTTCCCCCACCCCAGCTCCTGGCGGTCACCGTTCACAACTGAATGTGGCTGGGCAAAACAAATAAACACTGGCTCACTTCTCTTCCTATTTCTGTGGATGAGCATGCTGTTTTCTAAAGCAGCCCCTCTGCCTGTTAGACCTATTCCTTCTCACCTACTCAAGAACACTGCTCCAACAATTCTCCCCTTTTCTCCTGCATATCCAGTTTTTTTTTCCCCTTTACTGGATCATTCTCCATAGCATAAAAACGTGTATTTTTTTCCCCATTTGGGAAAAATTTTTTTCTTGACCCATATCTTCCTCCAGCTACCATCTCATTTCTCTGTTCTTTATAGCAAAACATTCTAATATAGATCGCCAGTGCTCACCTGTCTCCATCCGTGCCCCGTACCCCGCCCGCCTGCCCGTTTTCTTTTGGTTCCACATCACTGACTCTGCTCTTATTAGTGTTGCTGGTGACTTCCATATTGCTGAAATTCAGTGGTGAATTTTTTGCCCAATCTTAACTTGATCTCAGTAACATTTGGCCCAGTTGATCATTTCTTCTTCCTGAAAGTACTTTCTCACTTGGTGTGGTAGACAGAATAATGATCCGCCAAAATGTCCATGTCCTAATCCTCAGAACCTGTGAATATATTATCTTATATAGGAAAAGGGACTTTGTGGATGTGACTGAGTTAAGGATCTTGAGGTGGAGAGATTATCCTGGCTTAGTCAAGTGGGCCCGGTCCTTATAAGAGGGAGGTAGGAGGGCAAGAGTCAGAGGAGCTGTGACTGTGGAAGCAGAAGTTAGAGAGATGCATTTTGAAGATGGAGGAAGGGGCCATGATAATGAATATTAAGGCAATCCATTTATGTTGTTTTAAGCCACCAGGTTTGTGGTGATATGTTAGAGCAGCAGGAGGAAGCTGGGACTGCATATTCTCCTAGCATTCCTCCCCTCTCTCTGATTGTGTCTTTTCAGTCTCCTTTGCTGGTTTCTTCCCTTCTCCTTCACCTCTTAATTTTGAGTAATTAGCCCTCTTTCCTAGTTAGTTTCACTGACAGTTCCTCTCATTCTGTTCGATGACTTTAAATAACAATTTTTATGTTAATGATCCCCTAATTTATATCTCTAGTGTTGACCTGTCCCTTGAATTTGAGACCCATATATCCAGCCTCCTGCTCAGTGTTACTATTTGGATAGCTCGAAAGACATTTCAGATTTGACCTGTCCGAAACCAAACTTCTCATCTTCCCTCCAAAATTTCTCTCACGGTCTTTTCCATCTCAGTAGATGACCCCCTCATAATTCCTGTTGATCTGGGCTACAACTTGTATCTGACACCTTGTTACCACCTCCGCTGCTGCCACCTGGTGCAAGTCACCACCTTCACTAGAATTATCACAGTACCCTCCTATCTGCTCTCCCTGCTGCCTGCTTGTCCCCCAGTCATCTTTCTGTCATCAACATAGTAACCAGAGTGATCTGCTAAAATGGAAGTTGGATCATGTCCCCCCTCTGCTCAGAACACTCTAGTCATATGGGTTCCTTGCTAGGCACTTTCCCCTCCAAAGGCCTTTGTACTTGGCTGTTTCCTCTGCCTGGAATGATCTTCCCCAGATAGTCACATGGCTTGTTCTCTCACTACCTCCAGCCCTTGGTTTCTGTATCACCTCAGTGAAGCCTACCCTGGCTACCTTTTTTCTTTTTTTTTCCTTTGGCTGCATTAGGTCTTTGTTGCTGTGCACAGGCTTTCTCTAGTTGCAGCAAGTGGGGGCTACTCTTCGTTGTAGTGTGCGGGCTTCTGTTGCGGTGGCTTCTCTTGTTGCGGAGCTCAGGCTCTAGGCGCGCGGTCTTCAGTAGTTGCAGCATGCGGGCTCAGTATTTGTGGCACGTGAGCCCTAGAGCACACGGGCTTCAGTAGTTGCAGTGGGTGGGTTCAGTAGTTGCAGTGTACGGGCTTCAGTAGTTGTGGCGTGCAGGCTCAGTAGTTGTGGCTCACAGGCTCTAGAGCTCAGGCTCAGTAGTTGCCGTGCCCGGGCTTAGTTGCTCCGTGGCATGTGGGATCGTCCCGGACCAGGGGTCGAACCCGTGTCCCCTGCATTGGCAGGCGGATTCTTTTTTTTTTTTTTTTGTGGTACGTGGGCCTCTCACCGTTGTGGCCTCTCCCGCCGCGGAGCACAGGCTCCAGACACACAGGCTCAGCGGCCATGGCTCACGGGCCCAGCCGCTCCGCAGCATGTGGGATCTTCCTGGACCGGGGCACGAACCCACGTGGCAGGCGGATTCTTAACCACTGCACCACCAGGGAAGTCCCTGGCTACCTTATTTAAAATTGCCTTCCTCCCTCTGAATGCCCCATTTTTCCTCCTTTGCCTTATTTTTCTGTAGAGTTCTTATCTTCAGCTGGTAAATAACTAAAATATAGTGTATTACTTATTTCTCTTCCTCCCTGAGATTGTAAACTTGCAGGCAGAGAGTTTTTGTCCTTTGTGTTACCTTTTGACTCAGAGCCTAGAACAGTGTTGGACACACAATAGGAGCCCACATGTTCGTGAGGCTAATTGGAAGATTTGGAGTGTAAAATTTGATTGGAGTGAGTTTAGTGACAGCAGTAGGGGAGGAGGTGGGTACCAGGAGGATAGACAGCTCTCTTGAGAAGTTCTGCTTTAAGAGGATAAGGGATGTGGAGCAATAGCTAGAGAGTGACACACAGAAGATAGAGCAGCGTGTGTGTGTGCTGGTGGGGTGCTTCCGGAGGGAGAGAAGTTGATGAGGCATGGGGAAACGCAGGGGACAGACCCAGAAACTTGAGTCTTGGAGTAAGCAGGAGGGGGTGGGATGCCCACGCGCAAGTGAAGGGCTGGCCAAAAGAGGACACAGCCCTCGTCTGTGTGGCTGGGAGGGTAGACAGAGCATGTGAGGACAGCCACAGGTAAGTTCTTCGAAGTGAGCATCTCACTGCTACGTTTTGGCTGCATATTCTTCTATAGCTCATAAAACTATTGCAGCTTCTTTTTCTGGTTTGTAATTATTTGTGTGAATGAATTATTTCCTTTGTACACTTCTTGGAGTGTAAAAGAATTGGTTTTGTTTATTTATTTTAATCTCAAAAATTAGTGTTTTCCTTGCCATTTTCTGCCACAGGCACTTACACATTTTAATGAATTAACCATTACAAACAATAGCTAAGCAGTGACAAAGCTAAAGCAGCCCACCCGCCCCAGCAGCTCAGTCCCAGGCCGCACCGCCAGTCTAGAAGAGTAAGTGTCCCGTCTGCTCCACCCTCCACGGCTGACGATGTCTCTTTCCTTTGTGTTCTCTTTGGCTCAGTGCTCCTCCACCAAGAACATCCTGTTGTTTCCCTGCCCCCAAGGAGCATAGAAGTACCTGATCTTTGACATCAGGCCTAATTTGGAATCCCTCAACAGTCCATCTTCCAGTATTCACGTAGAGAAGGCATCTAAAAGTCAGGCAGACTGTTTGCCAGAGAAACTGTGTTGGAATTCTTAAATCCCGGTTAACGTATGACAGTGCTGAGGTCTCTCATCTTGTCGACCTGTATTCATAGGAAGCACTGGATCTGTATCACTGTGTAACTGACTTTGAGTTTGTCCCATGGAACTACTGGAGTCTCTAGTGCTTTGTTTCAAAGCACCGATCTCTCTCGATCCTTTAAGGCCTTTTTAAAATGAGGTATACCTGCTTAAAAATTTTAATCTCACCATAACCACACATAATTAATTACATCACTTCTTTGAAATACAAATAGTCCTTTGTCTTTTCTTATTTCCTAATGTTGAGCCTTGTTCACCCCTTCTTTCCAAGGATACCCTTTCTTTGATTCTTCCGCACAGTTTTTTCCCCAAACAATGAGTTGCAACCCATTAATTGGACCTAAAATCAGTCTGGTAGATAATGACCAACATTTTTTTTTTTTTTTATGGGTTAGAAGGTAGAACACCCTGCACACACTAAGGAAAGTATTGTTTTATGAAACTTCTGTATCTTTTATTTTTGTGTATTTATATAAAGTATTTCTCAGCGTGGGTCTCATTTGAAAGCTTCTTATCAGACCCTATATTTTGTTAAATAGAAGAAGAGGTTTAAGGCTTACATAGTTTAAGAAGTAGAATCCTATAGGTCCATTTTATAGATGTGGTTTTGAGTCTCAGCTCCTCAGCAAAGAACCTGCTACTGAACCTGTCACTTTTGTTAAGTCTTAGTTTCCACACCCAAGAAATGAGTGCTTGCTTTTGTATTTCAGAGGGATATGCAAAGAATATTTAATGAAATAATATGAATGAAAGCACCTTTGAAATTCTCAGAGGCAGGGAAATATTGTTTCACAAATGACCTTAAATATCTCTTTCTGTTTATTTGTAGAGCTTTTGTTGCTATAGATATTTATATTTATTCATTTTTTGGTAGAAGCATTTAGAAATCATTTACCAGATTCCCCTCTTTGTACAATTGCCTCACTTCAGGTAATTCAGAAATGTCCCATCTTGTTGACAGGAGTGAGTACCTTTGGGTTTCTCTGTCAGCCAGTCCATTGTTTGTCTACAGGTTCTGGCCTGTTCTTGGACTTGAATGTTAGGGGAGAAACTAACGTCCCCCAGAAATGTTTGCAATTATGCCTGTGTCATTGTATATTGTCTCTCTCTTTTTTTGGTCTCATTTGTACTTAGACAAAGAGGCAGCTGAACGTCTTTCAAAAACAGTAGATGAAGCATGTCTGTTACTAGCCGAATATAACGGGCGCCTGGCGGCAGAACTGGAAGACCGACGCCAGCTGGCTCGGATGTTGGTGGAGTACACCCAGAACCAGAAAGATGTTTTGTCAGAAAAGGAGAAAAAACTAGAAGTGAGTACATTGCAAGGCAGACCCAAACTTCCCAAGTTTCCCTTCCTGCAACCCACATTAGGAGGTTTTTATTATGCCTTAAATAACACGTTTTTTTTTCTTTTTAAAAAAATTCATGAGATGAGAACGTCCATCAGATTTTTTTTTTAATTAATTAATTTATTTATTTTTGACTGCGTTGCATCTTCATTGCTGCGCGCTGGCTTTCTCTAGTTGGCGGCGAGTGGGGGCCACTCTTCATTGTAGTGCGCGGACTTCTCATTGCGGTGGCTTCTCTTGTTGTGGAGCACAGGCTTTAGGCACGCGGGCTTCAGTAGTTGTGGCTCGCGGGCTCTAGAGCGCAGGCTCAGTAGTTGTGGCACACGGGCTTAGCTGCTCCTTATCAGATATTGTAATTATCTGAACCTAGTTAAAAATCAAAGTCATGTTTTTATATGTCCGGGAAAGAACAAATGGAAATGCAGAAAACAAACAATGAAGCCTTAAATTACAGCATTTAGGGGACTACTGTTGCTTTAGTTTGAACTCATATTAAAAAAACACAACTGTAGGGCTTCCCCGGTGGTGCAGTGGTTAAGAATCTGCCTGCCAGTGCAGGGGACACGGGTTCGAGCCCTGGTCCAGAAAGATACCACATGCCGCAGAGCAACTAAGCCTGTGCTCCAAAACTACTGAGCCTGTACTCTAGAGCCCGCGAGCCACCAACTACCGAAGCTTGCGCACCTAAGAGCAGGTGCTCTGCAACAAGGGAAGCCACCGCAATGAGAAGCCCACGCACCGCAACGAAGAGTAGCCCCCGCTCGCCACAACTAGAGAAAGCCCGTACTCAGCAACAAAGGTCCAACGCAGCCAAAAAAAGCCCAAAACGTATATTGAGGTACAGGAAGAATAGGCATTCAGCAAAACCAAAGAATGTTTGTTTGGTAATATTTGGGAAATGCTTGAAATTTTTTTTCTTTTGGGTTATACTGAGATTTATTTCCAACTTGTATCCTTGCTGAGGCCAATAAGTAGTGTGCCTCTAAGATCTGTCTGCAGTCTGTTCTAAAATTCCACGTAAACATAGTGATGTTTATGGAGCCCAGTTCTCGTACTGTTGAGAAGGAACTAATTTCTACCCTGAGCTGACATTGTCTGAGTGCCCTTGGAGAGGGCCTTCAGAACTAGTTTCTCTAGTTTGCGTTTGTCTGGCTTCTTAATTAAATACATGGTGGCTTATCCTCAGTCCTTTGAGATAACTGAACCGGCAGTGTGGACATTTGGGAACTTTGGCTTGCTTCCAGCTGCTACGCTTCCTTTTCAGGAGTGTCTGCCCTTCTTTTTCTCAAAGAGACGTGGAGAAGAGTTGCAGCCAGTGGTTTGGGAAGGGAAGACAGTTTTGAGTTGGAGAATCAGTCGCTTACTCCAAGAAACAGAGTAGATTGGGGAGGGAGGGGATGGTCCCCCTCCCCCAGCCCTGTACTTAAAGAAACACATTCTCTGGCACAGAGGGAGGGAAAAGTGAGCTAGCCCTGTGGCTGACATGGTTGTGTTTGCCTTTCAACACAGTCACCTGACTTGTGCGGGGAAACGAAGGATGGACGCTGTTTACCATGTTGTTACCTGCAATGACTACAGGAGCTGTGATGGGTAGTAGTGGTGGAAATTTCATATTCCTAGCCAGCTTGAAAGTGGAAGATGGGAAACGGCTATAAAAATAGTATGGCTTAGATTTAGAAATCAACACTGACCAGAAATCCTAAAGGGAGTTTGACAGGCAGTACCAGACGGTCATTTATCTGAAATGCTCATCTTTCACTGAGGAAGCATTTTCAGCACTGTGCCCTGGGACTAATAAGAGAGTGTAATTAATGATTCTGGTTGTAAGTCACCATGCCATCTGTTGAACTGCCCCTTGGCAACACATTAAGGGCTTTCTCTGATCTGTCAGACATTGATTATCATGAGCAGCTGCTGTTGGGTGGAACATGGCACGCTACCATAGAGGACAGAGTCTTTGAGAAGGAGATTGGGTTGGTAGCGTGAATTAACTCTTTGTACGTCTCCCTTCCTCATAGTTGCACTTTCCTCCCTATATTTCTTGGGGGATCATTCTGGTTTCTGTAGAACCAGTGGTTTGCTAGATGCCACAAGAGGTCATTAAGGCAGAGAGATGGATCAGAGATTTGAGTGTGTTTTGTTGCTTTCCAGCCCAAATTTCTTTACTCATCTGGGCATTGGAATTCCATTGCTTTAAGAATCAGAACAGGTATGTCCCACCACTGGAAAGTACAGATTCTGAACTGCCAGTTCTTATTCCAAACCATGTCTCTCAGCCACATGAGCAAAACTATTCATCATAAAAGTGGAGCTAAATTTGCTACATTTAAAAAAACAAACTACTAGGTATAACATAAGATGTTGAAAGATGGTTTTAGTTCTTTCTTTATCCATGTTTGCTAAAAATATGAACAGTTTACTCCCTAGAATCTGAGATTTTTCTCTCATATCCCATAATAGACTGGTCTTAATTCCATTATATCCTTACAGTGATGATAAAACTTGCTAAGTATGTGCCACTTGAAAGATGCATTATTACTATGAATTCTTATAAATCTTCCAAAAGTCTCTTACTGATGAGGACAGTAAATAAAGTTACCTACCTTTTCAACATTTTTTTTTTTAATACTGCCAATACTTGTTTTGAAACTGCCACATGATGAAGTCTGCTTTTATTTTTTTCTTTTGTTTTGTTTTGTTTTGTTTTTGCAGTACGCGGGCCTCTCACTGTTGTGGCCTCTCCCATTGCGGAGCACAGGCTCCGGGCGCGCAGGCTCAGCGGCCATGGCTCATGGGCCCAGCCGCTCTGCAACATGTGGGATCTTCCCGGACCGGGGCACGAACCCATGTCCCCTGCATCGGCAGGTGGACTCTCAACCACTGCGCCACCAGGGAAGCCCTGCTTTTATTTTTTAATCTTTTCATTGCTGTCGGTGTAGAATATGGAATTCTTAGAACTCTAGAAATGTAATTATTTGCTTGAGGGTCTTTTCTTCCCAAAGTTCTAATTTGTTAACACGTAAGGTTTTTTTTTTCCTTCAAGTTTATATCTTCCTTACGTAATAATCATACCTTTTTATTCTTTCACTTGAGAATTTTATGTTAGATTTCTCAGTGGCTTCTAAAGTTTGGGATAGGGAATATAATGATTCAGAGCCTAGGATGATTCAGACCCTGGGATGTAGAAGACAGAGTTATGGCTCACAGAGAGATTGTGTTTCTGCCCTCAAGGAAATCATATTCTTGAGTAAACAGCATCGGTGAACATAAAACCAAACTGAGGGATTGTATATAATATAGATCAAGGAGACAACTGGCAATTGTGATTGTGGTTTAAGGTTAAGTCCAAACTTCCTCGCAGGCACTTAAGCCTTTTCTTAAAAGGAAGTAGCAGTTGAAGAAGGGAAATATATTTATAAATGGAGAACAGCCAGGCTGGAGCAGACAGATTTATGAAAGGAGGCAAAGACAGAAGGTATGGGAGCGGGGTGCCGGAGCCCTCCTGTGGGAATTAGGCTCCATACTCTTTCAAGGGCTGCTTACTCAGCCATGAAGTCAACAAAGCCCATGCCAGGCAGGAGGTAATCGGAGAGGAGCATGATGTACGCTCTCCCGTCAATGAGCTTCCACTCTAGTGTGAGAAAAACAGCGAAAAAGGAGTTAAAGTAGAATGTGAGACATGTTCTAAGTAAGGGGACTGTCCTAACTCACTGTGTCTAAGTTAAAATGACCAAGGAAAAATGAATATGTTAATGTTTAACATTAATTTGATCCGAAGTTTATTTAAAATTTAAGAGATTTATAAAATGCACGGGCAGTTTTTGAACAACATACTGCCTTCAGCAGGTCTTCCAAAGTTCATTCGAGTATGTGCTCTTTGGCTGCTCTTACAGCGTCAGGAACATAATTGTTCCTCAGTAAATATTTGTTCTGTGAGTGAAATTTATCACCTGATGAAACCTTATTTCATAAAGAAGAGGATTTTCTAGGTTGAATTAAAAAATTAATTCTTGGTTGTAAAGAATATATCAGTAAAGAAAGGTGAGTATTTGATGGAAACTGGGGGTTTCCTCCTTTGTGTTGCTTTTCTTTTTTTTTCCTTGAAGTAGAATCATGATTCATTTTGAGATGATTTTTTTTTTACCTTTTCTTTTATTTCTGCTTTTCCTTTTGGGTGTTATGGTAGACATTGGCCTTAAACTCCAGGCAGGGTTAGAAGGAGAGTTGCTTAATATTTGTCATGAACATGAGGAAACACAGAAATGGGAAAGAAGGCATGTAGAAGGAAGCACAAACAGCAGCCCCGAAGTGAGGATAAGGAATGTGGAGGATACAGAAGAAGGTGAATTCAAAAAGGAAAAGGCCAAAGGTACCAGAAAAGCCTCTAAACTTCAGTTCTTGGAGCAAAAGGAAGGTTTGTTTCTGGGTGACAGAGGTGACCATTACCCCAAGTGACTGCTAGAAGCTTACAAGCCATAGAGTAGGACAGACAAAGTTCCCGTCTTGTTTGGAGAAAGTATGATGTGGTATGTTCCGTCTGACTGATCAGGGCATGTGAAAAGCAGAGAGAGAGAAGGAAATCTATTTGTACAAGCATTGAAGAAAAAAAATCAAAAGGGGGAAGGTACCCAAAATTTTACCACCTTAACACATCAGTTGGTTTCTTTTACATCGTGGTGTTTGACTAGCAGTGCTCTAGAACTGACAGGAGACAGTTCTGTGATATACATGCCACTTGGTACACACACAGACTATATGCCACACAGGGAAGAGCTCTGGGGAGATGTGTTCCTATCTGCAGATTTTTTTTTAATTGAGGTGAAATGTATAGAACATAAAAGTAATAACCATTTTAAAGTGTATGCATTTCATGGGCTTCCCTGGTGGCGCAGTGGTTGAGAGTCCGCCTGCCGATGCAGGGAATACGGGTTCGTGCCCCGGTCCACGAAGATCTCACATGCCACGGAGCGGCTGGGCCCGTGAGCCATGGCCGCTGGGCCTGCGTGTCCGGAGCCTGTGCTCCGCAACGGGAGAGGCCACAACAGTGAGAGGCCCACGTACCGCAAAAAAAAAAAAAAAAAAAAAAAGTGTATGCATTTCAGTGGCGTTCAGTACATTCATAGTATTATGCAACCACCACCTATATCAAGTTCCAAAACATTTCACATTCCGTCATACCAAAAGAAAACCCTGTACCCATTAACGAGTCATTCCCTATGCGCTCCCTCCTCCCAGCCCCTTGCAACTGCCAGCCTGCTTTCTATCCCCATGGATTTGCCAGTGCTGGATATTTCATATAATTGTGTCTGGCTTCTTTCGCTTAACATGTTTTTTAGGTTCATCCACGTTGTAGCATGTATCAGTACTTCATTTCTTTTTATGGCTGAATTGTCCATTGTATAGATATGAAAAAATGTCTACCCATTAATTTGTTGATGGACAGTTGGATTGTTTCTGCATTTTGGCCATTATGAATAATGGTGCTGTAAACAGTTGTGTACAAGTTTTTGTGGGGACATACGTTTTATTTCTCTTGGGTATATGTATAACTAGGAATAGAATTGCTGGGTCATAAGGTGAATGCTATGTTTAACTTTTTGAGGAACCACCAAAACTGTTTCCCATAGCAGCTGTACCATTTTACATTCCCATTAGCAGTGTATGAGGAGGGTTCCAGTTTCTCCACATCCTCCTCAGCACGCGATAACTGTCTGTCCTTTTTAAATTCTAGCCATCCTAGTGGATGTGAAGCGATATCTTGTGGTTTTGACTTGCATTTCCCTGACGACTAACGGGGATGAGCATCTTAGCATGTGCTTGTTGGCCATTTGTTTATCTTTTTTTTTTTTTTTTTTTTTTGCGGTACGCGGGCCTCTCACTGTTGTGGCCTTTCCCATTGCAGAGCACAGGCTCCGGACGCACAGGCTTAGCGGCCATGGCTCACGGGCCCAGCCGCTCCACGGCATGTGGGACCTTCCTGAACCGAGGCACGAACCCGCGTCCCCTGCATCGGCAGGCGGACTCTCAACCACTGCGCCACCAGGGAAGCCCTGTGTATCATTTTTTTGAGCAGTGTTTATTCAAGACCTGTGCCCATTTTTGAATTGGGTTGTTTGTTCTTGAATTGTAAGAGTTCTTTGTATGTTCTGGATATTAAACTCTTACCAGATAAATGCTTTGCAGATATTTTCTCCCATTTTATAAGTTGTCTTTTCATTTCTTCATAATGCCCTTGGATGTAGTAAGTTTTTAATTTTGGTGAGTTCTACTGTGTTTTTTCTTGTGTTGCTTGTGTTTTGGTATCACATTTAAGAATCTGTTGGCAAATCCCGGATCATGAAGATTTACTCCTGTGTTTTCTTCTAGGAGTTTTGTAGTTTTAGCTTTTATATTTGGGTCATTGAGTTAATTTTGGTATGACGTGAGGTGGGGCAGGGGGACGTGCGTGCAACTTCATTGTCTGCATATAGATATCTAGTTGCCCCAGCACCATTTGTTGTCCCCCACTGAATACTTGGCACTTTTGTAAAAAATCAGTTGGCCATAGATGTATGGGTTTATTTCTGGACTGTCTGTTCTATTCCACTGATCTGTGTGTCTGTCCTATGCTGGTATCACAACTATTTTGATCACTGTAGCTTCATAGTAAGTTTTAAGATCAGAGAATGTGAGTCCTCAACTTTGTTGTTGTTTTTCAATATTGTTTGGCTATTTGGGGCCTGTTGCAATTCTGTGTGAATTTGAGGATCAGCTTTTCCATTTCTACAAGAAAGGCTGTTGGAGTTTTAATAGGAATTGTATTGAATCTGGAGATTGCTTTCGGCACTATTGCCATTTTAACAATCTTAAGCCTTCTAATCCATAAACATGAGATGTCTTCCCAATTATTTAGGTGTGCTTTAATTTCTGCTGCAAGATTTTAAAAGAGATGCTAGATTATCACTTACTGATGCATTTGATATTACAAAGGCCCTGTTTAGGTGCCCTCGGTATCAGGGACCACAGTAGAAGACAGCGTGCGCCTCCTTTCAGTAGGCAGTGTCTTACACACCTCTAGAAGGCACGCGTATGTATGCGTGTGCGCTCAACAAAGTCACCAGGGCATGGTCAGTGACAGCCAGCTTCACTCTGCAAAGTAAAGGCCTGGATGTCTAGGTAAGGTCGTTAACAGGATTACTGAGCTGGACAGAACCTTAGAGATTGTATAGTCTAGCTTCTGAATTGGTAAAGAAACTCAGACCCAGAGTTAGCCCAGACCAGGAATACAATTCAAAGCAGACATCTTGTGATTTTTATTGAGTTTGTGTTTGTTTATTGTGGATTTTTAAAATTAGTTTATTTATTTCATAAGGTCAGGTCACAGCAGAAAGACACTCTACACAGAAGAGTAGCCAGAGTTGATCATTTCAGCAATCCCAAGAATCTTGTTTCAGAGACATGACATCTTATGTAGGGCGATTAAAATGGTTGCATGAAAGCATTCTAAAGTGGCCCTCGAAAAAACCTTTCTGAATTTGAGAGAGCCCATTTTGCCACAAACGTTCCGAGTACCCTCTGCTATAACTGTGCATGCTCTTGCTCTGCGAGGAAGGGAGAACTAGTTCATGGAACTTGGGCCTGCTGCTCTTTCCCCAGCGTGGCTCCTCCCCCTCAGCTGTGATGAATACTTGGGAGCACAGCTTTCTACTTCAGGCAACACGGCTGGGAAGGGGGAGACAGCCCGGAATCCAGCGCTGTCTTGTGATTCTTCATGTATCTGCTTGTAATTTGGTTATAACAGACTTGAGCAAGTCTTTGACTGTAGCTGAGGGGCGCTAAACCAAACTGCTGGCCGTCTGTTGTTTTTGGCAGCATCCCCCACCTCCCTGCAGGGAGCAGGTGGTTAGAAGTGTTCATTCCTGTAATGGGATAGGCAGTAGGTGGAGATAGAGAGCTCCTTTTTTGTCAGCTTTGGAGTAAATTCTCCCCTTTCCCCGTGGTGATGAAAGCCAGTATCTCATCGTCCATTATAGTGAGGGCAGATGGGAGCAGGTGATCTAATCCTCATTTTATAATCGGAGGGGGTTTTTGTTTGTTTTTTTGGTTTTTAAAAAAAGTCTGGCCACACTGCGTGGCATGCAGAATCTTAGTTCCCTGACCAGGGATTGAACCTGTGCCCCCTGCAGTGGAAGCTCGCAGTCCTAACCACTGGACCACCAGGGAATTCCCTAATCCTCACTTTAGATGAGAAGACAAAGATCAGCATTTATATGAGCAGTTCAAGGTCACAGAGGAAGTCAGTGAGGACCAGAGCCCCAGTCTCCTGAAACCTGACTCCAGTGATCATCTACTGTGTTCCCCTGGGAACTGAGAGGCCCTGCCTGGTCCCCTGCTAAGCAGTAGTCACTGCCCTTCCTCAGCATGTCATTCTTTCCTCCCTAGACCAGCAGTGCTGTCAGCACCACGGGCTGTAGAATAGTCATTGAGGCAGGTCAGTCTGCTCACATGGGTCAAGTGATCGGGGGGTTTGTAGTCGTGTCCTTCCCCACACAGCAGGCCTTGGCGTGCTTACTGCTTTTTCATCCCTTTGATGTAGGACCCTTTTTTTTTTTTTTTTTTAAATAGGTTTCCCTCCAGTAGGTGGGGACTTTTCTTGAGTTGTGTGCTTCTGTGAGTAATTTGGAGTTTGGAGGCAGTGTTTAGTCCTTGGATTCCTTCCATTCATTTTAGGTGCTGATTATAGCTCAGGCCAGATTTGCAGCTGGAACTTTTATCTGTCGGTGTGTGTGCTTAGGTGTGTGTGTGTGTTCTTTCTATATTAATCTCTTGTCACTCCAGGGGGGAAAATGCCCCATATAATGTACTTCACTTACTTGGTGACCTAAGGGCATGGTTCACTGACATTTGAGACTTTACACTGAAAAAAGTGATGTGATTTCAAAGCTCTCCCAGCTGGAATTCCATACTTTTTTTTTTTAAAGAATTTCTTTTGGTGTGGACCAATTTTAAAGTCTTTATTGAATTTGTTACAATATTGCTTCTGTTTTTATGTTTTGGGTTTTTTTGCCGCGAGGCATGTGGGATCTTAGCTCCCTGACCAGGGATCAAACCTGCACCCCCTGCATTGGAAGGGGAAGTTTTAACCATTGAACCACCAGGGAAGTCCCTGGAATTCCATACTTTTAGCCACAGTGTTGTTTTTGTATTTATAGTTCAACTTTTGATTAATCCTCCTCCTTCCTGAAACAGCTCCACTGAGTTTTAGCTGGTGTATGTAGCACTAATTTTTCATATTTATTTATAAAGTGCATATACATATTGAGTCAAAACAGCCTCCGGGCCCCATGTCACTGCTTGTCTGAAAACATCCATTCTTATTCAACTAATATTCAGTTTTTTCTCTTTTCTTTTTTTCTGATTATAAAAGAAGCACATCATAGGAAACGTAGAAAAATTAAGTATAAAGAAAAAAATTGTAATCTCATGACCCAGAGATAACTACTTTTAGTATATTTCTTTTATTTTTTTCCTCCTATTTTAAAATTAAAATAATCATAATGTCATGCTTTTTAAAACTTTTATGTGATCATTTTCCCTTATTGACAAAAACTTTATAAACATTTTAAATGAATGCTTGAATATCTGTGGTTGGATATTCAATGATTATTTTTATTGTACTGTTTCTTTTTTCTCCCCCCGCCCCCCACTTTGGACTAACTTTTAGTCTGGATTATTTCCTTCCTATAAATTTCTAAAAATTGATTCTGTATGTGTGCAGATGTCTGCTTGTCTCTAAGTACCCTGGAGGTCATATGCATTTCAAAGTCTTTGCCACCAGTAGGCATTTCTGTCTTAAGCGTTCTTGATCTTTTTCAAAGCATCTTAGGCAGTCTAGAACTTTATTGAGCTTTATAGACAGACAGATAGAAGATATATATCTTTAATATGTGTATATATATCCACAAGTTAAGGATTAATCTTCGTTTTATGAAGGAATGAACATTGAATAGTTTAATCAGACAAATAGGGCTCTCTTCTAGGTTTTATCTGTTTACATTTGAAACAGATGTGGGAAAATAGCAATTCTTATTATAGTATTGACTTGAGTGAGCATAGCTTTTTTTGTTTTGTTTTTTGTTTTTTGCGGTATGCGGGCCTCTCACTGTTGTGGCCTCTCCCGTTGCGGAGCACAGGCTCCGGACGCGCAGGCTCAGCGGCCATGGCTCACGGGCCCAGCCGCTCCGCGGCATGTGGGATCTTCCCGGACCGGGGCACGAACCCGTGTCCCCTGCATCGGCAGGCGGACTCTCAACTACTGTGCCACCAGGGAAGCCCAAGTGATCATAACTTTGAGAGCAGAGTTCAGATTACAGAAATTTGAGCTCTTGTGTCTAGGTGTCTGTTTGACCCAATGGGTACATGTTATTTTGAGCGAAGATCTATTTTAGTCTTTATGAATGTTCCTACTCCTGTTAAGGTGGGCCTTCTACTCCCACTTCAAGTTGTGATTTTTGAAGAAAGTAAAATTGGATTGTGGCATACTCTGCAATCTTCTAAGTTATATCTCTGACTTTGTTTTTCCTTATAAAATGTAGGGCCTGAAATAAGGTCAGAAAGAGTCTTTTTCCATGATTAGGGCAAAAATGTGCATGCTTATAATGAGTCAACCTGAAACCTTTACAAAGTCCCTGAGGTACCTACAGCCTGCTTCATGTAAAGAAGTGATGGTACCAGCCAAATGTCATTATGACTCTGCCAGCCTCCTTATTTGTTCTCTTCCTTATTCAGCTTCTTTCAGCATCTTTAGGAAAAAGTGGGGACCACTCTCTTGCTTCTTCCAGTCGTTAGGTACTTTGAGAATTTTAAGCAGAGTAACTTTGCAAATTTCAACTCAGCAAAAATTTGCCAGCAGCCTTCTAAGCATTATTGGGGTTTGGATAGTGATTATATATAGACACAGCCCACTTTTTCTTCATGATGTCTGGTATGATGTATTTGGTGCTTTTCCGAGTCCTTTTATTTTGCCCATAGTGTTTCTGCTCCGTGGGACATAAACTCACTGGGAGTTATTCCCAGAAAGATACCGTTTGCCCCAGTTAGGATTTAGTGATGAGGACCTAAAGTGCCCATTCCAGGCTCTTTCTGACTTTCTCTACTGAGGCCAGTGGTCTTTGCAGCCTCTTGTCTTTGGTGTGGTTTTTCATTTATAAAATAATAATTTTACCCTCACCTGGGGCAAACAGGTTCCAATACTTGTCTAACCTAAGTTGTTAGTGTTCGCCTTTCTTTATCTCACAGGATCTTTAGGGCCAAGTTATTTTCCTTTCTGTGGAAGAACTCTCCAATAGGCTGGCTGAAAGCGTCCTTCTCAGCACGTGTAGCATACTTTGCCTCTCTAATATTTTTTTAAATCACATTCACACAAGCACACCCCTGCACCACTACCACTATGCCTTTGTAACTTCGTGTTTCTCCTTGCTGCCTCTGCTTACCCCATTGCGGTTTAGCAGGCGTATCTCCATTACTGTCTTTAGAATCTTCCACCAGTGGTCTAATCTCAAAAGGCAAAAGATACTTTTCAGTCTCTGTCTCTCATCTCCTTTTCTCTTTTTGGCCCTCTCTATAGCATTTTATACTGTTTAATAATTTTTATGTGTTTTCCTTCTCTGGTTTCTGTATCCCACCTTCTGCTGGTTCTAGGACTTTTGTCCTTTAATCAGCTTTTCTCCATCCTTGCCCTGTAAATATGGGTTTTCCTTTAGCTTTTTTCTTATTCCAGACCTTTTCCTTGAGTGACATAAAGTGGCTTCAGCTACCACCTTTGTGCTGATGGCTTAAATCTAAATCTTTACCTAGACACTTCCTTGTACTTAAGACCCATTTATCTTATTTCCACAGACACTTCTTACTTAATATGGTCAAAACACACCATCTCTTCCCTTCCAACCTTTCCTTTCCTGCCCTTCCCCTCTCTTGGAGAAGAGCATTGCCATTCATCAAAACCAGACACTGGACCTCATCCAGTGTTTCTCCCCCTATTTTTCCCACCTCCCACGCCAGTCATTTCACCCTTCTCATGTCCCAGTCTCTCCCTCAGCTCCTCTGCTGCACCTCTGCCAAACAACCTCCCGTCGCCTGTCTTCCACATTGGAGTAGTCACCAAGCCATTGTGATCTTTGTCTCCTCAGGTTTTCTTGAATTTGTCCCCCTTCTCTTCATCTCTGTGTCCACCTCCACCACCTTAGTTCAGGCTGTCACTGTGTCTCACCTGGTCGCCTGCAGTAGCCTGGTTACTGATCCATCTGCATTTGTTCTTATGCCCTGTGATCCATTCTTTGCATGGCACCCTGTGATGTTTTCAGCATGCAGCTCTGGGCATGTCATTCTCTGCTCAAACATTTAAATGGCTTCCCATTGCTCCTAGAATATAGGCCCAAATCCTCGCATGTGGCCGTCCCCCTACCCCACCCCGGGACTTGGCCCCTGCTGACCTCATCAGCCATATCTCTTGCCGTGTTCCATTGCATTTTGTCTGTGCTGACCTTCTTTTGTCTCTGGCTTCATATGTGCTGTTCCCTCTGCATAGAACACTCTCCCTCCTTTACTTCCCACTGGTTACCCTTACCTGGTTGATCCCCATTCATCGTTTATATCCTAAGTCAAACAGTATTTCCTGGAAACCCCATCTCCACCCCATAAAGCCAGGTCTCTCCCCGCTGCCACCCCCCATATATACTGTCGTAGCTCCCCATCATTTTCCTTTAGAGCACCACATAGTTTGTCATTCTCTTTAGGGATTATTTGGTGATTCTCTGACCAGATCATAAAATCCTGGCTGTATTGTCATTCTTTCATCCCCAACCCTAATCCTGATGCTTGGCTCAGCGTCTGACCTCAGGTGGCACTTACGGTTGCAGTTCGGTTTATCTCCAGGTGCGGTCAGAGGATATCTTCAACGGGGACTCCTTCTGGTTGAGGACGTTCCTGCGAGATCTAGGCTTTACTCCTGAGACAAATTCTTTTTCTCACTCAGCTTTTAGATTGATAGGGTTGGACTATGGTGCCACCTAATTAAAAATTCTGTGACTTTTTTCCCCTCGTCTTGGAGGTCATGGGCCTTTTCATTTTCTCAAGCCAGCTTCTAGTAAATGTGCTAAATTTTCAGGTCATACTCAAATGGTTTGTGGGAGGAAGGATTTTGTATCCCATTAATAATTCTCTTTTTCTTCAATTCTGTACATCTTTAACATATAAATCAGGAAGATTAAATATTATAAAATAATAAACATGGGAAGGGTGATTGTTCTTTTCCCCTCTCAGATCTGCTCATTGACATTGAACAGTTTAACAAGTGCTTGGTCTCATTCAGAACTCACCATCACCCCAGGATATAGGCATTATTTCCATTCCCATCTTAGGAGGATGCTAAGCCCAGCAAGGTAAAGTCACATGTCATACCACAGACAAGAGGTAGAGTAGGATCTGAACCTTGGATTTTCTGACTCTGAGTTTTTTCTGTTCTACCACAGAGACCTACCTCCCTCCAGTGGGAGGGTGATATACCTTCAGTCTTTTGGAGGAGCTAGGAAGTGCATTTTCTTCCTTTTTTCGCTAATGGGAAGGAATTGATGTTTTTTTATTGCTTATAGAGAGAGCTGTATCCAAATACTGTGCAGTAACCTACAGGCTAGCCTGCTTCAGGCAGACCATATAGCACTTAAAATTATAGTAAACATTGCTTAAAATTATTTTTTGTGAAAAATATCCTTTTCCTTTCTACCCTTTGCTTCTTATCTGCCTTCTAGGAATGCTTGACTCCCCCAGTATTAGGCTCAAAAGGAGAAACAGGTGAAAAGTTGGCACCTTCGATGCTTGCACAGCAATAACCTGGGTCTTTATTAAAATAGTCATTAAGGAAGTCAGTTTGTGGGGGCTTTACTTGCATAAAACTTGCATTTTTGAAGGTTAACTTTTTAAAAAAGAATTAATTATAAATAATTCTTCCTGTACATTAGTATTTTGGTTTTATCTGGTTTTGTATGAGGGGTCCATTGCATAAATGGTGTAAGCATTTTTGAAGGACCCAGGTCATTTTTAAATGTCTCTTTTTAGAGCACTTTTATGGACATCTGTTAAATTGTAAATTTTAGCTTTATGGTTATGTTAAGGTTTGAAAATTTGCCCAGTCCTAAAATTGATTTTATTTTTGTTAGTTTCATTTTTATTAGTTTAGTTATGTGTATACAGTGACTTTTCATTCTTCTTCCCTTGCTTTTGCAATTCCCTATCATAAGGGGGTTTTTCTTGTGATAGTAGAAGCTCCCTTAAACCTTTTGTGTAGAGGGTCCTCTGGGGAGAAGGAAATACCCTGAAAACACTTTGTGGTACGATTTCAGGTTTAAGAAGGCTGTTCCCAGTTGATCCCTCCAGTGGCTGGTTGGATTGCTCTGAGAATACTCCTAATTGTGGTCATTTTGTCATTTTCCCTTCTGGGAAGTACTTTGTGTGTTCTGTTGGAAGCGGGTGGGGGTGAGGGATTTCTTCCTCTGCCCCTCTTGAGCTTTTGTGGCTGGACTAAGAATAAAATTGACAGAAGGCAGATTAAGAGGAGAAAAAGAAACAAATTTTAATCATGTGCATGGAAATCTCATAAAAATGGGACCTAAGAAGTAGCCAGAGAAGGCAGCTTTTATACTTTTTAGACAAACAATAAATTTGTGAGGAATTGACAGCACAAAAAAACTTAGGCTTTGGGTGCTGAATTAGAAAAGACTCTAAACAGAGTTTAAGCTTGGGGTAGTAAATTAAAGAAGTAAAGTAACAAGGTTTGTTTATATAGGCTTCTTGGCTCTGAACTCCTTGTCTCTGACAGTAAATGTTTCCTTCTACCTCCAGATGCAGAGTGAACCTTTCACATGAGAGATTTATTTCCTGCTTTTCAGGGAGACAGAGGAGGGTCAGAGTCTTTTTTTTTCTTCCTTATATAAGCGGCTTCTTAGGCAGCTTCAATTCAAAATAATCAATATGCCACGGTGGCATATTTTGGGGCAGCCCACTCTGAGCCTCAACAATGCCTTTATTACTTATTTTAGTAATGGAGCCGCAAGGCCCTGAATACTGGGATCGGAGCCACGACTTCCTCTTTTCCCTGTATCTTGCATCTTACTCAGCAGCTCCAGCCCTGCTGTGACATCCCAGAATGTGTCATTTTGAGATGTCTCCGCTGCCACTAAGTCATATGGAGCATGGAGCTGGGTGAGAGAGAGGTGCAAGTCAGTGATGGGTTTTCAGCGTTCCCGTGTAGATCCTTGAAGGAAAATTAAAAACAGCATTCTGATTTTCAGTCCAAGGATCTATAGGTTGTATTTTCCCTTAAGAAAAATGAATGAAAGAAAGAGAAATTAATTAACTAATTGGGGTTTAAGTAGAAGCTCTGACTTCTACATGTAGATCCTGTGAGCCTTAGTGGCAAGAGGTGAGCCTCCTGGCAGGACGAGGGGGCTGAGTGGGCACGTTAAGTAATCTTAGGGCGAGGATCAGCTTCCCCTTTCTTCCTGGCTCTCTTTACCCTTCATGCAATGAAGCCGTTCTTTGACTCTGAAGCCGTTCTCTGAACAGGGCCCTTCATAAACTTCTTCATGCGTAATAACCCTTTATGATTCTTAATTGGGAGTAGCCAAGCAGTGGGTGATTTTTATATACCGTATGTCCTATAGCACAACAGGGCAAGATAAAGGAACACATGAGTCTTGTTACTGGAAATCTTATCAAATCAAGCCCCTGCCTGTGGTGTTATTTCTAACATAATATTTCTTATGTAAATACTTCTTAGCAAGAAGAAAGTAGGTTTGACAGTGTTTACATTTTGATCAGTGATTACATTTACATGAGTTGCTAGAGGGTATGCTTCTAATTTTGTTTGTTTTGAAAGTGAAATTCCTGTCTAAAGGTCACTGTGATGTCGGACCCTGTCATTTCTAACCATCTTATCCCCAAGCTCATCTGCAGCGTGTCAGATTTGGCTTACCGCTGTAACCAAGAAAGGCAAAGAATGTGTCAGCCTTGCTTCCTTCAGCCAGTTGTCTTCGTACTCCATGCTGGACTGTGTTCCCACAAAGTCAGCAGGGGGATGTTGGACACATTTTCTCCCTCTGGTTTGAAGAGTCTATGAGGCAAGATTCCAGAGCTTTGTCAGGACCATAAATCCTCGGCATTATCTTAGAACTACGTGTTGGGCCTTTACCTTCTATGTTTTGAACATTTCTTGGCAGTCAGATAAACCCAGGCAATTCCTCACAGGTGCCTGCTTTCCCCTCCACCTCCTCTCCTCAAGGATCCTGAAACAGGGCAGCCGTAGCAGCAAATCTGGTGGAACTCCTGCCTGTTTCATGGCTCCCCATGGCCTCTCTAGGGTGGTGTGGGGTTTGCTGCAGTAGGTGCCTGTAGCAGAATGGAGGATTCAGCTCAACCCATCACCTCTGCCACCACCCCAGTATAAATTATTCATGAGCAGGGAAGGAAAAGCAACAGCTGCCTGGGTTTGCCTTGTCTTTTCCTGCTTAAGGTAGGTAGTGGAGGAAGAGGCAAGTGTCTGAAGACAAGAGTACGAAAAAGAGCCGTGTGAAGTGTGGGTGAGGTGAATTAGCTGGCAGGGAGAGAAGACTGATGAGCGGGAGCGGTGCAGCGGCGTCATCTGCTGGTGTAAATGGTACAGGGCTTGATCTCTCGAATTCCTGTACCAGGCAGGGGAGCATGAGCCTTAGATTAAAGGCTAAGTCCTCTGTTACAAGTGTAAGGTATTTTAAGCAAGGAGCATGTGACCACCTTGCCACATCATTTGTCTGAATGGTACTTGGTGTGCTAAAGAGACTGTGGGATGCAGCACACTTAAATGAGTCAACAGAACTTGAATAGGTCTCATCACTTTGAAGTTGGTTTTCATGGTGTCATGAAAGGAAGCCTGGATTTCTGCTGAGCACAGGAGTTGCTGAGGGCATGGTTTGGAACCTTGTAGCAGCAGAGCTTGTGGACCACAGTTGTCAGAAGGCAGGCTAATAGTTTGAGAAAAAAGCTTCTTGGATTCTCCTGAGGTCTGTTTCCTCTGCCCATCCAGAACCTAAGAGAATAACTGGAAAGGCAGCTAGCTGTCAAGGGAGTGCCGTGACCTGACTGGCAGATTCTTCACAGGGACCACCGAGGAAGTCCCTGTTTTAACAGGTTTAAAAGCAGTGTTTACCTGTATTTAGATATTTAGAGTATATATCTAGTCACTCTTGCTGATACATTTTAACCTCTTGTCGCATTGGTCACTTTTTTCGAAGGCTATTTTTTAGAACAGTTTTAGGTTCACAGCAAAATTAAGACGAAGGTACAAAGATTTCCCACATACTCCCTATCCCCAAATATGTATAGTCTCCCAACTATCAACATTCTCCAGGTGTGGTACATTTGTTACTGTTGATGAACCTACACTGACACACTATAATCACCTAAAGTCAGTAGTTTACATTAGGGTTCACATTGGTGTTGTACATTCTGTGGGTTTGGACAAATGTATAATGTATCATTACAGTATTTTCACTACCCTAAAAATCATCTCTGCTCCACCTGTTCATCCCTCCCTACTTCCCTCCAACCTTTGTCTCCATGATTTTGCCTTTTCCAGAATGTCATATAGTTGGATTATAGTTAGCCTTTTCAGATTGGCTTCTTTCACTAAATGATATGCATTTAAGGTTTCTCCATGTCTTTTCATGGCTTGATAGCTCGTTTCTTTTTAGTGCTGGATAATATGCTGTTGTTTGGTGTACCAAAGTTTATTTATCCATTCACCTACTTAAGGACATCTTGGTTGATTCCAGCTTTTAGAAGTTAGGAATAAGGCTGTTATGAACATTCGCGTGCAGGTATTTGTGTGGGCATAGATATTCATCTCCTTTGGGTAAATACCAACAAGCATGATTGCTGGATCATATGGTGGGAGTATGTTTAGTTTTGTAAGAAGCCACCAAATTGTCTTCCAAAGTGGCTGTACCATTTTGCATTCCCACCAGCAATGTATTTGAGAGTTCCTCTTGCTCCACATCCTAACCAACGTGTGGTGTTGTCGGTGTTCTGTGCTTTGGCTATTCTAATAGGTGTGGGGTGGTATCTCAACAGTGTTTTTTTGTTTTTGTTTTTGCGGTACACGGGCCTCTCACTGCTGTGGCCTCTCCCGTTGCGGAGCACAGGCTCCGGATGCGCAGGCTCAGTGGCCGTGGCTCACGGGCCCAGCTGCTCCGCGGCATGTGGGATCCTCCAGACCGGGGCACAAACCCGTGTCCCCTGCATCGGCAGGCGGTCTCTCAACCACTGCACCACCAGGGAAGCCCCTCAACAGTGTTTTAATTTGCATGTCCCTGATGACGTGTGATGTCTTTCACAAACATTTTCTCCCAGTCTCTGGCTTGTCTTTTCATTCTCTTGACAGTCTATTGCAGGGTTGAAATTTTTCATTTTAATGAAGTCCAGCTTGTCAGTTCTTTCATGGATCATGCCATTGGTGTCGTATGTAAAAAGCCATCACCAAACCAAAGACCATTTAGATTTTCTTCTGTGTTATCTTCTAGGAGTTTTATAGTTTTGTGTTTTACCTTTAGGTCTCTGATTCATTTTGAGTTAATTTTTGTAAAGGATGTAAGATTTGTGTGTAAATCTGGTTTTTTGCATGTGGTTGTCCAGTTGTTGAAAATACTATCTTTTCTCCACTGTATTGCCTTTGCTCCTTTGTCAAAGATCAGTTGATTATATGGGTCTATTTCTGGGCTCTCTATTCTGTTGCATTGATCTGTTTGTTTATTCTTTTGCCAGTATTGGCGTTGTCTGGATTACCATAGCTTAAAGTAAGTCTTAGAGTCAGGTAGTTTCTAACTTTGTTCTTCTTTTTTAACATTGTGTTGGCTCTTCAGAATCTTTTGCCTCGCCATATAAACTTTAGAATTAGTTTGTCTGTATCTACAAAATAACTTGCTGTGGTTTTGTTGGGATTGCCTTGGATCTGTAGATCAAGTTGGGAAGAACAGACATCCTAATAGAATTGAATATTCCTATCCATGAACATGGAATATCCTCCATTTATTTACTTCTGTGTTCAGTCATCAGAATTTTGTAATTTTCCTCCTATAGATCTTATACATATTTTGTTAGATTTATACTTAAGTATTTCATTGTTTTGGGGCTAATATAAAGGTATTGGGTTTTAATTTCAAATTCCACTAGTTCATCGCTGGTATATATAGGAAAGCAATTGACTTTTATATATTAACCTTGTGTCTTGCAACTCTGTGTTTTTTAATCCTTTTCAGTGAATCCCACTTTCATCCTTTCTCTCGTGATGACCTCCTCCTAGGCTCATGCAACTGCTCTTAAAATAGAAATCCCTATGGGAAGAGAATGAGAAGAAATGCCCATGGCACAAGGAGGTATGGGCATGATCCATCCACTTTCAGAGTGGCCTGAAGAGAGGACTTTAATATGGAACATATTTCCTTTTATTAAAATGAAGTTTCTGTGGTGATATCTAGAATATAATAGCAGCCTAAGCATGATGAGATACCTCTCCACTCTCCTAAACAGGAATAAATGGGATTTTTTTTTTTAAGATTGCCTTTGAAGAGAGTTATTTGAACTTAAGGTAGTGTGGGGGTGTATCAGATCAATCACCTTTCTTCTTTAAAAAAAATTTATTTATTTATTATTTATTTATTTAGGCTGCACCAGGTCTTCGTTGCAGCATGTGGACTTCTTAGTTGCGGCATGCATGCGGGATCTAGTTCCCCAACCAGGGATCAAACCCTGGCCTCCTGCATTGGGAGTGCAAGAGTCTTCCCACTGGACCACCAGGGAAGTCCCAGCCACCTTTCCTTTTGACTTCAGGTGGACTTGCTAAATTAAATTAGTCTAAGGATTACCCAAGAGTGAGGACCCTTGGATTCTGATCTCAGGTCAGCTCACTAGAGACTTGGTGATTTTCAAACTGTTCTTGAGGAATTCCTTCAGCTGAAGTGCTCTGTAGCTACCAAGACTGGATGGCTCTGAGTTGAGGTGGCTTTCATTTGTCAGCTTTGGTCAGAGGATTTGGGCAGGGAGCAAGGGGTAACTATTCAGTAACTATTTTACCTTTTTTGTACCTAGAATTCAGGAGAAGTTAAATAAATGAATCCATGTCCAGTAATAGAGAATTGGTCTTCTCTATTAATTTCCTGTGAAGTCTGTGAAACCAAAGAAGAAAACTGTTTGTGGAGGGAAGGACAGAGAACCTTCACGTTTTAGGTCCTCAGATTTGAAAGTAGTTTTCAGTTTCAAGAATGAAAGGTGATTACTTTATGTGGTGTGCTTGTGCATGATATTATCTTTTATATATTGTTAATTCATTGGGCAGCTGTGTAGACACCTACTGTTTACAGGGCACTGCTGGGCATGGTGGATGCTGGGTGAAGCATATAGGTCTGGTCCTAGCCTCCCGACGCTTACTAGTTTGATGGAGGAGTCACTATCAATAATTAACGTAAGTCATTATTTTAGTTGTATTAAGTCTACGAAGGTAAAACATGGGGTGCCAGGAGAGCTTACTTTCTTAACCTGTCACTTGTCTGTTCGTTTGATGACTTGTGTGAGCAGCTCTCATTTCAGGTGGAAGGCTGACCGCCACCAGTCATGTAGGGGTGGAGCCTCCCTGCCCATTTCCCCATTCCCCTCTTCCACTCCTTGCTTGGAATTTGTCTTTACAACTCAAAGTAAGTGTTCTTCATTTAACCTTTTTCCTGTCTTACCACTCTTCCTAGGAGTGCTTAAGCTTATGCCCTCAAACCCTTTGCCTCTCAGGTGTCTGGCATGAAGGAATGTGGAACTTGAAGAAAAACCTTACGGGTGGTTCAGTTCTTTCAGTTTTCAGATAAAGAAGGATGAAGGAAAGGAGGGAACACACCCACAGTCACACAGAAACTAAAAGAGCCAGAATTAAACCCAGGGCTTTGCATCTTAGCCCAGTGCTTTCTGTTACCTTCCTGCAGGAGACGCTTTAGTCACCAAGGGCCCAGTCTCAGGAACCTCCTTATCTTTGCAGAAACACCAAGGAGGGTGACACAGTTAGAGGGAAAAAGTCAAGCCCCAAAGGGGTTGTAAACCACAGATCTCACATGGCCCAGAGTTGTTACTCCATACAGATTTACCAAGAAGACCTTTTAGCTGGGAGCTGAGGAAAGAAAATAGTATATTCAGTTCCTGTCATCAGGGGAGTCATATTTTAGGGGAACATAGAAGTCTTGTATGTATGGAGAGAGTACCTAAGAGCAGTCTGTTAGGGGCGCAGTGCACAGGAAGGCCAGTGGAGATGGGGACCAACGTCTTGGATAAGGAGGAAAGATTTTTCTAGAGGAGTGGGACTCAGCAAGTAGGCGAAGGAGTGGAGTCAGGACTTTGCCAGGACCAGGAGAAGAAAGAGATCCCTTCAGGCTTGAGGGGAATCTGAACAAACGGCCTCTGCAAGCTCTGGCATATGCATGGGGGGTTGGGAAGTTGTAGGAAGACGTTGCTGCTGGGAGCAGTCATGGAGATAGTGCCGTGCCATGCTTCCCTTTCTCAGAGGAGTGACTTGAAAGCTGGGCTTCTGGAAGATAAGTCTGTTCAGGGGAGTCTACTAGAAGGCGTCAGCTGGGCCTTGCTGCACTTCTCAGGTGTGGAACAAGGAAGTCCTGGACACAGGCAGTGGCAGTGGGAATTTTAAGCTTCTGTAGTCCTTGTCTACGAAGATAATAACTCTGGGTTAATCTAAGTTTAACACACAAAATATAGCTTTATAGTGGTTTTTCTAGCCATGTCTAGGTGGAGTTTTCAAAATGATTTTAAAGCTTAGGCTTTATTTTATTTTATAAAGTATTCTGAAATAGATAAGAACCAAAGACACCGCAAATACAGAACATCACTTTTTACTTCCAAATCTCAAGTGCTTAGCTGAATACCATTTCATTCACTGTTGCCAGTATTGAGCTCTTGAGCTTTCCTTTTTTTATTTAAAGTTTTGCCTTTTGAGAGTTTGAATGAATGTTTAGCTAAATGGGGGAGGGGCTCTCTGGTGAGGAGCACACAGAGCAAGAAGGTGAGAGTATCTGTATCTCCTCTTTAAACCTGACCATCAGCACACACAGACTTAACTGCATTGTGTTCTCTTTGTCTCCTTAGGAATATAAACAGAAGCTTGCTCGGGTAACCCAGGTCCGCAAGGAACTCAAGTCCCATATTCAGAGCTTGCCAGACCTCTCGTTGCTGCCCAACGTCACAGGGGGCTTGGCCCCCCTGCCCTCTGCTGGTGACCTGTTTTCAACTGACTAAGGCAGGTGTCATGCCCCAGACTCCCATCTGTACCAGCAGAAAGAAGAGGGCAAGTCATGGTTGGAAATAACCTAGTAGCCCCTGGTTCTATCCCTCTTTCTGCTCAGCCCCCCCAGCCTCAAGAAAGAACCGCAGGGTCTGATTCTCCTCTCCAGCCTCTCCTGTTGAGCACAATTGAGGACAGTGGCGAATGGAATCCAGTTTAGATTTATATTTGGAAAGCATACAGACTCACTTCATGTTTCCACGCCCCTGTTGGTTTTCCATTCTTAGCTCTCTCTTTACACCCAAGAAGTTATGAAAATCATGTGTAGAAGAATCTTGTCTCTCCCGACAGCATTGTGTCATGAAAGCAGCTTCTCCTTTCTGAGTTGGGCTTGTTCAAGTTCACTTGAACTTCTGCTGAGGGACTCACTTCTGGAGTAGTTGGCTTTCCTGGCCGCCATCCACCCCAGAGGTTGGAGGCACGGCTGTTGAGCAACTTTGCCGTACAGAGTTTGCCAAATCTCGGATCCTCCCTTACTGTGACTTCTAGCAATGCGTAGTCAAAGGTTAGGTGCGTGTGTGAGCAGACTAGAGGATCTAGCAATAAAGCTGATCTGGGACATCAAGTCATAGTTCAGAGAACGACTAACAGATCACAAGCATGAATTAAACATAAGTTATTTGCTTTAGGTTCCTATCCAACAACCTTCCCAGGCTGCACTTATCAAGGGTGCCACCCACTGTCAGAGAGCGCGTTCCTCGAAACATGATCTTTGCCCCAGTTGGTTGTGAAGGCGGTTGTTAGAAATGGCACTGTGGGCCTCCAAAGCTAAAGGCATTCTGGGAGTCCGGGCTCTGCGTGGGTGTTGCTTTGACCCTTTCTTTTGGGGAGTCGGGCACACACTAACATTTAATTCACTGCGTGGGCACGTGTCCACAGCATGGTGACTAAACTTGAAAATCTCCCCTGCAAATATGACACTCTGTGCATGCTTGTCTGTCCTTCACTTCACACCACTGCACGTGTCCTTGTGCCCCTAGGAGGAGGAGTACTTTGTGTCAGATGTTACTGAATAGCTCATCTCGGGAAGGGGGAAAGTGAGGGATATTAATTGGGGGTCTTAATTCCATTATCATGCCAGCTGACATTATGACTATATAATGTAGTTAGGGAGGATTATTACCTTGCTTTTAGTAAAGGTTAGGCCTGCTGACTGTAAATCATGCTAATTTGGCAGGCTTATTTTTGACATTGGAAAGGGCAGAAAACAATTTGCCCAAATAGTGTAACAGGAATTATAGCCCAGAGGCTGAAATCCAAAAGCTATATAAAAAGGAATTCAGTGGAGGGGGCTTCAGAATCTCCATTATTTTGAGTTGCTCTTTTCAGGATTACCAACAAGCCAATTACATGTAATTTTACATGTTCAGCGTGTTAGAACATAACGTCTGTTTTTAAAAGTGTAACAGGCTTCCCTTCAAGAAGCTTTCCTGCCTGCCGTGAAGTGAAAATGATAAAAAGTCATAGCAGGTGTGCAGTTTAACTCTGCCGTGAAGTGAAAATGATAAAAAGTCATAGCAGGTGTGCAGTTTAACTCTGTGTAGAACCTAGTAGCATTTAAGCTATTTTTCAGATTGAATACGGTCTGTGTGTTGTTTGCATATTGACACTGCCTGTTGTCCTGTCATCATTAAATTAATGAGTCTATATATAAAGCTTTTCTCCCAGAGGCCATAGGGCAGTAAATGACTTTTACTAAAATTGCAGAATAAATTCCAGTCTTTGCTGTTTCTGCATATAAGCCCCCTCCCCGCGTGGTGTGCTGCTTTAGTCCCGCAGATGAGCTTGCTTCTGAACAGACCCATCTTGCACAAACTCTGTGCTTTCTTTCACCAAGGAAGCAAAGTCTTACCAGCCACAAACCAGCCAAAAAGGTGTAGTAGATATCTGCTGTCATCAGCTAGATGAAAATATTATAACATAATGGATTTTGCCCACTGCTGTGTTTTATCTGATTGAGTCTTTGACTAGAAACTGGTGCATAATTATTACAGCAAGAGCAAGAAATGAAACTTTAGCAGTTATGTAAATGAATGTGTTGGCCTCTTAACACCTGTTACTAGTGGACTTCCTGTAAGGAAGTTAGTTCTGTTTTGTTTTTTAACTCAATTCTCTACTTCATTTGTTTAATTTAAATGAACCTTTCTCCTTGTATGTGTGAGGTGATCCGGCAGGGCGGGGTGGGTGGATTTTGTTCTGTGTTCTCCTATACTTAGGGCATCCATTGGCCTCTAGGACCTTTCCTTCAGGTCTTCATTCTCAGAAAGTCTTCAATCTTCCCTTGTTTTTTGTTCTTTTTTTTTCTTAAAGAGTATTTTTAAAGCTTAAATTTGTATATTAATTTAGGACTTTATTTAGAAGTATAGGCTGCCATTGGCGGTAGCAGTATATTCTGAAATGTCTCATAGATATATATTTTTGAATAAAGATGGTGTTGTTGAATGACATTGTGTAATGTTTCTTTTCCCTCCCCTGTTAGGGAGCACCCAAAGCTTTGTTTGTAATCAGTGGGTAATTAGTAATCATCAATAGAGATTGTGCTGTCTCTGCAGAGTCTTGTCTCTTAGGAGTTTTTGTGACTGTTTAGTAGCCCATAAATACTCAGCACTTAGATAGTATTTTTTGGTTCTTTCCAGGGGGTTAATTAGCTTTAATTAGCCAATTCACACAGTACACAGGAGAGATACCTTCATAGTTTTATCTTCATTGTACAGAAGTGGGATTGATGGAGAGAGGTTAAATGACTCTTTGCCTAGTACCACACGGTCTCCGACAGATTAAAACTTGCAGGTTCTTTGATTTCAGCACTTCTGTTCGTACCACTAGGCCTCGTAAGAGAGATTTGATTTTGGCAGTACAGTGAAAACCACTCTGAACAGTAAAATAAACATGAGATAATTGCAAACCCAAGTGATATGTCTTTTAAAAACATTTTTTGTAGGTTTCTTTTCACTTTTAAATTCGGTGAGAGCATATTGACTATTACTGGTTAAAACTCAAAATAACAAAAAATGGTTTGAAATACTTTCCTTTGAAGCAATTGATATGTTTAGAAGGATGATTTTAACCTTTCTTACTGGGTGAGGGCAGCATTTACCAAAAGAAGTACAGTTACCAGTTTATCCCGTTTATCTCATGACGCAAAAAAACTGCTGTAGCCCTGGTCCTTCAAGGCTAAATGCAACCCAAGATGAAGATCAGATTTGGAAAGTTGAGGCTATGCATTAACCAAGTTCTGTCTTAAAATATAAAGGTTGAATGTAATATGTGAATCTCAGGAGACAAGATCTCCTTCTGTGTCCCCAGGTTTCATGGCCTAGTTAATGTCTTCACTCCTGCCTATAAATAGTAAGTCCATAATTCCTCTGGTTTAATTAGCACTTCAGGCTACAAAATGTGACTCTGAGGTCCTCAGAGCTGAGGATGGAACTAACTACCCAAGAGTTCATGAATCTGTCAAAATGCTTAACCTCTGTGATTAGAGCCATTAACAGTGTGACCTTCCTAGGCAAGGTGCTTTCCTCTCTGGGCCTCAGTTTTCTTATCTTTGAAGTGTATTGGACTAAATTGTTTCTGGACACCTGCCAGCCCTAAAGCATATGATTGTTGTCTTGCAGGAGAATGCAGGACTGAAGTCTGAGAATGCTGGATGGCATTTTCTGGGTTCTCCATAGTATTTGATAGATAGAGTAATAATATCATCATCGTGCTGTAAACGCTTATTTTTTAAAAAGTTTACATGAAATCTTGGAGCCTGTGAGGATCAAAACACGAGACAGTGCCAAGACTAGGAAGATGAGAGTAAGCACAGTAGCTCACTGTCTGGGGACAAACAGTCTGCGCTTGGTTTATTTGAGATCTTTAAGAAAAAGCCACCCTCCAACCTGGTTTGCTCTCTTGCTTTCTCTTAAGATCATTCATCTAGCTAAACTCATTTCTCATCGCCACCGCTGTGGGATTTTCCATTTAAAAATCATTTTTCCACTCTGAGGCACAGATTCAATTAAGAATCCTTTATTCTCCTGTACAGTATATTAGGATTCGCACAGCTTTACCTAGTGTTGGAAGCCCAGTTTGTTCAATTTTTTAAGACTCTGAGACAGTTATTTTACATTAAGAATTCACTTCTACCCCTGGTTTGATAAATCTTAAAATTAGCAGTATGCATTAGAATTTACCTAATACTTTTTAAAATAAGAGGCAGCTGTAGCAAATGATAACCCCCATCTTCTGATCTCCTCTCACTGTGATGACCTTCGGCAAGTCCCTCAGCCTTTCAGGACCTCAGCTGCTTCTTAAAGGAAATGAGTGTGGTTGACTAACCTATGAAGTCCTTTCCAGATCTAAAGTTCTGTGACTAGGCTTTCAGAATATTTCTTCCTATTGAGAATCTTATTAATAATACCTCACTCTGTAGATTTTTAAATGCCAGTTATCTGTATGAACTCGTGAAATCGATAAGGTAGTTATAAGCATACCTGTTAATAACTTTAAATGAGATGTTTGTAAAAAGGACCTAGTACCATGTCTGGGACAAAGTAGGGGCTCAATAGTAGCTGTTACTATATTCAGATGATTGTAGTTATTTAAATGCACATGCAACAAGAGGTTAAAATAGATGTTTTTTGCAAGGCAGCAATAGATACCACATAAGTATACCATATGCTGTATTTATAATGGAGGTGGTCGAAAACCTGTAGTCATCTTAAACTCCCTCACCCACATCAAGGATATAAAAGAAGAGTTAAGAGTTGAAGAAGGAGTGCTTCCCTGGTGGCGCAGTGGTTGAGAGTCCGCCTGCTGGTGCAGGGGACATGGGTTCGTGCCCCGGTCCGGGAAGATCCCACATGCCGCGGAGCGGCTAGGCCTGTGAGCCATGGCCGCTGAGCCTGCGCGTCCAGAGCCTGTGCTCCGCAACGAGAGAGGCCACAGCAGTGAGAGGCCCGCGTACCACCAAAAAAAAAAAAAAAAAGAGTTGAAGAAGGAGAATTTTTGGTGGGGATTTCTTTGAAGAGAGCCATTTGTGTGTTTGGAGTCTCCTCAGCAAGAGTAATGGGTGCCAGTTGTGCTCACCTCAAGGCTAGGGAAAAGGGCCTCACTGGAGCTTAATATGTGCATCCCCTGTAGGGTGACAATCTGATAGACTGTACAGACCCTGGCCTGGAAAAATCTAAAGGATGAGATACCAGTGGCTGGCTGGGTGCTTTGATGATGGAGCAAAGGAGAGGTGGCAGAGGTGGGTGCAGCCTCCACTCCCAGAGCTTGTTGGGCCAGGGATGTGTCTCTGCCTCCCAAGCACCAGATGTGGGCTGCGTGCAATAGAACTGGCACGCAGTCATCTCAGAGCCTGAGCAAGAGCCGAGGGTTTACTCCAGGAGATGAACTTCCAACTCGCGGTGCTGATGAAGGAGCAAAAAGCAGAGTCATGGGGAAGTCGTCACCCTTGAGGGCTCCCTGGGGCATGAAGATGGCATGACAGGGAGAGAGGAGAGGACGGATGAGCCACCCTGAGGAGCGTTGGAGGAGCCCACATGAGAAAGACAGTTAAACTCTTGCCAAGTCAGTGCCCAGTCAGCACAAAGCCTCAACTAAGGCTGTTTTCTTGCTTTGCCTTCATTTCCTCACTCCCACAGCCCTACCCCAGGAGGGTCAGAAGCCTTAATACACAAAGAAGGCCTCACTTCCCTGATGCTGGCTTATGGTCTGCAGCAGGCCCAGAGAAGGCCTCAACTTCAAATGATAAGCCATTTTTATTATAATGGAATTGGACGTTTAAACTTCTGAACTGAGACTGTTTTGCATCTTAAGTGTGACTACAGGATGATATTATGATGATGATGTAAGATTGACTAGAGAAGTTGTCAAGGCCTGATTTTCTTCTAGAACTAAGGGATACGCTAGTCCCACAAGTTGGATTTCAGGAGATGGTAGGAGACAAAACTTGCTTTGTGATTGTAGTTCCACAAGACTACTTGTTTATCGCAATGGTTACACATATTTTATGACCTTTAATTCTTTTTTTTTTTTTAATTTTTAAATTTTATTTATTTTATTTTTGGCTGCGTTGGGTCTTCATTGATGCGCACGGGCTTTCTCTAGCTGCGGTGAGCGGGTGCTACTCTTTGTTGTGGTGCTCAGGCTTCTCATTGCGATGGCTTCTCTTTTTGTGGTGCACGGGCTCTAGGCGTGCAGGCTTCAGTAGTTGTGGCACACGGGCTCAGTAGTTGTGGCTCGCGGGCTCTAGAGCACAGGCTTAGTAGTTGTGGCACACAGGCTTAGTTGCTCTGTGGCATGTGGGATCTTCCCGGACCAGGGCTCGAACCCATGTCCCCTGCATTGGCAGGCGGATTCCTAACCACTGCACCACCAGGGAAGCCCAACCTTTAATTCTTGATTTGTTGTTTTATTTTTGTTAACTTAAAAAGTTCCGTTTCCACATCTTCAATTTGTTTCTTAATTAGTAAGTTCAAGAATTATCCTTCTCTGTATATTTGAACACTTTTTAAAATTGTAGTAAAATGCGCAATATAAATTAACCATTTTAGCCATTTTAAAAGTGTATGATTCATTGGTATTTAATACATTCACGATGTTGTGCAACCATCACAACCTAGTTTTAGAATATCTTCATCCCCTCAAAAGGCAACCCCATAGTCATTAAGCAGTCACTCCTACTCCCAACACCCTGGCAACCACTAATTTGCTTTTTGTCTTTATGAAATTGCCTATTCTGGATATTTAATATAAATGGAATTTTACAACGTGTGATCTTTGCATCTGACTTTGTCCACTCACCATAGTGTTTTCAACATTCATTCATGTTATAGCATGTATCAGAATTTTATTTTTTTAATGGTTGAACAATATTCCATTGTATGGATATCCATCAATATTTATCAGTCAGTTGATGGACATTTGAGTTGTTTTTATCTTCTATTGTCAATAGTGTTGCTATGAATATTCTTGTACAAATTTTTGTTTGAACACCTGTTTTCAATTCTTTTAGATATATACCTTGGAGTGGAAATCCTGGGTCATATGATAACTCTGTGTTTAACTAATTGAGGAACCACCAAATGATTTTCCACAATGGCTGCACCATTTACATTTCCATCAGCAATGGATGAGGGTTCCAATTTCTCCACATCTTTGCTGTGTTAGGATTTTCCAGAGAAATAGAATCAATAGGATATTGATATAGGTAGGTAGATAGATAGGGATTTATTTTAAGGAATTTGCTCACACAGTTGTGGAGGCTTAGTAAGTCCAAAATCTGCAGGGTAGGCCAGCACCTGGAGACCCAAGAAATAGGTGCAGTTTTAGTCCAAAGACAGTCTGCCGGCATAATTCTTTCTTGCTCAAGGGGAGATGTCAGTCTTTGTTTTATTAAGACCTTTGATGGGTTACTCACATTGTGGAAGGTAATCTGATTTTCTCAAAAGTCCATCCATTTAAATGTTAATCTCATCCTAAAAACACCACAGAAACATCCAAAATAATGTTCAACCAAATATAGGGGCACCGTGGCCCAGCCACATAAAATTAACCATCACATTTGCCAACACTTGTTATTTTCCATTTCTAAAATTATAGCTGTGTTGGTGTCCTAGGGCTCCATAAGAAAGTACCACAAACTGGGTAGCTTAAAACAGCAAATTCATTGTCTCACAGTTCTGGAGGCTAGAAATCCAAAATCAAGGTGTTCACAGGGCCATGCTCCCTCCAGGTCACTAGGGGAGGATCCTTCCTTGCCTCCTCCAGTTTCTGGTAGCCCCAGGCATTCCTTGGCTTGTGGTAGCATGACTCTAATCTCTGACTCCATCTTCACATGGCCATCTTCCCTCTGTGCCTTTGTCCGAATTTCCCCCTTTTATAAGTAAACCAGTCATATTAGATTGAGGCCCACCTTAATCACCTCATCTTAACTTGATTACATCTATAAAGTCCTTATTTCCCAATAAGGTCAAAGTCTCAGATACCAGGGGTTAGTACTTCAACATATTTTGCAGGGGAGGGGACACAATTCAACCCATAACAATAGCTATCCTAGTGGGTATGAAGTGCTCTCTCATTGTGGGCTTGATTTGCATTTTCCTAATGACATTGTGCTTCTTTTCATGTGCTTAATGTTCTTTGTATATCTTTGGAGAAATGTCTATTCAGGTCCTTTGCCCATTTTTGAATTGGGTTGTCTCTGTTGTTGAGTTGTAAGAGTTCTTTATATATTTTGGATACTAGACTGTTACCAGATACATGGTTTGCAGATATTTTCTCCTATCTTGCAGGTGTCTTTTCACTCTCTTGATAGTGTCCTTTGATGTATATAAGTTTTAAATTTTGATGAAGTCTATGATCTATTTTTTCTTGTGCTGTTTGTGCTTTTGGTGTTATATCTAAGTAAACACTGCAGATCCAAGGTCATGAAAGTTTACTCCTATGTTTTCTTCTAGGATTTTACACTTTTAGCTCTTATATTTAGGTCATTGGTGCATTTTTTAGTTAGTTTTTGTGTACAGTGTGAGGTAAGAGTTCAACTTCATTCTTGCTTATGGATATTCAGTTATCTCACCCAGTACCATTTGTTGAAGAGATTATTTTTTCCCCTTGAGTGGTCTTGGCACCCTTGTCAAAATCTTGAACACTTTAAAAAGTGAATTTAAAGGTTAAGTAATGGGTTGTGTCTTGATCAATTCGAGCTAACCTTGAAGATCTTTTCCTAGTTCAACTTTTCATAAAATCTTGACAGAGCCTAACTTCCTGGTAGAATTGTGAAACTCAAAAATATTCATGAACTAACTCCCAACACAATTTTCTTAAATTGTCTCTAACAACTTTTAATGAAGTCACCATCTATTAGTTAAATGATATTTTAAAGTATAAACCAATGGTGAAAACAACTAGGATAGAGATTTTCAGTTCCACCCATGAAGGATTAAGTGCTGTGGGAACTGCCTTCCGCCATAAACAACTAGAAAAGCAGACAAAATATACGAGACAAACGTTTTCAGACATTGGACATCAGGAAGCATTGGGACATCTCAGGGCTGTGACTCCCTGAGAGAAGGAAAACACACAGGAAGAGGGGAATTGCCCATCTTACTCATTTAGGTTTTTCCAGTCTTCACAGAGATGGGGAACCAGACGCCCACTGTATCACTGAACTGGGAGACAGGGGTCAGAGTTCAGGAAAGCTGAGGCAGCTAAAATTTACATGGAGAAATAACAGAGAGAAGGTAGCTTCATAGAGGCAGAGCTCAGAAGATCCACAGAGGGCTCCCTTGACCCTTAGGTAAGTTCTGATCAGGACATATGTGGGACGAAACTCCATGCCACCAGAGAAAGAAAAAACAGAAAGCAGTAATTCCCAGGGCTCACAGAGATCTGGGAATAGTTGAAGTTTCTGCTAGCCAGAGAAGAGACATTGTAATACACAGTGTTGGATAGAATCCTGAAAAGGTCATGCCTTTGTGGTGGGGCTAAAGTAGTCCTAGAGTAAAGGTTGCTTTTAGCCTGCCATAAAACAAGCTCAGTATTAATCCTCAAACTGATCTGCAAGTAACTGCTTGGCAGAACGAAGTGCAGCACTGTTTAAAGAAATACAACAAAACCCAACACTCAACAATGTAAAGTTTATTATATTTGGCACAAAAAAAAATCACCAGAGTAGCAGAAAAATATGATCAGAACCAGGAGAAAAATAATTCAACAGATCCAAAACAACACAGATGATAGAATTAGCTGACAAAGATTTTAAACAGATATTATTAACATTATAAATGCTCAAGGAGATATAAAGGAAAACATGAACATAATGAGGAAAGACATAGAATGTATTTTTTAAAAATCCAAATCAAATTTTTGGAGATGATACATAGACTATCTGAAATTAAAATAAACTGAATGGGATTAACAGCAGAAGAAATTAGACCCTGCAGAAGAAAAGATCAGTGAAGTTAAAGGCACAGAAATAGGTATTATTCAAAATGAAGCACAAAGAGAAAATACTGGAAAGGGAATGAAAAGAGTAGCCTGTGAAACAATACCAACTGTCAGAAATACATACCAGAAGGAGAGGAAAGAGAGAAAGAGACAGAAAACATATTTGAAGAAATAATGGCCATTCCCCAAATATGATAAAAATGTTAAAGGGGCATAGGTCCAAGAAACTCAGTAGTCCTCAAGAAGAACAAACATGAAAAAAACTTAACATCCTAAGACACATCATAGTGAAATTGCTAAACCACTGATAATGAATAAGAAGAAACATATACCAAGGAACAAAGATCAGAGTAGCAGCAGACTTCTCATCATAAACTATGCAAACCAGAAAGGAATGGCATGACACCTTTAAAGTGTTGAAAGGGGGGGGGAAATGTAGAATTCTGTATTTAGCAAAAATGTCCTTAAAAAATGGGTGGGGGTGTGGCCAAGATGGCAGAGTAGGAAGACCCTGAACTCACCTCCTCCCACAGGCATGCCAAAATTATAACTGCTTAGAGAGCAACTATCTATGAGAACAACTTGGAGGCTAGCAGAAAAGATTTTCCACAACTAACGACATAAAGAACTACAACAAGGTGGGTAGGAGAGGTGAAGATACAGTAAATCCAGGACCCACACACCCAGGTAGGTGACACACAGTTGAGAGCATAATCACAATTGCAGAGGTTCTTCCCAAGGAGTGAGATATCTGAGCCCCACATCAGGCTACCCAGCCTAGGGGTCCTGCACTGAGAAGATAAGCCCTAGAACATTGACTTTGAAGGCCAACAGGCTTGCATACAGGAGAGCTGGAGAGCTGTGGGAAATAGAGAGTTTGCTCTTAAATGGCACTCACAAAATCTGACATATTCCAGGTCCCCGTGCAGAGGCAGTAATTTGAAAGGATCCTGGATCAGACCCTCATGCTAACTTTAGAGAGCCTCCTGGAAAGGCAGGAGGCAATTGGGATTCTCCTTGGGGACACAGACACTGGAGGCAGCCATCTGGGGCAGCTTGTTCTACCATGAGGACACTGGTGGTGGCAAGCATCACTTTGCAGTCTTCTCTCTGACCCATTAGTGCCAGGGTTTTACCCACCTGCCAGCAGACCAGCACCAGTCCCAGGACCCCCCAGACCAAGCAGTCAGCTGCCCCAGGACCCAACCCAGCCCACCACTGCACAAGGCAAGGCCTGGCAGCCAACCAGACCAGGGCCCAGCACCCCCTTACTAGCACACCCATAGTAGTAGGCCCTGTTACAACAAAAGGGCCCATGCCACCCACATAGGGGACACCCCTAGAGCATACAGCTCTCGTGACCAGAGGGGAGTGTGATGCTGGGCCCCATAGGACATCTACATAAGGCCGCTTCTTTAAGATAAGGAAACATAACCAACCTATCTAATATACAGAAATAAACACAGGCAAAATGAGAAGACATAGGAATATGTTCCAGACGAAGGAGCAAGACAAAACTCCAGAAGAACTAAGTGAAGTGGAGATAATCAGTCTACGCCCTAAAGAGTTCAAAGTAATGATCATAACAACACTCAGCAAACTCAGGAGAAGAATGAATGAACATGTGAGAAGATTAATGAAGAGGGTGAAAATATAAAGAACTAAATAGGGCTGAAGAATACAATAACTGAAATTTAAAAATACACTAGAAGGAAGCAACAGTAGATTAGATGATACAGAGCAGTGAACTGGAAGACACAGTGAAATTACCCAAGCTGAACAGAACAAAGAAAAACATAATTTGAAACAATGAAGGTAGTTTAAGAGACTTCTGGGTCAACATCAAGCATATTAACATTTCCGTTACAGGGGACCCAGAAGGAGAAGGGGGGGTTGCTATTTGAAGAGATAATAGCTGAAAATTTTTGTAACCTAGGAGAGGTAACAGACATCTAGGTCCAGGAAGCACAGAAAGTCCCAACTAGATGAGCCCAAAAAGGTCCACACCAAGACACATTATAATTAAACTGGCAAAAAAAGATAAAGAGAGAATCTTAAAAGCAGCAAGAGAAAAGCAACCAGTTACATAGAAGGGAACTCCCATTAGACTATCAACTGACTTTTCGTCAGAAACTTTGCAGGTCAAAAGGGAATAGCATGATAAATTTAAAGTGATGAAAGGAAAAAACCTACAACCAAGAATACTCTACCCAGCAAGACGATTATTTAGATTTGAAAGAGAGATCAGGAGTTTCACAGGGACTTCCCTGGTGGTCCAGTGGTAAAGAATATGCCTTCCAATGCAAGGGACGTGGGTTTGATCCCTGGTTGGGGAACTAAGATCCCACACGCCACAGGGCAACTAAGCCCACGCACCACAACTGTTGAGCTCACGCACCTCAATGAGAGAGCGCATGTGCTGCAAACTACAGAGACCACACTCTGTGGAGCCCGTGAGCTACAACTACAGAGCCCATGTGCCCTGGAGCCTGCACGCCACAACTAGAGAGAGAAAACCACACGCCACAACTAGAGCGAAGCCCGCGCGCCACATTTAGAAGCCTGAGCGCTGCAGCGAAGAGACTGCATGCCAAAATGAAAGATCCCGCATGCCTCAACGAAGATCCTGCGTGCTGCAACTAAGACCTGATGCAGCCAAAAAAATAAAGAAAATAAATAAATATTTTTAAAAAGTTTCACAGTTAAGCAAAAGCTAAAATAGTTCAGCACTAGCTTTACAAGAAATGTTAAAGGGACTTCTCTAGGCAGAAAAGACTACAACTAGATATATGAAAATTATAAAAGGAAAAATCTTATTGGTAAAGGCAAACATATAGTAAAGATAGTAGATCAATCACTTATAAAGCTTGCAGGAAGGTTAAAAGTCAAAAGTAATAAAATCATCTATATCCACAATAAATAAGGGATAAAGAAAACATAAAGATGTAAAATATGATGTCAAAAACATTAAATATGGATAGGAGGAATAAAAATGCTTGGTTGTTAGAATGTGTTGAACTTAAGAGATCATCAACTTAAAATAATCATATTTACATAGTTATATATGAATCTCATGGTAACCACAAACCAAAAATCTATAATACACACACCAAAAAAAGAGAAAGGAATTCAAACACAACACTAAAGATAGTCATCAAATCACAAGGGAAGACAACAAAAGAAGAAAAAAGGAACTACAAAAACAACCGTAAAACAAACAAAATGGTAATAAGTGCATACCTATCAATAATTACTTTAAATGTAAATGGACTAAATGCTCCATGAAAGACAGAGTGGCTGAATGGATAAAAAAACAACACCCATGTATATGCTGCCTACAAAGACTCACTTTAGATCTAAAGACACACACAGACTGAAAGTGAGGGGATGGTAAAATGAATTCCATTCAAATGGAAACTAAAAGAAAGCTGGGGTAGCAATGATTAGATAAAATAGACTTCAAAACAAAGACTGTAACAAGAGACAAGGAAGGACATTACATAATGATAAAGGGATCAATCCAACAAAAGGATATAACAATTTAAAATATATATTCACCCAACAGAGGAGCACCTAAATACATATGGCAGATAATGACTATAAAGGGAGAAATTTATAGTAACACAATAATAGTAGGGGACTTTTAACACCCCACTTACATCAATGGACAGATCACCCAGATAGAAAATCAGTAAGAAAACACTGGCCTTGACCAACACATTAGACCAGATTAATTTAGTAGATATCTTATAGAACATTTTATCCAGAAGCAGCAAAGTACACATTCTTTTCAAGTGCACATAGAACATTCTTCAGGATAGATCACGTCCTGGACCACAAAACAAGTCTCAATAAATTTAAGAAGATTGAAATCATATCAAGCATCTTTGTTGACCATGATGGTATGAGATGAGAAATAAAATACAAGGAAAAAAGAAACTACATAAAACACAAACACATGGAGGCTAAACAATATGCTACTAAACAAGCAATGGATTGTTAAATCAGGAAATTTTTCAAAAACCTGAGTGGGAGAAGGTGTGTGTGAACAATTTGGCAAAAAGAGGTTAATACCCAAAATATATAACTCATCAAAAAAACAACCCTATTTTTTTTTTAAATGGGCAGAGGAAAATAAAGAGCAGAGAACCTGAATAGATCTTTTTTTCCAAAGACAGGTGGCCAACAGACACATGAAAAGATGCTCAACATCACTAATCATCAGGAAAATGCAAATCAAACCACGATGAGATGTTACCTCATACCTGTCAGAATGGCTATCAGCAAAAATACAAGAAATAACAAGTACTGGTGAGGATGTGGAGAAAAAGGGAACCCTCGTGCACTGTTGGTGGGGATGTAAATTGGTACAGCTGCTGTGGAAAACAGTATGGAGAGTCTTTAAAAAATTAAAAATAGAACTGCCATATGATCCAGCAGTTCCACTTCTGGGTATTTTTGTGAAGAAAACAAAAACACTAATTCTAAAAGAAACATGTGCCCCTATGTTCATTGCAGCATTATTTACAATAGCCAAGATATGGAAGCAACCGAAATGCCCATCAACAGATGAATGGATAAAGAAGATGTGGTGTATATATACACAATGGAATATTACTCAGCTATAAAAACGAATGAAATCTTGCCATTTGTGACAACATGGGTGGACCTAGAGGGTATTATGCTAAGTGAAATAAGTCAGAGAAAGACAAATACCATATGATTTCACTATACGTGGAATCTAAAAAACAAACTGAACAAACAAAACAGAAACAGACTCATAGATACAGAGGTCAAACTGGTGGTTGCCAGAGGGGATAGTGTGGAATGAAATAGGTGAGGGAGATTAAGAGGTATAAACTTCCAATTATAAAATAAGTCATGGGATGTAATGTTTAGCATGGGGAATATAATATTGGAATAACTTTGTATGGTGACAGATGTTAACTAGACTTCTCGTGATCACTTTGTAATGTATAAAAATATTGAATCACTATATTGTACCCCTGAAACTAATTTAATATTGTTTTGATCCCTGAAACTAATTTAATATTGTAAGTCAATTTTACTTTAATTTTTAAAAAGAGAGAAAAAAATGGAAATGAAAGAAAAATGTTTTCAAAGCAACAAAAGCTGAAATAATTCATCACCAGTAGACCTGAACAATAAGAAATGGTATCTGAAGAAGAATGATACCAAGATAGAAATCTGGATCTACACAAAGGAATGGAGAGCACTGAAAATAACTCCATGGGGAAGTATATAATTTTTTTTCTTATAATTTAAATGTCTTTAAAAGATAATCGAGGGACTTCCCTGGTGGTCAAGTGGTTAAGAGTTCGCCTTCCAATGCATGGGTGTGGGTTCAATCCCTGGTCAGGGAGCTAAGATCCCACATGCCTTGTGGCCAAAAAACCAAAACATAAAACAGAAGCAATATTGTAACAATTTCAATAGTCTTCAAAAATATTACACATCAAAAAGAAAATCTTAAAAGAAAGATAATTGTTTAAACAAAAATAATAATGTACTTCGAGTTTTATAACATACAAGAAAGCAAAATATATGACAACAAAAGCATAAAGTCAGAAGGGGGAGAAATGGAAGTATTTTTATAAGGATCTTATAGTATTCGTGATGTGTTATAATGTCACTTGAGAGTAGAATGTGATAAGGTAAAAATATACACTGCAAAGTCTAAAACAACCATGAAAATAACAAACAGCTGTAGCTAATAAGTGAACAGAGGAGATGCAATGAAATCATAAAAATTATTTTCAAATATTCCAGAAGAAGGCAGAAAAAGGAAAAAATGAAGCAAAGAATAGATGAGACATGTAGAAAACAAATAGCAAGGTGATATGCTAAAATCTGATCATATCAATAATCACATTAAATGTCTAAATACCTCAATTAAAAGGCAGAGATAGTAAGAAATTTAAGGTGCATGGTTTCAGGTGTCGGAGTCACCAAGTAAGACACAGCTCACATAGGCACTAGATGGAATGATGCTTTACTCACAGAAGAAAGCGAGACCTGCTTTAATAGCACTGGTTCCCCATGGTCAGCGGGTCCTGTCCTGCAGCTGACACAGGAAGATGGTCTGCATGTGCCCCTCATTGTGCTGCAGGAGGAGGACCCTGTTCCCTCTCCCCAGGAACAGATATAAGCAGTGGGGTTGGCCAGATGCCACTTAAGCAGAACAAAGACATATACATCAAACCTGTTAGCAGGGGAAAGATATTTGCAAACAAGGTGATATGCCCAGCACTAGCTGTGAGGGCTCCTTACCTTCCTGTTAGGAAATGTTTCAGGCCCCAGGAACACGTTCATGCAGCTGTGCAGGAGTCAACAGGCTGTGTATGACCACATTTCCCAACATATTTACTATCTGACCCTTTACAAAAGTCTGCCCATCTCTGGGTTAATGTAATATGTACTTCAGCCCAACAAGAGACCATGATGACTGCTGAATTATTGGGGTATGAATTAATGAGGTCTCCATGTATTTCCTAACGTGCACTTTCAAAATATCAGATGCTTAGGTTAATTAGTTTTTGTCTCCCTGGACCAGGAACCCACTGGGTAATTGTGGACTGTTAGATACGCATGTGGGCTCAAAGCCAGGTTAGAATGCATTTCACTTCCCTGGGTAGGATCTTTGTGATGTTGCTCCCCTGGAGGATTCCCCTTCAATTAAATCTGATGAGTCCACTCGGCATGCTCTAGGCTAGAGCAAAGAGCCCTGAACTTGGAACCCAGGTGAAGTCCCAACTCCATCACTGCAGAATGGAGTGACTTAAGGCAAGTCACTTCACATCTCAGGTTGAGGCTGACTTACCCAGGAGACAAAGTATTTCCAGATCTCCCTAGAGATCTTCATCGCTGTGCTTAACATGAACAACTGCACAGAGAGGCAGCACAGGGAGGTTACGGGCACCAGCTCCAGACTCCAATGATCTGAGTTTGAGTCCCAGTCTCCCCACTTTTTAAATTGTATTCTATTTTATTTTATTTATGGCTGCGTTGGGTCTTCATTGCTGCGCGAGGGCTTTCTCTAGTTGCGGCGAGTGGGGGCCACTCTTCGTTGCGGTGCGCAGGCTTCTCATTGCGGTGGCTTCTTGTTGTGGAGCACGGGCTCGAGGCGTGCGGGCTCTGTAGTTGTGGGTCGTGGGCTCTAGAGCACAGGCTCAGTAGTTGTGGCGTGCACCGGCTTAGTTGCTCCTCGGCATGTGGGATCTTCCTAGATCAGGGCTCGAACCCGTGTCGCCTGCATTGGCAGGTGGATTCTTAGCCACTGCGCCACCAGGGAAGCCCCCCAGCCTCCCCACTTAACTGGTACTTTGGCCGAGTGACTTTACTCCCCTGTGTCTTGGTTTCATCATCTGTACACCAGGGATGACAATAATAGACTCGTAACTCCGAGGGTTATGGGGATTTAATGAATATTGCTAAAGTAAGCTGAGCTACATGAGTGTTTGTTAAATAACTAAAAGCCGTTTACTGTTATGGAACAATCAGTGCAAACTGGGCATGTGAGCCTGGGATGTGGTACAGCTGGACTCAGCCGTGCTTCTCTGGAGGCCATAGAGCAAGAACTGTGTCCTTTTAAAGTCACAGCTGTTGTGAAAAGATGCTGAAAAGGGGCACTGGCCAATTGCAGGACAGTAGCTAGGCCTCAAAATCAAGGCCTCCCAGGAAGGATGACTTGGAACAGTTTAGCCTGCAGATGAGAGGGCAAGTATGGTGGTGCTCAATGTACATAGATAAAGGCAGGCATAAAAATGGTTCTTATTTTGAGGATAAAAGTGGGGACAGGAGTTGGACGTTTCAGTGGGGACAGCTTCTGACCCACTATCAGGAAGACATTGCCCCACCAAGGCTGGCTGACCCTTCTTGTCCGGGGTGCTGTAGGGTACTTCTCAATTAAGGTAGAGAGTTAGACGAGATGAAACATACAAGGGCTCTCCCATATCGAATACTCCTGGACTCTAATATTGCTGTTGGCTTTGAGATTTGACTGCTGATACGTGTGGTAGGAACGAAGCCATTGCTTTTAAAGTTCCAAAATTTGAAGCTTGCCAAGAACTCTCTAAGAGTGTCTGCCCAGATTTCCTGGGCCACCTCCTGATGGATTGCTCAGCGGCCTGTCTTTACTCTAAACCTCCCCCACCTCCATGGATTATGAAACACGGGTTGGTGGTGACAGCCCCTGGCAAGGTCATAGAAGGGCATTATTTATCTGAGTGCTGTCATTGCTCAAGAACCTGAAGACAGACCTCCAGACCCTCTTGATATCGGCACTGGTTGCCTTCAAAACTTCCAAAGGGCCATCCAGACTTGACCCCTAGTTTGCCCAGAATGCAATGGCATCTGGATTTCATTTCAATGGCTTGACAGTCTATGAAGTCATTTCCAAGAGGGGCCTTCTTATCTGCCTCAACCAAAACAAGCATGTTCAGTCCTGGTTCTGAGGTAATTAAAGTTCATTAGGCTTTGGAAGTACATTACAGCATGACCTGTTATACATGAATTCAGATCGGCCATGGTTCAAATCAAGCTCTCTCTCCCCACCACCATCTACGTGGCCAACCATGGAACAGACTGGAAGCAAACTCCCTGGAGGCAACAAACAGTGCCTACGTGACCCCTTATCTGGGGAATAGTTACAGAGGGGATTCGCAAATCTCAATAGAACAGGGGCTGCAAACTCAGATGCCTTCAGGACCTGGGGAGGCAATAGGAAGGAGGCAATTTGGCCAGCTGTGGACAGGCAAATGTGTGACAACCGCTGTGTAGTTCAGCCAAGTGTCGCACGCCGGAAGGGAAGATCAGTATTACCAGATTGTCTGATTTTTCTAAGAGAATGTGGAATCCTGGATTTGCATGTAAAAATAGTTTTTTAATGTTGGCAACTAATTTGAATACCAGTTTGGAATTTTGTTTTTTTGGAATATCAGTTTGTCCTTGGAATGCCAATTTGTTTTGGAATGCCATATTGTCATTTTTGCACGTAGAAAGTTACTCTGTGCTGAGGACCTGTGACAGGAGTTTGCACAGCTGACCACAGTCTGAAGAAGACCACACCCCTGTTCAAAGAAGACTCTATTAGCCTCAGATCAGAGCCTGCAAGTACCTTCAAGTTAATCCAGTCCGACTACTTACAGCCTGCTGTAGAGACAGGAGCACTGGCCAGAGAGTGGAGAGCCCAGGTTCTCGTCCCAGCCCTGTCACTGATTCCCTGTGTGACCTTGGGAAAGTCTCTGTCCTTCTCTGGCCTCGGTTTCCCCTTCTGGAATTGGCCCAGAATATCTCAGGTCCCTGCCAACTCAGATGGTCTAGAACTCTGCCTGAGAGGAACCCCAAATTGAGAATCCTCAAAAACAGGGCTTGTTCTTAATTTGGGGTGAAATGGCTATTTTCAGAACCGGTTGTGCATCTTTGGAACCAGTAGTTCCAGAGCTAAGAAAAGAATTTACCGGAAAGGAGGCTTTGCCAGCAGCTTCTGGAGTTTTTGTGCCAAGATCTTAGGGCTGATGGAGGTGATCAGTTAGCATTCGTCAAGTGCCAATGGTGAAGGTAAGTGGGGCTTATGACAGATGGGAAATGGCAGGTGAGGGGGTCACACAGAGGCCTGGCTTCTTGTCCTGTTCTCACTCACTCTGCATCCCGGGAAGTCCTTCTCTGTCCCTGTGTTTCAGTTTCCTCTGAGGAAATTGTCTGGCTGGTTTCTGAGCCCCCTTTGAGCCCTGGAGTTCTGTGATTCTAACAAATTATGTTTCAGAGTTATAGTTTTATCATCTTCCCAAGGACTTTAATTTTTTTTTAATTCAACAGGTGTTTCTTAAGCACCCCCTGGTGATAGGCACTATGGATGCAGCTAGCAAAACCAGAAACAATCCCTGTCCTCATGGCACTTAGATTCTTGGGGGGAGACAGACAGCGACCAATCAGGTAAAGGCACAGTGGGCCCGGCAAAGTGCTATGACCAGAGGATGAATTTTCAACAGGTGACGTGAACCTGGGTTGCGGCATCTTCCAGAGCTCACGGCCCCCGGTTTGCCATGTTGAGAGTCCAGAGGGAGGTGCCGAGGGGCTACCCCAATCCACAGAGACCACCAACAACATGTATGCAGCACCTTCTGGATGATGAACCCTTACATTCACCATCTCGTTTAATCCTCACAATAACCCTACGAAAGTAGGAAGGCCTATTAGCCCCATTTTGCAGGTGAGAAAACCAAGGCTCAAGGTCAGGTAGCTAGAGAGCACAGGACTGACCCAGGTCTGCATGCTTATGTGCTCTACCTCCTGGGCCCCTCTGGTGAGGATTATGGATGATGGCTGGGTGGTATGGGGGAGCTGCTTTGGGGGATAAGGTGGCAAAGCTGAGAAGTCCAGGCCCTCCATCCCTGCTCCAGTGAAAGCAGCTGCACTGTTCCGTGTTGTGCCTTTGTGTTGTGCCTTTAAGGGACTATGTTAAATTTCACTGGAAAAACAGTTACAAAAACCAAACCAAACCAAACCAAACCAGATGGCATGGTGTTTCAGAGTGTGTGGCCTGAACTGAGAAAGTCCCAGTCCCAAGTCCCCACTTAGTGACCTGGGGAGCTAATAATAGGTCCTACCTCATGGGGACTCATGGGGGATTCCATGAATCAAGCCCGTAAAGCCTTAGCACGGTGCTGGGAACCGAGTAAATACTCAGTGGGGTGCTACTTGCAAGGAAAGATTTGCCCTTATCAAAGGGGTCTGTTGTTGGAAAAAAACCATGACTCTAGGCAGCGGGGAGACTTTGAAGGCTTTGAACAGGGTGAACCCACTCAAGTTTGTGCTTGTGGAGAAGCCCCTAGGCCGGCACCTACAGCCATCGGGGGAGCTGTTCCGTTTGCCACAGAACTTGAACTTGGTAGATAAGTCTGGTGGGGCCGGGGGCGGGGGCAGGAGGCAGGGCAAGAGAAATGCCGTTGTGGGTTTTCTCTGAAAGGAAAGCCTAGGAGAAGGAAGTGGACAGCGATAAGATTAGGGATTGTTACAACATGTTCTGGAGCCATAAATCCTGGTTTATTTTACCCACTTTACCGAAGGATTAAGTTGATTCTGAGAGGAACCAGAAGAAAGGAGAGAGGCTGCCTCCCAGGGACAAGTGTGAGAAGAGCTGAGGTCCAGCCTGGGGAGAACCAGCCTCTCACTCTGAGCCCAGTTTCTTTCTCCAACACCCCTGGACACAGGCCATCCTGTCCCTGCTTGAACCCTTCCAGTGACGGGAAGCTCACTCACACACAGGGTAGCCTGTTCCGACAGGTTTATCTCCGAACGTTCAGAAGACCTTCTTGTCCCCCAAGTGCAGATCTTCCCCCCAGTAGCTTCTTTCAATAATTCAGTGGGTGATTATATGGAAACATATTTTTAATATGTTTATTTTGAATCCAATAAAAATGCTAAATTTTCTTGTTAATTTAGATAACATAGTTGTAGATCATTTGGGGTTTCTCTATATATACTAATTATAGCACCTTTGAAAGATGACTTTTATTTCTTTTCCAACTCTTACATCTTTTATTTCTTTTTCTCGCCTCACTGCACTGGATAAGACTGCCAGTAAAATGTTGAATAAAATGGGTGCAGTGGGCATCCTTGACGTCCTGATCTCAAAAGGAAAAGCTTGCAATATTTTACCATTAATTATGGTAGCCACAGACATAATCTTTATCAAGTTATGGTAATTCCCTTCTGTTCATAATGTTGTAGATTGTCATTTTTTTTAGTTTTAAAATCATGACTAAATATAAATTTTTTATCAAATGGTTCTCTGCGTGTAGTTTTTGTCCTTTAATCAGTTTATGTGCTGAATTGTATGAATAGATTTTCTATTGTTAAATCAACCTTGTGTTCCTGGGATTAGCGCACTTTTGTGGTATCCTTTTATATAGTGATTTATGTGGCTAACACTTTATTAAGGAGTTTTCATTTATATTTATGAGTAAAGTTGGCCTGTAACTTTCTTTTCTTGCTGTATCCTTTTGCTGTTTTGGTAGGCAGGTTATGTTACTCTCATAAATGAATTGGGGATTATTTACTGTTTCTCTGTTCTCTAGAAGCTAAAATTGTTTCTTCTTTGAATGTTGGATAGAACTGGCCAGTGAAACCATCTAGACTTAAAGTTTTCTTAATGAAAGGGATTTTCAGTGTTCTTAATTATTAGAGGACTCTCTAGGTTTTCTATTTTGTCTTGAGTCAAAATTGGTATATTACACCTTTCCAGGTTGTCCGTTTCATTTAAACTTTCAAATGTATTGACTCAAAGTTGTTCAGAATACCCTCATTTTTCTTTAATGCTGGCAGCCTCTGTAGTGATGTCCCACTTTTTATTCCTAATATTGTTTTCTTGGTGCCAGTTCTGTTTTTCTCTAGACCAGTTTCCTTCAGGGGTCTATCAATTTTACTACCTTTTCAAAGAACTGTCTTTTGGCTCTGTTTTAATCTTTGCTTTCTTATTTTATTATTTTCTGTTCATGCCTTTATTATTTACTTCTTCCTACATTTATTGAATTTGTCTTGACATTCCTTTTTTTTTTGGCTGCGTTCTGTCTTAATTGCTGCGCGCAGGCTTTTCTCTAGTTGGAGCAAGTGGGGGGCTACTCTTCATTGCAGCTCGCGGGCTTCTCATTATGGTGGCTTTGCCCATTGTGGAGCACGGGCTCTAGCTGTGGGGGCTTTAGTAGTTGTGCCTCGTGGGCTCTAGAGCACAGGCTTAGGAGTTGTGGTGCATGGGCTTAGTTGCTCTGTGGCACGTGGGATCTTCCCAGACCAGGGATCGAACCCGTGTCCCCTGCATTGGCAGGCAGATTCCCAACCATTGCACTACCAGGGAAGTCCCATGCCTTGACATTCTTTTTACAACTTCTTGGAGTCGATGTTTATTTTATCAATTTTCAGCTTCTTTTCTTCTCTGACATATGTATCTAAGACTATAAATTTCCCTCTATGTACTGATTTACCTACACTCACAAATCTTTATATGAATTAATTTGCTATCAGTTCATTCAAAATATTTTTTAGCTTCCTTTATCAGTTCTTCTTTAACCCATAGATTATTTAGAAGTGTATTTAAAATTTTCCTAGCATATGGAAATTTCTAATTATCTCTTATTATTGATTTATACCTTAGTTATAAGAAATAGCTGGTTAGCTAATATGCTCTATATGATTTTGGTTCTTTGAAATTTGGTGAGACTGGCTTTATAGCCCAGGTTATAGTCAAATTTTGTAAATTGTTTTATGTGTCTGAAAATAAGGTGTTGGACACAGAGTTATCTATGTATGTCTGTTAGGTCAAGTTTTTTCACTGTTTTGTTCAAATCCTCTGAGTAGAGACTATAGGTTCCCACTCCGGCCTGGGTTTCCTCTCTTTTCTGGAGACATAGGCAGACTGCACTTCTCAGTATACTTAGAGATGGGAGAGAATGTGTGACCAGTTCTAGCTAAAGAGATGTGAATGAAAATGATATGTGTAACTTCTGAGCCAAGGCAATTAAGAGCCAGTGTGCTTCCTCCACACTTTCTCTTCTTTAGAAGCATCTGTGGGAACTACAGAGTGAGATGGCAGAGGCATGTGATGAGAGCAGACTGGATCTCTGGGTCACTCCTTGGAGGAGAACTGTCCTGAGAATTGCCTGACTTCACTGGACTTTGTGTGACTGACAAATAAACCTTTGTTGAACCAAGCCACTGAGACTTCGGAGTTTTTTGTTACTGAGGCATAACCTATCCCTATCTGATAAATACATCTTTTATATCCATACTGACTTGTCTCCATGTTCTGTCAAATACTGAGAGAGATGTATTGAATTATCATTCTATCAATTTTTGTTTTGAAACTATGTCATTAGGTGTATATAAAATTAAGATAGTTATATATTCTTATAAATTAAAACATTTACCATTATACAACAGCCTTCTTATCTCTAGTAATACTTTTAATGATAAAGTCTCTTTTATTTTATGTTAATATAGTCACACCACCATTCTTTTGTAAGCTATATTTTATTACATCCTTTTACTTTCAGTCTTTATATATCCTTATGTTTCCTGTATGCTGCTTGTAAACCACGTATAGTTGTATTTTTCAAATCCAAGCTATACAACGATCTTTATATTTTAACTGAAGCATTTAGTCTTTTGATATTTAATATAATTATTGATGTATATGGGTGTAAATCCACTCGCTTATTTTGTGTTTTCTTTTCATCTCACCCTTTCTATGTTATTTTTCTATTCTTTTTGGCTATTCTGAATTGATTATTTTTTAATTCTATTTCCCTTCTCGACCAGCTTGGAGATTATACATCTTTTCTGTTTTTTAAATGTTGTCCTTGAAATTACAACATGAATATTTAAATTTATATAATCAGTACCTTTTATCTTTTCCCAGCCACTGCAATGCTACTTTGACATATATGCCGTAGTTTTCATGTATTATAATTCTATCAAATACTAAAGAGAGAAAGAAATTCTACTGGACATTAATATTATTGTTTATATATAGTTAATGTTCAGATAGACCTGCAGATGTATTTATCAGTTTCTTTGCTCTTCATTTCTACTTTTATCTCAAGCCTTCCATCAGGGTTAATATTGCTTTTACACAGAGTATATCCTTTAGAATTTAATGAGGTTCTATGAGCAGAAAGTTCTGATTTTGTTTGTCTGAAAATGTCTTTATTTAAACTTTGTTCTTGAAGTACATTTTGGTGGGTATAGAATTTTATTTGGGTAGCTGTTTTCTTTTGGCCCATCAAAGATAGCATTTCACCATTACCTGGCTTCCATTGTTGCTATTTAGAAGTCAGCATCACCTGTCATTCTTTTGAAGGTAATTTATTGTATTCTCTAGATGCTCCTTAGATTCTTCTCTTTGTGTTTAATGTTCTTCAGCTTTTCTGTCATGTATTTAGACATGGATTTATTCTTATTATTTAGCTGGGGGTTTGTTGGGATTCTTGAATTTGTGGATTAGCTCTCATCAGTTTTGGAAAGTTCTCAGTCATTATCTCTTCAATTATTGTGTCTGCCTCTTCTCTCTTACATCCTTCTGAAACTCTTAATAAACATATTTTAGACTTTCTCGCCCTGTCTTCAATGCCTTCCCAATTCTCTTTCATGTTTTACATCTGTCTATTTCTCTGTGGTATATTCTGGATCATTTATCTTCTGCTTCTCTAATTCTCTCTTCAGTTCTGTCTAATCTGCTATCAAGCTCAATCATTGAGTATTAAGTTTCAGTTATTAATAGTTTTCATTTCTAGAAGTTCTGTTTGGTTCTCTTTTAATTGTTCTAGGCACCATTTGTGCTTTCCTGTACCATGCAGATATTTGCAAGATCGTACTCCTTCCTTCTTGCTGTTCCCTATCTGGATTGCAAATCCTCACTTGTCCCTACCCATCCTCCACACCTGGATGTAAGTCTCACCTCCTTTCAAAAACTTTGGCCGACAGTTACGATGGAAATTAAAGCCACATTCATCATTTAATCATTTTGTGTTTACTCAACAAAAAAAACCTACTAAGTGCTAGGCAGTTTCTATGGGGGATACAATGATGCATCAGGCCTGGAACCTCCCATTGAGAAGCTGTGTCCTGGGAGGAAGCTGATATGAGAAAAAGGAAATGTAGAATGAAATCTGTATACCTTTCTTGAATGCCTTTTGTGTGCCAGTCACTTGGCGGGTTCTGAGTACACAGAAGGGAACAAGATACAATCTCCTCCCTCCAAAAGGTTACAGTGTAGTAGCAGAGATGAAATGAGGACTTAAATAATCATGTGAAATGTAATAAGTGCCAGACACATGATGGGTGCCTTGTAAATTATCTCTGAGTGAATGATGTAAGTTAATGTGGCAATTCAGAGGAGAAAGAGATTACTTCTGATGGGAATGGATCAAGGAAATCTTTGTAATGACATTTGAGTTGGGCCTTAGCAGTCAGCTATTTTGAGGGCATTCAGATAGCAAGGAGAAGGTAGGGGCAATCCAGGTATTGCATGAAAAAAGGCATGGAGTATCTTTTTATTTTTAAAAAGATATAATTATTGAGATATAATTTATTGAGATATAATTTACATACCATAAAGTTCATCTATTTAAAGTGTACAATTCAGTAGTTCTAAGTATATTTGAGTTGTGCAACCAACATCATAATATAATTTTATAACAATTTTCATCATCCCCAGAAGAAAATATTAGCAGTCACTCCCTATCCTCTTGACCCCACCCTTCCCCATCCCGTGACTCTAGGCAACCACTCATCTATTTTCTGTCTGTTTGTCTATTCTGGACGTGTCATATAGAATGGAATCATAGAATATGTGGTCTTTTCATTTAAGATAGTGTTTTCAGGTTTCATCATGTTGTAGCATGTATCAGTACTCTATTCCTTTTTACTGCTGGATAATATTCCATTGTATGGATATACCACATTTTATTTACCCACTCATGAGTTGGTGGACATTTAGGTTGTTTCTACTTTGTGTGGGGGGGTGCGGGGGTTGTTTCTACTTTTAAGCTACTATGAATAATGCTGCTATGAGTATTCATGTTCAGCTTTTTGGGTGGACATATGGTTTTTTTCTTTAATTCCACTAGGAATGGAATTGAATGGAATGGTAACTCTATGTTTAACCTTTTGAGGAACCATCAAACAGCTTTCCAAAGCAGCTGCACCATTTTATGTTTCCAGCAGCAGTGTATGAGTGTGCCAACTTCTCCACATCCTCGCCCACACTTATTATCTGTTTACTGATTATAGCCATCTGGTTGCTCTGAAGTGGCATCTCTTTTTGGTTTTAACCTTCATTTCTTAATGTCTAATAATGTTGAACATCTTTTCTTTTGTTTATTAGCATCTGTATATCTTTTTTGGAGAAATGTCTCCAAGTCCTTTCCCTATTTTAAAATGTGGTTATTTGACTTTTTATTAATGAGTTGTAAGAGTTCTCTATATATTCTGGGTACTAGACTCTTATCAGATAGATGATTTCAAATATCTTCCCCATCCTGTGTGTTGCCTTTTCACTTCTGGATGGTATCCTTTGAAACAAAAGTTTTAAATGTTTATAAAGTCCAATTTATCAATCTTCTCTTTTATCACTTGTGCTTTTAGTGGTGTGTCAGTTGTTCTATTTTTTAACCTGGATGCTGGTTTCATGGCTGGGTCCAGTTTATGATTTGTGGACTTTTCTGCACATGTACTTAAGGCTTTTTGTTAAGGGGTGATAATAATAATTGCAGCTTCTTCCCCTGGGTCATTGTGGGGACCGAATGGGCAAATGCCTGCACAGTGCTCGGCACAGCATCTGGCTCCCCTCAGTGCCAATACACAGCAACTGTTATTGTTCTTTTATTGTTAAAATCTAGCTCTGCCCCTGATTGAGTGGGTGATCTTGGCCCCAAGTCACTTCACCTCGTCAGACCTCACTTTCCTCATCTGTGAAATGGGTTAGTACTACCCACTTCACCAGGACCACCAGGTGCCTCAATGATACAAGATACAACATCATCGAGCTTCAGATCTGCCCCAAGGACACCATCACGAAGGTTTGAGTCAATAAAACAGGGAAGAGGGGAAAAAAAACCAGTCATGACTGAGGAGAGACAAATTGGCAGCGCTGTGAGCATCTGGGTGACTGCCAAGAGCGGCTGTGGGCCGCTCAGAGTTTCCATGAGCAGAGCTGACCAGGCCTGGGAAGGAATGAAGGGGGAGTTGGCTGACAGAGAGTTGGCTTCCATGTGGAGCTGGGTGTACCAGGCTTGGGCAGGGCTGGAGCTTGAGCCTGGCCGGGCAGGGGGCAAGGAAGCTCATTCTGGAATGATCAAGACCAGCCCTCCCTCTCCTCCTCAGCCCCCCACACTGGCTGCCCCTGTTCTATTTCAGTCTCCCTGTCTTTGCCCAAAATATCCTCCCAGCCACCTCCACCTCCTCCGCCCCTGTCTTGCCTTTGAGGTCCCGCCCAGGAAGAATTCTCTGCCCTTCCTCCCTCACTGGGCATCTCTGCAGCCCCTCCCAAGCCTCCCCTCTGCTACCCTGGCATTATCACTCCCTCCCTGGGGTGGCTGGAGGGAGCTTCCTAAAGCATCAGGGAGATCATATCACCTCCTGCTCACAACCGTCCAGTGGGAACCACTGCATGGTAATACCAAACCCTTCTCTGGTCTCAAGGTCAAGTCAAGGTTTCAAGGGGCTTGAAGCTTATACCATTGGAGAGGGAAGCATTCATTAAAGTACAACATGCATATAGAAAAACATACGTCATAAGCATATGGCTGGATGAATTCCCCCAAATTGAACACACCCATGTAAACCGGCCCCCAGCTCAACAATCAGCCCAGCATCAACACCCCAGATGCCTCCCTGATGCCCCTTTCCAGTTACTAACCATTCCCTAAAGGCAACCACTGTCTGACTTCTCACATCATAGATGAGTTTGCCTGGGGTTGAACTTCACATGAATAAAATCATTCAGTGTACCGTGCATCTGGCATCTTTCCTTAACATGCTTGTGAGATTCAACTAAGTTGTTGCATGTAGGTGTCATTTATTTTTTTCTCATTCTTTCTTGTAGTGTCACTTTGAATGACTATACCAATTTATATATCTGTTCTGCTAGTGTAGGACTTTTAGGCTGTTTTCAGCTTTGGGGTATTATGAAGAAAAAAAAAAAAGACTGCTAGGAACATTCTTGCACATGTCTTTCAGAAAATATATGGGCTCATTTCTGTTGGGTAAACATCCATGAGTGGAATTGCTGCCTCATAAAGATAAATGATTGTACATTTAGAAGATATGGCAAATAGTTTTCCAAACTGGTCATAACTATTTACATTCCCCTCACAGTCACATAGGAAAGTTCTTATTGTTCCATATTTTCACCAACAATTCGATTTTTTTTTTTTCTTTTGCTTTGCATTTTAACCATTCTGGTGAGAAGGCTGTGGTATCACATCATGAATTTAGTTTTAATTTGGGGCGGGGGGACCACCTTTAATAAAAAGAATATAAGATAAAATTACAAATATAAAATTGAGTACAAAAGTGATTATTTATGAAGAATGTGAAAAGAAATCATAATAAATTGCTGGAGAGTTGCTAGTTTCAGATTCCCTTCTTCTGGGCATTTTTCAAGCTATTTCCCAGAAATGCTTACATTGAAATGCTTCCTGATAGCAATCTGGCTCCCCTCCCTGCCTGCAGTACTCCACAGCTGCCTGTGATCTTTGTGTGAACAAGGCCCCACACAAGTGAGGGTCCCAGAACCTAGAGCATCAGCTTTCTGGGAAATGGCCTCTGCCCCCACCTCCCCCACCCCGAACCTGCCCCCAACCCTTCCCTGGGCTGGCTCCTCCTCCCTAGGGTTTCAGCTTCCACATCACCTTCTCAGAAGGCTTTCCCTGACCTCCTTGTCGAAGACCCTCTTGTTTTGTAAGTCCACATCACAAGACAGATGACAACAGAGCAGGAGGTTAGGAGCAGTTGCTGTGAACCCAGCCTGCCTGGTTGGCATCCTAGCTTCCTTGTTTTCTAGCTGTGTGATCTTGGACATGTCACGTAACCCCTCTGGGCCTCAGTTTCCTCGCCCACAGAGTGGAGAGGGTAATACTAGCTCCCGCCTCACAGGGTGTTATGAGGACCCAGCAAGTTCATGCATGTGATGCATTTAAAAGGGTGCGTGGCACCCTTGCTCTTACGATTGTGCTGACGGCCCCATTATCCTGAGCCTTAGTCTTTTTTTCTGACACATCTCACTTCACACTGGTGATCTGCTTGAATACTCTGTAGGACAGGCCTGCCATGGTGACCACTGTATCCCCAGGGCCTAATGCAGCACCTGGTCCACAGCTGGGGCAAAAAAAGATGTTGTTGAATGAATGGATCTCCTCTGTGTACCTCAAATCCATTCCGATGACTCCGAGACAGCCACACCCCGGTCCAGGCCACCTCATCCTTTCCCTTCAGGCAGCAGCCACCTCTGCTGACCCCATAGCTACTACTGGTTAAATACATGAGCCTCAGTCGCTCGCCTTGATCTTGCCTTTCTCATTCACGGCTGGAGTTCCTGTTGGCTTCCATCTCTACAGCCCTTTACAGTTTATAAGGCCTGTTCCCATCATAATCACATCCCTGGGTTGGGTGACAGGGCAGTAATTGGGAGCTCCAGTGCGACAAAGGCCTGGAGAGGGAAAGTGGCTTCCTCAGAGTCACACAGCAAGAGAGAGAGGGGAGATGGGACACAGGCCCAGGACTCCTGGGGAGGGGCTGCCCACACTTGGTCGGAGGCCCTCTCTCATCCCTTCTGGAGAGCACCTCAGGCTGAGCACACAGTAGGCTCTTAGGCTTGTTCAAGACAAGTGGAAAGAGAAAGTCCTTGGGTTCAGCCTTGGATCTGGGACCATGGACCCGCCCCTGCCCCATCTGTGCCTGTTTCCCCATCTGTAAATGGGCTTCACTTACCAAGTGAAGGCGGATCCCTGTCTCACCAGGTCTGGCTGGCATTTCTCCTTGGTCTCTCTGTATGTTTACTCCAGATGACTTTGGAATGAGCTGACGTGGAGTTGGGAACTGACTAAGGGCCTAGAGAGAAACTGGGATTTCCACTGCGCCTCTGGTATCCTTGACATGGAGCAGTGGCTGAAAGCAATGTTTGGAAAAGCATCTCTTCTCCCATTTTTAAAGGCTGTTGAGGAAACGTTGCGCTTGTGACCAGAGTGCAAAGATCTCATGAATGATTAGGGGTTTACTAGCCCTGGGGGACCCCCAGACTCCACAGGCTGGGCCAGGAGCCTATGTGGTCATGGATATGATGCCCACATCAGTGGTGTTTCAGCACTCCTCTGCTGCTACTCTCTCCTCTCCCCTGTGGCAGCAGGGCCAACTAAGGCCCAGAGAAGGGAAGAGTTTTACCCAAGGTCACCAGCACACCCAGGCAGACCTCCTGAATCTGAATCAAGTCAGATTCTGGGGCTCAGCCTTCTCCTTTTTCCCCCTGTTCATTATTTATTTTTAAACAGCTTTATTGAGATATAGTACATATACCTTGCAACTTACCCTTTTAAAGTGTATGATTCAATGGCTTTTAGTATAAAATTGTGCATCTATCATTACGATTAATTTTAGAACATTTTCATTACCCCAGAAAGTAACCCCATGCTTTTTAGCTGTCACCCCCTCCCAGTCCCTCCAGCCCCCCAGCCCCAGACAGTCACTAATCTACTTTGAATCTCCATACATTTGCCTCTTCCGGACATTTCATATAAATGAACTCATACAAATGTGGTCTTTTGTGACGGGCTTCTTTTCACTGATTATAATGTTTTCAAGGTCCATCTATGGTGGAGCATGTATAAGTACATGGTTCCTTTTTCTTGCCAAATAATATTCCATTGTATGGATATGCCACATTTTATTTATCCATTCGTGGATAAATTCATTTATTTATCCATTCATTATCCATTTATTTATCCATTTATCCAAACCAAATGGACATTTGGTTTGTTTCCACTTTTTGGCTATTATCAATAATGCTGCTATGAACATTTACATACAACTTTTTGTGTGGTTATATGTTCTCAGTTCTCTTGGGTTTATACCTAGGAATGGAAGTGCTGGGTCATATGGTAACTATGTTTATGAGCCTTTTAGCTCTGGCTTTCTCAGACCTTGGGGGCTGCTGATGGAAGACTTGTTACTCCCAGTGGCCAGGGTCTGTGGATCAAGTCTCCACCCCACTTTGGACTTAATTTTAGAAACTTCAAGTACTATGTTTTCTGAACTTGACACATTTTCACAGGCTGAATGTACTTGTTTACCTAGCACCCAGATGGAAAAAAATCAAAGCCATCCCAGTGCCCCAAAAGCCCCCTCGTGCTTCTGTCCAGTCTTTCCCCTGCCATGGAAAACACGACCCCAACTTCTAACACCACAGATGAGTTCATGAACTTTGTCCGAGTGGAATTATGTGGATCGTGGTCTTTCATGTCTGCCTCTCTTGCTCAACTTCAGGTTGTTAGAGTTCCTGCGTTCTCAAGGCTGTATGCACCACCTTTTTTGTCATTCCTTCTGCTTTTAATGGAACACTTTGGACTTTGCATCTTGAAACAAGACACAGGACTTCACGGTCTCGTGGGTGTGCGTCTCTGTGTGTGTTCTCAGGCCTGTCCGGGAGGGAAGTGGGGAGGCTGGGAAAGTGTATGTGATGACCTAGTCCTGGCCCCAAGGCACATGTGCCTCTAGGAGGCCCCTACCTGGCCCTCCCACTTAAGCCTCTCCTCTTGGACTCTGTCAAAGTTCTGTTATTCTGGGTTTGACTTGAGACCAAGGGGCGGAGCTGGCAGGCATCCCAGGTAAACAAGAGCAGCTGGAAAGGAGAGGGACTTTTGGGGGTGGAAAGATAGACCGGATCAGACCTCCATTCCACGGGGGCTTTTTTGGAGGCCTGTGTCCCGTGCACCCTAGCACTTGGTGGGAAGGGAGGGTTCCAGTAGAAATCGGGCCTCCTCTAGGCTAGGCCATGCCCTGGGGAAGGCAGGCTGCCTGGGTTCAAGTCTCCCCACTCTGCACCTTACCAGCTGTAAAATAGGGGGGAAAACTGGATAGGATTGTTTCAGAAGTGAAGAACTCAGTGCATATAAATGTTGCTGACCTGGAGGAAAGTTGGCTGTTATGGTTAGAATGTGCCAGGAGCCAGCTGAATATTTTATGGACACTGTTATATTGAACTTACACACCAGTCATGAAAGTAGACACCAAATCATCCCCATTCGACAGATGAGGAAGCAGAGGCACAGAGAGGTTGAGAACCTGCCTGAAGCCACACTGTGAACCCGTGGCAGAGCCAGGATTTGATCCCAGGTCTGTTTGGCTCCAGAATCCAGGCCCCTGCCACCTGGGCTATGAGCCGAGCTTTTGGTGTGGGCCCAGTAGCTCTGAGCTGCCGCGGAGCTGTGCCCAGCACTGTTGTGTAGGGCCCCAGACTCAACCCTTGCCTCTGGTTTGTGCAGAAGGAGCTCAGGCTCTTTCCCCCTGTCTCTAATGGGCCCTCGTGGCCAGCAAAACCTTCCTCCTTCCTGGGTTCCTGGCTAGTGAGCTCTCAGGGGTGGGGCAGGCCTAGGGGGTGGTCAGGAGGCGCCTCCCAATCTGTCCAGCATTGGCAGACCTGGCCGGGGCAGCCCTGTCTCTAGGAGGCGAGGCAGTCAGGCCTGGGAGCTAGAGTCGGCAGTACCGGGTCCACTTGGTGACCCCCTTGTGTGAGGTGTGCCCTGACTCTGCTCCTGGGGTGCTCCAGAGCATGGGCCAGGCACATCAGCAGCTGGTCCTAAGCCAGGCTAACCTGAGTGTTGTAAAGGGCTCTCTACCATATGCCAAGGGGAACAGAGCTTGAAGCAGTCGGCTGCAGTCCAGGAAGGCTTCACAGAGCAGGTCTCCCTGGAGCAGGGTTTTGAAAGCTGAGTTCCTTAGGTGGAGATGATTGGAAGGGTGTTCTTACAAAGGGAGCAGCCATAGGCATCGGCTACTCAACTCCATGCCCCCAAGCCCTTGCCTCGCCATGTCTGTTTTTCAGGGGCTGGAAGCCTGGAAATGATATTTGCCAGAGCCCCTCGCTAGCTATTTCTGGTGAGGATCTGCCAGTGGGGAGAAGGCAGGAGGATGAGAGATGCCAGCCTGCCTCTGGCTCCTACCAGGGCTGACTTCGGCAGGATTTGTAGATTCGGCAGCTCTGTTGGTTCCAGAGCTGGAGTGACAGTGCCTCCAGCAGCTGGGTGGCGGGGACCGGCTCCTGGGCTCCTGCGCATCCTGGGTGGCAGCTGCTTCCCTATTTCCGGGTACCACTCCTTCTCCCTCTGCTCTTCCAGCATCTCAGATGTTTTTGGAGTCAGTTTCCCTTGTAAACTCCCTCTCCACCTGAAATAGCCGAGTGTTTTCTATTTTCTTGCTGGTCACTAATTGATAAAATGCTCAGGCCATCAAGGCCAGACCCAGGTGTAGTTTTTAAGGAACAGAAGGATTTAGCACCCCGAAAATGTGATGTCACACTTTGATTTATTTTTTGCGTGCATGTCAGATGTTTCAACATGGGTTCCCTGAAGGCAGAGACTGTCTTCCATCATCTATTTAATCAACAAACATTGATTAGTGCTTCGTTGGTGGGGAATGAGATGAATGACCAAATCCCCACGCTCCTGGAATCAGTCTAGACTTGGAACCATTCAATTGAAACTGAGTCCCCTGAAACTGAGTTCCCCTGCTGAGTTTATGATTCATCTTTCTCTGTCCAAAACTTTATTCACATTCTTGTCCCACCCCTGTTCCCCTAAGGATTGAAGAGTATCAACGAAAAGAGGGGATTGAAACCAAGCAGGACCTTGTGGGGTCTTCCCAGGTACAAAAGTCCCTCTGTGTCCCCTGTTTCTTGTTTGTAAAAAAAAAAGGCTTTAGTCTCCTAGGCCTTCCCTGAGTTCCAAAGAGCAGATTCAAGCAGTTAATGATGAAGACCATAGAGTCACAGGGCTCCCAGTTCCTCCTGAAAGGATATAGATAACAATCTGATGCATATCTTTGAGTTGCTCTGTAGAAACTAAGAACCCCCGCCCCGCCCAGGTGGAGGATGGCGGCTACATGCTGACCACAAGCACGTACCCCAGACTGGTTGGAACCAGAAGGTTGAGATTCCTGAAACATCACCTGTTACCTCACCACCAGCCAATCAGAAGAAGGTCCACAAGCTGATCACGCATCCTGAGACCATATCCCCTCACACTGTCTTTCCCCTGAAAGCCATCGGGGTGTTCAGGTCTTTTGAGCATGAGCTGCCCATTCTCCTTGCTTGGCGCCCTGCAAATAAAACCTTACTTTGCTGCAAACACCCACTGTCAGAGTTTGGCTTTCTGTGTGGCAGGCATACGAGCCCTTGCTTGGTAACACAATGTAGTAGCCAGTAGCCACCTGCAGCCATGGAGCACTTGACATGCAGCTAGTTCGAATTGAAACAGGCTGTCAGTGTAAAATACACACCACATTAAAAGACTTTGTATGAAAATTAAGAATGTAAAATATCTCACTCATAATTTTTATGTTGATTATGTGTTGCAATACAATATTTCAGACATATTAGTTTAAATTAAATGCATTATTAAAATGTATTTTACCTGTTTCTTTTTCTCTTTTTAATATGGCCACTAGAAAATTTAAATTACATATATGGCTTGCATTTGTGGCTCACGTTATATTTCTACTGGACAGTACTGGTCTTATGGGAGCTGAGTTGAAACACATTGATCCAGCATTTATTAGTGTCTGTTTAAGAGATTCTTGGTCTCTGCCCTTGGGACTTCAGACAGGATGGGGAGCGGGACAGGTATATCAACATGGAACTAAAAGTCACTGTGATAAATGTTTGAGTTGTCCATGTTCCAGGGTTCTGAGAAGAAATCTGGGTAGGCTTCACAGAAGGGATGACTTTAGTGTTAAGCATTACAAGATGAATAGGAGTTCACAAGCTGGGTAAGGAAAAAGAGGGGCACTCCAAGCTAAGAGGTTGACAAGTACACAGGATGTTAGAAGAGATACAGGCAGTTCATTCTGGTCTGAACATGGTTTGTTTGGAGAAGAGGCTGGAGGTGGAGCTGGACAGTTGTAGAGCATTGAATGCCAGTAAAGTTTAGATCTGAGGGCGGCGCTGAGGCTAGGGAAAGGCTCTTAGGCAGGAAGTGGCTGGTCCAGATGTTAAGTGAGCTCACCCACCCACTCTCCTCAAAAGCATGCAGCGAACAGACCAGACCTGGTTTGAATGTGAAAAATAAACTCTTTTATTTCAGTACTTGCTCTTTGTGGCTCAAAAGCACATCTACTGCTTGCTTGGAACCCAGAAGTATTTATAAAACCATAGAGAAATCAAGCAATATGTATACAGAATAGAACATATATATTTCGGCTCAAGTGCTTCTTCCTGTGCAAAGCAGAAAGTTCTAAGTGCATCAGCGTGACTTTCCCCAAATCCCTCTCTGGGATTTGGGGGACTCTGGAGTCTTTGACCCCACTCCAGATACAGAATTCTCCCCACTTCCCTCTTCCAGGCTGAGGGAGGCCCAGTCACATGGAGAGAATGAGTGGTAAAGTCAGAGATGGCAACTTGTGGGGTCCCCGAGCTTAGTCAGGGGCAAAGGCTGTGTTCTAGGGCCCTGGCTCTTCAAAGAGGGGTTGGCTGAGATGCCAGCCTTGTTGGTGAGTGACCAGCACAGGCAACTAAGGCTCCTGTGAAGTCTACACATTGTGGTGGGTGGGGTCATGGGTAGGTCAGGGGCCTCCGGGGCTCTTTTCCCCTAGAACTGGGCTCTGAAGGAAGATGCCTGGGCACAGGTGGGGGACTCAGACAGGGCTGGGGGCAGGAAGGTGGTCATGGTCATGGTCTCATTCTCCAAAACACCCTGGCCTGTGACCTAAGGCTCTGTGAAGCCAGGGAGTAAGACTCAATGTCATTGGCAAGGCTGAGTCATATAAGGCACCAGAAGTGCAGAGCTGAAGGGGCCTTGGAGATGAGCTGGTTCAACCACTCTGTGACCGATGAGCAGACTGAGGCCCACAGAGGGGAAGGCAGTGGCTGGCCAGACTTGGGGCTCAAACCCAGGGCTCTAACCCCTCCAATTTCCTCCCCACCTCCTCATCCGAACTGGATCCTTTTTGATCAGGCCCCAGATGGCCTCTCTGACAATCAGGTCAGGACTGGTGTGGTGAACGGGGCCCTGGACTCAGAAGGCCTGGCTCCATTCCTGCACCTTCATATTAAGCAGCCTTGCAACTATCCAGCGGTGCAGGGCGGGCCACCTCCCTTCTCCAAGCTGCAGTCTCCTCACTGAGAAAGTGGCTCCCACTCTGCAGTTTTCCATGGCAATTAAATAGGTTGGTGGCCGTGTGAGCCCAGGAAGCACTTAGTAGGTGCCTCACAATTGCGGCGTGTGGGGGTACTGTTGGGCCAGGGCTGCTGGGATGTGGGGGGAGCTTGGGTCTGGGCTATTCCTGGGACCCTCTCGATCTGCACCTGCTCAGGCTCTGCCAACAGCCCCTGGGGCCTGGGCACAATCTGGGGAAGGGGTTCAGGACACCCCAGGGAGCTGAGTTCCTTGATCTGGTCACTGGGCACACTGTTTTTCGCCTGCTCCCAGGGAAGGGGCTCTGGAGTTGATCAAACAATATGGCAGGTGGTCAGTGGCTTTCCAAATGGCATCTGGGCTGGGAAGGGAGGCTGGAGTCCCTCCTCCCCGGCCCACCCCCCAGGCCCAGTCAGCCAAGATCAGGGCTCCTACTGTGGAGGCACAAAACATTCCTCACAGGTGAGGAAGGTGGGGAGACAGGCTCAGGGGGACCATATGGGCCGGAAGTACATTTGATTCCAAAGAGGCCCCATAGGCAGCCCACCGTGCCCTGGGGTCTGGGGCCCAATAAGGGGCAAATTTTGCTCATTACCTTGGGATAAAGATTGGGGTCAAGTTGGGGGCCCTCGGCTGGCACGGGGGCCCTTAGGAGGTGTTAACAATGACGTTCCTGAAGCCCTTCACGGCCTTCAGCCTGTCGCTCTCGAAGTTCACCACCAGCTTGTGGCGGCCCGCGTTCAGGGGCAGCAGGTCCACCCTCGCCTTGACTTCCTCCCCCGCCTCCACGGGGTGTGGGCTGGGAGAGAGAGAGAAAGAGGGTGAGATCAGGGCCCTGGCCTGGTCCCCACAATGGGGACAGGCCAGGATGACACGTGACTACTGAGATCTTAGCCTAGAAACTCCATGGATGTATAGCTTTGTGCCGACGGAATACAATGGGTCCCGCTCACCACTCTCCGAAGGCCTGGGCCATCTGCCCTCCTATGTGGAGAGGGGCTGGTGTGTTTGTGTGTGTGTGTGTGTGTGTGTGTACATGGAAGTGGATGGTGTGCTTGGGGGTAAGAGTGCGGATGCTCACGTGACCACATGCATGAAAATGCATTGAGCTGTACATACGTGACTCGTATGCTTTACTCTATATAAATTACAATGAAAAAGTGAAAAACAAGAAGTGTGTATGCTTGTAAGTGTACGTATATATAAATATGTATCCATGAGGGTACACCACACAGGCACGCATGTACACCTGTGTGCATGTGAGGACTCGGGTGTCCCGAGGTGGGTGCTTAGCGAATATGTACCTGTTTAGGTTTGTGAACACATGTGCACAGAACGCAGCTAACGTGTGGGTGTTTGGGCGTAGACACGGGGGAATATTAGGCAGGTGTGTGGGTGGGTGTGTGGAAAGGGAGAAGAGGGGGTTACGGGCCTGGGTTCAGTGCCGGAGGGCGCCCTTCCCCCCGCAGCATCTGCTCTCTGCTCCCAGGCCCCCAAGCTGGAGGGACCAGCACTTACATTTCCACGGTCTTCTGCTCCTTGGTCAGGCCCGCCCCCTCCACGGTGAAGGTGCAGCCTGACAGCGGCACGGTGAGCGGGTTCCACAGGGACACCTCAGCCACCAGCTTGCGATTCTGCTTGGGCTCTCCCAGGATCTAGAGGAGGCATGGGGCAGATGTCAGGGGCAGCACGGAGGGAGAGCAGCCCACAGCCCCTCAAGGGCATGCAGGGTCCCAACTGGGCCATCTCCATCTTTGCTGCAGTTTGGCCCAATGTCTGCCCAGCTCCGCCGCTAACATTCCTCGCCTCATCTGGAAAACACAGATGATGACACCTGCCCAGGCCTCCTTCGTGGAGCTGAAGTGAGGCTCCACGCAACCCACAGGATGTGTAAAATGCCTCCCTCATTCTAGGGTCTAGGGTGGAAAGATCAGAGTCTTTGGAGCCAGGCTGATCTCTGACCCTTTCTCACTGTGTGACCTTGGCAGAGTTACTACCCTCTCTGAGCCTTGGTTTCTTCATAGAACAGAAATGCCTGACTGCAGGGTTCTCATGAGGATTAACTGAGCTAATATGTGCAAGCTCCTAGCAGACTGTCTGGCACACAGTGCTCACTCCCTCCTGCTCTGCTCTTTACCATTTATTTGTAACTGCAGCATTTGGGGATCTGGGGCTGTGACTCCTCCAGGTGAATCACTATGATGACCATGAAGTTGGTGATAAGAATAGTCAGTTTTTACTGAGCCCTCATAACGTGCTGGATGTGGTTCTATGTGCTTCCTGTAGACTCACATTTAATCTTTACAACACCCATTGTATAGATGAATAAATGGACTCCAGCGTCTGTGCCCTTAACAACACATCCCTTCCTGCCCCACCAGGGCCCCAGGACCTGGGAATCTAGCATTAGTAGTTTAGCTTTTAAGGGTCCACGAGTCTGAGATCCCTAAGTGCCATGATCCTACTACTCTGGGATTTTAGGATTCATTCCTAGAGGCTGTGAGTCCCAAATTCTGCTTCATGATGCTTTTCTTTGATAAACCTAGGATCTGAGGAACCTGGGGCATCGGAGACCTTGAGGTTGCAGGGAGGGAGGTGCATGCACGTGTGGGGACCTGTCCAGGGACCCAGCCAGCCCTTACCCGGATCTTGATTTCTGGATTCTCCAGATAGATGTCCCTCTCAGCCAGCAGGTAGCTGTTGGCAGCTGGCTCGACGAACAGGCCCCGCACCTTGATGAGGTTCGACTCGGTCAGGTAGTCACAATACCTTTCGTAGAGGATTCGAAGGGGAATGCTCTTCTCTGCAGGAGGGGAGAGGGGAGAGCACTCATGACATCTGAATCGTGGCCCCCACCTCTCCTATGGCATCTCCACAAGGCACAGAGAGGGCAAGGAATGAACTCGAGGTCACACAGCTGGTGAATGGAGGGGCATGTCCCAGCACTTTCCCTCACCTGCCCTGGCTCCAAGGCTCCCAGGGAGGAAGTGGGGAGGAGAGGCTTGGGCATTAATCCTGCCTCTGCCCTTCGCTGACTGGGGATGCTGGGCAAGTCACTCCACCTCTCAGGACCTCATTTCCCCCCATGAGGTCGGTAGAACTGTACCCATTTACAGATGAAGAGACACTTCTGCCAGTAAGTGTTCAGATCAGGAGAGCTGGCCCTGCTTGGCCACTGTCTGACTGTGTGAGCCTGGGAAGATGACCTCCCCTCTCTGTTCCCTCTCTGTTCCCTGGGACATCTGGCACCCGCTGGGCAGAGCTAAGACCAGAGGTCATTTCAGAGCAAAAGCCACACAAGTGATAGGGGTGAGAAAAAAGCCGGCAGGGCCAACCCCTCCCGCTGCAGAGAAGCAAAGTGTGGATTGCAGCCCCATTTCTCTGACAAGAACACTGAAGCCTTAGGGCACCAGGGGTCAGCTTACAGGAGGCAAGAAGGAGCAGTGAAACGGGCACAGGACTGATTCTCCACAGACCCTGCTTGTTCACTCGGTCGCAGGGAACCTTGGGAAAAATCCCTTCTGCTCCTCGGGCTTCCCCCCATCAAACAACAATGTTGGAGGGATGGTCTTGGGGCTCCATGGAGCCCAGCCAACCTCTCCTCACTATCCCAGTGCCATGATGGGAGATGCTGTTTCTTCTTTTTCTGCCATCTGTCCCCTCCATCCCTGCACTAGACCAGCGTTTCCCAAACTCCAGCCATTCATGTGATTTTTCACATGTCTGAGTAACTCCTCAGTAAATAATTTTTCTTTCAGTCCCCTCACTTTACACTTTTTAACCTTTTTTGCTTAGGGAACCTTTTCATCATTATTTGCAGAAAACCTGTCTCATTTACCATAAGTAGAAGGAAGCTGGTAAAAACAAACACCAGCAAACAAAGTCATGTTTATTCAATTCGGGCCGATATTCTCATCTGCTGAGGGCTCTGAGTTTGAGACCTGAGCTTACTGTTAAAGAGGGAGGTTAGCAAGGGTCTGGGGTGCCCGGGCCAGTAAGCACCCGTTGGGAGGTCATCTCTAGGGCCGTGAAGGCCCGAACAGATGGTCACCTTCTCTCTGCATGAGTCAAGGTCCAGGTCCTGGCTGGGCACATTGGTGTTCCCCGTCCCACTCTCTGGAAAATGTGTGCCCAGCCCTCTAGTCACTCATTCCTGGGGTGGATCTGCCCCAACCTCTGCTCAGATGGCGTGGGGGGAAAAAAAAACCAAAGCTTCTGCGAAAAAGGAGTGAAAATTCCTGGGTCAGGACCTGGTGGAGCAGAGTAGAAACTCTGACCAGCTCCACAGGAAAGAAGGAAACCATTGTCCTCCAGGAGCCTGGAGGAAGTGGCCCCAGCTGTTAACTTTTCCAGGAGGCTTAGGCCAGGGTGGGGCTGGACCTTTGAGAACTGCTGTCCACAGGCCAGGGGCCTTGGCTTCGGGCCAGATGCTGGCTGAAAGAGGGAAACATTTGCGGTTAGTGTCTATTCATTCCTTAGATGATTCCTTTGATCATCACAGAGATCACGCTGCCTGCATTCCTCATGACCCACCTGGAGGGGTGAGGGTATCCAGAGAGAGAGAAGGGGTGGGTGGCAGGAAGGAAGAGAGCAAGGAGGCGGGGTGGGGTCAGCTGGATTCAGTTCAGCTGTCCTAGGCCTGGCTTCCTGTCCGCTAGCACATGGAAATCCCCCAGAGCTTATCATCAAAGAATAACCGCAACTCAGCCAAAGTTCAGGGTCTCACAGGGTGGGAGAATCACTTTCAGGTTGACTTTGGCCTTGGAAGCCTCAATAGAGCATCCTGGCCTAGCCCCACCTGAGGGCAACACGCAGTACCACTGCCCTTCTCTGCCCTCTCCCGACAGGCTGTGCCCCTCAGAGGTCTCCGTAGCAGGAGGGACCCCTCCGCTGTGAACACATCCCCAGGGAGAAACCCTGGCAGCTGTGGCTGAAGCAGAAGAATGCTGCGAAGGGCCTGAGGGTATCTGGGAGGCAAAGGGTAACTCAACAGCAGCCTGGGTGGAAGTTGTTCTGGCATCCCTGGCTCAGGCTGGAGTTCACCTGATGATACACATTCCAGGAAAGGCACTTCCTCCCTTTGAAGCGGTTCTGAGCGTGAGGAAGAACTGACACGTGTGCATTCACACAAAGGGGCTGGAAGGGCTCTTCAAAGATGAGCCAGCCTTTGTACAAATGGGGAACCCGGGGCCTGGAATGGAGAAGAGAAATACCCAGGAGCCCACATCCTGTGGGCAGAATTGCAGGAACTAGGACCTCGGTATCCCGACCACCCCACACACCTGTAGGGATGGAGCCCTGCCCCTGACTCGGGGCCTGGATGTGGAGATGAGAGCTGAGTCCTCTGCACACCAGCAAGGCTGGCAGTGACTCAGGAAGCACTGAGCCCGGCCCTGAGACCATTGCCTGGCACAGCAGGGTTCAGGAAAGATGCTTTTCGGCCTCCCCACACCTGTTGGCACTTGCTCAGCGAACAGTGAAGAGCCCCGCCGTGTCCAGGCACCATCATACACTTTCCAGATCTTTCCTGAACACACATCTCCTTTGCAGCCCATGAGGGGCATGCTAATGCCCCATGTGATGGATGGGTGTGATTCAAGCCCCAAGGTTATACATCTAGAAGGCAGGAGAGGTTCTTCCCTGGTGGTCCAGTGGTTAAGACTCCAAGCTCCCAATGCAGGGGGCACAGGTTGGATCCCTGGTCAGAGAACTGAGATCCCACACGCCACATGGCGCGGCCAAAATTAATATTAATAATAGAAGGTGGGAGAGGCCAGATTCAAAGCCAAGTCTGGCCTCCGAACACGCCTTTTAGCAGCATAAGTGTTGGGGCCCCAGCCCTGGTGCCACGTGGCTCTGCCCCAGAGTTTGCCGCTGCTCAGGGACCCTGACAGAGGGTCTGCTCTGTCCCGGCGTGTGGCTCCAGGGTGCCTGAGGTGGTCCTGAGATAGAGGCCCCAGGGTTGACTGATGTTCTACTCAGATCATGCTGACCCCGGGTCCTCTCCCAACTCGAAGACCCCCCTGCCCTCCCCATGCCCACAAGCTCCAAGTGCAGGAACAGAGAATGGGCTGCTGGGGGGGATAGGAGACTGGGCTCCATGCTGCCTCCCTAAGTGACCTCGGCTGCCGCAACCCCTCTCAGCGTCTCCAGCTTAATTTTAGGGAGATAACCAGTAGTGGTGACAAAGCCAGCAGTGAAAAAAGGGATCAAGGGGACGATGACTGTGCAGGCATCCGACCAAGAAGCCAGAGCGACAGAGGCTCTGCCCAGGGTTGAGGGCTGGGTGAGCTACTGACATCATTTCAGCCCCAAACGGGGAAGGGGATCTGCTCCCAGGGAGGTCGGGCCAGGCACTGGAGCCATGGAAGAGGAGAAGATCAGGGCTTTTCCTTTCCTATCACTGTTAGAGCCACACTGTCCAGTATGGCAGCTTCCGGCCACATGCGGCTGTTTAAGTGAAATTAAAACTTTAGTCCCATAATTACACCAGCCACACTGCAAGTGCACAATAGCCACATGGAGCTAGTGGCCACCATACTGGACAACGCAGATACAGGACATCCTTATATCACAGAAAGTTCTCTGGGTAGTGCTGGTCTTGAATCTCTTCTCTCTGAGCCTGAGAACCTCCAGAGAAATAGGAGAGGTTCTCAAAGGGGCTCTGGGGAGAGGCAGCTGTAGTGTGAGTTGCTGGAGACGGAGGAAAGGAGTTTGCTGGAAGGGGCAGCAGAGAGTCTGGGAAAGCAGTCAGGGGTCCTGCGAAGATGAGATGGAATGAAATAGAATAGTTGCTACGAGTACAGGTTCAAGTCTCCGTCCTGTCACTTCCTGTGTGGCCTTGGGAAAGTTACTTAACCTCTCTGTGCTCAGTCTTCTCATCTGGAAAATGGGACCATAAAAGAATCCTCCTACTTTTGTTATAAGAAGGAACTGGGTTGCTATTTATAAAGTGCCGAGGACAGGGCCTGACCCACAGTGAGGGCAATGGGAGTGTCTGTGAGGTAGATGGCACACGTTCAGCTCTCAGGGCACGACCTAGCATGTCGTCAGGGTGGTCAACAGCTGCTCCAGGAACACAGGGCCTTACCAGAGAAAGGCTCCAGGGAAAAGTTGAGCAGGTCCTTGGTGCCACACTTGGGTCCCAGGATCCCGTTGTAGCTGACGGTGCGGGCACAGAGCAGGAGGCAGCCAGCGTGGTCCTCGGCAGTGTTGTTGGTGATGTGGGCAAAGACGTCGAAGTCGCTGCCCCTGTTCATGCCCTGGCCCGCACGGATCCTCATGGCCACCCCTGTCTCCTCTTTATCAGCCAGTTTGTTCTGGCGGTTGGCCCTTGTGAAGGCTTCCCTCTCCTCTGCGGACCCTGTGGGGACAGGGAAGAGAGCTTCATCACAGCTGGAAGGGGGATCAATGAGAAGGAGGCTGGGAGCAGGGCAAGCTGGCTTCTCAGAGTTCTGGTGACTCAGAGCACCCCCGGAGGGAGCCCCTTCTTTACATTACTGTGCCAGGAGGAGGAAAGAGTATTTTATTTACTTTCCACAAGTGAGCTCCTATACATCCCTCAAGACCCATCCCCAAATGACCCCTCTTCCAGGACACCTTCTCTGACTCCTCCTTTCCCAGGATGAAAGAGTCACAATGTCTTTTGGAGTTTCATAGCTGCCTATTGCCTGTCACGGTGTTTTGGACCACCAGGTTTTTTTTTCTGTTCATATGCTTACACTCTCAAGCCTCTTGAGGACTAAGACTGTGTTTTACTTAATCTGAAGTCATACCCAATGCCTACAACAGTGTTTGGTGCCTAGTAGGCACTGATACAATGAGAACTTTCTCACCTCTAAGCATTTTGCACAGGGACCACTTCTACCTGAAATCCTTTCCCTCCTTCTCTACCTGTTGAGCTTTCCAGCAGGAATGACTGCCCCCTGCTTTATATTCCATTTACTTCTCCCCATGTGCCTTTTATTTTTGTCCCCAGTGTTGTTGGGTACATATTTATTTCTTCTATCAAATCATCAGCTCTAGACCTTTCAGAGGCCGGGGAAAGCATCTTTTCCTTCTGTTTTAGCCCTTCCCACTGGAGCACGGCCACTTAATACCCAATCCCAAGTCAGCCCTGGAGAGTCAACGGGGGTCAGATAAAGCCTGTGGTTTCTTAGTCACTTCTGTGAACCCTAGTGTGCTTGGCACACCGTAGATGCTTAGAAAATATCTGTCTATTGAACTGGCCATTGGATGTGCTCAAATTCAATTTTTAAAATAAACCACATCTTTTCCCCACTATTGATTTAATATTAGTAGCAGAAAGAAGCTTCATCTTTGTGTCTGATTGAGCCCATCTTATTAAGTTTCTTTTGGTCCATTTCTCTTTAAATCTTTCCAATCTACCTTCATGCCCACTTCCCCACCTGTGTGTGAAATGCTAAAACAATTAATACTACAGAGTTCCAGGAACTTCTCTTCCTGGCCCCTCTGGACTTCCAAGCCTCTTCAGCACAAATACGTTGCAATAAAAAAGCATGGAGGGGGCTTCCCTGGTGGCGCAGTGGTTGAGAGTCCGCCTGCTGATGCAGGGGACGCGGGTTCGTGCCCCGGTCCAGGAAGATCCCACATGCCGCGGAGCGGCTAGGCCCGTGAGCCATGGCCACTGAGCCTGTGCGTCCGGAGCCTCTGCCCCACAACGGGAGAGGCCACAACAGTGAGAGGCCCGCGTACCGGAAAAAAAAGAAAGCATGGAGGGACCTCCCTGGTGGTCCAGTGGGTAAGACTCCGTGCTCCCAATGCAAGGGGCCCGGCTTTGATCCCTGGTCGGGGAACTAGATCCCTCATGCTGCAACTAAAGATCCCGCATGCCACAACTAAAGATCACGCATGCCGCAGCTAAGACCCAGTGCAGCCAAATAAATAAAATAAAGATTAAAAAAAAAAGCATGGAATTGACCATCTATTGTTGGAGCTCCCACCACTAATAAGCTCTGTTAAACAACATGGACATCATGATTTTTCTGTGAAGATGAAAGCCTCTCTTGTATACCAGCCATCCCTTTCAGTTTTACTGAGTCAAACCAACAAAGAAAGTGAGGCTTAAAAACCCAATGAAATCTTTTTGTGGAATATAGAATTCTTTTCCTAAATGAATGATCCTTTACCACTGTCCCCCTGCCCCCAGGGTGTTTGTCAAGTTTGCATCTGATTCTAAGGAATTTCTTGAAATGGAGAGTAACCTACAGATCATTGTTGTTTGCAAGCTGCCAGAAAACACACCACACCACACACGCACGCACGCGGGCGCGCGCACACACACACATGCCCTCTGGGCTGGTAAACAAGCTGCTTATCCACAAGGCAGTGATGAGCCCAGGGCCCCTACCCTCCGGGTACTTGTAGGTGTGGGTAATGTCCTCCCGCTCGTCTCTGCCCACGCTCTTTGTGCTGATCTTCTGCCCCACGACCAGGGAGTGGTTGATGGACTTGTGCATGGACCCATCATCCTGCCGGATCCAGTCCACCACGTCGGCGTTGACCTCGGCAAAGACGAAAGGGGCGTCGTACTTGGGGCTCAGGTCGCCCACCTTGATGGCACGAACGGGAACCGGGCCACAGCAGTATGTCCCTGGTTGGGAGCAGGAGAAGGGTAAGACGAGCCTGGGCTGAGGGGAGGGTGGTACCTCCAGAATCTTCCACAATTCAACCACACGTAGCCGAAAACCTAGAGACCATATAGCCTTTGACTCAGGGATTCCATTTCTAAGAAGGCAGCATCAGGTAAGAATTAAGAATTCCAGGGGAGGGAGTTCCTTGGTGGTCTAGTGGTTAGGACTCTGCGCTTTCACTGCCGGGGCCCTGGGGTTCAACCCCTGGTTGGGAAACTGAGATCTTACAAGGCATGCAACAAGACAAAAAAAAAAAAAAAAAAAAAAAAGAGAATTCCAGGGGACCCTGGAACCCAGCTTCTGGGGTTCAAAGCTCAGTCTCTTATTAGCTGTGTGACCTTGGAGAAGTCACTTAACTTCTCTGAGTCCTGGCTTCATGTGGGGATATTTGTACCTACCTAAGGAGGATTGGCAAACACTTATTTCTATGTGTTTGATAAACAGAAATGTGTCCCAAGGCACTTAAGGAAACGAGGAAGCCAACTGTAGGCAATACTTTACAAGGGTGTGTGTCTGTCTGGTTTCCTGCCGAGACTGAGAGTAGCAGTCACTGTCTGACACTGACTCAGGGAGTGTGTGAACAAGAACACACAAGAATGAAATGAACAAGAGAGCTAGATGTTTATCTGGGTGTGGTTTACCACTGCCTCAAACTGGTCACAAATTTAAATGTTGAGGACTAGAGGCTTGGTAGCTATATTACAGTGCGTCCATTTGATGGAATGTGGTGACATTAAATTAAAATTAAAATCACAGAAAACTGTCTGATAGAGAAATGCTAATGATATATGGAGAAGTGACAGGGCCAGGATGAAAGACCATGTGCAGGAAGAGTTCTTAACCTGGGGTCCATGGAACCCCCAAGGTGCAGCAAATAGAATTCAGGAGTTCATAAACTTGGATGGGAAAAAATTACATCATTATTTTCACTTCCTTCGACTGTGAAAGACCAAAACCACAGTCTTAGGTGCACTTATGACTTGTCACTCATAAGAACCACAGATATTTTTATCTCTCTTTATAGTTGTTACAGATAACCGGAAATATAGATTGCATTCATCTCTACCACAAAATTCTGGAACTTATTGATTCTACTAATAAATCTTGTTATATAGAGCATATATTACTATATCACAAATTTATTTAAAAATTTTTGATAACTATATTGCAATCTAATTGAACCCTAGGTGTTATATTGTGTGTATTTAAAATATTATTCTGAGGAAGGATTCATTTGAAATTATTGGAAGCTGTGTGTGAATGTTAATGAAATTTCTTGGGGGGAAGAGGACAAAGATGCTATTTGACTTTTTTTCTCTGTGCTTCTCCGTATTTTCTGTTTTCCACAATGTGCATGAATTACTTTTCAAATTATAAAAGAGGTGTTTTATAAAATATCAATGAGGTCCCCCAACACTCAATGTTCTTTGGAGTCAGCCAGACCTGGGTTAGCATCCCAGCTCTGCCCCTCTCCAGCTGAGGAGCCCCTCTGCTGGGTGGGTCCCCTCCAGCCTCTGTTTCTTCATCTCGGTAATGGGGCCACAGCTGCCAACCCACCTTCGCTCTTCTCCTGGGGCGTGGGGTCCAGGGCCTGCCACCCGTCGTATCCCGGCTGCAAGTCAGGCCTGGTCATCCACGACTCCACCCAGCAGTGGAAGTTCCTGTTGGGGAAACAAAGCAGAACGTGGACCAGGACTCTCACACAAACGTTCACGGTCACCTCCTGCGGGCTGTCCACACTCGCCTTGTCCTAAGCTGACCCCAGAACGTCCCCCACCACACTTTGCTCTTCCTCTGGGGGCCCCAGTCGGGTGCTCCCAACTACACTGGGAGTCCTCAACCCCTCTCCCCAACTCCTTTCCCCTCTCAGTGGCTCTGCATGCCCAGCTGACCAGACCTCCTAATTTCTCGACTCTTCCTTCTTTTTTTTTTTTTTGTTGTTGTTTTTTTTTGCGGTACGCGGTCCTCTTACTGCTGTGGCCTCTCCCTGTTGCGGAGCACAGGCTCTGGACGCGCAGGCTCAGCGGCCATGGCTCACGGGCCCAGCCACTCTGCGGCATGTGGGATCTTCCTGGACCGGGGCACGAACCCGTGTCCCCTGCATCGGCAGGCGGACTCCCAACCACTGCGCCACCAGGGAAGCCCCGACTCTTCCTTCTTTTTCAGCTCACAGGCTCTGCCTGGATTCAGACCCCACCACCACCCACCTGGACCACAGCCCCGCCCCCTGCTTCCGATCTGTCCCCCCGGTCATCAGCACACCCCTCTCCAGTCTGAAGCCTCTGGAATCAAGACCAGACCCCCAGCCTGGCAGTGCAAACCCCGGACGGTGTGTTCTCCAGGACGCCCTTTCATGCTCCCTGCATTGACTTTCCTTCCTCTTGGCCTTTGCTCCTGCTGTCCTGCTCCTGGAGCCTCTCCAAGGCCCGCTTCCTTTTGTCCAAATACTGTTCAACTTTTAAACCCAGTTCAAATGTGACCTCCTCTGAGAAATCGCCCCAAGTTTCCTCTCCAGGGGATCCTTCCCACTGAGCGCCCCCCTCACCAGATCATCTCGCTCTTGTCACTCTGGATCTCCCCAAACTCGTTGCGGAAGTACTCGATGAGCAGGTTGCTGTTCTGGTCGTGGGCCGAGTTATAGTTGGTCACGACGCGGGTGGGGACGCCGAGGCACCGCAGCACTGGGTCGGGGGACACAGTGGAGAGAGCTTAGGGGATGAGCTGAGGCCCTAGACACATCTGCTCTGCTTGGGCCTCCACGTGCCCATCTGTACCCCAGGGAGCACTGCACACTGGTAAGGGTGCACCCACCCGGACAATGGCACCCACCTCGCTGGTTGGCCCATGTCCACTCTTTCCCTTTCACATCACAGATAACAAAAGACTCTAAATGCAAATCTGACATTAACGGTCCTCTGCTAAACCCTCAATGGCTCCCCACAGCCCTCGAGGTCAAGGCCAGACCTCCACCGTGGCCCTTACCCTGGAGGGTCTGGCCCCTGACCACCTCCTGCACACTTTGCTCCAGCCACACTGGCCTCGCTGCTCCTCCAGCACTCCATGCTGCCAACAGCCCCAGGACATTGGCATATGCTGTACCCTGGGCCAGGAAGGCCACCCGGCCGGGTGTAGATTACCCCATCATTTGCATTCATAGCAAAACTGGCGAGTCATCATCATTCTCAATATACAGGTGTGTGAGGGATTCTTTAATTTGTCCTCTGAGGGCAGTGAGCGAGCTGTCTTATTTTATATCCCCAGAGCCCAGCACAGGCCTGGCACAGGCTAATTTGTCAAATGGGATGAAGGAGAGGGTGAAGTAGAAAGAAAAGGAGGAAGGAAAGGAATGACAGAGATTCAGAGTGAGGAGTGAACAGCGGGGCAAGCAGAAGAGGGAACAAAGGTCAAGAGCCCTTCCGTTCCAGCCCCAGCTGCTTCAGGCTGTGTGGCCTGAGGCCAGTCCCTTTGCCTCTCTGGGCCTTGTTTCCTCCTCTCTAGCCCGGGCTTCAGGTGCACTGGGACTCCATCGTGGACGAGGAGGGCCTGCATTTGGGCCTCAGCACAGTTTACAGAGAGCCCAGAGTAACTGGGAAAGGGACTGGTGTTGGAATGATAGGTGACAAAGAGGCAGGATATCAAGTGGCAACTATAGACCACAGAGGAGGGACGAAGACCCTGGGCACCAATCCTGCCCAAATGGTGATGGCTAGGTGCTTCTGACAGAGGGAATTATGGGTGTTTTTCCTCCTTCATTTTTTTATGTTACTTTTTATGTAAAATGTAAAAGTAACATATTCTCAGGGTAAGGTAAAGAAAGTAACATCTAAAAAAAGAAAGGCAACAGAAAGGCCTACTAAATATAATCTGTAGGACCTTTGGTTTACTTTTAGTTTTGATTGAGGTTGAGTCTCTGAGACGGGGGAGGGACAGGGATGTGACCTTTGCCCTGTGCCCACCATCAACCAGAGCAAGAGCTTCCCCGATGGCCCTGGATTCTGGCCGGGAGACAGGAGGGCACTGGGAGGAGGAAGGAAGGAGCAGCTGTGACCCTTCACCTCTTGCCTGGTTCCTGTGCCCTTTAACTTGGGTAGAGTCTGGATGCTCTGCTGCCCGTGGCGAGGGCTGATGTCCCAACCCCAGGCCTTGCCCCACCATGTGACAGGTTTCAGAGTACAGACCTGAGGCTTGGGGAGACCTGTCGCCGCTGCCCAGGGAGCAAGGCTCCACTCCTGTCCCAGGGATGGTGTCCCGGGAGGCCTCATCATCACAGTCTAAGGCCAGGAGGCTGGCCTTAGAGGGGCGGGCCCACCTCGTTCCAAGCCTGGCTGTGCTGCTCACCAGCTGTGCAACCTTGGCCAAGCCACTTCTCTTCTCTGAGCCTCCGTTTCCTCCTCTAAGAGGAGCTAATAATAGCAGCTTGTAATGATTCAGAGGGTAATGGGTATGGGCAGCCTGGCCGAACAGAAAAGTGTGTCACGGTGCCCATCACTGCAAACGTCCATCCGATCACGGTCAGCCGACTTATGGACACAGAGAAAATGGCCCAAGATCCAGCTGAGGAATCCCAGCTGCCCCGGAAACCCCCAAACCCCCCCTAACTTGAACCAGAGACTGTGCTAAGTGACATCTCCCCGGGTCCTAAGAGCTCCCTGGGACTTGGGTCAGTGACTGCTGTCTCCATTTTACACATGAGGAAACAGGCTTGGAGACACCAGTTCTCTTGCCCAAGTCCTCCCAGGGGTCAGAGGCAGAGCTGGAATTCAACCCGGGCAGTCCATCTCGAGTCCCTGGGCCGATCCACCATTCGGCTCCCTGCAGAAACCCCGTGACCACGGGGGTCAGACGCCCCCTTATTTGACCAAATCTCCCTGGCTCCGTTACACATCAGGCCTGGGAGAAGGCTGCAGGGACCCGGGCTCACAGAAACCAAGGGCAGTTCCAGGCCCTCTCACATCCCGTGTGCCGCTCACCAGTGCAGGCCACAGCAGCAAAGACCCAGCACTGGCCATACTTGACGCGCTGGCAGCTGTCATTCTTCCAGCGACGCAGGATGTCCACGCTGCCGATCCAGAACATGGGGCTGATGCCATCCCTGTAGTTGTTGTCCCAGCGTCCCAGCAGCACGCCCTGGTCATCATTGCAGTTGACCTGCAACCAGCGAGAGCATCAGAGGGACCAAGCCTGGGGGAAGGGTGACAGCTGCACTAGGGTGGGCATGAGTTCAGCACATGGTGAAAGGCAGGGAAGGGCGTTCCAGGTTGAAGGAACAGCAGGTGCAAAGATCCCAAGGTGTGACAGACTGGGAGGTTAGAGATGGTTGGTGCTGGAGAGAGAAGCGGGAGGGAGGAGGTAGAGAGGGGTCAAGGTCGTGAGGGTGATGCTGGAGATGTGAATTTGTCCGTGGAGTGGAAGGGGAGTGACACGGCGTGACCTGAGTTTTACAAAGACCCCCTCTGGCCCCTGCCCAGATTGTGTCATTTGCCCCCAGACTCCCAGAACCTCGAGAATAAAATGCAGCCTCCTGACCGTGGCCCTGAGGCCTGCACCGTCTGGCCCTGCCCCCTCTGCAGCCCACCTGCATCCGACCCTCCTGCTTGTGCTCTGCTCCAGCCAAACCAGCCCCCCTTTTGCTCCTCAAACCTGCCACAGCCGCCCCTCCTCAGGGAGCCTTTGCACAAGCTGTCCCCTCTGCCTGGGATGCTCTTATCCTCCCAGTTACTACGTCAACTCGGGACTCATCACTCAGGGAGGTCCCCCAGCCCCTTGCTGGGGTTAGGCCCTGTGTCAGACACTGTCACACATCTGGCCCCTTTGGCGAGTGCATCGTAATTTATGACTGTGCACTCATGTGATACTGTGGTTCCGCCTGTCTCCTCCCACACACACCCTAGAACGGAAGCTCTATGAAGTTAGAGACCATTCATGTCTTACACCTGCTTTTCCCCGGTGCCTAGGATGTGGGTGGCACTTGACGAATGCTTGCTGGATGGGTGAGTGAATGAATGAATGAATGGATTGCTTTGAGGGACCACATGGCATTACCCGCATTTGTACCTTGTCTCTCCAAATACAAGGTCTCCTAGCTGGAACTCACCCATCTCCTGGGTTCCCCCACCGTGCCCAGCGCGGGGCCTGGCCTCCATCATCACAGTAAGGGAGGGCCCCTGGGGCGGGCCTGCTACTCACTCACCATGGCGCTCACCACCCGGCCCACGTAGACTGGACTGCTGCGGCGGGAGCAGTCGCGGCCAGCGTTCCTCAGGAACTTGGGGTTGACGTCCAAGAGCATCAGGCAGATGTCCAGAATCCCGTCTTCAAACTGTGTCAGAGGAAACAAGGGGAGGATGAGGGAGCTGAGAAGTCACCTCCTCTGGGAAGCCTGCCTTGAAGTCCAGTAGTTGTGGGACCCCTCTGCTGTCTCACACAGCAGATCGGAGGCTCGGGCTGGGTCTGTCACATCTCTGTAATGCCAGCTTTTCCTGGCCCAGGAAAGGGGGGGGTGAGGTGGGACAATGACTGAGTGTGTGAGAAAGGGGGAGGGGGTGTGACTGCATCCAGGCTGGGGGGGGTCCTGGGAACTTGGAGTAGAGCCCAGAGTGAAAAGTCCAGCGTCCCTGGAGCTTCCCTCCCCTCCGACTCACCTCAGGCCCAGCCACTGCACTCCCCCACCACCACGTCTTCACTTCCCTCAAGCCTGACTCACCCTGCAGAGCTGATGAGCCTCCCCTCCTTCCCCATCCTATCGCCACACACCGTTCGGATTGGAACCAAAGTATAGACTGTAAAGAAGTAAATCTAATCTCATCACTCCTGTTTCCACTGCACCCAGAGTAAAATCTAGACTTTTCCCTGTGGCCTGCAAGGCCCATTAAGATCTGTGTCCCATAGAGAACAAACGTATGGACGCGGAGGAAGGGAGGTGGTGGTGGGATGACTTGGGAGATTGGGATTGACATATATACACTAATGTGTATAAAATCGATAACTAATAAGAACCTGCTGTATAAAAAATAAATAAACTTCAAAAAAAAACGATCTGTGTCCCACCCCATCTTTGACCTCATCTCTCACCGCTCTCACCCATACTCATTCTGCTCCAGGCTCACTGCCTCAGGACCTTTGTACTTGCTATTTCCTTTGCTTGGAATGCTCTTCCTGCCTCTCTCTGTGTGACGCACACCTTCTCATCCTTGCAACTCAGATGTTATGTTTTTCAAAATCTCTCCTTGTCACCTTTCATTGGACGACCCATCCGTCACGTTCAAGAGCTCTCCTGTCTGCCCCCTGCTCCCCGTCTCTGTGGTCTTGTCCCAAACCAGGCCTTATCGCAGGTCTCCCTCCATGACACAGAATAGCCCTCCCTGGCTTGAACCATTCATTTTGTGGCTCCCTATTGCCATCTGCCTGACATTCAGGGCTGTTCACAACCTGAACACTGCTGACTTCTCCCACGTCATCTCCTGGGGCCCCTTCTCATATAAGTGCTCCCCAAACTGTAACATACTTCTTAGGTACATAAACTTTCCCACCTCTGAGCTTCGGCTCATGCTGTTCCTTTGGCTTGGAATACCAGGCACCCACCTCTTCCAAAGCTCAGCTCAAATTCTGCCTACTTCAGGAACTGCCTGATTCCCTTCCTTCCTTTAGGTCTTATCATCCTGGCTAGTGATGACTTCCGGAAGTTTGCAAGGCCATGTCCCACGGCCCCGCACAACCTGGACACAGACCAGCAACTCAGAAAATGAAAGGGAGGAGTTAGCTTTGTTCTGTCTCTCAGGGGAGAATACAGAGCCCTGGGAAATAAGAGCCAATTCATTTTTTGATGTATTTTATGCATCACAGTCATATGACCATTTCATTTACATCCCACAGAGGGCTACAGGGTTTCTGCAGTTATTTGGAGGCAGACAGTTTTACGATTATTATCCCCAATATTCAGAAGAGGAAACTGAGGCCAGAGCCCCAGATCTCAGGGATCATCCTATGATCCCAGGGCAGGACTCTCTAGTCCTGAACATGGAGCCTGATCCAGGGGCTGCTAAGAGAAATCTCAAGGTGAACCCTACCCCAGGAGGCCAACACCCACTAATACACCAGGAGGTTGAAGGGCGAGGGGTGTGATGGTTCTTGCTTCATGAGTTTTCTCAGCAATATCTCAATAATTTTTATGGGATGCTGGATAGTAGAGGAAATAAGAGTATTGATTTGGAGAACCAGCCCGGGCTGGCCTGCTGAAAGAGGAGGAATCACATGGTACAGTGATGAGCCAACCAGCTCAGCCTAGACAACCATGTCCTGGTTGGCCCATAGATTTATGAGAAATAATGAATGATTGTTTTTTCAAGCCTCCAAGTTTTGGACTTATTTGTTAGTCAGCAGTAGCTAGCTGATACAACAGTGATTCTCAAAGTATCACTGGATCAATAGCATCAGCATCACCTGAGAACTTGTTAAAAATGCAAATCTCAGCCCACACCCAGGCCTACTGTATCAGAAACTAAGGCTGGGACCCAGGAACTTGTGTTTTAACCCATTTTTTTAGGTGATTCTGACATATATTCGAGTTTGTGAACCACTGATCTAGATAATGGTTTAAAGCCCCTCTCAGCACATGCCTAGCATATCGTAAGCTTCCTCCAGTGCTGCCCATTATTTTGATATATGGCCTTGAATGTTCCCCTTCTCCCTCATGGAGCACCTGCCAGCTCCACAACTCTCAAAGGCCCTCCTATTCTTTTCCACCTTGAATCCAGAGCTGCTGCTCCCACAGTGGAAAGGGCCACCCTTTGCTGTGTGACCTCAGGCTTGGCCTGGGCCCTCTCTAAGCCTCTAGCCATTTCAGGGCCCTTGAATCTTTGACAGCATGGTGTGGGTGACTCAGACCTGCTCACACTTCTGACTTTGATTTTGACTGTCTCAGACCCAGGACCTAGTACACGGTGGGCCTAAGATGGCTGGGAGGGGCAGGGTGTGGCCTTACCTGCCCAAAATTCCAAGGTATTCTATTGATGAACTTGGCTGAGCCCTGGTAGATGAAGCCCTGTTGGGTGAGGACGTACTCCCGCCGCTCCTCTTCTGAGTCCAGGTACACAGCGTCCGCTATGGGTGAAAAGGAAAGGGCCTCAACTCGAGGTCTGGCAAGGCCCAGGTTCCCCACAGACATGGCAGCTGGGGTGCCAACTCCCCAGGGCCAGGTCAGTTTCTCAGAGGCCTTTCTCTCTTTTAATCAGAAAAACTAGTCATTAATTAATAATCCCATATCAGTGAGATAAGGTATTATCAGTGACAACAATGTCTGTCTTTTATCCGACACTTGGCATGTGCCAGGACCCATGATAAATGTATGACATATATTAACTTGTTTAATCTCTACAAAAGCCCCATGTGGAAGGGATCCTTGGAAGCCCCATTTTACAGATGGCAAAACTGAGGCTCAAGAATATATTACAGATGGGAAAACTGATGCCAAAACAAGGGACAGGCACACTCGCTGGGCCACGAGTCAGGAACCCCCTAGCTCTGAGTCTCCTTTGCTGTGTGACCCTGGGCAGGTCACTTCTTCTCCTGCCACCTGACTGTGTTCCCTAAGAGTAAAATGTGATCCCAGATCTGAAAGGTGCTTTGCAAGCTAAAGCCCTGAGCCAGTGAGAGGAAGGAGCATCATTCAGGTGGAGAGAAAGCCGAGAAAGTGTCACTGCAGCTCAGGGGAGGAGGGTCCTTGTCCAGCTTGGGGGGTCCGCTGGCATCTGAAGGTTGCCTGGATGACATTCTAAGCAGAGGACCAGAGAGAGCAGAGGTGCACCTGCTGGAAGACGCAGGGCACTTAGTTCCCTGTGGCTAGTGACGACAGAAAAGGGCCTGGGGCGGTGGGGCCAGATGACTGGAAGGCAAAGGTTAGCCTGGCCTTTCTAATCCTCACTTCACAAGTGAAGAAATTGAGGCTGGGAAGGGGAATTCCAGAGCCATGGTATGACTTTGGTCGGCTCTGGGCATTTTTGCCTCCGTGGGCTCCTTCCTCCACAAAAAAATAAAAAAACAAAAATATATTTTATGACTGCATTGGTATAATGATGAACATATTAATATTATATGTTAAAACACATTCTCTGGCCTGAACATTCATTTTGTTTCTTCTGATTTTAAAAGAAATTAACACATTTTCATGGGTCCCTAAAAGTATGGCGGGCCCAGGCAGCGTGCCTACTGAAATCAGCTTGGGGAAACATGCCCAGTGCCTGGGATGAAGCTGCCCGGCCCCTCAGACCCCTGGGCTCCCTACAGCGACCAGCAACTTTACAGCTTGGAGGAAGCAAACGTGAAAGTGGCTGGGTGTCTTCTGCGTCCTGCCCTGTGGCTCTGAAGATTGTGCAATAAATATCAGCCTTCAGATAAATAAACTATGTGGCTGTAATCAGTGGCAGCACGGGAGGAAGAATTTAAAGAAGGCAAAGCCCACGGTACTTTCTCATCCAGTGAAGGTGTCAGCACATGTTGAATTGTCCCCGTCCCCACCGCAGCCCAGGAAGCTGGGACTATGATGTCCCCGCTCAGGTCTCTAGCTGGTAAAGGTGGAGGCCTTGGGGCCGCTAGATCCCGACCCCAACCACGTTGGAGCTCAGGGATGGGAGGCCCCCAGGTCACGGGCAGATCCCCCCTCCCCCCAGAGGGAGAGCAGTTTCCTCCCCTAGTGTGCCCAGCACCACTGAGCCCAACTTCCTGCCTCCGCATCACTGGTTCCCGGCCTAGGATGTGGGTCCCTTTAGTCACTGTGCTGCTTGGCTGATGTCAGGGAGGAGGCCAGGACACAGGAAGGGGACATACCCCAGACCCTCACTCCCCGTTCCCTGAACTCTGAAACCCCACGGTGTTGGGGTCGGGGAGGGGCACTGCCACGTTCCTGCCCTGCGGGCAGGGTTGCCAACTAGCTGTAAGTTCACATTGACTGAAATCAAAATGAGTGGACAGTGGGTCCAGCAAGGCCACTTCTGTCCTGAGAAACCATTCCGTGTGGCCACAGGGCATGTGATCAAGGGTGTTCCTCCCTCTGATAAGCCACAGGGGATCAACTCATGCCTGTGGGTGGGAGCCAGACTAATGAACCATCCACCCGGCAAGACCCAGGGCACTCCCAGCTCTTAAGAAAGATGAGCAGATGTCTGCAGACTGATGCAGAAAGAGCCTCAAGATGTACAGTAGAGGGAGAAAAAAACCAACCCAAGTTGTGGGCTGATGGATATGGTAAGATTCTTTTATGTTTAAGAAAGACAGGGAAACCCATAATGCAGTGAGGTCTTGTACAACATGATGAATGTAATTAACACTGCTGTATGTTACATGTGAAAGTTCTTAAGAGAATAAATCCTAAAAGTTCTCAACACAAGGAAAAAATTTTTTCTATTTAATTTTGTATCTATATGAGATGATGGATGTTCATTAAACTTGTGATAATCATTTCACGATGTACATAAGTCATCGTGTACAGTCATTATGCTGTACACCTTAAGCTTATACAGTGCTGTATGTCAATTATATCTCAATAAAACCGGAAGGAAGAAAAAATACAGTGACTTCTCCAGGCACATACATTGGAATCTAAGGAGATAACCCCCCCAAAGACATCTAATAATGGTGTTTCCCAAGGAAGAGAGTCAAGGGGGGCTTGTCTCTCTGTAGTGCTTGAAGCTTTTATAGAGAGGGTGTTCTCATGTCTTACTGCTATAATTAGAAATAAAAGCGAAAGTATGTAAAAGAGAAAATTTAAAAATCTTTCTGTTCAAATAAAATGCCCCAAAATGGAGAAAAAAGAAAGAAAGAAAGAAAGCAGTGGCCTAGTAAGAAGCTGGTTGTCTTGATGCTGGAGAGGCCAGAATTTCTGCCCTGGGCCCCAGGCTTTGAGGAGGGACAGCCCATTCCCAGCTGGCCCCACCCACAAGGCCTCTCTCTCTGCTGGGCTCCCTAGCAGCAGGAAGGAAAGAGAGCCCACTGTCTTGTAAGTCACATGCGGAAACTGAGGAAGGCCTGTGGCGCGCCCCTGTCTCCTCCCATCTGCTCGAGATAGACTCAGCCCTCTCCCGGACTCTCTAGTTTTGTCCAGCATCGCCCACTTGCTTCTTGAAGGACCTGCCTAAAACCACTTATCTCTGAGCCTCAGTTTACCGTCTGTAAAACGAGGATGCTAACCTCTCCCCCTGGGGATTGTTGAGAGCCATCACTGAAAGAGTGCATAAGGAGGCACTTAGGTGACCAAACTGCTCCTGCCCACCTCTCCTGGGTACCCCGCCCCTCCACCTCCCTGTTTCCCTTCCCCAAGCCAGTCTGGTGGGATTTAAAACAGAGCCCCACGGAACAGAACCAGGCGTAAAGCCGCGGCCCTGGGCATCCATTGGGCAGCCCTTTCCTGAACGGGGCTCCTGAACCCGGGCCACCTCCAGGCCCAGCTCACAGTGCCAGGGCCTCAGACACGGGGTGAGATCCCTTCGTAGCTACGTAGGCTGGGGCAAGTCATTTTGCTTCCGCAAGTCTGTCTCCTCCTCTGTAAATGGGAATAATAATGAGTTCCGACATCACGAGGTCTTTGGGAGGCTGGAGCACAGAACTGTATAGAGCAGGCTTCACTCAGTTCAACTGCACGTCTCTTCCGCCCCATCCCCCCACCCTCAGTGGTTCCCATGGGTGGGTGCAGCCCTGCCCATCTCCACACCCTGCCCCGCGGATGAAGCGCAGCTCACCTGGGCACCAGGCATTGAAGAGCAGGGTGAAGTGACCCAGCACGAAGCTGGAGCCCTGGTAGCCAGTGGAGGCCTCCAGGCTGAGGCGGTACAGGCCAATGGGGGAGCTGGCTGGGGTGCGGAGCTGCAGCGAGAGGGCACTGTCCTGCTGGTCCACCACTGTGGCCGCCCAGGCACCCTCCTCCACAGCATCGGACAGCCCGAAGCGGGCCTTGGTCCCGGCATCCTCGCTGGGGGCTGGGCCTGCAGAGGGAGAAAGCAGGGGCCGTGAGCCAGGGGTGGTGAGGGGGGGTGAGCGCCAGGGCTGGCAGGAGCAGAGCACATGTCTGGGGTCCCCTGGGCCTGGGTTTGAGGCCTAGTTCTGTCACTAACCATTGAGGGAACTTTGGGGACAGGTTTCATCTCTCTGAGCCTCAGCTTCTTCATCTGTAAAGTGGGGATCAGACCCCAAAATGTGCAGGATGGTTTTGGGGGAATACGTGAAAACGTGCAGGCGCACAGCACGCCCTCAGTCTCCTAGGAGGTTCCTCCTGGGAGAGGGGACAGTGTGGCCTGGGACAGGGTCACAGTCACACTGCTCTGGACTGGCGTGACTTTGGGGAAGACCATTCTCTTCTCTGGGCTCAGTTTGCCCATCTGTCACATGGACAGGAATTAGGCAAGATACTCTCCGAAGGTCCTCCTCTCCTGCCTAAATCCTTTAACTTTCAGAAAAAGAAGCCGAGACTCTGAGTAGAATGGGACCTTGGTCCTCTGATGTCCCCAGTGGGGCCTGTCTGAAAGCCTGCCTGCTCTTGGCTAGCAGAGGGTGCTGGCCAATGCAGGCCTAGGTGTCTGTCTCCCAAGGGCCCCTCCAGCTTTGCCTCTGTACCTCCATAGGCAGCCACGAAGAGCCAGAACTACCCCTCGCCTCCCTACAGCCTTTTACACTTTACAAAGCACCTTGGCACTTCCTGCTTCTCCCAAGACCCCTTGTACAGGAGGGAAAACTGAGGCTCAGAGGGAAGGGCTCTCCCAAGAACATCCCAGGGGTCTGCAGCAAAGCTAACATCTGAGCCCACATCTCTAGGCCCTGGGCTGCCCCCAAGGTGCCTCTCATTCCCAAAAGGGAGGCTCCCTAGTGGGGGGGTTTCAGGGCTCAGTGTGGTGACAGCCTGTCTTGAACTAGTTCTTTTTCAGTTGGAGGGCAGGGCCTAGCCCATGTAGGCGGGTCTGAGTCATGGGGAGGGTGAGGGGTGCTGGTCACTCTTTCTGGACTTGGGCGGCAGAGAGAAGAAACAAAACCTTCTCTGCCTGGTTGGGCGGCTGCTCGGGAGGCTTTCTGTTTATTCTTGCATCTCCCTCCCTGCAGCTCTGCCCCCCCTCACTACTGACAATATGGGGCCCTGCTCACTGAGGGGCTACCTGCCAGCCCCACCCACTCCCAGGCCCAAATATAACTATGAACTAACTGGCATGACACAGGCCTCTGGGGCCCTGTCTGAGTGCCAGGAGCCAGCTGTAAGCCTTTAAATGCTCCCTGTCTTCCAGAGCCAGTATTTAGGGGAGAAGTGGGGCAGCACTGGGGCCCGAGAGCCAGCCTAGGTCTGGTTCCACCACTTAGACCCTGAGTGCTGTGTGACCTGGGCTAAGTCACCAGGCCTCTCTGATCTGCGATTTTCTCATCAAAGAAGAAAACAGGCTTAGACTACACGCCTGGAAAGGTTCGACTCCAGGTCTGAAACTGGCTCTGTGGCCTTGGACAAGCTATTTAGCTTCTCTGTGCCTCAGTTTCCTTACCTGTAAAATGGGGTCAATTGCAATACCTCCTCATAAGGTCATTGTGAGGCTCAAAGAAGGTGATGCTTGTTAAGCACATTGCAAGGTGCCTGGCACATAGTAAGTGCTCAATACATGATAGTTATTATTAATTATTGTCACTACCACCTTCTAACGCTGTTTAGAAGAATCAGTGAGAGTTTAAAGTAGTGACTAGCACATAGTAATTATGCAGTAAATATGAACTACCCCCAGCGTCATCCAAAGAGACCATATTACAAATCAGAATTCTCAGGCCAAATAACAGATTTTGAGACTGGAGTGGAATGCGGTAATTGTCTAGCTCAATTGAATCACTTCACAGATACAGAAACTGAGACCGAAAGGGGTAAAGTTGGGGTGACTATACATCCCAGTTTTCCCAGGATAGTTTCATTTTATGCCTGTGGTCCCAGCATAATTCTTTTTTTTTTTTAAACATCTTTATTGGAGTATAATTGCTTTACAATGGTGTGTTAGTTTCTGCTTTATAACAAAGTGAATCAGTTATACATATACATATGTTCCTATGTCTCTTCCCTCTTGCATCTCCCTCCCTCCCACCCTCCCTATCCTACCCCTCCAGGAGGTCACAAAGCACCAAGCTGATCTCCCTGTGCTATGCGGCTGCTTCCCACTAGCTATCTACCTTACCTTTGGTAGTGTATATATGTCCATGACTCTCTCTCGCTTTGTCACAGCTTACCCTTCCCTCTCCCCATATCCTCAAGTCCATTCTCTAGTAGGTCTGTGTCTTTATTCCTGTCTTACCCCTAGGTTCTTCATGACATATTTTTTTCTTAAATTCCATATATATGTGTTAGCATACGGTATTTGTCCTTCCCTTTCTGACTTACTTCACTCTGTATGACAGACTCTAGGTCTATTCACCTCATTACAAATAGCTCAATTTCATTTCTTTTTATGGCTGAGTAATATTCCATTGTATATATGTGCCACATCTTCTTTATCCATTCATCCGATGATGGACACTTAGGTTGTTTCCATCTCCGGGCTATTGTAAATAGAGCTGCAATGAACATTTTGGTACATGACTCTTTTTGAATTATGGTTTTCTCAGGGTATATGCCCAGTAGTGGGATTACTGGGTCATATGGTAGTTCTATTTGTAGTTTTTTAAGGAACCTCCATACTGTTCTCCATAATGGCTGTATCAATTTACATTCCCACCAACAGTGCAAGAGGGTTCCCTTTTCTCCACACCCTCTCCAGAATTTATTGTTTGTAGATATTTTGATGATGGCCATTCTGACCAGTGTGAGGTGATACCTCACTGTAGTTTTGATTTGCATTTCTCTAATGATTAGTGATGTTGAGCATTCTTTCATGTGTTTGTTGACAATCTGTATATCTTCTTTGGAGAAATGTCTATTTAGGTCTCCTGCCCATTTTTGGATTGGGTTGTTTGTTTTTTTGTTATTGAGCTGCATGAGCTGCTTGTAAATTTTGGAGATAAATCCTTTGTCAGTTGCTTCGTTTGCAAATATTTTCTCCCATTCTGAGGGTTGTCTTTTGGTCTTGTTTATGGTTTCCTTTGCTGTGCAAAAGCCTGGAAGCTTCATTAGGTCCCATTTGTTTATCCAGCATAATTCTTAATGGCACCCTTTTCATTCTCAGAAAAGACTCTGTTTGGATGATCAATGATCTGGTCTCCATGGTAACGGCCTGGGCCAGGTACCATAGCCACCATCACTATTGATACATCACCCTCAGGGACAGGCCAGGAAACACATTTCCCTTTCTCTCTGTCCCGCGGAAACCGTGTACATACACGCACTTACACACCCTTTTCTTCTGAGGGGTCCTGGTGGATGGGATGCGGACGGGCTGCCCCCGGCCCCACTGCTGCTCACATAAACTGGCTTAGAAAACTCCTTGGCTGCGGTTCCACGCGGTACTCTTTGTGGGGCTAGAGGCGCCGCAGAGACCCCCCTGGGTAAATGGCCCTGGAGACCTGAGGGGTCCTGGCCACTACCCCGACCACGGCAGTGAGGGCCTGGGTGGGGTGGATGAGGGGAACCTTCCAGAGTCAAGCCTCCTATTAGCTGCAGAAGGCTTCTTTTCACTGCTTCAGGATGACCTCACTCTCACCCGACCCACCTTCCCAACCCTGGCCCGCCTTGGGGGGAAGCAGAGCTTTATTCCTTAAAAAGGGTGGTGCTTGTCTGCTGTGGTCTGTACCCCACAGCAGAGCCTGTCTGGCCTCGAATTGTCAGGGTGAAATGCATGGCATCTGGGCATGGGTGGGGTCAGGTCACACACCCCATTTGCTGAATGACCTTCGCCAGCTCTCTCCCCTCTCTGGGCCTCAGTTTCCCTGAAGAGGTAGGACAGGCTGATCATAAGCTAGAATGTTCCAACACTAGGGCAGGGTGCCCAGGCCAGGCCCAGGGTCGGGGGCTGACCAAAGCCAGGCCTCAAGGCAGAAAGCTCCGCTTCCTGGTATTGTTTCTCAGCTTCCCCAGCCCACAGGAGGGTCTCGGTAGCTCAGACAGGGAGGCCGAGTGCACCCAGAGATACAGTGCCTTCTGTGGCAGCCCCGGGGGCTGTGGACGTTACCAGGGCAGGTTGGCTATGATTTGAGATAAGTTGGCAGAGACTGGAGAACAGAGATTAGTTGCTGGGGTAAGAAGGTCAGCTGCCTGCCTCCCCCGTGGCCCCAACCCTGAACTTGGGGCCTCGTGACCTAGTGTCAGGCTACCTAGACAAATGGAGAAGAAGGAGAAAGAAATTCGGACACCTTGAAAGTGAAAGAAGGAAAAAGAGATGGGAAATACCCAAGTTGGCAGTTCATCGACCATCCATTTCACAGAGGAATAAACTGAGGCCGGCAGGCACTTGTGGTGAACAAGTAAATGTCCCTGCTCTCAGATCACATCAATGAAAAGCCTCAACTCTGGGGTCAGGGTTTCAATCCTGCTGCGTCCCTAACTTACTGTGTGACCTGGGCAAGTAACTTGACCTTTCTGAGCCTCAGAGTTCTCATCTGTAAAATGGGTGTTAGTTATGCTTCCAGAACAGAAGGATTCAGGATGAGTATGCATACACCATAGATGTGATTTTCATCAAGCCAAGCCTGACACTTCTCAGGGCACCACACCCAGCCCTTAACTGCCATGGATTCAGCCTTCCACTTTACAGAGGGGGAAACTGAGGCTGGAAAGATCAGAGACTTGCAGGAGGCCCCTCAGATTTATTGGAAGAACCCCAAGGATGCTGGGTATGTGTGTGGGGGGGTGCCCTGGCTAGTAGGTGTGTTCCTGCCAGAAGGGAAGGGGGAGGAAGGAAAGGGATGAAGGGGATATCCGTGGCCGGTCTGCAGGCACTGTGATAAGCTTTATCAAACGGCCTCCCAGGTAGTACGGGCCTCAGCCTGCTTGCTCTCTGGCCTCAGAGACCTCAGAAAGAGCTAGAGTTCACCTTTCCCACACTTGGGCCAGAGTCCCAGCCAGGCGGCCCCTCTCTGACCTCAAGGGAGTGGTTCCCATCAGAAGCCAAACCCAGGGATTCGGCATTTAAGGCCACTTTCCTGGGAATAGCAAAGAAGACTGGACACTGGGCATCTGGGGATGGGGTGGTTGGGGCCTCAATGTCCCTTCATCCATCACTGGAGTCCCTGGAGCAAGACCAGCAAACAGCTGCTAACATCTGCAGAGCACTCCCTCATGTCAGGCCCTTCTCACCTAACTACCTTCCACCAGGAGTGCTTTACCTCAGAGAGGCTAAGCAACTTGCCCAGGGTCACACAGCGGGTAGGCAGTCTGGTCCACACCAGAACCCAGGTCTGTCTGTCCAGCTTCTGAGCCTGAGGCAGCCTCCCAAGGCTTAGAGAAAGAACCAGGGGAACATAAAACTGCCCATTCAGAGGGCTGGAGCAGCTGGGGTTCTCTCCACCAACCAGACCCTCTTTGGGCCTGATCCCAGAGGCTTCATCAGGTTGCGTGGGTTTGCGGGGGGTGGCTGTTGATAAGAATTGGGAAGTTGTTCTCATGTGGGAAAAGGCAGGCAGGACCTTGATGGACCCGTGTGGTGGCAAACCTCCCCCTCAACCCTGGTGACAACAGGTTGTCAGGAACCCAGGCGTCCAGAAGCACAGACTTATCTACAAGACTGAGGGCCTGCGGAGACATCTCTGCACTCTCTGGCCTCAGTTCCCTCATCTGTAAAATGGGTTATGACTGCTGGGAATTTCTCAGGGGGCAAAGAGGAACGGCGTCACCTGTCCCATGGTCTGTCAGGGGACAACGAAACCACAGAACAGGGAGGTGCGGGCGTGGGACTCACCAGTCACGGCACAGAAGGTGAGGCTGTCCACGCCGGCCTCGTAGTTTCGGCCCTCGAAGTGCAGCGTCAGCCAGAAGGGCTGGCCCCGTCGCACCACCAGCTTCTCCCTGCACAGGTCAGCCGTGTGGTGGTCACGGCCATTGGCCTCCAGCTCCAGGTCACATCTCTCCAGAACAAGATCTGTGGAGACAGATCTTGAGCCGTGGTTCCATCCCTCAGCCAGCTGTGAGCCCTGAGCTCCCTGGACGTGAGGGGTTCAGGGCGCCCCCTGGGAGCCAGCCTTCCCAATCCCCACCCGCCCTGTCCCCCAGGGGCTAACTGGGCCTGAATCTCCCCGACTCTTTTTTTTTTTTTGGCCATGCTGCGCGGCTTGCAGGATCTTAGTTCCCAGACCAGGGATTGAACCTGGGCCCACTGCAGTGGAAGCCCAGAGTCCTAACCACTGGACCGATGGGGAATTCCCTCCCCAGCTCTTAATCACAGGTTGCGTGCACTGCGGCAAGTGGGGAAGCTTTGCACCTCCCAGCCGTGGACCCTCAGGCAACTCAGCTTTTCTGGGCCTCACTTTTCCCCATGTGTCCACAGGTGGGGACAGCAGGACCCACCTAACAGGGCTGTGGTGAGCCATTTAGCCCGGTGCTCGGCTCATAATAAATGCCTACTGAACACGAGCTAGTCTATTGTGATTGGAGGGCTCTTTTGGTAAAAAGGGGGGTGGTGTTCGGTATCGATTAATTACACAGGCTTTGCCTTTTAGGTTCAATTTCCGATTTCCAGAAAATACAGAGGACTGAGGAAGATGTAAACACAGAACCAGGAAGCAATCCACAAAATTCATACTCTGGGAAACTATAGGTAAAGTATTCGGTTTCTTTAACCAATAAATTACAAAAAAAAAAAACCCAGAAAAGACAAGAAAAAAAAGTTGAAGGGATAACCTATAGACTAAGAGAAACCTAAAACACATTACAACCCACTGTGCTGTGTGACGCTTATTTGGATTTTGATTTTAAAAGCTATTTATTACATGCATGAGGCAATTAGAAATTTGAATACTGATGTATAATGGTGATATTAAGGAATTTTTAATTTGTTTATGTCTAAAAAGGAGTCCTTATTCTTTGGAGAGATATATTGAAATATTTACGGATGAAATGATGTGATGCCTGGGATTTGTTTCCAAATAATGGGTTGTGGGGTGTGAGGGCAGGAGGCAACAGTAGCCATAAGTTGGTGGTAGTTGGGACCAGGTGACAAGAACATAGGCATTTATTCTACTGTTCTCTCTACTTTTATGTATGTTCATTATTCTCCATAATATAAATTTTTTTCAATGACAGAGGTTTTGGAGTCTTCTGGACCTGAGTTTCAGTTCTGCTGTGCCGCTGTGTGATCCTGGGGAAGGTGTCTCTCCCTCTCTGTGCCTCCTTTACTGAAGCATCAAAGGGCTGCTGTGAGGTCTAGCAGAGGACACCCTTTCCCCGGGGCTGAGCCCAGGGCAAAAGTTTGATATGTGAAAGTTCTCTTTTCCCATATTTTCAGAGGGAGCTGAAGACCAGGGGAGGGACTGGGGTGATGGGAGAGTGAGGGTCAAATCTCATAAACCTTGGCAAGTTCAATCTGACCTAATCAAGGTCAAGATTAGGGGGACCGTAGGGTGAGAGGAGTGGGCAAGGGAGATGCTCAGAATTATGGGGCCCTTAAGAGTATGTGGTCCCACTGAGGCCCAGGGGCAGGGATTTGCCAAAGTCACCCAGCAACTGGGTCCTTCCACAGGGACATACATGCAGGTCTCCTCCCTTCCGCCATGGAATAGCCCCCAAATGAGGCGCGAATTGCCCAGTAACTGCCGAGGGCTTTGACATGGATTATCTCCACTTAAACCTCACAACTACCCACCTACACAGCTACTACCACTACCTTCACTTTGTAGACAGAGACATTACGCGGCCCCAGGTCTCACGGCAAGCACAAGCTGAAGCTTTGGGGTTTGAATCCAGGGCTGCAGGTTCGGGAGCCCGCGCTGGTAACAACCTCACTCACAGCTCAGGATTTGTTGTCCATCCCCCTGACCCCCTCCACCCCTCCCATCCCCCGCCAACGTCCCGTGTTGTTTCAAGCCTAGGAGGAGACCTGGAGGAAGTTGAGGCCCCTGCAATCACAGCAAGAGAGACCTCCGCTAGCCACAGGGAAGAACTTCCTGCTGGCCTGTTGGGGTGAAGAAACACTGTTTTGGGAAACTTCAACTCCAGAGAGCTTAAGCAAGAAAGAGGCCACTGTTGTCCCCCTAGGAGACCTTAGGGAGATGGTCAGTCCCTGGTCTGGGGCAGATGCAGCGCTTTCTCACTCTATTGTCTGAAGAAAGATTTCCAGAAATCATGCCCAGCTCTAGAGGTGCAGAAACACTGGGGTCCAGGATCTTAGGATTTCTGCACTGAGAAAGGACCCGAGGTCTTCCAGGCCACCGGGACCCCTGTAGGAAGTGGCCACTCTGGCAGTGGGTCAGGGGGCTCATCATAATTGGCATCTCCAGAGTCCCCCAGGTCTACTGAACCCCACTCTTGGGGACAGGGTGGGAAACTGCATGGGGCACAAGTGGCCGCCTAGGTGACGCGTCACACCCAGCCCTGAGCTGGCTTTCCATGGCATGTGTTGGGGAGCCGGGTCCCAGAGAGGGACAAAGGTGGCCCGAGATCACACAGCAGGTCGGGCACGTCGGTGGTTCCCCCTGCTTGTTCCTGCACCACGCGCCCCGGGTCCCTCTCCATGTTCGCTCTGCCCACCCTCCTTCCTGGGGGCGGCGGTGGTGCAGAGGCCACCTCCAAATGGACTTGACCCAAGAGTCAGCCAGGATGCTGAGTCCAGCAGCATTAGTACAGGCGCATCTCCCATCGTAGAAATCCCTCCTCTGAAATGGTAGCCCTGCCCGTGTGTGTGTGTGTGTGTGTGCAGGAAATGAATTGAGCTCCTTCTCCAGTCCTTTCACAGATGTACTGAGGACTGGCATTACTGTCCATGTTTTACAGGAGGGGAAACTGAGACTCAACCAGTGGCCAAGGACAAGGGTTGCAGAACTTGAGGGCAGGGAGGGACCTAGGAAAGCAAGTCTGCTCTCAGGCCTCTCCCCCATAGGATGCTGGGAGCTCCTCTCTGGCCCCCAAGGCCAAGGAGACAGCCAGGCTTGGGTTACACACCACCACGGACTAACCAAAACTAAGTACTTGAGCCCAGGCCAGCACCCTCTGTACAGCTTCACGCCTGGCATGCAGCAGGGAGCCAGCTCCCACTAACTGACGGAGGACAAGTGACAATGGTCTGCTAACACAGTACTTTACCGTTCATAACACGCCTTCGTGTTCCATTGCCTCATCTGATCCAGGAAGGCAGAGGTTAATGACTATGCCCTGGGGATGGGGAAGCTGAGGCCCCAAGCAGAGCCAGGACTGGGAGCCCGGCACCTCTCACCCAGCCCAGCCCACCTGTTGCGCTCCAAATCGGGGACTTAGGGATTGAGCCCAGCCCGGTCCTGACCCCCACTGCACCGGTGGGACCACAGAGATCAGGTAAGGATGGCTGGACCCGGGGCCCCTGAGCGGTCGCAGCGGCGCTGACCCTGATACTGCACTGACCCTGATACTCACCCTCGGCCATGGTCGGGTGGTGGCTGTGCTCTTCAGACCCGTGGCAGGACTCTCCAAGTGCAGACCACTAGCAACGGGCAATGCAGAGGCTGAGACCGACGGTGAACTTATAGCCCGCTTAGGGGCGGGCTAGGGGCGGGGCCTTGCGGGAAGGCGGGGACCTGGCGGGGAGGCGGTGTCCTGTCTGGGTCCACGCTCCTCTCCACCAGCCGGCTGGGGCGCACCCGGGGGGTCAGGAGACGAGGAAGGAAGTGAAGGTTGGGCAAGGGCGCCCCCTGGGGAAACAGAGCAGTGCTGGGACGGCAGCCACGGGGACACACAGACCAGGACACCCAGACACACCTGGATACAGAGTCAGATCTTGGGTAACAGAGACCCCTGGATACAGAAACACACACAGATACAGACACACAATTGCACCAGGACACACAGGCATACTTGGATACACAGACATGGACCCGCAGTCAGGTCAGACCCGGGATCAAGAAGACACATACACCGTCAGATAAAGATACACATGGAGCAGACACAGACACACAATCAGGGACGTAGGGTTGTGGACGCACAGAGACACAGACACACTGTGACAGATACGACAAATAAACCTGGACACACAGACACGGTGACGTAGACAGAAAATCAGATTAAAATTAGAGACATGCCTGTACATAGCCACAGCCAGACACACACGGACAGGTACCCACCAAGAACTACACACAAATAAGCAGGTGTCCAGATGCACCCAGCTCATAGACACACAGACCACACACCACCAGAGGTGGACACAAAATCAGATTGGGGCACTTACAGACACACAAAGGTGCAGATACTGGGAGACGGACACACAGACAGACATGGCCTCATGTACAAACATGCAGACACACCCACAAAGACAGACTCAACACACCTGTCTCTGTCGCAAAATCCAGAGACATCCCTCTATCTCATCCATCCCTCTATCCATCTAATCGTCCATCCATCTAATCATTCAATCATCCATCTACTCACCCATCCATCCATCCATCCATCCATCCATCCATCCATCCACTTACCCCTCCCCCACTCCCTCCCTCTACTGATGATGTTCCTTCAGGTCCAGCCTGTGCCAGAAGGAAACAAAGCCAACGTCCCAGGGACTCAACCTCTGACCTCTCACTCCTAGCACCCTAGGGGATTTGGGGATCACCCATTCTTCTCCCTCTGGTCCCCCAGCCTCCTATGGTTCTTAGCCACCACAAGTCCTGAACAGGGAGGGTCCTTGGAGAGGCAGGGGCCTGTGAGCCTCCTCCAGCCCTTTTTCCAGAGTAAGTTCCATATTTATGGATGGATTAGGCTACAAAATTGGCCCCAGTTTCCATTCCTGTGTGACACAGCGCAGGGAACAAACCTGTGTTGTTTCAGTAGATGTGTGTCCCTGAGTCAAATGGACCCTGCCTGAGGTCTTAGTGAACAAACTTACAACAGTTTGGGGCCCTGCTGACCCATAAAATTGCCCAATGGGTGAACCTTGTCATTGCCCCATCTTATAGATTGTTGTAGAAACTGTTCCCTACAGCTAGCGAGAGCTGAAAGGAAGGAGTGGTGTTTATGAACGTCAGTCAAGAAGCCAGGGTTTGAGATCACACTATGTAGCCATGGGCAGGTATTCTGGCTCTCCAGGCCTCAGTCTCCCCCTCTGCAAAATGAGGAAAAGAATTCCTCCCTCACAGGCCTGGAGTAAGACTCAACCATAATAACTGAGTTTGGGCACCTAGTACATAGTGATCACTCAATAACTGGGGCCTCTGAGTTTTGGAGCAAAAATGTGTGCCATGTGTCCCAGAACCTGGTTCTGAGAGTAGGGACCTCAAAGAGAAACAGGAGGCCCGGAGATGGTCAGGCTCTGCAGAAGGAAGGTTGCAGTCTCAGCGTTTCTACAAGAGTCAGACCTGCCCCACATGAAAGGATGGGTTTTGCCTTTGTCCATTCTTTTCCGTTTGGAAATGACATTTCTTCTCCAGTTGGTACTAATCTCCCTTTATGACCCCCACTTGGGAGCTCCCTGGAGGGCAGGAATACACTGGAAGCTTTTTACCCATCAGGTTGTTCCTGGTGCCCTGCATGGGGCTTGGTACAGAGCCCGAGACCCGTCCCTGACCACGCCAGCTGCCGCCTCTTCTTTCCTCTCCCTGTTTCTATAGAACTATGACCACCTAAGTGATTCAGGCTCTTAAGCAATCCCAGGGCTGTCTGAGTCAGAACTGGCTTCCTAGGAGTGACAATCGATAAAGACCAGACCACAGGCTGAGCCCAAAGACCTGGATTCCAGGCCTGGTGACCAGGGGGCCCTTGCCTCACTCTGGGCCACAGTTTTCCCATCTGCTCAGGAGGGTTGGGAAACCCTGCCTTGTCTTACCTCACTGTGCAAGTAAAAATTCAAAACCATTTTACTGAGGGGGAAACTGAGGCCCAGGGAGGGTGGTTGTGAGCTCAAGGTCCCCAGACAGTGCAGGAGGTGACCCTTCATCATCCCTTACAGGGGAAGTGCAGGGCAGGGCACAGCTGAGGTCATTCCTGACTGTGTGATCCTGGGTAAATTACTAGACCTGACCAAACCTCAATCTCCTTATCTATAAAGCAAGTACAATAAGAATCACCACTTCTGGGATTTAGAGATAATGTCTGTGCAGTGGGGGACACATAGTAAGTGCTCAGTAAATGCCACCTAAAACTTTTTATGATGATGTCATCAAGAGTCAAGGCTCCCCTTCCCCCACAAAAGGGAGATTCTGACGTGCGTAGGTGAAGCAGGTTGCAAACAAGGTAGAATATTTGTATATTCTATAATATTTGGGGGTTTCTTAGAAGAACTCCCTGCCTCGTAAGTAAGTCTTGGACCCAGGGTCACTGATTGATGCCTGAACTCCCCCATTCGAGGGATCAGTCCTTCATTCCATAAGGATTTCCAGGCCTTGAGGTGGAGGCAAAGGTGAATTTTTAGAACTTTGGAATAACCCATTACCAGTCAGATATTCCGTTTAAATCTCACAATATGATTTTAGTCATTTATTTATTTATTTATTATTATTATTATTTTTTTTGCGGTACGCGGGCCTCTCACTGTTGTGGCCTCTCCCGTTGCGGAGCATAGGCTCCGGACGCGCAGGCACAGCGGCCATGGCTAACGGGCCCAGCCGCTCCGTGGTATGTGGGATCTTCCTGGACCGGGGCACGAACCCGTGTCCCCTGCATCGGCAGGCAGACTCTCAACCACTGCGCCACCAGGGAAGCCCTAGTCATTTATTAAATGGGGAAACTGGGGCTCAGAGGGGTGAAGTGACTTGCCCGAGGTCACACAGTCAGTAAGTCGGGGCATGGAACTTGGGCTTGGTTCAAAAGCCTGGGCTGGCTCTTCCAGGGTTCAGAGGTCAGTCCTATCCCACACCCCCCAACCCCATTCCTGCCCACCCAGGGATGGGGTCTCAGGGGCCTGGGTCCTGTCTAATCTTACCGCTCTTGGCAAGTGAGGCCTCCAAGAGCAGTGGTCCATGCTTGTGACCCATGGGTGTCTGGTGTACTGTAGATGTTCAATAAATGTCTATGGCATGAGAGAGGGAGGGATGAGTCAGAGTAAAAGGAAGAATGGAAAGAAGGAAGGAAGGGAAGAAAAGGAAAAGGATGAAGGTTCAGAGAGGTTGGGGAAACTGCCTGAGGTTACAGCGCAGCTGGGCTCCCAAGCCCTAGCTGGGCTCCCAAGCCCTGGCTGGGCTCAGCTATTCCCTAAGGACAACGGACCCGCAGACCAGAGATGGCCCTGGATGGCTGAGCTGGGAGGGGAGGGAGGGCTGGGCGGTAGCGGGTGGGACCGTAATAAGGAAATGGTCTCAGCTTTTCTACCAGCTGGTGACTAATGGCAAATGAGCAGCGTCTAGCAGAATCCCCTGAGGTGGGAGGGGCTGAAGTAGGGGTGTTAGGACAGGGGACTTAGGGAAAATGTCAAGGGGCAGGCATGACCTTTTAGGCCCTTTGAGAGGGAGTATGGTGGGTGGCCTCTCCGAGGCAGGACCTGGGTGTCCCAGGCTGTGGGGAGCAGAGAGCAGGGCACCTGACTTGGGAGGGCCCTCCCAATGTGTCCATTTTGCAGATGGAAAAACTGACCTGGCCATGGTGTCCTCAGCTCCACCCTTACAATGTGCCCCCCTCCCAACTCCCTGCCCCCAGCATAGGGTCTCAGCCCCAACTCTGCCACTTAAGCTCTAGGGACCATGCGTACTTTAGTTCATTTCTCTGAAACTTCAGTTTCTGTTTCTGTAAAAGCAGGAATCACAACCCAGCCCTCCTGGGGCTGATGTGAGAAAGAGAGGAAGTATGGCCAAAGAGAGTCTTCTGAGAAGTGATCTGAGCTTGTTCCTCTCCTTCTGAAACCCCTGGGGCAAGGTATGAGCTCTTCAGCCTGGCATTCAAGGCCCTGCAGCTCTGGCCCAGCTTACCCTCCAATCGCATCTCCCACATTTGTATCCTCCAGCCTCACCAGACACACTACCGGCCCCCAAATGCACCCTGCAATTACCTACCTCCAAGCCTTTGCTCAAGGTGTGCCGTCAGAGATGCCCTCCCCTCGTCACCTATCAAAATTTCACCCAGGCTTCACACCCCTCCAAAGGCCACCTCCTCCTAGAGCAGGATTTCCCTTCCCTCATGCCCAGTACCTGCAGGACACAGTCACAGTCTACGTTGTATAAGGACCAATGTGTGCGTGCGTGCATGCGTGTGTGTGTGTCTGTCTGTCTGTCTGTGTGTCTGTCTGTCTTTCTGTCTCCCACTGCCCGCCTGGCTCTTAGTGGCTGCTCAATAAATGTCTGTTAAATGAATAAGTGACCTGCGGCAGAGAGAGAGAAAGAGAGAGAGACAGAGAGAGAGAGACTTATTCAAGCTTGGGCCAGACTCAGGGGGTTACCCCAGAGCCTTGGTTGGCAGGATTTGTGGTGCCTGGGGCAGGACCAGGAGCCAGGGCATGGTGCTGGGGCATCTTTCAATTCTTGTTGCCTCCACCAGAGATGAGAGGTCTGGGCCCAACTTACTCTCCAGTCATATCTCCTACAATCCCAGGAGTAGGCAGACTCACTGCTGAGCCTCAGAGAGGGCAAATAGCTTTCTCCAGATCACACAGCAAGTTAGGGCAGAGTCAGGGTGGGGCCTCCAAACACAATAGAAAAACAAGTCCTGGCCTGTACCTCTACTCTCAATTTTGAAAAGGTAGAAAGGTGCTTTTATTTAACTTGGCAACAGGGCATTGCGTTGTAACTGGGGATGGGGTGAAATGTGAGACTCATACAATGGAACCAGGTTGAGTTGGTGTGGCGGGGTTGACATGGGGTCCGAGAGCACTAGGCTGCAACCCTGCTCTCCCTCTCACTGGCTGTGTGGCTTCAAGTCTTTTTTTTTTTTTTTTTTTTTTTTTTGGAGGTACGCGGGCCTCTCACCGTTGTGGCCTCTCCCGTTGCGGAGCACAGGCTCCGGACGCGCAGGCTCAGTGGCCATGGCTTATGGGCCCAGCCGCTCCGCGGCATGTGGGATCCTCCCGGACCGGGGCATGAACCCGTGTCCCCTGCATCGGCAGGCAGACTCTCAACCACTGCGCCACCAGGGAAGCCCCTGGCTTCAAGTCTTAATCTCCCATAAAAAGGGACAACTCTCCTCCACCCCCAGCTCACTGGGCTCAGAGGAGGAGACCCAAAGACGTGAAAGCCCCTCCCAAGGAGAGTAACGTGATTCTATTATTGTTGTCACCATTATGTGGTTACAGTTCTTAACTCTCCAGACACTCCGGGGAATGGAGAGTTTTAGGATTTTGGGGGAGTGGAGTCCTGACCATTTCAGGCAGCAAGATTTGCTTTAATCATAGGAAAACCCACTTCAGACCCTTACTCACAACCAATTATCACTTACTTGGCATACAATCCTAGCAAAGGCGTAACACTGTCACGGAAGTAACAGCCCCTAAAGGTTAGACGTTAAGACATTAGGACTGGAGAGAAGAAACACTAGAGGTGGGAAGTGCCAAGAGAGAGGGAGATGGCAGAAAAGCTGCACAAGCAGGTGCAGGAGCTCTGACATTGGTAAGGTCTAGGGCCGTCTGGAGTTGGGTAAATAGTCCAGCCTCATGGGGCAATCATCAGCGGTCATGATAGTGACCCAGAGGCATCCTATGAGTAGAAGGGACTTTGTGCTCTGCCCACGGAGCCCCTGAGACACTTTTCACTCCCTCCCTGCTTCTTTTAGCAGCAGTGCAGTTCAGCTGCAAGGACACAGGTATGGGGGCTCAACACACCTGGGTTCAAAGCCAGCTCTGCCATTTACTATCCTGTGTGTGATCTTGGCTAAGTCACAGCATTTCCAAGCCCCAGTTTCCTCATCTGTAAAATGGGTATGATAATAATCATGCCTACTTCTCAGGCTTTTTGTGAGGATTAACACCATGCCTGGTAGAGAATAAACACTCAAAAAAGGGTTATTTGACAATTAAAAAAAATGAAGTAGTGATGCATCTACAACATGGAGGAACTTCCAAACCATTACGCTCAGGAAAAGAAGCCAATCTCAGAAGACCACATATTCTGTGATTCCATTTATATGAAATGCCCAGAACAGGCAACTCCACAGAGACAGAAAGTGAAGGAGTGGTTGTCAGGGACTGAAGGGAGGGGGGATGGAGAGTGACTGCTAATGGGCTTGGGGTTTCTTTGGGAGGGTGAGAAAAATGTTCTACCATTAGATTGTGGTGGTGGTTGCACAAATATGTGAATATACTAAACACCATTGAATTGAACATTATAAATGGATGAATTTTATGGGGTGTAAGTTATATCTCAACAACATGGTTTTTTAAAATGAAAGTGGATTTAAAAAACAAAACACAAGAATAAAGCTCTGAAAGCCCTGCAAATATTGTCCCATTTTCAAATTAAACCGAAGAGAAATACTTGCACATGTGTCCAAAGGGTCTGTAAAGGGAGGGTCTTTACATCATTATTCCTTCTGGTGAAAACTGGCCACAACCTAAGTGCCCAGCAAAGGGGGATGAATTAATAAGCCATGCCTGGGAATATTATATGGCAGTTAAAAACCAGAAGAAGTAGTCCTCTGTGTATGGACAATGAAAACAATTCCAAGTCATAATGTTGAGCAAAGAAAGTAAATTGTAGGACATTACGTAGGTTATGATTCCACAAGACTGTTCATTTCCCATGAGAACAAATAAGTAAATATATGTAAAATATGTAAACAAGTATACAAAAGGAGGTTTGGAAAAATTCTCTCCAAATTCCTGACGGTGATGGGAGGAGTACTGGGGCCATAATTAGGGGGTAGGTCGTGGTGATTTAAGGTGGTTTCAGTATTTCCTGGAAGGTGGAAAATTTTTAAGAGGGTAAGTGTTTTTATGTATCCCTTTGGTAATTAAAGATTAATTTTTCAAGAGAAAAAGAATAACCTGTTTACATTTAGAATTGAGCTTTTATAAAAATAGAAATACTCCAAAATAAAGGTATTCTGGCAAAGAAGGTAGAAAAAATATAGACTGAGAAAAAAAAAAAAGAAAGGAAATCTGCCCGCCGCCCTCCTCCAAAAAAGAACCAAACAAAATCCACAATCAGCCCATAAAAAACCCCTTTGTTAGTACTGGCACAATCTTACAAAACCAAACCCAGGATCACAGCACATGAGTAGAGGAGAAATTCACAAGTGTTCCCACATCTGAAATTCGGAACTTTGAGAATGGTACGCTGAGTTTCTGTTTACGTCACAATCCTGTTTATGTCTTTAAATGCTTCTGGAGCACTTAATCCCAGTGAAATCCAAGAAAGTGCTTGAAAAATTTTTACTGTGTTAAAAGGAGGGTCAGAGAGGTGAAGTGACTAGCCCAAGGTCACACAGTTTAGAATGGGCAGAGCGATTGCTCTGAAGTCCATACCTATAATCCATACTGCTGGAACTTCATGCCAGGGGAGTTAAGCCTTGGCATGGGGGCCCGGTTAAGCCCCCCTGGCCGTTTGGGTCTGTGAAGACATGGGGGATGAACCACTGGATTCTGTAGCATTACCCTGCATCTCCCCCACTGAGGCTAGGTCATTGGTTGTGTCTGCTTGACACACCCCACTCAGTCAATAAGGATCAAACACACTTTCTTTCTTGGAAATAAATGACTGTCTAGGGCAGTGACTGAGCTTGTCCAGCTAAATTGAACACTTGTGTGGCTGAACTAATCATTGTTTCTCCCGCCTGTTTGATGAGCCACTCAAGAGATTGCCCGAACCCAGTGTTTGTAGGTCTGAAGAAGCACTCAGCTCGACCCCATTAGTCTGAAACCCAGCTTTCACATTTGAGGGGAGTCTGCCATCACCATGTCCCATCGTCACAGAAGATGCAAGTTTTAGTCTCATTCCTGCAAAGGCAGAGCTCAGTATCCAGGATAATAAACCCCAAGGCTACAGGCCTCTGCAGTGGATGGAGTCCTCTTTGTAGACACAGCTCATTTGCCTCTGGGTAAACTGCCCTTTTCTACAGCCTTGATGGGGCTGTCAATCAAATGGCCCTGCCCAACCCTAGTTAAGGTGGGCCTGAGACCCAAACTCAGCCAATCAGATGCTCTCCTGGGACTTAGAATCTTCTGGCTCTGACACAAGTTCTAAATGATGGTTAGAGTTCGCTGGTTCATTCCTAAAACTACTTCACTTTTTTTTTTTTTTTACTTCACTTTTTGTCTTTTCTGAAGCTAGGCTTTTTTACTTTTGTTTGACTTTTTTTTAAGTCAGATTTATTGAGTTATAATTTACATGCAATCCGTTTCACCTTTTTGAGTGTACAGTTCAATGAGCTGACAAACATATACTGTCCTGTTACTATATCACAATTGTGATATAGAACATTTCCATTACCCCCAAAATTTCCCTCCTGCCCTTTTCCTGGCAATTCTCTCCCCACTTCCTCTGTCCCCGGCAACCACTGACTGATTACTGTTCCTACTCTTGTCTTTTCCGATTGCCGTATGAATGGAATCATACGATAGACACCCTTTTGAGTTTGGCTTCTCTCACTTAGCATAATGCATTTGAGATTCATCCAGCTGTTGCAAGTATTGGCCGTACCTTCCTTTGTGTTGCCAACTAGTAAATATTCCATTGAATGAATATATCACAGTTTATTTCTACATTAACCAGCTGAAGGACATTTGGGTTGTTCTGGGTGGTTATAGATAGAGCTACTATAAACATAGAGGTACAGCTCTTTGTGTGGACATATATTTTCATTTATTTCGTGTAAATACCTGTAAGCCATTCCCATGTCCTTCCAAGTGATTTTTTGGGAAATTGTGAAGCTGCCCTGAGTCTGTGCCTGTTCATGTAACCAAAGACTGGAACGGACATTTCTCTTATTTAATTCTCCCAACGACTCTACGGGGTTTAGGGGTTGTTTTCCTCATTTTACGGAGGAAATCGAGGCTCAGAGAGCCTAAATAACCTGCCCTGGACCATAGAGCAGAGACTTGAATCCAAATCAAAGTCATGAAGGGAGCCATAGCTGCCTTTCTAAATCCCTGGTCACCTTGGTGGGAGGGGAGCAGCTTCATAATGCAGGTTCTAACACCTGTTGATTGACTGATGGTTGGTAGAATAAATGCTTTACTCCTTTTCTCTGGCCTCAGTTTGCCCATTTGAGAAACGACAAGGTTGGACCAATAATGAATTTCTGATGCTCTAGATTCTGTGATTTTGACATGCTGTGACTAAAATGGAGTCGTCTGATAAACGATTCCTGGGAAATGGAGCTGGTAAGGGAGCGGAGCCCAGCACTCACCCCACAACAGCCACCCCAGATGGCTTCCTGATCTTGCACCCCAGCTAGCTGACCCGCAGAAGAGCAATTTGCACTCTCTGCCTTTCTGGCCTGAGAAAAAAAACACCCCTGTCACACTGGATTAGCATCACCCCTCTCGCTGAGGATCTTCTCATGGATGCAGTCCCCTCTCTTCGTCAATATTTTCGGAATGTTCAGGTTTCTAAATAAGACCTGACAGGTTGAGTTCTTTTTTTTTTTTTAAGCTTTAAAAATAAAATGAATCACCTTGTGCATGGTCTGGAGGCTCCAATTAGATTAACCCTGTCCTTTCCTAAGCAACAGTCAGGCCGTTGGCCTTGCTGGGGTGATGGAGAGGTGGGAGGAGGGAAGTGGCTGATGCCTCATCTCAGATCAAGTCCTGCATGAAGACCCACCTTCTTCCCAGGTCCCCATTCTACCTGGGCGGTACCCAGGCTTACCAGGAAACCCAGAGGCAGAGTGATGGAGAGCTTCCGGGTGCGATAGCTGCCCAACCTCATGCAAGTAACTTCATGTCTCTGCACCTCAATTTTCTCACCCAGATAATGGGTATAATGACAATTCCAGCCTCCCAGACTTGAGAATAAATGTGCTATTGCATGGGATAGCATAGGTCACAGCGAGAGCTACACAAGTGTTGGCTGTTTTAATGACTCATTATTTTCAAGGGCTTCAGGTGCCTCAATTCCATCTGTTCCTGCAAGTCAGCTCTGGGGTGTGGGTGACAGGGGATGCTAGCATCTTGTGCACCTACTGTGTGCCAGCTCTGTGTGAAGAAGACTTATGCATGTTCTTGCTTTTCGTTGATTTGTTTGCAGTCCCATCTGGCCCTACAAAGACCCTAAGTTGTCATTCTCTCCGGTAATTCTCTGTCTGCATGAATGGCTCCACCCGCCAATTTCCAATGAGAAGAGTGTGGTTGAGAGACAGCAGCAAGGTTGCCTGTGGTCACTGGATGGAAATTCTGGAGGTGGGCTGGACCCTGGGGTCTGTCGGGCAGTTTCACACTTGGTCTGCCCATTCCCTGTGGATCCCAGGATCCCAGCCCCATGTTTTGTTTTTTGCCACGGCGCACAGCACGTGGGATCTTAGTTCCCTGACCAGGGATCAAACTCGCGCCCCCTGCATTAGGAGTGCGGAGCGCAGAGTCTTAACCACTGGACCACCAGGGAAGTCCCCCAGCCCTGTGTTCTGACACATCCCGCCAGCTGAACACAATGGACCACCTCCACGTGCCACCCCCGACTCCCACCCTTTCTCAGCTGCCATCTGGCGGCCCTGGAAAAAGTGCATATTTCCAGACCAGCAGCTCCAAGACCCACTGGGACTGCCTTGCTGGAGCTCAGACAGGGCATTCACTGCGGTACCCTGAGGACCCAGAAGCCAGCAGGACTTTGGCCTTCATTAACCCTCCCTCCCAGGTTCACAGAAAGCAGCCAGCACCAGCTCAGCCGCTCAGCCACCTCCAATGGCTTTTGTTAAAGCCTTTCAGTGCCAACCCCTCACCCCTCCCGTGCCTTTTACCGATGGGGAAACTGATGCACTTGCCCAGGACCAGGTCTGCCCAGCTCTGAAACCCATGCTTTTTGCAAAATACCTTTCCCCTGTCAAGGGGCCAATTGCTCACTGGGGTGGGAGCAAGGACGTGGGGAGAGCAGAGAAGAGGCTGGTGTTACAGTCCAGGCAGGAGAGGATGGAGGCCCAGGCTAGCGAGGTGATGGGGCCCTGTTCACGCCTTGGTGCTTTTGCCCTCTGTTCTTTGTGCTTGTCTATCCTTCACATCTGCCCCAGGGTCACATGTCCCAAAAATGGCTGCCACAACATCTGCATGGCCATCATTAGCTAAGCGCTCGCTGTGTGTAGGGACCTGCGCTTTCCATCCACCACTTCCATTCCCTTCCTGCTCACTCAGCTCCCGTCATGCTGGCTCCCTGCCACTCCTTCAGCTTGCCAGGCATGCACCCAACTAAGAGCTTTTGCACTGGCTGTTCCCTCTGTCTGAGGTGCTCTTCCCTGGTGTGGTGACAATGTGGGTGCCGAGAAGGGTGTGCTGTATCTGAATGGGGGGCGGTGATAAGCTTGGAGGAAACTCAATGAAAGAAGGGGTGAAGAGTTGGCCCTAACCCTAACCCTAACCCTAACCCTAACCCTAACCCCAACCCCAACCCTACATTAGATGCTGTAAGACCCTGGAGATTGCTTAACTCTCTTCTGTCTCAATTCCTCTTTGGTTCTTAAGTGAGCTGACAGCATCACTGCGGTCTCTGGCTTATCACAGCTTGTGGGGAGAGAAAAGGTCGTGTCCTCAGAAGCCAACCAGTTCAGCCTTGTCATTTTATAGCTAAGGACACTGAGGCCCAGAGAGGGCTCTCTTTGTCTTGAGACCCATAAACCATCAGAGACAAAGCTGTGGGTTTTTTTTTTTTAAAGTGATTACTTTACTTATGGGATACTTTATTTATTGAACATTTATTGAGCACCTACTATGGGGTGAATCATGAATAAGACACAGTTCCTGCTGTCAAGGAACTCTCAGGTCAGTGAGGGAAACAGGTTAGAAGACACTCACTCTGTAAACATTCATTCCCATGTACTGTGTTCAAGGCTGTGGTGGAGGAAAGCTTGGGGCCTCAGGGAACCCAGATGGGAGAGAGAGTCTCTCCGTGTGGCAGATCAGGGCAGGCTTCATGGAAGAGGTAACACTTAATCTGGGTTTTGCAGTATGAATAGGAGTTTGTCAGGCAGATACCGTAAAGAGGAGCATTTCATGCAAAGGGACCTATCTGTGCATACTGGGGCAAAGTCATAGGGGTGAGGAAGAGTGTGGAGAATTCATGGGAAGGGGATGTCAAACAGAGTGGCTGGAGTTTAGGGGTACTTGGAAGGAATGTTAAGGCTGAAAAGCATGGGAGGGCCCAGGCCACATGGAAGGGCCTTGAATTCCAGGCTCAGTTTAGGCCAAAGGGAGCCATGGGAAAGCTTTTAAATGGGGGAGTGGTGTGGTTAGGGCTGAGTTTGGGGAAGATAATGAGGTAATCATTAATCGTGGAATTTTAGAGCTTGAATTGAGTGATTATCATGATCCCTGGGCCCTATTTTACTTATTTATTTATTTTTTGGAATTTTGGATTTTTATTTTATTTTTACACAGAAGGTTCTTATTAGTCATCCATTTTATACATATTAGTGTGTATATGTCAATCCCAATCTCCCAATTCATCCCACAACCACCACCATGCCCCCACCACTTTCCCCCCTTGGTGTTCTTACGTTTGTTCTCTACATCTGTGTCTCAATTTCTACCCTGCAAACCGGTTCATCTGTACCATTTTTCTAGGTTCCACATATATGCATTAATATACGATATTTGTTTTTCCCTTTCTGCCTTACTTCACTCTCTATGACAGTCTCTAGATCCAACCACATCTCTACAAATGACCCAATTTTGTTCCTTTTTATGGCTGAGTAATATTCCATTGTAATATATGTACCACATCTTCTTTATCCATTCGCCTGTCAATGGGCATTTAGGTTGCTTCCATGACCTGGCTATTGTAAACAGTGCTGCAATGAACATTGGGGTGCATGTGTCTTTTTGAATTATGGTTTTCTCTGGGTATATGCCCAATAGTGGGATTACTGGGTTATATGGTAACTCAGTTTTTAGTTTTTTAAGGAATCTCCATACTGTTCTCCATAGTGGCTGTATCAATTTACATTCCCACCAACAGTGCAAGAGGGTTCCCTTTTCTCCACACCCTCTCCAGCATTTGTTGTTTGTAGATTTTCTGATGATGGCCATTCTAACAGGTGTGAGGTGATACCTCATTGTAGTTTTGATTTGCATTTCTCTAATAATTAGTGATGTTGAGCAGCTTTTCATGTGCTTCTTGGCCATCTGTATGTCTTCTTTGGAGAAATGTCTATTTAGGTCTTCTACCCATTTTTGGATTGGGTTGTTTGTTTTTTTAATATTGAGCTGCAAGAGCTGTTTATATATTTTGGAGATTAATCCTTTGCCTGTTGATTTGTTTGCAAATATTTTCTCCCATTCTGAGGGCTATCTTTTTGTCCTGTTTGTAGTTTCCTTTGCTTTGCAAAAGCTTTTAAGTTTCATTAGGTCCCATTTGTTTTTATTTCCGTTACTCTAGGAGGTGGATCAAAAAAGATCTTGCTGTGATTTATGTCAAAGAGTGTTCTTCCGATGTTTTCCCCAAAGAGTTTTATAGTGTCCAGTCTTACATTTAGGTCTCTAATCCATTTTGAGTTTATTTTTGTGTATGGTGTTACGGAGTGCTCTAAATTCATTCTTTTACATGTAACGGTCCAGTTTCCCCAGTACCACCTATTGAAGAGACTGTCTTTTCTCCATTGTATATCCTTGCATCCTTTGTCATAGATTAGTTGACCATAGGTGCATGAGTTTATCTCTGGGCTATCCTGTTGCATTGTCTATATTTCTGTTTTTGTGCCAGTACCATACTGTCTTGATTACTGTAGCTTTGTAGTATAGTCTGAAGTCAGGGAGTCTGATTCCTCCAGCTCCGTTTTTTCCCTCAATACTGCTTTGGCTATTTGGGGTTTTTTGTGTCTCCATACAAAATGTAAGATTTTTTGTTCTAGTTCTGTGAAAAATGCCACTGGTAATTTGATAGGGATTGCATTGAATCTGTAGATTGCTTTGGGTAGTATAGTCGTTTTCACAATATTGATTCTTCCAATCCAAGAACATGGTATATATCTCCATCTGTTGGTATCATCTTTAATTTCTTTCATCAGTGTCTTTTTTTTTTTTTTTTCATCAGTGTCTTATAGTTTTCTGCATACAGGTCTTTTGTCTCCCTAGGCAGGTTTATTCCTAGGTATTTTATTCTTTTGGTTGCAGTGGTAAATGGGAGTGTTTCCTTAATTCCTCTTTCAGATTTTTCATCATTAGTGTATAGGAATGCAAGAGATTTCTATGCATTAATTTTGTATCCTGCAACTTTACCAAATTCATTGATTAGCTCTAGTCGTTTTCTGGTGGCATCTTTAGGATTCTCTATGTATAGTATCATGTCATCTGCAAAGAGTGACAGTTTTACTTCTTCTTTTCCAATTTGTATTCCTTTTATTTCTTTTTCTTCTCTGATTGCCATGGCTAGGACTTCCAAAACTATGTTGAATAAGAGTGGCGAGAGTGGACATCTTGTCTTGTTCCTGATCTTAGAGGAAATGCTTTTAGTTTTTCACCACTGAGAATGATGTTTGCTGTGGGTTTGTCGTATATGGCCTTTATTATGTTGAGGTAGGTTCCCTCTATGCCCGCTTTCTGGAGAGTTATCATAAATGGGTGTTGAATTATGTCAAAAGTATTTTCTGCATCTATTGAGATGATCATATGTTTTTTCTTCTTCAATTTGTTAATATGGTGTATCACATTGATTGATTTGTGTATATTGAAGAATGCTTGCATCCCTGGGATAAATCCCACTTGATCATGGTGTATGATCCTTTTAATCTGTTGTTTGATTTTGTTTGCTAATATCTTGTTGAGGTTTTTTTCCATCTATATTCATCTGTGATATTGGCCCGTAATTTTGTTTTTTTGTAGTATCTTTGTCTGGATTGGTATCAGGGTGATAGTGACCTCATAGAATGAGTTTGGCAGTGTTCCTTCCTCTGCAATTTTTTGGAAGAGTTTGAGAAGGATAGGTGTTAGTCCTTCTCTAGATGTTTGATAGAATCTACCTGTGAAGCCATCTGGTCCTAGACTTTTGTTTGTTGGAAGATTTTTAATCAGAGTTTCAATTTCATTACTTGTGATTGGTCTGTTCATATTTTCTATTTCTTCCTGGTTCAGCCTTGGAAGGTTATACCTTTCTAAGAATGTGTCCATTTCTTCCAGGTTGTCCATTTTTTGGCATGGAGTTGCTTGTGGTAGTCTCTTAGGATGCTTTGTATCTCTGCGGTGTCTGTTGTAACTTCTTTTTCATTTCTAATTTTCTTGATTTGAGTCTTCTCCCTCTTTTTCTTGATGAGTCTGCCTAATGGTTTATCAATTTTGTTTATCTTCTCAAAGAACCAGCTTTTAGTTTTATTGATCTTTGTTATTGTTTTCTTTGTTTCTATTTCATTTATTTCTGCTCTGATATTTATGATCTCTTTCCTTCTTCTAACTTTGGGTTTTGTTTGCTCTTCTTTCTCTAGTTCCTTTAGGTGTAAAGTTAGATTGTTTGAGATTTTTCTTGTTTCTTGAGGTAGGCTTGTATTGCTAAAAACTTCCCTATTACAGCTGCTTTTGCTGCATCCCATAGGTTTTGGATCATCGTGTTTTCATTGTAATTTGTCTCTAGGTATGTTTTGATTTCCTCTTTGATTTCTTTAGTCATCTCTTTGTTATTCAGTAACGTATTGTTTAGCCTCCATGTGTTTGTGGTTTTTACATTTTTTTCCCTGTAATTGATTTCTAATCTCATACTGTTGTGGTCAGAATAGATGCTTGATATGATTTCAGTTTTCTTAAATTTACTGAGGCTTGATTTGTGACCCAAGATATGATCCATCCTGGAGAATGTTCTGTGTGCACTTGAGAAGAAAGTGTAATCTGCTGTTTTTGGATGGAATGTCCTATAAATATCAATTAAATCTATCTGGCCTATTTGTCATTTAAAGCTTGTCTTTCCTTATTACTTTTCTGTTTGGATGATCTGTCCATTGGTATAAGTGAGGTGTTAAAGTTCCCCACTATTATTGTGCTACTATTTCCTCTTTTATCGCTATTAGCTGTTGTCTTATGTATTGAGGTGCTCCTATGTTGGGTGCATATATATTTATAATTGTTATATATTCTTCTTGGATTGATCCCTTGATCATTATGTAGTGTCCTCCCTTGTCTCTTGTAACATTCTTTATTTTTAAGTCTATGCTATCTGAGAGTATTTTATTGCTACTCTAGCTTTCTTTTGATTTCCATTTGCATGGAATATCTTTTTCCATCTCTTCATTTTCAGTCTGAATGTGTCCCTAGGTCTGAAGTGTGTCTCTTGTAGCCAGCATATATATGGGTCTTGCTTTTGTATCCATTCAGTGAGCCTGTGTCTTTTGTTTTTGGCGGTACGCGGGCCTCTCACTGTTGTGGCCTCTCCTGTTGGAGAGCACAGGCTCCGGACACGCAGGCTCAGCAGCCATGGCTCACGGGCCCAGCCGCTCCGTGGCATGTGGGCTCTTCCCGGACCGGGGCACGAACCCGTGTCCCCTACGTCAGCAGGCGGACTCTCAACCACTGCGCCACCGGTGAAGCCGAGCCTGTGTCTTTTGGTTGGAGCATTTAATCCATTCACGTTTAAGGTAATTATCGATATATATGTTCTTATTACCATTTTCTTAATTGTTTTGGGTTTGTTTTTGTAGGTCCTTTTCTTCTCTTGTGTCTCCCACTTAGAGAAGTTCCTTTAGCATTTGTTGTAGAGCTGGTTTGGTGGTGCTGAATTCTCTTAGCTTTTGCTTCTCTGTAAAGCTTTTGATTTCTCTGTCGAATCTGAATGAGATCCTTGCCGGGTAGAGTACTCTTGGCTGTAGGTTCTTCCCTTTCATCACTTTAAGTATATCATGCCACTCCCTTCTGGCTTGTAGAGTTTCTGCTGAGAAATCAGCTGTTAATGTTATGGGAGTTCTCTTGAATGTTATTTGTTGTTTTTCCCTTGCTGCTTTCAATAATTTTTCTTTGTCTTTAATTTTTGCTAATTTGATTGCTATGTGTCTCAGTGTGTTTGTCCTTCGGTTTATCCTGTATGGACTCTCTGCACTTCCTGGACTTGGGTGGCTATCTTCTTTCCCCTGTTAGGGAAGTTTTTGACTATAATCTCTTCAATTATTTTCTCGGGTCCTTTCTCTCTCTCTCCTCCTTCTGGGACCCCTATAATGCGAATGTTGTTGCATTTAATGCTGTCCCAGAGGTCTCTTAGACTGTCTTCATTTTTTTTCTTTATTTTTTCTTTATTCTGTTCCACGGCAGTGAATTCCACCATTTTGTCTTCCAGGTCACTTATCTGTTTTTCTGCCTCAGTTATTCTGCTATTGATTCCTTCTAGTGTATTTTTCATTTCAGTTATTGTATTGTTCATCTCTGTTTCTTTGTTCTTTTACTCTTCTAGGTCTTTGTTCTTTAATTCTTCTACATCTATGTTATACATTTCTTGCATCTTCTCGATCTTTGCCTCCATTCTTTTTCTGAGGTCCTGTATCATCTTCACTATCATTATTCTGAATTTTTTTTCTGGAAGGTTGCCTATCTCCACTTCATTTAGTTGTTTTTCTGGGGTTTTATCTTGTTCCTTCACCTGGTACAAAGTCCTCTGCTTTTCCATTTTGTCTATCTTTTTGTGAATGTGGTTTTCCTTCCACAGGTTGCAGAATTGTTGCTCTTCTTCTGCTGTCTGCCCTCTCCCCTGGGCCCTATTTTAAAGATGAGCAAATTGAAGCCAAAATATGGTACCCACAGCTGGTCGAGGGCAGAGCATTTTCTCCCAGCTGTAGGTGAGCTGAGCCTGAGGCTGGGATATGTTTGCATGTCCTATGAGATAAACTGTTCCCAAACAGGACCAGTTCCCATCCTTCTGTGACATATCTCTCTCTCTGTTTCTCTTCTTTGGTCCTGCCCTGTATTCTTCAAAGACCATGGTGGATATGGGAGCTTCTGCTTACATGTTCCTTTTCTGTTTGTGTGACCCTGACTATGTCCTTTCCCCTCAGAAGCTTCAGTTTTTCCATCTGGCTAATGGGTATAATAAATGGAGTGATGGCTGGTGCTAACTATCAAACATTCTGGGGCCTCCCCAAGCCAACCCTCACTAAGGCCCCAAGGAGGAAGAAGGCCAGCCATGACCAGGTTTCCTGACCACTGGCAAAATGTGTGAGGCAGAAGGTTGCTGTTAGTGAGATGGGGAAAACAAGGTTGATAATTTATATGATTAGCCCAAGCATGGCTCCGGGCTGCACAGAGCCAACTGAATTCTCAGTTTTCTCATTCTGGTTCCTATACTTCTCTTAATGTGACCTACGACCTCAATAGCTGTGTAAGTGAAAGTGGTAAAACCCATTCTCTGATGGACTCCTCACAAAACTGAGGGACAGTCCTGGAGCAGGACAGACACCCCACTTCCATTTCCCCCAGGGCTTTCCTGCCTGAGCCCAGCTGGTAACAGTGATGCGGGCTTGGCAAGCCAGAGCATCAATGGCTCCAGGGCCTGACAGGTGCGTGGGAAGGGCAGGACTGAGTCATTGATCTAGCCCTTTAAGACCCTTGAATAAGACCTCACTCTGGCACAGCCTCTGCAACACTCAAGAGTAGCACTTAGGTAGAGTGCCATGGCTTTGGCACTTGTCCAGTTTTAGCTGAAGGAAGCATACTGTGTTAGAGTCAGGTTTTTCCTAAAAGCCCAATTCTTCCCTCAGGCTGCTGGAGAAATACCCAGAAGTCACTCAGGCATCAAATAGAGGTGCAGTCACTTGGTCACCACCCATAGATTTGGGCCCACCCCTGTGCCAGGCCCTGTGGGAGACAGAAAAATGAAGCAGGCATGTTTTCTTTCTGTGGCTTTACCAGAACATCTACATTTTTTCCTTAATTGATATTAATGCATGTTCACTGTTCAAAATCTGTAAAATACAGAAAAGCTAAAAGAAGAAAGCAGAAGTCACTTCAAATATTATCACCAGAGAGAACAACTGTTAACATTTTGCTGTATTTCTTTCAGGCTTACTATACCATATTTAAATATGTGTGTATATATGAATGCATATAAATATGTATTTAACTTCTAAAAATGGAATTACTTTTAATCATCCAACAAAGGTTTATTGAGCACCTACTCTGTGCCAACTATGTGCCAGTCAGTGGGATGCCCAGGAGGACAAGACAGATGTGGTTCCTAATGTCATAAAAGTTGCCTATTTAGTACTACTAACCTGCCTTTTTTCATTTTTGTCTAACATGTTTCAGATCACAACATGTATTTCTAAACACATTTTTCAGTTGTCTAGAATTTCATCAAATAGATGAAGCCTAATTTATCAAATCCCTATTGTTGCACATTTAGTTTTTTTCCCCATGTTTTCACTATTGCAAACAGTGGTCATCCCTGAAGCCATTGGTTATGGTGGGTTGGCTCATTTTACATCCATTTCAACTTCTTTTGATGTGCCTTCCTGTATTGCAGGGGCTGGAAGGGTGAAGATTGCATCTCCCAGACTCCCTTACAGCTAGGGTTTGGAGACCAATTCAGTCATACCCATTAAACGCACATGTTTGAGATTTTAAAGGCAAAGCAAGGTGGAGACTCTCTTTCTGCTTTGGCTGTTTCCTGCTGGTTGTGAAGGCATTAAGACTTTCTGCAACTGTGGTCTCAGTGTCGTCACCAGCTCATAGGTGTCCAGAGATGGTGATGGGGGCAACAGCAACATCTGATCCCTAGATTAAAGCTGAAGTGACAAATTCCTTTTTTTTTTTAATTTTTAAAGAATTTTTGGCCATGCTGCATGGCTTGCAGGTTCTTCGTTCCCCAGCCAGAGATCAAAGCCATGTCTCCTGCAGTGGAAGTGCAGAGTTCTAACCAGTAGACTGCCAGAGAATTCTCTGAAGTGACAAATTTCTGAAGACAGCAGTTACCAAGCTTCCAGGATGTGGTAGAGGCAGCAGCTCCCATAGGTAGACAGTACGGTGATGACTTACGAGAGTCATTCCCAGAGACACAGCCCACTCACCAGGTCTTTCAATAATTTTTCAAGAACCCAACTTCCAGTATTGTCTCTTTCTGTTTAAAGCAGAAAATGTGGTTTCTGCTTCCTGCAACTGAACTCTGAATGATACAAACTATGCTTTTGAGCCTGTTGACAATGATTGCCTCAGGATAAATTTCTAATCATGGAATCAAGGATTCAATCTTTGTTTAAACAGTTTTATTGAGATATAATTAATGTACCATAAAATTCATCATTTAAAGTGCACAGTTTCATGGTTTTTAATATATTCAAAGTTGTGGATTCATCACCAGAATCTAATATTAGAGCATTTTCTTCACCTCCTAAAAGAAACTCCATACCCATTAGCAGTCATTCTCTACACTCCTTTTCATCCTAGGCAACTACTAATCTACTTTCTGTCTCTATGGATTTTCCTATTCTGAACATTTCATATAAATAGAATCATACAGTACGTGGTCTTTTTGACGGGCTTCTTTCACTTGGCATAATGATTTCAAAGTTTGTCCATGTTGTAGCATATATCAGAATTTCATTGCTTCTTATTGCCAGATCATATTCCATCAGTGGATATATCATTCATCAGTTGATGGACAGTTGGGTTGTTTCTAGTTTTAAGCTATTGTGAATAATGCATCTGTGAACATTTGTGTACATGTTTTTGTGTGGATGTATATTTTAATTTCTCTTGGGTATATACTTAGAAGTGGAATGGTCGAATTACATGGTAACTCTAATTTTTTGACAGACTGCCAAACTTCTTACCAAAGTTGTTTCACTATTGTACATTCCTATTAGCAATGGTTGAATTTCTATTTTCTCCACATTCTCCCTGGCACTTAATATTTTCTCTTTGTTTATTATAGCCATTAGAGGCTGTCATGGTTTTGGTTTACATTTCCCTAGTGACTAACTATGTTAAACATCTTTTCATGTGCTTATTGGTCACTTGTATACCTTCTCTGGAGAAATGTCCATTCAGATCCTTAGCCCATTTTTAAATTGTTATCTTTTCATTACTTATATAGTTCTTAGTGTTATTTATATATTCTACATACAAATTCCCTATAATACCTGTGATTTGTAAATATTTGCTCCCATTCTTGGCTTGTCTTTTCACTTTCTTGATGATATTTTTTGCAGCACAAAAGTTTTTAATTGTGATGAAGTCCTATCTTTTTTTTTGCCATTTGTGTTTTTGGTGTTGTATCTAAGAAGGCTTTGCCTAACCTAAGGTCATGAAGGTTTACTCCTGTATTTTCTTCTAACAGTTTTATAGTTTTAACTCTTGGGTTTTTTTAATAAATATATTTATTTATTTATATTTATATTTTTTATTTTTGGCTGCGTCGGATCTTTGTTGCTGTGTGAGGGCTTTCTCTAGTTGTGGGGAGTGGGGGCTACTCTTTGCTGTGGTGCGTGGACTTCTCACTGCAGTGGCTTCTCTTGTTGTGGAGCACGGGCTCTAGGCGCACGGGCTTCAGTAGTTGTGGCATGCAGGCACAGTAGCTGTGGCACACAGGCTTAGTTGTTCTGTGGCATGTGGGATCCTTCCGGACCAGGGCTCAAACCCGTGTCCCTTGCATTGGCAGGCAGATTCTTAACCACTGTGCCACCAGGGAAGTCCCTATAGTTTTAACTCTTGCATTCAGATCTATGATCCATTTTGAGTTGGTTTTTTTGGTATGGTGTGCATGTGGATATCCAGTTTCTCAGCATCATTTGCTGAAAGATTTCTTTCACCTATTGAGTAGTCTTGGCATCCTTGTTGAAAATCAGTTGACCACAAATGTAAGGGTTTACTTCTAGACTCTCAATTCTATTCTCTTGATCTATATGTCTGTCTTTAATGCCAGCAAACATTGTCTTGATTGCTGTAGATTTGTAGTTAGTTTTGAAATTGGGAAGAGTGGATCCTCCAACTTAGTTCTTCTTTCTCAAGATTGTTTTTAATATTTGGTGTCGCTTGAAATACCACATGAATTTTAGGATAGTCTTGTCAATTTCTGCAAAAAAAAAAAATGTAAAAAGCCAGCCAGAATTTAGATAGAGATTGCACTGAATCTTTAGATCAATTTGGAGAGTATTGCCATTTTAACAATATTAAGCCTTCTGGTCCATAAACGTGGAATGTCTCTCCATTTATTTAGATCTTTCATTTCTTTCAACAATGTTTTGTAGTTTTCAGTATACAAGTCTTGCACATCTTCTGTTAAGTGTACTCCAAAATATTTGATTCTTTTTGATACTATTGTAAGTGGAATTGTTTTCCTAATTGCATTTCATTTGTTCATTGCTAGTGTATAAAAATACAATAGATTTTTGTATATCGATCTTGTATACTGGAACCTTGCTAAAATCATTTATTAATTCTAATAATTTTCCAGTTTGTTCCTTAGGATTTTCTCTATATAAGATTATGTCATCTACAAATAAACATAGTTTGACTTCTTTCCAATCTGGATGCCTTTTATTTTATTTTCTTAACTGATTGCTCTGGTTGGAACCTCCAGTACAATATTAAATAGAAATGGCAAGAAGAGACATCATTGTCTTGCTCCTGATCTTACAATGAAAACGTCTAGTCTTTTGCCAGTAAATATCATGTTAGCTGTGGGTTTTTCATAGATACCCTTTATCAGATTGAGGACTCACCCATTTTTTAAGACTTCTGATTTGTTATATGAATCATGCTCCATTGACATGCCCATCATTTTCCTTTGGCTACTGTCTTGGCCACGCCATTCCAGTGAAAACCTGAGTCACTATCAAGGGGTAACCTCTAGAAATGACCGGAACTCTCCAGGTGATGACTAATTAACAGAGAGAGAGAGAGAGAGAGAGAGACTGAATGAATCACCTCCCTTGATCTAGTTACAATACTCCTCTTCATGGAACTTAATGTAGAACTGGCTTTATGATTGATGACTGTACTCATACTGTGGATTTCTTTATGAGCTTCAGCTAAATTAGTGGCTCTCAACCCTGACAGTCCAAAGACACTGCCCCCAATAGCTTTTTATTGAAGTAAAACATTGTTATGTGTTAACTTGGCTGGGCCACAGTACCCAGATATTTGGCCAAACATTATTCTAGACGTTTCTGTGAGGATATTTTTGGATGGGATTAACAGTTAAATCAGTAGACCTTGAGTAAAACAGATTATTCTCCATCATGTGGGTGGGCCTCATTTAATCAGTTGAAGGCTTTAATAGAAAACAACTGCCCTTCCCTGAGGAAGAGAGAACTCTACCAGCAGATGGCCTTTGGACATGAACTGCAACATCAGCTCAACTCTGAGTCTGCAGCCTGCCAGCCTCCTCTGCAGATGGAGGACTTGCCAGCCTCCACAATTGTATGAGTCAGTGCCTTAAAATACACCCCTCCCAATATATGTAGACAATATAGATGTATAGATCTCTCTGTCTCTCTCTGTCTCTGGCTCTCTCTCTGGCTCTCTCTGTCTCTGTCTCTGTCTCTGTCTCTGTCCCTCTCTCTCTCTCTCTCTCTCTCTCTCTCTCTCTATATATATATATATATACACATATCCTATTGGTTCTCTTTCTCTGGAAAACTCTAATACAAGCATATATACAGAGAGTGGACATAAAGGTAGAGCTTGATGAAATTTCACAAACTGAACATGACAGATCAAGAAGTAGGACACGACCATCTTCCTCCCTGTCTTGCACCCAGTCACTAGCCCCCCAGAGGTAACTGCTATCCTGACTTTTAATAGCATAGATTAGTCTATATTATATACATAGTATGTTGACTTCTAATGGCATCAATTAGTGCTGGTTTGAGGACTTTATGGAAACAGCATTGCTCAGGACAACCTCTTTTATGTCTGGCTTCTCTCACCCAGCTGCATGTTCAGGTGAGATTCATCTGCAGTGTTGCGTGTCCTTGTAAATAGCTCATTCTTTTTGCTCTGGGGGATTCCATTGTGTGGCTCACCTCAGTTTATGTATCCATCCAACTTTGATGGATATTCCATTGTTTCCAGTTAGGGATTACTAAGAATGTGCTGTTGCCAACATTCTTGCACATGTCTTTTGGTGAAAACTTGTCATATTCTAGTCGGATATAAACCTAAAAGTATAATTGCCAAAGTCTCTTTTTCATAGCAAATATTTTATGCTTCCTTTCATTTTAGTTTTCTGCAATGAAATTCACAAGGGATAATCTACCGAAACACATATATATCAATACGATGCCCAGTCTGTAATATAAAGGAGGTATAAAAGGGAAGTCATTTATAATAAAATCATGTGTATCTCCATATGTTCTTGGGCACAACTACCCAAAACGACATAATAACCCATATCTATTCATAATGAGTAAGTTTGGATTCCAAAGATGTAAGCAGATCAGACATCCATAAACGCAAGAAGTGCAGGAAAACGACAGGGCAGGAGGTGCAGGTGAAAATTAAAATAAAAACGGTTGTTAGGGCAAGACACAACAGACCCAACTCATTTGTATACGATAAGAGAAAGAGAGAAATAACCTTAATTGAAGTAGGGAGAACACACCAAGACGCATCGCAACCTGTCAGGTGGAGAGAAAAAGGAGGGTGAGCATCTGAGTGTAGTGATAAATAATTCCCATTTTATGGCATACGACAGGTGAGTGGTGTGACCACGCAGAAAACACATCTTCCTTAGAATCTCACTCCTCAACAGAGGAGTAAGATTTTAAAAAAAACTTAAAAAAAAAAAAAGCCTTTTACTACCACATCCCTCATTAAAGATTAGCAGATGGATCACAAGAGGAAGCTTTCCATTCAATGCTATCAAGAAACCATGTGGTGCAGCCATGGGGACAGTTTCTGAGTAAGACTGAAAACCAACAGGTGACCCCCAAATAAATCATCTCAATGTGTAATTTTCACAACATAGATTCAAAGCAACCGTCCCTAAAGAAACCCAGATTTCTTGCATCTTTAATTTATTAATATTTGGCTCTAAACCTGTAAAAAAAAAAAAGAGCTACATATCTCTTCTATTCAATATTTACAGTTGGTTTCACTGTCTTTGCTGTAATTGCATCCATGCCCTGGAAAATTTTCCTCTCAATATGTAATTGGTGATAGTCTAATACATTGACTAGACAGACTGCAGAAAGAGAAAATTATTCAATAATTGGGTGACTGTCCTTATTCCATTTATGCTTCCCTGTCAATAACAACCTTCTCCTACGTCACTGAGTTTTTCACATGATGTCTCATGAAAACCTTTCAGTATTGTGATGCACTAAAGCCTGACCTATTTATATTTGTCTTGAGTTTTCATCGGGTGGACATTTGAAAGTTGTGAAGGATGTAGGGCAATTATCAACAGGGTGAGACTGTTCTGTGCGTTGTGAGATGTCCAGGATCCCTGGATCTTGCCCCTAAATGTCACAAGGGCCCCCCAATTGTTAGTGGCAGCCCCAAATGACCCCATGAATTTGTAAAATGCCCCCTAGAGAACTACTGGCTTAAATCTGCTTCCTCTCAATCCTGTCCTCTTCATCCCAAACTCATTTGTTGGTATTTGGATTCAAGTACAGGGTTTGACATTCACCCTTATTATATTTCATCTTCTTATATTCAGCCCGTTGGTCCTGCTTATCAAGGTCTTTGGACACGCTGGTTCTGATACTCTGTCCTATTGCCCTTCCCAGCCACACTGTAAAGGGCCACCTTTCCATCTTAAAATGATGGATAGATAGTTGAACGGGATGGGGTTGGGACAGAGCCCTGTGACAATCTACTCTAATCCTCTCCTCGGGCCAGCGGTGAGCTGATATTTGACATCTTCTGGCCGCTGGTTATTTGTGGTCTCACAGGATGCAACCCACATTGCATCAGTTTCTTCTTAGAATGTTTAAATTTTACAACTTCGTAGGAGTGGAAAGAGCACAACTCAGAACAGAGAATTGACTTGCCCAAGGTCGCTTGGCGAATGAGGGTCAGAGCCGGGGTACAGCTGGCTGCCCCAGGGCTGACCCACTCCAGGCTCCAGAAGATCTACATTCCTCTAATGGCTACTAAGCAGCCCAGAGTGGACTGTGCACTGCTCTGATCTGGCCTAAAAAGGGGTGGAATCCAGGGGCCTCTCCCAGCCAAGAGCACCGTGTCCACAAGTGTATTTTGGCATCTCTGGAGAATGGGCAGGGAGCCAGTGTTCCAGGGAGAGTGTGGGGTGAGCACTCAGATTACAGACACCAGCAGCCGCCTGCTCAGGCATCCGGGACAGAGTGGTGGACAGAGTCCCAGGACAGGTGAGCCAAGCAGAGGCTCCGTCCTCCAGTCCTTTATTTCCCTATCTGTAAAGTGAGAGCAATACCTCCTCCCTTGCTTACCTCCCAGGGGTATTAGAAAGAGCCAACAAGGAGGACCAGACTGTTTAGGGCTTCTAGAACATTCCAAAGACATTGTCTTTTACTCTGGGTTTGATGGGAGCCATTGAAGGGATTTGAGCAGAGGAGACAAGTGATCTGACTTAGGTTTTAGCAGGTGCTCTGGATTCTGCAGGGGTGAAAGTTTGAAGTCGATAGATACGTGAGGGGGCTGCCACAACATCTGCGTGAGAAGTGATGGCGGTAGTCCGGGAGGTGGTGATATATCTGGATATATCTTGGATATATTCGGATATATATTTTTTTTTTTTTTTTTTTTTTTTTTTTGGCCACACCACGCGGCTTACAGGATCTTATTTCCCTGACCCGGGATTGAACCTGTGACCCCTGCAATGGAAGCGTGGTGTCCTAACCACTGGACCACCATGGAAGTCCCTATCTGGATATAACTTGAAGTAGTGCCAGTAGGATTTGCTAACAGATTGTGAGAGACAGGCATCAAAGATGATTCCAAGGGGGACTTCCCTGGCGGTCCAGTGGTTAAGATGCTTCCACTGCAGGGGGCACGGGTTTGATCGCTGGTTGGAGGGAGCTAAACTTCTACATCCGCGTAGTGCAGCCAAAAAAAAAAAAGAAAAGAAAAGATGATTCCAAGGGTTCTGACCTAAGGAAGGAGGAAGTTTTCACTGTCTGCGATGGGACGGCTGTGGGAGGAGCTGGCCAGAAGTTTGATTTGGGACGTGGGAAGTTTGAGTGGCTTCGAGTGGGAATATCAAGTTGATCACCATTGTATAAGTAAGCCCTGATGCTTCTCCCAGAGAGGCACTTGACTCTGACAGTGTGCCCTTGATTTTGTGATGGTAGCTTGGTCAAAAATTGGTGTCTGTATGTGGAGCGTTCACCCCTCCACCCCTGCTTGTTTGCTCTCTTTGCTTGGCGTCTGGATACACTTGCCTTAATTCCCACCAGTCTCTTCCCGTGCCGCAGGTCCAGCCCCGCTAGATGGTAGCTGCTTTCTCCCTGAGATGCCCCAAGCAGACCTGGAAACCCCAACGTGAGTTCTGAATACTCTAGTGTGGCCTATATTTAACATCAGATTGTCCCAAACATACCCTCCCTGGTGTGTGAAAATCCACTCAGTTGTTTTCGTGTGATATGGCAACAGACAATTTATTTAAGTGGGCTGTAGTGCATGCAGAAGGGCTCTGGAACCCATTCCTGCTGGTGAAAGGTGAGGAATTATTAGTGAGCTGCTGAGTCTCTGAGCCTGTTTCCTCATCTGTAAAATGGCCATAATGTCCTTTCCTGGGTGGAAGGGAAGAAATAATCACAGTGAGGTTCAGAACCGTGTCTTCCTGTCACTAGCTCAGAGTTAGACAGCCTCCTGAGCTAGGATTCTGGGATTCAGCCCCAACCGTCAATTGCACTGGAAGCAACCCCTCAAGACCATGTGGTTCTAGCTCCCAGCCTCTAAGAAATCTAGGACCTACAAATGGGCAGTGGCTTTCTTATGTCACTCAGCAGCACAGGCCTGAACTGGAGCTGGGACCCCGGCTCTCCTGACCCCAGTCCAGGGCATTGCCCTTACCCCAGCCTACCCCGCACCCCCACCACTCCATATGCACACACGCTCAGGGTCTCTTAACCTAAAGTAAAGCAGTCCATCCTCCCAGTCAAAGAAAGATGGGCTCCACCTGCCACACGTTCTACCTTGCCCTGGAGCCTCCCTCTCTTCTCCCTCCCTCCCTTGACGCTCTCCCTGTCTGTCCTGCTGCCCATCTGTTTGGCATTGCTCAGGTCTCCAGGAACTAGACTTTCAGGGAAGGGTCTGAACTTCGGGTCTCCCACAGGTCGCTGAATCTAAGTACAAACTTATTATGGTGTGTGCCAAGCGAATATAATATCGCTTATCCAATCTTCTTAGCAACACCAAGAGATGGAAACTATTCTTAGTCCCATTTTACAGATGAGTAAACTGAGGCCTAGCAAAGTCAGAAGGCAGAGCTGGGATTTTATTTTATTTTATTTTTATTTTTTATTTTTCTGCGGTACACGGACCTCTCACTGTTGTGGCCTCTCCCGTTGCGGAGCACAGACTCCGGACGTGCAGGCTCAGTGGCCATGGCTCACGGGCCCAGCCGCTCCGCGGCATGTGGGATCTTCCCAGACCGGGACACGAACCCGCGTCCCCTGCATCGGCAGGAGGACTCTCAACCACTGTGCTACCAGGGAAGCCCAGAGCTGGGATTTTAAAAAGCAACCATCAGGCCCTTAACCACTATGCTATGCTTGTCCAGAAATCTCACCATGGTCGAGCCCTATGGTCACTGCTACAGGCAGCCCCCTTGGCCCTCACTGTTGCTGGCCTCTGATGTGGGAGAGCCAGGCCCCTGAAGGTGGCTTCCAGGGGAGATATGCCCAGGCTGAAAAGCAGGAAATGCTGACGTGGGGCCAGGCCAGCGTTGCCCCCTAGTACCTCCCGCCCAGCTGAGGCCTGGCTGTGCCAGGGGCTGGGCTGAGCCCTGAGGCTAAGGACAGACCGCCCCCAGGGAACGCCAGGCCCTGAAAAACAAGCCTCCTCCCTCTGCCAGCTCAGCCTGCTGAGCCCTGCTGGGGGCCTGGTGGCAAAGCTGCCCTCCCCTGGGCGGAGGCTGCGCTTGGCGGGACTTTCAGCCCCAAGAGTTTGAGGCTCCCAGCCCTGCCCTGAGCTCCGGCTTCCTCTTCTGAAAACAGACTCCTGTTCTCTCCCTGAGCACATGTTTTGGCCCTTCATTTTCCCCAGGGCCAAGAGACAGGGAGAGGAGCCCCAGAACGCCCACAAGGACTTCTACAACTGGGGAGATAGAGGCAGTGAGTGTGGAAGTGACTTCCCCAAGGTCAGTTAGCTAGCAAAGGAGCCAGACATCTGTCTGTCTGACCCTCCAGTCCAGCTCTCCACACACCGCAGGGCCTCCCAGAGGAGGTGGGAAGAGGCTGGGCGGGTACAGTGTGTGTGGGAACCCCCAAAGGGGAAGGTGTTAGTAGCTACTTGCCAGATGCTCCCGTGATGCCAGGGCCCACGATTTCCTGGAAATGAGAGAGTTAAGACAGGGCCGCTCGGGACTGAAACCGTTTCCTTAGAAAAGGAAAAACCAAAAGTTAAATGAAATGAAATCCAAAACCATACAAACCCACAATGAGCTGTTAGACCCACCCCCAGCCCTGACATTTGAGCTACAAACTTAGATGATAAATCTGGGGGTGGCTTGATGTCTTCATTCATTCATTCATTCACCAAACATTTGTTTGACTACCTACTGTATTCCAGGCCCTGTGCTGGGCGTTTGGGATTCAGTAATGAGCAAACCAGTCCCAATTCTCCTGGAGGCAGACAAGTCAAGAGGCATTTACAAAAAGGCACATATGTGGCCAGCTCTGTATTGGGTCAGGACAGGAGATGTGGGTGCCCAGAGAAGACGTTAAACCCCACCTGGGGAACCGCATGGTCAGGGAAGGCTTCCTGCAGGAGGTGACATCGGAGCTGGGCTTTAAAGGATGTGTAGGAGTTCACTGGACAGGCAAATGATAACTGTAGGTGCAAAGACCTGGAGGAGCAGGAGAGTGCAGCTTTTTAAAGAACAGGTAGGAGGCCAGGCATCCTGAAGTGAGGCTTGGGGAACCCATGCAGATCCCTGATGCTTAGGTCTCTGAGTACTTCAAGACCTGCTCTGACCTAGACAAGGGGCAGGAGGATGTTGTGGGTGTGCTGGAGACTGGGCCAACGACACTCAGCAGAGACAGGAAGCTGCAGGCCAGGCAGTTTCTTTGGAAATTTATAGAACACACCCCTGAGCTCCTGACACATGCACAGCTCAGGGCCAGGGTGGCTGCTTTTCTGAACTTGTATATCCCATTTGAGGCTTCCACAGGTGGTGGGATCCAGGATGTTTAGAGTTAGAACTTGCTGGTGACAGAGATGAACACTTACTGTCACTGAGACCCAAGACGGACTTGGCCTGGATCAGGCATCCCACAAACACCATTTCTAATTCTTGCTGCTGCGTATTACAGAGGAGGCTGGGGAGGCGTATGAAGGTGCCCAGGGCTGCACAGTTGGTCAGAAGCAGAGTCGGGGCTGGACCCAGGAGTGTCTGACTCGAGCTTCTGCCAGGTGTGAACAGGGTCCTGAGGGAGATGAAGCAGAGCCCGGGACAGGATTGTGTGCTGGTGGTTTATTAGGGAGTGTCTCCAGGAAACACCAGAGGCTGAGTGGGGAAGTGGGACAGGGCAAGGCAGGAGGTCAAGTAAATGTGCGTCAGCCAGGTAAGTGCCCTGCCGGGCGGATGGGGCGAAGAGCCGGAGTCTTTATTACCCTGCACGCAGGAGGCACACCCCAGGAGTGCGCAGGGGGCCTCAGTTCCCAGGTACCCCCAGTTCCCCCCGCCCCAACCCCGGCATAGGCGATGGGACTTCTGGCAGCCCGAGGCAGCCCAGGACACAGATCCAGGAGCAGGCTGTGGAAATGAGCGCACACCAGAAGTTGGCGTGCAGGAAACAGGAAAGAGATCCAAGGATGTGGGCAGAGCACAGCCCGAGAGCTTCTGAGGGAGCAGAGCCACGGTCCCAGTCCCTGGGCCAGCCCCTGTGGCCGCCTTGTCATCTATAATATGCTCCTGCACTAAGTGTCTGCACGTGTTGTGTGTGTTCAACCAATGGGCATCGAGTCCCTGTAACATACCCACCGTGTGCTAGGCTCTGAAAACGGAGGTGACTGGAATAGCACGTCATGGTTCCTGCCTGGTGGAGGTTAGAGCCTGGCTGGGGACACAGACACCAGACTGTCACTGCAAATAGATGTGGGCTCTGAAGGGAGAGTGTGTGACTCTCTGAGAACAGAGGAACTTGACCTAAACTGAGGGTATCAGTGAGGGTTTTCTGGAGGAAGTGACACTGAGGAGGATCTGGAGGAGAAAGGGGCACAACACAGGCGGTGGGAACCGTGCCTGGCACTTCCCAGATCAGGGCCTTTCCACGCAGGAGCTCCTGCGGGAGATGGGCCCTGCTCAGGACACTTGGACAAGCCAATTCCCTAGGCTAAGCCTCAGTTTCCTCATCTGTACAATGGTGCAGAGGAGGCTTGGATATCCAGCTCTGATCCTTGACTCAAAACATCCACTGCGAAGTGGGAACAGCAGTCTTCTCAGGACTCTCAGTGACCTCTCTCCCTGTGACCCTCAGCCTTCCTCCCTGTGCCCGCTATGGTTAGACCGTGAGCTCTGGACTTATCAGTCTGACCGCTGAGTTCTGCCACATATGACGCCTGGAGTTGTGAAACAACTGCCCAGTTCTCTGGAAGGCTGCCAGTTCAGACTCACTCTGCCCAGACCCCAGACAGCTGTTCTTACTTCCCAGGAAATGTCAGCCCCCAGGGGAGGCTGACCTGGGTCATTGCTTTAAGGGACCTTCCAGAAACAGCTCCATTTCTGGAGCAAGCCTGGCCTCAGTGTTAGCAAACCTGGGTCCTGGACTCAGAGCCGACAACGGCCTGGAAGCCTGTGACTGTACAGTCATCACATCTTATCCTTTTAGGGCTTTTAAACCTTCAGTGTATGTTTCTTAATTTGACAAATATTTACTGCGTACCTACTATGTGCCAGGCACTGTCCTAGGCACTTGGAGAGACAGCAGTAAACAAAAACCAAGCAGAAAAACAAAAACAAAACCCTTGCCCTGGGACTTCCCTGGCGGTCCAGTGGTTAAGATTCCATGCTTCCACAGCAGGGGGCATGGGTTCGATCTCTGGTCGGGGAACTAGGATCCCACATGCCTTGCTGCAGGGCCAAAACAAACAAATAAAACCCTTGCCCTTGTGAAGCTCACATTCTGTTAAAGGAGTTGACAAAAAATGGACCACAATGTTGAGTGGCGACAAGTGCTTTGCAGAAAAATGCAAAAAGGATAGAAGCTACTAAATAAGACAAGGAGGTCAAGGAAGTATTACCTGAAGCGGCAAGATGTGAATAAAGTGAGAGAGAGAGCTGTGCGGCTATCTGGAGAAAGGATATCTCCTCCAAGCAGAGGAGAAGGCAAGTGCAAAGGTCCTGAGGCTGGAATGTACTTAGTGTATGAGGAAGGGCAAGAGGCAGTGTGGCTGGAGTCCAGTGATGGAGACAGAGAATGTTAAAACATCAGGGTTGCATCTGGGAGTTCACTTTGTCTGTCTGTGTGTGTGTGTGTGTGTGTGTGTGTGTGAGAGAGAGAGAGAGAGACAGAGAGAGAGACAGAGACAGAGACAGAGATGCAGTCAGAGAAAGAGAAACCTAGAGACTCACAGTCTCCTGTCTTTCTTTCACCTCCCTCTTCATCTTGGCATCTCAAGATTAAGAGGGGGGAAAAGACAGATGATTAAATGATTTAAATGTGCAAGTAAAATAACACCTCAGTGAGCACATTATGCAAATCTATGCAATTAACATCACAAATGAGGTGAAGCCACGGGGGCCAAGGAACTAATTTCTCTGGGAGCTCCAACTCCATTCTTGCCCCTCCCTGCAAGCCAGAAACTTCTCAGGGTGGAAGGGAAGAGGATGGGCAGCCGCTCACAGGACTGAGGGCCTGCCGTGCGCCGTGTGCTGACCTTGTAGGCAAAGGGTCTTTACCCTCCTTTTTCCTCCATCCTCCCTGCACCTGTCAGGAGCAGGGACAGTTATTGCTCTATGTTGTAAAAGAAAAAAGTGAGGTCTGCAGAGAAGGAGGAGATTAGAACCCAGGTCTGCTGGGGTTAAACTTAGAGCTTTTGGCTGAAAATTTTCCGTTTCATCCCTTGGGGAGGTTTGAGCTTCTGGGAGGGACTGCAGTTTCCTCAGGCCTTTAAGGAAGGCAAACGTTCAGTGAAGGACCAGTTAGTAAATATTTCAGATTTTTTGGTATTTTTTTTGAATTTTTGAATCTTATTTTATTTATTTTTTTGTACAGCAGGTTCTTATTTGTCATCCATTTTATACACATCAGTATATACATGTCAATCCCAATCTCCCAATTCATCACACCACCACCACGACCCCCCGCCGCTTTCCCCCCTTGGTGACTATACGTTTGTTCTCTACATCTGTGTCTCAATTTCTGCCCTGCAAATCGGTTCATCTGTACCATTTTTCTAGGTTCCACATATATGTGTTAATATGCGATATTTCTTTTTCACTTTCTGACTTACTTCACTCTGTATGAGAGTCAATAGCTTCATCCATGTCTCTACAAATGACCCAATTTCGTTCCTTTTTATGGCTGAGTAATATTCCATTGTAATATATGTACCACATCTTCTTTATCCATTCGCCTGTCAATGGGCATCTAGGTTGCTTCCATGACCTGGCTATTGTAAATAGTGCTGCAATGAACATTGGGGTGCATGTGTCTTTTTGAATTATGGTTTCCTCTGGGTATATGCCCAGTAGTGGGATTGCTGGGTTATATGGTAATTCTGTTTCTAGTTTTTTAAGGAACCTCCATACTGTTCTCCATAGTGGCTGTATCAATTTACATTCCCACCAACAGTGCAAGAGGGTTCCCTTTTCTCCACACCCTCTCCAGCATTTGTTGTTTGTAGACTTTCTGATGATGGCCATTCTAACTGGTGTGAGGTGATACTTCATTGTAGTTTTGATTTGCATTTCTCTAATAATTAGTGATGTTGAGCAGCTTTTCATGTGTTTCTTGGCCATCTGTATGTCTTCTTTGGAGAAATGTCTATTTAGGTCTTCTGCCCATTTTTGGATTGGGTTGTTTGTTTTTTTAATATTGAGCTGCATGAGCTGTTTATATATTTTGGAGATTAATCCTTTGTCCTTTGATTCGTTTGCAAATATTTTTTCCCATTCTGAGGGCTATCTTTTTGTCTTGTTTGTAGTTACCTTTGCTTTGCAAAAGCTTTTAAGTTTCATTAGGTCCCATTTGTTCATTTTTATGTTTATTTCCATTACTCTAGGAGGTGGATCAAAAAAGATCTTGCTGTGATTTATGTCAAAGAGTGTTCTTCCTATGTTTTCCTCTAAGAGTTTTATAGTTCTGGTCTTACATTTAGGTCTCGAATCCATTTTGAATTTATTTTTGTGTATGGTGTTAGGGAGTGCTCTAATTTCATGCTTTTACATGTAGCTGTCCAGTTTCCCCAGCATCACTTATTGAAGAGACTGTCTTTTCTCCATTGTATATCCTTGCCTCCTTTGTCATAGATTAGTTGACCTAAGGTGCGTGGGTTTATCTCTGGGCTTTCTATCCTGTTCCATTGATCTATATTTCTGTTTTTGTGCCAGTACCATACTGTCTTGATTACTGTAGCTTTGTAGTATAGTCTGAAGTCAGGGAGTCTGATTCCTCCAGCTCCGTTTTTTCCCTCAAGACTGCTTTGCTGTTCGGGGTCTTTTGTGTCTCCATACAAATGTTAAGATTTTTTGTTCTAGTTCTGTGAAAAATGCCATTGGTAGTTTGATAGGGATTGCATTGAATGTGTAGATTGCTTTGGGTAGTATAGTCGTTTTCACATTATTGATTCTTCCAATCCAAGAACACGGTATATCTCTCCACCTGTTGGTATCATCTTTAATTTCTTTCATCAGTGTCTTATAGTTTTCTGCATACAGGTCTTTTGTCTCCCTAGGCAGGTTTATTCCTAGGTATTTTATTCTTTTTGTTGCAATGGTAAATGGGAGTGTTTCCTTAATTCCTCTTTCAGATTTTTCATCATTAGTGTATAGGAATGCAAGAGATTTCTATGCATTAATTTTGTATCCTGCAACTTTACCAAATTCATTGATTAGCTCTAGTCGTTTTCTGGTGGCATCTTTAGGATTCTCTATGTATAGTATCATGTCATCTGCAAAGAGTGACAGTTTTACTTCTTTTCCAATTTGTATTCCTTTTATTTCTTTTTCTTCTCTGATTGCCATGGCTAGGACTTCCAAAACTATGTTGAATAAGAGTGGCGAGAGTGGACATCTTGTCCTGTTCCTGATCTTAGAGGAAATGCTTTCAGTTTTTCACCACTGAGAATGATGTCTGCTGTGGATTTGTCGTTTATGGCCTTTATTATGTTGAGGTAGGTTCCCTCTATGCCCACTTTCTGGAGAGTTTTTATCATAAATGGGTGTTGAATTATGTCAAAAGCATTTTCTGCATCTATTGAGGTGATCATATGGTTTTTATTCTTCAGTTTGTTAATATGGTGTATCACATTGATTGATTTGTATATATTGAAGAATGCTGGTATCCTTGGGATAAGTCCCACTTGATCATAGTGTATGATCCTTTTAATGTGTTGTTGGATTCTGTTTGTTAGTATTTTGTTGAGGATTTTTGCATCTCTATTCATCAGTGATATTGGTCTGTAATTTTGTTTTTTTGTAGTATCTTTGTCTGGTTTTGGTATCAGGGTGATGGTGGCCTCATAGAATGAGTTTGGCAGTGTTCCTTCCTCTGCAATTTTTTGGAAGAGTTTGAGAAGTATGGGTGTTAGCTCTTCTCTAAATGTTTGATAGAATTTACCTGTGAAGGCATCTGGTCCTAGACTTTTGTTTGTTGGAAGATTTTTAATCAGAGTTTCAATTTCATTACTTGTGATTGGTCTGTTCATATTTTCTGTTTCTTCCTGGTTCAGTCTTGGAAGGTTATACCTTTCTAAGAATGTGTCCATTTCTTCCAGGTTGTCCATTTTATTGGCATGGAGTTGCTTGTAGTAGTCTCTTAGGATGCTTTGTATTTCTGCAGTGTCTGTTGTAACTTCTCCTTTTTTGTTTCTAATTTTCTTGATTTGGGTCCTCTCCCTCTTTTTCTTGATGAGTCTGCCTAATGGTTTATCAATGGTTTATCTTCTCAAAGAACCAGCTTTTAGTTTTATTGATCTTTGTTATTGTTTTCTTTGTTTCTATTGCATTTATTTCTGCTCTGATCTTTATGATTTCTTTCCTTCTGCTAACTTTGGGTTTTGTTTATTCTTCTTTCTCTAGTTCCTTTAGGTGTAAAGTTAGATTGTTCGAGATTTTTCTTGTTTCTTGAGTTAGGCTTGTATTGCTAAAGACTTCCCTATTACAGCTGCTTTTGCTGCATTCCATAGGTTTTGGATCATCGTGTTTTCATTGTAATTTGTCTCTAGGTATGTTTTGATTTCCTCTTTGATTTCTTTAGTCATCTCTTGGTTATTTAGTAACGTATTGTTTAACCTCCATGTGTTTGTGGTTTTTAGGTTTTTTTCCCTGTAATTGATTTCTAATCTCATACTGTTGTGGTCAGAATAGATGCTTGATATGATTTCAATTTTCTTAAATTTACTGAGGCTTGATTTGTGACCCAAGATGTGATCTATCCTGGAGAATGTTCCGAGTGCACTTGAGAAGAAAGTGTAATCTGCTGTTTTCGGGTGGAATGTTCTATAAATATCAATTAAGTCTATCTGGCCTATTGTGTCATTTAAAGCTTGTGTTTCCTTATTACTTTTCTGTTTGGATGATCTGTCCATTGGTATAAGTGAGGTGTTAAAGTTCCCCACTATTATTGTGCTACTATTTCCTCTTTTATCGCTGTTAGCTGTTGCCTTATGTATTGAGGTGCTCCTATGTTGGGTGCATATATATTTATAATTGTTATATATTCTTCTTGGATTGATCCCTTGATCATTATGTAGTGTCCTCCCTTGTCTCTTGTAACATTCTTTATTTTTAAGTCTATTTTATCTGAGAGTATTTTATTGCTACTCCAGCTTTCTTTTGATTTCCATTTGCATGGAATATCTTTTTCCATCTCTTTATTTTCAGTCTGAATGTGTCCCTAGGTCTGAAGTGGGTGTCTTGTAGCCAGCATATATATGGGTCTTGTTTTTGTATCCATTCAGTGAGCCTGTGTCTTTTGGTTGGAGCATTTAATCCATTCACGTTTAAGGTAATTATCGATATATATGTTCTTATTACCATTTTCTTAATTGTTTTGGGTTTGTTTTTGTAGGTCCTTTTCTTCTCTTGCGTCTCCCACTTAGAGAAGTTCCTTTAGCATTTGTTGTAGAGCTGGTTTGGTGGTGCTGAATTCTCTTAGCTTTTGCTTCTCTGTAAAGCTTTTGATTTCTCTGTCGAATCTGAATGAGATCCTTGCCGGGTAGAGTACTCTTGGCTGTAGGTTCTTCCCTTTCATCACTTTAAGTATATTATGCCACTCCCTTCTGGCTCGTAGAGTTTCTTCTGAGGAATCAGCTGTTAATGTTGTGGGAGTTCCCTTGAATGTTATTTGTTGTTTTTCCCTTGCTGCTTTCAATAATTTTTCTTTGTCTTTAATTTTTGCTAATTTGATTGCTATGTGTCTCAGTGTGTTTGTCCTTCGGTTTATCCTGTATGGACTCTCTGCACTTCCTGGACTTGGGTGGCTATCTTCTTTCCCCTGTTAGGGAAGTTTTTGACTATAATCTCTTCAATTATTTTCTCGGGTCCTTTCTCTCTCTCTCCTCCTTCTGGGACCCCTATAATGCGAATGTTGTTGCATTTAATGCTGTCCCAGAGGTCTCTTAGGCTGTCTTCATTTTTTTTCATTATTTTTTCTTTATTCTGTTCCACGGCAGTGAATTCCACCATTCTGTCTTCCAGGTCACTTATCTGTTTTTCTGCCTCAGTTATTCTGCTATTGATTCCTTCTAGTGTATTTTTCATTTCAGTTATTGTATTGTTCATCTCTGTTTGTTCTTTAATTCTTCTAGGTCTTTGTTAAACATTTCTTGCATCTTCTTGATCTTTGTCTCCATTGCTTTTCCGAGGTCCTGGATAATCTTCACTATCATTATTCTGAATTCTTTTTCTGGAAGGTTGCCTATCTCCACTTCATTTAGTTGTTTTTGTGGGGTTTTATCTTGTTCCTTCATCTGGTACATAGCCCTCTGCCTTTTCATCTTGTCTATCTTTCTATGAATGTGGTTTTTGTTCCACAGGCTGCAGGATGGTAGTTCTTCTTGCTTCTGCTGTCTGCCCTCTGGTGAATGAGGCTATCTATGTGCCTTGTGCAAGTTTCCTGACGGGAGGGACTGGTGGTGGGTTCAGCTGGCTGTTGCTTTGGTGGGCAGAGCTCAGTCAATATTTCAGGTTTTGTGGCCCATATTTGATTGTGCCCTTGCAGTGTTAAAGCAGCCACAGGAGATATGTAAATAAATGGACATGGCTGTGGTACAATAAAACTTTATTTATAAAAACAGGCAGTGGACCAACCCCATGGCTGTCATTTGCAATTGCTCTAAGAGACCTTGTTTAATCAGAGCTTCCCCGCAGCAGGGCAGCTAGCCACTGAAGTCTGTGGTACCCTGGGCAAGTCCCTGGTCCCCCTGCACCTGTTTCTTCACCTGAATAAGAGGGGATGTTCTGGGTGAGGTTCAGTAAGGAGAGGGAGATGAGACCCACACGGTGGGGGAGGTCTCAGGACTTTGGGTGGGCACACTCTAGCAAGGCCACTGCTCTCGTACACTCTCAGCATTACAAACCACCCAAAACTTCATGGTCTAATTCAAGCATTTTACGATGCTCCCTCGTTCTGTGGGCCAGGAATTTGGACTTGGCACAATTAGGGACAGTTTGTCTCCATCCATGTTATCAGCTGGGAATACTCGAAGGCTGATTCAGTGGCTGGAGGCTGGAATCACATGGAAGCATCCTCACTTGCACGTCTGGAGGTTGATGCTGGCTGTCAGCTAGAGGCTCAGCGGGGTTGTCGCCAAAGCACCTACATAGGGCCCCTCCCGGTGGTCCCTTCTATGTGGACAGTCGTGGACTGCGTTACAGTATGGTGGCTGAGTTCCAAGACGTTAGCAAGACAGTTATAAGGAAAGGATGGGGTTAAACCAGACTACATGGTATTTTGCGGAAGTAGAATACGAGGCAATAAGAGAAAGTGTAACATGCGCTGAAACAGCTTAAATTAAGAATCAGAGTGTGAATTTCAGAACCCCTCTGTGTTCTCTTTACTGATGATTGGGAGAAAGGTGAACTGTAGCCTCCCATAGGTCTTCACGTGGAAACAAAGAATAGGTCTCAGTAATTAATGATTTTAAAAAGAACAAAGAATGCAGGAACAAATGACAGTGATCGGGCAAAAGAAGTAACTATAGCAAAGGTAATAAGTCAATCGTGAAGACTCCCAGTTCTGTTTCAAAGGTAGAGATCAGCTTGAAGCACATTTTTGAGTTGTTTTGCAGGATCCAACCCCCTGGAGCACTCAACCACCAGACTAACTGGAGCCTAAGGAATGAAGATACTGACCTTTGCTGACCCTCGTGATTTCACTCAACTAAGTGCCTTGATTTTGTCAACCTAGAGTGAACCTTGCATCACTGGTGGTGCAGTGGTTAGGAATCCGCCTGCCAATGCAGGGGATGTGGGTTCGAGCCCTGGTCCGGGAAGATCCCACATGCCGTGGAGCAACGAAGTCCGCAAGCCACAACTACTGAGTCTGTACTCTAGAGCCCGCGAGCCACAACTACTGAAGCCCACGTGCCACAACTACTGAAGCCTGCCTGCCTGGAGCCCGTGCTCCACAACAAGAGAAGCCACCGCAATGAGAAGCCCGTGCACCACAACGAAGAGTAGCTCCCGCTCGCTGCAACTAGAGAAAGCCCGCGCGCAGCAACGAAGACCCAACGCAGCCAAAAGTAAATAAATTTTTTTTTTAATTTCCATATTTTTTTTTAAAAAAAAGAAAGAAAAGAAAAGCATATGAGATGGTAGAGGCTCTCGCAGCCGCCTTTGGGAAATGCAACCCGCCCCATACACGTGGTGTGAGGGCCCTCTAGTGGGGTCTGGGCCCAAGATCTCCTGGTTCAAGGCAGCATCGGCGCGGTCACTGGGAACCCATATGGCTCAGACCCCTCCCTCAGACATCATGCCTATTCTGGTCAAACCCAGCTCATGCTCAGTCTTATATCTTCTTCCAGAGCTAATCCTGGGTCTCTTCCTCAGCGGGAACATATTAACAGCCAGAGCTGCTAAGCCTTTTTCTTACAAACAACGAAGGAAACAAGAGCAACCACCTCCACGCACACAACAGCCCTGGTGACCCCAGCTTTGCAGGATGGTTGGCCAAGCAGGTAGGGAAATGTTGAGACAAAACCAGCTGGGAAATGCTTCCTTGAGCCACAGGATGTGGTTATGTGTTGAGGGCTGGAGGGTGGAGCTGGGATCCTGGGCTGGACCCACAGAGCAGAGACCCTTGGAGAGCAGATGGTAGAAATAGGGCCCCTTTAAGAGGCCAAGGGCACCCCTGGGTTACATGGTCATGAACAGATTTCAGAGGAAGAATCATTGAGATCAGGGTTGCTGAGATTCAGGGGCAAGATGTGAGAACCAGGCCAGCCTCCAGGTAGATTAGCAACAGCTCCCTGATCCAGATGATTCCAGACTTCCACCTCCTCCACCATCTGATACTCTCCCCAGTAACCAGAGGAGAATCTGGGGCCCAGAGAATGGGAGGGACTTGCCTGGGGTCTCACGGTAAACCAGTGGCCAAGCTGGGACTTGAACCTGGGGCCCCATCTCCTTCCACTGAGGTGGTCCAGCAGAGGTCTCTCAGGGTTCAGAGTCCCTTGCAAATGGATCATCAATAACGATGCCACTTCCCATTTATAGCCCTCCGATGCTGAGCAACACATGCATCTCTGGAATACTACTCAGCCATAAATAAAATGAAATTTTGCCATTTGCAACAACATGGACGGACTTGGAGGGTATTATGCAAGTGAAATAAGTCAGACAGAGGACAAATACTGTATGAATTATTGAAGTGGAATCTAAAAGATGTACGAACTAGTGATATAACAAAAAAGAAACAGGCTTACAGATGTAGAGAACAAGCAGTTACCAGTGGGAAGAGGGAAGGGATGAGGGGCAAGATAGGCATAGAGGATTAAGAGGTACAAACTACTATGTATAAATAAATAAGCTACAAGGATATATTGTACAGCACAGGGTATATAACCAATATTTTATACTAACTATAAATGGAGTACAATCTTTAAAAATTGTGAACAGCTATGTTATACACCTGAAACATATAATATTGTAAATCAATGATACCTCAATAAAAATTTTTAAAAAAGAAAGAAAAAGTCATACCTCCTGTTTCTAAAGAATTAATTAATTTAAGGGGTATTAAATTAATTAATACCCCTTTTCTCGGTATAAACACCCAAAAAGAAAGTTCACTTAAGTTCTGCTCTCTATCTTCACAACAACTTCTATGCTCTTTTTTTGAGACATCAAGTATCAAATTCTTTTCCCTCAAAAGTTCCTTTTGGGGGACTTCCCTGGTAATCCAGTGGGTAAGACTCTGTGCTCTTAATGCAGAGGGCCCAGGTTCGATCCCTGGTCAGGAAACTAGATCCCACATGTGGCAACTAAGAGTCCGCGTGCCACAACTAAGACCTGGCGCAGGCTAAATTAATAAATAAATAAAATTTATTTATTAAATAAATAAACAAATAAATAAATTTATTTTTAAAAAACTTCCTTTTGGGATCCTTGAGCTCACATTTCATCTTCTATTGTTTCATCCCAGTTTCAAGGAACACAAGGCCCTAGGGCTTGCTGAAGCATGAAAAGAGACAGGGAGCAGAGGTGGTGAGTGCTGGAAGCAGTACTGAGCAGGGCAGCCAGGCCTCAGGGTTGGGGCTTAGGGATGGGGGCTAGACCGGGAGCCAGGGCCTTTGCTACCTCTCGGTCTCTTGAGGCTGGCTCTGGGTGCATCAGCTTTGGTCCTCCACCCCCAGGACTACTTTTCTGCTTTCTATGTACACAGCTGGACACAGTGGCCCTCTGAACTCAAGTTTACACATGCTCAGTTCAGAAACTGCCTAGCATCTCTGATTCCCAAATCCAAATCCTGGAAAAGGAAGCTTATTGGTGAGCTTGGGTCACATGTCTATCTTTTCATCCAACCGGTTTACGACTGAGGGGCTGTGGCACGGTATAAGCAGAGAACGAAAGGGGCGGATGTTGGACATTCACCCTGTAGGAAAGGGAGAAGCCTTTTCCAGGAGGAGGGCACAGCAAGGTCAAAGGCTTAGAGGTGGGGAATTGGAGGCTTCATGGGGACAGTCCTAAGTGGCTAAGTTTGTGGCAGCCCTCCTGTGACTGCTTAAACGGCAGCTCCCATAGGACCATCCCTGTCCCTGTGCCTAGTGGCACAGACATGGCCCACAGAGGGAAATCACAAGTGAATCAGCAGCAGAACCAAAGCTCAAACCATTTCCTTCTCCCAGCCCAGGCTTGAGTGTCTGAGGCTTACGAGGGAGTCAGGTTAGAGGAGCAGGGAGAATGAAATCAAGAAATAACAGGCTTCACAGGAGTAATAATGACATTTTAACTTGAAAATTGCAAGGAGACAGAGCTGTGGAGGCGTATGCAAATTTCCATGCAGATGAAATGCAAATGAGCTTGCTTGCTCCTGCCTGGTGCACCTGGATGTGGCTCAGTGACAAATCCTAATGGCACCGCATGGCTGTGTGATTGATTATCAAGGCCAGCTGGGATGACAACTGCACTCTCCTCCTGGGAGCTGGCGGAGATGAGACTGTTTCTAGAGTGCCCTCTGATGGGGACCCTGAGGGATGGCCCTCTGTAATTCAGGGATGGCAAATTTGGGACAAATCTAGTATCTCTATAGCGGCCCTCCTCCATGGCAGACATCATTAATCAGTCATAGAATTCCTTCTTACTGAGTCAACCAGGTGCTCTAGGCAGACCCTACTAATCAATCAAAGTTGGCCTTCATTCATTCATTCATTCATCAATTCGTCTAACAAATTTTGTTGATTTTCTTCCCTGTGCCAAGGATACATTGAACAGGCAGGTTCAGTTCCTGCTCTTGTGAAACTCACAGTTTAGTGGGGGATATGAGCATTAACAAAATATTGCAAAATGGCAATTGAGATAAGTGCTATGAAAGAGAACTACATGGTCTTTATAAAAGGGAATTTTGACTCCTTCAGAGTGACCAGGAAAGCCTGACCCTGTTGCTGATATCTGAAGGATAAAGAGGGCTTAACTAATTGAAAAAAAAGGGGAAGGACATTCCAGGTATTGAGACAAGAAAGAGCTTGTAAGCAGAAATTGTCAGCACTACACTAGATTCCCTATGATCATTTTTTGTTTCTGTGCATCCCTCCTCTGGCTTCTATCTGTTTTTGTTTGTTTGTTTAAAGAAAAGAAAAAGCTTTATTGAGATATAGTTCACATACCGTACAATTCACCCATTTAAAGTATACAAATCAATAGTTTTACTATATTCACAGATACGTGCAACCTCTACCACAGTCAATTTGGGAACATTTTCATGACCAAAAAGAAACCCTTTGCTCTGTAGGGATTCATCTCCTCCCACCCCACACTCCCAGCCCTAAGCAACCACTAATCTAATTTCTGTTTCTATAGATTTGCCCGTTCTGGACCCATTAAATACTAATTCTTTATTCCTTCCTCCTCCCAGCCCCTGATATACTCTAACCTACTTTATGTCTCTATGAATTTGCCTATTCTAGATATTTCATGGAATCATACAACATTGGTCCTTTTTGTCTGATTTATTTCATTTAGCAGAATGTTTTCAAGGATCATCCATACTGTAGCATGTATCAGAACATCATTATTTTTACAGCTGGAAAATATTCCATTGTATGTATATACCACATTTTGATAGGCATTTGGATTATTTCCACCTTTTAGCTATTATGAATAATGCTCCTGTGAACATTGGTGTACAAGTATCTGTTTGAGGCCCTGTTTTCAATTCTTTTGGATATATACCTAGGAGTGGAATTGCTGGGTCATTCTATGTTTACCTTTTTGAGGAACCACCAAAATCGTTTCCACAGGGGCTGCACCATTTTACATTCCCACCAGCAAGGTACAAGGGTTCCAAATCTCTACATCCTCACCAATATTTGTTAGTTTCTGCTTTTTTGATTATACACATCCTAGTAGGTGTGAGGTGATGTCTCATTGTGGTTTTGACTTGCATTTCCCTAATGACTAATTATGTTGAGCATCTTTTTATGTGCTTGTTAGCCATTTGTATATCTTCTTTGGGGCAATGTCTATTCAAGTTCTTTACCCATTTTAAAATTGGGTTGCTTGTCTTTTTTTGCTGAGTTGTAGCCGTGCTTTATATATTCTGGATATTAAACCCTCATCAAATATAAGATCTGTAAATATTTTCTCCCATTCTGTAGGTTGCCTTTTCATTTTCTTGATAATGTCCTTTGATGTACAGTTTTTAATTTTGATGAAGTCCTATTTATCAACTTTTACTTTTGTTGCTCATGCTTTTGGTATCATACCTAAGAACCCACTGCCAAATCTAAGCTCATGAAGATCTACCCTTATGTTTTCTTCTAAGAGTTTTATAGTTTTATCTCTTAAATCTAGGTTGTTGATCCGTTTTGAGTTAATTTTTGTATATGGCATGAAGCAGAGGTCCAACTTCATTCTTTTACCTGAAGAAATCCGGTTGTTCCAGCACCATTTGTTTAAGAACTTACTCTTTCCCCATTGAATGGACTTGGCAGCCTTGTTGAAAATCAATTGACTGTAGACCTATGGGTTTATTTTGATTCCATGCGTCTAGATGTCCATTCTCATGGCAGTACCACACTCTTTTGATTACTGTAGGTTTGTAGTAAGTTTTGAAATTGGAAACTGAGAGTCCTCCAAGTTTGTTTTTCTTTTTCAAGTTGTTTTGGCTACTTGGGGGGCCTCTTGAAATTCTATAAGAATTTGAGGATCGGCTTTTCTATTTCTGCCCCAAAAAAAGGCTGTTGGAATTTTGATAGGGATTATGTTGAATCTGAGGATCCCTTTGGATAGTATTGACATTTTAACAATGTTAAGTCTTCCTACCTATGAATACAATGTCTTTCGCCTCCTTGGTTAAATTTATTACTAAGTATTTTATTCTTTCAGATGCTTTTGGAAATGAAATTGCTTTCTTAATTTCCTTTTCAGATTGTTCATTGCTGGTGTGTAAAAACACAGATTTTTGTGTGTTGATCTTGTAACCCACAACTTTGCTGAATTTGTTTATTAGCTCTAGTATCTTTCTTGGGGATTATTTCTTATTTTCTCTACACAGAATCGTGCCATCTGTGAATAGAAACAACTTTATTCCTTCCTTTCCAGTTTGGATGCCTTTTCTTTCTTTTGCAGGGTAACTGCTCTTTTTCTTGACTAATTGGATTCCTTTTATTTGTTTTTCTTATCTAATTTTCTTGTCTAGAACTTCCAGTACAATGCTGAATAGCAGTGGTGAAAATAGTCATCCTGTTTTGCTCCTGACCTTAGGGAGAAAGCTTTCAGTATTTCACCATTGAGTTTGATCTTAGTTGTGGGTTTTTCATGAATGCCATTTATCATGTTGAATAAGTTCCCTTTTATTCCTTGTTTTCAGAGTAGTATTTTTTCTTGTTGTTCTTGTTTTTTTTGTTTGTTTGTTTGTTTTGTTTTTAATCATGAAAGCTGTTGGATTTTGTCAAATGTCTTTTCTGAGACAACTGAGATGATCGTGTTTTTCTCCCTTCATGCTATTAATGTGGTATATTACATTGATTGATTTTCTTATCTTTACCCTTGCATACCTGGGATAAATCCCACTTGGTCACACTGCATAATTCTTTTAATGTGCTATTGTCTTTGGTTTGCTAGTATCTTGTTGAGGATTTTTACATCTATACTCACAAGGTATATTGTCCTGTAGTTTTCTTTTCTTGTGATATATTTATCTGGCTTTGGTATCAAGATAATGCTTGCTTCAGAGAATAAGTTAGGAAGTGACTTCATTCCTTTTTACGGCTGAAGCACATCCTTTTGTATGGGTATACTACATTTTGTTTATTCGTTCATTGGTTGACCAATATTTGGGTTGCTTCTTTCTTTTAACTATGATGAATAATTCTGCTATAAGCATTTATGTAGAAATTCTTGTGTGGACATATAGTTTTGTTTCTTTGGGGTGTATATCTAGGAGTGGAATTGCTGGGTCATATCGTAACTGGATGTTTAACCATTTGAAGGCCTGCCCAACTGTTTCCCAAGGCAGCTGTGTTGTTTTACATTCCCCCAGCAATGTATGAGGGTTCCAATTTCTCCACATCCTGCCAACGTTTATTATTGGACTTTTAAATTTTAGCCATCCTAGTAAATGTGTAGTGAGATCTCATTGTGGTTTTGATTCGTGTTTCCTTGATGGCTAATGCGGTTGAGCATTTTTTCATGTCCTTATTAGAATTTTGTGCATCTTATTTGGAGAAATGTTCATTCAGATCCTTTACCTATTTCTAAGTTGGAGGTTTAAAAATTTATAATTTAGTGGTGAGAGCATTCTATATATTTGTAATATAGAATATTATCTTCTGTGGGCCCACCCCAGCAACCCTCCTCCAAGCAAGCACTGCCCTAGGGTTCCTGGACCCTGCTTTTTGTGGCAGGCTTTTGCAGAGGCCTGCAGTGCCTCAGGAGGTGTAAAAATACCCTCCAGCATTCCCCACGTGATCAGGCAGAGGCTGAGCCTTGATCTGAAATTGTACATTGGTTTCCTTCCCTTCTCTGTCCTGTTTCCCCTTCCTGTGGTTTCTCTCATGATCTCTTCTTCAGCAAATCACCTGTACCTGAATCCTTGTTGCCAGGCGTGCTTCTAGGGGAACTTGAAAGTGCTTGGAATGGCCGAGGAACTAAAAGGAAGTCAGTGTTGTTGGAACTCAGAGAACATGGAGACTGGGGAGTAAGGTGAGGCTAGAGTGGTGGGCAGAGGCCTGACCCCACAGAGCTTTGTAGATTCCAGCGATGGGCAGGATGGGGGTTAGCTGGAGAGTCATGGGATGCCACTGGGCTCTGTTAAGCAGGGACTGGCATTATTTTACATTTTGCAAAGGTCCCTCTAGCCTCTCTGTGGAGGATGGATAAAAGGGCCCAAGTGGCTGCAGGAGGACCACTGAGGATACTGTTACAACTGTCCAGGGGGAGAGAGGATGGAGACTGGGATGAGGATGGGAAGGTGGAGGGAGAAAGAAGAAGAAGATTAGAGAGAGATGAGGGGGGTTGATCTGGGGGCTCTGGGGAAGTTCAAGGACATCTTGCAGGTTTTCAGCCTGGGTGCCTGGATGCATGGTCAGTACACAGAGAGGGAGGCAGGCTTCGGAGGGCAGATCAGGAGTTCCACTGGCCAGACGACACCCGTTTGCCATCCCTGGTCTTGCCCAATCCCCCCACTTCACAGATGGAGAAAATGAGGCCTGAGGAAGTGCGGTGATTCACCCAGGTCCCTGTCATGCCCCAGACTGAAGGGGATGGGATCCAAGGATCCTGCTGCCCAGCCAGAGGGCTTGTTTATTCTCCAGGAGGCCCACTGGCTCTGGCCTCAGACAGCTATTTTGCAGCTGGGAGTGGGTGGGGTTTAGGGCCTGATGGGTTTGTCCTGGGCTGGAAGCCAGTTCACAGCTCACAGAGAACAGAACATCTCTGTTTCAGGAGGGCAGCCTGTGCTGCCTGCTACCCTGTCAGGGTCTGATGTGGGTAACTTGAAGGCATGAGGTTGTGGGGTGCTCACCTCAGAGTGGCTGACATTTGCTCTCCTGGATTAGGCATGGACAAGAACTAGGTCCAGATTCTGAGGTTTCCCCTTCTCTAGTCCTTCCTTTCCTTGCTGTGTGACCTTGGGCCAGTCACCTCCCCTCTCCTCAGTCTTCTCATCTGTAAAATGGAGACATCCTACAGTGTAACTTTTCTGCCCTCAGGGTTGTAGGGAATATTGGATGAAGAAATGGATGGACAAAAAATACACCGTAAACTGTAAAGTGCCTAAACTACAATTTGGGTTCAGTCCTACCACTGCCCCAGTGGGTTTCTCAGACTTTACAAGATGGCCACCCCTCTGGAGAGAAAGAGGCCTGGTGTGGAGCTCAGAGATCCCAGGATCTTATTATCCTGGCCCAGCAGGCTTGACAAAACCCATTGGACAGATGGGAAAACTGAGAGGCGGCCATCTGCTCAGAGTCACCAGGCTATTAAGCCTGGATTCAAAGGCTGGGCTCTCTGATTACAAAGACAAGAAAGATCCTTATCCATTCAATGACCTGATTGTACAGATAGGGTAAACCAAGGGCCAGAAAGGGGAAGCAACCTGCCCAGGGTCACACAGGCAGCTGGCAGCAGGGCGGAAGTGTCAGGTGAGGTCCCTGACTCCCAGGCCATGCTCCTCCTATCACCTCTTGCCCACCAACCCCTGGAGCTTGAAAAGCAGTTTCCTCCTCAGTAAAATGGGGTGAAACTAGTATTGGCTTCATTGGATTGTTGTGAACATTTCAACAAGCCCCGCAAAGCTTTTAAAGGGCTTAGCACCAAGTCAGGCACAAAGAAAATGCAGAATAAATGTTGGCTAGTAATATTATTATTCATTATTATATTTCATTTCTGCATCCCCTTCTCCCCTTTGGGCTGCTGTGAGTAGACAAATTGTGGGCTTTCGGCTCTTCCTGGAGACAAGAGGGATGTACAAGATGGCTTTGGGGGCCCCTCCCTCCCAAGGATTCTTGGATTATCCATACCCCTCCTCAGCCCCCCTGAGCACTAGCCGTAACTGTAGTCTCTCAGAAGTCAGTTTTCATCCTTGCACCCCGGGTACCCTGGCTCCCTGCCTGTGGTCCCTACTGGCTGGATGCTGTTGCTATGGCAACAGCATTTTAAGAGCCTTCGGCCCCCCTCTGAGGCAACAGGTCTGGATGGAGCTGGACTGATCAAATGCCTCCTGCATCCTCAGGCCTGTCTGGACAGAAGGCAGGAGACTGGAATGCAAGAATCAGAGCTGGCTTGGGGTGGGGGTTGGGGGCGGCTCAGGCCTTAGCCCCAAGGGTTTCCCAACAGCACCCCACCTCACTGTGTTGCATGAGCACTTGGTTACACATGCAGACTCCAGCCACCACTGCCGCAAGGGTCTGGTTTTAACTATCTGGGGTGAGATCCCCTAAGACGCTGCCTTTGATCAGCTCTGCTCGTGGTTCTGAGGCAGACAGGCCCCAGACCACTCTTGATGAAATCTTGAGTCCAGGAAGATTTTGGGCATTGAGGTTTGTGTGGATCTCTCTGCTGAGATTACTCTTTTTTTAAATAATGTTTTTAAAATTTACTTATTTTATTTATTTTTGGCTGCGTTGGGTCTTCGTTGCTGCGCGCGGGCTTTCTCTAGTTGCAGCGAACAGGGGCTGCTACTCTTTGTTGCAGTGCGCGGGCTTCTCATTGAGGTGGCCTCTCTTGTGGCGGAGCACGGACTCTAGGTGCGCAGGCTTCAGTAGTTGTGGCGCGTGGGCTCAGTGGTTGTGGCTCGCGGGCTCTAGAGCGCAGGCTCAGTAGTTGTGGCGCACAGGCTTAGTTGCTCCACGGCATGTGGGATCTTCCCGGACCAGGGCTTGAACCCGTGTCCCCTGCACTGGCAGGTGGATGCTTAACCACTGTGCCACCAGGGAAGCCCGAGATTACCCTTGAGAAACCCTGTTTGTCCTCCCAGGCCCGCTCCGGTCCTGCCTCCCTCTCCTTCCACAGCCTCATCTTGTGGGAGGATGTACACCCTACCCTCTTCCTGGAGCCAGGAAAATTCCAGAGCTGGGCTACCAGAGGCCATCTTGGTGATGCATCCTAAGGCAGAGATGGGCGCACATTCTCAGAATAATGACATTCAGGGGAGGCGCTAGCCATGGTCACTCTGGGCTGTCTTCTAGATGCTCTATCTGAAATCAGAGCATCTCAAGCCTCTTCCCACTGTCCTCCCGCACCACCTGCTGGATGGGGACCAGGCTCCCTACCCTCCAGCCCCAACCATAGCAGAATCTGATGACGCCAGGCACCAGAGGCTGTGCCTAAGGAGAGGTCGGGCTTTGGGGTGGGTCTGAGGAGCTGTGGTGGGGAGGGGAAGAAGGCAGAGATCATGGGAGAGGGAGGTGGTCCTCTTTGGGGTTCCTTGAACTTGAGACTGATGCTCATGTCTGTTGGAGAAGCCAAGTGACAGAGTAGAGATGCAGCAGACAGTCCCCCTCCCTTACCCCTTCCATGCGCACTAACTGGCCTCCAGCAGGTGATTCTCTTTGCCCGAGGCCAGTGGCGTCAGTGGATAAATTACATGTGGTAATTCACTTGACAGCACCCCCTTTATTCCCTTCTCAGACTCGCTCCCCTGCTCCTCCGCCAAGTAAATGCGCATTTGAATCCTTGTGTGGTCTGTTTCGTAGGACCCTAAGACAGGAAGCCACTCCCCTAATCTCCCCACCCTGGGTTCTATTATGAGGGCAGCTTTGCCCCTTGTGCCCCAAGGGGAAGCTTACATACCCCTGAACCCCAGGTGGGGTTCTGCCTAAGTCGGAGATCTCTGGAAGGATCTGTACCAACAGCTCTTTCCACGATGAGACTCCAGGGTTTTGGAGCCAATCTCACGCTCTTCCGCGTCCTGCCCTGCCCTCCACTCTCACTATTCTGAATGTGTGAGAGTCGCGTCTTCCCAGAGCTTCCTGGGGCCGGGAGCAGGTGCGAGTTCTTGTCTACCGAGCACGGGCCAAACTCAGTAGCCACGTCCTGACGGATGGTCCAGGGCTCCCCAGCTCTGTCTTTAGCTGGGCCCCACCCGAACCATACCCATCCCTGCCGGAGCCTGGTGTGATTGACGGGAACTCCCAGCTAGAGGGATGCAGGGGGACTTGTGTGGGGTGAGTCCTCCAGAGACGTCTGTGAGTCTGTCCCCTCCGAGGAGAAGCTGCCCCCAGTGGGCCGGGGGATCTGACTCTGCCTGGGGAGCCGCTGCCAGGAAAGGAAGGTGGTGAGATAACGCTCAGAGGCAGGATCCAGGGGCCCATGCGGGCTTCTGCCGTCATCAGCTTCAAAAGCCTGGCCAGCTTCCTGGGGTGGAGGGGCTGCTTGGAAACTTCTGTTCTGTACACGTCTGGGGGCCCGAGGAGGCCAACAGGATTTTGGCGAACGATCCAGACCCAGTGAGTCCTGGAGGGGCAGGTCCCATCTTCCCTTGTAAGTGACTTCTCCATTCAGGTCCTGGCCCTTGGCGGCCGCCCCTCTGAGTTCCCGGCCCGCCGGGTGGGAAGGGGGACCTGTCAGGCATGGACAGTGGCCCAGTGCCTTCTTCAGGAGGGTCTGGATCTCCTCGTGCCTCTCCCGGGCCTCCTCCCACAGGTCCTGGCCCAGGCCCTCCCAGCTCAGAGATGCCACCTGCAGCCGCATGGCCGTGAGCTTCTCGGCAGGGAACTCGGACGCCAGGCGCTGCAGGTAGCGGTGGAGGCGGCGCTGGTCCCCAGGGCTGGCCCTTTGGGCCTTGCCCAGCCTGAGCTGGGCCATCAGGTCCTGGCAGTCCATGTGGAACCAGGTCATCTGGGAGACAAGAAGAGAGGGAGATGGGGGTTCCGTGAGGACAGGGATAGGCCTCTCTGAGCCAAAAGGAGGCTTAAAGAACAAATACAGCTAGACTGAATTAATACAAAAATGTCCAATCAGTGTTAGGTCCTCTCTTAGCACAGCTGTGATTTTCTCCACCGCTGATGATGACAATATTTCCCTTTCTTCCCCAGGGAACACCACCCTCCGTTACCCACCGGGAAACAGTCCCCAGCACCCTTGGGATCTTCAGGCACAGTCTTACAGACTTAGGGGCCAGCAAGGACTCACCCCTCTCTGGGGCTCAGTTTCCCCCTCAGTAAAGTAGAGGTTGTGATAGATAATCAGGGAAATTTGAGTGATTCTCGGATTGTATGAACCCCTCATAAGTGGTGCTGAGGGAGGAGTCTGGCTAATATTTATTGAACGCTGACTGTTTGCCAGGCTCTGTGCATCTCATGTAGGATCACACTGAACCAGCAGCCCATTTTACAGAGGAGGAAACTGAGGCTCACACACATGAAATCACTTGTCCCAGGTCACGCTGCAAGTCAGGGAGGAGCTGGGATTCAAACTCAGCCCTGTCCAGCCCTCAAGAGGGTATCTTCCAAGCACCTCCTTGCACAGGAGAAACTGGCCCAGGCAGGGCCCTGCCCTTGCAGTCACACAGTGAGACTGTCAGCCAGCCCAGGCCCGGAGGCCCCCTCGCTCTGGCCGGGCCTCTGCCGCATTTTAGGATCCTGCCTGTACCCACTTCACCCACAAAATGTCTGCAGGTTGCAAAGGAGCCAACATGTTCCCAGCAGCTCGTGAAAAACATAATCTTTCTCTCCATTAATTTAGAAGCCAACAGCAAGCTGTTAGGCAGTGGGGATTGGAGAACAATTTTCTCCGAGGAAACCATCTTTCCGCGGATTAAGGGAACTTGTCTTTAGATAAATGGCTTCATATTTGCAGAAGCACATTGAGCTCATGGCTGGGAAAGGGCTCCATAAATCTCCGTTAGCGACACAATCATGTTATTATTATTTAGTGCCAAAGCTGCCGCATGCCTGCTCTCCACCTGGGGCTGAGCCCAGCACTGAGCCGTCCTGTCTGTCCGTCTGTCTGTCTGGGACCAGATATTCCAGGCCAAGCTGGACAGAGGTGGAGAACACCTCAGAAATCATCTTGCCCCACCCCTTGCTGTGCGGATTAAAATTCTGGGCCAGAGAGGAGAAGGTGCTGTCGAGGGGAAGAGCTTTCCAGGCTGAGGGAACAGCCAGTGCAAAGGCCTCAGTGCTGGAGCCAGTTTGCTTTCTCCAGGGAAGGCCGATGGGGCTGAAATCAGCTAAAATTAGTAAACAAGGGAGAGAAGCTTCCAGAACCCCTTAATCCATGAGGCATTACTCCTCCAACCACTACTGCTAATGACAACATTAGCAGTACCTCGGTGTTAATAACAATAATTTAACATCGGTGTTAAAAATAATAATTCCAGATTTGAGCAAAGTCGGGTGTAGGGGCAGGGGGAGGGGTTACTTACATTTAATTTAATTCTCACTTCTCTGCACGAGAGCCAGATGACCTGGGTTCAAATCTCAACTACGCCACTTCCTAGCTGTGTGACCCTGGGTCAGTGACTTGATTTCTCTGGGCTTCCTGCCTCACAGGGTTGGTGTGACCATAATACCATATGTGAAATGACTAGAACAGGGCCTGCAGACAATAAGAACTCCGTACCTAAGCATTGGTTGTTATTATTATCATCATTATTCTTGACAAGGAGCTGAGGCCCAGAGCAGTGAAGGCCACTGTTGAGGTCACAGAGCCCATGCAGGCATATCCCTGACTCTAAGTCTCAGATCCTCCTGCTGTCTCGCTCTCTAACTTCTGAACAGCTGGGCGCGGGGGATCCCTTTGCTGCCTCTGCCCACATCTACCTCCCTTGCCTGAGGGAGACAGAGTGGCCTGTCCTCCCAGTGCCCCAGGTGTGAGTTGATCGAGTCCCTCCCGCTGCCCCCAAAGCATCTGCGTTCTTGGTGCCCTGTGTGCTGGGCTGGCCTGACAGCTGGGAGGCTGGGGTCAGGCTCTTCCCATGCTCCATCGTCAGTGGCCAGTGCGAGGGGCAGCTGAGGGCACTGGGCCCAGGCCAGAGGTGTGGGTTCTTGTCTCATCTGGGTTACAGCTCTCTCAGGCTGCTCCCTTGCTCCCCCTAGGCCTCAGTTTCCCCATCAGAAAGACAAGGGATTTGGCTAAATGGATTTAAGAGGGGCGGGGGCTCTGAAGTCAAATCCTGCTTGACCAACCGGGCTAGGGGATGCTGAGAAAGCCACTTTCCTCTTTGGACCTTAGTTTCCTCATCTGTAAAATGGAAACAATGTTGGTGCCCCTCCCTCACAAAGATATGATGAGAATTAAAGCGGGCAAGGTATGCAAAGTGCTTTTAGGAGGGTCTGGCGTGGTGAACACAGTCAATAATGTGGGCTACCCCATAATAGTCATCTAACCCTCATCACCATCGTCATCACGTCTGCTTGGACACAAGAACTGCTTGTCATTTCGCTCTCCTTTGCAGAAGAACATAGCACATGGACACATCTGGGTTCAAATTCCAGCTCTTCTTTTCTCTAGCTGTGTGGCCTTGGGCAAGGTGCTGCCCCTCTCTGGGCCCTCAGTTTCCTCATCTGTACAATGGAGTTGGTCAACCTTGCCACATTGGGTTCCAAGAGATGACAGATGCGAAGCAATGGAGTTATTCTTGCTTCCTAACTCACCTCTGCCCAGGCCCCCGACCCTTGCCCCAGTAGCCCTACCCCCTCCTCCTCCCTCCTGGCCAAACGCTGGGTTCCTGGTGAGGACTGAGGCCTCTGTTCTGAGGATGCTCAGAGCAGCCTCTGGGCCCGCCCTCAGCCAACTGTCCCTTCCTTCCTTCCTTCCCCAGCTGTCTCCTCCAACGCATCTGTGCAGGGCAAGGTGGGGCATGGGAAAGAGCACAATGGTGACATGGCTTGCTGTGTGACCTTGGCTAAGTGATGGTACTTCTCTGATCCTGTTTCCCTAACACTGTAATAGAGGGGTGGGACGAGATCAAGGTTCTGAGCCTGGTCCTGACCCTGTGAAGTTGCCTGCAGAGGTCTATGTGTGGAGGGAAAGTCTATGGCTTTGATCAGATTCTCAGAAATCCCCAGGATCCTTCCCCTAATCCCAACGTTTAAGAAGCAGGTGATTTCCTTTGAGAGGTGATATCTGGGTCACTGGGAGACTGCCTGTGTAGTGGGACAAGGCTGGGGTCAGGGATTAGCTGGACCTGGTTTAAGGAGGGTAACTTAACCTTGCAAACCTTGTTTCCCTTCTGGAAAATGCAGGTAATGCGTTTTCCCCCTCACGGGGCTATGGAATGAAAAGAGCCTAGTGCTGTGTCTAGGCTGTTCCCTGCCCCCACCCTACGTCCTAGGTGTTGGGGGAGCTGGGAGTTTATGCAGGTGGGCTGCCAGGCTCACCTTCTTGCAGAAGTGGTGGAGGTGGAGCAGCGTCTCCAGGTCTGTGCGTTGCCGCTCGGCTGCCATGTAGAAGTGGGTCAGCTTAGCCTGGAAGGCCCGCTGGGTGAAGGTGAAGCCTGCCAGCTCCGGGAGCTCTGTTCCTCCCGCCTCCCTGGCCCTGGCTGCAGCTCCCAGCTGGGCCGCCTGCTTGCACAGCTCCAGGCCACGGCGGTACTGGGCCTGAGCAGGGAGGGGAGGGGTGTCTACTCAGCTCCAGCCTTACTACCGGGTTATGAGACTTCCTGAGCCTCAGTTTCCTCATCTGTAAAATGGGAACCCAGGGTTTACTTTGCCTGCTGGGATTCTGCTTAGCGTCACCCTCTTCTGGCAAAATTCTCCAACCCCAGAGTCTGGGTTACAGGCTCCTCGCCTGTGTCCCCACAGTTCTCCTTTTCTGGCTATTTCCCTGTTGCCCCCCAGCCCCCCATCTTGTCTCCGCCCTCCACTGGCCTGGAAGTTCCCCGAGGGCTGAAACAGAGGCTGAATCACCCTGTGCCCCAGGACCCAGCACATCAAGGATGCAGATTCTCTCCCCCCACCCCAGCTCTGAGGCTGACTCAGTAGGGCTAGGGTAGGACCCTGGAATGTGTATTTTAAGAAGCCCTCCAGGCATTCTGAGATGGGCCATCTTTGTACTTGGTAGTCAGGGAAGGCTTCCTGGAGGAGACAATATCTAAGCTGAATGCTTTGTGTTCCAAGTTACTCTCCTCACTGTCTTGGGAAGCTTTCTTCCACTTTCCCGCCTCCGCAACTTTTCCCCAGCAGTGCCACCCCCATCTCCTGCCCTCTCTATCTGCTCCCCACCCCCCTCAGTTTTAGAAACACACCGCAGCCTGAAGGAAGAAGTCCTCAAACTCTGCGTGGGCTTTCTCCACTGTCTCCAAGCTTCCGTCCTTGGGGGTCAGCACTTGCAGGCACTGGCTTCCTTCCTGCTCCATCCAGTTGCTGACCTGGGGCAGGGGAGGGAGGTTTGGACATGAGGGGCTGCTGAGGAGACATCCTTACGCCAGTTTGCCACCTTCCTGGGAAGCTGAAGTCTTGTCCTCAGTCATCTGGGGGCTGGGCCTATGCCACCAGCCTGGACTGAAACCCTCCCAATTCTGGGGAGGAGAAGAGACAGCTTGGGGTGGGGGTGGGGCGTGGTTCTCACCATCCAAACAGCGCCAGAGGAAGGTGCACGGCCCTGCCATGAACTCCCTGTGTGAACTGCGCAAGTCACTTCTCCTTTCTGGGCTTCAGTTTATTCAGTGGCAAAATGGGGTAGACGTGAGGATTCAAGGAAGGACAGAGGGGGTAAAATGGCTCTCGATCCCATAAGCAGAAGTCTTCTTCGTATTCTGGGGTGTCTTAAAAGAGCAGCACCCACTTTATCCTCACAAAGCCCCATGCGGCAGGCACTAATATTATCCCCCATTTAACAGGTGAGAAAACCGAGGCACTGAATAGTTAAATACCTTGTCTAGGGTCACACCGCTAGTAAGTGCTAGAGCCAGCATTGGAAGCAGGCCGTCTGGTTCCAGGCACACTCTGTTCCACGGCCCAGAGCACGAAGGGATGCGTTGGTTCTAGGCATCAACAGTTGGACAGAGTGGTGCCAGGTGTGGGCTCCAGGATCAGACCCCTAGGTGTGCGGCCACGGGCAGATGACATAATGTCTCCCAGTCTCAGTGTCCTTATCGATGAGTAGGAGAAATCCTAGCATCTTGCCCACATCACTGGTAAGGGATGAGGTTGGAAAGCGGTGATGGACACAAAGGCTCTGGCCCAGGGCTTGGCGCAAAGTCGGTGTTTAAAAAATGCAGCTTCTGGAGTTATGTCTTCACCTATCAAGCACTATGGAGTGCATGTCATGTGCTCCAAGAATGCCTGCCTGCTGTCGTTTTACGAGAGCAAAGCGCCTGGCTGGGGTGGGGCCTGGGGAGGCAGGAGCCGCCCACCACCCCGTCACGTCCCAGGGCCAGCTTCCTCCTCTCTCACCTGGTGGATGGCAGCTTCCAGGCGGCCCAGGCGGACGCGGAGCTCCAGCCTCCTCAGGAGGTGGTTGGACACAGTGACGAGGACATGCAGCTGTTCATCCACGAGGCTGTACAGGGCAGCAGCTTCGGCCAGATGGCTCCTGGGAGGCCGAGGAGTGTGAGAGAAAACCCAAGATGCTGACCCCCTGCCCCGGAGCCCCAGCACTCCTGCCTAGCATAGGCATGCCTCCGCGGCTCCCACCAGCTCTGTGGCCCTGGCCTGGGTATTTCAGCTGCTGATTTGCTGTGTGAGCTTGGGCAGGTCCCTACACCTCTCTGGGCCTCAGCCTTGGCCTTGCGTGGGACTGGGAGGACCAGAGGACACAGCGAGAAACCAAATGACCCTGCCTTTCCCCAGGAGGGTATGAACCGAGCTGGAGAGATCTGGGTTCAAATCCCAGCCCTGCTACCTTCTAGTAACAGAACCTTGTGCAAACTTCTCAACCTTTCTGTCTCCGTTTCTTCAGCTATAAAAAATGGGGATAACAGAACCCATTTCACAGGGGGGTTGTGAGAATTAAAGGATCTAACCCCTTGGCGCTCAACCCTGGCAACACAATTAGAACCTGCTCTGGGAGCTTTAAAAATCTCAGTGCCCAGGCCCCTCCCCGACCCACCGGAGTCCTGCCCGGAGAGCGGCCTGGACCTCAGCGCTCTCCGAAGCGCCTCCGGCAAACCCGCCCTCACGCACTCAAAACACTTGACACAGTGCCTGGCCCACGGTGCTTTTAGCGCTCGTTATTTCTTTTATTTTTGTTAATTAATTTTTATTGGAGTATAGTTGATTTAAAATGTTGCATTCGTTTCTGCTGAACAGCAAAGTGAATCAGTTACACATATACGTATATCCACTCTTTTTTAGATTCTTTTCCCACATAGGTCATTACAGAGTATTGAGTAGAGGTCCCTGTGCTATAGAGTAGGTCCTTATTAGTTATCTATTTTATATACAATAGTGTGTATATGTCAAGCCCGATCTCCCAATTTATCCCTCCTTCCCCCTTCCTCCTGGTAACCACAGGTTTATTTTCTACTTCTGTGACTCTATTTCTGTTTTGTAAATAAGTTCATTTGCTTATATGTGGAATCTAAAAAAATGGTACAAATGAACTTATTTACAAAGCGCTTGTTATTTCTATTGCAATGATGACAAGTGGCTGTAACACACCTCTCCACTCTGGCCTCTATTTTACAGCTAGGAAAACATTTACACATAGGAAAACTGATCCTCCAGAGAGAGGTTCTCACTCACACGCATGGCAGTCTGAATTGGAACTCAGTCCACGGCCTTTTCTGCACGTGATTTTAAAAAATGATCAAGGCCAGCAAGACATAAATGAAGGGATGCAGATGGGATTTCAGGAAAAACTTGGGTGAAAGGAGGAATCTCAGGGCTTTCCCAACACCCCTCAAATCCCACCCCACCCTCCTCTGCCCTTGGGGTCCTTTAGAATGAAAAGGAAAAAGAGGAGATGGAAGGAGAGCCCGTTTTCCCGGAGGGAGCCTTGCCCTAAGCCTCCTTATCTGACTGTAGCTTCCCACAGGTCACTGCCCTTCCATGGAAGGGGTGAGCACCCAGGGTGCGTGAACGGGATGGAAAATGCCAGTCTGTCTGGCAAAGGGAGGGAGAAACGGGCGGGCAGGCAGGAGCTGCCTAAGAAACACGCAGCGGCTCACGCGGGACCACAGCGCTCCCTGGTGGAGCTGCTGGTGGCCAACGGTCTGGAGGGGACTATGTTGGACCAAAAGGGCTTGGGGGCCCAGTCAGTGAGGCAGGGGCATGCTGGGAAAGGCAGTGCCAGCCCCACCAGGCTGTGTGAGGGGCAGTGAGGACAACTCCACACCGAGCACCAGGGTCCACTGCCGCCCAGCGCTCACATCAGCATGAATCTCTCTGTGGGCAGAGCTCAGGGTGGTGTGTTCAAGATTCTGGGCTAGGCTGCCTGGGTTCAAGTCTCAGCCCCGCCACATCCCAGCTGTGTGGCCCTGGGCAAGTCACTTAACCTCTCTCTGAACCTCAGGCTCCTCCACTGTAAAATGAGGGTAATACTCGGAGCCCCTTCGTGGGTGGGAATTAACCACATTAATATCCTTAAAGCCCTCAGAACAATGCTGTGTTCACGCTAAGTGCTATTGAGAGGAGGAGGTTAAATAAATAAAATGTTCTTGGATTACGCAAACTTTGTAGTAGTGTTCATTCTAACAGAGATAAAATATATACAACTACCGGCTGATTTAATTCCTGACTTGCACCTCTCCTCCACCCCACTCCTAAATTTAAGAAAATTGGTTCTTTCTCGGAATGTGTATTTCTTGCTCTGTGGTTCTGTGACCCTGGCACAGCACGAGGTTCCCCTGGCCCCTGCCACGAAGGGTAGGGCAGTGCAGGGGTTAGTGCTCAGCTGGTCCGGCTGTTACTTCCCTTCGCTTAGCCTCAGGTATCTATCAGCCAAACGGGAGGATGTGAGCCTCACATGGTCTTTTGAGGAATAAGAGGTGGGCTCTTAAAGGGGCTCAGCCCAGCGTCTGGGTCAGAGAGCATCCTTGGTCTATGACAGTGACCAGAAATGCGGGTGCTGTCCTCTGATGCCTGGACTGAGGAGGGGCCGCAGAGAAGGGACTTGCCAAGGTATAGGCTGGGGCCCGTGATCAGGCCTCAGTCCAGGATATGGGCCCGGCAAACACCCCATCCTGGGCATCTTCAGAGCCCACCCTATGTGTCCTCTCAGCGAAGTGACCCCAGCCCCGAGTCCCAGTCTGGGGAATAGGATGGGGCGGGGAAGGAAAAGCCTGGTGTCCGTACCTGATGTCTGGGTTGAAGTTCAGCCTGCTGCCTTCCTGTCGCAGCCTGGCCAGGGTGGCTCCGCCTTCCCGCTGGAGGCCCAACAGGCCTGGGTCCCTCAGCACAGCCTCCATCAGCTCCTTGGACTTGCTCAGACACCTGGAGGCCTCCTGCCAGGGTAGGGAGGTAGCCTGCGGCTCAATCCCCACTTTCCTTCTATAACCTTCCAGGGCTCCCCACACCCCAATCACGCCTGACTCCCCCAGTTTGGCGTTCAAGGTTCTACAGAAAGTCTCTCCTTTCTATCTCTAAAACATCTCCTCAAGCCGAGCTTCCTCCCATCACCGTGGCAACCTCACTGGTCCAAGCACCATCATCTCTTGCTGGGACGCCCATCCCAGCCTCGTCACTGATCTCTCTGCGGCACTCTGGCTCCCCCCGCAGTCTGTTCTCTGAATGACAACCGGATGGATCTCAAAGTGCCAATCTGATCATCCCAGTGCCGCTGCTTAGAACTCTCCAGCGGCTTCTCTGCCCATTTAGAATCAAATCCCAACCCAACTCCTCCCTGATACAGCCCCGTGGATCCAGAAGATCCTCTCGTTCTATCCTCCCCTCCCCCACTCTGTTCCACACTGGCCTCCTTGCTCTTCCTGAACAGACCAAGCACAGACCAAGTCCCATGGCTCCGTCCCATCCTTCAAGGCTCAACTTCTATACCCTCCTTCCCCGTTTTTCTCAATCTTACTTTCACAGCATTCAGCGTCACTTGTAATGACATGTCCATTTCTGTTTATTTTTTAAATTATGACCTTTCGCACTGTACCATGAGCCCCACGAGGGCAGGGACAAGTCGATTTGCCCCAGGCTGGGTCTCCAGGCCGTGACACATGGTGACTGCCCAGTAAATATCGGTTGAATGAATGAATGAAAACAAAGCCCCTTCACTGAGCCCCTGGTCCATGAAATAAGGGATGTGGTGTGGTTTCCCCACCTCAGGCTCTTGTCTCACCTGCACCCCTCCAGGGGGGTCACCCTTCTCAAACTCCTTGATGGAAGCCTTTAGCAGCGAGGAGGCCTGGCGGAGGTCAGCAAGGAAAGGGTCCAGCTTCTGCAGGAAAGGAGGCCAGAGTGGGGATGTTAGCCTGGGCCAGTGAAGAGGGTGCCTCTCTCCTCCTCCCACCAGGAGGACACGTGGGTGGTCGTTCTCAAACTTTAGCTGCATCAGAATCCCCTGGAAAGTCAGTTATAAAGCAGGCTGCTGAGCCTTCCTCCTGAGTTTCTGGTTTAGTTTCTCTGGGGTGGGGCCTGAGAGTGTGCATTTCTAACAGGTTCCCAGGTGGCGCTGCTGCTGCTGGTCCAGGGACCACAGTTTGAGAACCACTCATGCTGGGAATGAGAGAGAAAAAGAGAAGACAGGCCTGACCTACTCCCAGGCCTGTGGGAGAGGGAATGGTAGGAGGGGGTGAGAGGGCAGGGGTAGAGGACATCCTCTCCGGGTCCCACTTCAGCCCAGCTCCACCACTTACTAGCTCTGAGGCCTCGGGCAAGTTTCTTAACCTCTCTGTGCCTCTACTTCCTCTTCTGCAAAATGGGATCATTTCCCCATTTCCTGCCTTAGAGGCTTGTGGGAGGACTAAATGGGTTTATTTGTGCCAGGCACTTAGAATAGCACCGATACTCATCCTCATTACCAGTTTTATATGCTGGCTCTATAGGTAAGATTTCATTTAAAGGGAAGGTTTTAAAGCAAAAATATAGTTCAAAGGCCCCTGGATTAATTGGAGGCCTCTGGAGAGGGGAACTGGGGGCCTGTGGGACAAATAGGAAAAGAGATTTCTTTCAGTATATACCCTTTTGTACCATTTGAATTTTGAACACAGGGTCTATTCAAAAATAGACCCAATCTTAAAAAGAAGAGGACCAGGCCGAAAGCAAATAAGCAAACAGCCGTGTTAGACTATAGACCAGTGGTTCTCCATGCATGATGGTTGCGTACCCCAGGGGACATTTGGCAATGTCTGGAGACACTTTTGGTTGTCATCATTTGGAGGATGCTGTTGTCAGAGTGGGTAGGGGCCAAGGATGGTGCTAATCACATGACAGTGCACAAACAGCTCCCCCAGAAAAGAATTATCTGACCCCAAATGTGAATAGTGCCGAAGTCGGGCTGCCCTGGTCTAGAGAAAGCCCTGGGCGGGCAACTATGGGCACTGGTCCTGGTGCGGTTCAAGCCCATAAGCTCCTGTGTGTGGCTGTGGAAGTTGTGCCTATCCTATGCATCCTCATGTGTTAAACTGGGCATGAGGTGCCCCCTCGCAGGGTTGCGGTGAGGAAGGATTGAGGTCACACAGGAAAGGAGCCCAGCCCTGGAAGTTTCCTTACTTCCTCCCTCTTACAGAAGGGAGCACATCTGCCTCCCTCACCAGACCCCAAGCTTCCCGAGTTTTGTGTGTCCACAAAGCAGATGTCTGTAAATGTATTTGCAGTTAACACTAACATCACTCTTAGCATGTGCCAGACACTCTTCTAAGCTCTTCACACACATGAACTCAAGCCTCACATCAGCCCCATTTCGTCACTGAGGAAGAGGGCTCCGAGAAGGTGTGTAACTTACCCAAGGTCACACAGCAGAGCTGGGATTGAAACCCAGGACTCCTGGCCCCAGAGCTTGAGCTCTTAGTCACTCCACTCTGCACCCTCATTGTAAACACTTGTTGAATGACTGTCTTTGAACCTGATAAGTTCAGTGGATCCATGGGGCAGGACGGTGAAGGGAGAAACAGAAGGGGTGAGGGTGGGGGGTGAAGGCTGTGATGGTAGATACCTGGAAGAATTGCACCCATTCACCGTGGCAGTAGGGGAAGGGGCCTTCCAGGGCCATGGGCAGCTGGCTGGGGTCCACGTGGCGGCTGAGGGCCTTCAGTGAGGTCAGCACCTCTACCTGCAGACAAAGAAGCAAGTCAGAAGGACCAGGGGACTCAGTGTAGAGACAGATGCTTGAGAAGGTCCTGCCCAGACCCACGCCCCAGCACCACTCCACTTCCCATGGGCAAGACTGGCCTTGGCTTTAAGAGATGGTTTCTGGGCAAGGAATCTTCTCCGGAAACTCTGACAAATCAAAATTGAGAACCACACCCTGGGTAAGAAATGGCAAATAAACAGGATTCGTACTGCCACTGTCCTAGCCTGTGCCCGAGGCAGACATTAATCAATGACGGAACTCCTTCCTTCTGAGCTGGGCTCCTTCCCAGCACAGGTGTCCAGGCAATCAAACAAACAGACTGAAGCTGGCCCATGTCTTGTAACTTCTTTGTAATCATTGTACTGTTCTCTGGAGACCCATCAAGGTACTATCTTCTTGGGGTTGTTGAGAAAGGTCACCAAATCCTAACAGTATCCCCTAAGACGTGGAGCAGGGACTAGGTGACTGTATCTCCCAAGGCAGTGATGCTTGAGGCTTTATGCTATGAATGGCTCCAGATACCTAAGCTTGGGATGGGGAGAATTCTGTGGCGTTTTGGAGCCCATTTTTCATGCCTGGTATTTAAAGTGTGGTCCACGGACCAGCAGCACCAGCATGACTTAGGAACACGTTAGAATGCAGAATCCCAGCTCCCATCCAGAGCTACTTAATCAGAACCTGCACTTGGACAATCCCCAAGAAATTCATAGGCACCTAAAAGCTTGAAAAGTACATCTCTAGTTTACAATGTGCCTCTTCGTTAACCAGGAGGTAGAAGGAGACCTTTAGAATCATTTCCTGGGGCTTCCCTGGTGGTGCAGTGGTTGAGAGTCCGCCTGCCGATGCAGCGGACATGGGTTCGTGCCCCAGTCCGGGAAGATCCCACGTGCCGCGGAGCGGCTGCGCCCATGAGCCATGGCCGCTGAGCCTGCGTGTCCGGAGCCTGTGCTCCGCAACGGGAGAGGCCACAACAGTGAGAGGCCCGCGTACCGCAAAAAATATATATATAAATAAATAAAATAAAATCATTTCCTGAAACAGGGCAGAGGGCAGGGTGCCCACGCTCGTGACCGTGGTACATGGCAGTGATTAAAGGGAGCTGCAGTGTTCTTTCCCGTGAAGCCCTGAATCAACTTAGCATCTAAGTTGGAGATGCTGAGAGAAACTAGGGAGAGAGATACAGGAAGGGCCAGGTGAGGTGTGGAAACGGCCCCTCTAGCTTGCTGTATGGCCTTGGACCTCAGTTTCCCCATCTGAGAAGAAGGGAGGAGGGGTTGACAAGATGAAGCTTTCAAGTGGGTTTCATGCTGCGGGCAGCTCTCAATCACGTGGTCGTGCCCACCGGGAGCTGCTAGGGTTGCCAGGGAGAAATAATTCTGGGGCTGATTTGGCAATGCTTGCCATGGGGGCTGGGCAGTAGAGTTGTAGCATCCTGGACTCGTATCTAATGGACCTACCCTTGATTATTTCAGGGCCTCTCCTAGCTTGTGAATTCTGCCATTCTTCACCCCAGCTCAGCTCCAGCCCACCTCCCCTCCGCCGGAGCCCTCACCTGGATGTCAGATGCCTCCAGCTGGAGAGCGGCCTCCTGCTCCCCCAGGAAGAGCACAGCACGGATGGAGGTTGGGACCAGAGTCTGTTGGAGAGAATCATTTCAGAGCTGATCCGCCTAGGCTTTCACTGAGCCTCCCGGCTAAGACGTAGGCAAATGGGCCACAGGGATGGGGTGAGGGTTCCCCATGGCTGGGACCCTTATGCGGTATGGAGGGCTTGGATCCGTATTTGGAGGGTGAGTCAAATGACTTATTGGGAGTCACTGGAAATCAAGAGAACAGCAGGTCCAAGCTGGACTGCAAACTTCCCAGGTGCCCCACCCACTCTGGGTCTCAGTTTCCCCATCTGTAAAGGGAGAAGGACTTGGGCGTGGAGGTCATGAGGTGAGCATATGCCAAACTTCCATTTACGCTGCTGCCCATGCTGGTGAGTTAGCAATCTCTTCCCTCCCCCATTCTCAGTTCATTGGCTAAGCCTAAGCCAATCAGTATGTCACATTCCCCTGACACAGAGATCGGCTGATGGATGGACAGCTGAGCGAATCTGGGCTAAGGAGACACAAAGAAACTGAGACTTCTGGGAAAAGAATCACTCTTTCCTACCGGACTTAAATGAAAGCCCATATGAAGTTAGAGCTGCAGGGAACCACACTGCCACCAAGAGGGGGACCTGGCTGAGAAGGGCACTCTCCCAGGAGAATGGGGCCAGAAATAGGGAGATAGAAACCCGATCTTGGTGGCTTTATTTGAGCCCCTGAATCAAGCCATACTTGAAGTTGGGTTTAACTCCCGGACAGTCGAGTCAGATAAACCAATGAATGACCTTTGTCTTTAAGCGTGGCTGGGCTGGGGTTTCTGTTATGTGCAGCTAAGACTCCCTACCTGGGTACCTGGTCTCAGCTCTGAGCCTCTCAGGATCTGTGAATATCCTAAGGCCCCCGGTGCTCGCAAGACTTGTGAGGCTGAGGCTGTCCGCCTCCCACTCACCTGGGTGGCCTGCAAGGCACTGACCAGACCAGGATGTGGGGGCTGTTTCCTGGCATCAATCACGACCGCCAGCCCCTTGGTTTTATCTTCAGGCCTGTGGGTGGTAAACAGAATTGACAGTCTTGCTGGATGAACTAGGGCCCTCGAGGGGGAAGGACCTAGTGGAAGGTGAGGGAAACTGGCTGCTAGAAGCCTGGATTTACTGGTGAACTCTTCATCCCATGGGACAAAGTTCCAGTGCCTCCCTGTGCCCCTGACACACACCACTTCCAGGAAGCCCTCCATGATTCTTCTCCAGGCAGAGTCCGTTATTCCCTCTTCGGCACTCCCACAGTACCTCACACAGCTCTCTCTTACACCCTAATAATCATGAACTATAAGTTACTATCCCAGTTGCAGTAGGAGTCACCTAACCTTCATCCACCCCTTTTGTGTGGGCAGAAGGTTCACTTTGTTCAAGAATCCAATTCCCTCCATATAATCACGTCCCCCCTCCGCCAGGGGCTGGTTTCTGATTGGTTGAGGCCCACAGTAGACCCAATTCCCCTGGCCAATGATTGGTTTAGATAGGGAACATGTGACATTTTCTGGCCAATGAGCTGTGAGGGGATGTTTGCTGGGGGCTTTTGGGAAAGATATCCTCTCCGTAAAAAAGTTCTTACAAAGAGACATAAGGCAGAGATATAGGCTGATACATTTCCTTAGCAGGTAAGACATTTTGAATTGGAATTAGTTACTTGCAGCCAAAACACCCTCATGGGTTCACAGTGCACTTTTCAGTGATTACCTTAGGATTTTCCAAAGTGGCCCAATTGCAGGACTTGTTAAAATACCAATTCCTCACCCCCACCCCCGCTCCACCCCCCCAAGAAATCTGTCCAGCAGGCTGGGGGTGGAGCCAGGGAGTCTATGCTTCCAAGTGCCCTGACCATTCAGCCAAGTTGGGAAAATAACCCCCAACGGCCTTCAAGCCTTACAACCACCCAGTTCACAGACGAAACCAGAGGTGGCCAGTGCGGGGGTGGAGCTGTGGCAGTCACCCGGGCACGCTGTTTCACCTGTCTGGGAGGATAATAATCGTGCGGGCTTCAGGAGGCTGTGCTGAGGACTGATGGATTCATTACTGTAAAGTACTCAGGGACTGCGCAGAATAACAGGCATGTCAATGTCTGCTGTCATCCCTATCCTGGGGGGGAAACTGAGGTACACAGCGGTGCTATAGCAGACAGTGAGAGGAGGCTCTCGGAGGTGAGGCCAGGGCTCCGACTTCGTGCTCCACACCTCACCTGCCTCTCGCTATGCCCATGCTGGGAGAGAGGTTTATTTCTCCACCTACCTCCACTACCAGCCTGGATGCCCCTAGAGGTCAAGGCCCAATATAGGAGTATCTGGGTCCCTAGCATGGCCCAGCATGAAGTCTGGCCCAGGGCAGGTGCCCAGCAATGGAGTGGAGAAGCCAGCCCAGCATACGAGAACCCCATGCACGGTTCACGCTGCACCTCACCCCCACCTCTTGTGACCACGCTTGGTCCTCAGAGCCCACTTAGTCATCCCCCTTTTTCAGGGAAGCCTCAGAGAGGGGAGGTTACCTCCTACAGGTAACACAGCAAGTTGGTGGGATTCCAGCATTCTGTCTACCATGACACTTAGCACAGAATGGGGGTTTCCATCTCCTCCTCAGACCAGAAAAGCCACTCCACTTTGGACAAGAAGAGAAATCTCAGTGACCAGCAGGTGGTGGTGATGGCTCCTATGGGGTGGAGAAGGTTCCAAAGGGTTCCATCAGTCCCTCCACCCCCTACCCCAGCAGCAGAACCTCTAGGTTGGGATCTATAGCCACAGTCCCAAGCAAACACCACCTCTGAGACCGCTCTGGCTGGGGGCTGGGACTCAGAGGAAAGATGGTGCCTCTTCCCCAGCCAGTGAAACATAAAGTCCGAATGGGGGGGGTGGAGGGAAGGCGAGGTGTTAGAAATCAGCCTGGTCACTCATCACTCATTCATTCTTTTACTCTCTCACTTATTCATTCATTCATCCATTCACCTTTTCCTTCATTTGTTCAAAAATATTTATAATTCATATGCCAGCTCAATTATCACCTCCTCAGAGAAGCCTTCCCTGATTTCTCAATTGAAATTAGTTGCCCCCCCCCCTTCTCACTCTACAACAGTGGCTCTCAAAATGTGTCCTCAGCCCAGCAGCATCAGCATCAGGAAACTTGTTAGAAATACATGTTCTCAGTCCTTATCCAGACTTAGTGAATCAGAAACTCTGGGGGTAGGGCCCAGCCATCTGTTTTTACAGACCTCTGGATGATTCTGATGCCTGTTGACTTTGAGAACCACTGATCTACAACATCCCTGTTTTCTTCACCACATTAACACCCCTGAGAGCTGCTTGTCCATGTCTGTTTCTTGCACACCATCCACCTCCCCCGCCAGCCTGTGAACGCCCTGATGGCAGGGACCAAGGCTGTCCTGCTTTCCCCCCAGCATCTGGCTCAGGACCAGCTCTGGAAACAGATGACTGGCTGGAAGGATCTCTCCATCTGCTACCTGGTGCTGGGCTCTGGACTGAGAGGTCGAGGGGGGATGGGGTGGTCAGGCTAGCCCAGCCCCTTACCTGGGGATGGTGCACAGGTAGGAGAACAGCTTGGTGACCTCTGAGGCCGTGCACCATGGTGCCTCCCAGGGCCCCTTGGTGGTTGACACCAGAAGCAGGGGCCGCCCTGCCCTGTCTCGACCTCCTACAGGAGAAAGCACAAACACTGAGAATTTTGGTGGAGCCCCTCTACGGGAACCTGCTCTGTGGCCTCCAAGCCTTTGCCTGTACTGGTCCCTCTGCCTGGAATACCCTTTCTCCCCTCCCCCTGTGAACTCTGAACTCTTATTCATCCCTCAAGACCCAGCTCAAAAGCCACTTCCTCAGAAAAGTCATCCCTGAAACACTCCTCCATGCAGAGGCAGTCTCACCCTCCTCTGGTCACCCTCTGTACTGGGCAACCTGGGAAACGAAGCTCACGGAATGAGCTTTGGGGTCACACAGACATGGGTTTAAGTCCCAGCTTAAACCCATGTTTAAGGGACACACTGACTTGCTGTGTGCCCTTAGGCAAGTCAGTGTGTCTCTGAGTCTCAGTTTCGTCATCTGTTAAGTGGGGAGGATACAATACTGAACTTATGAAGGTATTTTGAAGACTAAATGAAACAGTTCCTGAGAAGCGCTTGACACAGGGCAAGGGCCTAATAAAAAGCAGTTGTTAGAACGATCATCATTTCTGTCCTCATCTCAGCCCCCCGTGTGCAGCCCGTGGCTGCCAGCTCACTATTTATTCTTGCTGACTTCCAGCCATGAGTTCTCCACCGACTATTTCCTGTTCCAGGAATCAGGACAGGGTGCTCCGTGTTCCCCACAGGGGTCAAGAGTCTGAGTCCCAGGGGGTCAGCACAGCCTGTCTACGCTGCGGGGAAGGGGAAGTACAGGGGGAAAGAGTCCCAGGCCTCTGGAAACTGAGCCTGTCCTGCACCCTGGGCTCGGAGCCCTGCCCCCCAGAGTCACCTCATTCAAGGCCACCCTGCGATGAGCAGGATCTACTGCATGTGGGTACAACCCTCCACAGTGTGTAAGTGTGTGAGACCCTATGTAGCTCATGAAGCCTTGGACAAACTTAACCACCTTCACAAGTGCTGCCTTACACAGGGGTGAAGCCATCTAGAGCATTCTTTCTTTCACATGTTTGAAAATTTTAAAATTTAAAAATTAAAAAATCTACATTTGTATATACATTTTATGCAAAAATATATACATTAATATATACATTTGTATATACACACAAATATATATATTTGTACATATATGTGCATATATATGTATATATATATTTTTATATCCTCTTGATATCATGGGTTTGATTTTTCCTAATATTCATTTATACTAAATTCCAAAAGGAAAACTTTTTGTTGGGGACAATATGGGAAATTTGAATAAGAGCTGGGTATTGAGTAGTATTAGGAATTATTTTTAATTTTTTTAGGTGTGCTTAATGACACTGGGGTTATTAGGCAAAATGTCCTTGTAGTTAAGAGATGCACATTAAAATATTTACAGGTAAACTATGAAGATCTGTAATTTACTTTAAAATACTTCAGGGAAAAAAAAAGATGAAACATGCCAAAATGTTAAGATTTATTAAATCTGAGTAATGGGTATGTGGGTTTTCATTATCCTATAGTCTCTACTTTTCTCTATGTTTGATTTATTCATAAAAGAAAGTTTTTAAAAAGTGAAATAATTAAACCATGAAAAAAATTACATAACTTGCAAAGTTAGAGATGTTTGTACATATCCCTCTGAAATCCTCTCAGGGCCATTGGGTCCCTCAGGTCAGGAAATGCTACATTATGTCCCTGGGCCCATTTTATTGATGAGGAGACTGAGGCCTGGAGAGAGGAAGCAGCTTCCCCGTCTGCCACAGTACCCAACTTGCCAGTTAAGGTGGGGGGTCATGCCTGATTCAGTCCTTGACCCTGGACCACACCGAGAGATGAGCTTTTGTCTGCTGTATTGGAGCTCAATCACAGTTCCAGTGGTGCTACTCCCCTGCTCTAGAACCTTCCATGGCTTCTCATGGCCTCATGCAGAAAGCACAAATTTCTCAACCTGGCACTTAAGTCTCCCCAGGATCTGCACACTCTTCCAGCCTCATTTCATATACTTTGGGTTATGACCTGAATTGTGTCCTCTCCCCCCAAATTCATATATCGAAATCTTAACCCCCTAATACCTCAAAATGTGACTGCATTTGGAGATAAGGTTTTTAAAGAGGTGATTACGTTAAAATGAGGCCATTAGGGTGGGCCCTAATCTAATATGACTGGTGTCCTTATAAGAAGAGGAAATTTGGACACAGACACACATTGGGAAGACCATGTGAGGACACAGGGAGAAGATGGCCATCTACAAGCCAAGGAGAGAGGCTCAGAAGAAACCAGCCCTGCCAACACCTTGATCTTGGACCTCTAGCCTCCAGAACTGTGAAAAAATAAATTCCTGTTGTTTAAGCCCCCCAGTCTATGACACTTTGTTAGGGCGGCTCTAGCAGACTAATACACTATGTCTCTCCTTGTCACCAATGGCTCAGCTGGAATGGGTCATCTGTCACTGCGTAAATTAGCCTGACCCTTTCCCACCTCCCCACCTTTGTTCACACTGTTCCTTCTGCCAGAGGTTCCCTTCCCTGTCCCCTCTCCATCTGGTGAAACTCTCCTCAGCTTTCAAAGTCCAGCTGAGATGCCACCTCCTCCAGGAAGACATCCTCCCTGCCCTCTAGAGAGACCTTTCTCCCACCCCAGGTTCCCCCAGCAAACCTAGGCCTCTTTTAGATCCTGCAAGACTGAGGGCTCCTTAAGGGTGTTCACTGGCTCAAACTCTTTATATCCCAGTGCTCAGCACAGGACAGGAGCCAATAATCAATGTCAGGAATTGACCAATGAATAAATGGTCAGAGTGGGGCCTCTCAAACTTTGTTGTGCTAGGGATCTTGCTACAATGCACACTGTGGTCCAGCAAGTCTGAGATTCTTCATCTCTCTCTAGCTCCACGTGATGCTGATGTATCTGATCCCCAGACCACACTTAGAGTAGCAAAGGGTTCAAGCACTCAGGACATTCCATACTGGGACACAGTGACCAGTTCAAGTGTCTGGTACCCCCGCCAAGCTCTGCCTGGCACAGGGCTCTGCACACAGCCAGGGCCGGCTGAGCACGCAAGATGCCGTCTGAGTGCACTGCAGTGATGGACAGCTGTCCACCTGATCTGCTTACACCTGGAAGGCCCCCTTGCCCCAGATGCTACCCCGTCTGACAGCTGGTGCCAGGAATACCATTGTTAGCACCTCAGAGCCTGGCTGGAAGCTGTGCTGTTCACATTGGGTTATGATCTCAGGAAGAAATGGAGACAGCAGGTTGGGAGGTGGTGGGTGGTGTTACCCAAAGGCACTGAAAAACTTGTACCTTCTAAAGCACTCCCTCCAAGTCTTGGGGTGGGGGGAATGCTAGTAATTTAACTGGCAAGCAATTTTAAAATATTGAAATACACATTTTTATATGAAAGTGTAAATATAATTCTTAATTATAAGAATTATAATAATGTATAGAAATTTTAAAGACAAAGATTTTAAAGATATGTACAGAGCAACTGAAAGCTCAGGGTGAGGTCTCAACCCCTGGGACCCTGTTCCCTCTCTTCTGCATCAGGGGCTTTTTGTGAAAAGCCCTCTCCAGAGGCTCTGTGCCTGTGGTTGGCAGACTCATGGCTCCAGAGATGTCCATTCTGGAATCCCCAGAGCCTGTGGATGTGCTAGCTTACCTGGCAAAGGGACTTCGCAGATGTCACTAAGGTAGGACCTTGAGATGGGGGAGATAATCTAGGCCTAGATTATCTAAGTGGGCCCAATCGAATCACATGATCCTTAAAAGTAGAGGCCCTTTCCTGGCTTCAGCCAGTCCGAGAAAGATATCAAGATAGATGAAGGGTCAGAGGGATGTGCTGTTGCTGGATGTGAAGGTGAAGGAAGGGACCACAAGCCAAGGAAGGTAGGCAGCTTCTAAAAGCTGGAAAAGACAAGGTATGGATTCTCCCCTAGAGTATCCAGAAAAGAACACAGTCCACTGACACCTTGATCTCAGCCCAGCGAGATCTGGGCTTTCTAACCTATAGAGCTGTAAGATATTACATTTGTGTTTTTTAAAGCCACTGAGTTTCTGGTAATTTGCTATGACCACAATTGGAAAGGAATATGTAACTCCCACCCTCAGAATGGGAGCAGTCATTCACACCTTAGTGCTGATTAGTCTCTTTCCGGAGAACAGATCTTTGTGGAAAGTTTGGAGCTGAAGGGACCTGAGGAGAAGAAAGGAGGCAAGGAGGTGAGGGAAAGATCCTAATAGGGAGCCTGGGATGCCTGCTTCACACGGACTCGCCTGGAGCAGATCTTGATCTTGGAGCACAGACTTTGGGGACTGTTTCCGCTACAAGGAAACTCCAATGGAAGCAAAGAGACCAGTGAGGATACTACTGTAATAGGCAAGCAACTATGCTGGTTTGGCCCTGGGTGGTGTGAAGTCATCAAATTCTGTATATAATTTGATGGAAGAGTTGACAGGACTTGCTAACAAATTGGATGTAGGGTGTAAGAGAAAGTCCTCCAGGATCTAGTGTTCTAGGAAAGATTAGAAGGCTGGGAAGGGTGCAGGGGGGTGTGAAATCAGGAGTCCATCTTTGGTCATGTTAAGTTAGAGATGCCTGTTAGACATCTAAGTAGAAACATCAAGTACATGGATGGATAGATGAGTATGGAGTTCATGGGCAGAGTCCAGGCTGGAAAAATAAATGTGGGGGTTATCAGTGTAGAGACAACACTGAAAACAAATATTCACCAGTGAGATGGGATGAGATCGCCAAGGAAGTGAGTCTAGGGGGAGAGGAGAAGGGGTCCAAGGACTGAGCTTTGGGGAGCCTCCAAGTTTTCCAGGTTGAGACATGAGGAGGAGGCAGCAAAGGAGGCTGAGAAGGTGTGGCCAGTGAAATAGGAAGAAACCCAGGTGAGAGTAAAGATTGAAAGACAAGTTGAGAAGACCTTTCAGTAAGGAGGGAGCAGTCATCTGTGTCAAATGCTGCTGATGGGTCAAGGATGATGAGGACTGAGAACTGACGATTGGATCTAGAAACATGGAAGTCATTGGTGACCTTGAAAAGACCTGCTCCAATGTCAAGGTGGAGGAAATACTCTGATTAGAGTGAGTTGAAGAGAGAATAAGAGGAGAGGAGGTACTGAGATACGGAGCAGAGACAACTCCTATGTGGGGTTTTGATGTAAAAGAAAGATGAGAATAGGGGCCTAGAATGGGTCATTCCAAGCTGGGCACGCTCCTGTGCTGATGGAAATGGTCCAATGGAGAGGAGGAAAGGTGATTACGTAGAGAAGAGAGGAGAATCTTGCCAGAGGGATGTCTTTGAGTAGGTGGGGAGGTGCAGTGCACCAGTGGAGGGATTGTTCCCTGTATCTGGAATAGGATGCTGAGGGGGTGGGTACCGATGCAGGTAGGTAGCTAAATGGGGTGGCAGGAGTTTGTGGACGTTCCTTTTGATTGTTTCTACTTGCTCAGTGAAACAAGAAGGAAGGTCATCAGCTGAGAGTAAGGCTGAGGGAGATGGTGGTGAAGGTCAGAGGAGGGAGCAGGTGTGAAATCGTCATTCAGGAAGGACAGTGGGGGCACCTTTCAAGACTCTGGAAGAGTAACAGGATCCATGGGCACCAGTGGTACCCACTGGAGGCCAGTGATCAGGAATCAAATGGGCAACCAGTCGGTGTGGTTATGCGGACTTTCTGGCTTCGTTCAGCTGTAAAGGTGCAAGGCGGGAAAGCAGGCAGAGAGGTGGATTTAACTGAGGTTGGGATCTCTCCAGGAAAGTACGAAGGCAGAAGAGAAAGGCAAGGGAGATGAGAGTGTTTAAAAGGAAGTGGGGACATGATGGAGGGTGGGGAGGGACAGTGAAAGGGTGGTTGGATCAATGGGTTGAGAGTTCTGGGGGACAAAAGGGCTATTAAAATTGAGGTAATGTGCGATCTGGGAAGAGAGACATTGTAATGAGGGAGGGAGCAGTGAGTTATGGGGGACGGCCGTGGGAGGAGTAGCTGGGGTAATGAGGACAAGATCGCTGATGAAGAGGAGGTCGAGGAAGGGAATGGAAAGAACGTCCATGTGGAGAATGTTCATTCACTCCGATATTTTTGAGCAGCGACTATGTGCCAGGCACTGTTCGGGCACTTGGGACCCATCAGTATATGTTGCAAGCCAAACAATTTACAAGAGAGTAATTGTGGAAAGAGTGACAGCGAGTCAAGTCCAATCTGCTTCCTCTCCTTCTCCTCTTACACAAGGAGGAGCATGAGGCTCAGAGACGGCAAGTGACTCTTCCAAGGTCACACAGGGAGCTAGGGGTAGAGCTGGAACTGGAATGAAGGTCTCCAGCCTCTAAGAACAGGGACTTTGACGTATAAAACCTGAGCTCCTGTAACATGACAGCCCTAAAAGGATCGTGAGATTCTGTGTACATTAATATGGGAATAAACAGCATGAGCTTCAACAATGATGACCAAGAAGATGACAGACGATGCTCCCCAGGAGCTTCGAAATGACAGAGCAATGTCCCCACAGACGTGTCCTGCAGAGATTTAGAAGTCTATGAAGTAAAAGAGAATTGCAGAACAGTCAGTTCCCAGAAAGCACAGTGGTTTCTCTTGCTGCCAGAACTTTGCACATGCTGTTCCCTCAGCTTGGAACACCATTCCCACCACTTTACACGGATAACACCTACTCATACTACAGGACTGAGCTTCACATTACTTCCTCCACCCCAAGCCTGGGCCAGGGGCCTCATCTGTCCTCCCACAGCCCCCTGTACTGTCCCACAGTCACAATTTCTTTACACTGTATTGTAATAACCTGTTGAATTTTCTCCACCACTAGAATATAGGCTTCCTGAGGGCAGGCTTTGTTCCCTGCTGAATCCTCAGTGCTAAGCCCAGGGCGTGGCACACAGTGGTGCTCAATAAATATTAATTGCAAAGATGAATAAATATTAAACAGGAGGGATAATGCTCTCAGTATTGGATGATGTTAATGCCCAACCGGACCCCTTCATCAGGCCAGAGCACCCATTCCCCCAGAGACTGTAATTATTGGCTGTAAATTGGCTTAGAGATGCCCCCTTGTCTGAAGAATTGCCCTCAGTTGAACTGGATCATGGGCTCACCTGCATCCCCATCCCAGGATCAGGCTGCAGTTGATGACTGACAGATCCAGGGGTACAAAAGTCAGCCCCTGAACCTTAAGATGGAACCATCTCTGTGATGGAATTCATGCTCCAGGAACCACCCCCCCATCCCCCATCCCCCGCCCCGGGGAATCAGGCCACATGCAGGCTTAGCTCCTCCCTTGCCCTGCCCTGCTTCCCTTCTCCCCTTCCCCTGAGAGCAACCCTCAGTAAAATAAATCACTTTTTCACGGATCCCTGTCTTAGGCTCTGCTTCTAGGGAACCTGACCTAAGACATCCACCTTGATGCCCTCGCTGAAAGTAAGATGGAAGGATGGATGGATGGATGGATTGCTAGAAATTGCTTTAACCTCCTTCATTGGAAACTTATGGAATCTGAGTCCCAGGGAGGCTTGATCCAGCACACAGGCCTCTAGAACTTTCCCTGCCTCCCCTATACCCACCCGCATCGGAGGGTACTCAGGGACCCCAGCCCCATTCCCCATCCCCACAGCTCTCTCCCCTCCACCTCCACTTGCCCCTACAATCCCTGAGGACCTGGCAGGCATGCTATCCTGGAATGGAAGATGTCCATGCTCAGAGCCCCAAACCTGGGCTCGGGCCCTGGGGGCTCCTCATTCAGAGCGGGGCCTTTTTCTGGAGGGCCTTCAGAAGCTTCTGGGAAGCCAGCCTTTTCCTCGGTCAGTGGGTCTGAGTCAGCGTCTGGGCCAGATGTTTTGGTCTGAGTTGTTCCAGCTGGGGAAAAAAAACAACAAAGAGTGTTAAGCAGAAGATGGATTTTCCCAGGGAAAATGTTTTCCTTTTAACTTTCTAATAGTAACAGCTTACAATATTGATCTCCTTCTATGGGGCAGGCATTGTGCTAAGCTCCTTACTTCTGGTGTGTCTTTGACCCTCAAAACAACTTGAGGAGGCAGACAGATCCCCATTGTATAGACAGGGAGACCTGGACTTAGAGAGGTTACGTCCTCGATCAAGGTCACCCAGCCAGTGCGTGGCCAAGCTGGGGTGTAGACTCAGGCCATCTCAACACAATCACAGAACCTTGCTCAATTCCAGGCCCATGAGACCTCAAGCCTTTTGACATGCCACCCCATGCTCTAAATCCCTGAGACTGAGCCAGCCCAGGTGGGTCTCTGCCCCTGACAGCCTGTGCCACCTTGTCACCTGATCACATGCAGAGAACAGTTCCCCTGTCCAGCTGAGTGAGTGGGCAACTTACCTTTCCCCAAGCACTTGTCTCGGTTGGGTTTGGGAGAGTACAGTGAACACAAGACTTTCCAGGGCCCGTCATGCTGGAACGAGGCTTTCTCCTGAGTCACAGGGCCTTGCCTCTGCCGCTTTAAGAAAGAGAATTTGAGCCCAGGAGTGGGGGAAGTGTTTTGACAGGGCCTGGCCACAGGCTTGGGAAGTCTCCCATTTTCCTGTTGGGTCCTCTCTTCCATCTTGGTTGCAGGGGCTGGAGAAGCAGGAGGGGAAGCTGGGCGCAGCCGGGCAGAGGATGCTTGTTTTGGTCCCGGATTGAGCTGGACTATATTCTCTGAGTCTCCCAGAGGTCCCTGTGTCTTGGAGGGAGCTGACTCTTCTGAGACACCTGGCCCGAGGCCAGAGGCACCATGCAGTGGGTTTACAAGGACACTGAGGTAGGGCTCTTGGGGCTGGTGTTCTGAGTCTTGGGTGGGAACTTTATGATTCACCTTTCTCCTCAAGTCGCAAACACAGGGTTTCTCCCCCGAACTTGCTGGCTTCTCACAAGTCCATTTTTCCAAGGAAGGCCCCCCATTGGCCCCTGAGAGAGGCAGTATCCTTTGAGAGAAAGGGATTTCCTTAGTTCCAGATAGCTCCTCCTGTGCGCCAAAAGGAAACCCACTGGATGTCTCCACCTCCTTACTGGGAGACCCTCCTCGGTTCTCTTGGGAAAAGTCCAGGAGAGCCACATAATCTCCCTCCAAGTCCTGGCTGGCCACTTCGTCCACCCTGAAGCCCACCTCCCCAGGCCCGGCTTGCTCCACTTTGATAAGTCCTGGATACTTGTCCCCATGTGTCCTGCCCTTGCCCTTGGCCAAACTCTGGGCAAGCAGCACCTGGCTGCCTGGGGACCTGGCCTGGTGCAGCTCTTGGGGGCTGTTCAAATCCAGTGCCTCTAATTGAAGGGATCTCCAGGCTGGGGAGAGGACATTTACTGCTTGGGGTCTGTCATCCACAAACTCTGGGCTGGTTATTTTGGTCCAGGGCACAGGGGCAATCCCGTCTTCTGAAGCTACCAGGCAGTTGTGTAGGGGACTGCCCTCAAGGTCACTGTTGATGGCCTCCAGCCAGGCTTGGGTGAAAAGTATAGGGTAGGATGACTCGGGAACAGGCTTCGTGTCCACTGTGTGGAGGTCCACAGAGAGGCACTTGATCATGATGCAGACAGACTGCTCCTCCCGGGGCTCAACTTGGAGGTAGAAGTCACCTTGGCGCAATAAGAGGGGATTGAGGGATGCCAGGTGGACCACAACCTCATCCCGCAGACACAGAGGCCAGCCTTCATGCAGGAAGAGGTGGTGTGAGTAGGGGGTCTGCAAAGAGAAGGGGCTGGCATCAGAGAATCTGGCCCTGAAAACCCCGCCCACGGGTTTGCTTCCTTCCCTCTCCCAGAAGGAACCCTGAACAGGTCGGGGACTCAGGTGAGGCAAGAAAGGTGCCTAGGACACAGCATCCAAGGAGGCTCCACTCTCAGCATCCTGCAAGTCACACAGCCCCAAGAGGCAGCGCCTCCTTCAATGTTGTGCCTCCCACGCCTCTTGCTCACCTTAGTCCTGGCCCTGACCTTGAAAATACTTGCTAGCCTACTGGGCCAAAGGAGAAAAGCTCTGAGTGCCAGGCGCCAGTTAGCAAGCACCTTTCCCACGAGGATCGTCCTGCTGGCTCCCTTCTCCTCTCCACCTATCAAAACTTCTCTCAAGCCAGCTCAAGCTAAACCCTCCCCTTTAGGGCCAGGGAGACGTGGCTTCCAAGGTCTGAATCACTAATCTGTGCAAATGACTTAACTTCTTTGAGTCTCAATTTCCCTATTTGCAAATAGGAATAATGATACATAGTGGTATTATTGGGTTGGTATGAGGATCAAGTTAGATTATAAATACATTTATGTTTTTTTAAAAACCAACACAATGCATAACATATAATAAGTAGACGTTCAATAAATATTATTTCCCTCTCCCTTTGACAATATTTACCTTTTGAAAAACTGTAGGATTTTCAATCATTAAAAAACGTTACGTACTGCCTTTATTCCATTCTCTAATTTGTAAAGTAGAGAGATTACAGAGTGAAGTAGAAACACTACTAAGTGAGAAGTTAGGAAATCTGACCCTGCCACGAACTTGCTGGATGGCCCTGAAAAATCATTCTGCTCTTCTGGGTCTGAAAGTCAGACCCAGAATATTTATCTGTTTGTTTATTATTTATTTATTTCCCATTAGCAGTTAACAACACGGCAGGTGAGGCTAAACAATAAAAAAAATTTAAACAGAGGGTGCCAGCAATTCTCTACACAGGTAGACACAGCAAGTCATCCTGGGGCCTCTCCAGGGGGCTGTCAGGGCTGTGCAGACCCAGTGTTCAACAGTGACACCACATGGCAACAACAGAAACGACAGCTCCACCAGACTGCCAACAGGTCTTTCTCTACCTGACTTTTGGAAGAGTCTGATCTGATTCCTACAGATTGAATAAGCCCTGGATAATCTCATATAATTTGCATGTGTATATAGGAGACCTCCAGGGGGTGACACTAAACTTCCTGTTAATTAAGCAGGTGCTTCCTGGAATTATTAATTGGGGAAATAATGTGATCTGACCATACTTGTACCTACCATGTTGATAAAACAGTTCATTTCAGTTACACTGCAGATTCGGCTGTCTCCAAGAAGCTTCATATCCATAAACCCCAAGAGTCTGTGTTACTCCAGCCTTTCCACATAGCCTTCTGCTGTTTACAACATCCTTTCCGTCACCTTCTCAGTGAACGAGACGAAACAGTCCAGAGGTATTTTGCAAATAGCAAAGCACCATAGAAATGACTGTTACGATCATCTTATTTGACACTCAGTAACTCAGTGGTGCAGGCAGTTCAGGAAAGTTCCTCAACTTTACAGATGAGGAAACCGAGGCTAAAGAATTGCCTCATGGTCACACAGCTGAAAAGTAGCGAAAGCAGGACTTGTGCCTAGACTTTCACATTTGGAGCCGGCTGTATCTGTCCTTAGTCCCTCCAGACCTCATTGATGGTGGCTGTCTGCCTGGGTGCTGGTGGTTATAAAGGCAGACTTTGAGGCTGGCCCATTCTTATTTCAGAGGGAGAAAGGAGACAGTGGGAAAGTAACAGCCAGCAGCTACTGAGCAATTACTTCATGCCAGGCTCTGGGCTAAGCTGTGTGTATCATCTCGGTGAGGTACATACACCCTGTGTTATTAACATTCCCACTTCCTACATAAGAAAACTGAAGCTCAGAGAGGTGACATAGATCCCCCAACTTCACAGTGATGGAGACTGGATTTGAACTTGGGGCATCTGACTCCTGAGGGCATACATGAATCCCACGCTACTACCCCCTGCTCTGAGACGACACGAATTCACCTATAATTACGATTAAAGTTAAAGATAATTGGAAATAAAGAAATCTAAATGTTGTGACCCTTGTCCCTAGAAGAAATGGGGAAAGAGACAGTGCAAATGCCGTTTTAATGGCCAAATAAAGGAAGCAGGCAGTTGTACAGCTTGTCAGGGAGAAGAAATAAGGATGGGGAGGATATGGCTTAAATGATGTCAACATGGATATGTGGAAATTGGCTGCAATGTTTCAGTGAGACTCTTCCTTCTCCTAAAAGAACAGCAAATGTGTATGGAGCTATTTCTGTGTGTCAGGCACTGTGCTAAGTAGCTTAAATGAATGATCTATTTCCTTCCAGTTCCAACCATCTCTAATTCTGGCTCCTAAGCCTGAACTTTTAGCTGCTACATTCAATTTCTTTCTATCACTGAAATGACGCACACGGTCCCTCTGCTTATCTGTCCTCCTGATGTGCCAGGTCCCCGACAGGCATGAGCAACTCAGGAAAGGCTAGTAGGACCTAAGATGCTGTTAGCGATTCTTGATGCTGGGGCAGTAGGGGTGGGCACTGAATAACAGAAGAGTAGGGCAGAGTCAGCAACTCTGTGAAGGGTGTGGGTAAGTTCTAGCAGTGGGCATCTGAGGCTTTGGTCTCCAAAGGCCTCTCCCCACCCTTTCTTAAAACAGTCTACACCCTCTGAGCTTAGAGGTAGGCGTATGACTCAAGAGTGGCCAATCCTGGTATCCCATTCCTCTGGCTGCAATAATTGGTCCAAGCATGGACACAGGATCCAAGCCTGGCCAATCCTGGTACCCCATTCCTCTTGCCACAGTGATTGGTCCAAGCAGGGACACAGGAGCCGAGCCTGGCCAATCAGGATCCTTCCTTGTGATTTTTCTATCTGCAGCCGATGGGGAGGAGTTCATTTTCCTCTCCAGAGTAGGATTTTGATCCTAGTACTGCCCTGGGCTCCAGCCTTGGGAAACACCTAGCCTGTAAGAATGATTCCGGCAAGCAGTAGAAGCAGAGACAAGAGACAGAAAGAGTCCTGGAGGAGTTTGATCAGCGGAACATCTCGGGCCTTGGTCCGAATCACCCTGTCCTGGTCTGAGTAAGGATCTGTCATTTGCAGCGAGTGAGTCCTGCCTAAAACACTTTTCTTTTCCCTTTGCCTCAGGAGAGGCCTCCCTGAGATCTGGGTTGAAGGAGTCTCCAGGGAAGAAAGTGAGAGTCCTGATGCCACAAGGGCTCCAGGGAAGGTCTAGGACATTCTCTACTATTTCCATTGGAGCTGCAGCACTTCAGCCAATACAGCCAGGTGATGCCCACAGTGCCAGTTCCTGGGGGCCAGAGAACCCACAAGGCTGGCCTCCCTCCCTGTTAGTCAAAGTGCAAACGTGATTGACTCCTAGATGTCAGAGTGTAAAGGGCCAAGTGACCTTCCTGTCCATTTGTGGGGCTGAAGTGTTTTTTGGAGAAAGTAATGACACCTGAAAGCCATCCCACGTCCCCAGTTCATGCCCTTCAACAACACACTCGCCAGCCCACCTCCTTCTCTGCTCACCTCCAGCCCCTGGCCTTCTGGGAGAGCTTGTCCCCTGCTCCCACATCCCTCTGACTTACACAGGCTGCTTCGCGCACTTGTTCACACAGGCGCTTGGCAGGGATCAGGAAATCCAGGAGGAAGTTCAGTCCATCGCCCCGAAAGTCAGAATCCAGGAGACGGAACACCTGACCCAGGATGGTGGGTGCTGTGGCCTCAAAAGGGGGATAGAGGCCCGCCAGGGCATGCTGGATGGCGGCATCCAAGGAGGGGGGGTCCTGTGGGGGACAGGAGGAGAGGATGAAAAGTGACAGTAGCAATTATAATAAGGGTAGCGGCCACTTCCTCTGACCTTCCTGACCTCAGATAACTAAGGCTCCTGCTAACTCTGAACTCCTCTGCTACACCCTCCCACTCACACACCCCCTGCAGCCACATTGGCCTTCTTTCCTTTTCTTCAAACATACCAGGCACAATCCCATCTCAGGGCCTTTGCAGCCTTTGGCTGTTCCCTCTGCCTAGAATACTCCTCCTTAAGACATCCTCATTCCCTCACCTCCTGCAGATCTTTGCTCAAATGTCATCCGCTGATCCAAGGTGGAGTAGAGGAACAGGGGAAGGCACCCAGGTCAGGGCCAGAGGGAAAGGAGAGGTCAGCATCCCCAAATGTCGCCACCTGGCTGACCTGCAGACCTGCACACCTGCAGTTTGAAGCTGAGCCACCAGCAAAGCCCAGCCTAGATGAGACAAGCCCCAGTCCACATGCAGACACATGAGTGATAATGAGTGATTGCTGTTTTATACCAGTCAGTTGGGGTGGTTTATTACACAGCAGTAACTAACTGATACACGTTGATATGATGGATGCGAGCTCCATCTTCATCCATCCAGGATGCCTCCTCTAGATGTTTACGGGGCACAGACCATCAATACATAAATCTAACTCAATACCCTCCTAAGCTTACCCTTCCCCCCACATCCCTACCTTAGTGATTGCCTCCCCATCCAGTCAGACTCCTAAAGCAGAAATCTGCCCATCATCCCGCCCCTTCCTCCTGCCTCTCCTGCCCACAGACAACCCTCACCACATCCTAAACAGTCTTCTCCCCTCCATCAGCTCACCAGCCCACTCTCTCTGCTCCGTTCGCCTGCCCCGCCCAGATCCAGGCCCCCATCATCTCTTCCACTGAATCACCTCCTCACTGTTTTCCCTTCTCTAGTCTCCCTCCTCTCCAGCATTTCTCCACCAGGACCCCAGGGTGATCTTTCTCAAATGCAAATCTGGCCTTGTCAGTCTCCTGCTCAAAGGTTTGACACTGCCTTCAGAAAGCACCTGGCCACACCTCCAGCCTCACTGCTCTCCCTAGGCTTCTGCCACTATGACACACACGTTCCCTCCCTTGCCTCCAGGACTTTGTACATGCTGTTCCTTCCTCCAGGGACGCCTTCTACTTCCATTCCCACCAGGCTAACTCCTCATTCTGCTAGATCCAGGTCACCCCTCGTCTCTTCTAGGAGACTTTCTCTGATCTCCCACTCCCACCCTAGCTGGGTCAGGTGTCCTCATTTCTGGGCTCCCATGGCAAATCCCATGCTGATTTTTGTCTCCCTCGGTGGACCCCGGGCTCCCTGAGGACAGGAGTGGTAAGCAGGATAATGCTCCCCCCTGCCCAATGCCCACATCCTAATCTCTGGAACCTTACATGGCAAAGAGGAATTAAGGTTGCAGATGGAATAAAAGTTGCTAGTCAGCTGGCCTTAAAGTAGGGAGATGATTCTGGATTATCCAAGTGAGTCCAATCCAATCACAAGTGTCCTCAAAAGGAGAAGAGAATGCAGAAGGGGTGAGAGTCAGAAGGAAAGGTGATTGTGGAAGAAGCATCAGAGAGAGGCAATGCTGCTGGCTTTGAAAACGGAGGCAAAGCCAAGGAATGTGGGCGACTCCTGGAAGCTGGGGAAGGCAAACAGGTTCTCACTGAGAGCCTCCAGAAAAGAATGCAGCCCATCAGCACCTTGATTTGAGCCCAGCGAGGCCCACGTTGGACAGCTGGTCTATAGAGCTGCAAGATGACACATTCACGCTGCTGTAAGCTACTACATTTGTGGTCATTAATTTCAGCAGCAATGGAAACTAACACAGCCGGCAGGGACTCCTATTCGTCTAGGGTTTTCAGTGCCTGGCACGATATAGGTGCTCAGTGATGTGGAGGGATAAATAAAGTGTCCCTCTCTGAACCACACCTTTTCCATCTGTAAAATAGGCAAGTGGGACAAGGCCAGAGGGTCCCAACCAGGTGTGGTACTAGGATCCAAGGGTTGTGATTTTCGACTCTTAAAAAAGCCTGATGAAAGCCATTCTGGTTGCCCCAGACTGGCTGCAAGTTCTGAGTCTATCTGTCGCTGAAGGATGTAAAGGAAGATGAGAATAAACAAGAATCCAGCAGAAAGGGAGCTTATTTAGAACAGAAAAATCACTTTTTATAAATGAGGCCCCTGGAGACAGGGAAATAAAATAAAGACTTGGAGGGAGAGGAAGAGAGCCTGTCTCCATCCCAGAAAGATTCTAATGCCAGGCGGCTGTAAAATCGGAGACGCTGGCCCAGGGCATTTAGACAAATGTTGGTGTCACTGCTGTGTCCCCAGCAGCCACACAGAGCTGAGCACGAGTAGGCCCTGCATCGCTATCTACAGAATGAATATATGAATGAAGGAATGAAGGAATGTCTACGGCCCCCGTTCTGAAGGAAAGAGGGTCCTGGCACCGTCATTGGTAAGCCCAGACACAAGGGTGACCCCCATAATAATGACAGTTTCGGGGTGTCTGCTATTCACCAGGCCCTCTACTCACATTCTCTTTCTTGGCCACACAACCATCCTAGGGGCAAAGTAGGAACATCCCATTCTACAGATAAAGAAACTAAGACTCTTTATCTGGTCCAAGATCACAGAGAAGGGGAGAAAGACAGAGCCAGGATCCAACGCAGGTCTGGACGGGTCAAGTCTACCCTCTGCCTCTGTCCCTGGGTGTCTGCCTTGGGGCCACCACCAGCCACCAGCCTTGGAGGCGGCCTTCCCAGCTGTCTATCCTGCACTGTTTCAAGTGGGGCCCAATAATGATGTTTACCTCTCACAGACCAAGGCTTGCAGCCTGGAACGCCTTGGCTTTCGCACACTGGCTCAGCTGGCCGCACACTGTAACCATATAAGGGGCAGCCAGTAAAAAGGAAGAACATTCCAAGTCAACGGGACTCCGAGCTGTTGGCCAGAGCATTACCTGCTACAGGCCTGAGCCCCAGGGGCTCATAAGCGGTCCAAGTATTGGGGGAAGCACACGGTGACGAGGCCCAGGCGGCTGCAGGGAGGAAAGCTGGCTACTCTCCACTCAAAATCAAACGGGCAGCCCAGCCCGGGACCACAGGAACCCAAACACCATCGGCCAGACGTGGGCCCCTCAAAATGATTTCCGTGAAACTTAATCGACATGTTTCCATTCCTCCCCCATGAGCGCAGCCCAGCCGGGCCTTTAACTGTTCCTCGACAGGAGCTGAGGCAGGAGATGGTGTGAAGCTGAGAAAGAAGTGGGTGTCACAGGCCAGAGCCAGTCTGAAGCCCTTCAGCAACCCCCCCCTGCGACTCAGGGCCAGAGATGGAGCCCACCAAGGGGGCTGGCACCTATATGATGCTCACAGACCTTCTGGACTGACCCAAGGAACCTTGTATGGTGCCAAAGGGCACAGAAGAGTGTCTGTTCCCAGCAGTCCTGTCTGGGCAGGGGAGGAGTCGGAGTACAGGTGTTTGTAAATTTCTGATCAATGTCTTTGCAATGAGCCTCTATTATTATTGCCATCTTAAGTCTTATCAAGTAAAATAAACAAGTATGAAGTGCATAGGTTGATGCATTTTTACCTCTGTATGTACCGTTGGAACCACTACCCGGATGGACAGACAAGATTTCCACCACCCCAGAAAGAAGCCCCCTCCCAGGCCAAGCCCCCAGTCCAGCAGTAACTACTCTTCTGACCATTGGAATTGAAAAAAAAATTCCCATGCAGTGTGATCTCCACTGTGTAAAAGTGTGTGTAAGCTGAGAGGCCATGAAATAAAGTGTTAACTGCAGTTACCCCTGAGGGCTGTGAGGGACGGGGGCCTCGTAAGTCACAGTTTTAATTTTCCTCATAGTTGCTGGATTTTCCAAACGTTCTGTTACCAGACTGTAGGGCTCTTATAATTGGGGGTGGGGATATAAAAGTGTGATTGTGTGTGTGTGTTTTTAAGTCTGGTTCCCTTTTTAAATGGTCTCACCAGATGTTGTTAGTTGGGCCTTCTGAGAGGTGGGCTGAACTCTTCTTAAAGGTCCAGATTTATCCATTTACTCCAACAGGCAAAGATTTTAGCATCACTTAGCATCGACACCTCCTAGCTTGGGAAGAGAGAGAACTGAGAAAAGCTGAGGTAGGCAGTGTCCTAGGGCTACTACCTTCAACCCCTGCTCTCCTCCGTGGCAGAAACGCCTGGGAAAGGTGAGATTCCACCCTTGACTCACTGAGTTATCTTAGCCTCAGTTTCCCCATCTGTAAAATGGGACCATTGGGCTTATCTATCTCTAAGGGCCCTTCCAAGTGGGGCCTTTCTAGAATTCAAGGTACAATCAGGTTCAGGAAGGTTTGGAACTGGGATGGTTCCCAAATGGGATCAGTTAACCCACAGTTGGTGAGAAAGTTTACAAAGGTCTGTCTCATCCATCTCCCTACTCAGGTCCAGGGAGGGTCTCAACCAGCAGCCACAAATACAAATGCCTACAGGGGCCTGAGAGTTGACATGGAAGATGGAGTTGGTCCAAGTGTGAGAAAATAACCCCTCTAGCCCCTTGGTAAGTGGCCCCTGACAGTCGGCCTCAGTGTCAGGGAAACAATAGGGAGTGGTGGGGCCTGGGGCACACACCGCATCTCATCAGCTCCAGCCGAGAGTTGCCTTTGCCCAGCATTGCCAGGTCTATTGAAATTTTAGTAAAACCTCCCCAAATTTTAAAGGTTGGCCAAACCAAACACATCTGTAAGCCAGATGCATCCCAGTGGGTGTCAAGCTGTGACCACAAGGCTCAACTACCGGGGGCCTCCTCTTGAACTTCTCCAGGCTGGAGAGTCTAAACCCAGCGTTCTGTTGCTCTGGCTGCCAGGAAGTTATTGCTCACATCCAACTAAGGCTTCTCCTGCTTTAAATCCTTTTTTGTGTGGGTGGAAGTATGAGTGAGAACTGGCTCCTTAATAAAACCTTTCAGAAACTGGAAAAACAACCCAGACGCAGTGAACTGAGAAGCAAGTGGGCGTTAGAAGACCCACATTCAAGTCCAGCTTTGTTATGTATCATCCGTGTGACCTTGAGCAAGTCAGTTCACCTCTTTGGGCCTTAGTTTTGTGTTTGTTCCTTTCCCTCTTATCCCTTTTGCCTCTGCCCTGGGGTTCACCATCCCCCACCTAAACCACATAAGGGTAATAACAATTTTACTAGAACTGCTTCTTACTGAGCAAGGCTTCTGTGGCATGCCTTATCCTAAGAACCTTTTGTACATTCTTTTATTTCATCTTCCCAACAACTCTATGGGATGGGTATATTTATTCCCATTTTACAGGTTAAGAAACTGAGCCCAAGTAAATGGTAGAGCTGGAGTATGAACCTGCCCACATAACTCCCAGTTCCTCTGCCTCTTCCCCAGGCTCCCTGCCACCAGGCCAGGCTCCCCTTTGGCCACAACAATAGCCTTTCTAACACACAGATCCAACCGTGACCCTCTACTGCTCAACCATCTTGAGTGGCTCCCCATTGCCTGAGCAACTCAGCCTGGCATCAGTGGCCCATCAATCTACACCCAGCATACCCTTCCTACGTCTAATACACACAACACTGTAGCTCGGGGCTTCCCAAAGACCCATGCGTCGCATTCATGAGTTTTTCTCGCTGTTCACCTAACCTAATTTATTGTTTCCTTAATATTAACTATTTACTTCATGTTAGTCTTTTTGTCACTTCATTTTCAACTTAAATTTATTTGTATTTATTATCATGTGGCTGTGCTGTTTAAATCACTTCCTAGCACCCATTAAGATGAAAAGCTATATAAAAAATGTTCATCTAAGCGCCAGCAAAAGTCTCCCCTCCTAGGACCCATGGTGGGTTCCTCACTTTGGGAAGCACTGCCTGAACTCCCACTCACCCCTCCCCAGACTGGGTGAGCTCTTTCCCACCCTTCAGAGCCCTGCTCGACCCGCATCTCTTTTTCACGATACATGTGCTTCTAGGCAAAGGGACGGACTCCCACTACCCATCATACAGCACAGAATTCTCAGTGGATGGTCTGCCTTCACCAGCGACTGCAAGCCCCCCAGGCAGGGAGCAGGGCTGACTCATCTCCAGGCCCTGATCCTTACATGGGGCCTGGCACACAGTAGGTACTTTGGGGGACCACCATGAGGTAAGTACTTTGGCAATGTTGAATGAAATGAATTGGACTCAATCAGTTTTTCTCAAAGCATGCGATGGGATCACAGGTGGCCCACAAGACGATGTGGGGAGGACACGAACTTGACGTGAAATCACAGTAAGAAAGTTACTCCAATTCTCTCCCAGTCCTCTTGATGACACCAAAGAGAAAGTTCAGTGCCAGTATATCTTTTTTTCTTTCTTTTTTTTTTTTTTTTTTTGCGGTACGCGGGCCTCTCACTGTTGTGGCCTCTCCCGTTGCGGAGCACAGGCTCCGGACGCGCAGGCTCAGCGGCCATGGCTCACGGGCCCAGCCGCTCTGCGGCATGTGGGATCTTCCCGGACCGGGGCATGAACCTGTGTCCCCTGCATCGGCAGGCGGACTCTCAACCACTGCGCCACCAGGGAAGCCCCAGTGCCAGTATATCTTGAACACCTCTCAGACACTTAGTTATTACTCCTTTTAAGAAAAAGAAAATCGTCCTCAGGCTTAGAATCATCCATGGCCAACTTGATCGAGCCAGAATTTTCTAACATATATTTGCCTTCATTGTATGTATTTTTACAGTTACTTTCTATTTATGACAATGAATACTGATTTTTCATGGTCATGATATAAAATTTCCTATTTAAATATATTTTTCAGTTTATAAAGTAAGTTGATTTAAAGAAAAATATTAAGCAAATAATAAGTAGTAAATTTTATAATTTTTTTATAATACCTCATCCAGTAAGTGGATATGCAAAATTTGTTATGACGATACTGAAACTTCAGAAATGTGGGATGGGATAAACCCTACATCCCTGTCATAAGATGTTCTGACCTTGGGCTGCCCCAGAACACTAAATAGCCATTAATCAAATTGCCCCACAAACATTACAACTGTGATGGGTACCACGAAGGAAAGATATACAGCATGCTAGAGTGAAAGTCAGGGGAATCGGGAAAGGCTTTCCTGAGGAGGTGACATTTGGGTGGAGACTCACAGGATGAATAGGAATTCATTAGGGGAAGGTGCTCCACTTAGCAGGAACAGGATGTGCAAAGGCCCTGTGGCAGGAGGGAGCACGAAACACAAGAGGCTCTGAACCAAAGTCAGAGTGGCTGGAGTATAGAGGTGATGCCAGAGAGATGGGCAGGTGACTACCTTTAATATATTTAAAGACAAAGGTGGGAGGAAAACTTGTCTCACTCCCATTCAGAAAAGAATTGTTCACCCTTTGAGAGGAGCCACCCAGTGCCTGACCCTTGATCTGAGGGGTCTGGGGTTCAGCGAGGAATTTCTGGATTCGAAAACTAATAATTGGGTTAAGTCTGAAGCCAGGCAAAGTTTGGCAAACACTACTTGGTGCAGGTGGCTCTGGGGTGGCCGTGACAGCCGAGTCAGGCTCAGAATTCAGGCTGTCCTAACTGCCACTTCCTGGTAGAGTGACCTTGGGCAGTCAGTTAAGTTCCCAGAGCCTTGGGTCTCCATCTGTTGGGTGGAGACACCAGCAGGTTTACTGTTAGAGCAGGTGTGAGTTACGTGATCTCCCGCGTGTAAATTGCCCAGCTCAGCGCCTTGCCTGTGGTGAGAGGTGAATAACCATTAGCTTATGATGATTACTGCCAAAGAGCTCCAAGAGTGACGTGTGTGTACACCTGCCCTGCAGTACACGGATTTAGGAGCCTGGTGTTGTAGTATGTCTGTAGTATGTATGCAGGCGTATGCTCATATTCCAGCGATCTGGGAGAGCAGGTGGACACGGCTCGTGTGTGAGAGGGCACGTGTAGTCAGCCGGGTGAGTGTTTGGATGCTCTCTGTGTGTACGTGTGAACACGTCTGTAGAGAATTCTGCGTGTGCACAAGTTCAACCGACACAAATTCAACCTGGTCGATCACAGTCAAGGGGCTAAAGCCACGACCTGTCCCCACAGCCCTTTTCCAAATCCCTATTGCTCCTGTGAACCGGCCTGGGGCCCCTCGGCCTGGCTGGAGCTGGGCTGAGATTCCCTGCTAACAGGCTTTTCTTTCATTTTCTTTTACCAGATATTGACACAAACACAAACACACAACACCGCGACCTTCTTGAGGTGCCAGCCCAGGAAGACACGGTGTGGGGTATTGCCCTCTGTCCTCCCCCTCCCCTAGGCCTACCTCCCCACCCAATTCCCATGGGAGCACCTCATGCCGGGCCAATGTGCAGATCTGACACTGTTGCCCTGAGTCTAAAGGATCAACACCACCCCAAGTTTTGGTGAGCAATTCCCTCCTCTCCACTCTGTACCCTAACCCTCCTTGCCCTCTGCTGCCTGACTGGGCTGAGAGGGGACTTTAACCCCCAACTCCATCCAAACTCGTGTGGCAACAGTGGGCATATCTGACCCTCAGCCCCAAGTCTGAAATGCATCACCACCCCAAGTTTGTCCAAGGCCCAGAGGTAGGTTTCCAGCTCCGATCTGTGCTATGGGATGGGGCCGTATCAAAGTTTACCAGACATCCAATCTTATTCCATCCACTTCACGCGTGGACAGATGGCGAGGACATCGTTGCCAGAGATGGATTCCTGCACCCTCCACCCTTCCCCTGCTGGTGGAGGCAGTTAAGCACAGACCCCTAGCCAGGAATTGAGGGTTGTCTCAGTGTCAAAGGTAGGGGGTCTGCCCTGGACATCCCCTCGAGGGCTGTGCCCCATCAAAAGGGGACAGAGCAAGGTGGTCCAGGCCTTGGCAGGCGTTACCATGGTGACGGGGTACCAGCGGTGGCGGCGGCGGCGGCGGCGGCTGCTCCTTTCCTGGGCGACGGCTCACTGGGTCCGGTCCGCGCGTCGGTCTGTCCGGTGCAGCCCCCGGCCCCCCGCCTAGCCCTGGAGCGGGCGGAGCGGGCTGGCCCTGGGCGCCGACCCCTGCCTCATCTCCGAAGGGAGCTGGGGAGACTGTGAGAGAGAGAGAGAAGGGGTGCGGGAGAGACGCGCGGAGACCGAGACTGGGGACAGGGAGAGACTGGAAGAGCCCCGGGCGGCGCCGGCCGGGCCATCACCGAGGGCGGCCGCAGGGGCGGGGCGGGCGGGGCGGGGGCTGCTCCCCTCGTGGGACCCGGCGGCGGCCAATGGCCGCCCCTCGGAGCCGGCGCCTTTCCCCCACCCCACCCGCCGCGGCGTGTGATGAGAACCAGACGCCCCCCTCCCTGCCCAGGGACGCGCGGCTGCCAAGGGGAACTCGAGCCGGCGCTGCTCCTCTCTCCTTCCCCGCGCTCCCGCCTCCCTTGTCTCGCAGCCCGCCCATCCCTGGGAAGCGCCCATTTCACAGAGCGAGGCTCCAGCCCAGTCCAGACACTGGGTGAAGCGCGTACTGACTTCGGATTCAGAGCAGGGGTCGAATCTCTTCCTCATGCATTTGCCCGTTGGGCCATTCCAGCAAGTCGCGAAGTCTCGTAAGTCTCAGTTTCCTCATCTGTAAGATGGAGATGCTGATGATGATGGTGATGGTGATGATAGTACCTGCCTCTTAGATTTGGTGGCGAGGAGTAAGCATATGTCCCAACGCCCTTCCCCTGTGAAGCCCACCTACACCCCACCATGACCACCCAACTCGTGGCTTAGAGATGATGGAGGCTGTTTGTGGGTTCTGGTCTTGTTTCTTTCAAATAGTGACTGGCTGTGTGATTGTGGCCAAGCCATTGTTCCCTGCTAGGCCTCAGCTTTGGAGGGAGACTGGGAAACTAGACGGTAACTAAAGTTATTTCTGGTTGGATGACACTCGGATTCACCCATTACTTTATCAAACATTGTACCAAGCACTGAGCCAGGGCAAGACAGAGCCCCTGCCCTCAGGTAATGTGCAACCTAGTGGGGAAGATTGTCAAGAAACAGAAAAACAGAAAAAAGTAATACCTGAGTGTGGGAACTGCTGATAAGGAAACAGACAGATGTTAGCACTGGGCACAGTAGGGGCCTCAGTCTAGAGCTGGTGGTCTAGGAAGGAGGAGAGAAGCCTAGATCTAAAGGAGGAAGGAATTAGGTGAAGAGTGAGGGAAGGGGTGGGGAGGAGAATCAGAGTTCCAGGCAAAAAAAAAAAAAAAAAAAAAAGCATGTACAAAGGCCCTGAGGTGGTACTAAGCTTAAAAAAATTGGGAGTAAGTGAAGAACTGAAAACAGAGTACAGTAGTAAGGGTTTAAGTTCAGAGTCCAAGCAACATTCACAGCCCATCTCCCAACCCACACAGGTTAACCAGTCTTTTAGCAGATAGAACCCGAGCTAGGAGCCATTCCATCTTGCTATGTAACTTTTAACAAGTCCCTTCGCATCCCTGGACCTCCATTTGTTCATTGTTAATTCGGGACTAAGAATCCCCACTAGCTCCACCGTGCCATTCAGCCTGGGGGAATCCGTCGATGGTATGTATTCAGAAATCAAATAAACTGTCTCCAACCTGCAAGAGCCGGTCTGGATGGTTTTGGTATCACTACTCCAGACCCGAGTTTTCGAGAGAACAGACTTGTCGATGTCAGGTGCAGAATTCCGCTGGGAGTTGGGGGGATCGTAACTTGGAGGTTCTAGATTTCCAGCTTTGCAGTGAGACAGAATTGACATGACATCTAGTGTTCTGGGTTTGCAGGCAGCAGGACTGACTGTGAGTTAGTTAGGCAGAGAAATGAAGGACTGGTGGAGTATCAGGTGCTCACAGAATCAGTGAGAAGGCTCGGGTCCGTCCTCTGAAAAACGCAAGATAAGTGAGAGGCTCCAGGAGTCTCATTGGCAGGAATGAGTTGCAAACCCTTGATGACCGATGGAATTACATCAAGACAGACAAACACACCAAAGTAGAACTTTCCTTGTGTCAGGTACTTCTCTAAGTGTGTAATACAGAGTTATGATGAAGATTCTATTATTGTCCTCATTTTGCAGATGAAGAAAAAAAACTGAGGCACAGAGAGGTTATGTAGCTTGCCTAAAGTTGGATAGGAGTTAACTGTGGAGTCCAAAATTGAACAAGGCTATCCATTTCTAGAAATGATGGAACAAACTACCTTCCTGTGCTACCACAATGAATCCCAAGCTATGCGTCTCTCCTTGTCAGGTTCAAAGACTTAAAAGAGAGATGCTCATTGGGCCATGTGCCCAAGGTTCCACTAACCCTGAACATACCAGGAACAGCTGGTCATCCAAAAGGAAATTAGGTTGCATATGAAGGGTGGGAATGGATCTGAAATTGCATATAAACCACAAGTTCTCATTATAAAGTCCATTCCTTGGGTCTCTTGACATTCTTTGCAACTTTATTACTATCACATGTTCTTCCAAAAATACTTTCTACTTAGATGGCTCAATTCCACATCCAACCAAAACTGTACACACACATACATCTCCCTACACCCTTGGCCTCGTATTGTGTGTGACCTCAAAAAAGTTCACCTTCCTGAGCCTCAGCTTCATCCTTTGTAAGCCAGAGAGAATAATATTTACTTTCTCATAGGATCATGGTGGGGATTAAGTAAATTAATGAGTGTAAGGTGCTTTGCACTGTGTCTGGTACACAGCAGAATTAATATACAACACATAAAATGGTGGTGTTTGTGGTAGGGATGAATGGTTTTGAAATCAGCCTCTAAATACACGGACTTAACTGCTGGATTGGATTTGGTTCATCTCTCAGGAAATTTCCAAAGGATTTTCCAAGGACTATTCAAGTATTCATTTCCTCTCTCTTTGGTAAATGAATAACTGAATCTTGCTCCAATTGCTACACTGAATTTGGAGAAATAACAAAATCCATCGCCGGTCTTACATATGGTAGAGTGGAGAAAACCGGGAAGGGATGTGGAAACGGGCTCTGCTATTGATGTGCTGAGTAGCCTTGCACAGATTGAGGCCACAGTATCCTCAGCATAAAATGGAGGTTATAATCCTCTCCTCATGAGATTTTAGTGAGAATCCAATGAGATAATGCATTGAAAGGGCTTCACACAGTGCCTGGTGTATAATAGGTCCCTGGCAAGTGGCATCTCTTAACTATGATTCTGAGATTCCCAGGGCCAGATGCCAGGACATCTCATCAGGGGACAGTCTTACTTGGGGGAAGACAGTTGCCTAATTTTTAAAAAATGTCATGGGGGGGTGTGCTTCCCTGGTGGTGCAGTGGTTGAGAGTCCGCCTGCCGATGCAGGGGACACGGGTTTGTGCCCTGGTCCGGGAAGATCCCACATGCCATGGAGCGGCTGGGTCTGTGAGCCACGACTGCTGAGCCTGCGCGTCCGGAGCCTGTGCTCCGCAACGAGAGAGGCCACAACAGTGAGAGGCCCACATACCGCAAAAAAAAAAAAAAAAAAAAAAAAAAAAAAAAAAAAAAAGTCATGGGATTCAGAATTTATTCATTCAATAAATACTTATTTGTTCCTGCTATCAGGATAGCAAATACTTGGCACACGTGTGTACATTCACCCCTCTCCTACCCACAGTAGACATCATTAATCAATCATGGAACTTCCTGCTGAACCTAAAAGCAGCCTCAGAATCCTCCTCAACACAGAGCCCAGGCAGCTGCTACCAATCTATATGAGCTGGCATTACAGACAAGGCTTATTTACCTTGTGGTCCCTAATGTATGAGGAAGATTGACACTGGAGAAGACACAGGCTCTGCAGACAGAAGGCTTGGGTTTGAGTCTTGCCGCCTACACACCCTTATTAAAATGAGTATGTTCCAAGGTATTGTATCAGCCATGGAGTGTGCCTCTCACATGTCCCTTCAACAGAAAGCTGTGGATGACTCAGGATACAGCTTGTGGCTGAGGCCACGTGCTTCCTGGGCAGCCCCTGGTTGAGCACACTGTGTACAAGGGTTGCCCCTTCTGCCTGATAGGGGACTCTTCTATAAACAGCCTGTGCCAGAGCCCCCCATCGGGCTGGCTGAGACTTCCTCAGTGCTCTAGCACAGGCTGAAGTTCTTCCTACCCAATCCTCCTTTCCTCCCCCTTTCCTTTCACAGATGTCGAACCTGTGGCATGGTTTGAAGGCTCTTCCTTGACTCTCCCTGCTCCCTCTCCCCTTTATCCTCCTCACAAGCATCACCCCCAATGAATCTCTTGCACTTCTAACTCTGTCTCTGGCTTCTGTTTCTCAGAGGCTGCAACTAACACAACACTGAGCTGCGTAAGTCTGGGCTGGAAAGGAGTGGTTTGCTCCTCTTCTCTGATGGTGACAGTAGGGGGTGGCACAGAGATGATTGTGAGGGCTGGGGGCCAAGAGCGACTCAGAACAGGGAGGCTGAAGGGCACAGTAACATAACCCATGGCCTCGCCTGGATGAAATTGGCCTTACCCACCAAGGACTCTTGATTGTAAATGACAGAACTTCAACTCAACCTAGCTTAAATAAAAAAGGGATTTAGGGTCTTAAAAGTGAGAACTGGTGCCAGAGCTCTGTCATCATTCTTCTGGTGGTTTTTTCCCTGTGGCCAAGGAAGAAGGCCTCCAGGAACTCCAGGCTTACTCAGGTCCTAGTACAACGACAACAAGTTTTTCCCCCTACATCTATATACCAATTCTAGGGAAGATCCTGATTGGCCTTGCTTGGGTCACATGTCTATTCCTGAACCAATCACTATGGTCAAGGTAACAAGGATAATCTGATTGGCCAGAATAGATTTTGTGCCCACCCCTCAGGTGGGAACACATAGTGGTAGCTCTACCAGGACTGCATGGAGTGGGGAGAACTTCTCGAAGAAACCAGAAGGAGGGAGATGGAAATGCAGGTTAAGCCAACAAAAGCTTTGATGATCATTGTCCACTTCATAAATAGTAGGAAGAAAAAAGACAGAAAAGACATGGTTTTCTTCCTCAGTGACCTTCTCTTCTTGCAGGGGAAACATGATGTTTAAGTGAGCTCCCTGATACCAGATCTTGGGTTGGGAGTGGAGGACGCCTGTGGACACACAGGTGCTTTAGACACTGTCCCAACTTCTCCTAGGATGCCCACAATCTGGTAGCAGGGACAGAGAAGGAAATCCATGAGAACAAAACCTCTCAGGGCCCATGAAACTTAAAACTTAACTTGTTTAACTGTCCTAATTTACAGCAGGGAGATCCACCCAGAGAGGGGTGACTCACGCAGTGTCACACTGCCCAACCAGGACTACTATCTTTCTTACTTGGTCAGCTCTTAAAACTGCTTCATGGTAGAGGAGCCCATGATATATATGTAAGGGCCCTGAGTTCAAGTCCCTGGCTGCCCACTACCTCCCTGGGGGATCATGGGTGTTTGCCTAAATTCTCTGAACCTCGGTTTTCTCGGCTGTACAATGGAACCAGTAGCATCTGCTTTGGCTCCCTCCCTTGCCTGTTGTGAGGCAATAGCCACAAGCACTTTTCATGTCCTGCATGGGATAGTGGTTCCTGAGATGCACTGATTGATTGCCCACTCTATTCCAGGGACAGCGTGTGTACTGGGAGCTGGAGTAGCAGGGTGAATATAACAGAGGGTCCCTGCCCTCGTGTAGCACACAGTGTGATAAGGGATCAAATCTTAATAATGAACACTTCATACAAATGGGGGTATGGTTGTTAAAGGGAAAAACAGAGTACATATCCAAGGAACCCAGTAGATTCTAGGGATCTGGGAGAGGTGCCATGAAGGCTTAAGCTGAGATCTGACAAGAGAGGAAGCATTAACTAGTGAAAGAAGGCAGGGAAGAGCATTACAGTCAGAGGGAACAGCACATGCAGAAGTCCTGTGGCAGGAGAGCAGGTTGAAGGCACAAAAGAGGCAGAGTGAGAGGGACAGGGACATGAGAAGTGGGAGAGGTGGGCAGGGTTCTGCAGATCACAGAGAGTTTGAATTGTCTCCTTAGACCCCTGAAAAGCCATGGAGGGAATTAAGGAGGGAGTAATGTGATCAGATTTTTTTAATCAAGATTCCTCTAGCTGCTGGGTAGAGAACACAGTAGAAGGAAGGCAGGGGCTGAAGGGAGACCCACCAGCAAGGGGGCTATGGAGGGCTGGAGAAGTGTCTAGCTCCAAGGGCAGTGGAAACCAGGAGCCAAGGCCCCAGGGGATCTTGGGGCTGGAGACCCCAAGGCAGGGGACACTGAGGGCCATCCTGCTTCCCTCAGTCCATCCATTAGCCCCCCACCCCCCGTCTCTTTTCCTCCTAGTCCAGCCCTTGCTTGTTATTGTAGGATTGACTCCATGGATGACTCATCCAGGAGTTGGCTTTCTCGTTCCAGCCATGTCCCCGTCCCTGGCCACTTGGAGCTCCTCAGGCCCTGCAGACCTCGCCCCTCACCATCTGGGGAGGCAGCCAAGAGCCCCCCAGCTGAGGGGAGGTCCAAGGCCTCCCAGGACCACCTCCTCTGGGAAGTCCTGCCTGGTGGCCCCAGACGATCTTCCCCGCTCTTCTCAGCAGCACCTGTCTTTTCATTCATCCCTCAGGAGCTCACTTTCTGGTAAAGGAAGCAGGGAAGTGCTGGAATGGAGCTGTGGACACAAATATGCTAGAAGCCTAGAGGAGGGAACCAGTAACACCCCCTAGAGGTGGGGTCCAAGGAATTTTCCCAGAGGAGGGACACTGGCACCGGGGTTGTGAAGGAAGAATAGGAGTTCACTGTGGGGAGAAAGAAATAGGGTGTGCAGGGGCTGATGGCAGGTAGTATCTATAATGTGTGAAAGGGGCCCCATGCATTCAAATGTTTGTGATGAATAAATGAATGTTTGGGAAGAACATTGAGAAAATTCAATGTGGCTGCAAACTGGTGGCATATGAGCCAAACCAGGCAAACAGAAGGTTTAAAAAAAACCAAAGCAAATCAGTTGTCAGTGTCTAAAAATAAGGAGGCTTTACATAAACTTCTGAAGCTGGGCAGCAACCTCTCCCTTCGCTAAGGCACTTGGTAGGCAGCTCACCAGAGCCCTCACCTGGTTCACTTTACTTGTTCATGCTACTTCCTGGACCCTGCAGACTTCTGAGTTTGCACCCCTGATCCAGATAATATGCTTTTTTCAAGGTTCTGGACTATGAGCTGCTCACAAGGCCAGGCACACAACAGGTGCTCAATTAATGTTTGCTAGCTAAGTGGATGGATAGCGTGGTGATTCTAAAACATGCCCACGAACTTCTTTCTTTTTTAAAAATATTTATTTATTTATTTTTGGCTGCATTGGGTCTTCATTGCTGTGCCCGGGCTTTCTCTAGTTGTGGCAAGCGGGGACTACTCTTCGTTGTTGTGCGTGGGCTTCTCATTGCGGTGGCTTCTCTTGTCGCAGAGCATGGGCTCTAGGCGTGTGGGCTTCAGTAGTTGTGGCACGTGGGCTCAGTAGTTGCGGCTCGCGGACTCTAGGGTGCAGGCACAGTAGTTGTGCACGGCCTTAGTTGCTCTGCTGCATGTGGGATCTTCCTGGACCAGGGCTCGAGCCTGTTTCCCCTGCATTGGCAGGCGGATTCTTAACCACTGAGCCACCAGGGAAGTCTCCACGAATTTCTTAACACTCCTTTCACAAAGTGGAGCCCCCTTCAGTGTGGGCTGGATCTAGAGACTTACCTTGAAAGAATCAAATGTGGAGGAAGTGACGGTGTGTGACTTCTGAGACTAGGTCATAAAGACATTGTGGCTTCCACCTTGCTGTCTCTTGGGTCATTTGCTGTGGGGGAAGCCAGCCACCATGTTGTTGGGACACTCAAGAGGCTCTACAGAAACACCCATGTGTCGAGGGACTGAGGACTTCTGTCAATAACCATGTTGTTCAACTTAGCAGCCATGCAAGCAAGCCATCTTGGAAGTGGACCTTCCAGCCCGACAAGCCTTTGGGTGGCTGCAGCCCCAGCTGACAACTTGATTGCAAGCTCATGAGAGACCCTGAGCTAGAACTACCCAGCTAAGCTGCTTCCAAACTCCTGATCCACAGAAACTATGTAAGAAAATAAATTTTTGTTTCAAATGCTGAGCTGGAGGTAATTTGTTGTGCACCTACCTAATATAGATGGATGGATGGATGAACGAATGAAGGGATAAATGGATGGATGGATGGATGGATGGATGAGAGGATGGATGGATATAAGGTATGTAGGGAGGGAGGGAGATTCTATTCAGAAAGTGAGTAGAGGTGAGATCCGAACTAGAAAGCCAAAAAAAGTTCGTAACGCAGGAGTGCCATAGTCATCTCCAAGTTTTAGGCGTGTCACACAGGCAGCCAGGTAGGGGAGGATGGAGTGGAAGAGCCTTAAGTCTGAGAGGTAAGCAAGAGGCTGTGTCCATCATCCTGGGGAGACTGGGTGCCCTGCGTCTCCAAATCCAACTTCCTCGGAAAGCAATCCCACCCCAGTCTTTTGCACCCTGAGGTCCTGGCTTCGTCATTCCTCGGCCCCAGCTGGCCCTCTGATTTGTGGAGGAGGTCAAGGCTTCAGCATTTCTCAGAGGCCTAGTCATATGCTCTTCACTCAGAGTCTTCTTTGTGTGGAGGAAGCAGTTTCTCCCTTGCCTGGTGGGGGGCTGAGGGTAGGGTCAGTGGCCTTCAGGAACCAGAGAGGGGGAGTGAGGGGTTGCGATCCTCTGTGGAGACCCCACTGGCCCTGGGCGTGATGGGAGCCATGACCACCAACCAAACATGGGGTTAGGTCAACCCTGAAATCCAGTCTACTGGGGTTGTTTGAAATGGCCCAGCACTTCTGGGGAAATGTATATACGAATGGGACTGACACATATGAGAAGTTTAAATGCAAATCAGACTGCACTGAGATGCCATTTCTCATCCATCCAACTGGCAAAAGTTCAAAAGCTTGACAACACGTGTTGATGAGCCTTTGAGCATATAAGCACTCTCATATATCCTTGGTGGGAATTTGGTAATATCAGCAGAATGACACGCTGTACCCTCTGACCCAGGATTCTTACTTCTAGGATTTATTCTAAAGCTATAATTACACAAATATTTTAAAACTTACATACAAGATTATTCACTGAGGTGTTATTTGTAATAGCAAAATGAATTCTGGTACCATACAACGAATGTTATGCGGCCATAAAAGCTGGGAGGAAGATCTCTGTGAACCTGTAGGGAGTGATTTAAAACACACATTGTTAAACCAAAAGATAAAATAAAAACAAATGTAAAAGATTATGTATAGTATGCTACATTTCATGTAAGAAAAAAATGTTAATTATATATTTCCGCAGGTATTTATTTATTTGATCATGCAAAAGAAACCCAGGAAGGATAAATCAGAAACTTATTATTGGGTGGGCCAAAAAGTTCATTTGGGTTTTTTGGAAAAAGTCAAACAAACTTTCTGGCCAACCCCAAATGGTTACTCATAAGGAGTTTGTGGCAATGCAGTAGAGAATAAAGAGATGGGAGTGAGACTTCTCTGAATATATTTTTATACAGTTTTGATTTTTTAACCATGTAAACATTTTACATTTTCAAAAATAAATGAGAAGATGAAAACCTAGACCCTAAGCTTAAAAAAAAGAGAAGAAAATGAGCTTAATTGTATGTCAAATTCATAATATAGGGGCTTCCCTGGTAGCGCAGTGGTTGAGAGTCCGCCTGCCGATGCAGGGGACACGGGTTCGTGCCCCGGTCTGGGAAGATCCCACATGCTGCGGAGCGGCTGGGCCCGTGAGCCATGGCCACTGAGCCTGTGGGTCCGGAGCCTGTGCTCCGCAATGGGAGAGGCCACAACAGTGAGAGGCCCGCGTACCACAAAAAAAAAAAATTCATAATATAACCACACAAAGAAAACAATTAATTTAAGTAAGTTTGGCCACAGAACTCTTATTCCTAGATTATTAGTGGGATATATTCTAAGAACAAAGAGAACTACAAAGAAACTTTAATTAACAGTACTTGGCAAAGGTATTGGTGTTATAATTCTGAAACTACTATCTCTGTTGTCTGATAGAAGAAATGAGTAAATATATTGACGATTTGGCAACCTGGGTTCTCACTATGGGAATGAAAGTTTAAAATATGGAACAGAGGAAGGGTCTGTGGCTATGAGTTTTATTTGGAGACATCGGTGTGAGCTCCTGCTTTACACACACACACATATTCTCTAGCTCTGCCCACTGAGAGGGCTAGGGAACACTGCCATAGCAATTAGCATACCCAGTGCTCAGATCTTGGCTCCTAAATACCATTCCCCACTAAAGGAGACCCACATTCTTAGAGGAATGGCTGATTCCAGGATTGTGCAGGGAAGGTGCGAGGTGAACCTGAAATGTCTTGTGTCGGGAAGCAAGGAAGTCTTCAAAGAATGGTGAAACCAAGTGAAAGGAGCCGGCTTAAAAGGACTTCCATCAGCCAAAGTTCAGACAATTTGATCATCAGAAGAAGAATGGTGTGGGTTTCTCACTATTGGAGTGAGAAGTTACAGACAAGCAAGGGACTAGACTGATCCATGTGGTAATGGATTAGAGCTGGAGACCGTGTGAACTCATCATGCTTAGCTTAACGTAGATACAGATGTAGATAGATTGGTAGATTGATAGATACATATAAAAATATGTACGGATATGTGTGTACACAGAAGTCAGCCTATACACACTTATTTCTTTGCTCCATCAGCTGAGAGGGCTTAGAAACAACAACACCCCAGTAGCAATGAGCCCACCTAGCATCCACAACTTGGTTTCTAATACCATTCTCCAATAAAAGAACCAGGGCTCCTGGGAAAAGTGGCTTATTCTAGGACTGGGATAGGAATACACAAGATGAGCCTGGATCATCTTGCAGTGCCAGAAAGTAAGGAAGTGCTAACGAACAAACAAAACCCACAATGATGGCAGCATGTCAAAGGGACACAGGAGGGCTTCCCTGGTGGCGCAGTGGTTGAGAGTCCGCCTGCCGATGCAGGGGACACGGGTTCGTGCCCCGGTCCGGGAAGATCCCACATGCCGCGGAGCGGCTGGGCCCGTGAGCCATGGCCGCTGAGCCTGCGCGTCCGGAGCCTGTGCTCCGCAACGGGAGAGGCCACAACAGTGAGAGGCCTGCGTACTGCAAAAAAAAAAAAAAAAAAAAGGGTCACAGGAACCAACTGAAAGAGCTTCTAATGACCAAAGCTGGGACAATTTGAGCAAGAAAATAAAGCATTATACTGATATAAATAAATGAGTGGATAAATAAGTGGGAGAAAATAGATAAGTCTCCTTGCAGAAGAATTCCAAATAATTTACGTAGATACATCACCTCCAAGGAGATGGAGCATAACTTGTCCCTCCTAAAGTACGGGCTGCACATGGTGACTTCCTTCCAAAGAGCACAGGATGGAAAGGAAGAAAAAGAGTAACTTTACATGGAGAAACCTGACAAACACTACCTCAGCCAGGGGATCAAGGTCAACAACAACAGTGATAAATCCTGTCGGTAGTAAATACTCTTCGTATGTGGGCAAGGTAAGGTAATTGAGGTACAAACTGCCTTAGACAGCCTCGATTCTGTTCCCACCTACCTTGCAAAAATACCCAGAGAGGGCAGTAGTCTTCTCCAAGGACACACAGAGTGTCCATGGCAGATCAAGATTCAAACCCTCTACCCTGACCTCTAGCCCAGGAATCTACCCCCAAATTCCAGAGTGCTGGAAATGGGAGGCACACAACAGGCCTATTTACAATATTACCCAAGCTGCCACTATGGGGACACCCATTTCACAGAGAAGGTAAGTGGGGCTCGAGGGGCTGGTAGAATTTCTCCCGCATCACCTCGGAGTGGCAGAGCTGCAAAAAAATAGGATGTGGGGCTTCCCAAGTTACGTATGCCCCCAACAGCCACAGCTTAGCCTGATTTACCTTCATCCCTGGAATTCTCAGCCCTAAAATGTCTCCTTCCCCAAATCTCTGGCTCTTTCCCCCTCTTTTCTCATGAGAACGCCCCTTCCCCTTGTGGCCCCACTTCAAGGCTTTAGGGCCACCCAAGGACACCCCAGGCCTCTCGCTGGGGTGAAAAGGCCTGGGCAGTGCGAAAAAACTGGGCAGATGGCGCCATGGCAATGGCCACAGGGAGGGGGCCAGGGTCATCCTGCGGCCTCTTCCCACCAGCCAGCCAAGAACTTAGCTCCTAATGAAAGGGCTAAATTGTCCTGTGCAGCTGTGCTTGTTTTTTCCTCCTCTTTCAATCTGCAAGGCTGATAGGAGAGGGGGGAAGGTCTCTTTCTTCCTGCCTGTGTTCTACCCCCCACCCCCAGGGAATCCCCCAGGACTATTCTACAAAGGCTATCAAGTGCCGCTTTCCCTTTCTGGTTTCTTGTCAAAGCAGAGTCTCATGTCTGCAGAGTGAGAAGGGGGTCTCAGAAGCCATGGTGTCCAGCTGTCGCCACATCAGAATGACCCATGGGGTATATTACACGTAGAAGTCCCTTTCTTCTCCGGAATCGGGACCTCCAGGGCTGGGACTGGAAATTGTATATTTTCATAAACACAGCTGGTTGGTGAGACACCTGGTTTCACAGATTGAGAAAAACTGAGGTCCACAGAGAGTTGTGGACTTGCTCACAGTCACAGAGTGATTTTTATGGCTAGACCCAAGCCAACTCATTCATTCAGTCAGTCATAAAAGCATTCACGGGCTTCCCTGGTGGCGCAGTGGTTGAGAGTCCACCTGCTGATGCAGGGGACGCGGGTTTGTGCCCCGGTCCGGGAAGATCCCACATGCCGCGGAGCAGCTGGGCCCATGAGCCATGGCCGCTGAGCCTGCGTGTCCGGAGCCTGTACTCCTCAACGGGAGAGGCCACAGCAGTGAGAGGCCCGCATACAGCAAAAAAAAAAAAAAAAAAAAAAGCATTCACTCAGCGCTGACTCTACCAGACTATATGTTAAGGATTTACCAGAAAGAAGGTTTGCTAACAAGATGCTCACAATAAGCAAACAAGCAACAAACGGGTCCTTCAAAAGCACAATGATAAGTCTGACCATTGAGATGTCCAAGATACTGCAGGAGCCCAGGAAAGGGTACTTAACCAGGCAAAGGAGAAGTAATCAGGGAAGGCTGCCTGGAGGAGGTGATAACCCAAGCAGACTCTTCAAGGAATCCTATGAAATATCTATGTAGCGGAGGAAAGGCCCTCCAGGAAGGTGGATCAGCATGAGTAAAGGCTTGGAGGTGATAAACAGCATGTTGTGCTTGGGCAGCCAAAAGCAGTTCAGTGTTGCTGAAGCCCAAAATCTGAGGGAGGAAGAAGTAGAATTTCACTCACTGCTTCTATCTATTGAGTGCTTGCTGTATGCTGGACCTTTTTCAGGCACTGGGTTTGGGCACAGTGAACAAAGTGGACAAAATCTTTGCCCTCGTGGGACTTACATTCTAGTGGGAAGGAGAGAAAAACACAAACTGGTAAGCAAACAAGCAAATAACATGCAAGAGGTGATAAGTGCTGAGGAGGAATATAAAGTAAGGTAAGAGGCTGGGGTTTCCTGTTTCATGAGGGGCAGACAGGAAGGCCTCCTGGAGAAAATGGCCATTAGTGGAGACTTAAAGGAAACAAGGCAGTGAGTCATAAAGTATCTGAGTGGAATGTGTTCTAAGAAGAGGGAGTAGCAAGTGCAAATGTCCTGAGGCAGGAGTGAGATGGAGAAATGTTGGTGGGCGTCAATTCAAGGAGGAACTTATGCAACATGTTAAGAATTTTGTTTTTCTTCATTATGGAAAGTATAAGTCAGCAAAAGATTTAAGCAGAGGAGGGGACAAAGTCAAATGTGGACTTTAAAGGTCCTTCTGACTGTCATTTAGAGAATGGAGCAGATGGCTGCAGGAAGACCAGTGAGGAGGTTGCTATGGCTGTCGAGGTGGGAGGAGATGGTGGCCTGGACTGAGGGGGTTGATGAGGAAGAGAAAAGAAATGCTGAACTAAGTCTCCAACAAGCAAAATCCACAAGGCTGGATTGGTTGCTATTGTAGGGAGAGAAGGAGGTGTCCAGGATGGCATCAGGTTATAGGTGGGAGGCATGACCATCTCTTAGTTGGAGGCATACTTGGACCTGGACGAGCAGGACTGGGGAAAAAGATACATTTAATTTTTAACTCCTGAGCCTGGGGTTCCTGTGGGATGCCCCTGTCCAGAGGGAGGATGATGTAGGGCTCTAGAGGGATCTGAGACAGAGATGGGGGTTGGGGAGTTGGCAGCATAACGAGGGGCTGGGGAGAGGCTGGACAGATGGGTCATTTGAGATGGTTCATGAACGTTGAATGGGAAGGAAAGGGGGCCTAGAACAGAACCCCAGGAAGCCCCAGCGTTTAAGGAGTGGAACAGACACCCACAAGAGAATAAGAACCAGGGAGCTGGGACCCAAGGAAGTGAGGAGAGAGTCTTTTGGGTGAAGCCAGGGGATGCTTCAACGGGAGAAAGACAGGCTGTGTTAAGGGCTCTCAGAGACACATTCAATCAGGGACTAAAATATGCCCATGGGATCTTTGTCAGGCATTAAACAGAATGACACTCCTCTCAATGGGCTGATGTAGAGCTGTCTTCAAGACTGTATTCATTACCTACTGCTGGGTAACAAATGACTGACAACTCAGCAGCTTAAAGCAACAGTGAACATTTATTGTGTCTCACAGTTGCTGCGGATCAGGAATTTGGGAAGGTTTAGCTGCCCTGTTCTGGCTCAGAGTCTCTCACGAGGTTGCAGTCAAGATGGCGGCCAGGGCTACAGTTATCTGAAGGCTCGACTGGGGCTGACAGACCTGCTTCCAAGATGGCGCACTTACATGGCTGATGAGTTGGTGCTGCCTGCTGTCAGGAGGCTCCGTTCCTCACCCCGCGGGCCTCTCCACGGGGCTGCTTGAGCAGCCTCACAACGTGGCGACTGCTTCCTCCCCCAGCAAGTGATCCAAGAGAGCACGTGGAAGCCACAATATCTTATGACCTCACCTCAGAAGTCACACACTGTTATTTCCACAATATCCTATCGTAGTCAGTCCTATTCAGTGTGGGAGGGGACTCTACATAAAGGCAGGGGTCACTGGGGGTCATCTTCGAGGCTGGCTCCACAAGATGAAGACAGTAAGACCATCAAGTGCCCAGCAGCACGTTGGGTACACGATGATTTGTGGAAGTCTTTCAAAGGCCACCCGTCTACATAAGCATGTGATGCTTATTTCATAGAATATTTCTGGGCAGATATGCTTTTCACTGTTTAATCCCTTTGTATATTTTACATGTTTCCCCTATTCTAATAAATACATTTTAAGCAATAATTATCAGGTGACTGGAAGAAGTGTCCATTGAGTTTGGAAAGGAGTTCTTTCATTCCTTCAAACAACAGACACTTGTACTGAGTTCCTACTGTGTGCCAGGCATTGCTCTTGGCATTGGAAACAGTGAAGTGAGCAAAACAAAATTCTTGTTGTCAGCTGATTTGTTTGCTAGGGCCACCATAACAAAACATTACAGACTGCAGAGCTAAAAAAACAGAAATTTATTTTCTCACAGCTCTGAAAAATCAAGGTGTCAGCAAGGTTGGTTCCTCCCAAGGGCTCTGAGAGAAGAATCCATTGCAGGCCTCTCTCCCTGGTTTATGAATGGCCATCTTCATGTTCCAAAGCCTTTTCCCTGTGTTTATGTGTGTCCAGATTTCCCCCTTTTTATAAGGACACCCATCATATTGGATTAGGGCCCCCTCTCATGACTTTATTTTAACGTGATTACCTCTCTAAAGACTGTATCGCCAAATAAGGCCACATTGCGAGGTACTGGGAGACAGAACTCCAACGTATGAATTTGGAGGGAACACTATTCAGCTCATAGCATCACCTTATGATCTAGTGAGAGAGACAGATGATAAGCCAATAAGCATATGATTCCTCAGGAGGTGAGGGGTGTAATGGAGAGAGAGACAGCAGCACTAGGGATGAGTAGGCCAGAGGAAAGGTGTGGCTCTTATCTGTGGGATGGAAGGTTCCAGGGGCTGGGTGGGGAGGGGTGGCCTGAGGGCAGGAAGTGGGAGTCTGGGCCAAGGAGACAAATGGGGCTTTGTGGAGGTTTAGCTGAGGAGAGGGTGGAGGATGATAGCTGGAGGGAGGACTGAGATCAAAGGGAAGTTTCATCTAATTTTACGAGGAAGAATTTCATGAGCTGAGAAGACTCAGAAATATTCAGGAGGGCTTCCCTGGTGGCGCAGTGGTTGAGAGTCCACCTGCCGATGCAGGGGACGCGCGTACGTGCCCCGGTCCGGGAAGATCCCACATGCCGCGGAGTGGCTGGGCCCGTGAGCCATGGCCGCTGAGTCTGCGCGTCCGGAGCCTGTGCTCCGCAACGGGAGAGGCCACAGCAGTGAGTGGCCCGCGTACCGCCAAAAAAAAAATTCAGGAAAGTGGGGCAAGACCCCAGGTGGAGAGCTGGGCCTCTTCTGGGAGCTATGAGGAAGTGAGGGAGGGAGTGAAGAGGCGGAGATATCAGCATGAGTGTCAGGGAGGGGAGGGAGGGAGCTGAAGCAGGAGACTTGCTGATGGAGCTGCAGGGTGGGTATGAGGAGAAGGCTGAGGGCTTGGCTGAGGGACACAGGAAGCTTGAGGGTGGTGGCTCCCCAGCCCTCTCTGCCCACAGGCCTCCCTCCCAATCCCCCACCAGCCCCAGCAGCCTCTGTCCTTCCCATTTCCTCCCTGTCTCCCCCAGGACCCTCCTATGACACGGCTGTGGGACACTCCCTCCCCACCGCTGTCCACTCCATCAATGGATGCTGTGTTCTCTCTGACGTTCCCCCCACCATGTGTCCACCGTCACAGGGACCACATGGCCTGGGGTCAGTCAAGGCCATCTCCATCTGGCGGCAGGGAAGCTCTGCCTCCACGTTATGACAATTCGGAAATTCTTAAGAAGCTGTGCGGGGCTTTCCTGGTGGCGCAGTGGTTGAGGGTCTGCCTGCCGATGCAGGGGACACGGGTTCTAGCCCTGGTCTGGAAGGATCCCACATGCCGCGGAGCAACTGGGCCCGTGAGCCACAATTACTGAGCCTGCGCGTCTGGAGCCTGTGCTCCGCAACAAGAGAGGCCGCGATAGTGAGAGGCCCGCGCACCGCGATGAAGAGTGGCCCCCACTTGCCACAACTGGAGAAAGCCCTCGCACAGAAACAAAGACCCAACACAGCCAAAAATAAATAAATAATAATTAAAAATGAATATCTGCTTATAAAGAAAAAAAGCTGTGCGATGGTTTGTTTTGGGGTTTTTTTGTCTTCAATTTTTATGAGAAGCTGTGTTTTGTCTTTTCACACCCATTGGACTCTGCCCCACCTTTTGAAAACCTTCCAGTGATGCCCTGTTGCTCAGAGGACAGAATCCAAACACTTCAGAGTGGCCTCCAAGGAAGGCCCTGCATGGTTTGGCTTCTTCAGTACTTTTTTTTTTTTTTCCACATCGCGCATGCGGGATCTTAATTCCACGACCAGGGATCGAACCCACGTCTCCTGAAATGGAAGCGCAGAGTCTTTTTTTTTTAAATTTATTTATTTTATTTATTGATTTTTGGCTGTGTTGGGTTTTCGTTGCTGCGCGCGGGCTTTCTCTAGTTGCGGCGAGTGATGGCTACTCTTTGTTGCAGTGCGTGGGCTTCTCATTGCGGTGGCTTCTCTCGTTGTGGAGCACAGGCTCTAGGCACGCGGGTTCAGAGTTGTGGTACACGGGCTCTAGAGCGCAGGCTCAGTAGTTGTGGCGCACGGGCTTAGTTGCTCTGCAGCATGTGGGATCTTCCTGGACCAGGGCTCGAACCTGTGTCCCCGGCATTGGCAGGCAGATTCTTAACCACTGCGCCACCAGGGAAGTCCCTAAAGTGCAGAGTCTTAACCACTGGACCACCAGGAAAGTCCCTCTGTAGTACTTTTAAAAAACTTTTTCGTTTTGAAGTAATTTCAGGTTTGCAGAAGACTTGCGAAGACAATATAAAGAATTCCAACATACCCTTTGCCTAGGTTCCCCTAATGTTGCCATCCTACCTCACTATAGTACATTTATCAAAACTAAGAAATTAACGTTGGTGCAACGATGCGTTACTTTTATAATAAATAAAAATGCTTATGGATTTTTCATTTTTATTGTGGAATTACCACAAATACAAAGGCATATATGTGCAGTTTGAAGAATAATGATAGTGCCCTTGAACCCACCAGTCCATTTAAGAAATAGAACCTTACTGTTACCTTGAAGATCTCTGTATGCCCCTCCCCGATCAATTCCCCCGGTCTCAATTATTGTACCCACAGATTTTAATTTATGGAGGTGAGTGAGTGACAACTCAGAGAGGCTAACGTCACTGAAAAAAGAATTGATTACTTACACTTTCCAAGGGAAGGGGGTTGCCCCAGGCCACTCAGGGTCACATGAGAAAGACACCTGGGTGATTAGCAGGCAGAAGCAAGGATGTAGGGAGCTTAAGTTCCTTTACAGGGGTTTCCATGGCTGTAGGGGTGGTCTCTAGTTGCCTGGTTAGCTGGATGATTTAGGGCAGGGAAGTATTGGTTTGGTGTGTGAGAGTTAGATGAAGTGGGTAGTAGTGGGTATGGACTCTGGATTCGTTGGTTTGCATGTAAAAAGCACACTCCTGGAGAAACCCTTTGCTATCTCTAAGAATTGGCTACCCTGCAGTGCCATCTCTCTTGGGCCAGCAAGATTTTCAAAATGTCAAAACACCGTAAGATAACAGAAAATAAAAATCACAATTAAGGGAGTTCCCTGGTGGTCTAGTGGTTAGGATTCTGGGCTTTCTCTGCTGTGGCCCAGGTTCAATTCCCTGGTCGGGAACTGAGACCCCACAAGCCGCAAGCTGTGCCGCGCCGCGTGGCCAAAACAAAACGAAAACAAAACGATTAATATGCCCCCCCTCCCTCCATGCTCCTGCTGCCTCACCTCGGAAAACCCATTCCCTTGTTTTTCGCTATAGTTTTACTCTTTATATATAATTTCCTAAACAAAATAGTCTTTTGCTTTGTCTGTTTTCAAACTTTATATAAATGGAGTCATACTGAATACATTCCTCTGCGAGTTGCTTCCTCCCAATCCTCCCGAAACCTGCTTTTAAGATTCATCCATGTGAACACAAGCAGCAGACAGTTTCATTTGCCTTCACTGCTGTATAGTACTTCACTGTCTGCATATTACAATGTGTATTGTACAATGCAAATTACAATGTAAGTTTGTTCTATTGTGGATGGATACTTGCATCTTCTCCAGGTTTTCGCGGCGGTTGTTTTTCTGTTGTGAACAACATTTCTCTGAGTATCCCTGCAGATATTGCTGACATACAGATGTGCTTCTTTTGGGTAAACCTAGCAGTGGAAGGGCACGTACAAATACATTCACGTCAAAGCACAGCATCTTCAGCGTTACTGAGGATAACGGAAAACTGTTTTCCGAAGTTTACATGCCTGCCAGCTCCCCTCAGACCCTCATCGTCTCTTGGTACCATCTGACTTTCAAAATTTTGCCAATCTAGTGGGTATGTAAGGGTATCGGATTGGGTCTTAATCTCGACTTCTTTGATTGATAATCGGGTGTCAGTCCTGACTGTTGGCTTTTCTTTTTGTAATGGAGGTGGCTGACTTAAGCTTTGATTGCCCGGGCATCCACTTCCAAGAGGGCTATCTCAGATAAACACATTGCTGGCCACAGAACTAGGCCACCTGCCCCAACTGAGGCTCTTTTGTTTTAGAGATCTTGGTTGATTTCAGTAATTGACCTTTTGGGCTACTTGTTTTTGGTTGTTTCCTCTTCCTGTGCTTTAAATTCCCACTCCTATGCTTCAAATTTTCGAATAAAGAGAGAGTCTGAGAAACCCTAGGTCCCCACCCTTGACCCCAATTAAAGCAGGACCCCAGGCCCTCACCCTCTCTCTCTGCTCGAACCTTGCTGTGTGGCCCCAGGTGTGCTGTGTAACTTCTGGTTCCTGTAAAGTAATAAACCTTTATTTTTTCATGCTGAAGGGCATCTTGCAATCATATGAACCACAAAGGCCGGTCCATCCCAAGCACTGTTTACTGATGGGCTGAGACCAGCACACAACAATTAGTAAAGTTGGCTGGATTCTATGATTGCCCTTGCGATTAATCAAGGGGAATGCCCCTTTTACCTGCAACCTTCTTACTAACCACCTGACTCAGGTGGGGACTCCACCTGGGAAAGAGCACCGCTTGCTGGGCTTGTGCACTGCTATGTGCTTTCTTTTTTTTGCGGTACGCGGGCCTCTCACTGCCACGGCCTCTCCCGCCGCGGAGCACAGGCTCCGGACGCGCAGGCTCAGCGGCCACGGCTCACGGGCCCAGCCGCTCCGTGGCATGTGGGATCCTCCCGGATCGGGGCACGAACCCGCGCCCCCTGCATCGGCAGGCGGACCCTCAACCGCTGCGCCACCAGGGAAGCCCTGCTGTGTGCTTTTGCATATTGCTTCTGTGTGTTGCCTGCAGTATCCAACCCAAAAGGTAACGGCCGCCATAATAATCCAAAGATCTCCCCAGAGCAGCGTGATCAAGGACATATGGTTTAAAGAGACAATTAGACAACTGATTATAAAGGCTTAAATTGACTATAAATGTGCATAAGGGTCCTCCACGTCTCAAGACTAAGGGGAGCTAAGGAGGGTGGATTGGATCACAAGGCTATTGTCACTGCCCAGGGAGAGGCTCTGGGCTAAAGGCACCAAGAAAAAGTAAGGAGGACAAAGAGGGTGGGAGACCTCAGCCTGCAACCACTGAGTCAGTGGGTTGTGCCTGGACTACGTGTCCTACCCCAGGAGTCAGATAGCCTTGCAACCGGAAACCAATGGGAACACCAGAGGGAAGATACAACAGAGGCCTATGGTCTCTGTGTCACCATTTCACTCACAACCGTTGCTCTTCAGTTTACTATGGACTCAATCCCTGGCGTGATGTTGCTGGCAAAAGCCAATCCCTAAGAGGTCTCCTGGGATACCCTAGGGGGAAAAAGAGAAGTGAAAGGGCTCACAGTGATGTCATCCAAAATTTGCCAGTAACAACACACAAGATTAAGGTAACAGGAGAAATCAAGAGGTAGAAACTGAGATCAGAAGCTGTACCTTAATCAAACTTCAAACCTTTCTTAAAGATTTGACGCAACAAGAAGGAGGGAGAGGATCTAATTGGCTATTGTAGGTTTTTATTTGTTTGTCCGAAATGGGCTCCAGATTATTTTTCATGGCTGCCAACATGCATCAACTGGCTTGTATCTCTGAGGACCCTAAATTCCATAATCTTCTTAAAGATCCGTCCGGGCTACACGCTCATTGTCTTCAAGATACCACAGATCCTAAGTCCCCTCGGCTTTCCCTTGAATGGGGCATAACTAAAACACACACCTCGCTAGGGGTCCCTGCCACCAAGGGAAAAGCTGGCAGGGTTACTGAGGCCTCCAGTGAGGATCACTGCTAAGGCTCACAGTGAATGAAAAACATTAAGATGAGACCTATCTCCTGGTGCACAAAGTTGACCTGGTCCAATGGGTTTATCATTTCCGTGACCACTGTGAGGCAAAAGACCCCCTCTTCACTTCCAACCCTGAAGAGGCCCCATCTGACCTTGAATCGAAGGAATTATTTTTACAGGGGCCTTCCCTAATTGCAGGGCAATGCTACTACATTTTATTGGGACTGTCAAAACCATCCAAAGGACACTAAAACTTCTAGAAGAAAACTTACATTCTTTCTCTGTCTCTTGAAGATATAAATCTCCCCATGTCTTTGAAATTTAAAACCCCAAGAGGTAATTTAAGATCAGAAGTGGATCGACACAGTTCAAACCCGTGTTGTTCAAGGGTCAACTGTACTTTTTTTTCTCACTACCTGATCCCTCCAGCATTTAGAAACTCTCATCGAGTATTCTTACATTCATAGCAGTATAGTTATTTGCATAAGTTCAATAAGAATCTGTTCTCCTTGTGACAGGATACAATTTGAATCATTGGTTATATTACCAAGGCTTTGGCTGGAACATCGTATTTGAGAATGTGCATCAAAATACACATGACCAGGTCGAAGGAGCTAAGGCTGACGATATTGAGCCAGTAAAGCCCAACACCAAGTCTCCCTAAAACTGAGCGCCCTTACTGAGTGTATGATTAATCTCTCTATCCAAAACTTTATGCCCCTCCTTGTCTCCTTTGACCTCAATCCCTTTTTCATCCCCCCTGATTTCAATCCGGTGCTAACCAAACACTAATCAAGAAGGGTCAGATGACTAAGATTGCTGTGGTCAATAACATCGTTAATGTACTAAACTTGCCATTACAGTATCATCATTAATATACAAATTCGGTTTGTTTCTCCAGGGCAAGATGAACTAACAGACCCCCAAGCCATGGACCACCTGACCTGAGAATTGTAAACCAAAGACATCCTGACTTCCAAAACTATGATTAAGAAATGTTACAGAAATGTCCCAACATGATGTTTAATCCCAGTTTCTTTGTTCTTCCCCTTTAATACATCCCTAACTCAAAGACCAAGTTGGAGTGGATCTGAGACTTGTCTCCCGCTCCCTTGCTTGGTGCCTGACAAATAAACCCTTATTTTGTTGCAAACACTCACTGTTAAGAGTTTGGTTTTCTGCACCAGGGGCACATGAGCCCTTGCCCAGTAACAGCCCCTTGGAAAATCAGCCTGGCACCTTTCTTATAGGGTTTCTGGCAGCCTTACCAAGTGGGTAAGAAAGGTCACCTCCTGGCAGGCCCAGGAACCTCAGGATATTTGGGAGACCTCGAGAAGAGAGGAATTCATCTAAATCTATAGGTATTGCAGGCAAAGTCTGATGGTAAATGTTTGGCTTGGCCTCCTAGCCTTTAAAAGTGCAATCTGAGATTCCTTATGAAAAGTTCCAGCAAATCAGACGTAAAAGAGTCTATATGGTCCATCACTATTCTTGCTGCACTTATGTGAATAATAAGGCCAAGTTTAATGAGACTAGATTTCTTTTGTGAGCAAATTAGTCTTACTTTGATTGTCTCTGATAGAAAAAGGGGTGACCGTAGAGAAAAAAATGATGTTTCAGTAGAAACTATAATACACGCTTGTGGATACTAGATTCTAGTTCTGTTAGTGGTCTTTGTGGTTTTGTTTTCTACCTGTAAACTGGAATGGATACTGAACCATTTTCATTTCCTCTGATATCTGGCTCCAGCTCTCCAAACTAATGTTTCCAATTTTTCTCCCCCTTTCTGACTTGGAACCACTGAGAACTAAAACTGCCCTTTCCCAAAGTCGCAAAAGCTGAAGTGGAACAACTTGAAATAAACTTCAGAGAAATCACCACACCAGCTCGTAGATGGTTGATCTTCATGTCTGTTGCTATGTGGGCCCCTCAGAACCATCACCAGAGGCATTCAAACTGCAAACCAGGAAAATCTGTCAGATCACCACCGCCTGCCCTCATTCCATCTGAAGATGCTTCAAGCTCAGCACCTAGAAATCTTCTCTACTGGTTGCCTTGAAAACTCAGAATCTTTCGTTTCCATAGAAATGCCTCTCATGCAAGTACTTGCACCATGTTGGCCTAACTTGGAGAACTCACCTGCATCACAGCCAACTGAAGACACAACCCTTTAACTGAAGCAACCTATTGTCAGGACTAAGAGACTGATTCAATTAGATAATGGAGCAATCTACCAAATCAGGACAGGTTCAAACCTACTTATAGCAAATGGCCCAAGATGTTAAAATATTTCATAAAACTACTCAAATCTTTGAACAGATTGCTAGGGCTCCCAGATCACTGAGTTAGTTCCATCACGAGGCCCTTCAAGTTTGAGAAAATGGCCACGAACTGGATTTCAGACTATTGGCCGTATAATTATTGTAGAATTTGCTACTATAATCCTATTTAGGTGTGTAATTTCTGGGTTGAAACATGCCCTACCCCTGACTTTTAGCATCCAGCTATCCAGGCAGTTAGTAGACTCATTGTTGACTCTGCTGCCTCCACATCACAGGGTAGATTGTAGTGTAAACCTTGACAGCTGGCTTTTCCTTTTGTAATGGAAGTGCCCGAGAGTCCACTTCAAAGAGGGCTATCTTGAATAAACAACTAGGTAAACAGCAAGGCCCACATCCCCCACTGAGGCTCCTTTGTTTTAGAGATCCTGGTTAATTTCAATAATTGACCATATGGACCACTTGTTTTTTCTCTTCCTGCACTTTACATTCCTGCTCTTATGTTTTAAATTCACCAATAGAGAGAGAACCCAGGAAACCTGAAGCCCCCACCCTCTACCCCAATAAAAGCAGAACCCCAGGCCCTCACATGTGTTCTCTCTTGCTACTTGCAGCCTTGCTGTGTGGACCCAGGTGTGCTGTGTACTTTCAGATCCTGTAAGTAATAAACCTTTATTTTCTCAAAGTTTCCTGATGGTTATTTCTGAAGGACATCTTGTAATCATAATAAGAACCACAAAGGCCGGTCCAACCACATTGCTTATTGATGGACTGAGACGAGCACAAAACAGGTGGGGTGTCTTTTCTCATGTTTATGGATCATTTCTGCTTCTTTTTTGAAATTTCTGTTCATATTTTTGCTCATTTTCTATTGTGTTTATTTATTAGTCTCTTTCTTATTGATTCATAGGTGTTTTTACATATTATAGTTGCTACTCTTTGGTTAGTTATGTGTGTTGCAAATATAGCAGATTGTGACTTGTCTTTTCATTCTCTTAATGGGGTCTTTTGATGAATGGAAGTTCTCAATTTTCATGTAGTCAAACTTATCATATATTTCCTTTACGGTTTCAACCTTTTGTATCTTGTTTTTAAAAGCTTTGGTTAAAGAATCTTTCCATAAAGATGCTCTCCTACATTTTATTCTAAAGTTGTAAGCGTTACCACTACATTTAAATTCCTAATTCATCTGGAATGGGTTTTTCGTATATGGCGTGAGGTAGGGAATCATTTTCATTTTCTTTGTTATGAAGAGCCGATTATTCTGGCACTTTACTGGAAAGACCAATATTTCCTTCTGCATTTGCAAGGCAGGTTGTGTTGTATACCAACTTTTCATATATGCATGAGGAAAAAAAAGTGTTAAGGAAAAAGTAGAATGAAATAAAGTGGCGTGCAAGTCTTCATCCCAGCAAGTCCACGTCTAGGAATTTATCCTAAAGGAATAACTATAAATGCAAAAGAACACTTAGCTCAAGGATGTTGTTCATAAGACCTAAAAAAAAAAAAAGGAAACTATCTACTTGCATATCCAACAAGAGGGGATTGTTTAAATATATTATGGTACATCCATGCATTGGAACACTGTATAGTAATCTAAAAAGATGTGGTAGGTTTCAATGTGGTGACATATGTTGACTGAAAAAAAAATGCACCACCTGAAAGTTGAGAATTATGTTTTATTTGGCAGACTTGCTGAGGACTTAAGCCCGGGAGGCAGCCTCTCAGCTCTGAGGGACTGCTCTGAAGAGGTAAGGGAGAAGCCAGGATATATAGGAGATTTTGCAACAAAAACCAGGTAGTCAGAACATCAAAAGATTACTGTTAATTAAAGAAAAAACAAACATCTCAACTTAATGAATTTAGTGCTTTTGTATGTATGGGAAGATGCAAGCGTCTGGGTTCATTGAAATCATTCCTTTGATACGCACCTTAACTATCTAGGGCCAGTATCCTCTTTTTCTCCATCCTGAAGCCCCTCAGGGTACACTGCTGGGGGAGCTGCAGTGGCTGATGGCTTGCTGGCCACAACCTCCTTTGTTCACTGATACGGCAGGTGACATTTTTCGTTCACACATGGAAAGAAATACTGAGAAAAGCGGACTGTAGAACCACATATATAGTATAATTCTCTTTATATAATCTGTTCATAGATACATTTCAAAGAAGGGGAAGAATTTCTGTTAAAATACCGGCAGTTTATGTGTATTGTTCGAGTTTTTCACAGTGCACGTAAATAACACACAATTAGCTTTTCCTATGTTAAAACATAATGTTGCCTATGTTAGTAGGACCCAGAGATCCTACTCCTAGGTTCTTATCCAAGAGAAATAAAAAATTAAACACAAAAGCCTGTATGTGAATGTTTATAGCAGATCCACTCATAATCACCAAAAACTACAAACAGATTCCTTCGTCTGGTGAATGGACGAACTATAATACATCCATACAATGGAATATTACTCAGAAATTAAAAAAAAAACAAAACACTACTATTAGATGGATATACCTCCATGCTCCGTTCTGTAAAAGAAGCGAGGCTCAAAAGGCTATACGCTCCATTTATGACATTTGGGAAAAGGCAAATGTATAGAAAAAGAAAATATCAGGGGTTGCCAGGGTAGGGCTGGGGGGAGGGGCTGACTGCAAAAAGGTACAAAGAAACTTTTGGGGGGGAAGGAACTGTTCTGTATGTTGATTATGTGGTGATTAGACAACTACGGGTTTGTCAAAACTCAGACATAAACACTGAAAAGGGTGACTTACTGTATGCAAATTACACCTCAATTAAAAAAGTGCTAAGTATAAAAGGTGATGCGTATAATACCTTCATAAATTAAAACAAGCCAACCACATGAAAGCTAGAAAAAATACGCTGTGTAAGAACATCTAATGATATGGAAAAACATTCCCAACAGTGTCAAATGAATATTCATGGCACACAACTCAGTAACAGACTTCCATCTGCTTGTGTGTATATACACAAATGTGTATACACACAAATGCACGCATACACGCACACACTGGTAGGAAGACACACTGCTGGCTCAACACCTGAAATGGTGTCCACGTCTCTCCTAGTGGAGGGGTCACAGCTGATCTTTATTCTCTTTTGCCCCTCCCTTTTTTTTTTTTTTTTTTTGCGGTATGCGGGTCTCTCACTGTTGTGGCCTCTCCTGTTGCGGAGCAACAGGCTCCAGACGCGCAGGCTCAGCGGCCATGGCTCACGGGCCCAGCCGCTCCGCGGCACGTGGGATCTTCCCGGACCGGGGCACGAACCCGTATCCCTTGCATCGGCAGGCAGACTCTCAACCACTACGCCACCAGGGAAGCCCTGCCCCACTTTTTGCTGATTTTCCCACGATGACCACGCTTTGTCCTGGCTCCTTGGAACCACTGGAGTCCAGGAGGCTGGGAGGACGCGGCCATTCCACAGCTGGGAAAACAGCAGCCCTCACATGAACCCTGAGCCCCATCCTGTCAATGTTTATTTTTCCTCCCTGAACAGACAAGGCAGGAGACTGGGACAGGGGGGCAGAACTTCAGACCCTGAAGCCCCCTTCAGTTGCCACAAGGCAGCCTGGCCGTCTCCCAGGCAGGGGCCCTACACCCTGGGCTCTAGTACATGAGGATAAGGTCAAGAGGGTGGGCTCTGGTGCCCCCTGGATCGACTCGCAATTAATCACATATCAACTGTGTGTCCCTGGGCCAGGAAGTCAACTGCTCTGTCCTCCTCTATAGCATGAGGATAAAGATGGTACCTCCTTCATCAGGATGTCGTGCGTGTATATGAGCACGCACACATGTGCAAAGGGTTTTGAACGATGCCTGGCACCATGTAAGTGCTCGGCAAATGACTAGGAGGATTGCTGTGAAAATCCCGCTGGTAGATGTATGTGTGTGAGCCTACTGGTCCCATCTCAGGGCATGTGGTGCTCACAGGGTCACTGTCCTGACATCCCCCAAATAATTTTTAAACAACTCATTGTGATCTAGAGCACCCAGAAAGGAATAGGCACAATCTCCTGAGATCCTTCTTAATATTTCCCTCGCAACAGTTCACATCCCTCACCACCATCACTATCATCTCTCTGGAGGTCTCCCTTAATTCAGCCAACAGGCGCCTACTGTGTGCCAGAAGCCAGTCTAGCTACTTAGGAGCAAAACAGGTAAGAATCCTTTTATCCATATGTAGATTACAGAGCCATCCCCCAGAGCTAGCCCTGGAACCTGGTCTTTTCCCTCTTTCTTCCCCCACCCCTGCTTCATCATTTTGCCACTCAGAACCCCCAGATCCCTGCAGCTCCCTCTTCAGAGGGCGGAGGACAGGAAGAAGCTGAGCCAGCCTCTCTTTAGCAGGCAGGGCTCAAGCAGAGCCTGGGCACCTTCAGTCATCAACAGCCATGTACATTACAGACGGAGATTTCCAGCTCTGGCCGGGCACACAGGAAAGGCTTAGCCATGGTGGCCTCATTTTACAGTGGTCATCTCAACCCCAGTTGTACTGGCAGCAACTTCCAGGACAGAGCCCACTGTTGTTCACTCCTCGGGGAAGGTACACCATGGGGCAAGGCGTGCAGTAGGCTCTTGGTGGCCAACGGGGCCCTGTAGGGCGCCCCATGGACAGATCTCTTTCAGAGACCATGGATGGCTCACGTCAGAATCCACTGATATGCTGGGGAGGTGTGTGGGGCAGGGGGTGGGACTCACCAGCCCAGCCAGGGTTTTCTGTGCACTTACAGAAATCACAGCGCCCCACGCTGGCAGAGCACTCTGCCCCTTTTGAAGACCCCACCTGGCCAGTCTGCCACACGTTTAGTCCTCAAGATACACCCATGAGCTCCAGGGGACAGACAGTGGGTACGGTGGGAGGAGGCCAGGGTTTGGACTTGTCCTCAGCTGCACGCTTAGTAGTGCTGAAGCCTTGACAACCTTCCTGACCCTCAGTGTCATCTTCTATAAAAAATACAAATGTTAACCCCTTCCTGGGTGGAGAGGATTCAATGAAAGGTGGTACACAGAAGCATTTTGTTAATGTTTGTCTGCCCTTTTCTCTCAGAAAAATCCTCCACCTTCAGACTATCAGACACCCGGGAACAGAACCCAGTACACGGCTTCTCATGGTTCTTATCACCGCGGTCACTGCAGATTCATACATGCGAGCTTGTGTACACCACACACACACACACACACACACACGCACACGCACACGCGCACACGCACACACACACACACACACACACACACACACACACACACGGCAATTACGGATATTGTTCTAACCAGGGATCTTAACTGCAAGCAACAGAAGGCAACTGTGGCTGATTTGAGCAGGAAAAGAAATGTATGGAAAGGATAAAAATTTGCTTCACAGAGTCACAGGAATCTCCAGGCCTTTAGTCTGAAGGCAGAGTGAACTTCATTAAAATGAATTGAGAGGCACACATAACATCGTGCCTTTCGCAGAGTTAGTGCTCCATCAATGTTATCTAAGATAAGAATTACCTTATGTTACACCTCTGCTCAAAACCCTTTAATGGCTCCTACTGTCACCAAGGTAGTCCTGGCCTCGGGCTGTGGTGCGGGTGGGGATGGAGGATCTGAATTCTTTCAAAGGATCTGTGAACCCAGATAGTCAGGAAGCGTTGTCTGGAAGCCAGCTCACATCCCCAAGGAGGGTAAGAAATGCTCTCAACCCCACCTGCTTCCCTGCTCTCGCCACCTTTCCCCCTCCCCTAGGAATTTGGAATTGCTACTCCAATTGGCTGGATTCCAGGACGCTGATGGGTTCTGGTTTGCTGGTGGGCAGGAGTCTCTGGGGCTAAAGGGCTGCACACCCAAGTGCCCTTTCTCTGTTCTTTTGCTCTGTGCCTTGTAACCAGTAAGCCAAACCCAAGCTCACTCTGGCTTTCTCCCCCCACCTCCTGCCCCCGCTCCGCTCTCTCTCCACGCAAGCCAGCCATTGTTGGGATTTCTCCACCAGGCAGTCACTCAAAGTCTGGGAGGGGACAGGATGAGCCATGGGAAGAGACCCGTCCCCCTGGCGTCTGTGCTCCTGGCCAGGCTAAGCCACTGGCCACTGGTCCAGCTGACAATGAATCAGTACTTGGTTTCTGAGCTTGACAGTCTCTGAGTTCAGCTCCCCAGGTGTAGTGGGGGCCAGGCGGCGGGGAACCGGCAGCACAAGTTTTAGGCGTTTAGAGGTCCCTTTGCCAAACTATCAACTATCACCTGAACATGCCCCTGGCTCCTCATCTCAAATGTCTAAACCCTGAGCTCGAAAAATGCAAATTCATTTAAAAGAGTGGCTGGTGGCCCCCACTTGCCACAACTAGAGAAAGCCCTCGCACAGAAATGAAGATCCAACACAGCCCCAAATAAATAAATAAAAATCAGAGAGAACATTTCCCGGCTGTGGTCAGAGGAAGTCCTGACTACTGAATAAAGGCAAGAGATGCAACATTGGTGCCTTTAAACAATAAAAAAATATTAAAAAATAAAAGAGTGGCTAAATCTTTAGTGGTTTTCCTCAACCTCCTGGTTGCAAACATTAACTATTATCACGGAGGACCTTCATACTTGAAAAACTTGGGAGTCAGTGGGCTTTCAGAACAAGACCACAATGTGCCTTGGCTTACCTGTTCCCTCCACCTGGCCTCCCCCCACGGTCCATGGAAAATGCTCAGGGGGCTAAGGGGATGTGTTTCTCAGGGAGTCCTGACATTGCAGAGTCAACTTCATCATGCAACCCAACAGGAAGTGCACCCTCCCCTCTTTTTGAGGCCCTCAACACCCATGTGCCATTCCTCAGTTGTGTGGCCTCAGGCAAGCTACTTCTCTGAGCCTCAATTTTCTCACCTGTGAAATGGAGCCAGTGATACCTACTTTCAGGGATGGGTGAGGATTATTAAAAGGGAATGTTAGGGTTTCCCTGGTGGCGCAGTGGTTGGGAGTCCACCTGCCGATGCAGGGGACACGGGTTCGTGCCCCAGTCCGGGAAGATCCCACATGCCGCGGAGCGGCTGGGCCCGTGAGCCATGGCCGCTGAGCCTGTGCGTCCAGAGCCTGTGCTCCGCAGCGGGAGAGGCCACAACAGTGAGAAGCCCGCGTACCATAAAATAAAATTAAAAAAAAAAAAAAAGGGGGGGGAATGTTAGCCAAGGGTTTGACATGGTTGCCAGTGTGGTTTAAACCCTCCAAAGGGGGGGCTGCTCTTATGGATGAGGACCCTGGGCCCAGAGAGGAGCAAAGACTCGTCCAAGTTCACATAGCCGCGTAGAGGCAAGCCAGGGCTCAAAGCCAGGCCGTTCCTCACTGGCCCTCCGTGGTCCCAGCCCGCCTGTGTCTCCATCTCCGTGCTCTTACCACTACTGGGCAGGGCCAGGCCGGCCGCGGTTGGCTCTTTACCAGCCACAGTCCCCCGGGGCTGGCTGAGCACACACCTATTTCCCAATGTGGCTGAGGCGAAATGGTTCTGGGTGCTCCTTGGACATTTGGCAACTGTGTGTCGCTTTACTTCCTGTGATCCGCTGTGGGGCTGGAGGAGGCCCAGCCTGCTAGAGCCAACACTCTCAGCTTCCAGAGTGAGTGGAGAAGCAAGAGCGACACTCTCTCTCCCCTCTGCCCCCTGGGAGAACAACATTGCTTTCTATTTCCCTTTCCCTCGGCCTTCAGCTCTTCCCAGAAACTGTCCTTCCTGCAAAGCTAATGCCTTCAGACTCAGAAGTGGCCCTCCTCCTCTCAACCCCAAGGCTGCCACCCCAGGGCCCAGGTCAATTCTCACCTCCTCCTGGAAGCATCTGGGGATTGTCAGGCTGAGCTTGTCCTTCTCAGTCTCCATACATTTATTGTCTGGAATTTATGCTCTGGGTTCTGACCCTTCTTTCATTTATTCATTGGTTTTATGAAATGTTTAATTTTTATAAAATTTTAAAGGTTACTTTCCGTTTACAATTATTATAAAATATTGGCTATATTCCCTGTGCTGCACAGTACATCCTTGAGCCTACATTACACCCAATAGTTTGTACCTCCCACTCACCCACCCCTATATTGTCTCCCCACCCCGCACTGGTAACCACTAGTTTGTTCTCATGAGTCTGCTTCTTTTATATTATATTCACTAGTTTGTTGTATTCATTGTGATCTACTCCAGGACTGCACTAGTAATAATAAAAATAATAATAACAATAACAGCACCATGAGAAAGACCTGCCCTCACGTCCAAGACCAGGGTACCCAAAGGGGTCTTTTTCTGAGATTTAAGGCTCAGAAAGAGATTTTTTTTTTTAAACATAACAAGGTAGGGGAGACACCCTCTCAAGAGGTTTTCTCCACGGTACAAAACGTCTGATTGCCTTTTAGATACTACATACCTTGAGGCCTGATGTCCATGAGGTCCTATTCTTCTCCTCCCCTCCACCCCTCGGACCCACCACGAGACCCTTCCTGTTCCTGCATCCCCAATCCACGATCAGAAAATAACTGACAACATACACCAGAAGCCAGACACACAGAGAAGTTGGAACCAGGAGGGAAAGAGCAGGAGGACCAGGGGCTGAGGGGGAGGGAGAAGTTTATGGGGCCCCCACTGACCGCAAGGATGACCTCATGGTCACAGCTGAGCATCGAGGCCTGATGAAGAGCTGCCCCTGAAGATGGAGTGTGGGGACAAATGAGGAAACAGGTTCAGCAAGGTTAAGTGACAAGGTCAAACTCACAGAGTGAGTAAGTGGCAAGCTGGAATCTGCCCCCAGATCAGTGAGGTTTCAGCTTCCACTCCTAACTGCCTTGCTGTGCTGGGAGCGGGTGTTCCTCTGCAGAGCGCCTGGCCGAGGAGTGGCGGCTCACAGAGGCCGTGGGAGCCCTGGATTCCTCTCCCTCTGCGCATGTCCAGCCCAAACACAAAGACCCGAGGACCGAGCGCTCAGTATGTTGTGCCCCTAGTGTGTTTTCCTGGGGGCTCCAGGACTCTCCAGCCAGCTAGCCATGAAGGTTAAGTTATGACTATTTGTTGAGCACCTTCTCTATGCAAATTGATCCACACCTGTTATCTCATTTAATCCTCAGAACAACCCCCATGATGGGCATTGTTTCCCCATATTTAAATGAGGAACCCCAATTTCAGAAGGGTCAAATAACTTGACCAGAGCAGGTAGCCTGGCTGGAACTATGAACCCAGGGCTCCAAGCCCAATGAAATTTCCTCTGGAAAAACTCGACATCCTAAGGAGCACGGATTAGAAAGATGGACAGAGCCAGCCCCCGAATTAACCACTCTTGACCCATCCCACCTCTAAACTCCTGCTGAGGTAATATATTTTCCTATGATTTAAGCCATGTTGAGTTGGGATAACAGGAGAGAATTTGAGTGGATGACAGAATTTTTCTATATCCTTATTGTGATCCTGGTTACGTACACATAGCTATATAGGCATTACAATTCATAGAACTAAAAGAAACTATAAGAAGTAAATATGGCATAATATTAAGATTTTATAAACCTGGGTAGTCTATTCTTATCTATATGTTTGAAGTATTTTACAGTAATGATAAAAAGACCAAAAAAGAGGAGGAAGAAAAAGAAGAGGAGGAAAAGGAGGAGGAGACATTGGAATAAGCCTGTTTAGACGCAATGGCTGGAGCTGCTGCAACCATCTTGCAACTGTCAATGAAAGATTAATCAGTAGATCTAAGAAAAATGAAAAATTTCATTCACGCCAAGTTGAGGATTATAGCCCAGGAACTGGAGAAGTTAATCTGTGAACTTAGTTCCTGCTTCTCCATTCTCTGGTCACTGAATAAAGCTTGTATTGTTTCAATCTAAAACAAAACAAAACAAAATGAAAAAACGAAAAAAAAAAACCCAGGAACAGCATCTCAGAAAGCTCTGAGAACTGTTCCACCCATTAGAAGTCAAAACACAGTTACATAAGTTTTTTGAGACAGAGGGCTGTACGTTAGATGACGTATTATTGACATTTTACACAATTCAGATATGCAAGTACAAGGTGATGGGCCATGTGATCCCCTTACAAGATCAAGAAGGAATGTTATCTTTAAGGAGTTCTCTTGGTGATGCTAGGAGAATGTGGCTCTTTAGGGTTGAGCAGGTATTTCTGCCAACAGGGAAGTTTCGGTCAATGCCTAACGCAATGCACAGTAGAGGGGAGACAGGAGGCCGAAGGGCAGAGAAAATTTTTTTTTTTTTTTTGTGGTACGCGGGCCTCTCACTGCTGTGGCCTCTCCCATTGCGGAGCACAGGCTCCGACGCGCAGGCTCAGTGGCCATGGCTCACGGGCCCAGCCGCTCCGCGGCTCGTGGGATCTTCCCGGACCGGGGCACGAACCTGTGTCCCCTGCATCGGCAGGCGGACTCTCAACCACTGCGCCACCAGGGAAGCCCCCAGAGAAATTTTTTTACATTTAAATTTTCTTGTCTTGCCATTAAATGTGAATTTGATTTCACACAACCATGAAAGAAGCCAGTGTGAGGGTAAATCTGAGACACTAGGATGGCAGGGCAGACAGGTGTGGAGAGATGGTAAATGTCTGTTAGCTGTTGAATTTTTTTTTTTAATTCCCATTTTTATTGCGAATTTGTTTGTTTTTGTTTTTCTTGGCTGCACGGCATGTGGGATCTTAGTTCCCCAACCAGGGATCAAACCCACACCCACTTCAGTGGAAGCACAGAGTCTTAACCACTGGACCTCTGGGAAGTCCTGTTAGCTGTTGAATTAATCAGAACCTCAAACCTGCCCTCTCTCTGGACTTTGTCTCTGAGATATTATATGTGTTTATTGTTGAAGCCAACGTGAGCTGGGGATTTCTATTCCTTGGGTTAAAGACATTGTCACTCATACCGAGTAGAGAGTCAGGCCTGAAGCAGTAGGACACCTCCATGGCCAGTGGCAGAGCTGAAAAGGAGGCCAGAGGGTCGCTGATGGACTCGTCTGGATTTGACTGATCAGCGGGAAGCCAGTGGGTCTGGCTGCTTCAAAAACTTGCCCGTTGGTTTTAAGATTCTGATGTAGTGGCGGTGTAAGTCATCATCATGTGAGTTTCCTCTTAATACTTCTTTCCTGTCTGACACCCTCACAGATGCAACATCTGCCTGGACCCAGGGCACTCAGGAATTTGGGGCAGTTAGAGCTGCAGGTGTTCAAAACTGTGTAAGATAACTCTTCAAAAATCTAATTGTCTGACAAGTCATGGATCTATGTGTTTTGGCATCTATCTTCCTTGTACAGATACAGACATGTGAGTCTGGGGGCCCAGGAAGGTAGAGCTAGGGTGAGGACCCAGGGTGACAAGTCCTCTTGGAAAGCTAGAGGGGAGAATTCTTCTCTCCATGAAAGGCAGTGTGACCTTGATAGGGACATAATCGCTCTGTGACTCAGTTTCCTCAACTCCAAAATGGAGAATAATCATCCCACCCTCACAGGTTGTTTTTAGGCTTGGAGACAATATATGTAAAGTGTCTGCCACATACTAGATGCTCGGCGCATGGTCACTGTTTTCATTCTTAAGCAAGCCAGAAGGATTCTTGTTGTGGCAGGTTGGGGCAGGAAGGGAGACCCTTTTAGATACAGAGGAAGAGAAGAAAGAAAAAAAAAACAACAACTCAGGAGGTCTCATGTCCTCCTGGCTCAATGGGCTTCATTAGGCTTTCATCAAATCAGAGTCGCGGAGACAGGGCGCCAGGGGGCTGATGAGGACTCAGCGGAAGAGAAGCCATCCTCCCCCTCTGCAGCCCCGCCCCTCCTCTAATCACCATGGAGATGGTGTGGCTGCCCAGCGGGATTCCCGCCCACACCGGGCCTGAGGCTGCTGCAAAGGGAGGGGCAGGTGCAGAGCAGACAGAGATCCTTCGGAGAAGCTGGTGTGGAGATGGGGAGTATGTGCTGGTCACCGCCCCCCTCAACCCCCAAGACACTGAAGGACTCAGGATGGTGTGGGATGCATCTGTGTTTGAATCCCAGCTCTGCTAGCAGCTAGCTGTCTGACAGTGGGAAGAACACTTCCCCTCTCGAACCCTCAGGTTCCGCATCTGTCAAAGGAAGCGGTAAAAAGAATAAAAACGAAAGCTTGGTGAAGAAAACTGTGGGATGAGGAAGCAATGAAATACCGTGCAGTGCAGGTAGAAGGAGACAGAACCCTACATACTGTTCATTGAAGAAAGGGAACTTTGCAGAACTGATCAGTGTGATCCCGTATTTCTTCGTTGAAAAACACACTCTATCTACACTTACCAAAAGGGGGGAGAGGGGAGAGAAATGCTCTAAAATACACTTCTGCTTGTCCTCTCTGGAATTAGGGATTGCAGGTAATTTTTATTTTTTGGGTTCTTTCTCAAATTTTGGTCAATGAATATGGATTACTTTTAAAGCCAGAGTGACATTAATAGCTACCATTCGTGGGCTTATTATGCAGGGGTGTTGTGCTAGGTGCTTTACGTGGTTTAAAGCCCTTTATGTCTTCACAAAAACCCAGGGAGGGAGGGTATTCTGTTTATCCCCACTTTACAGAGAGGAAATTGAGGTTCAGAGAGGTTAAGGGGCTTGACCAAGGTCAAACAACCACAGAGTGGCAGAGCTGAGATTTAAAACCAGAGTTAAGATACCAGACTCCAAAATTCAAGCATTCAATTATTACCATTTTTGCCTCTCAGGACAAGAAAATAATCAATGTTCTGTTTCCTTAAATGTTTTACTGTGGAAAACATCGAGGGAATCAAAAATAGAAAGACAAATATAATTTTCAGTTATAAAATGAATGAGTTTTGGGGATCTAATGCACAGCAAGGTGACTATAGCTAAGAGTACTCTATTGTACACTTGGGATTTGCTAAGAGAGTAAATCTTCAACCTTCTCACTACATACACAGAATGATAACTATGTGAGGTGATGGATGAGTTAACTAGCGTGGCTGGGAAAGTCACTTGACAATGTACACATTTATCGAATTATCACCTTGTACACTTTAAATATACACTAGACCCTTGAACAATGCAGAGGTTGGGGCACTGACCCCCCCGACAGCAGCCGAAAATCCACGTATAACTTAAGAGTCGGCCCCCCATATATGCGGTTCCACCATATCCGAGGTTCCACACCTGTGGATTCAACCAACCACAGATGGTGTAGTACCGTAGCATGTATTTATTGAAGAAAATCCCCATATAAGTGCACCTGCACAATTCAAGCTTGTGTTGTTCGAGGGCCAACTGTATCCAATTTTATTTCTCGACTGTACCTCAGTAAAGCATTAAAAAAAAGAAAAGAAAAATATAATGAGCACTGATGTACCTACCACCCAGCTTCCAGGAAGTTCTTAGATAAAGGGATTGGGGTGGGGGTTCAGGGAGGGAGAAGGGGTGCTTAGGGAGGAGAATGATGCCCAGAGCCAGAAGTCTCAACCTACACACACCACACACCACACATACAAACACACACAGCATAGCACACCACACACACACCACACACACAGACACAGGGCTCCCAGGCTCCACTGCTGGCTGCTCTGGGGCTGTGGCCCCGACCATGGTGGGGGACCGCAGGCAGGCAGCCGTCCATCCCTTCTCCCGCCCCTGCTGTGTTCCTTCCTCTTTTCTACATTCCACTGACTTGCGCTTCCCCAGCTGCCTCATTTATAGGTCCCTGGGTCCCCTCCAAGGCCTCGAGGTTTTGGCAGCTCTGCAGGACGAAGACATGGCCAGGGGCCCTGATGACACGTGGAGGTGGGCGACCCTGGTGGTGCTGGCCGCCCTGGGCACAGCTGTGACAGCGACCACCAGCCCCGGCGTCGTGGCCAGGATCACCCAGAAGGGCCTGGACTACGGTAACTGGATGCCTTCCTTTTCTCCCCTCCAACCCCTGAGGAGCACTGATTGAGCACCTGCTGTGTGCAGCCCTTTACATCCAGTGTACGGCCTGCTCACAGCTCCTCCAAGGAGGCCCTCTTACCCCTGTGTTACATATGAAGAAGCTGAGATAAGGTGAGCTACCCAAGGTCACAGGGCTGGAAGCGGCAGCACCGGGATTGGAGCCCTGGCCTGGAGGACTCTTGAGTCCAGTGCTCAGGTGCCTCATGGTCCCCTCCCTCTACGCAATACCCAACTCGGGCTTCTAGGCCTTTCACTTCCTTCCAAGCTGGTTCTCAGCCCTGATTTTTGTCTCAAGGTCCCTGGCTCAGTCTTCAGGGCGGGGAGGCCCTCCCCCAGGGCAGGGGCTGGCAGCCATATTGTGCACACTAGCCATCTGGATGACCCAGAGAGGGTCCCCCAGGCCATGCATCCAGGCCCAGACAGAGGAGAGACTGGCATGAAGCAGCCCCCTGACCTGCTCAGATCGGTGCCAGGCACTGTGCTAAAAGGACGTACTGTTACTAGCGACCTTTACAGATGAGCAGACAAACTTGGAGGAGGGACTGGGAAGTGGGCGGCCTGGAGCTGAGCTCTGGTCTTGTCAGATGTACCAGGGTGGGGCTGCTCAATGCTGCCTCTCGGTGGCAGATAGATGAACTGCAGAACAGTGGGGGACAGCCAGTGCCGGAGAAATCAGATCCGGAAGGCAGAACCACAGCCGCGGTGGACCCCTGGGGAATCAGGACAGGACCAAAGGGACCTGGTATCCCACCCCTGAATTCCTACCCCAGCCCAGGCAGGACACCTCTGAATCCCAGGGGTGCAGACGGAAGGTTCCCCATGAGCTAGGAGAAAGGATTATGTCCCTGCTCTATACCCAGAGCTGGGGTGGTTCTGAAGTCTTCCAGAGAGCAGAGGCTTGGGCTCGGCCTTTAAGCCCAGAAGTCTTCATGTCCTGTCACAGCAGCCTCGGTTCCCCCTTCTACTCACACCCCATGCGGCAACCAGTGACAGTTGTGAAATACAGCAAAGTTGCCCATTCCCCCTCTTTACTTACACTGTTCAGTGGTTCCCTAGTGCCCTCAGTGGATGTCTTGGGCTTGGCATTAGAGACCCTTCAAGACCTGGCCGCTGCAGACCCACAGATCGTGGCCATCCCACATTTTCTTTTCCCTCCGGGCAGTGACAATCTATGCATTTTGAACCCCCAGAAGGCCTATCCCAGGGCACAGGCTCTGGGACCAGAAGGCCTGGATTCCAATCCTGCCTCCATCACCTGCCAGCTGTGTGGTCACCTTTCTGAGTCTCAGCTTCCTCATCTGTGAACCGGGAGTCGTAACAGGACCTACTACCCAGGATTGTTCAGATTCAGTAACTTAATACGTGTATAGAGCCCAGAACTGTGCCTGGAACAGAGTGAGAGCTTGATAACTGTTATTATTATTATTACTATTATTATTCTTACTACTTCCTAACTGGCTCCTGGGATCCCTCATCCTACTACTTACTCTTCTCATTTAATGTGTTTGCCTTTTAACTGGTTTTTCGATGCTGTTAACCACCTAATAACTGATGGCAGAATTCCTACCCTGGAACATTCATTCATTCATTCCTCCAACAGGTATTAAGTTCCAGTCACTGTGGTAAAGATAGGGGATGTCCGTGACGTCTACCACTGACCTTGGGGGGCTTACATCTAGTAGGGAAGAGAGATAGTAGTAAAAAAAATCACATGAATAAATGCATAATTACAAACGGTAATGGGAGCTCCAAAAGAGATGCCCACAGCATCATGAGAATGATAACAAGGGGGATCGCTCTCATCTGATGAGTCAGAGAAAGTTCCTAGAGGAAGTGATGACTAGAACGACCAGGTGAAGATGAGAGGAAGGGGCTTCCTAGGCAACAGGAATGGTACATGCAAAGGTCCTGGGGCGAGAGTCCGAAAGCCAGAGAGATAGAGTATCTGTGAGGGCAGAGCACAGAGCAGATGTTCAATAACACCCGCAGGATGCATGACTGGGTATTTGGAGGGGGTGATATTTTAAACTAGGGGTTGGCAAATGACAGCCCATAGGCCAAATCTGGACCAACACGTGTTTTTGCATGGCCCAGGAACTAAGCATGGCTTTTACAGTTGGAAAAAATCAAAAGAAGAATCCTATCTCACACCATGTGAAAATGATATGAAATTCAAATTCCAGTGTCCATCAATAAAGTTTTATTGGAACACAACCGTACCTACTCATTGACGTATTGTCTACGGCTGCTTTTGTGCAATAAAAGCAAAGCTGAGTGGTTGTGACAGAGACAGTAAGACCCACAGAGCAGAAAATATTTGCTCTGGGGCCCTTGACAAAAACCTTAACTTGAGCCCTGCTTTAGATCTTTCCAATCCCAACGTCCCTGCCATGAACAGGCTGCACACCTCTGACCACTGACCCCGCTCTTTCCCCTCAGCCTGCCAGCAGGGAGTGGCTACTCTGCAGAAGGAGTTGGAGAAGGTCACAATTCCCACTTTCTCAGGAAGCTTTAAGATGAAGTACCTTGGGAAAGGGAAGTATAGCTTCTACAGGTAAGGTCCGTCAAGCTCAGTCCTCCGTGTGCAGGACTGTAGTGTGTTGGGGCCACCAAGACCTAGACTCACAGAGCCACCGACTCCTAAACTCAGAGACATTAGGATCCCCAAGCTAATGTTTACACCATCCCAAGGGGATCCAATCCCCCAAGCTGCATGTGGAGAAAACCACACAAACGGTCTTTCAGGCACTCGCCGTGACTCCTACGGGGATGTCATGGACCCCCAAACTCTGTGCCAAGCCCACATGTTAATTAGGATTAGGGGTGGGGGTGAGGTTTCAAGGACAGAAAACCTAGTCCAAAATGGCCTAAACCAGAAGGTATTGGCTCACAGGTCCCTGGAATTGTCTGTCTTCGGGTTCAGCTTGAGGAAGGCTCAAATGTCACTGGACCCTGTTTCTCTCCTGCCACCTCTCAGCACCGCTTCCCTCGGGAGGGCTAATTCTTGGGTAGGGCCTCCCCGCGAAGCACTCGCCGGCACCTTCTCAGCACTCCCAGCCCTGTGGGAGGAGGGCACCTTCTCCTTACAGCTCAAGCGAAACTCCTAAGATTCACTCTGATTGGTCCGTCTTAGGTTATGTACACACTCCTGGACCAATCACTGTGGCCAGGGGGATAGCAGACACGAAGGAGCTTGTGCTGAAGTCTCAAGCTCCACCCCCTGAAGATGGCGGTGAAGTCAACTTTCTTTGGAGCGTCACGGACTAGATGTGGGGAAGGGTTCCTCCAAAGTAAATGGCACTTCTGTCATCACGAGAGAGGGGAATGGGTGCTGGGGAGAGAAATCCATAAATGTCCTCTAAAGAATTTTAGGCACTCACTCATTCAACAGATATTTTTGAGCACCTACTGTGTGTCTGACTCACCAGGCTATGCTACAGTAGTGAAAAAAAGGCAGACACATTCCACCCTTTACAGAAATTGTAGTCACTGGGATAATCTTCACTGATCATCACACACCCTGCAAGACAGAGGTTACTGTGCTCATTTTACAACATGAGGAAACAGGCTCAGCATGATTAAGTGATGTGCCCGGGGTCACACAGCAGTAAACTGAAGAGCAGGGTTCAAATGCAGATTTGTCTGACTTCAAAGCCTAACCACAGAGCTCCCCAGGCTGCTCTCATAGCTTCTGGGTTCTTTTGGAATAACTGGGGTAAAGGGCCGGGATGGAGGGGAATGCGTCTGCACTGACCACTGACTGAGTCCTTGTGGGGACACTTAGAGACTAACTGATCATTTCTTCTTTGCAGCTTGGTTATTCGTGAATTCAAGCTTCCCAATTCCCAGATAAGACCGTTGCCTGATCAAGACCTTGATCTCTCCATCAAAGATGCCAGTATCAAGATGAGTGGAAAATGGAAGGCACGAAAGAATTTCATGTACGTGTCCAAGCTCAGTGTTTGTTGAGTGTGTGAGTGAGCTCTTGGTGATATTTGGAGGAGATGAGAGCCAAGGTCTCGAGAATGCCCAATTTTTGCCTGGCCCATTACCATTTGGCCCCTCAGAGTTCCTGGGGGAACTTTTCACAGAAGAATTTTCAACATAACCCTTGGTTAATAGCTGAGAATTTTCCCACATCTCAATGCAGGGCACGGGCAAGGCTGAGCTGGTGCATGTGGCTTAGGATGGAAGGCTAAGTGGGACCTTTAGTTTACCCCTTTATCAGTTAGCTATCGCTCTGTAACAAACCATCAGTGACCGAAACTCAGTGACCTCAAACAAGTCATATATCATCACTTACCTATCTATGTGTTGACTGGGGTTCCCTGATGTAGGTTGACCTCAGCTGAGGTAGCCGTGCTACACAGGTATCTCCTCCTCCCTGGACCAGTGGGCTACCCAGAGCATATTTAGTGATGGCGGAGGTGCAAAAAGGGCAACCAGAAACATGCAGGTCCCCTTAAGGCCTGGGGGGGATTGAACTGGCCCATGGTCACTTCTATTCGTATGCCATTGGCCAAAGCAAGTCATGTGATCAAGTCCAAGGTCAGGAGCATGGATATACACACATATCCCCCCAAGGTAGGCAATGGTGAGGGTATGGGTGCAGGGAGGGGTGAAAATTGGGGCAGATCACCCAAACAACAGCTCTGAATCTAAATATTGGGCCCTCCCTGCAGTGACTCTGTGCAGCAGTGACAGTGGTTCAGACTGACCTGTCAGTTTATCAGCTTCTCCTTTGTGGTGAATCCAGGGAGAAAACAGACACTTTGGTGAGGAGAGGGGCGTGAGTCTGCCTTCTGTTACAAGGACTGCTGGGTGTGTCCATTCCCCACAACAAGGATTGCTTACTTCTTCACTTGGGCTGTTTCACATCTATCATTTCACTACTGATCACACACACACACACAAAATGATAACAATCCTTCCTCACATTATAGAAGAGTTGACAAACTACATTCACACTCACTGTCTTATCCCAAACTCATTTCATCCCTGAGGGAGGAGTTATTAACCCCATTTAATGAATGAGGGCATTAATTAAAGTCATTGGTCCCCCAAACTGAGCTTTCTAGTGGCAAAGCTGGTGTCCCACTGCTGGTCCAGGGTCTGGGTAAGGAAACTGAAGCTCAGAGAGGTTGAGAAACACTCTCAGTGCCACACAGCACACAGGCAGAGGCTGAGGCAGTAAGAGCAGGGTTCTGCCAGGTAGACATGGGTTCAGACTTCGAGTTGGAATCCTGGCTCTTTCACTCAGCTGCTGTGTGATCTTGGGCAAGCTGCCTTCCCTCTCTGAACTCCATCTCCTCACCCAGAGTGGAGATAATAGCAAAACCTGCCTTCCAGCATTGGTGTGAAGTCTGAATGGCAGCGAGAAGAAAATGCTTGCTCCAAGTCTTTTCTTTCTGTTTCCCTTCAGCAAAGTCAGCGGCAACTTTGACCTGAGTGTGGATGGCATCTCCATTTTGGCTGGTCTCAAGCTGGGTTATGACCCCACCTCGGGCCACCCCACAGTCACCTGCTCTCGCTGCAGCAGCCACGTCAACGGTGTCCGCGTACGCATCTCGCGCAGCAGCCTGGGGTATGATCTCCTGGGGCTGTGGATGGGAGGAGGGACAGGATTGTCCTAGTTATTCTTTCTTTTTTTATAAATTTATTTATTTATTTTTGGCTGTGTTGGGTCTTCGTTGCTGCGCATGGGCTTTCTCTAGTTGTGGCGAGCGGGTCTACTCAGCTGCGGTGCACAGGCTTCTCATTGCGGTGGCTTCTCTTGTTGCAGAGCACGGGCTCTAGGCGCGCGGACTTCACTAGCTGTGGCGCACGGGCTCACTTGCTCCGCGGCATGTGGGATCTTCCCGGACCAGGGCTCAAACCCGTGTCCCCTGCATTGGCAGGTGGATTCTTAACCACTGCGCCACCAGGGCAGTCCCTGTCCTGATTATTCTTGTATTCAGAAAACACATCCCAAATGCCACTTCTATGCCAGGCCTCAGGTGTAAGGGGACAGGGGTCTACAGATGGAACACACAACATCCCTGCCTTGAAGAGTCACTCACTCATTCAATATTCATTCAGCAAACTTTACTGAGCACTTATGCTCCGGGCTGTGCACTAAACACTTTAAGTGCACCAAGTTATACAATCCTTACCACAAGCCTGCAAGCATTCATCTCTCCATCCATCCAACGAACATCGACTAAGAATCTGCTATGCACCAGGCTTATGCATCGTGCTCAGGAAGTAGCAGTGGTCACTAAAAATTTGGCCTTGCTAACAGCGATTGGAGACTTACTGCATGCCTGGCACTGTTTCAAGCATGTTCCTTATCTCATTCAATCCACACAATGGCTCTGTGCAGTTCGTCAATTATTACCCCATATTCAGAGGAGACAAGACACAGAAAGAATAGGAAATAACCTGAGTTTTCATCCCTATTGAGTATTGAGAAGGGATTGGGATTCAGCCCAGGACTTGCTGGCCCCAGAGTCTTAGCTACACAGTCCCTGCTCTTTTGAAGCTTCCAGCCTGTGGGGAAGACAAACGTTAATCAAATCATTGCATTAATGAATGGCTCACAATAAGAACTGAGAAAAAGAGGTACAAAGTGTGATGAACACATAGAACTGGAGGATCTGACCTAGTCTGGGGGCTGGTCATTTCATTTTCTTTGATGAAATGACATTTCAATTGAGATGAAAAGAATAAGTAGGAGTTAATTAACTTGGGGACAAGGGGTGTTTTAAGCAGAGCGAACAGCATGTGCAAAGGCCCTATGGTGAGGGGAAGCACAGGACACAGGAGGATACAGCAAAGCAGTGTGGCTGGAGTACAGAGAGAGGGAGTGGTGAGGACTGAGGCTGAGATGGGATGGGGGTCCAGCCGTGCACCTGTTGAAGAAATAACCTCAGAAACAGGTCGCACACAGGGGAAGAAGTGTCTGATGGGGGTGCACAGAGTTGGAGCCCAGGGATGAGGGAGTTTAGGTTTATTTGGAAAAGGGAGGAGGCTTCCCAGATGAGGAAGCCTTCGGAATGCATCCCAGGGCCACCTGGGAAGCCTCATGCATGTCCCCACGTGTCAATCTCCAGGTGGCTGATCCAACTCTTCCGTAAAAACATCGAGTCTTCGCTCCGAAACAGCATGAACCGCAAGGTACGAGGGGCTCAGAATCTCACCTCCTGTCAGAGCGGGTGGGGCCTTCTGTGTCCACATACCTCACGCATCGCTGGACACTTCTGCTCTCACCCAGACCTCTTTTATATATATATATATATCTTTATTGGTGTATAATTGCTTTACAGTGTTGTGTTAGTTTCTGTTGTACAACAAAGTGAATCAGCTATATGTATACATGTGTCCCCATATCCCCTCCCTCTTAAGCCTCCCTCCCAGCCTCCCTATCCCACCCCTCTAGGTCGTCACAAAGCATGGAGCTGGTCTCCCTGTGCTATGAAGCAGCTTCCCACTAGCTATCTATTTTACATTTGGTGGTGTATATATGTCACTGCTACTCTCGCACTTCGTCAGAGCTTCCCCTTCGCCCCCTGTGTCCTCAAGTCCGTTCTCTATGTCTGTGTCTTTATTCCTGCCCTGCAGCTGGGTTCATCAGCACCATTTTTTTAGATTCCACATATGTGTGTTCTTTGTTTTTCTCTTTCTGACTTACTTCACTCTGTATGACAGACTCTAGGTCCATCCACCTCACTACAAATAACTCAATTTCGTTCCTTTTTATGGCTGAGTTCCCTTGTATATACGTGCCACATCTTTATCCATTCATCTGTCGATGGACACTTAGGTTGCTTCTATCTCCGGGCTATTGTAAATAGTGCTGCAGTGAATATTGTGGTACATTTATCTTTTTGAATTATGGTTTTCTCAGGGTATGTGCCCAGTAGTGGGATTGCTAGGTCATATGGTAGTTCTATTTTTAGTTTTTTAAGGAACCTCCATACTGTTCTCCATAATGGCTGTATCAATTTACATTTCTACCAGCAGTGCAGGAGGGTTCCTTTTCTCCACACCCTCTCCAGCATTTGTTGTTTCTAGATTTTTTTGTTGATGGCCATTCTGACTGGTGTGAGGTGATACCTCATCGTGGTTTTGATTTGCATTTCTCTAATGATTAATGATGTTGAGAATCTTTTCATGTGTTTGTTGGCAATCTGTATGTATACTTTGGAGAAATGTCTGTTTAGGTCTTCTACCCATTTTTGGATTGGGTTGTTTGGCTTTTTGATATTGAGCTGCATGAGCTGCTTGTATATTTTGGAGATTAATCCTTTGTCAGTTGCTTCATTTGCAAATATTTTCTCCCATTCTGAGGGCTGTCTTTTTGTCTTGTTTATGGTTTCCTTTGCTGTGCAAAAGCATTTAAGTTTCATTAGGTCCCATTTGTTTTTTTTGTTTTTATTTCCATTCCTCTAGGAGGTGGGTCAAAAAGGATCTTGCTGTGATTTATGTCATAGAGTGTCCTGCCTATTTTTTCCTCTAAAGGTTTTATAGTGTCTGGCCTTACATTTAGTCTTTAAACCATTTTGAGTTTATTTTTGTGTATGGTGTTAGGAAGTGTTCTAATTTCATTCTTTTACATGTAGCTGTCCAGTTTTCCCAGCACCACTTATTGAAGAGGCTGTCTTTTCTCTATTGTATATTCTTGCCTCCTTTGTCAAAGATAAGGTGACCATATGTGCGTGGGTTTATCTCTGCTCTCACCCAGACCTCTTCAGCAGTCCCCCACGGCCCTTGGAAAGCACATGTCCAGCTCTAAAAATCAGTCATGTCAATTTTCCTGGGGATCCAGTGAGAAACTAAGAAAGGGTCATGTGACACACACACGGCAGATTCCCCCGTGCTTGGACCACCTCTGCTCTTCTCCCATCATTCTTCCCTGCAGAGAAACTACCATTCTCTTGCACTGAGCCCCTCTCCTCATAGCCCTCCAGCCTCCTTCCCCATCCCCCAACCCCGAACCCCCTTGGTAGCGATACCCACCCAGAAAACGTGCAGCTGATGAAGCTGCTAGACTAGAGTGTGGTCAAACTATGTCCTGAGGCTGGAACTGGTACGAAAGACAGACACGGACCAGAGCTTCCCAAGCCTACCTTCACCCTAACCCCCGCCCCACGCAAGCCAACCTCTTCAGCTGAGAAAAGGGGCCATTCCTTGGGCTAGTTTTCCATTAATAAATTGTCAATCTCCAGGAAATCCCTGAGCCTGTCTCCCAAGACAAGTGAGCTTGAGTTTTCTCAAAGGGTAATGGGGAGCCATTGAAGGTTTTAGGCAAAGGGGTGACCTGGCCAGATCTGTGCTTTAGAACAACTTCTTTGGCTGCCGTGAGAACGGCTGGAGAGACCAGGAGTCTCGGGGACACTGAGCAGGCTTGTGCAGTCTTCCAGGTGGGAGACCTTGGTCTCCCAGTGAAAGGCACTGACAACATGGGTAGGGAGACATCCATCAAATGAGATCATCTATCTGAAGGCACTCTGTCAAAAGTTAAAAAAAAAAAAAAATCCATGCCTGGTGGTCAAAATGCATAACAGAGGAGATTATAAAACAGGTTTTAGAGTCAGAGTCTCTGGGTTTTGATTCTGGCTCCAGGGCTTAGCTGTGTGATGTTGAGCAAATCACTTGACTTTTCCAAACCTCAGTTTCACCATCTGTAAAATGGGGACATTGATACCTTCTTCACCAAGCTGTTGTAAGGATTACTAAAATAGTGAAGGCTCCCCACCAGCCTGGCTCAACCGTAACTCAACCATCTTTGTAATTAAGTAATAGTATGAGGGGAGTGTTAGCATGTATTTAACGTAAAGAACTATTGAAACAGATTATTTCTTGTTAACGCCTTAAGAGTGACCCCTTGAGAGCAGCCAAGCTGAACAATAATAACACTGAGACACAGATAGAGGAAGTGATAGGGCTGGGCTTCAAACCCATGCCGCCCCACCTCAGAGGTGAAGCTCTTAATTAGTCTAAGATATTGTTTAGAAGAGAGTATGGGCCTGAATGAATGAATGGATGGATGGATGAATAAATGAAGTGTCAGGGTGTCCATGATGTTACGAAGGCCTGGAAATGGCAAGGAATGAGTTTGGGAGTCCACTCCCCAGGAATTCAGAGAGAAGAGTGGGCGTCTGAGGGAAGGAAGGGTCTATATAGGGTGTGGATGGGGGTGGGGGCGGAGGAGGGTGGCAGCAGACAGGCAGGCGCCAGGCTGCCGTGTGATTTGCTGTGATTTGGAGCCCCCTGGTGGCCCTCATTAGTAACTGGCATTGGAGGGCAGTAGCTGAGGGCAGGCAGCCCAGGTGTCCAGCTGGCCCTTCGCTGCCAGATGTGCCGCCTGCTCTCACCTTTGGGCCACTTGGAGCAGAGGCACGGGTTTCTCCGACAGTGACATTCTTAGTCTCCTTGGGACATCCAGAGTTTTATGTGATAGAAACACACTCCACGAAAACCAAAATTTCTCCCTCCTTCCTTCCTTTCCTTCCTCCCTCCCACCCCCCCAGATAAAATAACTTGATTGACAGTGGGGAAGGCGGGAGGGAAGTGTGGAGGTGCCCTATCTGCCCTGTGGGCAGATAGGGGGACCAGTACTGTGGAGGAGTGGGAACCTGATGGGTTTGGTTGAGATGTGCTGGCCTTGGGGGCCTGTGGGACATCCAGGGACTTGGTCCAGGAAGGCAGCTGGACTCTCAGGCTGGAGCTCAGGGGAGATGTCTGGCTGCAAACCAAGGTCTGGGTGCTGGCCGCAGGTTGGGAACGTGGAGCGGGGGACCCAATCAGGGTCCCCCCAGGCATGGCTGAGACAAAGATTCAGGTGCGAGTGTTTTATTGGGCGGGGATCCCAGGCGAGGGGTGGGGAAGAGAGCTGGGAACAGGAACATTATTGAGTGGGCTACCACTCTGGACAGCTGGGGCTCAGTGCTGCGGGACTTCAGGGCACACACCTCAGAACTCTCCCAAAGGGGTGGGGAAGATGGGTATTTATCCATCAACTCTCACCCCTCTTTCTGGCTGCTGTAACTCCTTGGCACTTGGGAGCAAGGTCCAGGGATTAAAGTCCTCAGGCAGGGAGAGTTGCTGGGTGTGTAGGGAGCTGTCATGCCAAGCGCAGGGGACCCCCAGGGTGGACCAACAATGTCCCACAGGGGCCATGGGCATGTATGGCAAGCTCCAGAGGGGCTCCTGGGTGGAAGGAGCGGGTAGTCCCAGGAGATCAACATCTTCACGAGGGAAAAGGAGCTCACAGGGTGTCCGAGGAAGAGGAAGTAGCGGGCCAGGCGGAGAGCGGGGAGGGTCCTCAGTCAGAGACAGTGGCCCACCATGCCAGGGGCTGCCCAACAGTCAAGAAATGCAAGGACTGGAGAGACTCCGTTGGATGAATGAGGTCATTCAAGACGTGGGGGGAGCAACGTCGTGAAGGCGGGGCTTATCTGACCACCGCCACCTACTGCACCACCTACCCCATCAGCCCCAATGGGTCAAATTAAGGAAGCCTGTGATTTTAATCCTCTATTCCAGCTGTTGCTTCGAAACAAATAGCCCCACATACAGCGTCATCCAGCAACGACCATTCGATAATGTTCACGGATTCTGTGGATCAGGAAATCAGCAGGCACAGTGGGACCAGCGTAGCTTGTCTCTGCTCCATGATGTCTGTACCTCATCTGGGAAGACTCCAAAGCCTGGGGCTAGAGTCATCCGGTGGGATCTCCTCTCATGTCCGTGGTGCCTGAGCTGGGAAGACTGGATGCTCGGCTCAGCCGGGGCTGTTGAGTGGAGCATCTACCCGTGTCCCCTCCATGGGGCTGGGGCTTTGCACAGCTCATCAATGGGTTCCAGAGGGAGCATCTCAAGAGACCAAAGTGGAAGCTGCACAGCCTTTTATGACCTCATCTGGGAAGTTACACAATGTCACTTGCACTGTTTTCTATTGGTTAGAAGCAAGTAGCCACCCCGCCCACCCAGATTGTAGGGGAGAGTTCACAGACTCCACCTCTAAATGGGTGTGACAGGGCCACATTCCAGAAGAGCAAATGGAATGGAAAATATAACCCGCAGGGCTCCATTTTACAGATGAGAAAATAAGGGTCTCTTTTCTCATAGAAATGGAGTAACTTCCTCAGCGGCAAAATCAGCATGTGACCCAGGGCTTCGCAGACCAGTGCTTGTTCCCCTATGAGTTATGGGAGGGGGACGGCTGGGAAGTCTTCTCTGGCCACACAAAGCAAAGATGAGGGTGCCCACCCAGGCTTGAGCAGAGGACCTGCCCCCTGCTCCTAGAAGCACACACAGGGGAAGGCTGACATCTGACCACCTCCTGTTCATTTTTTCACCACCTCATTCCACAAAGGGTCTGAGTGCAAACAAAAACAAACAAACAAACAAAATCTCACATTAAAAAACAGAAAACATAAATACCCATCAGGAAAGCTCCATGCCAGAGTAGGAAGTAAAATGCAGATGTGCAGGTCATACAGTCATATAAAGTTACTATTTCCAAGTTACATGTTGAACTCTGAGCTTCCTGGTGGCCAAAGAGAAAAGGGAAACTTGAGTAGTTATATGATTTTCAAGGAAACATTCAAGAAGAGCAAAACATGTCTGGATAATTATTCTCAGAGGACATTTTCTACTATAGGAAAACTTTGCTGATCAGTTCTTTTGTTCTCCCCAGATCTGCGAGGTAGTGACCAGTACCGTATCCTCCAAGCTGCAACCTTATTTCCAGACACTGCCAGGTAAGGAGGCTGGGGTAGAAGGGGGAGGGGGTGAGGGACACAGGGAGAGTGTGATGGAGCCAGCAATTTTCCTAGGCAGGCCTGGGCTTGGGTGGGAATGGGTAGCACAGATTATTTTCAAATGGCAATTGGCATCAGATCCCCTATTGGGCCAGGTCCTTGTGGCAGGTCCAGAAGTTTAATGGAAAAGCAGCTCTGCAGGGGCCAAACAACAAATACCTGCAGCTCTCTGGAGCCAGAGATACATAGCTGGCCTGAGATCTGAGGCTGATCGCTTCCCCTCTCAGAGCCTCAGTTTCCGTATCTTTAAAATGGGGACAATCTTCTCTTTCCCCAAATGCTTGGTAAATGGTGAAGGGCTGCAGTAGGTGGGGGAGGACCCGTATGGCCAAGTGCTCACCATGTGTCATGTACCCAGCAGAATGGTTTCCTCTCGGCCTCCTGACACCCCGCTGAGATCACTGTTTTGTCCCAATTTTACCACCAGGAAACGGAGGCTCAGAAAGGAGCCGAGACTTACCTGAGGTCAAGAGGCAGTAAGAAGCAGAAACAGGATCCCAAGCCTCTGCCCCAAACTGCTGCCTGGGCTGCCACCCTGTGGAGCCTGGTTTGGCTGGCACATGGCACATGTCCATTTCAGATACATTCCCTTCCCCCAGGCATCGCCCCAGCCCCTCCAGGCACAGGGCCCCTCCTGGGCGTGTTCAGTGCAGTTGCAGTGTCCAGGGTTTGGCCTCACCAGGCAGGAAAAAGATTTTGGCTTGAGTCCCAGCCTTGTCACTCACCAGCTTTGCCATCTTAGACTAGTTACCTTTTCTGAGACTCGGTTTATTCCCCACTAACATGGGAAGGAAGGACTAAAGGAGAAACCAATATTTATTTAATCCTCATTGATTACTGCTGGGAAACAGAGAAACCACTCAGACCTAAAGCCAGTCTGAGCTCAGCCTGGGATATTATCACTGCTAATAATGATTCCTTCTGGCTTTTGAGTTCCTACCATGTACAGGGCATTGTCAAGGTCACTAGTAGTACCCCATTTTACAAATGAAAAAATGTGGCTCAGAGAAATGAAAGGACTTGTCCAAGGTCACATAGATTTCAATTCAAGCCCAGGTCTTTCTGCTCCTTGACTCTGTTTTAGCCACGTCTCCGGGCTGTTGGAAGAAGGGAGAGAGATGATATCTGTGAATGTGGGTGTGGGCTCATTTTCCTTTAAGGAGACCTCAGGGAGGGCTCCCTGGAGGAGGTAGGAATGGAATTAGCACTGCAGGTCTTGATTCAACTTTAGGGGATGCTGCCCCTGCATCCCAGGCCACAAAGATGCCATGGGGAGCCAGTTCATGGTCCATCTTCTTTCCCCCTAGTGACAACCAAAATAGACAACGTGGCTGGGATCGATTACTCTCTAGTTGCACCTCCCAAAGCCACAGCTGATAACCTGGATGTGCTGTTGAAGGTAAGACTTACACCAAGAACCATGCACCCTCACCCCTTTGCCTCAGACCACCTCCCCCCGCCAGACTCCCCATCATCCTTGGAGACAGATCTCATGACTCCACCCCTTTCCTATCCATCCTCACTGCTCTCCCCAGTCCACTCTCCTCATCTTCTCCCGGTTCCAGTCCCACTGGCCCTCCGGCTATTCCTGAAATGCGCTGCGACTGCTCCCTCCCCAGGGCCTTTGCACTTGCTGCCCCTTCTAAACAGGAGGCTCTGGCCCAGATATCCACAGAAACTCTCCCTTTCCTCCTTCAAGTCTTTGCTCAAATATCTTCTCCCTAAAGAGGCCCTCCCAGACCACTGTTGCTAAAATAGCGCCCTCCTCTTCCCCTATATCCTGCTTTATTTTTCTCAGCAGCACTTAGTACACACGGTCGCAAGCTTGTCTCCCTCAATGTGATGAAAGAAAAGGGGCTGTGATTGCTTTGTTCTTTTTTTTTATTTAGTTTTGTCTGTGTTGGGTCTTTGTCGCCGCACACGGGCTTTCTCTAGCTGCGGCAAGCGGGGGCTATTCTTCATTGCGGTGTGCAGGCTTCTCATTGCGGTGGCTTCTCTCGTTGCAGAGCACGGGCTCTAGGCACGTGGGCTTCAGTAGTTGTGGCATGCGGGCTCAGTAGTTGTGGCTCGTGGGCTCTAGAGCGCAGGCTCAGTAGGTGTGGCACATGGGCTTAATTGCTCCGCGGCATGTGGGATCTTCCCGGGCCAAGGCTCGAACCTGTGTCTCCTGCATTGGCAGGCGGATTCTTAACCACTGTGCCACCAGGGAAGCCCGCTTTATTCTTTACTGTATGTGTAGCACCTAAAACTATGCTTGGCATATAATAGGTGCTCAGTAAATATGTATTGGACGGATGGATGGATGGATGGATGGATAGATGGAGTTAGTTTCATTTCATGCCACTTTCCCCCTCATTCCCCAGCCTCCAACCAAACTCACTGGCCTTGCACTTCCTCAACATATCCAGCTAGTTCCCACCTCAGGGCCTTCGTCCTGTCCATTCCCTCTGCCTGGACTCCCCTCTTTCCCATGCCCTCCTCTACCCCACTGGCTTCTTCTTATCCTCCAGTGGATGTGGGCTGGGTTGTCGCTCCCCGAGCAGCCTTCTCGGACCTCCTCAGCTGGAATAAGTCCCACTCCCTGAATCCCCTCCGGATGTACCTCAGTCCCTCCACAATCGGTGATTGGCTTGTTTGTTTACTATTTACTTGTTTGTTCTAAAACACATTTGATGTCAAAAAGAAGATGTAGAAAACACAAAAGAGCAGAGAAATAAATAGGAGGGAAGGAAGGGAGGAAGGAAGGGAAGAAGGAAAGAGAGATTGCCCTAATATTACAACTCAGAGATATGCACTGTTGACACCCAAGTTACAGTCTCCCAACCCTCCAATCCTTGTCTCTGCTGAGACACAAGAAAATACACGCACATACACACACACACACACACACACACACACAGACATGCATAACAGAGGCAGAAACAAATACACATAAAAACCACATATATAGACGTAGAAGTACATACACGCACATGCATGTATACGTCATATTTTACATTCTGTTTTACAACTTTTAAAACCAGAACAGTATAATGTGAACATCTATCAATGAAATGTCCTCCCGTAGCCCTTTTACTGGCTCTTGGGTCTCTCAGTGGACAGCTTGTGGTAAGGTACGTGGACAGTGCCCCCTCCTGGGGTGTCTGTGCTCTCTCCATTTCTCCCACAAGTTGAGCCAGAGCTGCCTCGAATATCCTTATAGCTGGATCTCTGCCCATCTTTGACTATTTCCTAGAAGTGAAATTGTTGGACCAAGTAGTATAGTTTTTAAAAAAATCTAAGTGATACGATGGAATAAAAGATTAAAACAATTCTATTTATCCCTAGCAAATGAGAATGTCCTGTTTATTGCCCCCTCTCCCCACTCGGGGCTCCTGCCCAGAGGTAATGGCTGTCAGCCGTGGAGGGTATTAGCCCTCCGGTCCCCTGGTCCTGAGCATGTATGTGAAAGCCCATCTAGTTTTGCTGAGAATCTGTTTGCACGTAGGAATACACACTGTTCTTCACTTGCTTTTCTCACCTAATGATATACATTAGAGCCGGTTCCTCTTTGGTACATAGGTCCACCTGTTTTTTTAATTTTTGTCTTTTATGTTTTCTTTTTTTGTCTTTTTTTTACACCTGATATTTTTAAGAGTTGCATATGGTATTTATTCTATAATATGAGTGTCACAGTCATTAATTGTAAATAATGAAATGATCCAAAAGTACAGAGGATATGGCACCTTCTCACGTACCCACAACCCAGATTTCAGACACGTTACATATTTTGTCATAGTCACCTCTGATTTTTTTGAAATGAAACATTGTAGAAATAAATAGCTGAGGCCCCCTTGGGGACCCTCTACCCTCCAGGGAATCACACGGATGACGTCCCTGTGTGTCCTTCTTGCCTGTGTGTGTCAATAATGCGTATATAGTATGTTTTATAGGCCTTTAAATTTTACATAAATGGCATTCTAACATATGTATCCATCTACAGTTTGCTTTTTTATAACTCAACATTCTTGTTTCTTTTTTTTTTTGAAGTTTTATTTTTTTATTTTTATTTATTTTTTATTTATTTATTTTTAAACATCTTTATTGGGGTATAATTGCTTTACAATGGTGTGTTAGTTTCTGCTTTATAACAAAGTGAATCAGTTATACATATACATATGTTCCCATATCTCTTCCCTCTTGCGTCTCCCTCCCTCCCACCCTCCCTATCCCACCCCTCCAGGCTGTCACAAAGCACCGAGCCAATATCCCTGTGCCATGCGGCTGCTTCCAACTAGCTATCTACCTTACTACGTTTGTTAGTGTGTATATGTCCATGACTCTCTCTCGCCCTGTCACAGCTCACCCTTCCCCCTCCCCATATCCTCAAGTCCGTTCTCTAGGAGGTCTGCGTCTTTATTCCTGCCTTACCCCTAGGTTCTTCATGACATTTTTTTTTTCTTAAATTCCATATATATGTGTTAGCATACGGTATTTGTCTTTTTCTTTCTGACTTACTTCACTCTGTATGACAGACTCTAGGTCTATCCAACATTCTTGTTTCTTTAGCTAAATAAGTGATCTGTTTTTGCAGCGTGTTTCCAAATTGCTCTTCAGAAACATAAATGTATAATCCCCAGCAGCATGTGAATGCTTTCACCAAAAACTGGGTAGTATGAGCTTAAAATACACACACACTTAAAACAGTTTACCGCTCTCTTGAAAATTTTGCTAATTTGATAGATGAAAACAAACAAACAGAACCTCCTTGTTCTCTTAGGAGAATTTCTGCGCTTCTTTGCGAGGTTGAGGCAGAGGCAACGGCGTGGTTGGGCGTGTGCTTGCCCGACTCTGGCTGCCCAGGTTCAGTTCCTGACTCTGCCACTTACCCTTCTGAGTGACCTTGGGCAAGTCATTTCACCTCCCTGAGTGTCCTCTCCTGTAAAATGAGTATAATCTCACCTACCTCACCATGTTGGTGGGAAAAGCACTTAGAACGTAGCCCCAGGAGGAGATGCTATTGTTAGTTTCTGGCCATGGCTTTCTCCTCTGTGAATACGTGATTGGTATCCTTAGCTCAGTTTTTCTTGGAATGGAGACATCGAATTGTAATTCCTGAAGGATGCCCAGGCTCACTCTGCCGCCTCCTCCCCCAGGGGGAGTTTTTCAGGCTGGCCCACCGCAGGCCCCCTCCCTTTGCCCCGCCGGCGCTGACCCTTCCCAACGACCACAACCGCATGGTGTACCTGGGCATCTCCGAATATCTTTTCAACACGGCCGGGCTCGTGTATCAAGAGGCTGGAGTCCTGAATTTCACCCTCAGCGATGACACGGTAAGGCCAGGTGGGCTCAGAGTGCAGTAGACGGTCTGGATCTGAGTCTTGGTTCACAGTTGGGGAGATCAAGGTCTGGACTCTAGAGTCAGCCAGACCTGAGTTCAAATCCCGGCTCCCCTCTTTTCCAGCTGGGTGACCTTAGGTGGTTATTCAGCCTCTCAGAAGCTCGGTTTCCTCTATTTCCTCCAAAGGGTGTAATGAGGGTTAAATGAGATGTGAATGCTTCTGCAGCCCCAGCACGGGTTTATCAGCATGGAGGAAGCCCTCTGAATACTAACAGTAACAGCCAGCGTTGACTGAGTACTTGCCATGTGTTGGTCTGTAATCCAGCCTTATCATCATTTCACCGTTATCGTCATCATCCTCATTGTATATTTGTGGCTGAGTCCTGCTCTGGGCCTCAGTTTACCCATCTGTAAAATGAGGAAACGACCATCTTCTCCAGAGTCTAGGGGCAACCTGATCCCACCCTGGTCACCACCCGCACAGGGTTCCTTCTAAGCTGCTCCCTGAAGAGATGCCACGTCCTCCCTCTCTGTAGAGGCACCAAAGGGATGCTGACCCCCACATGTCCCCCTGTGGAAATAAAGAACGGCCACCCGAATGAGAACTCTTCAGGGCAAGGGAGTCAACCTCTATCATTTGCGTTTGGCAGAGAATCGAAGGCAGACAGGGGGCAGGAAAGCTTTGTAGTGAAAAAAAGGGAGGGCTTCAGGTAGGCTCTTATGGAGGTTGTCGGTGCGGGGAAGCTGGAGGTGGGCTAATGTGCGCATGGGCCGGGCAGCCTATGGGATTGGTTTGAGCAGAATATTTGACTTTTTCAATGCAAACAATAGGGAAGCTGGCAGTCACTGATCATGCCCTGACCCTTCTGGGTCGGCATTCTGTTGTCATATGTGGTCTGGCCATGGTCTGTTTGTATGTTCAGCCTCTCACCCCTCATATGGAATTTGCCACCCAATCTATAACATAATCTTCCAAGATCCTTTTCTCTTCTTCTCTCACTACAGTTACCAAAGGAATCCAAGTTCCTCCTGACAACAAAATCCTTTGGAACCCTCCTACCCCAGGTGAGAAAGGATCTGCTCCCCTTTAGGCAGCTCGGTGAGGAGGCCTGGGGGAGCTAAGTAGGACAGGGCTCTGCTGAGTGGCCTGCCGAGAGCGCCCCTCTCCAGATCCAGAGGCAGCCCAGCCCGAGAGTATGGAAAGAGCTTTGTGCAGCCCATCCCCGGTACAGAGAAAGGCTCCAGGCACCCACGTGATCAGGTGTGAGGGTAGATGCTGAGGGCTCATCCGTTCAACAAATATCCATTGAGTGCCCACCACCTTTCTGGGGCCCTGTGCTGGGCGTCTAGCAAAACAGACCATATCCCTGCCCTCCTGGAGCTCCAGTCCAGTGGAGAGAGAAAATTATTGTTAGAAACCCAAAACAATCAAAAAGAAAATGCAGCCTGTGATAAGTGAAGCCAACACTAATTGGCTGAAGTTGATGAGGTCACTTCAGACAAGGCAGCGGGGGAAGGCCTCTCAGTCTGCTTGGGCGACCATAAGGAAATGCCACAGACCAGCTGGCTTAAACAACAGAAATTTATTTCTCACAGTTTTGCAGGCCAAGAAGTCCAAGATCAAGGTGCCAGCAGATTCAGTGTTTGGTGAGGGCTCTCTTCCTGGCTTGTAGATGGCTGCCTTCTTGCTGTGTCCTCAGATGGCCTTTCCTCTGAGCACATGGAGAAAGAGCAAGAAAGCTCTGGTGTCTCTTCTTATTAGGACAGTAATCCTGTTGGACCAGGCCCCAGTCTGATGACCTCATTTAATCTTAATTACTTCCTTAGGGCCCCACCTCCAAATACAGCCACACTGTGGGTTAGGGCTTCAGTATATGAATTTGCGGGGGATGGTGGGGGGCAGGGAGACACAAACTTTCAGTCCATAATGGCCTCTTCGGTGGTGGTACTTCCAGAAAATTTTATACAGGAGGTACTGGTGTAGAGGAGGTGTGACTGGTAGGGGGCCAGGGCAATTGTCTTGAGGCTTAATTTGCATAACAATAGCATTCTCTTTACTCAGACTGTGAATTTACCTGGGGGAGGATTGGAGGCTAGCTGAGATGGGGGTGTTGCCAAAGCTCTCCTCTGTTCCCCCTTGAAGCCACCACTGCTCTCTAGACTTGAAGGAAGGAAAAGAGCGAAGCTAGGGAAGAATACAGGACAAGCATTCAGGGAGAGGGAACAGAGAGTGCAAAGGGTTTTAGATGGGAAGAGAGCAGGTCATATTTGAGGAAGAGAAGTCCCTTGTGGCTGGAGTTAAAGGGCGAGGGGTAGAAGCATGGGGCGTGAGGTTGGCAGGGTACCAAGTGCTGAATTATGCAGTCTTTAGGATTTATTCCAAAAGCAATGGGAAGACATTGGTGGTGTTTATGCAGGACCAGGACAAGATTGGATTTAGAAACATTTTAATAAAATTGCCCCTTGTGTTGGTTGTCCCTGCTGGGGGCTGCAGGTGGCTAAGATGTTCCCCGACATGAAGATGCAACTCCTCATCTGGGCCTCCTCCCCACCTAACATTGCCATGTGCCCCACTGGCCTTGACCTCACCTTTGCCCTGGATACCCAGGCTGTTGCTGTCCTCCCAGACTCCTCTTTGGCCCCCCTCTTCCTGCTTGAGATGGTAAGCTGCTCCCGGGTGAGAACTGATGGGGAGCCCTGGACAGGGCCAAGAGCATGGCCCTCAGAGTCAGAGGGACCAGTGTGAATCCTGCCCAGACTCAAACCTGGACTGTGTGTTTCCAGGGCCTGAGACTGGAGCCACTGTCCTACTGCTTCTGACTCCTACCGGCATTCATTCATTCCGTTGTTCGTTCCGTCGTTGGCTTGAAATATGCGTACTATTTCCAATTCATTCACTTGTATCTTTGGTCATTCAATTATGTATTTGTGGATTTGTTCATTCATTTATTCATTCATTTATTCATTTGACTGCTATCTTGAAATATACTATATCTTTGCTGGTTCATACATACATTCATCTATTCCCATTATTCATTTACTTATACCTTTGTTCAATTGATCATTCATTTGTATATTTGTTCACTCATTCCTTTATCATTTATTCACCCATGCATATCTTTATTCTGTCCTTTGTCAGTTTAATCCTCCACTTATTCAAGTATTTATTCCATGATTGACTTGTGCATTCATTCATTTGTTCGCTCTGTCACACCGCAAACATTTGGTGGTACCCACTCTGGCAGTTGAAGGCGAGGGCCAGATTCTCCCCACCAGGAGGTACTCAGGTCTGCCCAGTCTCAGGCTGAGGCCCATTTTCCCCACTTTGCAGATTCAGTGGGTTCTGAGGGGGTTGCCCAAGGCCGCACAGACAGTGGGCAGGAAAGCTGAGGTTGGGAATCTTGGTTTCCTGACTCAGTAAACATTCGTTGTGTGAATGAATGAATGAATGTCTGTGGGAATAGGGCTGGCCTGGACTCCAGCCCCACAGCCTGTCTCCCACAGTCCACGGGAGTGGCCTGGGAACGCTGAAATGGTCTCAGAAGCAGGGGGAGAAAATGGTAATTGGTTGACAAGCCGGGACTCATCAACAAGCACAAGGCTTGCAAAAGGAAGAGTCCTCTCCTCCGTGGGTCCCGCAGGCGGGCTCCTCTGCCGAGCCTTTGTGAAGCTTACCTTCCGGTCTTGGAGGTTCGCAGAGTCCCCAGCCCCTGGGTCAGGGGCCTTCACTTCCTGGATTGTCTCTTTGCAGTACGTGAACGTTTCTGCGGATATTGGTGCCAGGTCAGACAGGCTTGTTGGAGAGCTCAAGTTGAACAAGTAAGTGGGCCTGTGGGCACGCGAGGAGGGGACTGCCCATCTGTTCTTGGTGCCCGTGGGCTAGCAATGACCTTACAACGTGCCAAGCTTTCCTGTTCGTCCGTCACATTTAAGCCTCAAACAGCGCATGGTGGGCACCGTATCCGCATTTTGCAGACAGTGAAACTGATGCTCAGAGATGAAGTGACCTGAGACCACACAGTGTAGGGTGACCAACCATCTCGGTTTGTCTGCAGCGTCCCAGTTTTAGCACCGAAAGCCCCGCAGCCCAGGTCACCCCCCACCCCATCCTAGGCCCACTCATGGCTGGGCAGTGCCAGCTGATGGATCTGCTCCAGCCCCCAGCCACTCCACATCCCTGGCCTTCCTTGGCACTTGGAAAACACTTCAACTTCTTCACACCCTTCCTTGGGACTTCGTCAGCCAACTCCTGCTGGGAGACTCTGGAATCCGTGCCTGGGTTGGAATCCCAGCAGAGGAGGTTGTGGTTAGGGATGTGGGCTCTGAGGTTGAGCCTGTTGCCTTGGAAGCGCAGCTCACCTTCGGCAAGCACTGAACTCTCCAAACTTCAGTCAGTTTCCCCGGCTGGTAAAATAAGCCCAATAATTGTTCTTTGCCAACAGCATCATTTTGAGGGTGAAATGAGGTATTAATATGTGTTGCAGTGCTTAGAACACTTCGAGGGATACAATAAGCAAGAGGAAAAGAGAAAGACAGAGGGGCACACAGAAAAAGAAAAAAAAAATCAGAAATGAGGGAGAGTCAGAAAGAGACAGACAGAGAGAGACAAGGGAAGGGAGGGAGAGACGCAGAGAAAGAGAGTGAGAGCAAGACAGATGGAGAGACACATTAACAGGAGAGACAGAGAGACACAAAAGGTGGAAAGAAGAGAGAGAGAGACAAGCAGATACACAGAGATCAAGAGTGAGGGAGACGCACAGAGTCCATGCGGTGACCCCCGCATTCCAACCTGGCATCTACATCTTCATCACTTTCACACTGTTTAAACTGAGTCGACCCACATTCCTCCCCAGTTCTGCCTTCTCTCTGGCTCAGAGCTGTCCTTCTTAACCTTGAGTTTGGCTCCTGAGGTTTACGTGCTGCTTATTTCTCCTGGCATCATTTTGACAAGTGTTACTGCTTTAGAAACATGTGGATTTAATTTTCCTGGAAACACCCATGGGCCGCTCAAGTAGAGGAGCCGGGGAAAATAGAGCTGGGTGACGGCTGAACACAGACTTTCTAAAATGCAGGGATGGGGGTGGTGAGAGTCCATAGGCAAGAGTTTTCAAACTTTGTAGGGTACTGGAGACAACAAAAGCTTTGACATCAGGGAGACCTGTTTGAAATTCTACTTGGCTGAATGTTAGCTGTGTGACCTTGGGCAGATTGCTTGACTTCTCTGAGCGTCAAGGACCTCACCTGTAAAATGGGAGTGTGATGACCCTTGGCTCTTGGGTATTACAGGAATTCAATCGGATAAAGCAACCAACATAGCGAATGATAAGGGTTCAATAAATAGCCATTTATTTACCTATTTCCTAGATCATTGTTAAGATGCCATAACGTCTGCAAATATGGGATTGTTTATTGGCTCAAATAATTGAAAAGTCCAAGGGTTTCAGGCAAGGGTGGATCCAAGTGCTCAAATGATATCCTTACAACTCTGACTCTCTTGATCTCTTGGCTTTACTATCCCTTATGCTGGCTTTATTTCCCAGCAGGCTGTCACCAAGTGATGGCAAAAATTGTTACCAGCATCTCCCTAATTTTGCTGGAGAAAAGAGAATACCTCACTTCCAATATTTCCAGCAGAAGTTCTGGAACCAACTCTCATTGGACCAGCACAGGCTAGAAGTCAATCCTTAAAGCAATCACCTTGGCAGGGGAGATAGACTCTGCCCTTTGGCCAGCCCACCCCAGAACCCAGCATTAATAATGTAGGGAATGGGTGACCGTCCAAAAGGAAAGCAGGGGGCTGTCACCATAGAAAGGGGGAATGGATACAGGATGGGAAAACCAGACAGCATCTACCAGAGTGGGCCCCTTCTCCCCAGCAACTGAACTCTAATATGAGTCAGGCTAATGGTGGTCTCCACTTCCCCCTCCCCTTCTCACAGGCTGCTCCTGGAACTGAAGCACTCGGACATCGGCCCCTTCCCGGTGAGTCTGAGGCCATTGGTGGCTCCTTCCTTCCTCTGATCTTGAGATAACTGTCCTGAGGGCACCTGGGCTCATAGCATCATTTCAACAGACCACTGGTTCATTTGCATATAATTTGCCTGTGAAGTAATGATGCAGGGAGCTTTGTGGGCACAGAGACCCGAGCTGGAATTGCTGCTCCAAGCTTACTAACTGTGGGCCTTGGGCAAGTCCCTTCCCCTCTGTGAACTTCATATCTTCCCCACAAATCAGGGATAATCCTTTCCACCTGAGTTAGTGTGGTGAGTTTTAAATGGGATTAAATGTGCACAGTCAGGTACAGAAAATCTGCTCAACAGATGTGTGTTGAATAAACGAGTTAATTACTTTATTGAGTACCTACTATGTGGCAGGCACTGTTCCCCAGGTGTGGGAATGTGCTGATGAATTAGATAAGAAGTGACTTCTTCTAGAACCTACATTGTAGTAGAGAAACAGACAATAAGAAATGAAGAAGATCATTTCAGTCAAGATCAATGCTAGGAAAAACTAAGTGGAGGTGGGGTAGAAAGTGATGGGGGAGGTTAAGGGTTAGACCGTGTGATCAGGGAAAGCTTCTCTGGGGAGGTGATATTTGGGCTGAAGGAGCCTGCAAGGTGAAGATCTGTTGCAGGCAGAGGGAATAGCAGGAGAAAAGGCCCTGTGGTCAAACAAGCTTGGCATGTTTGGGGAATGCAGAGAAGCAGTGTGGCTGGAAAAAGCAAGTAGGGGCTGTAGAGAGGCAGGCAGGGGCTGGCTCGCCTGAGCTTTCTGGACTAGAACAGGTTGTGTTCAAAGGGCAGCGAGAAGCTGGTGAACGTTTCATGCATGGAGTGACATGATCTGATGTATATTTTATAAAAGATGCCTCTGGCTGGGATGGGGGGAATGGATTACGGGGGACGAGAATCAGACCATGTGGATCGTTGGGGAGGCAGGTGCATTTGCCCATGTGAGAGATGATGGAGGCTGGGTCTAGGCCAGGAAGAAGGAGAAAGATGGTGGATTGGAGACACACTTTGGAAGTAGAATTAGAACTTGGTGAGAGATTTGATGTGTGTGGTGGGGGGAAAGGCAATGAAGAATGACTCCTAGATGTTTGGCTTGAGCAGCTGGGCGAATGAATGGCAGAGTCACTTAGAGATTGAGTAGGGCAGGTGGGAGGGAGACGACAGGTGTCTTGCCAGCCCAAGTAGATGATTCCACTACCCGGAATCACAGACTGTCATCAAATAGACTCACCCCTGCTGCTCCCCCATCACCACCCTCTGGCACTGGTGGGGAGTTGCCCGTGTAGATAGCAGGTCAAGTGTAGTTCCACAGCCGACCTGAAGGAGCATCACTCTTGTGGCTTCCATTAGAAGCCACAGTGTGCTAATTCTGTCCACAGCACTTTACTGCACATGGCCCGAATCTTCCAGAGAGCCTCTTGCTAAACCTCTGGAGAACATTTCCTTAGATCTCTGAGATGCCCCCCAAGATTTCTGCTGAGTGGGTACCTTATAAACCACCCAGCCCTGAAGTCAGTCCCAACATCCCCTCCAAATCCAATGGAAATCCAGCCAGCCATTTCCATCTCATAAGATTACAACAAACAGAAGGACCCAAAGCAACCTCATTGTATTTTCATGGATTTACTGGTGCCAAGGCTCTCATGGTGGCAGCTGGACTCAGTCGGTCACTAACTTCTGCTTCCGCAGAAAATAAAAATTTAAAGTTCCCAGATTCATGAGAAGAAGGGCACCACATTTGATGAACCCAGGGAACTACAGTCTGGGGAAGGAAACTCAATTGTTCTAGAAACAAAAATGTACATATTTACAAGGTGTAAATATCACCACTACAGGCGATCATCGTGAGGGTGTTACATTATTTTTGAATTTTTTAAATTATAGCAAAAGCAAAACATATACATTATAGAAGAGTCAGAACCTACAGATTTGCAAAACAAACAAACAAAAACTAAAAACCATTCCTGGTTTCACCACTTAATTAATAATTTGGAGTACATCCTTCCTGACTTTTTTCTATGCATATTTAATAACAGAATGGAATTACATGGTTTCTGTAGCCTACTTTTTCTTTATTTTTACATGTTTATTGGAGTATAGTTGATTTACAATGCTGTATTAGTTTCTGCTGTACAGCAAAGTGAATCAGTTATACATTAGCCTGCTTTTTCCTACTCAAAAATATAGCACGAAAAATTTGTGCTGATAATTACATTTCTATATCATAGAAATGATATAGAAAATATCATTTTTAATAGGTGCATAGTATCTCTTAGCATCAAGGTACCACCATGCTCCCCAGATGATTCCCCAACTGTTGGACATGTAGGTTGCTGTTAAGTTATTGTTTTGGTTCTATCTGTCGCACTACTTCATTTCCTTAGGATAAATGCCTTAGAGGCATGTTTGCTGGCCCACCACGCACACACATTTTTAAAGGCTTTGGATGAACATTGCCGAATAGCCCTCCAAAAGTCTGAACTAGTTTGCTCTCCAGCCCAGTGTCAGAGCAGGTGCATTTTCTTATGCAAAGTTTTTCACATTTAAATACTCTGTGACGACCTTCCTTACCTCAGCCTTGCCCCCTACAGTCTAGAAAGTGATTTGCATCTGGAACTTTTAAAGCAAAAGGGGTCACTTTGGTGACCTTGATCGAGCTGCAGAGTTTTCGCGTCACCCCTGTGTCCGTCTCTCAGCGGTTTTCCCAGCTGTGAGGTTGCCCTGGGTGGGAGGCAGGGTGACGGAGGACAGCTGATGCTACAGTGCCCTGATGTGTGCCCCATCATCCTCGTGACCCCCAGGTTGAATTGCTGCAGACTGTCATGAACTACGTTGTGCCCACTGTCGTGATTCCCAAGATTAACGGTAAGGAGTTTTGGAGAAAGGATTGATTTTCAGTCCTGGGGAAGAGGCGGGGTGGGGGTGGGGTTCGGTCCTGAAACCACCCAATACCCAGCCCCAGCTGTGGTAGCTGGAGGTGGTGCCCTCAGATGAGCCTCAAATGGCATCTGACCCAGAAAAGGGATGGGAAAAACGGTTGAGTTCCTCCCATGTGCCCATCCAGCCTTTGAGACAGCCCCTAAGACAGGGGATGGCAACGGCGTCAGTTTTCATAGGAGGAAATGGGAGATCAGAGAAGTTAAGTGATTGTTCCAGGTCACAGAGAAGGTGAGAGATGGAACTGGGATTTGATCCCAGCCCTGAAGCCAGAGCCCTAGGTCTTTTTCCACCTCTGAGAGAGAAGGACCAAGGAAGAAGGGCGAACCTGGGCTAACGCTTCCACTCAGCTCACTCACTGGTGAAACCCCTGACCTTTGCAGAGCCAGGGGCAAGGGCACAAATAGAGGCCCCCGTGCTGTGTAACTAGAACACTTGGAAATTGTAAATGAAGACAACAAATTATTACATATAGTCTCTGGCTTCTCCTCCTACCTTGACAAATGCAGCTTCATAATGACCTGAGGGACCGGGTTGGAGTTTAGAATTCTCCAGAGTTTCACAGCAGAATGTGGCGGGATGGGGGGGCTGGACCACAGCCCGTTTCCAGTTTCATCCTAAACGTGGAGGGGCTTCGTGTGCCTATCCATCACATGTCCCCGGGGGGCCTGCACAGCCCAGCAAGCAGCCGCTCCGGCCGTCACTCGGGCTGGGTGTGCACCAGCAGCGCCGGCATCCTCAGGAGGGTGGTCTTGGGGCTGAGGGGGCGGGAATTCACCAGTCCTGGGTGCTCAGAGCACGGTGGAGGAGAGAGTGGGAGATTCCAGGCAGCCTCTTCACAGGTTTCTTCCCAGAGCCGGGCCAGGGCGGCCGGGCTGTCTGTCTCAGATCCTTGCTGCTCCCTCCACCTCCCTCTTCCCTACAGAGAAAGTCCCTTAACCTTAACCTCTACCTTAACCTCCAATGCAGAGAAGCTGCAGAAAGGCTTCCCTCTCCCGCTGCCCGCCTCCATCCAGCTCTTCAACCTGGTGTTTCAGCCTCACCAGGTGAGTCCCCAAGCTCTCCTTCGCCAAATCTCCCATCACAATAGCCACCTTCCTCCATGTCAGCTGTGGATCAAGCGCTTTCTACCCTTTCAATAATCCCAGAGGGTGGGCGCTGTTACTAAACAGAGAACAGAGGCTAAGACTCAGAAAAGCCACATGGCCATTACATGAAGTCCAAAGTCAAAGCCAGGTCCCTGCTTTTAACCATATGCACCACTCCCACCCTCCCCTTGGTAAAAATGGAACTCACGTGGTGGCCCTAAAGCCTCTTTTATAAGGTGGATGCACTTAAATACTTGACAAGTAGGTGTTGCGTGCCTTCCTTTGCATCCAGCATCCTTCTAGGCCCTGGGGTATAAAGCGCAGGGTCTGGCAGATACCGTAATGGACGGCCTCCTCTTCCCTTTCCCTCACCCTGACCCCCTGACAGCCTCTGACACTATTTTCCCCATCCATGGAATGCTTTCTTCTCCTAGCTTTGAAGATTCCCTCTCCTGGTTTTCCAGCCACCTCTCACTGGGCTGTTCGGTCTCCTTTGCTGGCTCCTCCTTCCCCTACCAGTGGGAGTTCTCCAGGGTTCCTGCCCCGGCCTCCGCCCTTCCCCCACTATTGCTTTCCCTGGTCACTTTCATCAACTCAGGCTCAACAGCTACCTTTGTGCCGCCCAGTGACCCGGCTGTGCTTCCAGTCTCTTCTGCGTGCCCGAAGTGTACATATGCTGGTTTCCTCGTGCCTCCATCCTTAAACCCACTGTGTCCCAACAAAGCTGTTAACTCTGCAAGGAAACCATCACCCACTCTTACATTCCTTACCGCTGTCCATGGCTTCCTGATGACCTGGTGGCCCTCCTGGGAAACCTCCGCCCAGCTTCCTCCCTCTCCCTCACCCCCAACATCCATCCCATCAATCCCTGATTCTTTCAACTTAATGGGAGAACTACCAGGGCTAAGAGACAGTAGAGAAATAGCTGAGCGAGCAGAGGAAACACATTCCCCATGTTCCCTACATTTTACTAAGTTCATCCTTAAAATAAAAAAATGACCCCATAGGCACAATTTAATTCCTTCATTTCTGAAAATTCTGAGTGAAGGTCAGGAAGGAGCAAAAGAGAAGTGGTTTTGCAACTGTGATTGCAAGGAGGGCTCCCTGGAGCTGCCAAGAGGCAGGGATGACAAGTGAAGGCCTTCCCAGCAGCCCAGGGGTCTCCACGTCTGAGAAGAAAACAGCTGGCAGAGAAGCTGCTGACAGATTCACGGGCCGTGGCAGCCACGGATGTGCAGACCCCAGGGGTGGGATGCCAGGTGCCCCCCGCCCCACTCACTCCTGCCTTTCTGTCAGCAGACAGGCCTGCACCACTCTCTCCTTCCCGCCAGACAGGCTCCCAGAGTTTCCTTCTAAAAACCCAGCATCCCCATAGTCACAGATGAGGGGTACACTTCCGGCTGATGACAGCCTTCTCGTCTCTCCCCCAGGATTTCCTCCTGTTCGGTGCAGATGTCCAGTACAGCTGAAGTCCCCATGGGTGCTGGGGGCTGTCAATCACATCGGGAGGTGAGGGGCTGTCAGCACCCTAACCCTGACAGGCCCCATGGGGCACGGGCTGCCTCCCTCCAGGCTTCCCTCTCTAGCTCTTGACTCGGAGACTCTTGCAAACGTCTCTGAACTCAGATTCAGAAATGATCTAAACATGGGAACCTTGTTCCTTGGAAAAGTGTGTGGTGTGTATTTTAGGGATTATGAATTTCTTTCAAGGGCTAAGGCTGCATGGACATTTCCTCCAGGAATTGCATTTCAATTGTAATCACAATATTTCTCTTTGTGCTTCACACAACACTGAAAAAGAAAAATAACAAAAACCCTGTTTTTTCTGTGGAATTCTGTGTGATGGTATGGTTTCTTCTTGTTTTATGTCCATTCATTCGTTCATTGGCTGTACGCAGTGTGGCCAAGATACAATCACCTCTTTTTAGTTCTCTAATTCATTTCTTGAGCCCCTCACATGCTTTCCTTAGCAGAAACTCCCACTGTCCCTTTTTGAGGGCACCTCTCATTCAACAATCCCCAAGAATATTTGGGGTTTACTTAGTCCAAAGGGAGTGGGTCTTGCTTCCTAATGTCAGGCAGAGGTCTGTAGAGTGGCTCTGTCCATTGGGCTGTTGTTCCTGCTACTGCCACATGGTGTCGCTGTTGAACAGTGATTTCGCACCGCCCATTGTCTTCCTGTGCAGTCATCTACCGCGGCTGTTGCTCCTGTCACTACCACGCGGGGTCGCTGTCGGGCGCTTATCCTGCACAGCCCGTTTTCTCTGCCCCACACTTGGGCTCCACCTTGATGGCTCTCTTAGTCCATGCTTTCCTGCCCAGTCATTGGGCCCAAAGCAGAACACTGAGTCAGGGGACAGAGCCCTTTGGAGTTTTTAGTCAGTCACATTCTCAGCTGCAGTTAACACTTCCCCATGACTCTCCAGGCTGGTATGGAAGCCTGATCACCAGCCCAGACTGTTGTTGGACTCTTGGTGAGTTTCCCTGGGGACTTTGGGCCATTCCCTATCATGGAACATCAGGTGTGGCTATCTCAGGCCATTAGATGGAGCCTAATAGCACTGTACTTGAAACTGGTGGAACATTCCTGGAAAGCCTCCTTAGATGTTGACATTTGGTCTAAGACCAGAAAAATGAAGAAGAGTTTGAAGCAGGCAGTGGTGTATGGATGACATGACCAGATTTCGTTTTAAAAATGGTTTTTTTTTTTTGTGTGACTTCTGAAAGCATTAGAGGGGCAAGAGTGGAAGAGGGTGGGCACAAATTAGGAGTCTGTTGTCCTTCAGAATTCATCCAGGCTGGTGCTAGTAAAAATGGAGAGAAACACTGCAGTGAGGAAAAGCAGATAAAAGACGTTTTTTAATTTTAAAAGAAAAATGTACATGCTTCTGCTAACATCATTGATTCTCTGTTAAATGGAGGTAGCGACTCTGGGGCCACGAAGGGAGGGACATTGATCAAGCACAGCACACTAATGATTTCATTTAATCCTCACAGCACTTTCCATCCCCCAGGGTGAGATTTGTTCAGTCCTTGTAGATTGAGTCAGTCCCTGGATTACACATCTGGTAAGTGGCTGAGCTGGGATTCCTGCCTTTTATGTCATCAGAGCCCGTGCTCTTTCTACTCCTCCCAGATGTCCAAATCTTGCCTGTTTGGGGTTTGGCATATTGAAGGCAGGACTACTGGTTTCAGTTGCCTAGGCAGTGCACTGTAAAAAGGCACCAGGCTGGGGCTTCCCTGGTGGCGCAGTGGTTGAGAGTCCGCCTGCCGATGCAGGGGACACGGGTTCGTGTGAGCCATGGCCGCTGAGCCTGCGCGTCCGGAGCCTGTGCTCCGCAATGGGAGAGGCTACAACAGTGAGAGGCCCGCGTACCGCAAAAAAAAAAAAAGGCACCAGGCTGAGGGAACAAAACCCTTTCTCTAATTTGTCCTCCAAGAGGGTGCACTTTTTCTGTTGGCCAAAGACTAATGGAGGCACTGAATAGGAACAGAGAAAAGCAGCTTGTTAGGCTGGAAGAGGGCGAATGGAGCACAGCATGGGATGAGGCTGGAAGGCCTTGAAGACTGTTAAAGACTCTGGATTTTGTTCCAAAAAATGAGGGAAGCCATTGGAGAGTTTTGAGCAGGAGAAGGACACAATCTAATTCTCATTTTTTAAAGACCCCTCTGGCTGGGGTGGGAGCATAACAGATAAGTAAGGGGACATAACCCTGCCTTTTCCCACCCTCACTTCATCTCCCATCATTCTCTTTGAAGATGGTCGGCCCCTTCCCACGCCTACCCTCTACTTTCCAAAACATTCAGGCAGCCCGTGCCCCACTTTCTATAGAAAAAAGTACAATTATTTCTTGGATCTAAAGACCTGTGAGTGGGACTTCCCTGGTGGCTCAGTGGTTAAGAATCCACCTGCCAATATAGGGGACACGGGTTCAAGCCCAGGTCCGGGAAGATCCCACATGCCGCGGAGCGGCTGGGCCCGTGCGCCACAACTACTGCATCCCACGTGCCTCGAGCCTGTGTTCCACAACAAAGAGAAGCCACCGCAATGAAAAGCCTGCGCACCACAACAAAGAGTAGCCCCCACTCGCTGCAACTAGAGAAAACCCATGCACAGCAACGGGAAAAAAAAAAAAAGACTAGTGAGTGGAACACAGTGTGCCCTGGAGACCTCTTACTAGTGGCTGAGAAACAGGCAGTTGTTTGGAGGTCTGATGTGAGGGGCATCCCCCCAACACACTCCAAATTATCTGCCACGCTGCCTACAAAACCACTGTTAGAGCGGCTTCTCCCTTCAGGCTAAGCACTGCTCACTCCAAATGATGGCTAATGGGTACAGGGTTTCTTTAGGGGGGAGGTGCAGAAAATCTTCTAAAATTAGATTACGGTGAGAGTTGCACAACCCTGTGAATATACAGGGCTGGCCAAGAAGTTCGTTCGGCTCTTTCCGTTAAAAACCCGAGCGAATTTTTTGGCCAACCCTATACTAAAACCCATTGAACTGTACACTTGAAGTGGGTGGATGTTATGGTATGTGAAATATGTTGATAAAGGTGTTTAAAAAAAAAAGAATTGAGCTGTCCACTGTGGACTGCCTAAAAGCTCATCATCAGAGCAGTTTCACTTCTGGTTAAGCATTGCCCACTTGGGGCTCCTTTTGGCAGTGCTGACTTAAATATGAAGGAGGGGCACCCTACAGGGGGAGAGAAGAAGAGGTGTCAACCCAATCCCTCTTGGGCTGCACAACTTTGCGAATGGCACTTAACCTCTCTAATCCTCTATTTCCTCCTCTGAAAAGTAGAGGTAGAACCTTGCCCTCCCCTGTGGCGTGAGGGTGTTGTGAGGAATGAGTGGTACCATTGATGAGCTCATGCCATGGTGGTTAAAAGCAGAAGCTGTGGTCCCAGACACCGTGGATTCAAATCCCTGCTCTGCTGTTTACCAGCTGTGTGACCTTGAGCAATTAAGCCTCTGGCCTTCAATCTTCTCATCTGTAAAATTAGGATCATAATAATACCCATCTCAAAGCGTGGTTATGAGAATCAAATCAAAAACTCACTAATCCTCACTCTACTGTAAGGACTATATCTGGCTTGCCACAGTTCTCTTCCCAATGCCTGCCGTACAGGTGACACTCAATAAATATTTAGTTTTTAAATGATCTGGGATTTGAATCCAAAACCACTTTGTCATGATTTTCAAAGTATGATCCAGGGCTGCCTGCCAGGATGGGCCTGACCCCAAGAAACAGAACCACTGCCTGGCTAGAAATCTGGGTTCAGTGATGGATTCACCGTGTGGCTGGTCTTCCCCACCTCGGTCTCAGCCTCCCCTTCTGTAAAAGCAAGGGCCCTCTGGACTTCCAGGAAAGGAATCCAATAAAGTGAACTCTGGCAACTATTAAAGAATCTTTTCTTGCTGAGACATTTTCATTTTAACAGAAGCTCCTTAGGGTCCCGAAAGCTATTAAGACCTGTTGAAATGAGGCTATGGCTCGAATTTTAGATGCTGCCAATTGCAGAGGCGGAGAAGGGGTGGAGGGAGACATGGGAGGGTTTTCAAGTTCCTTAGAGTTTCCCCGGCGTGAGAGGCTGTGTGTCCTCATGGCCAGCCCTGCTTCAGCAGGTGACATCTCCTGGCATCCCACGTAGGTGACACAATCTCAAACCACATTGGATCGGCACTGACAGTACTATTTTTTTTTTCTGTAAATCCACATGCCTCAGGGCTCATGCGTGTGTGTGTGTGTGTGTGTGTGTGTGTGTGTGTGTGTGTTCATGCAGGTGACTGGGTTGAGAGAGGGGGCAGCCATAGACATCAAACTCCAGAGTGCCTACAGAGCTCCAAACAGGCAGGTCTTCACGACATCCTTCTCTTCAACTAGAGCCAATGTGCTCAGGAGTGCAGGCACCACCACAGAAAACCGTGCCAAAAATAAGAGTGAACAGAGGTATAAAATCACTGAGCTTGGAGGGAACTTGAGGCCCACTTAGTCCATTGTTCTCAAAGTACAGTCCAGGATTGCCACCACCTGGAGCTTGTGAGACAAGCAGAGTCTCATCTACCAAAGGAACGTGATGAATCAGAATTTGTATTTAACAAGATCCCTGGTGTATATATACATACCACAACTTCCTTATCCATTCATCCGTTGACGGACTCTTGGGTTGTTTCCATGTCTTGGCTATTGTGAATAATGCTGCAATAAACACTGGGGTGCGGATATCTCTTCAACATCCTGTTTTCATTTCCTTTGCATATATATCCAGAAGTAGAATTGCTGGATCATACAGCAGTTCTATTTTTAATCTTTTGAGGGACTTTCATACTCTTTCCCCAGTGGCTGTACCAATTTACATTCCCACCAACAGTCTACAAGCATTCCCTTATCTCCACATCTGGAATTTGTATATCTATACGCAATGGACTATTATTCAGCCATGAAAAAGGAGGGAATCCTGTCATTTGCAATGACATGGCCCTTGAGGGCATTATGCTAAGCAAAAAAAAAGATAAATATTGTATGATATCATTTATATGTGGAATCTAAAAGAGCTGAGCTCGTAAAAATGAGAGTAGAATGGTGATTACTGGGAGCCTGGGGCAGGGGGGAACTGGGGAGATGATATTTAAGGGTCCAAACTTGGAACTAGTAGATAAATAAGTCCTGTAGGTCTAATGCCCAGCATCGTGATTACAGACAAGAATACTGTATCATAAACTTCAAAGTTGCTAAGAAACTAGATCTTACTTATTCCCACCACAAAAAAGAAATGATAATTGTGTGCTGTGATAGAGGTGTCAGCTAACGCTACAGTGGTGATCATACTACAATATATAAATACATCAAGTCAACACGTTGTACAGCTTAAACTTACCTGTCAATTATATGTCAATGAAAATAAATTTTAAAATAAAATAAATAAATGAGATCCCTGGGATCCGAGGAACACTGTCCTAGTCCAACACCTTCATCTGCATTTGGAGGCAAAGTGAGGATCAGAGAGGGGCATGGTTTACCCCGTGTCACACAGCACATCAGGAGCAGAGCCTAGACAGGGACCCAGGCTTCCTTGCTGCCAGTGTGTCACGTGTTCTGGCTCTGTGTTTCGACACACCCTGCTTCCTTCTCTTGGACGCTCGGCTCTCTCCTCTGCAAAACCACGTGTGACCTACAAGACCGAAGAGGATCTCACCTCCCCACGGAAGATGGCCCCCAGAGACATCCTTGGTGGCAGAGTGAGGGTTGCTCTGTACTTTTAGTTCTGTCTCACAGGCTACTGCTCCCGCACAAGACCTGTTCAGACTTTGGAAAAGAATTCAGAGCTCTCCACGAGAGGAAGGCATTTGCTACAAAAGGTCAATAACAGAAGAAATACTCAGTGTACCAACTGTGTCCATCAGGGTCTAGGCAGGAAATCAGAATCCAGCTCAGATGGTTCTCGGGATTCGAATGAAGGGGCTATTTACAGAGCTGGGGGACAGGCTTAAGGAAACCTGTGAAGGATGGGAGGCCCCCAGGAACTAGCCTCCCTAGGCTTGAAGCAGCAAAGAAAGCAGTAGGGGAGTCCCAGCCTGGGGGGGAGATGGGGAGGCTGGAGCCAAGGGTGAGAGGAGTGTCAAGAGTGATGCAACCGCGGCCAGACTTAAAATCCAAAGCAAGGAGGAAGCAGGGAGAAGGGCCTGACCCTGCTCTCTTCCTAACCTCCGACCTCCTGCCGTGCTGGCCTTTGGCTGAGCCCAGCTACAGATGAGAAAAGTGAGTCAGCGTGCCCAAGTTCACCCGGTGGGCGGGCCAGGATTCAAAGCCAGGCCACCTGGTCCCAGCATCCATGCCCTTAACCTTTCACTTTTCCCGTTTACGTTCATTCACTCAATTATCTACCATGTGCTGCTCAGTATTCCAGGCACTGTGGTTTCCAAATTCTGGGTTTTCCAAATTCTTTTCGAGACTTTTGTAATCAGAACACACTAAACACCGTTCCTGCTAAAAGGGAGAGCGTTTTCTCTGCTGTAGGACTCGATGGTGGGGGAGTGACAGTGGCTTTGGCTTTCGTGGAGGTGGATGGACAGACTGGTAGGAGAAAAGTCCAGGGGTTCTGACCAGTGTTGGATTCATGCTGCTCCCAGGGGCCTCTGCTGGGTCCTGGGTCACCAGCAGGGACCTTGACCTGGGGGTGGGCACCTGTGGCGGTGGAGGCCGGGCCTGGGCCCATGGGGCACGCTGGCCAGCCGGGGAGTTCTAAGGTCCAAAGCTCACTGCTATGGGAACTCCCGCCCCTGCAAACAGCCCCCAGCCTGGACGTTCTCAGATCTCTGCCAGAGGAAGCGTGACATCTGTGTCCCCATGAGGTCCTCACTCTCTAGAATGTCCTCCCTCGTCTCCCAGCTGGAAGGGCCCATGGGAGTCACCTGCTCTGTCCCCCTCATTTTACAGAGGGAAACTTGGGCGCAGGAGGAGACAAGGCTTGCCGAGGGCCCCATGGCCAGGCAGAAGCCAGATCCGAACCTTGGTTTCCCGGCTCCCAGCCCAGCACCCCTCCCTACCTCCGCAGTCAGAGTCCAGGGAGCAGATGCCCCCAGGCACACTGCTGCCAGGCTTTTGTCCTTGTTCTTTGCTGGCCTGGAATGGCTCTTCCAAAGGTCACATCGTCCTCATCCTTAGGGTCCCAGCTCAGCATGTCACCTCAGAGAAGCCTTCTCTGACCATGGCTTTGGAATGGCATTCCACTGATCCGGGTTCAAACCCCTGCTGGGTGACTATGGCTTAATCACTTTACCCCTCTGAGCCTCAGTTTTTTCAGCTCAAAACGAGACTTCAACACTCACTGTAATGGGCTGCTGCAGGGCCGAGAGGGGCTGTGTGGCATAACCAGCATGGTGGCCCGCACATCGTAGGCGCTCAATAAATGCTGCTTTCCTGCCAGTTCCCACCCGGAGCTGGAAGGATCACAGGATTCACAAGGCTCAGCCCTGCCCTCAGGAGCACTCAGGCCTCTTGCAGGGGGATTGGGGGGTGGGACACAGGAGCCCAGAACCTCAGCCTGATGGACAGAAACAAACGGACACAGAGGAGCAGAGAGGCCCCAGTGTGGGTTTCCCTGTGCTCAGCGTGGGAAGTTCTGATCCCAACCCCAAATCCAGTGCCTTTTATGACCCACTGGGAAGAAACCCTGTCCCTCCTGCCACAGTCAGTGTATTGAGGCAGTCCAAAGACCCACCCAATTTCAAAATGAAGACACAGAGACCCCACCTTTTGATGGAAAGAGTATCAAAGAATTTGTGGGCATATTTTTAAAGTACCACAATTACAGAAAAGCAGAGAGTGGTTTAATGCTATGATGGAGAAAGTACAAAGGTTTCTGGGATCTCAGAGGAGGACCTTCCTCTAATCCAGGGAAATATTGAGGTGATCGGGGAAGGCTTCCTGGAGGTGGGGGCAAAACAAAACTCACGAATATAGGGAGTCCTTGGGAGGCTAGAGATCCCTACAAATTAAGCACAATCCCTACTATAAATTTTGTTTCCCAAAATAAAATTTTATTTTCTCTACTTACTGCAAATACAATATATGCCAACAAAATAAAAATTGAAATACCAGCAAACAAAAAGTTTTTCAAAACACTCATAATCCTGCCCATCCAACCAGAAACAATCCCTCGTAACTCCTTGCTAAGAATTTTCCAGATTGGCAAACGTGAGAATAGAACAAAGAAATAGAACCTCGCCCTATGATGCCATTGGCAATGGGCCCCTCATAAGCATCTTTCTGAAGTATCAAGAAATACATTTATTTCTACAGTCTCACTTTAAATGTATGAGAGTTAGTATACCCAGTGCGCTTTTGTTGAACGCCTTAGGGTCCCACTCTGACCTTGCCGATGTCACACGGAGCAGCAAAGGGCATCCTACTGCTGTGACATATTTCCACACTGACTTAATTATGTACTTAGAGTCAAGTTCCAGCAGTAGAATTACTGGGTCACTGGGCATGCAGGTGTTTAAGGATTTGCCAAGTTGCCTTCCAGAAGACTTTACCACTAGCAAGGCTTGAGAAGCCTGTTTTCCCATAGGGGATGGGAAGCAGGGGTGTGGGGCGGAGACTTCTTTTTCACATAAACAGGTGAGTATATAACTCAGCTGGCTTGGACTCCCAGCTCTGCCACCTGCCGGGTGTGTGAGCTTGAGCCGGTGACCCGGCCCCTCTGAGCCTCTATAAAACCGGGCCTTCCTGGAAATGAACGTGGGGTCTTTTTGTGGGAAGAGGGGACAAACAGTGTCACCTGGGCCCAGGCCAACCCATCCTCTCACCCGGGGCGGCGACAACAGGCTTTTAAGTATGACCCATGACCCCAACAGTGTTGCAAGCAGGTTCCAGTCACTAGGCCTCCCCTTCCTGATTCCAGGAACCCGCCTCACTCAGGAGCTGCCCCAGGGCTCAGGCCCCAGTTACTTAAGGGAGCTGGGCCCAGCCTGAGGCTGCGACAGACCTGGCCCAGCCCTCTGGGAGCCCAGGATGGGGACCTCGGCTGGGGCCCTGTCCTCCCTCCTGCTGGGAATACTGCTCACATCCACCCCGGGGGCCCTGGGTGCCAACCCTGGCCTGGTCGCCAGGATCACCGACAAGGGCCTGGAGTATGGTAAGGAGCTGTGGTTGTTGGCTGGACTTGGCTGACCCGCTTGGCCCCAGGCGGCGCTGGGTACAGCGGGGGACACAGAGGGGACTCTCTCCCTTGGGGTGGTGCAGGCTTCCCAGCCAGGCAAACCTGGCTCGGGTTCTGGCCTCGTCACCCAACCCCTGGGCCACTTGGGCACGTTACTAGTCTTAGCTGGGTTCCCCACTAGCCAACAGAGATAAAGATTTGGGTGCGAGTAGTTGATTTGGGAGATGATTCCGGGAAACACTGTAAGAGAGTAGTGATGTGAGATGAGAAAGGCAAGGTGGCCAGGAGAGGCGTATCATTAAACCAGCTACCGCCTCAGTGATGGGAACAGTTCCGCTGGAAAATTTTTGCTCGAGTTTGAAAACATATGCCTTAAAACTAGATGTCAGGGACTTCCCTGGCAGTCCAGTGGTTAAGACTCTGCACTTCCAGTGCAGGGGGCACAGGTTTGATCCCTGGTCGGGGAACTAAGATCCCACATGCTGTGCAGCACAGCCAAAAAATAAACAAAAAACAAAAAAATATATATTAAAAAAAAAAAAAACTAGGGACTTCCCTGGGGGAGCAGTGGTTAAGAATCCGCCTGCCAATGCAGGGACATGGGTTCGAGCCCTGGTCCAGCAAGATCCCACATGCTGCGGAGCAACTAAGCCTGTGTGCCACAACTACTGAGCCCGCGTGCCACAACTACTGAAGCCCGCACGCCTAGAGCCTGTGCTCCGCAGCAAGAGAAGCCACCGCAATGAGAAGCCCGCCTACTGAAACGAAGAGTAGCCCCCGCTCGCGGCAACTAGAGAAAGCCCAAGTGCAGCAACGAAGACCCAACGCAGCCAATAAATAAATAAATTTTAAAAATTGATGTCAGAATGGTGGTTACCACCCGGAAGGGGCACAGGGAGCCTGCAGGGGTGCTGGGAATGAATGCCCTGCATCTTGCTCTGGGCGGTGGCTACATGGGTGCATAAACATGTAAAAATTACCTGGCAATACCTTTAAGATTAGTGCCCTTTAGGTTACACCTCTACGGATGTTATACCTCAGTTTTAAAGAATTGGAATATAGTTGATTTACAATATTGTGTTAGTTTCAGGGATACAGCAAACTGATTCAGGCTTTTTTTTTTTTTGGCAGATTATATTCCATTATAGGTTACTACAAGATACTGAATATAGTTCCCTGTGCTATACAGTAGATCCTTGTGTATCTATGTTATGTGCAGCAGTTTGTATCTGTTAATCCCATACTCCTAATTTGTCCCTCCCCCACACCTTTCATAACCATGCTGTTTTCTATGTCTGTTTGTTTCTGTTTTGTATATAGATTCATTTGTAGTATTTTTTTAAAAGATGCTAAAACAAAGCCTCAGAAATAAACTGTCCAAGGGGCAAGGGATCTAGGGTATTTATATACTGCTCCCCTCAGCACTGGATGGGGGGCTGCTCCCCACATTTATGGAGGTTCGATTGCCTTATCTGTTCACTGGGGTCATAACATTCCCTCAGGTAGAGCTGTTGGGAGCCCAGATTGGCTGGGGACAGAGAGAGGGAAATCAAGGAAGGGTTCTTGGAGGAGGTGAGGTAGAAAAGATACATTAACCAGGGACAAGAGATAGCATTTTCGCAGAGACCGGCTCATGCATTTGCTGGAGGGAGGACTGCAACGTGGTATGAGGCAGAGTCGGGGAGACCACTGGTCATCTGTGTATACACACCCTCCCTGAGGGCAGAATCCTGGGTCTCACATACCTCAGATAAACAGAAGGTCCTACTGAATGCTGTTTATACTGAAACGCTAGATCAGGCAAAATTTGCCTTTTGCTCCTTTCCGCTGTGTAAATGTAACCAGTCCTCCAGAGTTGGACATTTTGGTCCTTTCTATATACATACATACATATATATATATATATATATATATATATATTTTTTTTTTTTTTTTTTTTTTTTTTTCCCGGTACGCAGGCCTCTCACTGTTGTGGCCTCTCCCGTTGCGGAGCACAGGCTCTGGACGCGCAGGCTCAGCGGCCATGGCTCACGGGCCCAGCCGCTCCGTGGCATGTGGGATCTTCCCGGACCAGGGCATGAACCGCTGCCCCACCAGGAAAGCCCCTTTCCATACTTTTAATGACACAAACCCTGCATTTACTGAGTACCTGATGTGTCAGGCACCAAGCAAGGGTGCTTTTTTAAATAAATTAAATTTAATTAATTAATTTATTTTTTAACATCTTTACTGGAGTATAGTTGCTTTACATTGCTGTGTTAATTTCTGCTGTATAACAAAGTGAATCAGCTATACATATACATATATCTCCACATCCCCTCTCTCTTGCGTCTCCCTCCCTCCCACCCTCCCTATCCCACCCCTCTAGGTGGACACAAAGCACGAGCTGGTCTCCCTGTGCTATGCGGCTGTTTCCCACTAGCTATTTTACATTTGGTAGTGTATATATGTCACTGCTACTCTCGCACTTCGTCAGAGCTTCCCCTTCTCCCCCTGTGTCCTCAAGTCCGTTCTCTATGTCTGTGTCTTTATTCCTGCCCTGCAACTAGGTTCATCAGCACCATTTTTTTAGATTCCACATATGTGTGTTATTTGTTTTTCTCTTTCTGACTTACTTCACTCTGTATGACAGACTCTAGGTCCATCCACCTCACTACAAATAACTCAATTTCGTTTCTTTTTATGGCTCAGTAATATTCCATTGTATATATGTGCCACATCGTCTTTATCCATTCATCTGTCAGTGGACACTTAGGTTGCTTCCATGTCCTGGCTATTGTAAATAGAGCTGCAATGAACAATGTGGTACATTTATCTTTTTGAATTATGGTTTTCTCAGGGTATATGCCCAGTAGTGGGATTGCTGGGTCATATGGTAGCTCTATTTTTAGTTTTTTAAGGAACCTCCATACTGTTCTCTATAGTGGCTGTATCAACTTACATTCCCACCAACAGTGCAGGAGTGTTCCCTTTTCTCCACACCCTCTCCAGCATTTATTGTTTGTAGATTTTTTGATGATGGCCATTCGGACCAGTGTGAGGTGATACCTCATTGTAGTTTTGATTTGCATTTCTCTAATGATTAGTGATGTTGAGCATCCTTTCATGTGTTTGTTGGCAATCCGTATATCTGCTTTGAAGAACTGTCTGTTTAGGTCTTCTGCCCATTTTTGGACTGGGTTGTTTGTTTTTTTGATATTGAGCTGCATGAGATGCTTGTATATTTCAGAGATTAATCCTTTGTCCATTGCTTCATTTGCAAATATTTTCTCCCATTCTGAGGGTTGTCTTTTCATCTTGTTTATGGTTTCCTTTGCTGTGCAAAAGCTTTTAAGTTTCATTAGGTCCCATTTGTTTATTTTTGTTTTTATTTCCATTTCTCTAGGAGGTGGGTCAAAAAGGATAAGCAAGGGTGCTTTTTATCCTGTCAGCCCCTTTTTGCTTTGCAATGATCTCTTTTAACCCTCATGCCATCCCAATGAGGAAAGTATTATTATCATTGCTATTTGACCGACGGAGAACACCGAGGTTGAAAACTTGCTCAAGGTCACCCACCTAGAAAGGTGCCAACACCAGAATCTTAGCCCTAAAATCCTTACAGTCTATTCTACACAGGCTAGATGCCATGAAGGACAGGAAAGAGGGCCACCCTCCAAGCACACAGCACTCCTCCCTCTCAGAGCTGCTGACAAAGACATTGTGTCCTCATCCATAACATGGGCATGAACATAACTACCCCACCAGAAATGCAGTGATGCCCCTGTGTGTTTCTCTTGCTACTTGGTGCTCTAGAGGGGCTCAATAACCTGCAACTGCAATTAATGCTAATCAGGAAGTAGACCTCTTTCCCCAGGGCAGGTGGGAGCCACTGAAGTGTTTAGAGGGAGGGAGGCAGGCTGACTACGCTGACTCCCAGCTTTTTCCCATCCACAGTGGCCCAAGAGGAGCTGGTGGCTCTGCAGAGTAAACTGCATGATGTCACACTGCCCGACTTCAGCGGGGACGCCAAGATCAAATACCTCGGCAATGCGCACTATGAATTCCACAGGTGGGGCTCTGAGGTGACTGGGCAGGGTCCGGGGGGTCCAGAGAGGAAGGGAGGGAGAGCCCCAGGACTGGCTCGGGACGTCTCTGGGGCAGACGGTGGGATGGTTCCTCGCAGAATTCAGAGGGAAGTTTTGGGAGGAACTTGGGCCCCTTCATTCATTCATACAACAAATATTAATGAAGACCCGCTAGCTGTGTGACCTGAGCCTCAGCTTCCTTATCTGTAAGATGGGGATAATTTGCTGCCTCTTTGGAGTGATAATCCAGGCTCTGGCCTGGCCACTGGATGTAGCCTGGAAGGGAAGCTAGACCTTAAACATTGTTTTAAATAAACCTGAAATTTTAGATGTAGTAGCCCTCTTAGCCCTGAGGTTGGCACATCTGGAGGAGTCAGCTAAAGTTTCCTGGACGCAGTGGCATTTGAGCTGAGTCTTCAAAGGATATTTAGACCTGAGCAGCTGATGTTTTCTTAAAAAAAGGCATCAAACACTTTTTGAAGGATTGACAATGGAACGGGGGCAATTGAGCCCACAGCTCATCACGCACCTCTCTGCTCCCCACTGATGGCTTCATTCAGTCCTTTTTTTATTCAGTCCATCAGTAAACATCTATTGGGCACCTACTGTGTACCGGGCAAAGAAGATGGAACTTGACCATTCTCTTCCCACTGTTGGCTCCACAATCCACGTCATCTTGGTTTGCTTCTCTCAGCCCTTTTGTGTCTCTTCTTGAGGCTGCCTTCGGCCTCTTCTGAATCCGATTCCCCCACCTGGAGGTGTGGAGGAAAGTGATGATGGGGTGCATCTATGCACCCTGCTCAGGATCCCAGCCAGGGGCACATGAGCTCTGATCCTGACTGTGCAGCTTTGGGCAAATGCATCCCTTCTGAGAGGTTCTATGTCCCCCTCTGTAAAAAGGGAACCTGAACAGTGCTGAACCCACCTGTGAGACAAACTGACATAATGCATGTAAAGTACTTGGCATGGCCGCCTGGTCAGCGCAGGGCACACAGCAGGTACGTGTGGGGAGCCAGAAGCCTGTCTGATGCAGGCTCAGCTGGTCTAGTCCCCGTAGGATGGGGGCGAGAGCAAGACCCCTGCTGAGGCTGGACCTGCCTCTGCCTCCGGGCTGATGCCGCTTCTGTGGGTCTCTCTCCAGCCTGAACATCCACAGCTGTGAGCTGCTCGGCTCTGCTCTGAAGCCCCTCCCCAGCCACGGCCTGCATTTCTCCATCTCCGACTCCTTCATCAGAGTCAAGGGCAAGTGGAAGGTGCGCAAGCGGATACTGTAAGTTGACTCTGCTTCCAGGCCCTCGGAACCTTGGCTTTGGCTTTCATTCCACCCTTCCTGGGTCCAAGGTGTTCCTAGCTTCCCCCATAGCAGACCCCAAGGCAAGAATTCAAGTGCAAGTACTTTATCTGGGGAGCGACCTAAGGAAACATAGAGGGGGTGTGCAGAAGTGAGGTGGGGAAGAAGGAGGTCAGCTTGGCGGCTACCGGAGCTCAACCCTCCCAGGGACCCCTGGGGACAGTGTAGGCAGAGCACACCTCTGAGGTACCCCAACCTCCTGTTTGCCATTGGTCAAGGGTAGCTCTCAGGGGCATGACCTCTCCAGCACTTTGAACTGTTCTCTGACCTCTGAGGTCCTTGGATGGAAGGTGGGTGAGTCTCCTTGGGCTGCCATAATGAAATGTCACAGACTAGGGGGTTCAACCAACAGAAATTTATTTTCTCACACTTCTGGAGGCTGCAAGTCCAAGATCAAGATGTGGGCAGGTTTAGTTTCTTCTGAGACTTCTTTCCTGGGCTTGCAGATGCCTGCTCTGTTGCCATGTCCGCACGTGGTCATCCCTCCATGAGCCAGCACCCCTGCTGCTTCTCTGTGTATCCAAATCTCCTCTCCTTAGAATGACAGAGTGGACTCTAGCCCACCCTAATGGTCTCATTTTAACTGAATCACTGTCTCAAATACAGTCACATTCTGGTTACTGAGGGACCTTCAACATTTGAATCTGGGGGGACACAGTTCAGCCCATAACAGGAGGGCAACTATGGGTGACCTGACCATATAGACACTGGAGACCTGCCCTGTCCTACACAGTAGCCTCTGGCCACATGTCCTTACTGAATACATGAAAAGTGGCTGGAACGGATGGGGATCTGTCGTAAGTGTGAAACACCATATTTGAAGATTCAGCACAAAAAAGAACATAAGAAATCTCATTAATAATTTTTACATTGATCACATGTTGAAATGATAATCATATACTACTAAAATGATTCTCACCTTTTTCCTTTTTTTAATGTGGCTGCTAGAAAGTTTTAAATTACCCACGTAGTTCACATTATATTTCTGTTGCACAGCACTGCTTTAGAAAGATGCTCAGTATATAGGTCACCTATATTTGCATATTTATTCAATTTCCATGACAGGAATGAGGCCATACTCTTCAAGATCTCTTATATGAGCATACGAAAATCTACCTCATTCTTTTTTTTAACTTTTTTTTAAGATTTTTTTTTTTTGATGTGAGCCATTTTTAAAGTCTTTATTGAATTTGTTACAATACTGCTTCTCTTTTATGTTTTGGTTTTTTGGCCACGAGGCATGTGGGATCTTAGCTCCCCGACCAGGGATCAAACCAGCACCCCCTGCATTGGAAGGGGAAGTCTTAACCACTGGACCACCAGGGAAGTCCCTGTAATATTTTCATTGAGGTGAAATTCACATAACATGAAATTAACCATTTTAAAGTATACAATTCAGTGGCATCTAGTACATTCACAACTTTGTGCAACCACCACCTCTACCTAGTCCCACAATATTTCCATCACCCCAAAAGATGCTCCACACCTATTAAGCACTAACTCCCCATTTCCCCCTCCCCCAGTCCTGGGCCACCACCAACCCGCCTCTGTCTCTATGGATTTGCCAATCCGGGACATATAAATGAAATCGTATAGTATGTGACATTTTGTTTCTGGCTTTTGTCATGTAGATAATATTTTTGAGGTTTATCCACACTACAGCATGCATCAGTGCTTTATTCTTTTGTATGGATGGGTAATATTTCACTGTATAACTAGACCACATTTGGCTTCATTCTTTTTAAAGGCTGCATAGCATAGATGCCTACAACTTATGGAACCTATCCCAACTAGTTGACATTTAAGGTTGTCTCCTCATTTCTTGCTATTACCCATGATGCTTCAGTGAGCTGCCCCACACATACATCTTGACTGGACGAGCCACAGAGTAAAGACGTAGAAGTAAAATAACTGGGCCAAAGGTTTGTGGTTAAAATCAGGATAGATCCCACCAGCTTGTGTTCTAGATGTGCTTTCCCAACCGGTGTTTTGTTTTCCCATATCTTCACAAGCACTGGGTATGAAAACTTCTAAACTTTTTATCAACCTGTTAGGTGAAAACTGACATCATTGTTATTTTCACTTTTAATAACTTCTCATGTGCTTATTTGCAATTGAACTTCCTGTTCATATCTTTGATCCCTTGTTTTTCCTTTTGTCCTTTCCTTATTTCTTTGTATAGCCTTGTTCTTTGTGTATTAAGGAAATTAACTCATATATTAGCCCACATGTCATGGAAATTAGCTCTTTGCCTGGATCAAGAAGCAATTTTTTTTTTTTTACTTTGCGTATGGAATTTTTTTGTTGCTGTTCACTAAAGTTTTAATTTTCAGTGCTGGCAAGTTTATCCACCATTTCCTTTAGGGCTGCTGAGACTTAGATCTAACCTAGAAAGGCTTTTGCCCATCCCTGACCATAAGTAAATGAACCCAAGCTTTCTTCTTGATCTTTTATGGTCTTATTTGTAATAAATCTTTGCTTTGTAATAAATATTTGTAATAATTTTTGTAATTAAATTTTTACTGCAGCTTCACTTATTTGGGGGTAAGAATTGAGATTTATATTTTCCCCCCAAATGGTGGCCGACCCTAGTCTAGGAATCAATTACTACTTCTCTTATCTCCTCTAGGAAACTAGATGGCTCCTTTGATGTGACAGTCAAGGGCATCACCATTTCAGTCAATCTTCTCTTGGGCAGCGACCCCTCTGGGAGACCCAAGGTCGCTGTTTCTAGCTGCAGCAGCGACATCCGTGATGTGGACGTGCACGTGTCGGGAGATTTGGGGTAGGTCACCATCGGGACACTCACCAGCTTGACCCCTGGCTGCAGCCAGAGGCCCATTTAGCCCAAGGCCTGGTCACCCATAAGCATGAGGGTCCAGGCGTAATGCATGGGTATATCACGTGCACTTGGAGGTAATTCTTTGGGGGACCTGCTGAAATTAACAGAAGCAGATTTAAGCTCGGAGTACTGGTGTGCCATTGCCACCAAAAGACAAACTTCACCACCAACAGGCAAGTGCAGTCTGGCTACTGAGGAAACACAAAGGCTTTTGGCCAAAGGAGAGTTTGTGGAAAATATATAAACCCTTGAGCAAGTCTCTTCAAGTCTCAGTTTTGTTGATTAGAAAAACATGGGTTCTCCAGCCCCTCCCCCAAATCTACTAACTTTGGGGCACAGCAGGGGGCTGGGATGCCAGATGCACTGAATCAGTGAGTGTGCTGGGAACTGGGACTGCATATTCATCCCATCCAGGGTTCTGGGACACAGCAGGGGACCAGAATGGGGTGGGGAGGGCTCCCTCGGGGACTGGCCTGGCTCTCCCTCCTGCCCCACTGTCCCTGCGTTCAGTGGCACACACTGTGCTTCTCTCCCCAGGTGGCTGCTGAATCTCTTCCACCATCAGATCGAGTCCAAGTTCCGAAGAGTATTGGAGAGCAAGGTAAGAACGTCCAAGCGGCTGGCGCTGCCGAGCCACTTGAGGGGCTGGGCCCAAGTCCTTCATGGGCTCTGGCCTCGAACAGCCCTAGGGGCTGGCCCAGGCACACTTGGGCTCAAGGCCCAGAGAGGACAAATCAAGGTCATGAAGCTGGTGTGCGGCAAAGCTGGGGGCAAAATGTAGGCCTCTGGACTCCGAGTCTATCCAGTTAGACAGAAAAGGGTTAGATGCTTGGCCAAGGGGCCAAATGGGGCTGCTTGGCTTTGCTCACTGCCCGCCCCGGCCCCGCAGGCCACAAACGCAAAAAAGAAAATCAACACCTAGGTGGCTTCAGAGACCAAGCAGGAACCTTTGGGAGTGTGTGGACCAGGTGGGAGTTCTGGTTCCTACCTGGGCGATGAGCACCTGCTTTGTACGCGGAAGCAGCAACAGAGTGTCAGTTCTTCCCGTTAAAAAAATTATGTGAAATCTCCAAATTTTGGAATCTCTGGCTCAAAGAAAGAGGTTTCATGTTAACTTCCAGTTCTCGCACTCACTCACTTCACCCCAAAATCCCATTTCTGGGGTATCATATACCTGGAGCTGTGTCTGTAGCAATGACTGTGCTTGGGAAGGAGAAAGTAACAGAGGAAAAAACAGGCGCACACACCGCTCTTGGTACAACATCTGGTTTGGCTTTGAGTGCCTCCTGGTGGTTGAAGAGAGAATAGCATGCAGACCCCACAGATTGGATGTAGCAAGCTGCCTTCTGTTCCCTGTCTTATCCTGGTGTCCTGGGGTCTAGGTGAGCTTGGGAAATATGCCAGCCTCCTTCTCAAGCACCCCATTGCCATGTTGCCATGCCTTTCTGAGTGGGACATAATATTCTTCAGTGGTTTGGATTTATACTCCCCTGTTGATGATGGAGATAATAATGATTAATAATAATAATATATAAAAATAATATCATATTACAATTAATAATAATATAATAATTATCAGGGTAATAAGTTACCCTGATAATTATTATTTTGATAAATTAATATAATTAATGTTATACAGAATGTGTCACTCTATATAACTATCCTTATTTATAATAATAATGGTGGTTATTTGTTGAGCCTGTGGTTTGGCTAAGAATAATGTACTAATCACTTCACATAGGCAATGCCGCTGGATCTTAACCACAGCCTCTGAAGGAGATACCGTTTCCCACGTTTGAGGGAGAAGGCTCTGAGCGTGGAGTAACTTGTTCGGTGGTCACCTTGTTGACAGGAGGCTAGGTCAGGATTTGAATTTCCTGGAGCTGGGAGCAGCTTGTACCAAAGGCCTTGTGGGGGCTGGTGTCTCAGGAAAGATGGAGATCTCTCTCCCCTGACCCCTGATCTTTTTTTCTTAAATTTATTTAGTTATTTATTTTGGCTGCGTTGGGTCTTTGTTGCTGTGCGTGGGCTTTCTCTAGTTGCGGTGAGCGGGAGCTACTCTTCGTTGTGGTGCGCGGGCTTCTCGTTGCAGTGGTTTCACTTGTTGCAGAGCACGGGCTCTAGGCGCACGGGCTTCAGTAGTTGTGGCACGTGGGCTCACTAGTTGTGGCTCGCGGGCTCTAGAGCGCAGGCTCGGTAGTTGTGGCACACGGGCTTAGTTGCTCAGCCGCATGTGGGATCTTCCCGGACCAGGGCTCAAACCCGTGTCCCCTGCATTGGCAGGCGGATTCTTAACCACTGCGCCACCAGGGAAGTCCTGACCCCTGATCTTTATAGGGCTTCAGAAATCTTTCTCCCGGGGCAACTAAGAGCCTGGTGCAGGACCGTTCGGCTTCCCCATTCAGGGAGGGATGTGGTATCTGACTAGCAGGGCTAAGAATAATGAGTCCTTGCTGAGTGCTTACTCTCTGGGACATACACACTCCTCTTCTTATAACCTCACCCCACCCCCGCCAAACACCCTGGAAAGCACTGGGCCTTGTCACTGTATCCTGAGGTGAGGACCCCAAAGCAGAGAGAGATTCTGCAAAGGTCACACATCCAGTGGAGGCTTAGCAGGATTTGAACCCAGGTTTTCAGACTTCCCTACTACACCCTTAACCACTGCCCCAACCTGCCTCTCTGGGAGACCTTACTGCGTGTCTGGAGCCGAAGCACCTGAAGGCCTCCCTTCCCCCATTGGGTGAGGTCGACAGAGTTTCCTGGCTCCTTTGAAACCAACCATGAAGGTTCCTCACCACCTCTTTCCTTTATTTCTGGCAGCTCCCCACTACCAAACTCTTCTCCCAGAAACTAGGCCAGCTGCAAAGGGAGGTAAAGATTTCACCCCTTGTCTGCCCAACCCCCAGCCTAGTCCTTCCCCACAACCCTGTGCCTGATTTATGCCTGCTCACCCTTTAGCTTGCCCTTCAAATGCCACCTCTTCAAGGGAGCCATCGGTGACTCCCTCACTAGGCCAGGGACCCATCCATGCTCTTGGACCCCCCTGCCCACGTGCCCCTCCCTCCACTGTATCTGTGCATCCGTTTGCACCACAGGTGATAGCTGGTTAATCAAAAGAGCTGTTTAAAGTGAGGACTCACTCATACACACCTGAACAAAGAAAATATTTACATATGAATCCAATGTTTTAAGATACAGTAAATGTAAATGCAGTTGACCCAGGCCCAGAACTGTTCTTTGCAAACAGTCTCTTGATTGGCATTGCACTGTCCTTCTTTCATTCAACAGGCATCTGCTACAAATTCCAGCTCAGATTTCTTTAACCACAATGAGAATCTAAAGACATTTGCAAAGCAATCCCAATGCAGAATCCTTCTAGATTTTTATGATTGTCTTCCTTGTAAGCTTTTCTGGTCCACACCAATTTACCAGCATTTTCTTTAAGCAACTCACCTTTCCAAAACACTTACCATAGGTTTTTGGGAATTCCCTGGTGGTCCAGTGGTTAGAACTCCGCGCTTTCACTGCCGAGGGTGTAGATTTGATCCCTGGTCAGGGCACTAAGATTCCTCAAGCCCTGAGGCATGGCCAAAAAAAAAAAAAAAAAAAAGAAGAAGAAGAAGGAAAGAAAACGTAGGTTTTCATAGAAACGACTCTTGTCTCAGTCGTATTTCATGGGTTTACATAAGAAATAATTTGAGAGATTGCAATAACAAGGAAAGCAAACAGGTTAGAGAACACACATTTCCTTTTCTTGAGACGCACGCCGTTCAACTGGGGCAAAAAATTCTGAGTGCTTAGTGTGTGCGGTAGTCCGCTGGATGGGAGGGTTCAGTCTTCCATGGGCAGCAGGGGAAGTGGGGACTATTGATCAATCCAGCTAACCTGTTAAGTGATGACATTTAAGAAGTATCTGCATTAAGTATACACTTATTTGTGTGGCCATTGCTACTTATTGTCTAGTTCTGCTATTTCAACTCTAGACCCTGGGAGACCAGGGCATCCCAAAGGCAAAGGTCCTTCATGATGGAGTTTCAGGCAGTGCCTCTAGCCATGTCCCCTCATCCGCTGCGTAGGTGACTACCTAGCTCCGATTTCCAGTCCTGGGATGGACTTTGACAGGACCAGCTGGACCCTATTGGGGTCGACATGGGGGCCGACATGTTTTTGATCATTTCTACTTTCTCAGTACATCATAAGCACTTATACATTTTTGTAGAATCAATGACCAGTTAGCAAATAAGTGAAATAATGGAACTAAGGCAATTAGCACAGGGCCAGACCAAAGCCAGGGAACTCACTCAGGCTTTCTCTTCCCATATTTTTCAGATTTGCAAAATAATCCAGAACTCGGTGACCTCTGACCTACAGCCTTACCTCCAAACTCTGCCAGGTAGGACACCCCACCCATCCCTGGGATACTTGATTTTTACTAATTTTTATAAGTGCATACAGGTACCTTATAAAACCTTACATGGAAGAGAAGTGTTGAAAGTTAAAATTAAAATCCCCTTTTCTCCCCAAATTTTCTTCCAAGAGGTAACCTATTTCCTTTGAATGTTCAAATATAAATATACACATACATAAGCATATGACTATACATTCACATATGTATTCCTTTTGTTCATGAATATATGTGAATATGCATAATTATGAATATATATGTTAGTCTATAATAATAGAGACATTGTTCTTTTGTAACTTGTATACTTTGGAGATCTTTCTACATCAGCACATATAAATTGATCTCATTTTTTAAAACTTTTGTGTAGAAGTTAATACGGAGAGAAAAGTGCTCAAATCATAAGTGAAGAGTTTTTAGAAACTTTTCACGAACTGATCACATGCACGTACCAGCTTCCAGATCAATATACAGAACACGACTGGCCTTTCAGAGTCCTCCCGTGTCTCCTTCTGACACTGCCCACCCCTCAGGGTGACCAGTAACCCAGCTTCTGCTAGCAAAGATTAGCTTTGCACTTTGTACATCAATGGAACCATACAGTAGAGTCTTTTATCAAGAGCTGGAGGCTTTCTCTATTCAACTTTTTTTTTAAAGGATACACATTTTATTTATTTATTTATTTTTGGCTGCGTTGGATCTTTGTTGCTGCGCGCAGGCTTTCTCTAGTTGCAGCGAGCAGGGGCTACTCTTCGTTGCGGTGCACGGGTTTCTCATTTCGGTGGCTCCTCTTGTTGCGGAGCACGGGCTCTAGGCGTGTGGGTTTCAGTAGTTGTGGCACGCGGGCTCAGCAGTTGTGCCGCACGGGCTTAGTTGCTCTGCGACATGTGGGATCTTCTCAGACCAGGGATCGAACCCATGTCCTCTGCACTGGCAGGCAGATTCTTAACCACTGTGCCACCAGGGAAGCCCTATTCGACTTTAAAATATGAGGTCAATCCATATTGTTGCATATCGTGAGTTCATTCTCCTTCTGTGTAATCCACCGTGTCCATGTCCCTCCATTTATTTATCTATTGTACTATTGAAGCCCATTTGGGTAGTTTCAGTTTTAGACCACTGTGGGTAGGTGCTGTGAACATTCTAGCTCCTGTGGATGCATGTCTTTGGGTATATACCCAGGAGAGAAATTACAGGTTCTTGTGGTGCACATAGGTTCAGCCTTAGCAGATCCTGCCAAACAGTTTTCCAAAGTGGTTTTAATAGACCTTTTTTTTTTTTCCCTTTGGCCACGCCACGTGGCTTGCAGGATCTTAGTTCCCTGACCAGGGATTGAACCTGTGCCCCCTGCAGTGTAAGCACAGAGTCCTAACTACTGGACCATGGGGAATTCATTTTAACAGCTGCACAGTGTTCTATCTTAACGGATGTCTCCATTTATTTAATAAGTCCCCAGCTGCTGGATAGGTAGGTTTGTTGCCATCCTTTGCTATTGCCAACAGTGGGGCAGGGAGCGCCTCACACCACCTCTTCCCCTTCAAATGTAGCAAGTGGAGGCCCCGGATCTCGGCTACACACATAAAGTTGGCAGAAACAGGCCCTGGCAAATTGTTGAGGTGTTCTCTCATGCCTTGGCCCCCACGTCCTCCACACTCACCTGTTGACATTCCCCTTCAGCAGAGACCCAGGCAGGCACAGACACCCAAGTGCTTGGGACAGAAAACTCCCGTCCCTCCAGGGCCTTGGAGGGGAGTCTCTGGGCCCTTCGGACATGGCCCAGCCTTCCTGGTTATTTGGTTCGTACTGGTAGGAGGCTGGTTTCCTGGAAGATCAAGGTCTCGGTTGTAAGCTTGGGGAGCAATAGCTTTGGCTGGAGAGTTTTTCCTATTGTGTGGCTTCCTAGGTGTGGAAGGGCTGCCAGACCTGGGTTCCTCCTGCCCTCAGGGTATGTGTGTGTGTGTGTCTATGTGTCTGTGTGTGTGTGTGTGACTGTGTGTCTGAGTATGTGAGACTCTGGAAACTGCTCAGGCTCTGGGCTAAGCATACCAGCCCCCTTGTGGCTAAATCACCAGTGGAAGCGAAGAACCCATGTCAACTCTTTCTTGGCAAAGGAGTTCTTTGCCCCCAGCACTGGGCTGGGTGGAGGGTCTTAAGGTGGAGGGGCAGGGGGCTCTGAAGAAAGTCACAGAGAGTGTGGGTCAGCCAGAGCCCTCACCCCTTCTCACTCGTCTGCCTCCTAATTCTGCCCTTCCCCCGTTCAGTCACCATGGAGATGGACATTTTCGCTGGGATTGATTACAGCTTAATGGAGGCCCCTCAGGCAACAGCGGAAATACTGGACGTGATGCTTAAGGTAAAAGGGTCTGGGGCGGGGGGCTTGGGCGGGTCCAGGCCCAGTGCGGGGTCGCCTCAGGGTCAGCCCTTCCTGGGGCCTCTTGTTCTCCTGGCTTCAGATCTGTCCTCATCTCCCCGTGGTTCCCACTGTGTCAAGGGCAGGGCGATATGGATTGCTGCGGGGTGTTCCCAGAGCCAGGATCCTCCCACGGTGTCTTTTTTTGTTTTTTTAAGCTTTTTTTTTTTTTTTTTTTGGCTGTGCCTGTAGCTGTGGCGCACAGGCTTAGTTGCTCCGCGATGTGTGGGATGTTCCCGGACCAGGGCTCGAACCTGTGTCCCCTCCATTGGCAGGCGGATTCTTAACCACTGCGCCACAAAGGAAGCCCCTCCCACGCTGTCTTACATCACTTAGGCCTTGAAACTTCCCTTCCCCCTTCCTCCCCTCTTTCACCTTTCCCACCAAGCAGGTGAGGTCAATCAGAGCTGGCCCTCAGTGGTGTAGAGGAGCTGGCCAGGAGGTCCTATAGGTTAATAGACCAAAGCTTCTGCAGATCGTTTCATTAAGGGATTCTGGATACACACTTTGATCCAAAGGAAAACATCCTTTTTATTTTTTAATTTTTATTGGATTATAGTTGATTTACAATGTTGTGTTAGTTTCAGGTATACAGCAAAGTGTATCAGTTATACATATACATATATCCTCTTTTTTTTTTATGTTGGGGGTAGGAGTTTTATTAATTAATTTATTTATTTTTGCTGTGTTGGGTCTTCGTTTCTGTGCGAGGGCTTTCTCTAGTTGTGGCAAGCGGGGGCCGCTCTTCATCACGGTGCGCGGGCCTCTCACTATCACGGCCTCTTGTTGCGGAGCACAGGCTCCAGACGCGCAGGCTCAGTAGTTGTGGCTCACGGGCCCAGTTGCTCCGCGGCGTGCGCGATCTTCCCAGACCAGGGCTCGAACCCATGTCCCCTGCATTAGCAGGCAGATTCTCAACCACTGCGCCACCAGGGAAGCCCCCTTTTTTTTCTTTTTTTAAGATTCTTTTCCCATATAGGTCATTACAGAGCATTGAGTAGAGTTCCCTGTGCTATACAGCAGGTTCTTATTAGTTATCTCTTTTATATATAGTAGTGTGTACATGTCAGTCCCAATCTCTCAATTTATACCTCCTTCCCTTATCCCTTGGTAACCATAAGTTTGTTTCCTACATCTGTGACTCTACTTCTGTTTTGTAAATAAGTTCATTTGTACCCTTTTTTTTTAGATTCCAAGGAAAACTTATTTAATGGTGGAGTTTCAGGCAGTGCCTCCAGTCCATGTTCCCTCATCAGACTCTGTAGGCAACTACTTAGCTCAGATGTCCAGCCCTGGGATAGACTTAGAAAAGTTCAAATGGATTCTATCTCTCTCTCCAGGGTGAAATTTTTAGCCGTGATCACCGCTCCCCGGTTGCCTTCCTTGCGCCTGTCATGAGCCTTCCAGAAGAACACAGCCGAATGGTCTACTTTGCCATCTCTAATTATGTCTTCAACACCGCCAGCCTAGTTTATCACAAAGTGGGATACCTGAACTTTTCCATCACAGATGACATGGTGAGAATCATAGCACAATATCTCCCACAAATGACACTGTCTCCTTCCTTCTTTCCTTTCCACACATTTACATCAGTGAAATAGTAAATTATGACTAAGAAGAAATATCAAGAGCAGGAAAATATAAGTTAGTACGATTTCCCTTTTCACTTTGGCTGCCAGAGAGCTCAAAGTCAAAGTTCTTTCTCCCCTAGAACAATTGTGGAAGACTTTGTGGCTTGCTTGTCTGTCTTTTACTTTTCCCTCCAGACTCGATCTGTTATTCTAATTCATACTTTCTTTCATCCTGATGGTCTGTGGAGGTTTTAAAAAAGATTTTAGTGAATGGGGCAGGACAATAGATACACTGATAAATGCAAAAGTTACATAGAATAGAAAATAAAGACCAAGTTAAAAGTAAAGCACAATTTTATAAAGACACTGGGCCCCCAAATTGATTTTTTTTAATATCACGAATCTGTGCAGGAGCTTCCTGTAGCCAAAATGGAAAGGGTACATGATTTAGTGATTCACAGCAAAAAGGAGAGACAAAGTCTTCCGAGCACTTAGCGCTGAAATAACTGTCTCTTTGTATAAAGAGATGTGGCTTTGTATGAAGGTTACTGAATTTTAGAGTGGATCACGTGGTTAATATTTCTTTCCGTTTCTTTAATATCTCTGGGGTTTAGATGGATGTTTCTTGTAGCTCTTTGTAAAAGCTGAGGCCTCGTGAACGATGTAGGGAGGGTGGGGGAAACACAGTGCAGTCCAAACTGGATGGTCCAGCCTACCCTGGTAATAAATTGAGGACCAGCAGTGACGGATGGAGTGACATGTGTCCTTTGACTCCCCCATACCCAGGCCTTTTACTTCTATGGCCATGTTTGAGTCACCCTTCCCACCTGTGGTACAGTCCTTTCTTTCAGTGGGTGGGATCACGGTAGCTGTGTTTTACTGAGCGCTCACTGTGTGCTAAGCCTTGGGCTAGATGCTTTGTACCCACCATTTCCCTTAGCCCTCACAGTGACCCAACAAGTGGGGACTATAATTATCTCCATCTTATAGGTGAGGAAGTTGGGGCTCAGAGAGGTAAAGGCACTCACCTGACATCACATAGTCACGAAGCCAAGAGTCAAACCTAGATCTGCGTGATTGAAAATCTCACCTTGTGGATCCTCTGATTGAGTCGTGAGTGTCACTTATGGCCCAAGGAGAGCAGGCAGGATCCCAAGGACTCGTGTGCTCATGGTGGATGCAGAACAGGCGTCTCGCCGTTGCCATGGTAACCCGGAGCAGTCAAGAAGCTACATTATTGGGCTTCCCTGGTGGCGCAGTGGTTGAGAGTCCGCCTGCCGATGTAGGGGACACGGGTTCGTGCCCCTGTCCGGGAAGATCCCACGTGCCGCGGAGTGGCTGGGCCCGTGAGCCATGGCCGCTGAGCCTGCGCGTCTGGAGCCTGTGCTCCGCAACGGGAGAGGCCACAACAGTGAGAGGCCCACGTACCGCAAAAAAAAAAAAAAGAAGCTACATGATTGAATATCCCCCCACTTCCCCAACTCTCTTCAGACCTTCGGCTCCGGCCGGAGCACCTAAAACTTCTTTGTGTCCCTTTGCCGCAGGTTCCGCCTACTTCTCACATCCGACTGACCACCAAGTCCTTCCGCGCCTTCTGCCCCCGGGTAAGGCTTCCCTCAGCCCTCAGGGTGCAGGCTGAGCCCCCAATACTTCAGGGGTTTTCTTTAAAACCTCCACACTCCTCTCAGCTTGACCGAGAGTCAGAAGGCCAGCCGTGGGGCCCCCAGTGAAGGCCGTGGTGCTACAGGTTTGGGGACTCCCTTCCCTTCAAGGCCCAGATAACAGAGACCTGAGCCCTGTGTCTTGTGGGACCACAGGCTGCCCAGTCTTTTGTTGATGATCTCTGACAATACCAAGGAATGTCGACATGTCCCACAAAATGTATCCTAATTAATAACACCAAGCAATTACAGAGGGCGTACTAGGGGTCAGGCACTGTTCTTGGCGCTTGAAAAAATTATTTTTTGAATGGATAATAAATTCTCACTGTTCAAGATTCAGAAGACATAGAAGGTTATAGAGTGGAAAGTCCCATCCACTCCTGTCCCCTAAACATCCAGTTCACACCCTGAGTCTATCAATATTGTCAGATCGTACACATCTTTCTGGGGCTATTCTAGTATATGTGAACAAATGTATGTCTTTCCTCCATTTTCTTACACAAATGGAGGTATATTTTACACTCCATTTTGTACCTTACTTTTTCCCTTAGTATACCAGGAGATGATTCCATGTAGGTAGATAAAGAGCTTCCTCACTCTTGTTTTCTTGGGAATCCAGTCTGCCATTGTATTATGGATGGACCATAGTTTGGGTAATCAGTCCCCCATGGAAGGACATTTACGTTGTTTCCAGTCTTTTGCTACATCAGTGTTGCAGTGAATAACCCTGTAGCTTGGTCTTTGCTGGACTAAGCTCTTCATGTTCCATATCTCATTTAATCCTACAGAAATCCACCTGTCCTGTCGCCTCTCCCCTACCTTCTGAGTCCCCCCAAGACACAGCTCAGACAGGTTGTAGTGTTTAAAGTTCCTTGCAGAAGGCTTGATGATGGCTGAGAGGAATTATAACGGTGGGAAAATGGTTGAACTTTAAATACTGCGGTACCTGGGTCACGTCCTTCCATAACATACCCTCACAGCAGGCCCTTTCTCTCCCTAGAGCCCCACAAAAGCCCAACCTGCCACCATGTTGTCGGCGCTAGCGTTAGAGGGACCTTGGCTTCATCCTGGTTCCAACATCCCTTTTGCCCAAAAAGAGGAGGAAACTCTCCCTCTCCCTTCCTGCTCACATCATAATCAACCTGACACAGAAGCAGCTCGGGTCACCTTCTTAGTCAAGTGGTTTACCTCCTCAACCTTCTAAAGATCTCCCTTTTACAACTGAATGTAGATTTTATATTTGCATAACCAAAAGGCTCATGGGACTGTCGTTCCTCCACCAACTTCCCCCGTAAAAGGAACAGTCTTGACCCCAAAACAAATTCTAATTAAAAGGAAAATTGCCAGCTCTTTGAAATGGTGGGATCTAGGCGTGCTGCGCTTCAGAAACAGTGGTGTCTGGGCTTTGCATGTGCAGTTACCTGAGTGTGATGGGGGTAGAGAGAAAAAAAGAGCTCTCACCCATTGCCCAGGGAGGGGTGTGGAGTGAAAAAGACATCAGCCTAATCTTTCTGGAGGACAGCTTGGCAATCAATAACTGGCAGAAGCTTTAAAAATATCCCTGCCTGGGGCTTCCCTGGTGGCGCAGTGGTTGAGAGTCCGCCTGCCGATGCAGGGGACGCGGGTTCGTGCCCCGGTCCGGGAAGATCCCACATGCCGCGGAGCGGCTGGGCCCGTGAGCCATGGCCACCGAGCCTGCGCGTCCGGAGCCTGTGCTCTGCAACGGGAGAAGCCACAACAGTGAGAGGCCCGCGTACCGCCAAAAAAAAAAAAAAAAAAAATCCCTGCCCTTGGACTCAGCAATTCCATGTCTAGGAATGTATCCCCCAAAATAATAGCCAAGGGTACACAGGAGAGTGGTCTTTAAAATGGCAAAACCTTGGAGACAACTTGATGTGCAATAATGTTAGATCAATTGCAGTACCCATGCACAGTGGAATACAATGCATCCATGAGATAAATGACACAGACTCCGTATGTCTGACATGGAAGGATGTCCAGTTATACCTTCAAGAGAAAAAGGCACAGAGCATTTTGTGGAAATTAAACCAACCAAGAAGTGTCCTCAGCTTGATCTGACTCCCTCAAGGTTCTTCCAGCAAACCTGCATGTTTCCTTCTCTTGACATAATTTCTTCATTCTGCCCTCAGTTAGCCAGACTGTACCCCAACATGAACTTAACGCTCCAAGGCACAGTGGTCTCTGCCCCGTTCCTGAACTTCAGCCCTGGGAATCTGTCCTCAGCTGCCCAGATGGAGATTGAGGCCTCTGTGCTCCTGCCCAACTCCGTCAAGGAGCCCGTCTTCCGGCTTGGTGTGGTAAGGTTCAAAGGCTTGGCAAACATTGCTCCCTTTTCCTACATGCTTTTTCCCCCACTCCGCACCTGGCTAATTCTTTAAGATAGATCTCAACTTAAGTATCACTTCCTCAGATAGGCCTTTCTTGGTTGCCCTTACCCCTGATCTACCTTAGGCCCCTTGTCATTTTTTTTTCCTTGTGGCACCCTATTATTTTTCCTCATAGGAGTTATTGTAAAGATACCAATGTAGCTGTTTGCAGGTTTATTTGCTTAATGTATGTTTGCCCAACTAAGTGAGTCTGGGCTATTGTGGGGAGGAAGGCAGAGGGGATCTTTGACCTGTTGCTCTGCTCTGTATCTATATCTGACCCCTGAAGACTACATTTCCCAGGCTTCCTTGCACTGACTTCCAGCTAGGTCAGCCAATGGAAGACACTGTCAGGAGACCAGAGGGTGGGAGGAAGGAAGAAGCCAGAGTATTTCTTCTCTCTTTTTCTTGGACAGAGACTCAGGCACTGACTGTGTCTCCTCCATGGTGCCTCCCCAATTCCTCCCTCTGTTCCTCCAGTCCTGGGGTGGAAGCAGCTTCCCACCTCTGCTAATCTCTGAGTTGCCTCTCCAACTCTTTTTTAACTTCTCAGCAATTCCATCATTTGTATAACCAATCCCCTGTATGAAATTCCCTCTTGGTTAAATATTGAGAGTTGTGTCTCCCTTCTCAATGGACCCTGTCAAACAGAGAAGGGATTCTGAGTTTTTTGGGGGTGCTGCTCACAGGATGGAGAACTTTGCTCTCTTGTTCCAGGTTTGAAACTCAGCAAGACAAATTTCTAGAAGAGTAATTGCTCCCAGATGTTATATCTGCAATTTGATATTGTTGTTATTGTTATCAAAATTGTTGTCAATATATTTTATTTTATTATTTTTTATTTTTATTATTTTGGTAAAGCAGAAAAGGATAGCTTTATTGCTTTGCCAGGCAAAGGGGAACACACCAGACTTCTGCCCTGAAAAACTACGTGTCCCCAATATATTTTAAATTAAAACATAAGCTATTATTATTACTATTATTATTTACTCAGGCTGAACCTTGGCCCTGAGATAGCTAGACGTGGTCCCTTTAGAGATCTCCAGGCATAGGCCTCTATACCTTCTCTTGGTAGTATGTTCAAAGTTTAATTGCTATCATAGTCAGCAATTTCAAGTAAAAATATTCAAGTCCAAGTTCAAATGTTTATTGCGCACCCATGATGAGCTTCCTGGGAGTCTAATCTAGTGGGCAAGTTCCTGCTTTAACTCAGTGAGATGTTTGCTTAGAGGAGACAGCAGGTCCTCATAGTTATCCGTTCTGTACATGACAACCTCCTTATTTAGACCTGTTTCTTTCTACTGGAATTACCAGGCCACTAATGTGTCTGTCATGTTGACCTTCAACACCAGCAAGATCACTGGATTCCTGAAGCCAGAAAAGTAAGTCAGCCTCGTGACTTACATGGGGGGCGCTCAACTGGGCTCCATCTGATGCTTCAGCTGATTCCCTGTAGCTGGAGGTGGGATGTAACCAGATCCCCCTGTCAAACCGTGGGGCCCACGGTTTGGGAAGGAAAGTTAAATTTTACCCCAGTTGGCCCAATTCCTTTGGCCAACTGGATCTGCCTCCATAAACTTCCTTTTCACCTAACCCCCATTACTTCCAAATTTCTAAAGAATTTACTAATACTGCTTTTTCTTAATCTATGAATTTTAGACATCAGCAATATTGACTTCCTGAAATTATAGAGACTAAGTTCTTTTATGCTACACACTTCCCCTCTGCAAGTCTTCCCAATAAGGTTGTATCATTGTTTTTGTTTCCTCAATCACCTTTTTCACTCTCACTGCTACCACACCCTTGGCCCTGTGCCTTCTCAAGCTGGTGTCTCCTCCTTTCTGGGGATCCCTACATTGCTTAGGTTTCCCTTGAACATAATGCCCACATCTCTGAATCTTCTCTGATTTGTTATAGGATACAAGTGGAACTGAAAGAATCTAAAGTTGGAGTATTCAATGTAAGTTATTATTGTTTTTATTTATGAAATGATTAGGGTAATAATTAATTTAGAGTATTTACTAAACAATGCTTTGGCACCTATAATAGAAAATAGAAAAGGAGAAGAGTTACTCTCTGCCCTAGAAAAGCATAGAAGTTCTTGAAGACAGGAACCATAGGGCAGAGGAACAGTTACCTCCCAATATAAGACAGTATAATTAAATCATCTATTGGACAGAATTCTTTTAACTGCAAAGAATAGAAAGCCAACTAAAAGTGTCTTAAGCAAACAGAAGGAATGTATAGGATGATAACCAAAAAACAAAAACAAAAAAGCTAAGGCTAGAGGTTTCAGGCATAGCTGGATCCAGGTGTTCAAATTAGTACATCAAGAATCTCCAAGGGAAGGGGAGAGGGGCGATATAGGGATGGGGGAAAACGGTTATTAAGGGATTATATAAAATCATGTGTGTGAAACTTTTAAAAATTGTAGAGCACTACAGAATTTAAAGAATCTTTCATTCAATTTTTTAGAAAGAAAAAATATATATATTCCAAAAAAAAAAAAAGAATATCTCTCCATTCTGCTTTCATCTGTGTTGGCTTCATTCTCAGGCAGGTTCTTCCCACTGGTGGAAAACTCACAAATTTCCTGTAGTTTCTTTTTTTTTTAACCCACAAAAAAAAAAAAAAAAAAAAGCCCTCGTTGGATTAATCTTGGTCATGTGCCCATTCTTTAGCCAGTCACGTGGTCGGAAATTGGACAAGGTCAGTTGGCTGAGCTTGGGTTTAATCTACACTCCCCAAGCCAGGATTTGCAGTCCCAAACCACACGGACTGAGACTGGAAAGGAGGGTTGCCCAGGAGAAAATAGGGACTATTATTAAAACAAAAGGAATTGAGTGCTGGGCAGGCAAAACCAAAAGATGATTTCCACAAAGAGGAAAAAGAATGGGAAGTTTTACGTGGGCTGAAACAGTCGAGGAGAGATTTCTGAAAAGAGGGAAGGTAGGGTGATGGCAGCCGCTCGCAAGCCAAGGAGGAGATGGAAAGACTTTCATCTACAGTAGTTGGCTTCCTTCTTACCATCCTATGGATACTGGTTCCCTCTGACCACACTTTACCTGCCCCCCACTTCCCAGACTTTCCCTCAAGTAGAAGTGGAAAAAATACATCAAGTGTGGGGAGAAACATTGCCCACAGGGACCCTGAAGGATGACTCCTTTCAGAGAACAAAGGCTAAAGTCAATAATGACACACTAATATTGTATCTGTGCATGGCATGTAAAAATGTTCTATGAAGTAAATTATTCATATGTAAAGAGTCACAAAAAGACATCCTATCATGTTTTCAGAACATCGACTGTAAAAAATAAGACCTGTAGGGCTTCCCTGGTGGCGCAGTGGTTGAGAGTCTGCCTGCCGATGCAGGGGATACGGGTTCGTGCCCCGGTCCGGGAGGATCCCACACGTCGCGGAGCGGATGGGCCCGTGAGCCATGGCCGCTGAGCCTGCGCATCCGGAGCCTGTGCTCCGTAACGGGAGAGGCCACAACAGTGAGAGGCCCGCATACCGCAAAAAATAAAATAAAATAAAATAAGACCTGTAGAATCAGGTAAATCTGGATTCAAATTCAGACCCTGCTGCCCGATTTCTAGCAAGTCACTTTCATTCTGTGGGCCTCAGTTTTCTTATCTGTGAAATGGAGACATTAATATTAACTTCGAAGTGTTCTAGTGAAAATTGAATCAGGTGTAGATGTAATGCTCTGAGCCCTATACGTGGCACATAGCGAGTGTTAAAAGTTGGGTTTCATAATTTTTGTTTTGACTTAAAAATCTTTTGTATTATATAAGTAACTTGGGAAAACATTTCCACTGTAAAAAGAAAAATTAACTACTAAAGATAAGGCTAAGTCAAACCTTGATGTTCTTCCTGGAGGATAGATAGTTGGGTGTGTAGTCTTCCAAATTTTTCTATCCCTTTGTACACGTATAAATGTGCATCTCAAAATAGTTTTATAAAGTAGTAGCATGATGTAGGTATCTACCTGAAATTTGCTTTTTTTTCAAGCCTTTTGCCATGTCAGCACATACAAAACCACCCCACCCACGGGGTGGCCTCTCTGGAGGTTTGTTGGTGGGCAAGATGGTACATGTGGTTATGGTGTACCTCTCCTATTCTCCACCAGGTGGAGCTGTTGGAGGCGCTGCTCAATTACTACCTTCTCAGCACCCTCTACCCCAAGGTCAATGGTAAGTATCACTATGGATTTTTCCAAGTCAAGAGTGGACACTGCTCTTTCGGGGAAAGAAAGCTGGGACCAGGGCTCTCCTGCAGGCTGTGTGACCTTGGGCGAGTCACTTCTCTTCTCTGAGCTTCAGTGGCCTGTCTGTGAGACGGGAGTGTTGAAGTCGGCCTCACCTCATTCCAGGCCTCTAAGGAGGGTTGAGGATAGGGGCAGTTTTTGGAACACAGTAAACCTCCTCCTAAGAGAGAAAGAGGGGCTCACAGAAGTGCCCACACACACCCTGAAGTGACAGGTGAGACTGAGAACCAAGTTAATATACAGGGTACAAGGCAGCCCACCTCTAAAATCACATTCCCCAGTTAGTTGCCATCTCCCTGGTCAAAAAATAAAGCTTAAAGAGACCCTGCTTCATTTGCAGGTGGGGGGCAGAGAGCAAATGCCCACTGGATTCTTATCATGAGTAGACGCTGCCCCATCCCTGCCACTGTCTCCACAGAGCACCATGGCTGAGGGCTCAGGCTCCTCTGTCAGTCTGTCTGGTATCAAATCCCAGTTCTTCCACTTTCAGCTATGGAACCTAGGACAGGTTACTTGGCCACTCTATGCCTCAATTTCCTTATCTGTAACATGGGAATAATAATCCCAATCTTTGGTGGTAATTAAATGTGAATATACCATGTATAGGGTTTGCAGAGAGGAACTTCTTGGTGTAAAATTTTCTCTGTAATTACTTATTAACAAATCTCTCTCGATGTTCTGCTGCAACCTCCAGATAAGTTGGCAGAAGGCTTCCCCCTCCCTCTGCTAAAGCGTATTCAGCTCTATGACCCTGTTCTCCAGATCCACAAGGTCAGTGGGTTCAGCAGGGTTCTGAGGAATTGGGGAGGGGGGTTGGTTAGCTTTCCTGGTTTGCAGGCTATAACTCAGTGGGTGGGACCCAGTCCAGCCCTGCAGCTGGGAAAGCCTCCACGGGGGTGGGATGGTTCAGGGTCAGCTGGATGCCATGAGGCTGACCACGTGTCCTTTAGAAGTGGCACCTCTATGGGGGCAGGAGGGATTTGACACAACCTGTGTCACAACTTTCCACCCCCCGCCGCCCCGCCCCCCGGCCGTGGGTGACCTGGGAGAACCTCAAGACCAGCTCGTTTTAAAAATACAGCAATCCTAGCCATGCCAACAGCTCAGGTTCTGAAAGCCATTTGTAAGTTTTTAAAATTTCTTCTAATTTCTTGGGAATTCTCTGGTGGCCCAGTGTTTAGGACTCAGCACTTTCATTGCTGAAGGCCCGGGTTCAATCCCTGGTCTGGGAACTGAGATCCCACAAGCCGTGTGGTGAGGCCAAAATTAATTAATTAATTAATTAAAATAAAATTTCTTCTAATTTCTTAAGTGGAAGAGCTTTGATGTATTAATAGATACATGTTTGGTGTGCCGTCCCTCAGAGACCCATTGCCCCACCACACTCATAGCTTGACTTCTGGTGTACTTCCTTCCAGCCTTTTGTCTCCTCCAAGCATTTTTTGAAATTGTTTTCTTGTTATGGATAGTTGCCTTGCTAGCGCTCAGACCTGTTTTCTTTTGGTTGCAATCTAGTCTCCCTTTCCCCCACCAATGTTAAATTCTGTCCCAAGCATGCAAGGGACCATAATTTACTTAACTATTTGAATACCAAGGAATATGTCTGATTCTTCACCAGACTGTCCACTCTTCTGACCAAGCATTTTATGCGCCACCTGTGCCCCACGGTTCAGGTTATCTTTCTAGAAGAGCATCCGTAAGGTGGGATGACTGGGTTGGCAGGCTTGTGAGCATTAAAGGAGATGCTGCTTTGTGCCTGGTACACAGTCAACATCCAGCAAACAACAGCTACTAAAGAGAGGGACAGGCAGCAGAGCGATCAGGAACATTGAAACAGAGATCAACTGAGACATTTGAAAAACAAATATCCCGAGCCCTTTTGTGTCCAGAGATACTCAACATCCAACTATTGTTGAGAGTTTATAAGGAGTGAGACAGATCATTGTTCAAAGCAAGGACTGAGTGACGATTCATGCAGCTGGCCTCAGTTTTCTCCTGTGTAAAGTGGGGTGTAGCCCAGACCTCACTGGGCAGTTATGAAGATTAGAGCTTCTAGCTCAGTTTGGGACCATGGAAGTCATTAGAAATTTGTTAGATTGACCCTTGAACAACACGGGTTTGAATGGCCCCATGTCCGTGTATACGCAGGTTTTTTTCAATAATAAATACAATACTATGGTACTACACCATCTCTGCAGTTGGTTGAATCTGTGTATGAGGAACTGCGGCCGCGAGGAACCGCGGATACGGAGGGCTGACTCTAAATTATACGTGGATTTTCCCACCCATCGGTGCCCCTAACCCCGCAGTTGTTCAGCGGTCAACTGTATATACTATCATATCCAATAAAAATTTGAGGTCAGCTCTGCCCATGTGTTTGACCCCCAAAGGCAGGGGATGGTTGCTGTGGGAAAGAATTGGATTTTGCTCTGAGTTCAGAATTCCCACCCCTTTGGTGATGGAAACTTATGAGGAAGTAGGAGAATAAACCCCAGCAGCTCACAGTTTTGTCTTATTCACCAAGGAGAGAGAATTTAGGTGACACAGGGGACATTTATGAGGTCTGCCAGGAAGCAGCAGCTTGGGAGATGACAGATTAATTGCCATCTTAGAGAAGGTAGCTGGCAAAAGCTGTGCTTTATGGAGACCTTGGGAACACAGGCACACGCTCGTTTTACGCACTGACCTGCTTTCTGGCAGAGCTTGTGCTTCCCCAGACGTGGGCGTCCCTTTAAATCAGAGATGCATCTTTTTGGAGTAGAGGATGCTTTTACCATCCTGTCCTGTCTTGTCTCTCCTAGGACTTCCTGTTTTTGGGCACCAACGTCCGGTACCTGAGAGTTTGAGGACAGGGCGAAAGACAGGGCTTGGGGGCCACAGCTGGATTGCCAAGTTGCATTTCCAGATGTGCAGCGTATTCCTGGAGATTCTGGGAGGATGAAGACCATTTCTGTTGTCAGCTCTGGGGAACTGGCCTCTGTCCCCACACTCCTCCTTTTCAGCACGTACACCCACACCCCCTCTAACTCTGGATTTTACTTTCCCACCGGGATGGACCGTCCTCCCCCGCTAGCCTGTACTATCTTCAAGGGCAGGTCTTTTTTATTCACCATCGGATCCCTGTGCCTAGCAGAGTGCTTACACTTAGTAGGTCCTCAATAAATGTTTATTGAATGGCTCAGTGAAGGAACCATCTGGTACTCTAGCTGAACCCCCCTACTGCCAACCCTCTCTTATTTAAGGGGTCTTTGGATGGTCAGCTCCATCTGTGGTCTTCAAGGATGAACCCTGACCACATTCCCATTTCTCAGCGCTGCTGCTGTGGGAACCTCAATGAGAGAACATGGGATTCCACTCCCTGCTCAGCCCTGGACCTGGTGCTGATGCTGGCTCTCTAAGACAACTGTCCATCTCAGTTTGGGGGCAGTTCATGGGCTCATTTCAGTACGTGCTCCCTCTCTCCCTCCCTCTCTGTCTGCTGCAGACACAGGAGCCAGAGGGTCTCCGGGAGCAAAAACTCAGCCTCCTGCTGCCCTCCCCATTGAAACGGGTGTAAATTAGGAGGCAATGGATCTGTCTACGTTTTGGGTCTGACCCGAATAAAAGACTCATCCAACTGTTGTTTATGAGCCCCAAGCTTGGAGGAAGAGGCCGTGATTTCTAATTACTGAACAACCGGCCTTTGATCAGACTTTACCGAACAGTCATTTCCAAGTTATGCGGTTGGGCCCCCGGGGACTGGGAATCAGAAGGCTCGTTGGATGCTTTCTTAATTGTGTAAATGAGCAGGTGGATGGAGCTGCCGGCTAGCAGATAATTCACAGGGAATAGACCCATTTACCCTGTGTGTGACAGAGATGCATTCCAAGATGGGACGATGCACTGTCACCCAACTGGAGGCGGGGTGAGCCATGGCTTCGCCTCGTCCCTTTTGTTCACTTGTCTGCCACCATCATCCATCCTGTGATGGACTGTGAAGGGCTCAGCTTCATCCAGCACTGGCCACGTGGCCTTGGACCGGTCCCTTTCCCCCTTTCCCCCACTTCATCCTATGAAATAAGGATGATAATAATAGTAGCCATGTCCTAGGACTCTTATAATGATGATATTAGGTAATCCATGTAAAAGGATCTATTTAACCCTAGTGGGGATTCAATATTTATTGGCTGGACGTGCTTACTGAACATCCTTCTGTTTGCAGGCACTGAATTGGTCAGCACAGGGGAACTAGAGGCAGCACAGACCCAGTTCCTATGTCTGTTTTTCAGGACATTGCCTCACCGTGGAAAGAGCCAGTCCTGACTCCAACTTATTTGTTTTGGGCCTTGGGGAAAGGCCTCTCTAAAGCCTGTGTCCTCCCCTGTCAAATTTGCTGGGAATACCTCCTTGCAGGGTGACTAGGGACTCAGTGGGTTCACGTCCAGCTTCTGGGGGTGAGGGGAGGATAGGGCATAACCAGGTCCTGGTAAACAGCTGATGCGATTATCACCTGCCTTCCTTTGGGCTCCCCAGAAGCAGACTCTGAAACAAGGAGGAGGGTACAAGTAGTTTACTGGGAAGAGGATCCCAGGGAAATAACCAGTAGAGGAGAGAAAATGTGCTTGGGGTGGGGGTGGGCTTCCCTGGTGGCGCAGTTGTTGAGAATCTGCCTGCCAATGCAGGGGACACGGGTTCGAACCCTGGCTGGGAAGATCCCACATGCCGCGGAGCAACTGGGCCCGTGAGCCACAATTACTGAGCCTGTGCGTGCGATGAAGAGTGGCCCCTGCTTGCCACAACTAGAGAAAGCCCTTGCACAGAAACGAAGACCCAACACGGCCATAAATAAATTAATTAATTAATTTTAAAAAATTTGTAAAAAAAAAAATGTGATGGGGAAGGGAAGGCAGCCTTTAAAGTGTTCATGATCAAACCAATTACCACCTTAATCCCACTCGGGAAACTCTGGGAGCCAGTGTAGAACACTCAGAGTATCCACCCAAGGGCTGAGATTGCCGGGATGCTCGTACATCGTCTCCCATCAACCACTGTTTGAGGGCAGCTCCTGGGGACATCAGTTCTCGGGTTCTTCTAGTCTGGGCAGGGTGGGCTCTAGCAGCTGTAGAAACCTCTCAGGCAAAGAAACGCAAGTGCCAGCAAGTGGAACTCAGGTTGGCGTGTGACTGGTAAGGTGGATGGGGCCCGCGCGTGGCTGTACAATAGGGTAGGATTTCACCAGCTCAGAATCCTGGATGCGATATGAGACTGTTGGCCACATTGCCTGGAAAAGCTGTGGGTTGGTCTCCTCTGCATATTTGTAAGAAACTGAGCCTAGTTTTCAAGCAAGCCTTCATTTCAGAGCATTCTAGAACGCTCCAGGACATTCCAGGGGATGGCCCCAAGAAAGGACTCCTGGAAGCCCAGGCACGTACTTGATGAGTACGGGGCAGCCAGGTTTGCTATGAAACGGGGGAAAAAAACAATTCTTTGTGAAAGAACAAAATATTTCTCATTCACAAAGCAAGGAAAGGACATTCCTACCCCATGAGACTAAACACATTCATTCAGTAACAGAGCCTCAAGTTAGTGTCATCATATCTTGCTGGGGTAGCTCCAGGACAACCACTGCTGGCCCTGGGGTCCCCTAGCAGGTTGTGACACCCTGAAATCCGACTATAGACATGCAAGTATCCTCAACAGCTCAGACCTCATAGGAGGACTGGCCTTGGGACAGCACATTCTGATATTAATGATCAGAACTCTGGGCTATCAAAGAACCATCGAGAGACTATAGAAGAACCATTGATAGTTATGCTGCCATAGAGCTCACGCCCACACAAACTAAGACGCCACCCTGGAGATGCTGCACCTCCTGGTTACAAACTGCCTCCCCCTCTGCGCTTCACTAACTTCCCAAGAGCCCTCCTACAGCTACACACTGTTCCACGCTTGTGGACATACAAGACAGCTTCCTCTTTCTTAGAGATTAATCGGATTTCCTGGTGGGGATGGACCACAATTTTTTTAACCAACCCCCTACTAATGGGTCCTTAGGCTGTTTCTGATATTTGGCTTTTATGAATGAGAAGTCCAGCTCCTTATTTTAACTGAAGTCCAGCATTTTAACCAAAATCCTACGTGTGATTTCTGGGGCCTGACCATAGGCAATTACAAAGGCTTTACCTGACAGGCCTCGTGGAGGAAAGCTACCCTCCTCATCCCAGTCTCGGTGCCCAGACAATGCACTGTGGTCTCTGAGGGGAGTTGCAGTCAAGGACTCAGGCACCCTGGACAGTTATGCTCTTTGCATATTTGCATTCCTAGCCCAGAAGCCTTTGTTCCTAAGTTTGGGGGTTTTTTAAATAAATTTATTTTATTTACTTTTATTTTTGGCTGCATCGGGTCTTTGTTGCTGCACGCGGGCTTTCTCTAGTTGCAGTGAGCGGGGGCTACTCTTTGTTGCGGTGCACGGGCTTCTCATTGCAGTGGCTTCTCTTGTTGCGGAGCACAGGCTCTAGGCGCGTGGGCTTCAGTAGTTGCAGCACGCGGGCTCAGTAGTTGTGGTGCACGGGCTCTAGAGCACAGGCTCAGTGGTTGTGGCGGACAGGCTTAGTTGCTCCGTGGCATGTGGGATCTTCCCAGACCAGGGCTCGAACCCGTGTCCCCTGCATTGGCAGGCAGATTCTTCACCACTGCACCACCAGGGAAGCCCTCGTTCCTAAGTCTCTTTACCTGAAACCTTAGGCAGAGGTTTTCAGAGGCCTTTGCCAAGGACTCTGTCAGGGAAAGAAGGGGGAACCTTGAAGATATTTTCCCCATAATGACTCACACTCAGTACTTTTCCACTCCCAGCCCTTCCCCCCTTCCCTCCCCCTGCCTCCCTGGCTCAGGGTCCAGGAACCTGACAGAGGTTTCTTTTTGGGGATCCTCATCAGTGAGACGATCCCAACACTTGCACCGAAACCCCTGATCCACCTGCACATTGTCCCATGGGGGAAATGGAACAGGGGTGTCGGTGCTTTCTCTGGTTTGAGCCGCTCGCTTGTGCTATTGGAGTGAGTGACTGAAGGTTTCACTGTGGCTTTCATTTTGGCTTGTTGTTGCTTTAGTCAACTCCTCTGACGCTTGGCAGCCCAGCTCTCTCCAGTTCAGCTGAACTCTTGACAATAAATAGTGCTTCCGTGAAAAACTTTACCCATACATCATTTCTTATTCATGCATCCATGGAAACATAGGAGCACGTACATCTGTGAAATAAATGTCCAGAAATGGAATCCAACCATTTAAAGAGACCTTCCATCAATTTAGCAATGGTGTGTTTGCTCTCAGTCTCTCCTCTTTCACCCTCCCCCCTCCTCCTGAGTATGCAGGGGAGGGGACTCACATGGGCTCACAGTGGCGTGGGGGGAGGGCTATGTAATAAAGAATTCACCTTGGCTCAGAGTGGGGGCTGGTCTTTGCCCTCAGGCCCTGAGAAGTCATCTCTAGGCCCTTGGGAAGTCCTGCCTGATCAGAGTGTCTTGTCTAGCTGGGGGCACTGGACATGCCCGACAGTTAACGGTGTGATCTATGGTGGGGACTTTGGGTGACATGGTACCATCTGGACCTCCAAAGGGGCTGCAGATGGGGTCAACCACGTGAGTAGTCAACCATGTCTACAGATGGAGCCCCAGTAAAGACTGGACACCAAGGCTTGGGTGAGCTTCCCCAGTTGGCAACACTGTGCATATTGTCACACTGTGATGCTGAGAAAGTAAGGCCATCCACGGATCCACAGGGAAGGGCCAACTGGAAGCTCGGTGTTCGCAACTTCCCTGGATTCTGTTCTCTGCCCCTCTTCCACTGGCTGACTTTAATTGGTATCCTTTCCCTTTAACAAACTGTAACCAGGAGTGTAACCGATTTCCGTGAGTTCTAGAGTCCTTTTAGCCAATTATAGAACTTATGGGTGGTCTTGGGGACCCTCAAACTTGCAATTGATATCAGAAGTGAGGGTGGTCTTGTGACTGTGCTACCTCTAACTTCACAAGGGGTCTTGTATTCTCCGGCTCCGAAACACTGCTGGCCTCAGACGCTGAGCTCAAGGCCAGTGACACTGATATCTGTTCTCTGTGGTCTGACCAGGCCTGGAGGGCTCTCATCTCCTGCCCCCCTGACTCATCCCCAGCTCTGTTCTTTTTGGTGCTACAAGTCCTGTACTGGTCAGGATCCCTAACTTCAAACTTCAGAATCCACTCTGGTTAATATAAGCAAGAAGGAGGTTTCAGTCTCCAAGGATTTGAAGACCATCAGTGGTTGCCGTGAGCCCCGAGTATATGCCTTTGGTCCAGGCCTCTCTTCTGAGATCCCCACCTGTCCCATAACTATAGGCTTGACATTCACCTCCAGCTGACTGGGTTAGGGGGCTGCACCTGGCTCATGTGACAAAGGAACCTGTCAAGGTATCCTGAGGATTTCCCTTGGAGTCAGGTACATAACTTCCCTCACAGCACATCTACGTGGGCCTCCAGCCCACAGAGGATTAAAACACAGCAGAATAGATGTCTGCTTTATGGCCACTAAAGAACCCAGAGCTGGATTCTCTCCATCCCCTAGAGAAGGCTCTCCTCCCACCTCAAGTGATCTCATGGTACCCTTAGTGCAGACCTATCATCACAAACCCCAGGGACAGGTAGGCTGTTTTTGAAAGGATGCTCTCACCGCTGCCCCCTCATCTTGGGGTGCAGGGCTAGTCCCAGAGCCATCACTGGCATCCCCCAGACCCAATCAAGCCCAGCTTTCTTTCAGCCCTACCCCTCCACCCCCAGCTAGCTTTCTAGGACCTGCGGTTCAATCAAAAGTGCCTCTCTAAGAACGCCCCCTGACAAAATCCAGGTGTTATCAGGAATGTGGAGTAACTGGAACACTTGTCCACTGCTGGTGGGAATGTAAATTGGTACAACCATTGGAAGGATCTGCTACAGTTGAACATGGATGTGCCCCATCACCCAGCAGTCAGACACCCAACTGACATGCCCACCTATGTTCACCAAAGACGCATACTGGTGTGTTCATATACACTCTTCATCATAACCCCCAACTGAAAATAACCCAAATGTCCATCAGTAGTGGATGGATGCGTGGTGGAATATTCGCACAACAGAATATTAAGCAGCAGTGAGCACAAAAGAACTTCAACTGCGTACAGTAACATGGATACCTCCCACAAACAGAACGCCGAGTTAAAGAAATCTGACACAAAAGAGTACCTGCTGTATGAGTCCACTGACACAAAGTTCAAAAGCAGGTGAATCTAATTCATGGAAGCAGAGGTCAGGAGAGTGCTCATGCTGCCTGGGAGGAGGACTGACCAGAAGAGGACATGAAGAGCTCCTAAGGGGGTTTGATAGTGTTCTACTTCTTGATCTGTGTGCTGGTTACATGGGTGAGTTCACTCTGTGAACATCAATCTACCTGCACACTTATTATTTGTACACTTTTCTGCATGTATTCAAAGAAGTATACAAAACATGCGTCAGTCTGTATTTATGAGACTTCTTATAGTGTCCTTTGTTATGTAGGCTCCCTAGAAACAAAGTTCGATTTTTCTGGGTTTATTCATCTACTATACCAGAGCTGCATGGGCTGTTTATTGTGGCGTTGCTTGTGATAGCAAAACAATAACCAAACCCAACAAAACAAAAACCGAAGGCAACCCATGTGGCCCTCGATAAAGACTAACAGATAAATTATGGTGCGTCCACACAGAAGAATACTATGCAGTCACTGAGAAGAATGGTTATATATGCAGACATGAAAAGACGTCAAGGCGTTATTAAGTAGAAAGTGTAAACTATAGAACAGTAGGTACAGTATCATCTCCTTTTATTTAAGATGATATAGACATATGAATGCTTATATGTACACAGGAAATTTCTAGGAGGTTACCCGTTACTGGAAACAGAGGTTACCTCTGAAGAGTGGAAATAAAGGGTTCATTAGGTTGGGAAGTTTTCATTTTCCTTGTTGTGCCATTTTGTAGTTTGGATTTTTTTTACACAAGCGAATATTACTTTTTAAAAATAAAAATTGTAAGATGTCAATCAAAGCAATTTAGGCACATGCTTTAAAAAAAAATCAATGTACAAAATGGATAATCAACAAGGACCTACTGTATAGCACAGGGAACTCTACTCAGTATTCTGTAATAGGGACTTCCCTGGTGATCCAGCGGCTAGGGCTCCCCGCTCCCAACGCAGGGGGCCCCGGTTTGATCGCTGGTCAGGGAACTAGATCCCACATGCCGCAGCTAAGAAGTCCGCATGCCACAACTAAAGATCCTGCATGTGGCAACGAAGATCCCGCATGCATCAACTGAGACCCGGCACAGCCAAATAAATAAATAAATATTAAAAAAATATATTCTCTAATAACCTATATGAGAAAAGAATCTGAAAAAGAATGGATATATGTATATGTATAACTGAAGCACTTTGCTGTACACTTGAAATTAACACAACATTGTAAATCAACTATACTCCAACATAAAATAAAAATTAAAGTAAAAAAAGAACAAAAACATCAATGTACAAAAGGGTCCATGATAAGCAGCAATGGTCTCAGAGGGAACAACTTTTAATTCCTTAAACGTTTCTGTTTTTAGTTCTGGATACCTCCAAATATTAAATAATGTTCCTGTTTCTCTCTCTCTCTCTCTCTCTCTCTCTTTTTATTCACCAATATTAAACAAAATTACTGACTTCATTAACCCACCCCATTTACAGTTCCTCTCTCAAAATAGTTATGTAACTTCATATTTTTGGCTTCTCTGTCGGTCAGTTTATAATTTCAGATACTATGTTCGCACATTTGTTTTTTGCTCCATCAACTATATATAGCTGGGGTCTCTCAATTTCTCTACCCACTGTGACCTAGCACCTCTCTGAGCCTAAGTTCCCTCACCTGAAAAAGAGCAGGTATGAAAGAGTCTGACTAGATAGCTAGTCACAAAACCATTTCTCTTTCTTCCTGGGCTCACAGCTGTTTCCCAGCCTTCCTTGCAGTTAGATGTGACCATGTAGCTGAGCTTTGGCAAGTGGAATGTGGGCAGAAGTGATGTGTGCCACTCTGGGTGTATGTAGCCCATAAACACCCCTATTTGAGTCTCATTCTCTCTCTCTCTCTCTCTCTCTCTCTCTCTCTCTCTCTCTTTCTCTCCCCTCCCACATCCAGATTTGACACCCAAGGTAACTTGAGATAAATGTACTGATGATGACAGAGCCTCCAGCAGCCTGGATTCCTGAATCATTCTGTATCACGGACTTCCAGTACTATGTTGAATAGAAGTGATAATAGTGGGCATCTTTGCCTTATTCCTAATCTTAGAGGAATAGCTTTCAATGTTTCACTAATGAGTATGATGTTTGTGGTGGGCTTGTCACATATGGACTTTGTTAGGTTGAGGTCATTTCCTTCCTCTCCTAGTTTGTTGAGCGTTTTTATCATGAAAGGGTGTTGAATTTTGTCAGATGCTTTTTCTGCATGTATTGAGATGATCATGTGATTTTTATCTTTCATTCTGTTAATGTGGTGTGTAATTTGCATATGTTGAACCATCCTTGCCCCACACAGGTAAATCCCACTTGGTCATGTTGTATGATAATTTTAATGTGCCGTTGAATTTGATTTGCTAGTATTTTGTTGAGGATTTTTACATCTATAGTCATCAGAGACATTGGCCTGTAGTTTTCTTTTCTTGTACTGACTTTGGTTTTGACATCGGGGTAACACTGGCCTTATAAAAGGAGTTTGGAAGTATCCCCTCCTCTTTCGTATTTTGGAAGAGTTTGAGAGGTATTGGCATTAATTCTTCTTTAAATGTTTGGTAGAATTCTCAGTGAATCCATCTGGTCCTGGGCTTTTCTTTTGGGGGAGATTTTTGATTACTGATTCAATCTCTTACTAGTTACACATCTGCTCAGATTTTCTCCTTCTTCATGATTCAACCTTGCTTGGTTGTATGTTTCTAGGAATGTTTCCATTTCTTCTGGCTTTTACCCAATTGTTTATAGTAGTCTCTTATCATCCTTTTATTTCTGTGTCATCAGTTGTAATGGCTCCTCTTTCATTTCTGATTTTATTTGGATCTTCTTTTTTTTTTAAGCCTAGCTAAAAGTTTATCAATTTCATTGATCTCTGTGAAAAAGCAGCTCTTAGTTTCATTGATTTGCCCTGCTCAGTTAACCCTTTGTTTCCCCCCAGCAAGAAAATATGCAGCCTATCTAGACCATAAATAACCAGATAATCTCTCCTGGTTCAGAATTCTAAAAGCTTGTCATCAGCTCTACAGTTCACTTAGCAAATGATTGTGTGGCACTGTGAATTGCTATTTAAATATTTTGTTATCTTACGTCTCCTGAGTTTTATGTCTAACCTCTGTAAGTAGATTATACTTTCCTTGAGGGCAGGAAACAGATATTATATGTCTTTGTATCACCCATGCCTCATTGCAGTACTGAGTTGGGCACTTAATATGTATCTGGTGATTTGATTTGAAGTCTCTTGTCACTTAACCTAATTTTCCAATCTTTTCCCCAGCTATGGGCTGCCCCAGGCCCTTTTCACATAGCTCCTCCAATTTAGAGTCTGCTGTTAATTGTCTCTATACCTTTGTCTATGCTGTGCTGCACATGCCCAGTGCCCCTGTGTTTGACTTTCATATCACTCCTGTTCAGATCACAGAGCTCCCCAAAGGATATCTCACCCGGTTCTCGCTCTTTCCGACGGGTCTAAGCCCTCTGTTGGGGCTCCAGAGGATATTCGGGAGGTAGATGAGCCATGAAATGTTAAGTCAGGAGGGTGGAAACCCAGGTCAGTAGGAAACAAGAGAGGATCTGAGAGGCCTACATTTTAAAGGGTCATCAAGGGTTGCAGGGATTAGCATAGTTAATATTTTGGTGAATTTCCTTGGTGACTTTCCATTTTAGGAGAGCCTGGGCATGGTTAAGGTCATGCAGAGAGGAACTATAGAGTGGGGTGGCTTCATAGAAAAAGTCCCTTTTAGATCTAATACTCCATAATTCAAAATTACTTACCGTTATGTGTTGAATTGTGTCCTCCAAAACAGATACGATGAAGTCCTAACCCCCAGCACTTCAAAATGTGATTTTATTTGTAAATAGGATCTTGATAGAGATAATCAAGTTAAAATGAGGTCATTCAGGTGGTCCCTAATCCAATATGACTGGTGTCCTTATAGATTTGGACATAGAGACAGACACCCACAGAGAGACAAGATGATGACAGAGGCAGAGATCAGACATGCAGTTTCAAGTCAAAAAATGCTTGAGGCTACCAGAAGCTAAGAAGAGGTAAAGAAGGATTCTACCCAGAATCTCTGAGGAAGCATTGCCCCATGGATATCTTGATTTCAGAATTCTGGCCTCCAGAACTGTGAGACAATAAATTTCTGTTGTTTTAAGCCACCCAGTTTGTGGTACTTTTTTGCAGCACCCCTAGGAAACTAACACACTTATCTTCTCCATGCTTCCTTCCCCCATCCATAAAATGGGCACCTAATGTCAACTTCACAAGAGTGGGAGGCTTTTTGCTGAGATAAAAATATCAGCGGATTTTTATTTTTTAAACATTTGTTTATTTATTTGACTGCACCGGGTCTTAGTTGCGGCACACGGGATCTTCGATCTTCATTGTGGCATGCGGGATCTTTAGTTGCGGCATGCGAACTCTTATTTAAGGCATGTGGGATCTAGTTCCCTGACCCGGGATCGAACCCAGGCCCCCTGCATTGGGAGTGCAGAGTCTTAGCCACTGGACCACCAGGGATGTCCCACCAAAGGGTTTTTAATTAGTTATGCAAAGTCAGCTTCTCACTGAGTTTGCAAAATAAGCACAGCTGTTCCAAGTATGCTTTTTTTTTTTTTTTTGGCTGTGTTGGGTCTTCATTGCTGCGTGCGGGCTTTCTTTAGTTGTGGCGAGCAGGGACTACTCTTCCTTGCAGTGGGCTCTCACTGAGAGCCTCTCACTGAGGTTGCTTCTCTTGTTGCAGAGCACGGGCTCTAGGTGCGTGGGCTTCAGTAGTTGGAGCATGCAGGCTCAGTAGTTGTGGCTCATGGGCTTAGTTGCTCCACGGCATGTGGGATCTTCCCGGACCAGGGCTCAAACCCATGTCCCCTGCATTGGCAGGAGGATTCTTAACCACTGTGCCACCAGGGAAGTCCCTTGACTATAGTTTTTTATTCTTTATATTACTACATTCTACCTCTTAATCTTTCATGAAGAAGTTCTGCTTCAATATTCGTAGATTAAATTAGTCTGTGAATTTCTTTTTGTTGCTTTGTCAGGTTTCAGTATTTATCTTAGTCAACTCAGGCTGCTATAACAAAACACTGGGGTGGCTTTAACAACAGAAACTTATGTCTCACAGTTCTGGAGGCTAAGAAGTCTAAGATCAAAGTCCCACCAATTTGCTTTCTGGTTAGGGTCTAATTCCTGGCTTACAGATGGTCATCTTCTGGCTGTCTTAACATAGCAAAGAGAAAGGGAGATGTCTCTCAGGACACTTTTTATAAGGACACTAATCCCATCATGGGGGCTCCATCCTCATGACCTCATCCAAACCTAACCACCTCCCAGTTGGAAGGCCCCACTTCCCAATAGCATCACATTGGGAGTTAGGGCTTCAACATATGAATTTGGGGGGAGGACACAATACAATCCGTATCAATATTAATACCCTTCCAAAAAAAAATCACTGGGCAGTTTCCTTCTTTCTTTTTTCTCTGGAAGAGTTTGGTGAGCTTTGGAATTACCTGTCACTTGTAGATTTGAAAGAAACCATGGGGTTGTCTTGGACAACTTCCTCAGCTACTTCCATAGTTATTAGTCTGTTCAGGTTTTCTATTTCTTCTTAAGCCAGTCTTGGGAATTTTTATTTTTTTAATTTATTTTGGTTTTAAATCATCCAAATTTTCAAGAGGATTAACATTGCATTGTGTTAAATGGGCCTTCATCATTTCCCCCTTACCTTTATACTGTATAATATCATGCAACAATTAAAGAGAATAAAGTAGATCTATATATGCTGACATGGAAAGATCTACAAGATAGAATGGGGAAAAAAAGCAAGTCTCAGAAAAAGAGAGAATCCTTTTTTTTTTTTTTTTTGGCGATACGCGGGCCTCTCACTGTTGTGGCCTCTCCCGTTGCAGAGCACAGGCTTCCGGACGCGCAGGCTCAGAGACCATGGCTCACGGGCCCAGCCACTCCATGGCATGTGGGATCATCCCAGACCAGGGCATGAACCCGCATCCCCTGCATCAGCAGGCGGACTCTCAACCACTGTGCCACCAGGGAAGCCCGAGAATCCATTTTTTAAAATAAGCTTTTATTTTGGAATTAGAATCTCCTTTTCATGTATTAAATGGATGTAAAATGGTCTAAAAAGATACCCACAAATATCTAGTTGTAGCAGTATTCCCCTTAGACTTGAGCAAGAGGGACCTCCCTGTCGGGCTTGCTCTTTAGAGGGGCTGCTCATCCTCCTTCCAGATGCATCACATCCGCAGAGGACATGCCCATCTAGAGTCTGAACCTTCCTTCTAGACCAGCCTTCCTATTCCTGGGACCCCAGCATTCCCTCCAGAGTCTGTGGGGACCTTGCCTCAGGTATGTCTTCCTGAGGATGGAGTGTACCACTGCTGTGACCACTGCTAGGTCCTGTTTGAGGGGTGTGTGGAGAAACCTGGATGTGCAGGTTGGAGTCTCCATCTGTGTATGCATGAGGCCCTGGTGGTGTAGACGGAGCCGGGCAAGGGAAGAGAAGGGAGGCCTTACACCACATTCTAGGAAGAAACTCTGGAGAGTCCAGGAATTCTAAATCCAAACGTGGTTTCTCAGGTCAATATGAAGGTGTATTTGTCCAGGTAGGAGGATAGAACGTTTCTATTTAACAGTTTGTTAGCTGGATTTACAAAAAGTTTGTAGATATATGGTATGTGGGCCTTGGTTTGACTCTTGTCCTGGGCCCCGCAAATGTCATGGGGTTAATCATATTACTTCTGGGAGAAACGTGGAACTTGAGGGGGGAAAAGAGAGAGAGTGTGTCACGGGCTGAACTGTGTCCCGCAAAATTCATATACTAAAGCCCCAAACCCCACCCCACCCCCTGTACCTAAGAATGTGACTCTATTTGGAGATGGGGCCTTTTAATGTGTCGATGAACTTAAAATTAGGCTGGGCCCTAATCAAACTGACTGATATCCTTCTAAGAAGAGGAAACTTGGACACACAGAGACACCAGAGGCTCATGTACAGAGGGGCGAACGTGTAAAGAGGGGAACTGTCTGCACCCCAAGGAGAGAGGCCTCAGAGGAAACCAACTGTGTGGGCACCTTGAGTTTGGACTTCCAGCCTCAGAACTATAAGAAAATAAATGTCTATTGTTTAAGCCACACCCAGTCTGTGGTATTCTGTTCCGGCAGCCTGAGCTGACTTTAACTTTTTACTCTCTCTTTTTCTTCTTCTTTGACTTTTATTTCTAATGCCTATGTATCCGTGCATTATTTATGTAATTAAAAAATACATATTAAAATGTTCTCTTATCATGCTTGTCTTTCATTTCTCATCCTAATTATGTGTTCTCTGTATGTGGTCTTTTTCCTCTTGATTAGGCTGGCTAGTGGCTTCTCTATTTTACTGTGTAGGGTTTTTTCCACAGTGAATCAACTCTTCCATTTACCAATTCTACCTTTGTTTCGTACTTTAATTCATTAATTTCTGCTTGTCTTTGTTCTGCCCTTCTTTCCTTAGATGTATTTTTTTTTTTTTTTTGCGGTACGTGGGCCTCTCACTGTTGTGGCCTCTCCCACTGCAGAGCACAGGCTCCAGACGCGCAGGCTCAGTGGCCATGGCTCACGGGCCCAGCCGCTCCGCGGCATGTGGGATCTTCCCGGACCAGGGCACGAACCCGCGTCCCCTGCATCGGCAGGCGGACTCTCAACCACTGCGCCACCAGGGAAGCCGTTTCCTTAGATGTATTTTGTTGCTCATTTTGTATCTTCCAGCTTTGAATGCTTGATTCATTTATATTTGTCTTTCTTTTTTCTTTTTCAGAAATATAAGTGTTTAAGAAGAAATTTCCCTCTCATAATGTTATTTTATTTTATTTACTTTTGTCTGCGTTGGGTCTCCATTGCTGTGCGTGGGCTTTCTCCAGTTGAAGCGAGCAGGGGCTACTCTTTGTTCCAGTGCGTGGGCTTCTCATTGCAGTGGCTTCTCTTGTTGCAGAGAACCGGCTCTAGGCGCGCGGGCCTCAGTAGCTGCGGCTCAAGGGCTCTAGAGCGCAGGCTCAGTAGTTGTGGCACACGGGCTTAGTTGCTCTGTGGCATGTGGGATCTTCCAGACCAGGGATCAAACCCATGTCCCCTGCATTGGCAAGCGGATTCTTATGCACTGGGCCACCAAGGAAGTCCCTCCCATAATGGTTTTAGCTGTATCTCATTGTTTTAGACACATAGTGTTTTCATCTTTGTTTTCCAATCTTGTTTGAACTTACAATTCTGACTTTCTTTTGTTCTCAAATGGAGTTTTAAAATTTGAGGAGGAGGTGCAACTAGAGATTATCATACTAAGTGAAGTAAGTCAGAAAGAGAAAGACAAAACTTATATGATATCACCTATAGGTGGAATCTAAAGTATGACACCAATGAACTTATCTATGAAACTGAAACAGAATCATGGACATAGAGAACAGACTGGTGGTTGCCAAGGGAAGGGGGTTGGGGGAGGGATGGAGTGGGAGGTTAGGGTTAGCAGATAAGCTTTTATATAGAGAATGGATAAACAACAAGGTCCTACTGTATAGCACAGAGAACTATAGTCAATATCCTATGTTAAACCATAATGGAAAAGAATATTTTTAAAAAGAATGTATACATGTGTATAACTGAATCATTTTTTTGTATAGCAGTAATTAACACAACACTGCAAATCAACTATACTTTGATTTTAAAATGAGTAAATAAATTTTGAGGAGGGTTTTTTAAAATATTTTATTTATTTATTTATTTGGTTGCACTGGGTCTTAGTTGCGGCATGCGGGCCCCTTAGTTGCAGCTCCCTGGCTCCTTCGTTGTGGCATGCAAACCCTTAGCTGCCGCACGCATGTGGGATCTACTTCCCTGACCAGGGATCGAACCCAGACCCCCTGCATTGGGAGTGCAGAGTCTTAACCACTGCACCACCAGGGAAGTCCTGAGGAGGGGGTTTAATTTTTCCATATGGTTGGGTTTTTGTCTCATTTCTACTTTTTAATTTCTGGTTTTATTACTTGGTGGTCAAAGAAGTCTCTACTATTTCTACTTGGGGGAAAATTACTGATATTTTCTTTATAGCCATGGTCAAGTTTTGTAACTATTCTCATGGGTGTTTCAATGGGAGACATATTCGCTGTTTACATATCCATTTGTTTGCACGATGCTGTATTATCACTAATATCAACCTGATTCATTATTTGATTCGGATCCTCTGTATCCCTTTGTGACCTGTGGCTCTTGGTAAAGCCCTTTAGCCAGTGTGGTTGAGCTGACTCATCTCTGTTCAGCTGGCATTGTACAAGGGTGATATCAGAGTGTGATTCTCACCTCTCTCTCCTCACCTTGCCCTTAGCTTGTTGGCTTGATATAGGAGCCCAGCTCGGAGAATTACAAGGGTGGTAAAGTTACAGGGTCATCCTTACAGCCCTGGTTCCCATCAACCCAGGGCTTGAAGACAGTCGCAAGGTGTGACCTTCCCTAACACTCTTGAGTCCTCTTTTGCTCTGAGTTCTCATCTTTCCAAGTAAAGATGTTGGCCAGACCCTTCCAGACCCTCTTACTTACTTTTAGGAAATCTGTACCTACTTAATATCCAGGAGATAGGCAGGGACTCTCCATGCCTTCCTTAAATGTGTTAGAGATATCTCTGTGCGTCTGGAAGGTACTCTTGCCAATTTGCTCAACTCTGCCACATTCATTTCAGATGACACGTGCTTCTGTTACTTGCTCCATCAATTTGTCTCTGCTGCTGCTGGTGTTCACCTGAAAGGTGCTGGAGAGGGTCAGCAGGGCTTTCACTCTGCCACCTTTTCCTCCTTATACCCATCAAAGCCAATTGCTTCTGTCTCTTGCCACGTTCTATGAAAGCCAATAGCTGGATCCTCACTAAATTGAGAGACTGTGTGCTGAAGTGTCTGACTCAAAATAAAAGCTATTAACTTTATGGATCCTTGGGGACACCTCAAAGGTCATTCTGAAACTAGAGTTCAGCGGGAAGCCCATGTGCTTGCTGATGAGGACAGACAAGGCATGTTAAGATGCCTTTGAGAGAGAGCACAATGGCTTCAATCATATGTCTTGAGGACAGAGAGATTCTCTCTATTGTGTCTCCCACAGGCAATTCAAAGTGGCTTCTACATAAGCAGAAATCAGGCTGCTCTGGTTTAATAATATTCCTCTTATTTTCCTGAGCAATACCAAGGAGTCAGTTGAGCTGTCTATAAACACAGTATTCTCAAATTATTTTTGCTTTTTCTTTACTATTTTACCTTTCTCTTTCTCCTTCCCATTTTGTTCTTTTTTCTTTCTTCTCCTGCTCCTGTAATAAATTTGAAAGCATCAGTGTTTCTAATGTCCAGGAAGTATTTTTATGACTCTTTTTCTTTGCTTTAGACCTTATTGGCTCTTTCTTTAACCATAATTCTCACCTCCTCATAGTATTTTACAAAACGGGAAATTTCTATTTACTGTAACTGGCAATTATTATATAAACATTCTTCATGTGTATTGGTCAGGTTTCAGCATGTTGTGCTGCAGAACAAACAACCCCAAGATCTTAGTGGCTGACCACCACAGTGGTTTATTTCTCACTCACGTGACATGTCAGTTGCAGCTCTGTGCCAAGTCCTCTTCATTCTGGATCCAGGATGCAGGAAGAAAGGGAAGATCCAAATGCAAAAGGGACAAACTAGCCAAATCGAATCCCTTTTAGAGGGCTTTTCCAGGAGCCCACCCTTTCCTGGTTCAGGTGGGTCACTCAGCAGCCTCCTACAGCACAGGCAGCTGCTCCAGCACCTGTTCCTAGTCTACAGCAGCCAGAAGCACTGAAAGGCCGGTAGCTTCCTCCAGCACCCCCACCTTTGGCAATTTTGTATTCAAGTGCTTCCATTGAGATACCTCAGTGGTATCAGGATAGCTTTCCCTTGTATGATAGAGGGCAGTTTTCTGGCAAGTTCCACTAGGGCAGACCTCAGTAACTTCTCTGCTGTTCAGTGAACCATAGCTGTGCCCAATCCAACAAAGTCTGGACCTCAGCACTGGGGGGAGGGCATAGGGGAGGGAAAGCTCTTTCTCAGCCCTGAGAGTCATGACTGCTCCTTATATCTGCTACTTCACCTGTATTCTTCAGAGTTCTCTTTACCTCTTACTAGGCAACCCCTCATTACTTCAATCCTCTGTTATAGTCAATAAGTCTTTATATTACACTTTCCCTATTCAAATTACCATGTGGTTTTTCTCTCCTGATTGAATCCAGACTAATACACCAGCCCAGCTTTGTTGGCTCACATCTCATTAGCCAGGACTAGCTGTCAGTGCTGGGAAATGTAGCTCTTTAGCTGGGCAGGTGGCCACTTCAACTAATCCAGGGTTCTGCTAACAACAAAGAAGGAGAGTTGGGGTCTTGCATAAACAATGTGCAGCGTTGACCTCAACAGAAGTACATATTGATAAGGATGCCTTCCAGATCTCCAGTCAAACTTCTCTGCTTTCTAGGACATTTCCCTTGACCACACCCATTGGTGAAAATCCCCACCTTCCCACATCTCCAGGTGAACATTCTTACCTGTCCACGTCTCCAGGCTCATTTCACACCATCCTCTCCGATACCATGGATCCCTTCCCTTGAAAATCCCCTCAGTCCTCTTAGAAAAGGATTAAATAAGCGGAAACAAATTCAACAAGTATGATTTGCTCTATTATGAGCATTACACAGACTGAATGTCCCACAGTGTCCCCCTGAAACAGGTGGGAAGGGGGCAAGGCACAACCTTTAAAAGAATGACATAGCCTTTGGATGTGACATAAACTGGTTAGAACCAACTAGGTCCAAGATGGCAGAAGATTCGACTTCCAGTATACCTTGAGCTTCATTTTATGCTCACTGTAATACATTAGCATATGCTAAATGACACCAGGGCCATGACAGTTCTGAGACTAACCATAAAAGGCCAAAAAGTGGGCGGTGCCCCAATTCCTGGAAATCTCCACCCCTTCTCCAAGATAGTTGGAATAATCCTCCCACTCATTAGCCTATGAAATTACCCAGCCCATAAAAACTAACCACCCATATTTCAGGGCCTCTCGCCTTCTGAGATGGCCCACGCTCTGTCCGTGGAGGGTGTTTCTCCCAGGGCCACTCTCGCCTTTCGAGACACACCATACTCCATCTATGGAATGTGTACCCCTCTAAGTAAATCCACTTTTTACCTATTGCTTTGCCTCTCACTGAATTGCTGAGACATAAAGACCCTGAACTTCAGTAGGTCCTGAGACCAGATATGTGATTTTAATCAAAAGACAGTGGATTCAAGTCCCCGTCTGGGTTTTGGCCAGGTTCGAGTCCCGGCCCATGGGTTCAAATCCCAATCTGAGTTGTGCAGTTTCACCCCAGTCTTTGAAAGCCCCTCAGTCCCTCCAGCCTCTCAGAGTCTCTAGACAGCCTGCCCACTGGCCCTCTATGTGCTGTGACCCATGTCGTGTCTGCCTCCCTAAACAGTTGAAGCCCCCTTAACAGGGGGACTGACCCAGCATCTGTCCCTTGCAGCTCCCTGCCCAGTCACCCTGGCCCCCAAGGCAGGGAAGGGCATCCCCTCCTTTCTCAGGGCGCTCCCCAAGCTCTCAGAGCCTGGGTCTGAGACACAGACATTATTGCTCCCCGTCTGCAACTCTGACTCAAGCACAAGTTCCAGCCAAGACGGAAACAGGAGGTAGTGATGGGAACTTGCTGTGTGACTGTGGGAAGGTTAACAATCTCCTTCTCAGGGGCAGCTGTGAGAGTTAAATGAGAAGGTGAGAGTCTTGCTACTCACACAGTAAGTTCTCAGTAAATGCTAGTTGGGGTATTATGATTTTTACAGTTGCTTGGCTAGCTCTTCAGAAAGAGGGGTCTCTCACCTCGAGGAGTTTAGGAACCTCCAAGTGAGTTCTGACCACTTTGAGGTCCTGGGGCATCAAGAGAAGTCACTCTGGGGCTTCCCTGGTGGCGCAGTGGTTGAGAGTCCGCCTGCCGATGCAGGGGATCCGGGTTCGTGCCCTGGTCCAGGAAGATCCCACATGCCGCGGAGCGGCTGGGCCCGTGAGCCATGGCTGCTGAGCCTGCGCGTCCGGAGCCTGTGCTCCGCAACGGGAGAGGCCACAGCAGTGAGAGGCCCGCGTACCGCAAAAAAAAAAGAGAAGTCACTCCGAAGGGACAGGAGGGGAGAGCAGCTTAAGCAGCCAAGCTCTCCTGGTGGATGTTAACTTGAATTCACAGGAAGTTTCACAGGGAGATCTTTCCAGAAATGCAGAAGCTGCATTGAAAGTGCACACTGCACCGCCATCTACTGGCCATGTCTTGGAAGGAACGTAGACAAGTAGACAACTGGTCACACTGCTGCTGGTTAATCAAGTAGATTCCTGGCCCACACTCTCAGGGGTACTGGGGTGTCTGCATGTTTATCGAGTCCTTCAGTGGATTCTTGTGCAGGTGGTCCAGTGCCCCCCAGCTCTTCCCATGAGGGGACCCTATTTTAAGGCATGAACAAAAATATTCACAATGATGTGAGGCACTGAAATGCACTCTGGCCCAAAACACAACCTGAATCTAATTATGAGGAAACATCAGACAAACCTAAAGAGAGTGACTGGCCTATATATCCTCTTCAAAAATGTCAAGGTCATGAGAGACAAGAAGACTGGGAAACTGTTACCAGGAGACTGTTACAAGGAGACTAAAGAGAAAGGAAAACTGAATGTAATATATGATCCAAGATTTTCATTCGTTATGTAGGATGTTATGGGACAGTTGACAAAATCTGAATATAGTCTGCTGAAAATAGTATTGTATAAGTGTCAGTTTCATGATTTTAATCATTGTACTATGACTATATAAGAGAATGTCCTTGCTTTTAGGGAATACACACTTAAGTGTTTAGGGGTAAAAGGCCAACGGGTTTGCATCTGACTTGCAAACAGTTCAGGAGGGAAATTTATGTATATATATGTATAATATTGATGAAGGGTGTTCAGGAATTCTTTGTACTCTTTTTGCAACTTTTTTAGCAGTCTGAAATTACACTAAAATAAGAAAAAAATTTTTCACAGCCCTACTGAGGAAATAGTGACATAATGCCACCATAAATCAGTTACACATTAAAACCTCACCTTTTTACAGAGCACTTAGTAGGTGCTGGACATGTGCTTTTCATGGTTTATCTCATTAAATGCTCACAGCAATCCTGTAAGAGAAATGCTACTATTACCTTCCAATTTTCACAGGAAGAAAGCTTCACCTCAGAGAGGTGAAGTAATCTGCCCAAGATCACACAGCCAGTAGGTGATAGAACTGGGATGGGCTCTGTCAATCCAGAGTCATAAGAATCCAACTAGCAGCACGTAGGGTCCACAACACTAGAAGACACGGTTCTCATTATTGAAAGGACTGAGGACCACTCCTGCAGTTGCCAGATTGAACTCTACCATATCCTCCAAACATACCTGGGCCTTGACTCTGCCTCTGTGCAGACCATTGCTCCTGACTGCCTTTTTTGCTGTCTTTAGTGTCCCTCCCCTACATCCTCTTCTGGGCTGAGAAACCTCTTCCCCCATAGCTCCTTCTCAAGCCCTGTACCTAGGAGGGACCTGTCCCTGCTGTGCAGTCCCACAGCCCTATACTTGTCCTTCTCTCAGAGAATATCCTATTCTCCATCTCCCGCTATAATCCTTTGGCAGAGGCAGAAGAGGGAAGCTATTGCTGGCTCCAGCTCTGCACTCAGACAGACCTGGATTTGAAACTTGGCTCTGCCGTTTACTGGCTGTGTGATCTTGGGCAAGTCACTTCACCTCTCTGAGCATCTTATAAGTAAAACAGAGCTATGATAACCCAACTCATTATAAAGAGAAAGAAAGATGAGCTATATAAGACATTTCCTATAATATCTGGCAAGCAGCAAGTACTTAAAAATGTTAATTACTATTCCTGTGTCCTACCTCCATAATGACTGTTTTAAATTTTTTCAGATAAATTATTTATAAGCTGTGACAAAGTTTTACTTTGATCATGCCACAAAGCCAAGTCAGAGTTCCCTTTTGTTAAGGACATTTCCCAGGAAAACAGAATGGTTGGATAAGCATTATTAAACTTGTATCTTGAATACAAGATAAAGAATGTCTGATAATCAGCTGAGTGTTTGGGTAGCTGATTTCTCCAAGGAGGTTTTAATCTTGTTAGAGTTTATCAGAAAATTGCTTAAACATTTATCAAGAATGCTAATTTCCTCCCAGAAGGAGATTGTGAATTGCATCAAGCAAGAGAGTTCCATACCAGATCGTGATGGGAACACTCTGCTCTTAATCAAACTCATAATAATCCAGGCTGACATTTCGTGGGGGTTCACTATACACCCAGCATGGAGCTGTGTCACAGGCCTAGCCTTGAAGCAGATCCTGGACGTATTTTGTCACTGTGCCCTGTTCTGACTTAGTTCAGTCAGACTATGCAGGAGGCTACAAAATGCTGGTGGAATGTGTGAATGGGAGCAGCGGCCATCACGTCCCAGGACTTTGCATGATGTGGGACACACACCCTCTCCTGTCCTGCACACCACCAAGATGGAAACAAACAGGTTTCTGAGAGTAGAGACCATCCACTGTTCCCCCAATATAATGGGATGTAAGTACATGACTTGGTTAGGCTTTCTGGTTCAATACTGTCAAGAAAGTCCTTTACCAGCTAGATGACAAAGTGCTTAATTCTGGCCACAGAGCCTGGCAGAGAGACCAAAGGCTCATTACCAAGCATGGATGCCTTTCCTCTGGCAGACAATAAAGAGCTGGATCCAAGCTGCTCATTAGTTTCTTTAGGGATTTGTTGGACATCTTGCTACTACGTGAACCAACAGATGGACTTGGCTGTTGGCCACAAGGATATTTAAGAAGGAACGGATCTGCCTACCCATTGTGAGAAGCAAAACACTGTGTCTGAAGGGGGTGCACTGCCTCCCATATGGTTTGGGGATGAAGTCAGTGGTCTTCAAAGTGGGGTCCCCTGACCGGCAGCATCAGTATCACCTGGGAATTTGTTAGAAATGCGAAGTCTTGGTCCCCACCCCAAACTTACTGAATCAGAAACTCTGAGGTGGGATCCAGCACTCTGTGCTTTAACAAGCCTTCTAGGTGATTTGGATGCAAGTTCAAGTTTGAGTTAAATTGGGTTAAGTTGTAATACGTTTTCCTCTGTCTTCTCTGGCTTCCCCACATCTTCTCTTCCTCCCCATCATCTCCCATCTTTCTCCTCTACAAACCAACACCTTCTCATAATCTCCTGGGATTGAATATAAGTACTCAGCTGGGTTGTGAGACCATCCGTGGATCACCAAGAAAGACGGAAGATTATCAAACTCCAGAAAATTGTCACATTCTCCCAGCTGAACGTTTGAGAACAGGCCTGCCTGGATGAGCTAGAAGACACCTTGATGGCATCTGAGGCCACAGCACCACATGCTTCTGAGGCAGAAACAAGATCAGGCCAGAGTTTGGGGTCTGTGCTGTCCTGGAGCCAGCCATGGCTGCTCAGAGGATGTTCAGAGCAAAATAGCTCAGGGAAAGAACGGCCACTGGGAGAAGAGGTGAAGAAATGGCTGTAGGTGACCACAAAGAGGCCTGGCACAATGCAGCCATGCAGAGAAAAATGCAACAGCGACAGGATGGATCTATGGAAACACACCAGCATGTACTGGGCTCTTGAATGGATTTCCTGCAGGTCTGGGAGCTGATATTCAGTGGATGTTCAAGGAAAGGGTGACTCCTGAAGGCTGGAGAACTTGGGACACTCATGTGACACCTACAAAAAGAAGGCACAGTCAACTGTTTCTTTTAATAAACATTTGCAATTCACCATGGCACATGCTGAATTTTAGGCAGAGGGCAGATCTGGTACCTCACTCTGGTACTATGGTCCCTTCTAGCAAGCTCTCCATCCAGCTCCACAGCCATCTCTAGGTCTACTTAGACCACTTAGGATCCCAGGCAGCTCAGGGAAACTAAATTTCAAAGCCTCCTGCTATGGACAGAGTTATGTAACCCCAAAATTCGTATGTTGAAGCCTAACCCCCAGTGCGCCGGTATTTGGAGTAAGGAACTAATTAAGGTTAAATGAAGTCATAAAAGGGAAGCCCTAATCTGGTAAAATGAGTGTCCTTATAAGAGACACCAGCCATAAAAAAGAATGAACTTTTGCCATTTGCAACATCATGGATGGACCTGGAGGGTATTATGCTAAGTGAAATAAGTTAGATAGAGAAAGTCAAATACTGTATGTTATCACTTATACGTGAAACCTAAAATATAAAACAGGTGAATGAATACAATAACAACAACAAAAAGAGACACCAGGGAGGCCACTCTCTGTCTCTCTCTGTCTCTGCTATGTGAGGACATGGTGAGAAGGCGGCCATCTGCAAGTCAGGAAGAGAGACCCCACGGGAACAATAATCTTAGACTTCCTGGCCTCCAGAACTGTGAGAAAATAAATTATTTTATTTAAGCCACCCAGTCTATGGTATTTTGTTTTGACAGCCCAAGATAATGAAGATAGCTCCCTCTGCCTGACCTCACCAGGCTGTCCAGTTGTCCTGGATATACTACAGGGTAGGACAGGGGATAGTTCAAGAAGTGGCTTCTTTCAGATTGCTAAATGGGAAGCAGAGTAAATGATTTCCCTCCTGTCCTCAGTGTTCCCTCTAATGCACCTTTCCCCCTGTCCACAGAAGAGACACCTTGGACCCAAAGTCCACAGAAGAGACACCTTGGACCCCTCAGCCCTCTGTCCAGGATCCAGTCTCCCTCACCAGTGGGCCAACACTAGCCTTGGGACATCCCAGATACTGCAGCCAGTTGTACCAGGAACTGGTCCCACCACCAACAGGCTGACACTAAATCTGAGACCCCCAGCCCCACAGTCACCCACTCCAGAACCCAGCCCTGCCCACCAGTGAGCCAGCACTAGCTCCAGAACCACCCCAGGATCACAAAGCCAGCAGCCCCATGACCCAGCCCTGCCAGCCAACCAGTGGCTGGCAGCCTCTACACAAGGTAGGGCCTGACAACAAACGAGACCAAGTGCCGGCCACACCTACCAGGTTGCCCACAGCAGTCAGTCTGCCACAACATGGAGCCCAAATAGTGGGCACCCCTAGAGCATATAGCTCTGGTGACCAGAGAGAGGAGTGTGCTGCTGAGATCCATAGGACGTCTCCTACAAAAGGCCACTTCTCCAAGGATGGGAAATGTAAACAACCTACCAGATACACAGAAATAAAAAGAGCAAATTAGGCAAAATGAGGTGACAGAGGAATATCTTCCAAATGAAAGATCAAGATAAAACCCCAGCAGAAGAACTAAGTGAAGCTGAGATAGGCCATCTACCCCACAGAGAGTTCAAGGTAATGATCATTAAAATGTTCAAAGAAGTTGGGAGAATATTGGATGAACAGAGTGAGAAGTCAGAATTTTTTAACAAGGTTAGAAAATATAAAGAAGAACCAGAGGTGAAGAATACAATAATTGAAATGAAAAATACCTAGAAGGAATTTCTAGAAAATTTCCTAGGAGGAGTCAACAGTAGACTAAATAATACAGAGGAATTGATCAGCAAGCTGGAAGACAGATTAGTGGAAACGAATGAAGTTGAAAGAAAAAAGAATAAAGATTAAAAAGAAATAAGGACAGTTTAAGAGATCTCTGAGACATCAAGCATATTAATATTCACATTATAGGGGTCCCAGAAGAAGAGAGAGAGAAAGGGGCAGAGAACATATTTGAAGATATAATAGCTGAAAATTTCCCTAACCTGGGAAAGGAAACTGACATCCAGGTCCAGGAAGCACATAGAGTCCCAAACAGGATCAACACTAAGAGGACCACACCAAGACACACTGTAATTAAAATGGAAAAAAATTAAAGGGAGAATATTTGAAGCAGCAAGAGAAAAACAACTAGTTACATACAGGGGAACTCCAATAAGAATACCAGCTGACTTTTCAGCAGAAACTCTGCAGGCCAGAAGGGAATGGCATGACATATGCAAAGTGATGAAAGGGGAAAGCCTACAACCAAAAATACTCTACCCAGCAAGGCTCTTTTTATTCAGACTTGATGGAGAGATCAAAAGTTTTACAGGCAGGCTGGGCTTCCCTGGTGACGCAGTGGTTAAGAATCCGCCTGCCAATGCAGGGGACGTGGGTTTGAGCCCTGGTCCGGGAAGATCCCACGTGCCACGGAACAACTAGGCCTGTGAACCACAACTACTGAGCCTGTGTGTCTGGAGCCTGTGCTCGGCAACTAGAGAGGCCGCGATAGTGAGAGGCCCGCGCACCGCGATGAAGAGTGGCCCCCACTTGCCGCAACTAGAGAAAGCCCTCACACAGAAACGAGGCCCCAACACAGCCAAAAATAAATATAAAAATAAATTAATTAATTTCAAAAGAAAAGACCTAAAGAAGAAATACATGGCGAATATCTTTTAAAAAAAATAGTTTTACAAGCAGGCAAAAGCTAAGAGTTCAGCACCACCAAACCAACCTTATGAGAAATGTTAAAGGGACTTCTCTAAGTGAAAAAGGAAGGACCACAACTAGAAACAAGAAAATTACAATGGGAAAAAATCTCATTGATAAAGGCAAATACACAATAAAGGTAAATTAGCAGTGTGTAAAGCTACTGTGAAGGTTGAAAGACGAAAGCAGTAAAATCATCTATGACTGCAATAAGTAGTTAAGCGATACACACAAAAAAAGATGTAAAATATGATGTTGAAAACAGTACATGTGGGAGTGGGGAAAGTAAAAAAAAAGGTGGGGAAAGTAAAAATGCAGGGTTGTAAAAATGTATTTGAACTTAAGAGATCGGGAACTCAAAATAATCACATATAGCCGCGGAGCGGCTAGGCCCGTGAGCCATGGCCGCTGAGTCTGCGCGTCCGGAGCCTGTGCTCCGCAACGGGAGAGGCCACAACAGTGAGAGGCCCGTGTACCGCAAAAAAAAAAAAAAAAAAAAAAAAAAATCACATATAGATTGCTATATACAGTGGGGGGAATATAGTAAATAACTATGGAGTATCTTTGTATGGTGACATATTGTAACTAGACTTATGGTGGTGATCATTTTGAAATGAATAGAAATACCAAATCACCATGTTATGTAACAGGAGCTAACATAGTGTTGTAGGTCAGTTATACTTCAAAAACAAACACATAAACAAACCCAGAGAAAAAGAGATCAGATTTGTGGTTATCAGAGGCAGAGGGTGAGGAAAGGGGGAACTGAATGAAGGCAGTCAAAAGGTACAAATTCTCCATTATAAGATGAATAAGTACTAGGGATGTCATGTACAACATGATAAATATAATGAACACTGCTGTACGGTATATATGAAAGTTGTTAAGAGAGCAAATTTTAAGAGTTCACATCACAAGAAAAACTTTTTTTCTATTTTTTTTTTTTTTTTTGGCTGCATTGGGTCTTTGTTGCCACACACGGCTTTCTCTAGTTGCAGCGAGCGTTGACTACTCTTCATTGCAGTGTGCGGGCTTCTCATTGTGATGGCTTCTCTTGTTGCAGAGCACAGGCTCTAGGTGCGTGGGCTTCAGTAGTTGTGGCACGCAGGCTCAGTAGTTGTGGCTCGCGGGCTCTAGAGCACAGGCTCAGTGGTTGTGGTGCACGGGCTTAGTTGCTCCGTGGCATGTGGGATCTTCCCAAACCAGAGCTTGAACCTGTGTCCCCTGTGTTGGCAGGTGGATTCTTAACCACTGTGCAACCAGGGAAGTTCCTCTATTTCTTTAATTTTGCATCTATATGAGATAATGAATGTTCACTAAACTTATTGTGATAATCATTTCATGACGTATGTAAGTCAAATCATTAGGCTGTACACTTTAAACTTATATAGTGCTGTATGTCAATTATATCTCAATAAAACTGGAAGGAAATTAATAATAATAAAACATACATACTACACAAAGCAATCTACAGACTCAACGCAATTCCTATCAAAATTCCAATGGCATAATTCACAGAAATAGAACAAACAAGTCTAAAATTTATATGGAACCATAAAAGACCCCAAATAGCCAAAGCAATCTTGAGAAATAAGACCACAGCCAGAGGCATCACACATCCTGATTTCAAACTATATTACAAAGCTGTAGTTATCAAAACAGTGTGGTATTGGCATAAAATCAGAAACATAAATGAATGTAACAGAATAGAGAGCCCAGAAGTAAACCCACGTGTATAAGGTCAATTACTTTACAACAAAGGAGCCAAGAATACACAATGAGTAAAGAACAGTCTCTTTAATAAATGGTGTTGGGAAAACTGGAAATATACATGCAAAAGAATCAAACTGGACCCCACTCTTACTCCATACACAAAAATTAACTCAAAATGGATTAAAAACTTGAATGTAAAACCTGAAACCAGAAAACTTCTAGAAGAAAACATAGATGGTAACCTTGACATCAGTCTTGGCACTGATTTTTTGGATTTGACCTGAAAAGCAGAGGTAACAAAAGCAAAAATAAGCAAGTGGGACTACATCAAACTAAAAAGCTTCTGCACAGTGAAGGAAACTGTCAACTAAATGAAAACGCAACCTACTGAATGGGAGAAAATATTTGCAAATCATGTATCTGATAAGAGGTTAATAATCAAAATAGATAAAGAACTCATAAATTCAATGGAAAAAAAAATCTGATTTTTAAACAGGCAAAGGATCTAAATAGATGTTTTCCAAAAGAAGATATACAGATGGCCAACAGGTACAGGAAAAGATACTCAACATCACTAATCATCAGGGAAATGCAAATGAAAACCACAATGAGATATCACCTCACACCTGTTGGAATTATTATCAAATAATATTTAATAATAGCTATTATCAAAAAGACAAGAAATAACAAGTTTCGGCTCGACATGGAGAAAAGGAAACCTTTGTGCATGCCCTGTTGGTGGGAATATAAATTGGTGCAGCCACTATGGAAAACAGCATGGAGTTTCCTCAAAAATTTAAAAATAGAACTACCATATGATTCAGCAATTTCACTTTTGGGTATTTATCCAAAGAAAACAAAACCACTAAAGTGAAAAGATATATGCACCATGTTCACTGCAATATTATTTATAAGATATAAAAACAACCTAATTGTCCATCAAAGGGCGAATGGATAAAGGAAATGTGGTATATATATTCAGCTATAAAAAAGAAGGACATCTTGACAGTTGTGACAACATGGATGGACCTTGAGGGCATTATGATAAGTGAAATAAGTCAGACAGAGTAAGACAAATACTGTATGATGTCACTTATCTGTGGAATCTAAAGAAAGAAAGGACAAGCTCATAGATACAGAGAACAGATCGGTGATTGCCAGAAGTGGCGGGCAGGGAGTGGACAAAATGGATGAAGAGAGTCGAAAGGTACAAACTTCCAGTTATAAAATAGATAAGTCATGGGGATATAATGTACAGCATGGTAACTCTAGTTAATAATACTGCATTGCATTTTTTTTTCTGCATTGCGTTTTTAAAAAGCAATTATTGTGTTGGCCAAAAAGTTCGTTCAGGTTTTGTATCATCTTACAGAAAGACCCAAACGAACTTTTTGGTCAACCCAATATCTCATACCATTTTCAGGAAGATGACTTAAGTTTCTTTTATGATGGTTGTCAGAGGCATTTTTAAGAAATAACCTAACTTAACTTTCACTTGTGTTCGTGAAATAAGCTGGATTTAGTTTTGCTTGTGTGCTTAAATGGTTTTGTCTGCTCAGGGAATTCTCAAGTCCAGTCTCCATTTTGTATTTAACACTTCTTTGAACCACTGTTTGTAATATGCAGTCCAATCTAAATTTAAATAATACAATGGCAATGAGACACATGGGGAAGTCTGCAGCGTCTGCAGTGGGGCTTCTGGGGAAGTTTTTCATTTCTAAGAAAGAGACACAAGGAAGAAACAGTGTTTCTGTTTTTCCTGTGGGTGCTGTCATGTCAGGATACACCAAAGCAAACTTGATACCCACCAGAGGATGGTAACACATGGCGATGAGCAGGTTCAAGAGAAACACGGGGAAGGAGAGCAAAACCAAAAGCACGCTGTGCCTGCAGCCCAACTTAACACTGCACCTCTTGTCATGACAGATGATAAATTTTCTTATTGCCCAAGCCAGAGGGCATCATGGATTTTGATTCCTTGCTGCCAAAATCCTGATACCCACCCTACTAAAATGTAAGGTCCATAGGGTAGCAGCTCTGCCTGTTTTGTTCATGGCTTTATCCCCAGCATCTAAAATACCACCCAGCACATGATAGATGCTCAATAAATCCTTGGTAAGGAATTAATGGATGAATTTGCTAAGTGGAAATAATGATATCCATTTGAGATAATAGACGTGAAAGTCCTTTGAGAAATGGAAAGCACCAGGCATAACAGCCCATTATTTACATCACTGTTAACTGAAAAGAGCAGCAGCCACCATTCCCGACAGAGGGGTTGGCCTGAAGCTCTCTGGTCATGCTCAGCATCTACCGCTATCGCCCAGCACCTGCACGGTCCAGTGGGCCTCAAGTATCAGGCCCTCCCTCCCCACCTTCACAATTTTGCCTGAGCCAAAGACCATCTGTACCACTATGAACTATTTCATTAAGTCCGCTTTACATTAGCACGCTCTTTAAACTCAGTTTCCTCCTAAACAATAACATTCATGAAACCACAGTTTTGACACCCTGGTTATATTTTTTCCTCAAATAGACTAAAATAATTCTCTAACTATCAAAACTTAAAATATGCATTCAGGAATCATCTAAAGTGCATGTTGGCAAACATTTTCTATAAAGGACAGATAATATTTTCAGCATCATGGACTATATCTTCACAACTATTCGATTCTGTTGTAGTGTGAAAGCAGCCATAGGCAATGGGTAAATTCATTAGTGTGACTGTGTCCCAATAACATTTTATTCTCAAAAAAAGATGGTGGGGACTTCCCTGGTGGCACAGAGGTTAAGAATCCGTCTGCCAATGCAAGGGATACGGGTTTGGACCCTGGTCTGGGAAGACCCCACATGCCGCGGAGCAACAAAGCCCCTGTGCCACAATTACTGAGCCTGTGCTCTAGAGCCCGCGAGCCACAGCTACTGAAGCCCACTCACCACAACTACTGAAGCCCGTGCGCCTAGACCCCGTTCTCCAAAAGAATTGAAAGTAGGAACATAAATGGCTATTTGTACACTGATGTTCATAGCAGCATTATTCACAATAGCCAAAAGGTGGAAACCACACAAATGTCCATCAACAGATGAATGTATAAACAAGATGTGATAGATACAAACAATGGAATATTATTCAGTGAATACAACTGACATATGCTATGTGAGATTTTTGGCAAGGATGGTGAAAGATAATGAACCAACGCCAAATATTATCCTGGAATGCTTGGTTAGTTAGCAAAGAAAGTTACGATTTTTCCTGCAGATTACTGTATCCGATCTACTGCTCTAATCATGGGCTATTTGAAAAAAACTTATTATAAAAACTTTCCAGTCTCCTTGGCCCCTCCTTCTCTGTTTCTGCATCTTTTGGCAGCAATAGGTTCCCCAGTTTCTCATGGGTTTTCCTGACCAAGGTCATTGGACAACCCTGCCTACTTTCCTGGATTTTCAGGGTAGAAGCATGTCCCCTCCAACCACAAAGGCCCACTTCACACACCACACACCACGCACACACACACACACACACACACTCTCTCTCTCTCTTCTCCCACTGGCAGGAGGCATGTCTGCTGTTTTATTTTTAATGTCAGCAGACACGTAGGTAGATTGACAAACAAGGCTGAGCCTGAGAACGGATCGTTGTCTGGAGGCTGGGAGTGACAGCTGACACACACTTATTTAAACGGATCAGCTGGTCCCCTTGCCTTCTGGACTTCTGCGTTAGCTAGGCCAGCACCACAAGCAGGCAAGTCTTCCTGAAGAAGTACACCACCTGCTGGGCCTCACGCCAGGGCCGGGCCCATCATAGGATACCCTAATAAGCATCATACCTGACAAGCTTAGAAAAAGAATCGATGATGCTTTGGATTATAGGTGACAGACACCCAGCTTGACTGGGTTTATGCAGAATAATAGACTTGATCAGAAGGTTCTTGTAAGCAAAAGCCAACATTGGCGGGAAGATTTTAAAGGCCTGACCAATGTTTCTCATGCATGTCCTGTCTACAACCAAATTCCGACAAAACTGCGGACAGTCTGAAGCCAGAGCCCAGGGTCCCTTCAACCTCCTCCAAATGGACTGCATTCAATTGTCGCTTAACAATGGGACATATGTTTTGGTCATTATATGTCTATTCAAGAAAGGATCAAAAATTCCTCTTGTGAGAAAGTCACAGCTTTAACAGTGACCAAAAAAGTTTATGTTGCAACAGGCGAATAAATCTGACTTTATTGTTCCCTTGTGGTCTTTTATCAGATGGGTTTTATCAGACTATTCAAGTTTTCTTTCTCTTTGAGGCAACTTTTTTGGATGTTTTCTAGAAATGTGCTCATTTTGTCAAAGTTAAAATTTTTTTTTTGGCCGCGCCATGCAGCTTGGCGGGATCTTAGTTCCCTGACCAGGGATTGAACCCTGGCCCCGGCAGTAAGAGCACAGAGTCCTCACCACTGGACCGCCAGGGAAGTCCCAAAGTTTAAATTTTTATACGTGAAAAGTAATCTGTATTTTTTTAATCCCAGTTCTGTCCTATGTCCTTTTCCCTTCCTGAAATTATTTTTCTTCATCAGTTTCATGACTTTTCAAAGAACCAACTCTTAGCCATGTTGATTGTTGTTGTATTTTTGCCCTCTGCTTTAGTTTCTGCTCTAATTTTTATTCTCATTACTTCTATTTTTTATTACTTATTAATAAAAATTATTCAGCCTTTCTTCTAATATAAGCACGTGAGGCACAAACTTCTTCAGAATTACTTTAGCTACATCTCACAAGTACTGGTATGTAGAAATTTTCATTATCATTCAGTTCTAAGTAGTTTCTAATTCCCCTCCGGTTTCATCTTTGACGAGTTATTTTTGAACGTTTTAAATTTTCCAAATATATGGATTTTTCCAAACCCATTTTTGTTGTTATCGTCCTTAATTATACTGTAGTATGATACAAATGTAATCTGTATAACTGATTCTTTGGTATTTGTGACTTGTTTTGTAACCTGGAACATAAAAAGTATTTGTAAATGTAGGTCCTTGAGAAAAGCATATATCTTCTAATTTGGGGGTATATGTTTCTAGATATTTATTAACCATTGCATTATACATATCTTAAGTTGTAAAAGGAGGGGAACTATTTTTGCTTTCCTGGAAACTTCAGCATTACAGGCTATACCCTGAAAGCCTCCAGGCCGAAAAAAGACAAAAAAAAATTGAAGAGGAAACTTCAATAAATAATAATGGCTATCAGTTATTGAACACTTTCTGAAGCCACACCCTACACAGGCTTCCACATACAAGTCTGTTTAATCCTTACCTCACCATATTCCTGTGGAGGTGTGGTTCTCATTTCACAAGGGGAAACGGAGGTCAGGTGATGGAAACCCACATTATGTCACCCTGCTGGGTTAGACCCCAGGTCTGTGACTCGGAAGCCAGTGCTCTCACACCCCCTCCGGGCTGATGCCCCCAATTTACCCAATCCCCCCCCATAATCACAGGAATGCAGTGCCAGGCACAGCAGCCCTCTTTGGACTCCTCAAATGACAGCCTTTCTGTAAAGGTGTCCCAGCAACTCCTTTCATGGAACTCAACGCTTTGTTTTCTAGACTGGCGCTGTCTGAACTTCCTGCAGTGACGGGAATATTCTATGTATCTGCACTGTCCAACCCCGCAGCTACTTGTGGCTACTGAGCACTTGAAATGTGGCTGATAAAACTGAAGACCTGAATTTTAAGTTTTATTAAAAGAGCCACAAGTGTCTGGTGGCTTGCCATAATGGACAGCAGTTCTAAGCAAGCTCCAGGAGGCACCCTGTTTTGTTTAAAGCTGCATCCCCAACACCTACAGTGCCCAGCACTGCACGTCCTGTAATGTTTGGTGTGTGGAGACATTATCTATATATTTATTGGTGACCCCTTTTAGGGCACAAACTGTCTTATTCACCATTGTACCCCTATGTCTAGTATAATGTCTGGTTAATCTCCCACCAGCTGCTCCAGTGAGGCCTAGTTTCCCAGCCAAGGTTTGTGCCTTACTGACCTTAAGCCTGGTTCCTGGGTCACCCTGGATGAATGCTCTCCTCAGATCTCCTCAGGCCCTACAGACCTGGGATGGCTCGTGCTTCACACACTGCGGTAGAACAGGGCTAGCATGATGACCAGTGCCTGGGGTCCCCAGGAACACTTGTTCAGGACTGGCCTGTGTCCCGCTGCTGCTGTTCCTGCATGGCAGCAAACATCACGCTCAGTCACAGCTAGCTCCAGTGGACCCAGACTCCTTCTCTTGGCATCTTTCCAGGCAGCTACAACCAGCTGAATAAAGGTGGCAAACAGAAGTCAGAGGACAGTCCTCGCGGAGTGAGACAGAAAAAGGACTGCCCACTTCTGGAAGCCTCTACCAGGAACTGGCTAGCAGGGCAGAACGTTTCAGCCATGAAGAATGGCTAGCAGGGCAGAATATTTCAGCCACGAAGAATGCCTGCCCCTGCACAGACCTTCAGGGTGTCAAAGCCACCAGGCAGGCCTGACAGCCTGAATCCTGCCTCAGCTTAGCCAAGGTGGTTTCAATTCCAAATGCAGAAACTGGACAATTAAGTAGAGCCGTTCATCACAGCCTTTGGGACATACTTCCTCATGTAGACGCCTCCATCTATAAAATGGAGATTAAGAAGTTCACATACGTGTCCTCAGTGCAACTGTTGATTTTACCCCAATTATCTCCAAAAGACTGAGTCCACCAATGGCAGCTCCACGTTCACCATTCTCACCTTTACTCAGTAACCTGTCCTCTCAAGTTGACACCATGTATTTTACACCCAGATAAGTTGACCAACTTGTTCCAGTTTGGCCAGGACTTTCCTGGTTTTGGCAATAAAAGTCCCATGTCTGAGAAAGCCCTCAATTCCAGGCAAACTAGGCCAGTTGGTCACACAAGCAGGTACGTACTCATTAGCCAGGCACCCACAGCTTCCCCAAGACATCAGCACCTGTCTCACTCCGGTCCCCATCACCCTTCCCAAGCCCTGGCCTGACTGTTCCTCGATGCCCTCAACTCTCACAGGTCCTAACCTGAGCCAACCACCAGCTTTTGTTCATGCCCGTCCTAACAGAACACCTCAAACAACAGCCCACGTGCCAAGCCTCAGGAGCAGGACGGAAAGGCTCAGAGTGGAAACAGGATTTGGCCTGTGACCCACTTTCTCCCTGCCCAGCCTCGCAGGCACGTGGCTTGTTACTGACTTAAAACGCAGGTGGGGCGGGTGCATACGGTTTACTGAATGGATGGGTGGAGAGAAAAGTGATGATGATGAGCAGCTGCCAGCTCAAGAGAAAAACTCTTGGTCGCTGAAGTCACGCAGGCATGGCAGAGGGACGGGGAAAGGCCTTCCCTGTCCATGGCGCCCAAGGGCACTGCTGTCGGGACTCAGAGCCAGCTGAAGGGGGCCCCAAGCCCCCAGTCCCAGCGCTTTGCCCTGATTTCTCGTGCTGAGTGAACAGTTCTCCCATGACACTCTGAGCAGGCGGCGGGGAGCTCTTCATGTGTGGACTGCACTCTCCACTCTCTGCCCCGCTGGTGTCCACGAACAAAAGGAATCTACAAGAAAAGACAGACGAGACCAACGGTTGGGAGTTCCCATTTGCATAAACTCAAACCAGCCAACCCTCTGGCGGTGGATTCCCAGCCCGTGGCATTAACTCACCTTGGGGAGAAATACCAGCAATGCCAGATCCCAAGTCACCCCAAAGTCACTGACTCATGGCCTTGGGACTTCCTCAACGATCTCCAGATCGAACGCTGACCTAGGAGGGAGAAGAACCATACAAGCATTTAATCTGCAGCACCATCTTCTCCCCAAGTAACATCACTGAGAGGGTCCCAATAGACTAGGCCCTACTAGGTATCACCAGAATAGGACTTCCCTGGTGGTCCAGAGGCTAAGACTCCACGCTCCCCAATGCAGAGGGCCCGGGTTCGATCCCTGGTCAGGGAACTAGATCCCACATGCCGCCAACTAAGACCCAGCACAGCCAAATAAATAAATATTAAAACAAACAAACAAAAAATACTGACCTTAGATATCACCAGAATAGATGGGATAATAAAGGAAAACACCTCAAAGGTTCGGTTTTTAGAATAAACAATTTTCTTTCAAACAGTTCCCAATAAAGGCAACTGGCCAGATACACCAGAGCTCAGTCTGATCTCACTGTCAGAGACTTTGACACCAAGTTCCCACTGCATCTTGATCAAAGGATGGACCATTGTCCTCAGCAGTTCTCCCACCACTGTCATTACTTCTCTGCCCAGTCCATCCCAAGGCCCCAGCATCTGTCATCCTATTCTGCAAAGACCCACTTAATATGCCCACCCAAGAAAGGCAAATGAAAGAGAAACTTCCAGAAAGACTCATTAGGTGCCCAGATGGGTGAAAATCAAGACTGCCAGGCCCATTTGAAGGAATAATGAGAAAATATCATTAATGCTTGAGGACACTACACAGTGACCCACAACTCAACGTGTGGGACTTTGCACCCAGAGGTTTAAAGTGCCAGGTCTGGGATGGGGGGGGACGGGGGGTAGATAAAGTCTTTTCAAAATGGTCACCACCAGCCATTAAATGCTCCAGGCTGGCTGAGGAGCCCCAGGACCAGGGACTAGGCTGTGGGACAGGACAAGCCTCTGATGCAAAGGGGCAGAGGGCAGGTTTGAAAGACAAGGGAAGTCTCAGATTTGTTAGACGGCTACTGAGGACCAGGTGGTTCACAAATATTAGTCTCACTACCTTCACATCATCATGAGATGAGAACAAAAACATCTGGCAAAACAGGATCAAACAGGAGAAACTCGAATGCAGATGGAAGAAAAGGAGCCCTCAGGCCAAAAGTGGGGGGTGAGTGGGACCTGACCTCACCTGTTGTCTGGGAGCCAGACATGCCTCTTGGGAGCACCACGTTGCCCCTGCAGAGTCTACTAAGTGAAGGCGCCGGGGCAGAGTTGCGGCCTCCACCCAACACATCTGCAGCGCAGAAAGGCAGAAGGGCAGCCCCCTGCTGACGGCTGACTACACGGCGGGAGAGTCCTCCTGCCGCACCACCTCCTAACATGAACCAGAAAGCAAGCCTTGAGTCTACAGACACAGACTCACAGATCCACAGGCCTGGAATTTCTTCTCTAGTGAACACCTGGGGTCACCCTTTTTAAAAGAGAACCCACCAAAGCACAGACTAAAAGCAGGGGCGACAAAGAGGTTGGTGAGTCAAAGCACTCTTCTCTCTTCAGTGACTGACAAGAGAACTCCTCGGGCTTCTGGCAGACCATGACAAATGGAAGCTTTCTGAATGATTCAGAATTGGTAGAACCCCTCTTTGCTCCTACATCTGGCCCACCTTTATTTTTCTTTCGACACTACTGGTTGCTCCTGGAGAAGCAATACACATTGTGCTCAAGAAAGAGTAAAGGGGGGCTCCCCTGGTGGTGCAGTGGTTGAGAGTCCGCCTACCGATGCAGGGGACACAGGTTCGTGCCCCGGTCCAGGAAGATCCCACATGCCGCGGAGCGGCTGGGCCCGTGAGCCATGGCCGCTGGGCCTGCGCATCCGGAGCCTGTGCTCCGCAACGGGAAGAGGCCACAACAGTGAGAGGCCCGCGTACCGCAAAAAAAAGAAAAAAAATAAACAGTAAAGGGAAAAAAACCAAAAGAGTAAAGGAGCAAAGTCAACACACAAACAAGCATGTCGGTCATGGGCTGCCTTGAATAATGTATTATGGGTTGTCCTCCATTCCTGTTAAGTTCATAGAGCAGAACCCACGATTTACAGTTCTCCCATGTGCCCTTCAGCATTATCTGAACTTATTCCAGTGTGAGGTCCAAATACAAATGTATGGACTGGTTTCTGTCCGGAGGCTCCTTTACTTCAAAGACAAAGTGAACCTCCACAAGTCCGGGGCCCAGCCCGGTCACCATATCACATGTGGGCCGGCAAAGGCCCGTGCGCTGAAGGAAATGGCAGGACCAAAAAGCTAGTGTGTGAAAGCTCCAGGGTTTGGAGGGGACAACTGGGCCCTCCAAACACGGGGAAAGGCTTCCAGTGACTCCTGTCCCTGCACTATTGGTGACCAGGGCACGGGCAGCCCACGACACTTTCGATGCAGGAACAGAAAAGGGCAGAAAGAGCCAGGAAGGATGGGAGGCTGGAGCAGGGGCCTGGGTCAGGGAGAGCAGCCCAGCCTAGCCGAGTCCCAGCAGTTTCTGTCATGTCCTGCCAAGACCCCACAAAACCTCTCTGCCAGCGGGAGTCACCACACTTCCAGCATAAAAAACTGCAAATGCTTTCGGGCTGAAAAGATCAGGATCATGTGATCATGGCAACACCATGAAAAATTTTTTAGAACTTTTGCTGCTATCCCAGCTTTGCTCTTCAGATGAAGATGTGGAGTCTGAGATGGGGTCACAGCGCTAGACAGGTTGAGAGGCGGGAGCGGTCTCCATCACAACGGTACTTGCACTGACACCCCAGGGCTCGGAAGGGAGATGCCCCGGGGAGCCCTTCACCCAAGCAGGTTTCTAGGGCCCTCCCCTAGGCATGTGGGGGACTGCCCCACAGCAGGATGCTACTGTCACCACACTTCCCCTTACACGATCACCCAAGCCCCAGAAAACACACACGTGACTTTACAAAAAACACAACATTCCAGAGAAAGGTCCAAAAGCCTTACCTGGGGCCCCGGGGCCTAGAGCCTGGCTGACACGAAGATGACGCCTCCTGTGGAGCCTCTGTGCACACAGACCCAGCTGCAAAGGGAAATCGGTGAACGGGCACTCACAGCAGGCCCTGGGGGACACACAGAACACTTGGCACAGCAGCTGGCAGTCTCTAGCACCTACGAAGGCAGGCTGTTACTGCAGTACCTGAACGGCCACACCATGGTATCAGGAACAAGGACGATTTAACCCTAGGAGGGGGTCTGCAGGTCATCTCTGACAGGAATAATACCTACGTTACCCTATGTGCCAACTGTGATCAATTTGCTGCTAACCAGTCTGCAGGCTGTGGCTGCCTGGCAATGACTAGAATGGACCGGAAGGGGTAACAGGTGGGGGGAGGGCCCCGTGCCTGCTACGTAGTATAAGGGCGACTTACAGATGCATCCTCAACTATACTGGGCTTTGTCCAGGTTGGTCACTAGAAAAACACCCACAGCGGACCACGGGCCCTGCTCATGACCAGTAAGTCTACCTAGATTATAGTAAGTCTACCTTTTATTACAGAAACAATTCCAGTGGAGAAAAGGAGGCTGACCCGGCAGGCTGGCTTGCTGGAGGACTTGGTTCCCTGACACTCTGCAATGGGAGGAGCCCTGTCACCTCACAACAGATGGGTCATCTCCACCTCTTTGGGGTTTTTTTTGGTCTAGGTGCTATGCATCAGGCACCAGACGCAACGCAAAACAAGGAGGCGCTGCCCTCAAGATTACAGCATAAGGGGCCCGATCAGCAAATCAACACTTTCTAGGCGATCAGCGCTGAGGGGCGGGGCTGAGGATGCGGGATGAGGACGGGGTGCGATGGGGAATCAGAGAAAACGTCCAGAGGGGAGCCCTCCACTGCCAGCCCGTGAACTGCTAAGGCAGGGCCCTGTTCGGGAAAAGGGGCACTCAGCGAGCACACAGCGCCAGGGACCAGGAAGCAACACAAATCAGTGGGAAGAAAGACATGTACGAAAGCTCCAGAGTTTGCAAGGGACAGGACTGAACCCTCCAAACACGGGGAAAGGCTTTCAGCAACTCCTCTCCCTGCACTATCAATGACCAGGGCACGGGCAGCCCACGATCACTTCCGAATGCAGGGGCAGAAAAGGGCAGTGAGGCAGCGGAGAAGGGAGGCCACTGCCAGCATCCTGGGAAACGGCCTGGCCTAGCAACAGACCAGCAGACAGGTCACTGACCAGACTTCCAGCCTAAGATGACAGAACCACCCGATTATTCACCAGTCCCTGCCAAGAGCTGAAGAGAAGACTAATGGCAGAAACACTGAGAACTCTTAGGTCCTGAAGGAATGTGTGTAAGTGGCACCAGGATTGAACACCTGACAGAATTCTCGCTCAGGCTCACAGAAGAGCACTTGGCTGGTCACTGGATGTGAATCTCTGTCCTCTCAACATCACAGCAGCCTCCATCCAGGCTCTCAGGAGCAGAAGGGGGCCCAAGCCTCCACTGCACCCTCACCCTCCACACCTCAGCACCCGACATCTCTGGCCTCACAGCCTGCACACAACTCAAGTACTAGAGAATGGGTGGGACACCACTTACCTGGGACTCAGTCCCGGCTCTCCCTGACGACACGGCTCTCCCTGACGACACGTCTCATGCAACAGCAGCCATGTGACACTCCCGCAGGGGACAAGAAGCCATCACGTGATCTGCCCAACTGGCAGGAAACCATTATGCTCATCGACAGGAAAACACGGTGTGTGTGTTGGGGGGATTCGGGTCTTAGGCAATGAACGCACTACAGCCTGACTCTCTCCATCCTCGGACTGCCTCATGCTTGGTCACTGCTAGTCACTGAAGGCTGTCCTGTATGGAAGGGACAAGTGTGGGTCCCCTGAACATGGGGAAAGTCTTGCAACTTTTCCTTGGCCCATATTACCAATGACCAGGACACGGGCAGCCTGTAACCACTTCAAATCCAGAGGCAGAAAAGAACACAGGGCTGCTGAGACTGGAGACCAGGGTCAGAAGACCACAGCTGTGGCAAGACCCACTCCCATTCTCCTTTTTTAAAGCCTCAGAGAAACCAGCACCAAGCCAGGCAGAGGGCACTCAACAGACACCAGGTGCCAGGAGACATTGAAAGAGGCGCTGGGGGGAATTCCCTGGAGGTCCAGTGGTTAGGACTCCGTGCGCTTTCACTGCCACGGCCTTGATTCAATTCCTGGTCGGGGAACTAAGATCCGGCAAGCCGTGCGGTGTGCAGTAATTATTAAAATAGTAAAATAACAGAAAGGCGGCGGGAGGACGGCCGAGTGGGACAGCTCCAGAGTTGGGAAGGGACAGGAGTGAACCCTCCAAACACGGGGAAACGCTTTCAGCAACTCCTCTGCCCGCACTACCAGGGACCAGGGCACGGGCAGCCCATGATCACTTCCGAATGCAGGGGCAACAAAGGGCAGAAGAAGAGCCAGGCAGAGGAGCCCATGTCAGCAGCCGGCTCTCCGCCCAGGCAGGGGAAAGCTGCCCAGCCAAGCCCGGGACCCCAACACTATCCTCACTTCATGGAAAGACTCCATCTCCCCTCATCAAGAGGCCACAGGAAGACCAACTTCTCGTAAAAATGCCTCAAGTACTCCTCCACCCACAAAATACCAACTAAGTACCTACTACCCACTTGCCAGGCACTGGGGGTTCAAAGACACAGACCAGGCCTCTGCCCTCCCGACTGCTTGCTGTTTCCCCCCGGAAGGAAAGGAAAGCTCAGGAGAATGGAGTAACTCACCCGAGGTTCCACGGCTAACGAGGGGCTGCGTCAGCATCTGAACTCAGGCCTTTCTGGCCCCCAAACCCAGCCCCACTCTCCTGCACAAGGCTTTGCAACACAGTTCCCAGAAGCCCCCTCAGCCCAGGGACCACCCCCTCTGCCGCATGGCAGGAAGGCCACGGCCCCCAGTTCAAGGCCCTCAGGAGCAGCACTTGCCCAAGGGGCTGGGGCGCCCTCACTTTAAAACTCAAACACCCGTTTGGAAAATGGAGGTTTCAACACTTTCCCTTAAAGCTTATTAGGCGGAAATGGGCTAACGCTCACCAGAGTATTTGACCGGTAACCGACGAACGGCTTTGGGACCTGAAACGCTAGAGTCGGAGGTGATGGGCAGTGAATCAGGGGTTCTGGCGCCCCTCGGGCCAGGTTCACACGGGCTCTGCACGACCCCCTGCGGGACCTCGGGCCCACGCGTCACCCGACCTGTCTCTCAACATCAGCGGGCACAAGTCTCCCCTCGGGGCGGGTGAGGCTCCGAACCGGCGCCGGCCGGTGGCGCGGTGACCCGAGGCCTCTTTGTCGAAGACACGAGGGCCGAGAAGTCGACATGTGGCCCTCCCCGCCCCCTCGGGCCTCAGTTTCCCCTTAGGGTGGGGGGAGGGGGCGGAGCAGACCACGTGCCCAGCGCTCCCCTCAGTAACGCACCCGGGTCGCCGTGAGAGATGGCGCGGGACAGAGGAGGAAACACTGCAGCCAGTGCGGGAAGGTGCGGATGTCCGCGGATGTTGGGAGACGGCGTGGATCCAAGAGAAACAGAAGCCACCGGAACCGGGAACCTCCTCCACCCGCTCTGCGGCGGCGGAACTGCAGCAGAGACGAGGCCTGCGGCGTCGCCGGGAGCGGATCCCTCGCTCGCGGTCCTGCAGCGACCTCTGGTGGATCGGAGCCGGAGTTCTGCGTCAGGATGACTTGGTAATTTCCAGAAGCAGTCTGAAATTTTGAAAATAACATTCCCTCACCTGTTTTGCTTTTCTGCGTGTGTTCTGTTTGTTGTCACTGATTTGTCATTAATTTGTAGGAATGGTGACTTCCACATGAGGAGCTTTAATTAGCAAAAGCTCTTTCTTTTTTATTTTTAATATCCAAGTATAGTTGATTAATAATGTTGTGTTAGCTTCAGGTGTACAGCGGAGTGATTCAGTTATAGAGTTACATATATATATATTCTTTTTCAAATTCTTTTCCCATTTAGGTTATTACAGAGTATTGAGCAGAGTTACCCCTGCTATACAGTAGGTCCTTGTTGGTTATCCGTTCTAAATATAGCAGTGTGTACATGTCAATCCCAATCTCCCAATCTATACCTCCCCTGCCACCCTTTCCTGCTGGTAATCATAAATTCGTTCTCTAAGTCTGTGAGTGTGTTTCTGTTTTGTAAATAAGTTTGTTTGATCATTTTTTTAAGATTCCACATGTAAGCAATATGCTATGATATTTGTCTTTGTCTGATACTTCGCTCAGTATGACAATCTCCAGGTCCATCCATGTTGCTGCAAGTGGCATTATTTCATTCTTTTTAATGGCTGAGTAGTATTCCATTGTATATCTGTACCACATCTTCTTTATCCATTCATCTGTTGAGGGATATTTAGGTTGAAGAACTCATATATTGTGTGGACAATAGGCATCTTGTCCGATTGACCATTGTATTGAGTTTAGTGGCTGGCACAGTTGAACAAATGAATGAATTCTGGCCGTATAGTTATTTGGACACATCACCAGACTAAAATATTGTTCAGATGACCTGAAACTGGATCATGAGGGTGACAAGGAGATAAGCCTACAGAGGCGGGCAGGTGCTTTGCTAAAATGCCATCCTAAAAGTAAAAGCAGTCTTGAATCAGAGGGACGTGATCAAATTTGCATTTTGGGGACCTGGTCAGATTTGCATTGTGCCAGAGAAGACAGACAGAGGTCCCATACTCCCGCTGGCACTGCAGAGAGGCTTGAGGGGGGGCTCACGGCCCCTAATCCCGCAAGCACTAACACTGCCTGCATCCTAGGCCGGGCGTCTCTCTCAGACCTGAGGCAACCCCGCCACTAACTTGGTCCACATTCTGAAGTGCAAACAGCCCACGCTTGTGTCCGAGCAAGCATCTCCCCACTTCAGATTCCTGGCGCTTCACGAAGTCAGCACAATGTGGAAATCCAGGCCTGACCGATGCGGCGGAGAAGGAAATGGGGTGGGGGGCCTCTGAGGGTGAGAACACTCCATCTTCTGTACCTGAGAGGAGCCTGTGGGATTCTAACACTGTGAGAACATTGGGGATCTCCATGATGAGGAGGGACCATGGGATGCTGTGGCTGGAAGGATACTGGACAAAGGGGTCAGGTGTGCACACAGCCCCAGTGTCCTCTGCTGCCTCCTACTCTTGCCCTTACTCTCCCTGTGGCTTTGGCTAAGTGACCTAACTTTGCCCAGCCTTAGTTTTCCTTTTCTGGTAATGGGCAGAGTCTTAGTCCCCCCTCCCCCAACAGTGCTGCTGTGAGAATTAAGTGAAACAATGCACACCGAGAACACAGCACAGAGCAGATGGCCAAGCGCGGTAGTTGCTATACTTTGGTATTTCTGAGAAAGCCCAGGGCTTCTGTCACTGTGAGGACACCGTGAGATTATTTATGAGGCAGAGAGAGGGTGCTGTATTTGAAGAGCCTAAGGCAGCACTCTCCAGTAGAAACATAATGCCGGCCGGCCGCATGTGTCATTTTAAACCTTCCAGGAGCCACATTAAAAAGGTAGCAAATGTACAGAACATATAAACAACAAGGTCCTACTGCACAGCACAGCGAACTATATTCAATATCCTAGGATAAACCATAATGGAAAAGACTATAAAAAACTATGTATATATGTGCATAACTGATTCACTTTGCTGTACAGCAGAAATTAACACATTGTAAATCAATTCTACTTCAATAAAAATAAATAAATTAAAGATAAAAAATTTAGGGACTTCCCTGGCAATCCAGTGGTTAAGACTCCATGCTTCCACTGCAGGGGGCACAAGTTCCATCCCTGGCTAGGGAACTAAGATCCCACATGCCACATGAGGTATGGCCAAAAATTTTTTTAAAAATTTAAAAAAATAAATAAATAAGGCTTCCCTGGTGGCGCAGTGGTTGAGAGTCCGCCTGCCAATGCAGGGGACATGGGTTCATGCCCCGATCTGGGAAGATCCCACATGCCGCGGAGCGGCTGGGCCCATGAGCCATGGCTGCTGAGCCTACATGTCTGGAGCCTGTGCTCTGCAATGGAAGAGGCCACAACACTGAGAGGCCCGCGTACCGCAAAAAAAAATAAAAATAAATTTAAAAAAATAAAAATAAATTAAAAAAATAAAAAGGTACCCAAAAAGGTGAAATTAATTTTAATAGTATATTTTATTTAACCCAAGATAACCAAAATATTACATTTCAGTGTGTAATCAATATTTTTAACTTATTAATAAGATATTTATGATTTCTTTTTCTTTGTTCAAAGTCTTTGGACTCAGTGCTTGTTTTATACTGACAGTGCATTGCAGTTGGGACTGGCTACATTTCCAGTGCTCTGTGCCACATGTGGCTGCACGTGCCTGGTGGCTGCCGTATATCAGAACACGTCTAAGGCCATCTGGCTTTGATCAGCTCTTCAGAGCCAGAGGAGAAGAGCAGTAAGCAGGAGGCTGAGAGCATGTCCCTGCCACAGGCCCCCACCACCCATGAGCCTGGAACATCCTAGGAGAGTCTGGGCCTCCTGCAACACTCAGGTTGGGAGCCTCGTTGTTCTGAGCTGGAGATTAAGGGAAAGGTGCCTTCTAAAAGCTGGGAAGGGGCAGAGCCACAATTCCAACCTAGATGATCTCCTGTACCCTGTGCACCCATGATGCTAGGGAGGGGATCTAGGCTGGTTCATTTCTGCATCCCCAGTGCCTAGAGAAGGCCGGGCGTCTAAGAGGCATGGTTGATGTTTGCTGTTAGTGTAACAGGATATTAAAATGGACCTTTCAGCCCAAGCACCAAGGAGGCACCAAGATAGTGGAATGAACAGTGGAACAAAGACAAATCACAGCTGTCGTAGGTAAAAGGTGGTTCAGTCTTGGCAGTTTTTGAAGGTTCCACCTGCTATCATGGCAGCGACCTTCTAAAGAAGACATTGGACCAGGTGCAGAATTTAGGAAGAAAATAACTGGAAAATGGTTACCTGTGACTCAATTCTCTCTTCTAATTTGAGGGTCTTAACAGTACAGTGTTAGACATGAAAAAGAGAGGGAATTATGGACTCTGTGTCTTAAAATATTCCCCCCACCTTGCCCCCAAGAGGGAGAGTAGGAGGAATTTCCCCTTTCTCTGGTGATCCTCATACCAGGAGCTTCAGCAGGAACACATGGGAGCTTGATAAGTGTCACCTGGAATTGGGGAGCACAGGTGACCCGTGCCCAACCCACTCCTCAGTCAAAAGTTCATTGTCGGGCTTCCCTGGTGGCGCAGTGGTTGAGAGTCCGCCTGCCGATGCAGGGGACACGGGTTCGTGCCCCGGTCCGGGAAGATCCCACATGCCGCAGAGCGGCTGGGCCTGTGAGCCATGGCCGCTAAGCCTGCGCGTCCGGAGCCTGTGCTCCGCAACGGGAGAGGCCACAACAGTGAGAGGCCCACGTACCGCAAAAAAAAAAAAAAAAAAAAAAGTTCATTGTCTCCTTCAACAAGTGTAAAATCTGGGATAGGACTGTCCACCTGCTGCCCAAGAGGTTCTGCCCTACAGGGAGCCTGCTAGGGGGAGGGGACACCAAGAAGAGGGCCTGTTCACATCACCGGGGGTACAGTCAAAGGGCACCAGGAGGGGGTCTCTGAAGAACCCTTGAAACAGGGGCTGAGGGAGAATGCTCAGCATTAATTTCATGACCAGCCTGGAGAGAAATGTTCCCCCATCTCACTCGTCATTCCATCTGATCCTGATCCTGGAGGTACTGGGAGTGGGGGTGGGCTGGGGAGAGTGAGCAGAAACCTGGTGAAGAGAAACACATTTGGATAAGTAAGGGGAGAAGGTTCCCATCCCCTCCCAGCAGACAGCAACCCACCCTGTGCTTGGCGCCAGTTGGTGGAGAGCAGAGAAGTCTGACCTATCAATGATTATTGAAAACACGATTGATACATGAGATGGACATTTAAAATAATTGAATGAAAACTATGTTCCCCATTTTTAGTAATACAAGACTTGTTACTTAAGAATGATCAGAAGACTGATGACGACTGCCTGATATTTTTCTAGGGGCAGTGAAAAGATACTTCCACTTAGAAAGTTTAAAGAGATGGGCAAAAAAAAATGTTTTTATGATGACATACCAGAAGTCCCTCTTTCAACATACTGGTCACATTTATAAAGGATTGGGCTGTGGCTGGGAGGTCAGCATTCCATCATCTTGGAGTTTGTGACCTCACAGTGGCTGAGAGATTCCTGGAGCCTGGAGATGGGCGGGATGGGGAGATGGGGTCTCGGCTGGCTGGACAGATTGTCTGAAGGAGGTGATGCCCAGGGTCTAGGCTGGAAGCCAGCAGCTGGCCTGGTGAGCCCTGCAGGATCTCCAAGCCCTGTCCCTGCACTAAGAATGATCAGCATGCTGGCGGTCTTGCTTATTCTGTTCATCTTCCTCCTTGCCGTCTTACTGATTATCTGTTACTGCATCTATCGGGAGGAATAGGCTTGGGCTCCTGCAGGCTGGGACTGAGGCCCATTGGTAGCTTTGGCCAGTCCAGCCACCCAGGGCCTCTGCTGCCCCATGGCCTGGGTCTGGGCCTGTTTGGGAGCCTCCAGCAGCCCCCAGGCCCTCACTGGATGCTCAGACACACTGAGGTGAGACAGAGGGTCTCCCCACCAGGGTCAGTTCCCACCGAGGTGTCAGCATCCCCTCCTCCCTGTGTCCCCTCGCTGGTCCTCTGACCCCCACAGCCTCTTTGTCACTAGTTCTGCTTCTGCTTCATTTTTGTCCTGGGCTGAAGGCCCCTGGTTCCGGAGAGGGGGGTCAATGTTGGCTCAGTGAAAGTCTAAATGGCTCAGGCCTCTGCCATGCAGACAGACAGGAGAAGAGGTGGCCCGTTCCCTTCCCAAACAGGCAGGGCTGGGCCCTGGGGGACCGGAGTCCAAGCGAAAGACTGATAACCTTGGCCGGTGACATCAGACTTTCCTTCTATCTGCGGTGGACAATCCTTGAAAACAACCTTCTTGACTAATGAATCTGGATGGTCTTAGCTAATTAACTTGGGTTTCCCTGAACAACAACTTTGGACCTCCTTTGCTAACTAAATAACTGAGATGTTTGTGGCTAATTATACTTAAGCTTTCCTGGCTTGAGAATCAGGAACTTTCTTGCCTGAATACCTGGGCCTTCCGGGGTAACAATATTTGACGTTGGGTCATTATCTCTCACCATGCTAGCAGACTGTATCAATTCTTTACTCTTAAGACCTTGGGTTGTCCTGGCCAAGGGCAGCAGACATCCCTGACTACTTTTCTGGGACTTCTAGGATAAAAATAGAAGAATTCTTCTATGATTTCACCATTACATGTGATATTGACTGATGGTTTATGATGTATATTCTTTTTTTAGAATTCTAAGACTCAAAGTTATGAATGAATAGTAATTTTTATCAAATTATGATAATCATGATGATGATGGTGACAGCTAGAATGTATTACTAGCTGACGATGAGCCAAAAGCTAAAAAAAAAAGCCCTTATGGTGTTCATGTATTTCAATGCATTATTTTACTTAATTTAAAATTTTTGAATTGTAAAGTACACATAACATAAAATTTACCATCTTAATCCTTTTTATTTTATTTCTTTATTTTTGGCTGCATTGGGTCTTCATTGCTGCACGTGGGCTTTCCCTAGTTGCAGCGAGCAGGGGCTACTCTTCATTGTGGTGGGCAATTCTTCTCATGGCGGTGGCTTCTATTGTTGCAGAGCATGGGCTCTAGAGTGCAGGCTCAGTAGTCGTGGTGCACAGGCTTAGTTGCTCCGCGGCACGTGGGGTCTCCCTGGACCAGTGCTCGAACCCGTGTCCCCTGCATTGGCAGGCGGATTCTTAACCACTGCACCACCAGCAAAGCCCCAGTCATTTTTAAATACTCAGTTCAGTAGTGTCAGGTACATTCACATCATTGTACAATCAATCCCCAGAACTCTTTTCATCTTTCAAGCTGAAACGCTGTACCTATTAAACACTAACTCCCTATTCCCCACTATCTCCAGCCCCTGACCACCACCATTCTACTTTCTGTCTCTGAATCTGACTACTCTGGGTACCTCATATAAGTGGAATCATGTAGTATTTGTCCTTTTATAACTGGCTTATTTTACTTAACGTAATATTATTCAGGTTCATCCATGTTGTAGCATTTGTCAGAATTCCCTTCCTTTTTAAGGCTGAATAACATTCCATTGTATGTAGAGACCACGTTCTGTTTATCTGTTCATCCATCAATGGACACTTGAGTAGCTTGTACCTTCTGGCTATCATGAATAGTACTGCCATGCACATGGGTGGACAAATATCCCTTTAAGACCCTGCGTTCATTCGTTTCGAGGACAAGTGGAATTGTTGGATCCTATGGCAATTCTGTTTTTAATTTTTTGAGCAACCACCATCCTATTTTCCATAGTGGCACCATTTTGCATATTTCATCTACTTTGAAGTTGAAAACTTGGGGTTCAGAAGGATTAAGTAGCTTGCTAATGTGTAAAACGTGGTAGACAAAAATTTCAAGTATGTCTATTGAATTCGTTTCCTAGGGCTGCCATAAGAAATTACCGCAAACTGGGTGGCTTAAAAGAGAAATTTATTCTCTCACTATTCTGGAGGTTAGAAGTCTGAAATCAACATGTCAGCAGGGCCATGCTCCCTCTAAAACTCTGGGTGGGAGTTTTCCTTTTCCTAGTGCTTGGTGGTGTCCATCAATCCTGCAGCTGTGTCACTCCAATCTCTGGCATTCTCCTGGGGTGTCTTTCTCCTCACTTATAAGGACACCAGTCATGTTGGAGTAATGGTCCTTCCTCCTGCAACATGACCTCATCTTAACTTACATCTTAGTTACATCTGCAAATACTATTTCCACATCAGGTCACATTCCCAGGTACCAGGTGTTAGGACTTCAACATAACACCTTTTGGGGTTATATAACTTAATCCATCGTATCTGTCTTCCTCCAAATTCTGTGATATTTACCATACTTTTGACCTCTTAATGTGATAAACTACTAGACTTCCCAATCGAAAGCCATGCTTGCATTTATGGGACAGAACTTCTTTGCTATTAGTGGATTATTAGACTATAAGCTTGGAGGAAGGCAGACACAATAGGCTTCTTTCATTCATCCCTTTGCCTCCAGTCATTATACAAAAACAAAAAACAGTATTGGAAAAGTGGTATAGCTTTTCCAGTGCCTTTATGGGGAAAAATCATTCGAACAGTTGTTTGGGGAATTATTTAGGTGGTAGTTTTTGTTGTTCCTTTCTCAATTTCCTGCCAATCAGGCTGTTGTTGACATCTGTTGGACACACCCACCAGCATAGTGCCCCATAGAGCGGAAGCGCTTATTTACCATGTATTGAATGAATGAATAGAAGGTTCATTGGCTCAGCAGTGCCCCTGACCCCTTTTTGCTGCTACTGTTCTGTCTTGATGACCAGTGGCTCCAAGTGGCTGGTGGCTCTTCCTCCCCCTACAGCCTCCTTAAGCCCCCTGTGTCCACTCCTGAAAGAGCCGTGGTCCAGGCAGACCTAATCACCAGCCTACTCCTGCCTGGGTAGGTCCCCAACACACCCCCTTCTGGCAAAAGACCCACTTGAAACATCCATCCCTTCTGGAGCTTGCAGAGAGTGCACTGCAGTTTTGTTTTGTCTTTAACGTCTGCAGACACACTGCTGACTGACAAATAGGGACAAGCCACTGATCATGGACTGTTATCTGAACGCCAAGAGCAAAGGTTGTCATAACACATTTATTTCAAGACCTCAGCATGCTGCCCTGTTTGCTGGAATCTCCAGTTAGGTAGGCCAGTGTCGTAGATGGGAAAGTCATCTGAGATAAGCACGCAGTGCCTCGTGCAATGCCAACTCCCCACCCTCACCCCCAGTGATGGAATACCTTAATAACTGGCCATTTAGGATAAGTTAAGGAAAAGACTTGGGCATTTAGCCAGGAGTGTTAGTGACAGAAACTTAACTTATGCTAAAAAAAAAAAAAAAGAATTACATTCTTAGAAAGCTTATGTAACTGAACAAAAGGAAAGGCAGAGGTGGAACTGGGCTTCCAAGATGACAAACACCAGGGACTGAAATTCCACCAGTACTCTCTGTCCTGCATCTCCCCCTCTCTGTGTGTGTGGATTTCTGGCTTTACATTTACTCCGTTTCTTGTATATGGGGTGGGGGAGACATATGCTACATTTGCCCTGAAGTACATCTCCATACATCTTCCACTGTAGGTAGGCAGAATTGCCACATATGGTTGTGCAGGTTGTGTACTGCCCAACTCACGGATGTGCCATTCACATCATAGACTCTGGCTGAAAAGCAGAGATGTTAGGGATACTTGGCTGAACATAGAAAACACTTGATGTTTTCCTAGCACATCCTTCTCTCGTCCAGCAGAGTCACCCTACGTTCTACCATCCTGAAGGGAGGGGTTCAAAAATCTCCATTCTAATCCTTAAATGGTGGGCCCTTCTAATGAAGACTCTTGGGAATATCTTTAAAGGGCAACACTTTGGGGGAATTTTCCCACAAGCTTCATGAGGACAAACAACTAAGCCCGTGAGCCACAACTACTGAGCCTGTGCTCTAGAGCCTGCGAGCCACAACTACTGAGCCTGCGTGCTGCAACTACTGAAGCCTGCACGCTGCAACTACTGAAGCCTGCGTGCCTAGAGCCTGTACTCTGCAACAAGAGAAGCCACCACAATGAGAAGCCCACGCACTGCAATGAAGAATAGCCCCTGCTCGCCACAACTAGAGAAAGCCCGCACGCAGCAACGAAGATCCAATGCAGCCAAAAAAATAAATCGATAAAATAAATTAATTAAAAATAATAATAATAAATAAATAAATTTATATTAGAAAAAGACACCTGGGTATGATGTTTTCTTTGTGGGAAGATTAACTGATTCAATTTTTTTAAGTGTTATGAAATTATTTAGGTTTTCTATTTTTCCTTAAGGCAATTCTGTTAAATATATTCCAGGAATGCGTTCATTTTACCTAAATTTAAAATTTTATGGGCAAAAAGTCAAACATATTGTTCTCTAGCTTTTTACCCTCTGCTGACTGTACACAGCCCCTTTTCCCATTCCTAAAGTTGTTTGGCTATGTTGCTCTAAATATGGTTAGGCTCATTTTCTGCCATTTTGGTTTCTACTCATTGTTTTATTGATTTTACTTTATTTGAATCATTTCAATTGTCCTTTTCCTCATTTTTTTAAGCCCTCAGAAAACAAGAGCAAACTGAGACACATGGACTTTTTCTTACATTTCAGAATCAAGTGAGTGCCTCTACCATTGCAACAATGAGAATTTCTTTCTTCTCTTGTAACATTTAAAGATTCATCTATTACAGGCCATGCAATGAGATGCTCTATCCAGTTTCTAACTTGTTCACATCCAAACACATGTATCCACTCCCCCATCCCTTCCGCCACATCAGCTTGTGCGTCTTCCTTTTCCTCCCTTTTCTGAACATCTTCCCATTCCCCCTTTCTGTTTGAGTCCTTCAAAACCCTGCTAAGGTACACCGCCTACAAGAAACCACCTTAGTTTGTAAATTGAAGTATGACTCCACTCATAGCTCCACAACTAGCCTCCAAGCTCCTTTAGGATCCTTTCTCTCACACTTGAGATACATAATTAAGGAAGAAAGTATAATTTTCCCAGCTTGGGTCTCACGCCCAAACATTTCTCAGGAGAGGGCAAGACACCATAATTGATATTCCCAACAAGACTGAATTCAACAGGAAAAGTGAATGCCACAAGAAAATCAGGGAGAAGGAGTAGACAGGTCAAAACTACAGATGTCCTAGCCATTTAATATTCAGATTGGCGGTTGGGAAGAGGAAAGGATGCTTGGAGACTTGGCAGGTCAGAGTTTCCGTTCTAATCCACAAGGTGGCGCGAAAGAACCGCTTGCGCGGGTTCCGCCCTGGGGAGCGGCCGCTCTAGGCTGCATCCCGCACCTCAACTGCATTTCCGCTGGCGCTCAACCGCTGGAAGCTGCGTTTTGCGGCCTAGTCGCCGGGAACCGTACAGCATCTTCTCTCGTCGTCCCCTATGACCTGCAGCCGACAGTCCCGGCGCCCTGGGTGAGTCATTGCGGGGTCGCGCTGCCCAGGGACCCCCGGCGGCCTCCAAGGCCGGTGCTCTGTCTCCCCGCCCCCGACAGGAGGGGAAGCTGAGGCCCGAGATGGGGGGAGCTCCAGCCGCAGGTCACCTCGGAGCCCTTGTTCGCTCCCTGTTCTGAGCCCGTCCCCTCCGCCGCGTGTGGACCTTTCGGGACTCGTGTCCTAGACAAAGAGGCCTCGGGTCACCGCGCCACCGGCCGGAGCCGGTTCGGAGCGTCAGGTCCCCTGGCCTCACCCGCCCCGAGGGGAGACTTGTGCCCGCTGATGTCGAGAGACAGGTCGGGTGACGCGTGGGCCCGAGGTCCCGCAGGGGGTCGTGCAGAGCCCGTGTGAACCTGGCCCGAGAGACGCCAGAACTCCTGATTCACTGCCCATCACCTCCGACTCTAGCGTTTCAGGCCCCAAAGCCGTTCGTTGGTTACCGGCCAAATACTCTGGTGAGCGTTAGCCCATTTCCCCCTAATAAGCTTTAAGGGAAAGTGTTGAAACCTCCATTTTCCAAACGGGTGTTTGAGTTTTAAAGTGAGGGCGCCCCAGCCCCTTGAGCAAGTGCTGCTCCTGAGGGCCTTGAACTGGGGGCCGTGGCCTTCCTGCCCCGCTGCAGACGGGGTGGTCCCTGGGCTCAGGGGGGTTCTGGGAACTGTGTTGCAAAGCCTTGTGCAGGAGAGTGGGGCTGGGTTTGGGGGCCAGAAAGGCCTGAGTTCAGATGCTGACGCAGCCCCTCGTTAGCCGTGGAACCTCGGGTGAGTTACTCCATTCTCCTGAGCTTTCCTTTCCTTCCAGGGGGGAAACAGCAAGCAGTCGGGAGGGCAGAGGCCTGGTCTGTGTCTTTGAACCCCCAGTGCCTGGCAAGTGGTTAGTAGGTACTTAGTTGGTATTTTGTGGGTGGAGGAGTACTTGAGGCATTTTTACGAGAAGTTGGTCTTCCTGTGGCCTCTTGATGAGGGGAGATGGAGTCTTTCCATGAAGTGAGGATAGTGTTGGGGTCCCGGGCTTGGCTGGGCAGCTTTCCCCTGCCTGGGCGGAGAGCCGGCTGCTGACATGGGCTCCTCTGCCTGGCTCTTCTTCTGCCCTTTGTTGCCCCTGCATTCGGAAGTGATCATGGGCTGCCCGTGCCCTGGTCCCTGGTAGTGCGGGCAGAGGAGTTGCTGAAAGCGTTTCCCCGTGTTTGGAGGGTTCACTCCTGTCCCTTCCCAACTCTGGAGCTGTCCCACTCGGCCGTCCTCCCGCCGCCTTTACATATGCTTCCTGGCCCCTGGTGTCCGGCTTACTGAGTGTTCCCTATGCGAGGCCCAGTGCTAGTTGCAGAGAAGCTTTTAAAAAAGGAAGATAAAGCATGGGCTGTGTCTAAGGAGCTATGGGCTGGCTGTGGAGCCACTGTTCGGGTAATTTTCACCAAGGGCTTCCCTCCAGGAAGCCAGGTCTGCCTCCCCCCTCTCCCCTTTCCAGGTCCTTAGTCAAGCATGTTTCCTGGTGTGATGTAGTGTGGGAAGTGGCTTGATGTGGGATGAGGGCACTAATCATACTTCATGGAAATCGTTGCTTTTCTTGTTTTTTTGCCTCTCTCTGCTCTGATCTCAAGGTCAGTGTCTGAGTTTTGCCTCTCCGCAGCCTCAGTGCCTGGCAGGTGTCCGGTGCTCAGCAACTGTGCAACAACTGTGCAGCGGGAAAGAAGGAAAGGACAGACGCATCCCGGTGAGGTGGCGTGGCCCATCATGTCATGGAGAATCAGGGGAAGACTGCTTGTGACCCAGCCAGGGGAGAGGTGGGGGCACTTCCTGTGTTTCCTTTTCTTGGAATTGTTCTTCCTATTGGCCAGTATTTATCCCTTGGAGGTCCCTTGGCATGAGATGGAGCCCAGTCCACCAGGGGAGACTTTCCCCATGGCCTGCGGTTATGGTGGCAGGAACCAGAGCAGTATTGCACTTGGACAAGGCTTCAATAGACACCAGACCTCACCTCCGCAGGCAGCCTGGCGTGCCTTTACCCCTCCTACCCCACCCCCGGATCAAGGCCAGACCAGGCCAGGCACAGCCTGTCAGGTGCTGCACGCTCCCAGACCTGTCCTGGACTTTTATCCTGTTTAAGATCCAGCTTCCAGAAACTGTACAGTGTCATTAGAGTTTGCACAAAAGATGATCTGAAAGGGCCTCTGCCTCAGATGCAGATGAGCTGTTGTCCCATGTGGAGTTATAACTTCCGTCCTGTTCATGAGTGGTGGCGTGGCTCGTGGGTGGTAACAGCAGCCCATGCTTGTGAAGTGGCCACGATGCACGTACTCGGCCTGGGCTTCCCAGGACGTGCTGTGGCCAGGTGGGATCTAGGTCACTCATCCAGGGCTTCTCGATTGTTGCAGAGGAGACCCTGGAGATGTGTCCCCATCCTGTCAAGAAGCGGCTGGACCACGTGCTGCTGAGGTGAGCTCTGTTCCCTGGAGATCTGGGGCTTTGCCTCCCTCAAGGTACACGCAGGTCCCGCCGTGGTCCTGGAAGCAGCTAGAGGAGAGACGAGAGTGGCTTTGACCCGGCCCTCAGCGTTACCCTGTCTGGGGCCTTTGGGAACACACCTGGTTCCTCTTTACGTGCTTGTTTCTGAGAGCCCTTGGGGAGCCCTTCCTCAGACTGTTTGTTATGTTGGCAGCAGAATGTGTGAACGGAGGCAGGGAAAGGATTTCGGTATGCCCACCTGTACCCAGGTGTCAGTCACTTCTCTGCCTCCTCCTAACTTTGGGACCTTCTCTTATCGCTGGTTTCATTCTCCATAAAGCAGGACTACAATGAGGCCATTTGTCCTCAGATCACCTAGTCCCTGTCTTTTACAACCTAAGAAATCTGTCACTTTTCTTTCAGAGGTGTCCTCCCTTTGTCTCTCCCTTCCGGGCCACGTGGAAGGCTTTTTTGCAGGATTAGAAGCAAATACTGGGTCCTTGTGCTCTGTTAGGCCGACTGCTCCAGGCCTCTGCCATTGGCATCGTTTTTCAGCAAGCCCTCTGTCCTTTCCTGCCCCTGCACTTGGAAGTGATCACGGGCTGCCTGTGGCCTGCATTTTGGTAGTGCAGGCAGAGGAAACATGGTAGGGTTGTCCTGCATTTGGAGGGTTCACATCCTCACCCTGCAGTTCGGGGAGCTTTCCCACACACTCCTGCTTCTTCCCTGCCACACCTCGGGCCTCCAGGGCTTTGGGGTCTATCATGCGTGCATTAGTGTCGTTGTTGGGGCATTCGCTTCCTGCCCCTGCTGTTGGGAACCAGGCCCTGTGTGCTGCTTAAGTTCCCCTTGATGCCCAGTTGCTATCAGTCGGCCATGGCACGTTCCCGTAAACCTGGCAGTGGCGTCCTTTTCCGCCTTCACTGGTCAATTACGCAGTGGTCAGCGTTGGCCACCCTGCCATAGGCCATCCACTGTCTCCCTTTTTAGAGTTAACTACTGTTTTTTAATGAGGAAATAGTGTGTCTGTTCAGGAAATAATAGCAGCCAACATCTGCAGAACGTTTACTGTCTGGTAACTCTTGCACTAAGTCCTTTCCTGGTGCCTGACGTGCTCTGCTGTGAGCAGGGACAAGGCGGGTGCTCATCCTTGGCTTCTTGTCTGTTGCAGATGAGTCCACTGTGTGCAGAGGTGTCATGGAACTTGTCATCAGGAGTGGTCTAGACCCCAGTGTCCTTGAGGTAAGATCTCTGGTCCATTCTCTGGAGTGTTGGGTCCTCTGATCCGGTAGTTGTGTGTGTGTGTTCCCAGGGGCTTTGGGTGAAGATGTAGGGGAGCCGAGAGGTGAGCTGAAGGCAGCATCCACGAGTCCCCAGGCCTGCTCACCACCCCAGCTCTGGGCATCCTGGACCACATCTGGCCCTTCACTGTCTGCAGTGGCTGCTGCAGGGGTGGAGCCTCTAGAGTTCCACTGGGGCAATGAGAGTTGTGAGGTATCTGTCCTTCCCTGGAGTGTGGGCAGAAGGATGTTGTGATGGAAAATGGGTGGACCTGGGCATCAGAGATTCCTCCCCTGGCTTTGAATCCCCTTCTGCTGCTGGCTTAGTCAGTGTCCTGTTCAGAACCTTGTTTTCTTCATTTGAAAAACCAAAGCTGTGTTAGAGGTGACTTTGTGGTTCTTAAGACCACATGATTTCTGTAATTTCCAACTGCAATATTTTCCCATTTTTGTCCAAAGTGACTTCTCTTTTTTTTTTTTGAGTGGATTTTTTACTATGCTTTTTTTTTTTTAATTTATTTTTGGCTGTGTTGGGTCTTTGTTGCTGTGTGCGGGCTTCCTCTAGTTGCGGTGAGCAGGGGCTACCCTTCGTTGTGGTGCGCAGGCTTCTTATTGTCGTGGCTTCTCTTGTTGCGGAGCATGGGCTCTAGGCGCACACGCTTCTGTAGTTGTGGGTTGCGGGCTCTAGAACGCAGGCTCAGTAGTTGTGGCACATGGGCTTAGTTGCTCCATGGCATGTGGGATCTTTCCCGGCCAGCGCTCAAACCTGTGTCCCTTGCATTGACAGGCAGATTCTTAACCACTGCGCCACCAGGGAAGCCCCAAAGTGACTTCTCTTTGATTCCCCTTGGGAGAAGGTTCCTGTTGGGCTTTTGCAGGAAAGAATGGCCACTCCGTGGGTCCTGTGCTTGGCTGGGTGGTTTTCCCAGACTCAGTCTACCGTATAGGCCACTGGCACTCCCTTCTCTTCCTGGAGCTCTCTCTGCCTGTACGCACCTGCATTCAAAAGGTGGCCATGGGCTGTCTGTGCTCTGGTCGTTGATAATGCAGGGAGAGGAATTGTAGAAAGCAATTTCCCGTGTTTGGAGGGTCCACACCTGTCCCTTTCAAATGCTGGCGCTTTCACACACTCCTGCTTCTCTCCAGCCCGTGCTTTCCAGCCCTCAGGCACCGGGGGCTGCTGTGTGACAGGCAGTGACAGGAGACTTCCGAGCTTGGCCTGTCTCAGCTTGGCCTCCTGTTAGCAGAGCCAGGCTACATCTGTGTCAGGTTTAGATACTTCACGGGTGTAAGGAACCAGGATGAATTATACGTAATGAATAAGCACGATGTTGGGTGGTGTATAGTCGTTGCTGTAAGATTTTCAAAGGGAAGCAGCTTGTTGGAGGTGGCGGACCTGGCCTTTGAAGGAGTGGGATGTGATAGGCCATAGGAAGGTCTTGGGGGAAGGGAGGAACACGAGGACGATTTGAGGCTGGGGTGAGCATGAGCACCTGGGAGTCCGGTGTACAGGCAGTGATGACAGTGCGGGGGACAGCTGCTGGGGTGGCGGTCCCCGCTCCTGCCACAGGGGTGGGGCCGAGTGGGAAGAGCTGAGAGCGAGCTCTCCAGCTGTCTCTCTGCCAGTTACTACATTTGCTCTGTCGCCATGAGAAGGCCCATTTTTTAAAGACTGTTCATTTTGACTCTTTCCTGGGAGTTTTGAGATTCCTTTTTGAGCCAGGTTTAGTGTGAAAAGTCCGCAGCTCATGCCTGACTAATTGGGGGCACTCTCACGCATGTCAGCTTGAAGGAAGACGAGGTAACGTTGGAGAGTTATCCCTGGTCCTGACCTCCTGCCCCGTGGCCTCCTCGTCACTCTGCGGTGCTGCCTTGGAGGAAGCCTCAGGGATGGAAGCTCTGGCCTCTCAGGATGGTGACCTGGGTCCCAGCTCCCCTGGAAGGGCCTCCTCATGGTGAGTAACTGCCAAGGGGCTAAGTCGGCCTGTGTTTCTGAAATAGAAATTCCAAGCTGCCGGCCTCATGTGACTTCCTCCTTTAGGTTGTTCTGGGGCTGTTCACGGATGCTGGCGTAGCAGAGTGAAGAGGGGTGTTGCCGCCGATCATCACCAGACCTCCTTCTGTTGCCTCAGCACAGTATGGAAGGGCTTTGTCCCTGTAAGCGGGGCAGAGGGCAAGTCCTGGGACTCTGGGGACTTGGGATTCAGAACTGGAGACCTTCAGCTGGCTCTGCCCTTCCCAGCAGGTGCCACAGAGCACCGTGGACCCAGAAGTCTGCTTTCCTTCCGTCTGGACCAGGTCTTCCAGTGGCCTCCGTGTCCCCTTGTCTGCTCCTGGTGTAACTTTTTAGAAACAAGAGTTCCCATTGGAGTCTTCTGTGCTGGCCATCGTGTCCTCTAACCCACTTCAATAAATCTTGAAACTGCCTTGCCGCCTTTTATGGTTTTGTTTTCTTTTTTTAATATTTGCTTCCATGTGCACAGCTGGGTATAGAGACAGTGGGTCACAGGGGCAGGTCTTCCAGGTTTCAGTCATTGAGACTTTCCACTTAGCACACTCCTGAGGCCTGACCTAGGGATGGGGGATGGGATATAGACTTGACATGGGGTTGAATAATCCCAGGTGCTTCTGGGGGCTCAGGTTTAGCGGAGATGGGAATTGTTGGCGGAGGAATGTTTGCTCCAGGGCTTTGGAAGAGAGGATGAGGGTGCAGTGGATGTAGAGACAGTCAGGGGCTGAAGTCCTCGAGGAAGCAGGAGCGCCTTGGGCTCTGGGGGTGAAAGTACACGGGGTGGATTTGGGGAGATGGTTTGGAGCAGGGCTGGGAGAGGGATGTATGAGGAACAGCTGCCCTCGGGAGAACTCTGGGGATGTGGTGGGCAAAGGCCAGGCGTTGGGGTTCCTGGTACAGTAACAATAACAGCAGTGGTGCGCTTCACCACCCTGTGGGTACATGGTACTCTGCTCACCTTTCAGGTGTCATCCACGCAGGGGAACTCTCCCAAAGGCCCTGGTGAGAAAGGAGGAGTTCGCTGTCCATTCCTTCCAGTGACGTTGAATCACCTTGACTGGGGCTGAGGTAGAAACCAGGTGGTCAGGCCCACCTTTGTGAGGTCAGCAGATTGCTGGCTTCTGTCAGTGGGAGGCATTCTTGGGCCTGGAGGGTCCACGCTGCCGGGCAGCCGCAGCAGAGGTCCTTGTTTCTGCCGTTCCCCTCTCCTCGGTACCTGCCCAAGGGCCACGTGAAGTCTCCCATTTGCTCTCTTGAAGACCCCCCACCTGCTCTGACTCCTCTCTGGGCCAGTTTCATCCCACTGTGGCCCTAGTCCTCTAGTGAAAAAGGAGCACATGTCCGCCCACTTAGCCAAAGCCCCTTCCTTTCCAGCGAGATTTCGCTGCTGGTTGTTGCCTCGACACTTGGAGCCCTCTTTCTTTAACACCGACCATCCCCTCGTTGCTAAGCAACTTCCTGTAAGCTTTTGGTACCAGTGTCTATGCCCCACTCCCCTCCCCTTTATTCTGTTTATTCTTTCATGGTTTTCTGGACCCCCCCCTACCTCAATCCTATAGCCTGGGGGTCCTTGGTGCCATTTTGTCTGTGTCCTGTAGGAGGGGGCGGCGATGGAGCACTGGAGAGGGGAGAGGCGCGAGGTGCTGTGGTTGGTGAAGTGGGGGCGGGGAGGGGAGTCACAAGCCTACGGAGGTGTGATCTCTGACCGTGGCTTGGCCCAAGGGCACCAAAATTTCCTTCGTAATTCGCCAGCCTGGTCACTTTCCGGAGGCGTCACTCATTCCTCGCCCTGTTTCCGTGGCATCCTGGTATAATGACTGGAGGTGGGGGTGGGTGAACTAATGCATTAGAAACACAGGTTGCACCACCCCGCCTGCCTGCCCCGCACGTAGCACTCAGTAGAGGACAGCGCTTCCTGGTCGTTAACCTGTTCACTTTCAAATTATAAATGATGCTCGCCCCTGACCCAGCCTCTTAAGTCGGCCCTCTCCTGCCCTCTGCTACCCTCGCCCACCTGACCCTCAGCCCCAGCTTAGGCTTCCCACTCGCCAGGGTAGACACGCAGGGCCCTCCCCTGTGACCATGGTCTACTGTCCACCCGCATCTCACACATCATGCCCCACAAGCACCATAGGCCCCAGCCGTGCTACGACGTAAGGTTCCTGACCATGCTGCCCTTTTCCTGGCCTGCGTTTTGTGTGCCTGGAACGCCCCTTCCATTTCAGATGCTCGCCTGACTCAGCTTGTGTCACTTCCTGTAGGAAGCCTTCACTGGCTAAACCTCCACCCAGAGTGGATCCCCTGCCCTTCCTTCCATTCACATCAAGTTCAATTTTGGGTAGGCACAATTCTAGGAAATGATCAATAAAAGAAGGCAAAAGAGCAAAAACCCCTGCCTTTATGCTGCTTCCATTTTAGAGGACAGGGACATACCATAAATGAAGTACTGAAATGTCTAGTGTGCTAGAGAAGGACTGAGAAGAAAAATAGTCAAGCAGAGAAACAGGACAGGAAGTCTGGGGACAAGCAGGGGGCGTGGCCTTTGAATCTGGAGATGGAGAAGGCCTCACCTAGGAGGTGTGATTTGAGTAGAGGGAGGAGCTCTCACCTCTGGGCGTTCATGGCAGCCTGTGCAGTCTCCATCACGGCACGGACCAGCGATGGGAGGAATCTTCCCTCTGGGATACCAGGCCCAGGGAACTGGGGGGACGAGACACCTCTGAGGCCTCTGCAGGGCGACGGCTGATTAGCAATGTCTGCCATGTGGTGAGGGCAGCAGCCAAATCAAGTTGGGATTAGCTAGTCAGGCCAGGCTGTGCACGTCTGGAGGGCAGGCTCTGCACTGTCAGCGCGCAGCCCCTTGCCCCACCCCCCGACCACAGCTCGGTGGACTCGGTGCCATCACCCATGGGCAGGCCTAACCCATGACCTGGTCTAGGACCAAGAATAGTGCTAACCAAGCCAGGCGTGTTTTCCTCTTGGGGGGTTCTTAGCATGTCAAGAGCCTGAGTGATTGGTTGCAGGAACAAAAACAGGAAGAGATGGAAGAATTAAGTCCCTTTAACAGCAGAGTCCAGAGGTGCAGAGCATTGAGCTCCTGTTGTAGGCAAGAGAACCATTTCTAGAATGTTTACAGGGAGAGGATGAGATTCCAATTTCCAAACCATGTTTGTGCTGCTATACAAGGCCTGGCTATGGAGTCTGAGCAGCACTTGCTACAAGGCCTGGGGTTCAGTTTTCCCTGAATTCTTATAAGCATGGCCAAGTGACCAAAATCCTCGTCTTCCTTTTCTTTCTAAGAGAAGTTACATACACCATCACTGTACCATTAGTAGAGGGAGCTAAATGAGTCTCTGCTCGTAACAGCCTACAGGGTATTACTTACCAGTGTAGTGGCTGACACAGGCGAGGAGCTCAATCTGCATTGAAGGATGAGGGATGAAGCCAGTGGTGGCCTCGACCATGGTACCAGGAATAGTTCACTGAGGCCCCTCTGCCCCCATGACTACAACTGGCATGTCACCTAACTCGGCCTGCATTAGGAAGCGACCTAGAGAAACCTTTAAGAGCCTGTTGAATTCTGATGTCCCTTAATTGCTGTGGGGCCTGGAGCACATTCTTTTGCCTCCTTGAGCCTCGGTTTCTGGCTCTGTAGTTTGACCATCAGAATAGGACCTACCACGAATAGTAATGATGAAATAAGATGATGCTTGTTAAATGCATAACACAGTACCTGCCTCACACTGGGTGCTCTGTACACATCAGCTATTTTTATTCGGTGAGCGTGTCTAGCTTGATAGTTAAAATGAAGAACAAATATAAAATGTCATTATGACAGACTCATCAGTCATCTATTAACGTGACACCGTAAATACTTCTTTGCAAATTTGCAGACGTCCCAGTGGGGCTGGTGTTAATCATCCCTACCATTGATTGAACTTTTATTAAATTGCATGCACTGTACTAAGTGAGCCTGTATATATAATTACTTCACTTAATCTTCACAACAACCAGTGAGGTAGACTTACTTATTCTCCATTTTATAAATGAGGAAACCAAAGCTCAGAGAAATGAAGGGACCTGTCTCCCTTCCAATGAATGGTTCAGCTGGCTTACCATTTCCTGGTGTATCAAGTAGTGAAAAATGTTGCAGGCTGATTTCATAAATAGCACAAGCATACGAGGCTGTCAGATGCTTGTTTGTACTGGGAAACTGGAAATTAGGATATTTTACTATTCCCTCCATCTGTTTCAAATTATGGCCTATTATCCAGTCTTCCTAAAATACTCCCCATCTAGATCACCAGTCTTGAGGACTGAACTTGTGAACCTGACATGTACAGAGACGATAGGCATGTTTCAGCCAACGCCAAAGTATCAAGTGCGCATCTCATTACGGCTGTGTCTGAGGCAGGAGTCATCCTAGGTCTCCTAAGCTTGAAAAAACCTTGGCAGGGTATGACCGAGGTGGCCCAAGAACCAGGATTAGGGTCAGAAGGGCTATGATCCTATCAGCAAGTTGGTGCCTGGTACCAGAGGTGAGGCAGCTGGTGGGAGTTTTATGTATAGTATAATCAAGCCAGGAGAACGGCCATCTGGGAGAATGAAGGTTTATTTGTCCATGCAAAAAAGATTTGTCAGGCACTGTGCTGAGAAGCAGGATCTGCCCTCATGGGGATCACATACAGGTATATACATAATAAATTCTATTTCCAGATATTTATGGAACAGTCACTACGTGTGGGCCTTGCTCTAAGCTGTGCACACAATCCTGAACAAAGCTGAGGAGGGGCCTTATGGAGTGTACAGTCTAGAACAGCACTGTCCAATATAAACCCATACATGTAATTTAAAATTTTCCGGGCTTCCCTGGTGGTGCAGTGGTAGAGAGTCCACCTGCCGATGCAGGGGACACAGGTTCGTGCTCAGGTCCGGGAAGATCCCGCATGCCGCAGAGTGGCTGGGCCCGTGAGCCATGGCTGTTGAGCCTGTGTGTCCGGAGCCTGTGCTCCGCAACGGGAGAGGCCACAACGGTGAGAGGCCCGCGTACCGCAAAAAAAAAAGGAAAAAATTTCCTACTAGCTGCGTTAAAGAAATAAAAAGCAGATGAAATACATTTTAGTAATATGGTTTTATTTGATTCACTACATCAAAAAATATTTTCATTTCAACATATAATTAATATAAAAATCATTGAGATGTTTTATATTTTTCCCCCAAACTAAATATTTGAAATCTAGTGCACATGTCATGCTTACAGCACATCTTGGTTACGCTTACAGCACATGTGGCTGGTGGCTACCTTATTGGACAGCACACAGATCTAGATGATGAGGGGTTCGAGGCTAATTCCACGAAAGAAGAGTGTTGCAAGGATGCCTTCTTTACAGGAAGGCTGCTGCATCTGGTACAGAAGCTCCTCCAGCCTGGGTTCCCCATCCCCTGGAATCCCTCTTCCCCATCTTGGCAGAGCAGGGCCAGGTATATATCAGGTGTGCCGGATGGAATCCCTGCATCATGTTCCAGAAGCTACTGGAGGCAGGATGCCAAGTTCCGTAGTGCTTGCCCAGCATAAGCCGCACCTCCTAGAGTTAACCTTAGTGTGCTGGGAGTGCGTTCATTCAGTCAGTTACTACTTGTTAATTGAGCATCTACTAAGTGCCAGCCTCTGTGCTAAGTAAGCACTGGGAACACACACCAGTGAACATAGACAGTTGATAGCTCACAGTCCCATCATGATAAACAAGTAACCCACAAATGAAGAAATCATTAAAAACTGTAAGAAATGCTGTGGAGGACAAATGACAGGTGCTGTGAGATTCAACAGGGCCACCTGACCTCTTTGGGGGTCAGAGAAGTTATCCCGGAGGAAGTAGAATTAACTGGGCAAAGGAGGAGTGGTCCACGTGCAAAAGCAGCATGGGGGATGCAGGGAGGAGCTCTAAGACAGCCAGTGGGGATGGCATGCACCATTGAGGATTAGGGCAGCAGCCTGGAGTGGCTGGGAGAGCGCTAGCTTTGGAGTCGCACGGATCTGGTCCAACCCAACCAGAAACTTGGGTGACAAGTTTCAACCTGTCTGGGCCCCAGTTACCTCCTTTAGAGGGATGTGGTGAAGATTAAACAGAGTGATGTATGAAAACTCTTGATATAGCAAATGCCCTACCTCATTGTTAAATTATTGATCTTTGTTATTATTTATTGAAGGTTCTTTTGTACCATATCAAGAAGATGGCTAAGTTTTGTGTTTGTTTCCTTCTCTTGGGGACTTCAGAAGGCTCCAAAGTAGAAGTGTTTGGAGAAGTGGAGACAGAAACCTCCCCCCCCCCTTTATTTTTTCCCTTGCTTTATTTTTACTAGAAAATTTGAACAGTACAAGTAATAGATGACTTTTAAAAATAAACCTTTTATTTTGATAGTTTTAGATTTGCAGAAAAGTTTAAAACCTAGTACAAAGAGTTCCCATGTATCCTTCACCCAGGCGCCCCTAATAAGCACATTTGTCAAAATTAAGAAGTTAATACTGGTACCTTACCATTAACTGAACTCCAAGTTCAGTTTGGATTTCACCGGTTTCCCCACTCATGTCCATTTTCTGTGCCAGGATCCAATCCAGAATACCACATTACATTTAGTCATTATGTTTCCTTAATATCCTCCAATCTGCAACAGTTTCTCAGTCTTTCCTTATTTTTCATGACCTTGACAGTTTTTTGTTTTTGTTTTTGGCTGCTAAGTACGTGGGATCTTAGTTCCCCGACCAGGAATCGAACCTGTGCCGCTTGCATTGGGAGCACGGAGTCTTTTTTTTTTTTTTTTAAGGTCACTGCAGTAGTGGTTGGAATAAGAGGCTGAAAGGATTTTTGTTTTTTGTTTTTTTTTTTGGCTGTGTTGGATCTTTGTTGCTGCGCGCGCGCTTTCTCTAGTTGCGGCGAGTGGGGGGCTACTCTTCGTTGCTGTGCGCAGGCTTCTCGTTGCGGTGGCTTCTCTTGTTGCGGAGCACGGGCTCTAGGCACGCGGGCTCAGTAGCTGTGGCTCGCGGGCCCTAGAGCGCAGGCTCGGTAGTTGTGGCACCTCGGCCTAGGTGCTCTGTGGCATGTGGGATCTTCCTGGATCTGGGATCGAACCTGTGCCTGCATTGGCAGGCAGATTCTTAACCACTGGGCCACCAGGGAAGTCCCGACGTTGACAGTTTTGAAATGTGTTGGTAAGATATTTTGTAGAATGTCTCTCAATTTGGACTTTTCTGATGTTTTCTCATGATTAGACTGGAGTTATGGGTTTGGGGGAAGAATATCACAGAGGTGAAAAGGCCCTCTTATCACATCCTATCGGAGTATATAACATGACTTATCACCAGTGATATTAACCTTGATTACTTGGTTAAGGTGGTAGCTGCCAGACTTCCCCACTATAAAGTTACTATTTTTTCTTTCCATACTCTAGTCTTTGGAATATAGGCTTGATTTTAATAGATTTTTAAGAAAACATATTTGGAAATCTTTGCCCAACAGTGAGAGAGTATATCTCTTTCTCAAGCACATTTGAAGTATTTACAAATAATGACCACATTATCTGCTGCAAAGCGAGTCTCAAATACCAATGCATCAGTATCACATAGATTACAATATGACTATAACATAAAGACACGTAAAAACAAAACTTTAGACAATACTTAGACTTGAACTATTACGAACATACCGTATATCAAAACTTGGGGAATGCAGCTAAAACAGTACATAAGGAGAAGTTTATAACTTTGAAGGCCTTCATTGAGAAATTCCCTACAGTAAGGGGAGCCTGTGACTCATCACACAGGAGACTTACCTCCACTGACCAGTGTGGACAGGAGTTCAGAGGGTTTCTCCCCAGTGTTACGGTCTTGGGCACTCCTCCAGGACTTTAGCAAAACCCTGAGGGAATCAGAACCGCAGTGAACCACTGAGATTGAATGGCCCACCAGTTCCGAAAAATGGAGGCACAGAACAGTTCCTATTCGATTCTACAAAGAAAAGGGATAAAGGGAACTATGTTCAATATGCTGTGATAGGGACTTCCCTGGTGGTCCAGTGGTTAAGACTCTGCGCTTCCAATGCAAGGGGCGCAGGTTTGATCCCTGGTCAGGGGACTAAGATCCCACATGCATGCCGTAACTAAGAGTTTGCATGCCACAACTAAGGAGCCCGCCTGCCGCAATAAGACCCAACTCAACCAAATAAATAAATAAATATTTTAAAAAATCCTGTGGGGCTTCCCTGGTGGCGCGGTGGTTGAGAGTCCGCCTGCCGATGCAGGGGACGTGGGTTCGTGCCCTGGTCCGGGAGGATCCCACATGCTGCGGAGCGGCTGGGCCCGTGATCCATGGCCGCTGAGCCTGCGCGTCCGGAGCCTGTGCTCCGCAACGGGAGAGGCCACAACAGTGAGAGGCCCGCGTACCGCAAAAAAAAAAAAAAAAATCCTGTGATAAACCATAAAGGAAAAGAATATAAAAAAGAATATATATACGTGTATAACTGAGTCACTATGCTGTACAGCAGAGATTGGCACAGCATTGTAAATCAACTATACTTCAATTAAAAAAAAAAAAGGGATGAGATATTTTCCCCACCCTAGCTTTGTGAAATAAGTTTCAGTTGTGATATCCATCAGAGGTGTTGAGGGAAACCAGAGTTTACATTATCTTTGATTTAGATCTGCTAAAGACATTGTTTTGTTGGGAGCAAGAGTTTTATAATTTTTTTAAAAAGCTGTCCTTTCCAAATGCAAGAAAGACAGCTTCTCAACAGTGAAAAAAGTACACAAGAATATAGGTTTAACCTCTTCTTAAAATAAAAAATTCTAAGTAACGAAGTTTGCTCCAACGTCACAGGTATTGCCTTTAAGTGCTACCTTTTTCAGAATGTGCCACCTCCTTGTAAAACTCTCGCCACTTCTAATAGACCCTGTGTGGGTTCTGCTCTCATAGGTTTAGCTGTCTTCTGCTTGAAGTGATCAAGCCTGGGAATACAAAGCTTCAAAGTGCCGATTCTTTGAGCTGTTCCCTGGCAGCTTTACCAGGGAGGTCGTTAACGGTTAGGGTGGGATTCCTTGAGCTCCCTTGGAATGGGCTTGTTGAGGACCACCCTTCCCCACCAGAGAAGAATGTACTAAGAAAACCTACCCTTCTCTTTCAGTCAAGCATTTTCTATGGCATGCGCTCAACCAAGCATCCCCAGCATCTCTGCTTCTCAGCTATGAAGTATGATGTGAATGGCTCCCAGGAGGGGTACAGTGCACATCCCTATGTGGCAAACCTGCCTACCTTCAGTGGAAGGTGGATGGAGACATGCCTGGGATAAACCTAGAGTATGTCTCTAACTGTATGCAAAAAACCAGAATGAGTGTGGAGTTAGAAGCCCACACATAGGGAGAGGCAGAGCTGCAGGACAGGGAGTCCCAGAGGAATTCCAGTCCCCCGTGCTTGTTGTCTTGAAGGCCCAACTTGACCTCTGCCCTCCCCTTATTTGATGACGTAAGCTTTCCAATAAATATTTCTTTTTAAAGTATAAGTTAGATTTCCGTCGCCAATGCATCCTCGCTAAAAGCCTGAGTTTTCCCCTTAACTTGCCCCAAATGGCCAGTTGTTAAGGTGTTCCATGGAGGGTTTGCTTATCCAGGTTGATCTTGCCTACCTAACGGGGATTCCAGCGAACAGGGCAGTGTATTGAACTGGGTGCTCTCCTGCCCGCGTGGTCTGCCTGCAAGTTTACCAAGGGGAAGCTAGGGGTAGATAGTAAGTCATTCTTTAACTACTTAATTCTTCAGAATAAACATGTAGTGACAGCCTTTGCTTCTGGCATTCAGACATCCGTCCATTCTCAGTGGCTTGTCCTTATTTGTCGGTCACTAAATTTATTTCCTGGTATTAAAAATAAAAGAGTAGGCACACTCCGTCCATGCGGGAGATGTATGTGTGATTTGGACCTTTTGACTGGAGGGGATGTTCTGGGGCAGCCACTCCAGTGGGGGCCCAAGTTGGCAATTAAGACTGCCTGGAAAATGGTGCTTTCAAGAGTGGGGGAAGTGAGCTCAGAGGAGCTCAAGGGGCCTATAGCGAGAAGAGGAGGACACCAGCCAAGGCAGTCCTAGTATGTGCAAGGCCTTGGCAAATATTTTTTGTATAACCCCTGTCTATATAAACAATTTTCTTAAAAATGTATTACAGAGGGGAATTCCCTGGTGGTCCAGTGGTTAGGACTCCGTGCCCTCACTGCCAAGGGCCTGGGTTCCATCCCTGGTCGGGGAACTAAGATCCCACGAGCCACGCTGCGTGACCAAAAAAAAAAAAAAAAAAATTCTTGGGCCCCATGTGGAGCACTGTGATTTACTGATGAAGATTTAGATAATGGGTAGAGAAGAGGTGCTGAGACTTTATTTCTTGTCCTATCAGTGCACGTGAAGATTCTTGGTAATATCCAGACATCAATCATCTCTTCCTCTTCAACTCCAAGAACCATGTTTTCATGTTATTTATTGTAAAATGTGCCATTCTTGCTTAGTTTCTTATTTCCCACTGCAAAAAAAGGTATGCCCTTTGGAACCTGTTAGTATTGAAGCAATATAGATCTTCTTAACTTTGTATTTCTCTAATACATTTCTTTCCTTATATATTACATTACAATTCATACATTACTCATGATGCAGCATCCATGGTGGTGGTCCCTACGTACTGGTTTCCAAGGACCCTCTCAAAGATTTTTACTGTGCCTCATTGATGAGAACGACGAATATAAATCTTACCCGGAGTATGCGGGAAAATGAGAGTGATGATTTATTTTCTGGTCATGTTAAATTTATCATTTGCAATACTGTTTTGGAAATGTGGAGTTATACATCTTCCAATCATGACTTGAACTCTCTTTTTTTTTTTTGGTAGAAAGGAAAGTTGCTTTAATCAGAAAGCCAGCAATCTGGGGAGAAGGTAGACTCATGTCCCAAGAACAACTCCAAAGATTCTGCTAAGCCATGACAATTTTTAAAGGGAAAAAGGGGAAATAATCGCAGTTAAATATTAAGGAGGTCATATTCTTTGTCATTTTTCCATTGCGTGCAGACCTGCTGACTTCTGATCTTCCTCTGGGTGCTCTCCTGCCCGCGTGGTCTGCCTGCAAGTTTACCAAGGGGAAGCTAGGGGTAGATAGTAAGTCATTCTTTAACTACTTAATTCTTCATTATTACTCCTTCTAATCCAGGAAAGGAATCAACAGGTTAGGCAAGGCATTGTGTACATTCAGTAAAGCAAAAATCAGAAGTTAGGTTAAACGTTACCTAGTGATATCATTTTTATGATTAAGGTCTGAGAAAAACAGAGATGAACTAACAGAAAAGGGACAAAAGAGATGCTTACATATCTACTGTACAAAAGCCTAGATTTGCTGAGATGACTGTATTTCTCTTTTTATTACAAGTCTTTTCTCTGAAGTCAATATTTCATTCTCTTTCTTGGTAATATATATTTTCTCTCTCTTTAACTAATTTTATTCTTTTTTTCCAATTCTGGTTTCATTTATTTAAATTAATTTTTATTGGAGTATAGTTGCTTTACAATGTTGTATTAGTTTCTACTGTACAGCAAAATGAATCAGCTATACATACACATATATTCCCTCTTTTTCAGATTTCCTTCCCATTTAGGTCACCACAGTGCATTAAGTAGTTCCCTGTGCTATACAGTATGTTCTCATTAGTTATCTATTTTATACATAGTATCAATAGTGTATGTATGTCAATCCCAATGCATCCATCTTCATTAAATTCCTTCTTGAGAAATTCAGTTCATTTTTATTTCTGGCTCCCTAGCATCGCTTTGGATTTGGACTCTGCTATCCAGAGTATTCACCAAGCCTCGGGGCTTCATGTCTTTTGAGAATCGGCTCAGCTGGCTTTCTAGGTTCTCATCCAAGTCTCTGCAAGAAACTATTGGTTCAGCCAGAGCTTAGGGCTGAGTCTTCTAGGATGCTATTGGAACACACTCTCCAGCTTGGCTTTGACCCTTTGGAGACTGACTGAACTCGCTAGGCAGTCAACCAACTGCGTTATTGCCCAGCTTACATTACATCTCTTTATCTCAGTTAAAAAGTTATCATGAGGGTTTGGGTCAAGGGCCTTTCAGGCATAATATGGCTACACACAGGCGTTCCCAACCTATTAGTCTCTGATTCTATCACAAAAACCAGATAGGATTACTTGCTATAACTTATTCTTGGGAATCCCTTACTGGCTCCTAGAGCTCATTGGTCCCTCTCTAAGGGTCTACATACTACCTATTTGGGAACAATTATAGTTTTGGGTTTTTTTTAAATAAATTTATTTATTTTATTTATTTATTTTTGGCTGCTTTGGTTCTTCGTTGCTGTGCACGGCTTTCTCTAGTTGCGGCGAGTGGGGGCCACTCTTCGGTGCGGTGCGCAGGCTTCTCATTGCAGTGGCTTCTCTTGTGGTGGAACACGGGCTCTAGGCACGCGGGCTTCAGTAGTTGTGGCTCACAGGCTCTAGAGCGCAGGCTCAGTAGTTGTGGCGCATGGGCTTAGTTGCTCCATGGCATGTGGGATCTTCCCAGACCAGGGATTGAATCCGTGTCCCCTGCAGTGGCAGGCGGATTCTTAACCACTGCGTCACCAGGGAAGCCCCTCGATTACAGTTTTGAGTGAGTTAGAATTCGCCACACAGTTTGTCAGGTCTATCAGAATTTATTGAAGGGCTTCTTAACCTAGGGTTTGTGAACTTGCTTGGGAATAAATTACATCTTTATTTTCACTAATCTCTGACTGAAATTTCGCATGTTTTCTAATTGTTAATGTAAGCAACAAATCACAGTAATATTAGCATGACCTTGACTTTGTCGCCAATACAAATCGTGGATTTTTCACATCATGCTGGAGTCATCGTAGACATTTCAAAACATCTTTCAAGTTCACAACTACTTCAAAATTATGGTACTTATGAGACCTGCTGCTAGATCGTGTTATTTAATGCATTACTAAAGAGGCACATATATTACCATATTGCAGGTTTAAAAAATATTCTAATAGCTTTATTTTAATATAATCGGCCTCCCTTGCAATCTGACATATTTCATTTGATGCATTTAAAAATACGACTCTGAGAAGAAGTCTGTAGGTGTCACCAGTTTGCCACAGGGGCTCATGTACAGAAATTCATGCTTGTCATGATGGTAGCAGCTCCTTCTCAGAAGCCTCAGGGGCCAGAGCTCTGCCCAGAACTCCCCTTTGCCCAGACAGATCTCTCGAGGGGCAAAAGAACCCTCAGCCTCAACTTTGGGTTCTTGTCTTCTCTTCACTCAGACTAAGCTAACGCTAGTGAAGCTTTCCTTTCGACTACATGTCTTGAACTCTTTAGGCCATAATCACTGCATTCCTGAATTATGATTGCTTTCAATGCTGACCACAGTCCTGCCTTCCACACACCACACCAGCGGGAGCACAGGAAAGGGGCCTGTGAGCAGAGTGAGAAGAGTGGCCCCCTTCGTACAAGATACATCCATCCCTTGTTCTCCATGGCTTAAGACAGATGAGAGCACCATGTCATTACACTGGTTGGAGGCATGAAAAGTACATCGATGGAAAGAGCACATCGGCATTGCAGATCAACATCTCAAAAGTCCTTGGAGGAAACAGGCATGGCTGCTTCTGCCAAAGGGAGTGAGGTGACCACCCTGGGGGCTAGCTGGGGAAGGGACAGCAGAACACCCAGAGTAAAGGACATCTGCTGCCCTTTTCTCCCATTTCCCTGGCTTAAGTAGGTCAGAGGGGCACTGTGGTCTGAACAGAGAAGTGCAAGCCAATACCTGGGTCCACACTTGCAGCTCAAGCGTCTGCAATGCATTGTTGGCGGCTCACAATCTTAAACCTAGCCTGGTTCCAAAGTGAGTGAGAATCATCAAAATCATACTAAAACTATTTTGGCAGCCCAATCTTGCACAAAGGGTGAAAGAACTACTGTATCCGATAGCAAGAGTGAGGTCCTTGCCTGGCTGTCCTCTTGGAACCAGAGCTGGCTATGGGGCTCCATGACATGAGTCCTGGAGTATCTCAGGGCATCTGGGCAACCCCACACATAAGTGAGAGAGGGGTGGGGGTAAGATAGAGGGTTGAAGAGTTCTTCAAAGAAAAGAAATGGAGAATGAGACGCACCCGGGATGAACATGGTCTGGGACGGGGTAGCTGTTCCTAGACGGCACCTCTGGCCAGCCCCAACCACTGAAGTGAGACTTATAAGATTTCAAGGTAGAAAGTTATGGCCAACAGGACCCACATGGGGCCTGGTCTGGATTGGGGCACCTGGCCAAGATGGCATTGGTGGCCTTGGAGGGGCACTCAGAAAATTTTGGGGAATACCAATCCAAAATGCAGTACCATTTGAGGCAAAAGGTCTGGGGCAGGGGACCTCTTACCTAGATCTAATTGATATTTTCTACCTCTACCACTGGATATTATTCACTAAGACTTACCGGTCCAGCAAGAAACTGGGTTCAACACTGAGCCAATGAATCTTCCAGCCACTCACCCATCCATCCAACGAATGTTCATTGAGCACATACACTGGGCTAGTATTGCATTAGGTTCAGGAGAAATAGAAGTGGATCTTCTCAACCATTATCCACACCAAGCTAGTTCTGCACAACTGAAAAAGGAAGAAAAGGAAAAAAACTGGCTACAGATGACATACCTCTCATACATCTGTTCAGCTAAACACTTTTCTCAATTATGGCTTTTGAAAACTGTTCCATTTACTATGGTTCCACACAATTTACCCGAAAACTTAGTGGCTTAGAACAATGACAATATTTATTTTGCTCATGAATCTGCTATCTGGGCTGGGGTTATCTTGTCTCTACTTTGCTTGCTTTCAGGTGAGTTGGCTTGAAGCCTGGGGACTGGAATCATCTGAAGCCTTCCTCACTCACATGTCTGGGCATTGATGTTGTCAGCTGAGACAGGTTGTCTCAGGTTGTCAGCTGGAACATCTCCACATGCTCTCTTCATGTGGTCTGAGCTTCCTCCCAGTATGGTGACTGGGTACTGAGGGTGAGCATTGCAAAAGGGGGTAAGCCAGGTGGAAGCTGACTCCTCTTAATGACCTAGCCCCAGAAGTCACCAAGCATTACTTCTGCCCTATTGGCCAGAACAGTCACAGCAGCCAACCAGACTCAAGGAGAGGAAATATGGATCCATCTCTCAGTGGGAAGATGTTGGTTATGTTGTAAGAACTGGGGGATGGATTATATATATTGGTGAGGTCAATTCAGGAAAAACGTCTGCCACATAAGGTTGATACAACTGCTCCCTTTTTTTTCGTTTTTCAAATGCAATACCTTTAATACACAGTAATTAGGTACATGATACAAAGTGATTATTCTGACAGTACAGTTTCAGATGAAGACAATTCCCCAATTCATTCTACTTTTATAGTGAGAATTTACAATGTAGAACAGATTTGAATTGTGCCCTGTTTGGAGAATCCAAATGTTTTATTCTGTATAGCATTTCATATGTCTTTTCAGTCTATTGTGCATGCACAATTTTCGCATATGTTTCAAAGTGTTCTGATGTTTAATTTTCCCTCAAGGTGTTTTGTGTGTGTTGTAACTTTATTTTTATGTTGGTTTAAGAGAGACCCTGAAAAATTTTTTAAAAATTGGAAAAGAAGAAGATGCAGAAATATAATATCACCTTTAAAAAATGACTGCTCACTTGTATCTTTCCTCCACCCACCACCCCTCACCTAATATTAAATCTTGTCTTCTTGGTCAGTACATTAGTCCTTATACATTACATTCTTTATGTAGAAGCCACATTCTTTTTTTTTAGCATTTTATTTTATATTGGAGTATAGTAGATTAACAGTATTGTGTTATTTTCAGGTGTACAGCAAAGTGATTCAGTTTCATTTATTTATTTGTTTTTTGGCCACACCATGTGGCCTGTGGGATCTTAGTTCCCCGACCAAGGATCGAACCCGTGCCCCCTGCATTGGGAGTGCAGAGTCTTAACCACTGGACCTCCAGGGACGTCCCACAAAGTGATTCAGTTACACGTATACATGTATCTATTCTTTTTCAAATTCTTTTCCCATTTAGGTTGTTACATATTATTGAGCAGAGCTCCCTGAGCTCTACAGTAGGTCCTTGTTGGTTATCCATTTTAAATATAGCAGTGTGTACATATCAATCCCAAACCCCCTAACTATCCTTCCCCCCCGCAGAAGCCATATTCTTAATTTTAAATTATTTATTTATTGCTTATATGATTTTTGTTTCCATTGTTCCATTGCTACATTTTTGTCTGTTAAAAATATTTAGGTGTCTTGGGTTGGAATTGAACACCTATCTTATTCCCATTAAAATTAATGGAATGGCTTCCCTGGTGGCGCAGTGGTTGAGAATCCACCTGCCAATGCAGGGGACACGGGTTCGAGCCCTGGTCCGGGAAGATCCCACATGCCATGGAGCAACTAAGCCAGTGCGCCACAACTACTGAGCCTGTGCACTAGAGCCCGTGAGCCACAGCTACGGAGCCCACGTGCTACAACTACTGAAGCCCATGTGCCTAGAGCCCGTGGTCCATGACAAGAGAAGCCACCACAATGAGAAGCCTGCACACCACAACAAAGAGTAGCCCCCGCTCTCTGCAACTAGAGAAAGCCTGCGCACAGCAACGAAGACCCAATGCAGCCAAAAATAAATAAATAAATAAAATTAAAAAAATAATGGAAATATATATTTTTTTCATTTATCAGCTTTTCACTTAGAGGCAGAATTTTCAGGAATGAATTAAAGTCATCAGGTGGGAGATAGATGTACTTTCATCATCTCCCTAAAAGCTTTGACAGCCTCCCAGTCCTCTGTGTCTGTCATTTTTCCAGTTCCCATCACCCATTGCTCTTCTAAGCTATCACCTCCATTATCAGCTCCTTACCTGTCTGACATATTACAGATGTTCCATATTTATTATGTTAGGAATGAATCTGGTTGAAAGTAACAGGTAACTTGACAAACTGTGGTCTAAAAAAGATTTTTTCCCCCCCTCATAAAACAGGAAGGCAGTCCAGGGTTTGTGCAGCTGCTTGAGTATGACCTAAGGTACCAGGCTTCTTTTGTCCTTTTATTTCATCTTCCTTAGCACAATCCTCCTCATGGTCTCAAGATGATTGCTGCACCTCCGGGTGTTGTGCCTTAATTCCAAGCATGAAGTATGGGAAGGGTGAAGGTCACAAACTTCTCCAAAGAGTTCCTTTTTATTGTGGAAGGGAAGCTGTCCCTTGGGACTTCTGCCTACATCTTATTGGCCAGGACTTTGTCTTATTGCCACTTCTAGCTGCAAGGGAAGGTGGGAACTGTGTGCTTTGCTTTCCAGCCTCTGTAGTTTGGAAAGGCAAGGGATAAGTGATTGGAATAAATATTGAGAGCCTCTTACAACATGGGCCACACTGCGTTTAATTGAAATGTATTGCTTCGATCCACAAAGTATCCTGGATATAGCCTGTTCTTGTCCTGGAACATTCTTCCTTTTCCTTTTCTCTCCTCTAGTTACTTTCCTGGGTATGTATGTGTGTGTGTCGGGGGGAGGAGACAAAATATTGAGGAAACACTCTTATTTTTTTTTTTTTCCCATGAGGGTACCAGTTCCCTTGTTACTCCTTCCTCCATGGTCTCTTCTAACTGAGGGTAAGGAGGAGTCGTCAGCATCTTCTTTGCTCCGTTCTGCTCTTTTCAGACACCGTGACTTCAGCACTACTATCCTGATCCCTTCCTCTCTGAATATCAAGGACAGTCTCAAGGCCAGGTTCTCCCTCCTCTTCTTTCTCAGCCCAAGTTTCCTCCTTTACACTCCCAAGGGACTTGAGCTGTATCTCTCTAATGGTATTTATCATTTTCTTCGTTGAAGCTGAAACCAAATGATTGGAAGTGGTACTGTTTACGAAATGTGTGGTGCATTGTAGGTGCTCAAACCGGTAGCTCTTGCTATTATTACTACTATTAATAATGTCATATCGCCTATATCAGACTCAGCTCCTTAATGACAGGCTCTGAATCTGATGTCCGATTCATCTTTGTAACACACATCTGGCCTGGAACTGAACATTGCTCATAATGCTATCAATATAAGGGGCCGGCGGGTAAAGGACAACATTTCAAAGGAAGGGTGCTGTAATGGTGTGAGAAATTCCTAGAACCTGAGTGGGAGCCAGAATCTTGCAGAGAAGACCCTTACTCCGGCCGCATCCAAAACGGGCAGAGTCCCAACTGTTTCATAGGGATGCTTGTGGACCGCCTCCACGCCTGTATTGCGATGATGTAGGAGAGTCCGTCACTTCACCCCTCCTGCTCCTCCGGAAAGGGAGGCGGGACTATACCCCGCGCGCGGCGACCTGGGATAGCTGCGCACGCGCAGCTTCCGGCTCCGTGTCTTGGGAATTATTTGACGCCACCGCCTCGGCCCCACACAAGTCTCTGATCAGGCGCGCCGCGCACGCGCAGTGATCCTCTAGGCTCGGGGAGTTATTTGACGCTGCCGCCTCTGGCAGTCGGAAGTTGCCTGAGCAGAGCACAGCCGGCCGGCCCGAGTGGCCTTCGTCGACCCGGGCGCCTTGGGAGAGTCGCTGACGGGTGGACGGAGCGACCGCTTGAGGACAGCCGGCCGGGGCAGCGAAAGCGCCGGGCCTATGGCGCGGGTGGCGTGAGGCGGAAGGCCGAGTGCGGCCGGCGGCGGCGGCGCCCGCCCCAGCAATGCGGGCCCCGCCCGTCGCCTCAGGTAACCGGGCGGCCCTCCCCGTCGCGGCCGGACCCTCCCCTCTCCTCCCCTCCGGGCGGTCTAGGGATGGCTAAGCCTTGTTTCTCGGCCCCGGTGGCTCCAGGGGCCCTTCGGAAGCGCATCTCATTTTGAGGGGGACCCACGGGGTCCGTGGGAGCTTGGTTGTGGAGTCGGCGGCTTCTGTCGGGTCTGTTCAAACCCGGGGTGGCCCTTGAGAGCTGCCCCGGCCGGGCGAAGCTCTTTCCTGGCAGCCTGGGGGAGGGGGCGGGTCTGGAGCGGAGCTAGACAACTCTGGCGAAGAATCTGGTCCAGCAGAAAGGTTGGTCGAGTGGCTGTCGCTCTGTGGGGACGATGCTGCCCGTTGCACGGTGACTGTCGGAGGAGGAAGAGTTAATAATGAGAATAAACAGCTAGCCCTTGTTAAGCGCTTACTATACGCCGGCCATTGTGCCAGACCATTACGTTCACCCCATCTAACTTCACAACAGTCCGGTAAGGGAGGATGATTATCCCCATCTTACTGACGAGGCAACTGAGGCCCTGAATGGTTAGGTGACTTCTTTGCCCAAGGTCATGGAGCTGGTAAATTTGACTCGAGATTCAAGTTGTTGACAATTAGGTCAGTGGCTCTCAACTTCGCTGCACGTAGAAATCACCTGGGGCAGCTTTTAAAGATTCCTGATGCCCACGTAGCAGAGCCAGGCCAATTAAATCACCGTGTTTGGGAGTGGGGTCGGTGGGGGAAGCCAGACAGCAGTATTTCTTGAAGATCCCCACATGAATTCAGTGTGCAGCAAAGTTTGGGAACTGCTACTGTAGATAATTCTGCATCTCGGTAAAACGTTTCAGTGTTTCTCCAGTTTAAGTGTGTAAGAGAATTTTCTGGGAGTTTGTTTAAAATGCAGTTTCCACCCGCAGAGATCTTTTCATTAGGCCCACGGACTACTACACCTTGTGAAAGCCTGTTGGGGGTGGGAAGTAACTTTCTTTGCAGGATTTGTGAGTCAGCTGGACCTTTTAAAGTGTGTGCATCTCATGCAAAACTGTTAGTTTGCAATTTTCCTGGATACACAGTACTCATGGTTATAGTGTCTCTGATCTTTGGGTCTTGATTGAATATGCTGTTCTCTGCCTGGTCTGTCCTCTGTGCTTTCTCCCTGCTCCGCCCAGACACACACACTTCTGCTGTTTCTTACACACATGCATGTAGCCTTTTCTTCCCATCTCTGGCTGCGTAACTCCCAGCATTCAAGAAGCCTCTGTGACCCTCACACCCCTCACTCCCAACCACCTTGGGTCTTTCCTGTTTGCTCTTTAGCATCATCATAATGGAATTTACCAGTGATTTTACTGTGTTGTATTTCTGTATTTTATTAGATTGTGAGCAACTGAGCCATGTTTTCTCATCTCTGTATTCCTCCCAGTTCTTTGACATAGAGACTCACAAAGGTTTTACTGAATGGAATGTTTGTGTCCCTTTTATGTCACAGACTGCATGCTGCAAACCAATTCTTCTCTGTTTCCACCTTTGTAAAAGGTGTTTGGTAGTTCTTGCTCTACAGAGTTTTGTGCTTTTTGCTTGAAAATACTCTAGTTAGGTTCGTTAACTTTTCATTCAGCAGTTAAATAAACACATTGAGTTCTTACAACTGGCGAGACACTAGGGAAGACTAACTATGTGCAGTCAACATTGGTTGATTTTTTTTTTAATTTAATGACTTCTTACCATATTGTATCATATAGTAAGATTTCATGATGTTTTCTTTTTTTCAAAATTTTATTTATTTATTTATTTATTTATTTATTTATTTATGGCTGTGTTGGGTCTTCGTTTCTGTGCGAGGGCTTTCTCTGGTTGCGGCAAGTGGGGGCCACTCTTCATCGCGGTGCACGAGCCTCTCGCTATCGCGGCCTCTCTTGTTGCGGAGCACAGGCTCCAGACGCGCAGGCTCAGTAATTGTGGCTCACGGGCCTAGTTGCTCCACGGCATGTGGGATCCTCCCAGACCAGGGCTCGAACCCGTGTCCCCCACATTGGCAGGCAGACCCTCAACCACTGCGCCACCAGGGAAGCCTGGTTGATTTTTAATATCTAGTTTTATCACAGTCAGATACAATCAGTTCTGTAGTGGAAACCTTTTTATTGCCCTTAGGCCTTTGCATGTGTTCCCTACTAAACACTGTGCCATCCAAACTAGTGTTTAGCTGACATCCACTAAATGTTGTTACCTTGCTGGTACTTGGTAAATACTAGTAGATGGAAGTGCAGTTGGTAGTAGTTCATCCTGTTACCAGGAGAGATGACTTAAGAAGTACTTAATAAAGATTAAAACCTTGATGTCAGAGGAATTGACAAACTTAGTATAGATTTATTACAGAATGCCTGAACTGCTGTTGCCCAACATATTTACAAATTATAAAGGAAGGCAGCCCGGTAGTTCAGATTATATTTGTTCTTGGCTGGTCTTAAAACCACGTAAGGTTTATAAAAGTGAGTGAGTGAGTATGCGTGTGAAGGTCATTATGAAGAGGTTTTTGGACAATAAATATTTTCTATAGTAGTTAAATATGGTAAAGTATGTGGACTGAATAAGAAACACATTTCACGTAATGACATTCTTTACATCATACAGATTGTTATAGAAAGAATTTTCTTGGTTCTGTTTTGTACTGTTTACTCAAATTTTAGGCTAAGGCTAATGTAGAAACTGATGGGATAATTTATGTTAAATTCAGATACTCAAGAAACTTGCCCTTGTTTCTCTGATCAGATATGGGCAGAGTATCCAGTTCTGGCCTCAGCACATGGAAGAAACTCAATCTTCAAGCCTGAGGTTTAAGTCTCTAGTTTGATCCCCCAGAAAAGGTGGAAAACTACACATGCTCAGTTAAAGACCAAAAATGACTCTAATCATGATAGCCTGAGCCCTAGAAATGGATTCTTTTTAATTTGAGGTACCCATCAGTGTTAGCAGATGTGTTCCCTGACATGTGTAAAGGGCTTTTCGATAGAATACATGATTTTCTTTGGTGCAAGATGATTAAACGTTTTAGAATTAAGGTACATGGAGTTTGAGTTTTAGATGCAGAAAATAGGTAGCTTGCCCAAGACTACATGGTTGGCTGTAGCACATCTAAGAATAGAATGCAGGTCTCCTTCCTCTGGACTCAGTATCCCCTTCCACCCTCATGTGAGAGGATGTCTTGTTTCTTATTTTTGTTGTTTTGTGTGTGTGTGTGTTGGGGATGGGGGTAGTGGAGAGAGTAGTCTGCCATGTTTGAGATATTAAGTTAGATATATAATGAGTGCTTGTAGTATGACATGTACTTTGCTATATAAACTGGGGATATTAAGATAAATAAGACACAGCCCCTTTCCTTCAGGAATCTATAGTCTAGTCAGGGTTGTAATAAAAGTAAAAGTATAGTATCTAAGGCAGCTCTGTCAAATAGAAATTTCTACAATGTTCTATATCTGCACTGTCTAATGTGGTAGCAGTTAACCACATGTGATATTGAGGACTTGAAATGTGACTAGTTTAAGGAACTGAATTTATAATTTAATTTAAATTTAAGTAACATGTGGTTATGGCTGCTGTGTTAGAGCAAGTCTGAGGCATAAAAGATGAGAACTGTGGTGGGGGTGGGAGCAGGCAGGGTATCCATACTTTTTTGGACAGACTAGCAAAAACTACCTGTTTTCACTTTTGGGGAGGAATGCAGGCAGAACCTGTCTCCTTTTCTTGTAACTCAGGTGTTTGATAGGATCCTTAACAAATCTGGTGCACAGGTGAATACATTCCTTTTTGGCCAAGCTTGATTGATATTTGCCTTGGGGGTCAATAGGACTACAACAGAAATATGAAATATGTTCCTTTTGCCTTTATTAGTTGTAAAGGTTATATGGATGACCTTGAATGCACTTATGCACCTTAAAATCCAGCATTTATTCACTCAGTTGATTTATTCAGTGTTTTGGCACCCTGTACCCTATTTTTCCTAAGAGAAACAAGGCATGCCTGATAGTGTGTACCTTGCATTTGTACAGCTCAAAGTATGTTGACTTACGTTGTTTTATTTGATCCTTTTCCTAAGTCACTTTAGCTAGGTACTGCAGGTATTCTCCCTGTTTTACAGGTGAGGAAACTATGACAAAGAAATGCCAAGTGATTTGTCCAAGGTCATATGGTGAGGTACGGAGTCAGAACAAAAGAAGGAGCGTTGGACTTCAAGGCAAGAGGTGGAGTTTCTTGTCCCAGCTCTACTGTTACTTGATGTGACCCTGAGCAAGTTGTAGAGGCTAGTGACATCTGTCTTGCTTAAATTTCTAGGCTTGTTATTGAACTGAAATGAAATAATATGTGAAAGCTCTTTGAAAATGATCAATTATGCAAAGGTACATTGTTATCAAGCAAGATCTGCAATAGTTTTTCTGTTGTAGGATGCCACCTTCGTAACTCATCACGTCAGTTACCATGTTGAATACTGCTGTATCATGGATTTATTCATCATGGATTTCTCTTGTCTTCTTCACTATGAAACTTTCTTTTGGGCAGCCATTGTGTCCTATTCATATCTGCCTCCCTACATGTTAGGACAATACCTGACACATAGCAGGTGTTTAATAAATGTTTGTTTAATGAAATGACTGATGTACGAATTTATAAAGTTAAAAAAAACCTGTTCTCTGTAATTAGATTTGAAGCTCCTTGGGAGCAAGGATGATGTTTATTCATTATTATAGTCCCTGTGCTTGGTGTATAGAAGGCATGTAATAAATATCGGCTGAGTTAATTGATGTAATTAATGCCAAGCTGTGGTCTTGATGTGTCTACCACTGCATTGATCATTTTGGTAGTTTGTCAATTAGACCAAACCTTCATGTTACTTTGTGGTAGTACCTACAAGTCATAAACTGTTACCCAGCACACAGTGACCTGATAGTAGAAACATCCAGAGATTACCTAGAAAATGGATACATGCAGAGTTGGGAAGGCGATTAAGTGATCTGCAGGGTAGCACTGTCATCTTTGCTTTCCTCCTATCACTTCTGGAGTATTGAAAGTGGAGACTTCCCTGCTCGCAGCTCAAGTTGATAGCCAACAGAGCCTAGCTGGGAAGGAGACTCATAGGATCCTAACACAGCAGTCAAAGCTCTCAACCATCTGACTTCAGTATCTCACCACAGTGCTCAACCCTCCCTGCAATGTTCCCATCCTTCCTTCCCTCCCCTTCCTCAATATATTAGAGACACTGGAGTCTGCTTTCCTGCTGTCCCTTCAGCCTGTCTTAGATACTTCCGTCAAATTTCTTTAATAGGAATTCAGTTCCTTTTGTATTATTCCTATGATAAAGTTAAACTTTCTCTCATTCTCCGCCCTCAGTTTTTACTAAGTTAATTTCAAATCTCCAATCTGATGATTCATAGTATTCTTCCTCCATAAGAGCTATCGTTTGTTGATTGCTTACTATGGACTAGATAGGACCAAACATCTTACATGTCTTGATTCTCTAATCACAACTCCAAAGTAGGCTGTTACCCTACTGTTATCTCCATTTAACAGATGAGGATGCTCAGACACAGATATAGAGCAACTTTTGCAGGATTTTCCAACTTGCAGGTGGTGGAACTGGGATTTGAATCTAAGAAGTCTAGTTCCAGAGTCCTGGCTCTTAACCAGTCTCCTGTTTGTTTTCATGCTTCTCATCTCTGTGTTTAATGGCTACATTATAGTATATAGAGTTAATATGCCCTAATTGTGAAGGTATTCCATTATTGATGGACAGTTAAATTCTGATCACTTCCCCATCTTATGTGCAATTCACTACAGTGAATGAATGCCTCATGCATTTGTCTATTAAGTTGTTTATCAGGATAAATTAAGTGGTATTACTGGGTCAAAGCACCTGATATTACTATGTCTCCCACTATGTATTGGCAAAACATTCGTGCTATCCTTGGGTGAATGGTTAGAAAAATGGCATTAGGCTGAGGTGCCTTACAAGTGTGTCAATTTATCGGCAGGATAGAGCTACAAACAATTCCATGGCAAGTGGACTAGGCAATCAAGGCCCATCAGGGTTTTGCCATGGTGCTATCCTGAAAGGTTGATGCACATATGAACATCTTTGCCCAGGAGGACCTAGGCTGTGAAACAATTCTGGTTCTTGAAACTACAGATGTTCTCTGAGATCTCTGGGTTGCTTTGGACAGCCTGAGCTGCAACAGCAAGAGGAGGTTCTTATTTGCGTGTTTAAGTCTAGGCTGGCCAGTGACAAAACTGGACCCAACGGGACTTACCCTGCCAAATCTGTGACATTACATTCTGCCCTCATCTTCTTTTTTCCTAACAGCAACAAACATGAAACAAAATGAAGTTATAGGACTTCCATAGTTGAGTTATAAGCCCAGACCCTGGAGCAGAGGTGGGTTAGGGTGACTTTCAGGGCAGCAATGGCTCATTCATAGTGTATGCCTCCCTACCTTCCCTCCACAAGAATCATGCTAATTCAGTTACCAAAACTAGCATATGCCTTTATCTTTGATCAGAGGTGTAAATTGACCCATAGATGAGTTCTTTTTAGCTTACATCCTGTTTTTTTTTTTTAAACTTGAATTAGTTGCCAACATTTAAAGAGTGGACTTCACAGAGATGTCCAGATTTTCTGTGTCTCTTGAAAAACTGGATTATCAGACAGCACTGGGGTCTACATTCCTTCAAGGTAATAGTTGACTAGGGCTGAGTAGTGATTGTGTCCTTTAAAGAGAACCTTAATTCTCTAATTTGCCCCAATGTGCACCCTACCCACTTCACCCCATGTTTGGTTTCCTAGACTGGAGGTTTTCATCCTTCCCAGACCTAATATTGATAATGACTGCTTCAGTATCTTGAAATTAACAGATAATATATAACCTACCAACACATAGAATTTTTAAAAAATCTGTGAAACTAACAATAACAAATGAAAACCATAAATTACTATCCTTCCAATAAAATTGGTATTTCGGTAAAAATGCTCAGGTAGAGCTATACTAGAGGACATAACAAAATGGTCAGATGCTTGTGTCTACTTATAACTGAGAAGTAAGACAGTAATATGGCACTTTATATTTGACATTTTGAAATAAGGGCTAAGTAAGTAGCATGTAGTTCTTGTGATTGTGTTCCTGACAGCAGTGTGTGGTATTAACAACTCAGACACCACAAAAGGTATGGCCTTTGGTGATGTGATTGTTCTGAAATGGTGAACAGTTCTTGGTATGGTAAGGTTCCAAACATAAAAAAGTTGAATCTTTCCTCGGTTTGCATGGTTAATTGTGTTACTGGAAAATTAAGTGTATATTAAAATAGCACAAAATATTTTGTATTTATGAGTAAAATGAAGTTAGATTTTTAGCCTTAGACAATTAAGAACAGAATGATTTTCTGGCAGACATTAGAAAGTCAGGTGAAATGTAGCAAAATTATTCATTGTGCAGGACTGTCACCTGGGTTACAGGATGTCTAGATATCCTGGATCTGCCCATAAATACCAGTAACATGCCCCAGTTGTTGCGTTAACCAAAAGTGCACTTAATATTTCCAAAATACCCTGGGGGGGCAGTCCTTTTTTTTTTTTTTAATTGAAAATCATTGCCCTAAACTCTTGAGTGTGTCCTGTTGGCCTTACCTCCTAAATCAGAGTGAGTTTTTATCACTCATTTTGCTAGTTTAATATTTACAAAATGATGCCTTAGTTACTTTACTTTGTGTTTCTTTGATTTTTTTTTATGTTTGTTTCCAGTGTTCATTTTCTCTTCATTGTTTAATTTGCCTCTGCAGTTGACCCTTTCTGTTAGTGGGTTCTGCGTTTGCAGATTCAACCAACCATGAATCAAAGATATTTGGGGGAAAAAAATCCAGAAAGTTCCAAAAAGAAAAACCTGAATTTGCTGTATGTAGGCAGCTATTTACACGGCATTTATATTGTACTTACAACTATTTACATAGCATTTACATTGTATTAGGTATTATAAATAATCTAGAGATGATTTAAAGTATATGGGAGGATGTGCATAGGTTATATGCCACATACTTTTATATAAAGGACTTGCGCATCTGTGATTTTGGTATTGTTGGAGGGTCCTCGAACCAGTTCCCCGTGGATACCAAGGGACAACTGTAATTATACGGTACATCTTTGTCTTATTATTTTTTGTCTTTTATGTATTCTGTTGAAATTTAGCAGCTGTATTTTTCTGTTACATGTGTTAAATATTTTAGTTCAACTTTTTCTCTCGGTCTTAGTTGCAGTATGTGGGCTCTTTAGTTGGGGTACGTGGCATCTTTAGTTGCGACATGCGGGCTTCTTAGTTGCGGCATGCATGCAGGATCTGATTCCTGGACCAGGGTTTGAAACCAGGCCCCCTGCATTGGGAGCGCAGAGTCTTACCCACTGGGGCACCAGGGAAGTCCCTACCTTACATGTTTCTTGAAGCATTTATTTCATTTTCTTCCATGTCATCATTTAAACATTAATAGATTTGAAGAATTTAAATCTCTTACATTTAAAAACTTTTTAAAAATTTTAAGAAGAATTTAAGAGCTATTAATCCTGTTTTGATTGGTCTTTCATAGTGTTTTTTTCAAGAAAGATACTCCTGTCTTTACTTCAGAATTGGGAAGGGTGGTAGCTGTTTCTTAAAAATGCAAATTCCCAGGCCCTAACCCAGACCTACAGAATTGAGCTTTTTAGGGATGGAGTTTTGAAATCTACATTTTAAACCAAAGGGCCCCCACCCCAATGATTCTTATGTATGCAGTGGAGTTTGAGAGCTAGCTTGTCTTTTTTTTTTTTTAAAAACGTATTTTTCCCTCCAATAATGTATTATCCGAAATGGCCGCTAAATATTATTTAAATATTCCTTGAATATTTGAAAACCATCCAACTACTTTTTTTATACTAATAGCTTAAAGCAAATGGACATTTTCAATTTTTATGTGTATACAACATGCAGAATTTTGGACTTCCTTCAGTGGCATAAAGGGAACACCTCCTAACATCTTCCTTTTTCCCATTGATAAACCTTGGCATTCTGAAACATTCAGTATTCACTGTGTGCCAAGGACTTCTCAAAGATTCAGGAAGTGAGGCTTCCCCTCAAAAAAGGTTGACACACTTGTGGTGAAGATATCTTTACAAAGCTAACGAATAACCAAACGTGAAGCTTAATATGAATAGCCTGTAGTAGGCACTCAGAGCTGGTGAAGAGCGGTGACTGGAGGAGTCAAAAAAAAGTTTTACCAAAGAGGACATTTGAGCTGTGCTTTGAAGTGTGAAGACTTCATAAGGTGGAAAGAGGTGGGGAACAGCATGAGCAGTAATACAGGGTATGAACAAACTTGTCGGTTTTGAGCAATCATCAGTAGTTCTTTGGGTCATAGCTTGGAGGATGGGGTGGGAAAGTGGCCATAGAAGGTAAAACTGGGAACGTGGATAGCAATTTCAATTAGAATTTTAGGCAAGGTTTTTTTCTTTAATTGGATAAAGTCATAACTTTTATATAAAAGAGTAAATGCCTGAGAGTAGCTGATAAAGTTTTGAAAAAGAGTAGTCAAAGTAAAGGGGGCTTCCTTTTCAGATGTTAAAACATTCTATAAAGCCACTGAATTTAAATCATTATGGCTGGACTTCCTTGGTGGCGTAGTGGTTAAGAATCCGCCAATGCAGGGGACGTGGGTTCTAGCCCAGGTCCAGGAAGATCCCACATGCTGCGGAGCAACCAAGCCTGTGCACCACAACTACTGAGGCTGCACTCTACAGCCCACGAGCCACAACTACTGAAGCCCGCGCGCCTAGAGCCCATGCTCCGCAACAAGAGAAGCCACCACAATGAGAAGCTCGTGCACCATAACAAAGAGTAGCCCCCGCTCACCACAACTAGAAAAAGCCCGCACGCAGCAACAAAGACCCAATGCAGCCAAAAATAAAAATTAATTAATTTTTAAAAATCGGTATGGCGTTAGCATAGGAATAGACAAATAGTTGAACAGAACAGATTTGTAAATAGATTCCTATATAAATGAGAGTCTAATATATGACAAAATTGGTATTTCAGGTCAGTGGGAAAGGACGTGCTTTTATTTTTTTGTTTTTTGGCTGCATTGGGTCTTCGTTGCTGTGCATGGGCTTTCTCTAGTTGTGGCGAGTGGGGTCTACTCTTCGTTGAGGTGCGCGGGTTTCTCATTGCGGTGGCTTCTCTTGTTGTGGAACACGGGCTCTAGGCGCGTGGGCTTCAGTAGTTGCAGCATGCGTGCTCAGTAGTTGCAGCACATGGGCGTAGTTGTAAGGATGTGTTTTTTTTGTTTTTTTTAGATGTTGGGGGTAGGAGTTAATTAATTTATTTTTGCTGTGTTGGGTCTTCGTTTCTGTGCAAGGGCTTTCTCTAGTTGTGGCAAGCAGGGGCCACTCTTCATCACAGTGTGCGGGCCTTTCACTATCGTGGCCTCTCTTGTTGTGGAGCACAGGCTCCAGACGCGCAGGCTCAGCAGTTGTGGCTCACGGGCCTAGTTGCTCCACGGCATGTGGGATCCTCCCAGACCAGGGCGCGAACCCGTGTCCCCTGCATTAGCAGGCAGATTCTCAACCACTGCGCCACCAGGGAAGCCCAAGGATGTGTTTTTAATAGATGATGTTGACACAGCTTACTATACATCTCTAAGAAAATAAAATTGGATCTTTCCTATACCACTTGTAGAAGTAAATTCCAGGTGATATAAAACTTAAATGTGAAGAATTATCTTGCATGGAAATCTAGTAACTCCATTATACACTTTAGGGTTATGTCTTTAAACTTCTGGACCTAGACGCATAATAAATATTTTATGTATTTTACATTATGACCCAGAACATATGCATATATAAAAAATGAAACAAGTCTCACAGAACATTGCTTACCTTTACTGTGTGTGGTGCCTTTATTGTATATTCTATTCCATATAATTAAAAAGTATTATCTATTTCATTTATTTTATGACCCACAGTTTGAAAAACACTGATACAGGGGATAGGAGGGAGAAATCACCTAAGCGAGACTCAAAACTAGAAGTTATAAAATAAAAAAATATATATTTGGCTAGAATAATGAAATTTCATTTCATACCTACCAATTTGGCAAATAAATAAATGTGTAAATAAATCTGGTTCTTGGCAAAAGATTGGGAGTGAGAGAAGGGAAGGGCTCTAATCCATTCCTAATGTAAATGGGAGTTGTTACAGCTTCTTGGGAATCTATCTGGCAAGACCTATTAACATTAAAAATACATATACTCCTTGATCCAGTTGTTTCACTCTTGGAAACTTGTTCCATAGAAATTAAAAGGCCACTACTTAAGGATATATAAGGAAGCATATTTATTGCATCATTATTTCCTGGTGACAAAATATGGGAAATGAAGTAAATGTAAATCATTGGGAGACTGAATAAATTGTACCATATCATGGAATATTACACAGCCATTAAAAAGAATCTTATTGCAAGGATATTCATGAGGTACTGGTGAATGGAAAAAAGATGTAGAAAAGTATATAGTCCCTAGCTATGTGTGTATATAAATTATTTTAATATGACTGAGTTAGGGTGGAGCAAAATACACAAGGAAGTGTTAGGTTGGTTAATCTATTCAGGGAAGTGAATTATTTGGGTAGGGAATGAAGTCAAATGTAAAGGGTAAAAAATCACACTAAAACCAAACAAAAAACCTTGTAGTATAATGTTCTTGTGCATTTATTGAAGAGATTATAGTGTGTGTATTATACTATATACTATATGTATATGTATGTGTGTGTCTGTTTATATATATGTCCATAAAAAAAGGTGAGAAAAAATGTGTGGGTGTAAGTTATACTCCGATGAGAATGGCAACCTATCAGAGTCTCCCCTTTTTTCCCTTCCATTTTTTAAAAAAATTCTTATTAGTCATCAGTTTTATACACATCAGTGTATACATGTCAATCCCAATTGCCCAATTCATCACACACACACACACACACACACACACACACACACACACACACACACACACACCCGTGGCTTACCCCCTTGGTGTCCATACGTTTGTTCTCTACATCTGTGTCTCAACTTCTGCCCTGCAAACCGGTTCATCTGTACCATTTTTCTAGGTTCTACATATATGAGTTAATATACGGTATTTGTTTTTCTCTTTCTGACTTACTTCACTCTGTATGACAGTCTCTAGATCCATCCACGTCTCAACAAATGACCCAATTTCGTTCCTTTTTATGGCTGAGTAATATTCCATTGTATATATGTACCACATCTTCTTTATCCATTCATTTGTCGATGGGCATTTAGGTTGCTTCCATGACCTGGCTATTGTAAATAGCGCTGCAGTGAATACTGAGGTGCATGTGTCTTTTCGAATTATGGTTTTCTCTGGGTATATGCCCAGTAGTGCGATTGCTGGATCATATGGTAATTCTATTTTTAGTTTTTTAAGGAACCTCCATATTGTTCTCCATAGTGGCTGTATCAATTTACATTCCCACCAAGAGTGCAAGAGGGTTCTCTTTTCTCCACACCCTCTCCAGCATTTGTTGTTTGTAGATTTTCTGATGATGCCCATTCTAACTGGTGTGAGGTGATACCTCATTGTAGTTTTGATTTGCATTTCTCTAATAGTGATGTCGAGCAGCTTTTCATGTGCCTCTTGGCCACCTGTATATCTTCTTTGGAGAAATGTCTATTTAGGTCTTCTGCCCATATTTGGATTGGGTTGTTTGTTTCTTTTATATTGAGCTGCATGAGCTGTTTATATATTTTGGAGATTAATTCTTTGTCCATTGATTTGTTTGCCAATATTTTCTCCCATTCTGAGGGTTGTCTTTTCATCTTGTTTATGGTTTCCTTTGCTGTGCAAAAGCTTTTAAGTTTCATTAGGTCCCATTTGTTTGTTTTTGTTTCCATTACTCTAAGAGGTGGATCAAAAAAGATCTTGCTGTGATTTATGTCAAAGAGTGTTCTTCCTATGTTTTCCTCTAAGAGTTTTATAGTGTCCGGTCTTACATTTAGGTCTCGAATCCATTTTGAGTTTACTTTTGTGTATGGTGTTAGGGAGTGTTCTAATTTCATTCTTTTACATGTAGCTGTCCAGTTTTCCCAGCACCACTTATTGAAGAGACTGTCTTTTCTCCATTGTATATCCTTGCCTCCTTTGTCATAGATTAGTTGACCATAGGTGCGTGGGTTTATCTCTGGGCTTTCTATCTTGTTCCATTAATCTATGTTTCTGTTTTTGTGCCAGTACCATATTGTCTTGATGACTGTAGCTTTGTAGTATAGTCTGAAGTCAGGGAGTCTGATTCCTCCAGCTCCGTTTTTTCCCCTCAAGACTGCTTTGGCTATTTGGGGTCTTTTGTGTCCCCATACAAATTTTAAGATTTTTTTGTTCTAGTTCCATAAAAAATGCCATTGGTAATTGGATAGTGATTGCATTGAATCTGTAGATTGCTTTGAGTAGTATAGTCATTTTCACAATATTGATTCTTCCAATCCAAGAACATGGTATATCTCTCCATCTGTTGGTATCATCTTTAATTTCTTTCATCAGTGTCTTATAGTTTTTGCATACAGATCTTTTGTCTCCCTAGGTAGGTTTATTCCTAGGTATTTTATTCTTTTTGTTGCAATGGTAAATGGGAGTGTTTCCTTAATTTCTATTTCAGATTTTTCAACATTAGTGTATAGGAATGCAAGAGATTTCTGTGCATTAATTTTGTATCCTGCAACCTTACCAGATTCATTGATTAGCTCTAGTAGATTTCTGGTGGCATCTTTAGGATTCTCTATGTATCGTATGTCATCTGCAAAGAGTGACAGTTTTACTTCTTCTTTTCCACTTTGTATTCCTTTTATTTCTTTTTCTTCTCTGATTGCCGTGGCTAGGATTTGCAAAACTATGTTGAATAATAGTGGTGAGAGTGGACATCCTTGTCTTGTTCCTGATCTTAGAGGAAATGCTTTCAGTTTTTCACCATTGAGAATGATGTTTGCTGTGGGTTTGTCGTATATAGCCTTTATTATTTTGAGGTAGGTTCCCTCTATGCCCGATTTCTGGAGAGTTTTTATCATAAATGGGTGTTGAATTTTGTCAGAAGCTTTTTCGGCATCTATTGAGATGATGGTTTTTCTTCTTCAATTTGTTAATATGGTGTATCACATTGACTGATTTGCGTATATTGAAGAATGCTTGCATCCCTGGGATAAATCCCACTTGATCATGGTGTATGATCCTTTTAATGTGTTGTTGGATTCTGTTTGCTAGTATTTTGTTGAGGATTTTTGCATCTATATTCATGAGTGATATTGGTCTGTAATTTTCTTTTTTTGTAGTATCTTGGTCTGGTTTTGGTATCAGGGTGATGGTGGCCTCATAGAATGAGTTTGGGAGTGTTCCCTCCTCCGCAGTTTTTTGGAAGAGTTTGAGAAGGATGGGTGTTAGCTCGTCTCTAAATGTTTGATAGAATTCACCTGTGAAGCCATCTGGTCCTGAACTTTTGTTTGTTGGAAGAGTTTTAATCACAGTTTCAATTTCATTACTTGTGATTGGTCTGTTCATATTTTCTATTTCTTCCTGGTTCAGTCTTGCAAGCTTATACCTTTCTAAGAATGTGTCCATTTCTTCCAGGTTGTCCATTTTATTGGCATGGAGTTGCTTGTAGTAGTCTCTTAGGATGCTTTGTATTTCTGTGGTGTCTATTGTAACCTCTCCTTTTTCATTTCTAGTTTTATTGATTTGAGTCCTCTCCCTCTTTTTCTTGATGAATCTGGCTAATGGTTTATCAATTTTGTTTATTTTCTCAAAGAACCAGCTTTTTGTTTTATTGATCTTTGCTCTTGTTTCCTTTGTTTCTATTTCATTTATTTCTGCTGTGATCTTTATGATTTCTTTCCTTCTGATAACTTTGTGTTTTGTTTGTTCTTCTTTCTGTAGTTCCTTTAGGTGTAAGGTTAGATTGTTTGTTTGAGATGTTTCTTGTTTCTTGAGGTAGGCTTGTATAGCTATAAACTTCCCTCTTAGAACTGCTTTTGCTGCATCCCATAGGTTTTGGATTCTCTGTGTGTTCATTGTCATTTGTCTCTAGGTAGTTTTTGATTTCCTCTTTGATTTCTTCAGTGATCTCTTGGTTATTTAGTAACATATTGTTTAGCCTCCATGTGTTTGTGGTTTTTACGTTTTTTTCCCTGTAATTGATTTCTAATCTCATACTGTTGTGGTCAGAAAAGATGCTTGATATGATTTCAATTTTCTTAAATTTACTGAGGCTTGATTTGTGACCCAAGATGTGATCTATCCTGGAGAATGTTCTGTGTGCACTTGAGAAGAAAGTGTAATCTGCTGTTTTTGGATGGAATGTCCTATAAATATCAATTAAATCTATCTGGTCTATTGTGTCATTTAAAGCTTCTGTTTCTTTATTTATTTTCATTTTGGTTGATCTGTCCATTGGTGTAATTGAGGTGTTAAAGTCCCCCACTATTATTGTATTACTCTCTATTTTCTCTTTTTTAGCTGTTAGCAGTTGCCTTATGTATTGAGGTGCTCCTATGTTGGGTGCATATATATTTATAATTGTTATATCTTCTTCTTGGATTGATCCTTTCATCATTATGTAGTGTCCTTCCTTGTCTCTTATAACATTATTTTAAAGTCTATTTTATTTGATATGAGTATGGAGTATTGCTACTCCAGCTTTCTTTTGATTTCCATTGGCATGGAATATCTTTTTCCATCCCCTCACTTTCAGTTTGTATGTGTCCCTAGGTCTGAAGTGGGTCTCTCGTAGACAGCATATATATGGGTCTTGTTTTTGTATCCATTTAGTTAGCCTGTGTCTTTTGGTTGGAGCATTTAACCCATTCACGTTTAAGGTAATTATCGATATGTATGTTCCTATGACCATTTTCTTAATTGTTTTGGGTTTGTTTTTGTATGTCCTTTTCTTCTCTTGAGTTTCCCACTTAGAGAAGTTCCTTTAGCATTTGTTGTAGAGCTGGTTTGCTGGTGCTGAATTCTCTTAGCTTTTGCTTGTCTGTAAAGCTTTTGATTTCTCCATTGAATCTGAATGAGATCCTTGCTGGATAGAGTAATCTTGGTTGTAGGTTCTTCCCTTTCATCACTTTAAGTATATCATGCCGCTCTCTTCTGGCTTGTAGAGTTTCTGCTGAGCAATCAGCTGTTAACCTTATGGGAGTTCCCTTGTATGTTATTTATCATTTTTCCCTTGCTGCTTTCAATAATTTTTCTTTGTCTTTAACTTTTGCCAATTTGATTACTGTGTGTCTCCGTGTGTTTCTCCTTGGGTTTATCCTGTATGGGACTCGCTGTGCTTCCTGGACTTGGGTGGCTATTTCCTTTCCCATGTTAGGGAAGTTTTCGACAATAACCTCTTCAAATATTTTCTCGGGTCCTTTCTCTCTCTCTTCTCCTTCTGGGACCCCTATAATGCGATTGTTGTTGAGTTTAATGTTGTCCCAGAGGTCTCTTAGGCTGTTTTCATTTCTTTTCATTTTTTTTTCTTTATTCTGTTCCGCAGCAGTGCATTCCACCATTCTGTCTTCCAGGTCACTTATTCGTTCTTCTGCCTCAGTTATTCTGCTATTGATTCCTTCTAGTGTAGTTTTCATTTCAGTTATTGTTCATCTCTGTTTTTTTGTTCTTTAATTCTTCTAGGTCTTTGTTAAACATTTTTTGCACCTTCTCGATCTTTGCCTGCATTCTTTTTCCGAGGTCCTGGATCATCTTCACTATCATTATTCTGAATTCTTATTCTGGAAGGTTGCCTATCTCCACTTCATTTAGTTGTTTTTCTGGGGTTTTATCTTGTTCCTTCATCTGGTACATAGCCTTCTGCCTTTTCATCTTGTCCATCTTTCTGTGAATGTGGTTTTTGTTCCACAGGCTGCAGGATTGTAGTTCTTCTTGCTTCTGCTGTCTGCCCTCCGGTGGATGAGGCTATCTGAGAGGCTTGTGCAAGTTTCCTGTTGGGAGGGACTGGTGGTGGGTAGAGCTGACTGGTGCTCTGGTGGGCAGAACTCTGTAAAACTTTAATCCACTTGACTGCTGGTAGGTGGGGCTGGATTCCCTCCCTGTGATTGTTTGGCCTGAGGCAACCTAACACTGGAGCCTACCTGGGCTCTTTGGTGGGGCTAATGGTGGACTCTGGGAGGGCTCACGCTAAGGAGTACTTCCCAGAACTTCTGTTGCCAGTGTCCTTGTCCCCACGGTGAGCCACAGCCACCCCCCGCCTCTGCAGGAGACCCTCCAACACTAGCAGGTAGGTCTGGTTCAGTCTCCCCTGGGGTCACTGCTCCTTCCCCTGGGACCCGATGTGCACACTACTTTGTGTGTGCCCTCCAAGAGTGGAGTCTCTGTTTCCCCCAGTCCTGTCAAAGTCCTGCAATCAAATCCCACTAGCCTGCAAAGTCTGATTCTCTAGGAATTCCTCCTCCCGTTGCCGGACCCCCAGGTTGGGAAGCCTGACGTGGGGCTCAGAACCTTCACTCCAGTGGGTGGACTTCTGTGGTATAAATGTTCTCCAGTCTGTGAGTCACCCACCCGGCAGTTATGGGATTTGATTTTACTGTGATTGTGCCCCTCCTACCGTCTCATTGCGGCTTCTCCTTTGTCTTTGGATGTGGGGTATCTTTTTTGGTATTCCAGTGTCTTTGTGTTGATGATTGTCCAGCAAGCTAGTTGTCATTCTGGTGTTCTCACAAGAGGGAGTGAGAGCACGTCCTTCTACTCCGTCATCTTGGTTCAGGGCCACAAATTTTCCTGTCCGTTTTTGAGAGTGCTTATTTTAGGGCGGTGGTGCTGGGGGCAGGGGGAACATCAGGATATCCTTAGGGGGGTTCCTTATAAATCCTAAGGAAATTGAGGCAACTTTAACAGTCAGTCGCATCCACCCATCCTTCACATTGTAGGTACCTTGTTCGATTCTGGTGCATCCTTTCTGCCTTCCCATTTTCAGGGCCTCTTTGTTCAGAGGAGGACCATATCCTCTTGAAAAACACTGATACTTATTGAGCTGGAATGAGGCTTTGTAAGATAAAATTAAACAAAGCTACCAGTTTGAAGAAAAACTAGTTTAAGGGATAGAACTTTTTAAAGCTTAAGTGTATCCTTAAACCCTGCTGGCTGGGCAAACAGATTTCGGAGCAAGTAGAAAATGAAAGTTAATAGAAATTAATTGGAAAGGACTAACCATCCTTGATTCTACTCATGAGTATGGCATTTATGATTGTAATATTTACATTGCATTCATATAGATATGTTTTCTGTGGCTAAAGTTTCTCATTTGTATGGTAGACTTAGATATCTTTTCATGGAGAATATACAGCATAGGGAAAAGCAGGACATGTCATGGATAATGTATAGGTTAGTGAGGGGCAGTACATGCTATGGTTAAGAGCATGGTCCCTGGAGCCCAACAGATGTGGACTCAAAACCCACCTCTACCATGTTATAGTTGTGAAGCCTCAGGGAAGCAGCAGACCTCTCTATGCCTCAGTTTTTTCATCTGTGAATTAGGGATAGCATTATTTAATTTTCATAGAGTTGTGTGATTTCATGAGTTGCTCAGTAAGTGGCAGGTCTTTACATGTTTTCTGAAGGACGTTGACTTCCAGGGGACCCATTACCAGAAGAATGTATGCCACTGCTGTAGAGAATGAAATATTCTCAAAGAATTTTATGTCTGATTTGAGGGCATTGGTGGGAAATTGCAGGGGTATGTTTCTAGCAAGTAATAGGTACTTGGAAACTGTTGACTGAAAAATCTGGGGCCTAGAGTAAACCCTTTCCTTTGTCTCCCTTTCCTACTTAGAGCATACCCTTCTTCTGTCTTTTTCTATTCTGGAACATGAAATGTAGAAGGTTCCCTCATGCTGTGAGTGTACCAAATTTGATTATTTTATCCCCTTGCACGGTGATCATCTGCCCCAGCTCTACTCTGGGCTTCTGAGGGCTCTTTTGGGGAGGTGCTCAGAGAGCTGCTTCCCAGGGTCTGCCTTTCCTACCTGATCTCACTAAGAGGCTGTTTAGGACATTCTCAAGACATTTAAATGTTTTTTTTCCTCAGTCTTCTCAAGGCAATATATTTACAGCTTCTTTATCTTGCTATGTAGGGTAAATATGTATTTACTAAGTTTTATTAGTTTGCAGCAATATAGTTTGACTTGTAATTCTCTTTTGTCTTTTCAGGTGCCATTTGGATAGTCCTTTAGCGGCACGATGTACTCTGAGTGGAGGTCGCTGCATTTGGTGATTCAGAATGATCAGGGCCACACCAGTGTGCTACACAGCTATCCAGAGAGCGTTGGGCGAGAGGTGGCCAATGCGGTGGTTCATCCTCTCGGGCAGGCCTTAGGTACCCTTTCAGCGGCTGGTGGTGAGAGTTTGTTGAAAACTGACAAAGAAGTAAGTGTTTTTTCATTTCATTCTACTCTGTGAAAATATAAGTTTGTTACAGAAGAATAATTTTTCTAACATTTTCTTTTTAAGTGGATTTCTGCTCAGTGTAGTGTGACGTCTTAATTTGACCATATTTGGGTTGAGGGTTGGGGTCCAGAGTCTGTGGGAGTTATGAGGATTAGGTTGTACCATTGTGCTGTTGGGACTTCCTGCTAGCTGGACCCAGTTCTCCACTTGAGCTGTGAGCTGAGACAGAGACTTGCCTGTCAGGTCCCTTTCCCTAAGTTTTAGGCTTAGTCTTCAGATTTCAGTTCAGAGGTTGTGTTTGGAAGGTCTTCATTCCTACGTCTAGATGGCCTCTGACTGAAGGCCCATCTTGTGTTGTCTTCAGGCTACACATGTGTGCTGCACTTGAGGCTCTCCCGCTGTCTCCATCCCAGTCTACCCTTGTCTGACTTCTAGGTTTAAGAGTGCTACAGAGCAGCTAAGTCTGTATAGCTGTGAGCCCACGTGGTTGGAATGGGGGTTGTGTTTGCTGTTCCTAAAGATGAGGAGCTTTTGGAGTGGCTTGGCCTAGAGCTGGTCCTCTGTTTTTGGGTTCAGGGGACGGGGCTGAAGTTAAGTTGCCAGTGGGGAGTCATGAAGGGGCCCTGAGAATGGAGTGATACAGAGCTTGCTAGTATGAGGTCTGGCTAAGATCGGGATTAGAACTTGTCCCCTGTGCTTGAGGACGTTCATACAACCTTTAGGCTTTGGGTTTACCTGTTTCTCAGACACCGCACCGTTTTTCACTTACATTTTGATTTCTTGTGAAGGAGAGATTAGGCTTAATCTAGATATAAGACAACTCTAGTTAGGAGACTAAGGTTTATAGCTCAGGAAGTATTTTATTTACCCTCTGTAGGCCAAAGAGCCTGGGTTGCCAAAGGGGAAGCCCCTCATACTGAGGAGCATTTTCTTCTCAGAGTGCCCTGGCAGAGACTTACCCCGAGGACCAGGACTTGTCCTGCGCACTCTCTTCTTGGTGTCTGTAATTCCTTCTGCCCTCTCCTGGGAAGAGACGGCATGTGAGTAGATAAAGGTGCTCAGTGCAGCCCTTGTTTTTTCTCCTTTCCTACCCTCAAAAGGATATGAGAGAATAGGTCTTGAATCCAGTGTTCTCTCGAATTACACAATTGAACTATTGTGTGAAGATATTACCAAAGATACCTTCTCCTTGGTCTTTCCTGTGATAATTAGGGACTTGCAACCTGTTTTAAAATTCTTTCTCTTGTTCAGCTAAATCCCACCCCCTCCATACCCCTTCCCACCTCATTTGTCACAGCTTCACTGTGTTTTTATAGTCACTCTTAACATTTATTGCTGTTATATGTTACTTTCTATTATATTATATTGTTGTTATGTATTTTCTACCCTTAGCCTTTGTAGTTCTGAGGTTAAAAATTTCAGTACATGTATTTATCTTGTTAGATTCAGCTTTAGTTTTAAGCTATTATAATCTTTTTTTAAAATTATTTTATTTATTTATGTTTGGCTGCGTTGGGTCTTCGTTGCTGTGCGCGGGCTTTCTCTAGTTGTGGCGAGCAGGGTCTACTCTTCATTGCGGTGCATGGGCTTCTTATTGGGGTGGCTCCTCTTGTTGTGAAGCACGGGCTCTAGGCATGCGGGCTTCAGTAGTTGTGGTGCATGGGCTTCAGTATTTGTGGCTCGCAGGCTCTAGAGCGCAGGCTCAGTAGTTGGCGGCACACGTAAGTGCTCCACGGCATGTGGGATCTTCCGGGACCAGGGCTTGAACCCGTGTCCCCTGCATTGGCAGGCAAATTCTTAACCACTGTGCCACCAGGGAAGCCCAAAGCTGTTATAATCTTTTTGAATCCTGAATTTCTATTTAACAAGTTAGTTGTTTTTTTTTTTTTTAGCTTTGTGATATCTACAAATGGTCAGCATGTAATCTGTTTTTCTCCAAGTTAAAATCTTGGCAGAGCCTTTGGCATGCCATTGGGCATCTTCTTCCAAAATGGCCTTGGTACAGTAATCCACTGCTATTCTGACATGTTATTTTGACCAGTTACAAATCCAACCATTCTACCTCCTTCTGGGCTGTATCTTTCCATCTTGTCCACAAGGACCAAATTTCTTGTTAAAGCCCAGTTCCCCCTTTGCCAGAGAAGGCTGTTAATGGCATGGTGAGAATAGCTTTAGATTTCTAGTTGGAAGACTAGATTTTCAGCTCCAGCATTTCCAAACGAGTGCCATGGTCCAAATTGCTTAATTTGCTAAACTTCAGTTTTCTTATGTATGAAATGAGGATGGGGACTTCCCTGGCGGTCCAGTGATTAAGACTCCACGCTTCCCTGGCGGTCTAGTGGTTAAGACTCCACGCTGCCACTGCAGGGGGTACACGTTTGATCCCTAGTTGGAGGACTAAGATCCCACGAGCCATGCAGTGTGGCCAGAAAATAAAAATAAAAAATAAAAATAAAATGAGGATAGTTTACCCTCTCACACCAGTTATTTTGATGTTTAGATAATATTTATGAAAGTACCTCAGAAACTGGTTTTAAATCAGTGCCAGGTTTCTACATTTGTCAGCTGCCTTCATAGTAACCCTCTTAATAAAGGAATGAAGCTTGTCTGGCATGACTTGTTCTTTTTGAGCAGGCTGGTTCTCAGTGACCCTGCTTCCCTTTCATAAGTGCTCACTGATCATCTGCTTAGTAATTTGTCCCAGAGTTTTGTCTGGAATTCACTTAAACTTTCCAGTCTACATTATCTGGAATATAGTTTCATCCTCTTTTGCAAATTAGGCCATTTCCCCTTTCTCATTGTGCCTTATTCGTTCATGACTGCAAGCAGTGGGTCAGCAGTCTCTCAGGCACCTTCTCTCGGCCCCTGTGATTCAGACAGGTCAGGAGGCTGGAACTCGTTTAGTGCAGCCAAGTGCCTTTTTAAGATCTTACCCAGCTTCAGTCCCTTCTGACCTCTGTTTGTTCTTGGCCTTCCATTTAAAATATTGTTTTCTTTGCCAATGAAAATAGTCGCAAAATAAGAGTTGGGCAGTTCATCTTCCTTCCTGTTGTTTGTTAAAGTTGCATAATCTGGAAATGGAATATAATTAAATTTATGTAAGTGATTTCCTAAATGACACACATACCTGCATGCAAATTAAGTGGAGAAAAATATCTAAAATTTTCTATTTCTGTGCCTCCGATCTCTATGGAAAATCAAGATGACCTGTACTTTTTATTTTACAGAGCAAACAATAATAATATTTAAGGAGTGAAAGCCAACATAGGCTTAATTAGAAATAAGTAATTTATTTTCTTCTTAAATCTTTTGCTTAGGAAACGTTGTCTGTGTCTTTTTTTTTTTTTTGCGGTACGCGGGCCTCTCACTGTTGTGGCCTCTCTCGTTGCGGAGCACAGGCTCCGGACGCGCAGGCTCAGCGCCCTTGGCTCATGGGCCCAGCCGCTCCGCGGCATGTGCGATCTTCCCGGATCAGGGCACAAACCCGTGTCCCCTGCATCGGCAGGCAGACGCTCAACCACTGCACCACCAGGGAAGCCCCCTGATTATGTCTTATACATGGAAAGTACATTCTGTAGAATTAATCTGATGTATGTTGAGATGAATATACTTCAGTTGAGAGGTTTTTGACAATAAGAGGTTAACATTTTAAATCAATCTACTGATATACAGATAGGAATGTGTAATAATTCTATATGTATATTTTTTTTTGTTTAGGTAAAATGGACCATGGAAGTAATTTGCTATGGACTGACCCTTCCATTGGACGGAGAGACTGTAAAATATTGTGTTGATGTATATACTGACTGGATTATGGCTTTAGTGTTGCCGAAAGATTCTATTCCATTGCCAGTTATTAAAGAGCCTAATCTATATGTTCAAAGTATACTAAAACACCTGCAGAATCTTTTTGTACCAAGGTAAGCTATACTAGTCTATCTGGCCTGTTATTAGGATCATAATAAACTACTCATCAATGTTACTTTTTTATATTATGGGAACTGATTTCATTGTTAGACCTTTGAACAGTAACTTTCATTACTTGTTCAGTTAAAGAGTGTGTTAATATGAATGAGAGAGATGGGCTTATATAATGTTTACTAGGACTCTTTAACAAGTGTGTGTTCATTTTAATGGCTTTTGGCTTTGCTTCTAAGATCTGATAGCTATTAGATGTTAAAATACTGTGACCCTTTTCCCTTCCAGTCAAAAAAACCCATACTTTTGCCTAACATAATTCTTGTCCCCACTTAAGCTAATGGCGACTAAGCCATCTACCTTAAAATGAATCTTTCTTATGAGAGAATGAAGACATTGAAGTAAGCAGATTTGAAATTATAGGCACATTTGTAGTAGACCAAAAGAATACTCTTGACAGTTTGTTATTGAGTTTTTCCCCTATCTCTGCGGCAGAGACCTTAAATATTGTAATGTAAGATTGCCTTACTTGCGCCTAAAACATTTTTTTCCCATTCTAAAAGAATTATATGTCACTATAAAGGATTTTGGAAATATAGAAAATAATGGAGAAGAGAGCATTAGTTGCCTACCTATTTGTAGGGATTTCCTTTGAGAAAAATCTGTTTTCAGCTGTTTTTTATGTCTGTGGAAGGGGCAAGTGGGCTTCCCTCCTTTTGGAAAAGTTCTGGTTAGGGCTTTTGATCTGTCAGATGATGAGGACTTTGAATCATCCAAAAACCAGCCCTGTAAATTTTAACTTTTTAAATTTAGAAGGAAGATTACTTTGGAAAAATCTGAATTAAAAAAGAGGACTCTCCATTAAGAGCTCTGGGCTATAGGATCAGTTGTACAAACATACCTCAAGATATTGCAGGTTTGGTTGCAGACCACCACAATAAAGCGATCATTGAAATAAAGCAAGTCACATGAATTTTTTGGTTTCCCAGTGCGTAAAGGTTTTTATACTATACTGTAGTCTGTAAATATGCAATAGCATTATGTCTAAAAAAACAATTACATGTCTTGATTAAAAAATACTAGCATTGCTGAAAAATGCTAACCATCTGAGCCTTTAGTGAACTGAAATCTTTTTGCTGGTGGAGGGTTCTGCCTCAATGCGATGGCTGCTGACTGATCAGGGTGGTGGTTGCTGAAGCTTGGGTGGCTGTGGCGATGTGTTAAAATAAGACAGCAGTGAAGTCTGCCACATTGATTTACTCTTCAGTTCATGAATGATTTGTCTGTAGCATGCAATGTTGTTTGATAGCATTTTATCTACAGTAGTTCTTTCAAAATTGGAGTTAATCCTCTCAGACCCTGCTGCCGCTTTATCAACTAAGTTTATGTAATATTCTAAATTCTTTGTTGTCATTTCAATAATTTTCACAGCATCTTCACCGGGAGTAGATTCCATCTCAGGAAACCACTTTCTCTGCTCATCCATAAGAAGCAACTCCTCTTCCATTAAAGTTTTATTATGAGATTGCAGCAATTCAGTTACGTCTTCGCGCTCCACTTCTGATTTTAGTTCTCTTATTATTTCTGCCACATCTGTCTGCATTTACTTCCACCACTGAAGTCTTGAGCCCCTCAAAGTCATCCGTGAGGGTTGAAATCAGCTTCTTCCAGACTCTTATTAATATTGATGTTTTGATCTCTTCCCATGACATAAATATTCTTAATGCCATTTAGAATGGTGAATCCTTTCCAGAGGGTTTTCAATTTCCTTTGCCCAGATCCATCAGAGGAATCGCTGTCTGTGGCAGCTATAGTCTTAAGAAATGTATTTCTTAAATAATAAAACTTGAAAGTCGGAATTGCTCCTTGATCCGTGGGCAGCAGAATGGATTTTGGGTTAGCAGGCAAACATTAATCTTGTTGTACATCTCAGTGTTGACTGAAAAAAATGCACAGTCGAAAAGTTGAGAATTATGTTTTATTCGGTGGACTTACTGAAGACTATAGCCCGGATACTGTTTCTCAGTTCTGAGGGGCTGTTCCAGAGAGGTAAGGGAGGAGCGAGGATGTATAGGAGTTTTGCTGGGAAAAAAACAAAACTGTGTAGTGGAACATCAAAAGATTACTGCTAATCAAAAAACAGACATCTCAAGTTAATGATTTTAGTGCCTTTCTGTGTATGGGAAGCTGCAACAGTTTGGGCTCATTGAAATTATTCCTTTGGTATGCATCTTAACTACCTAGGGCCACTATTTTCTTTCTCTCTGTCCTGAAGTCCCCTCAGGGTGCACCATGGGGGTGGGGGGGCAGCTGCAGTGGCTGATGGCTTTATGGCCACAATATTGTTTGTTTACTGAAATGGCAGGTGACATTCTTTGTCCACATCCATTAGAGCTCTTGGTGACCCAGGTGCATTGTTAATGAGCAGTAATATTTTGAAAGGCATCTTTTCTTCTGAGCAGTAGGTCTCACCAGTGGGCTTAAAATGTTGTAAACAGATGTGCTGGCATCCAGGCTTTATTTCATTTATATGGCACAGGCAGAGTAGATTTAGCATAATTTTTAGGGGCCCTAGGATTTTCAGAATGGTGAATGAGCATTGGCTTCAACTTGAAGTCACCAGCTGCATTAGCCCCTAACCAGAGAGTCAGCTTGACCTTTGAAGCTTTGAAGCCAGGAGTTGACTTCTCTCTAGCTATGAAAGTCCTAGATGGCATCTTCTTCCAATAGAAGGCTGTAGGCTGTTTTGTCTCCATTGAAAATCTGTTCTTTAGTGTGGCCACTCTAATTATCTTGGCTAGATCTTCTGGATAACTTGCTACAGCTTTTACATTAGCAGTTGCCGCTTCATCTTGCACTTTTTTTTTTCTTTTAAATGGAGGCATTTCCTTAAACTTCATGAACCAGCCTCTGCTGGCTTCAGACTTTCCTTCTGCAGCTTCCTCACTGCTCTCGGCCTTCATAGAACTGAAGAGAGTTAGGGGCTTGCTCTGGATTAGGCTTTGGCTTAAGGCAGTGTTGTGGCTGATTTGATCTTCTATCCAGACACTAAAACTTTCTTCATATCAGTAGTAAGCCTGTTTCTCTTCGTATCATTTGTGTGTTCACTGGAGTAGCACTTTTGATATCCTTCAAGAACTTTTCGTTTGCATTCACAATTTGTCTAATTGGTGCAAGAGACCCAGCTTCCAGCCTGTCTTGGCTTTTGACTTGCCTTCCTCACTAAGCTTAATCATTTCTACCTTTTTACAATGTTGTGTTAGATTCTGGTGTACAGCAGTGATTCAGTTTTTTGTATATATATATATATATATATATATATATATATATATATATATATATATATACACGCATACATATATAAACACACACATATGTATATTCTTTTTCAGATTCTTTTCCATTATAGGTTATTACAGGGTACTGAATATGGTTCCCTGTGCTATAAGGTAGGTCCTTGTTGTTTCTAGCTTTTGATTTAAAGTGAGAGACATGATTCTTCCTTTCACTTGAACACTTAGAGGCCATTGTAGGGTTATTAAATGGCCTAATTTTAATATTGCTCTCTCTCAGGGAATAGGGAGGCCTGAGGGGAGAGAGAGAGCAGGAAAATGGCCGGTCGGTGGAGCAGTCAGAACACACACAACATTTATCAGTTAAGTTCGCTGTCTTATATGGGCGTGGTTTGTAGTGCCCCAAAACAATTACAATCACCATAACAGATATAATAATGAAAATATTGCGAGAATTAGCAAAATGTGCCACAGAGACACAAAGTGAGCAAATGCAGTTGGAAAAATGGTGCCGATAGACTTGCTCAATCAACGCAGGATTGCCACAAGTCTTCAGTTTGTAAAAAAACTGCAATATCTGTGAAGTGCAACAGAATGAAGTGCAATACAGTGAGGTATGCCTGTAAACTCCTTATCTTGTGTGAAATGCCTACTGTAATCTGGCCCCTAACCAGATTAGCTGCTGCTAATTCTGCGTGAGCCCTGCTCTTTGGTCAGACTCATAAATTAAACATTCTCCCAAGACTCCTTAAAGATCTTCTCCATCATTACCTACTCTTTTTCCATCCTCATCCTCCTCTCCCTGTCCTAGATGTGTCCTAGTTGTCCACATCTCTCTCGATGGTTCATCTTAAATTCAGCCTTACCTGATCATCCAGGCCCATAGTGATCACACCTTCTTTGAGCCTGTAGGGTACTTCCTGTGTACTTCTTGTATCTCTCCAGTTTTATTGCTTATCTTTTAAAATGTGTATGTCTCATTTCCCCATCTAACCAACTTGAGGGTAGGAACTAGGTTGTATATAGTTTGGACTTCCACAGCACCTAGAGCAGTACTGGTATTACATTAGGGTGAATAAAATGCTGGTTGCTTATATTTATTGATTTCAAATAGAATTATAACAGGAAATGATGGGAAGTAAGTGACATATTGTTTGTGGCTAAGCAGGTTCTTCTAAAATGATGTAATACTTTTAATGCTTTCTTGTCATCCCATTTAGGAGACTAATTTACTAGGTTTTTTCTTAGTGCGTGGGACAGTCTCATGGATAGTACTGTCACTGTGTTTCTTTCCTCTTTGTACTCTTACCAACTCTCAGTGCTCAGTTTGTATTGATGAGAAAAATCAATGACATTTGAGTTAATTAGGCTTTTGCTTTGGCTTTTCTCTTTTGAGAAACATGACTACCTTATAAATTGTTCATCTTACTGTTTGGTAGTTAGCTTATTTTCTCAAAAGTGTGTGTGTGTGCATACTTCTGAGTGGGTGCTGAACTGAGTATTAGAGTTCTCATGGCCAGTAATGTCTTAGGGAGCTGAATATTTTCAGTGCTAAATATTGGGAGTTATGATCTCATCTCCTATTACTGGAAGTTTCATTGTTTTTAAATTTAGATAGTTCATAAAATTGTCATCAAGTTTACTTAGTTAGTTGTTTTTGTGAAAACTAACACTCAGAATAGAGGAAACAGCCTCTACTACTTCGCTAGAGATTAAGTCAGAGTGGATGTAGCCTTTCTCTTTTTGCCTATCAGTTTTTTTTTTTTGCATAATTGAGTGAAGAGTGACCCATCATTTAAAATTGATTAGTGTCTTCATTGCTCAAATAAACTTCTTTAGAAAATGTGATGTTCTTCTAAAGCAGTGGTTGGCAAACTTTTTGTGAAGAGTCATATAGTAAATATTTTAGCCTTTGTGGGCCATACGGTGTCTGTCACAACTATTCAACTCTGCTGGTGTAGGGAAGCAGCCATAGATGATATATAAATAAATGAGCATGGTTGTGTTCCAATAAAACTTTATTTACAAAAACAGATATCAGGCCAGATTTGACCCATTGGCCATACATAATTCACCACCCCATGTTCTAGAACAGTTTTCTGAAGTTCACAAGTTGCTTTTGAAAATATTAAGGGGAAAGGAATATTTTTGGTGTTTAGACCTTTCTGTTTATTTTTCAGTAAAGATTACCTTGTTTCTCTTAGCTGTAGAAACTTGGACCCTGCTCTTAAATTTAGGCTGTCTGAGTGAGGCTACAGTACCTAAGGAGCAGATGTTTCCTTTTCTGCCACTGGGCAGGTGGTACCTAGAAAGGGTGGGTAGGCCTGGGTTACCATTTGGGAGGCTTCTAATGTCATTGCTATCTTGCAAGAGTGTCACCCCCAGGACTGCTAGTGGTATTTTTATTTCTTATTCTTGGTTCCCTCTTACATGGCTACATGAGGTTTGGGGCTGTTACGTATTTCTTACTCTTTAGTAGCCAGAGCAACAGACACAAGCTTGAGCCTCATGGCTTCCCATGGACTGGATTCACATCAAACTGAACATGGGACATCTTCCTGCTCTTGGGGACTCTTGGCTTTTCCTAAGTGAATGTCTCATCATTTTACTTTAGATCCGACTTCTTTAGGGAAAACTTAAGGTTGTCATTTTTTTGCAACTCCAGTGTAAGTTTCTGGTTTTCTGGGTCATGGCCCAGAATCTGAGAATCTTTATTCTAAGGTGGTGATGGGAGTTCTAAGGGCACTCACTTCAATTTCTGGATTTCTTGAGGCAGCTCTGCGATTCCCTACTCTCATTCAGACATGTTTTATGAATTTGTAACATGAGTCATAATATACAGAAACTTGGCCTCAAGATTTATTTCAGTAGTATTAGTTACTTGTCTTGGGTTTCACATGAGAACTCCGGAGGGCAGTTCAGCATTTGCTGGTGCAGTGGGTTTACTACGATTCTTGAAATTCTCAAGGTGATCCACTTTGGACAGTGGGGATAAGGGCTGGAGCTTGGACCTGATATATTGATCTAATTCTGTTGGAGAAAAATGGTCCTGTGGACTAAAAAGCGTTATAAAACTGTTCTTTGGGAGTATCTTGGGTACCTTTGGAGCCCCCATCTTGGGTTATGTTGCCTTTTTTTTTGTAGAGCAGCAGTAGCAGGTGCTCATTTCTGAGGCAATTGCCTCTATATCTCGTCAGTTTTGGGGATCTGTTAGGATATTCCATTCTGTAGGCTCTTCTCTAGCAGACATTAGCTTCAGAGGGACTTGTGAGCACTATGAAATCACGTGCAGAATTCTTGTAAATGTGTGTTTAAAATTTTTTAGAAGAATACAAAGGCCATTCTGCTGTGTGAGCAGTGGAAGTGGCTGTGGGTATTTACTCATTCATTCAGCAGAAACCTATTGAGTATCTGTTGTATGCGCCAGGCACATTTCACACTTAGAAAATCTAGAGGTGAAGTTTACTTTCTATTATCCTCTAAAAATCTAGAGGTGAAGTTTACTTTCTATTATCCTCTAAAAATCTAGAGGTGAAGTTTACTTTCTATTATCCTCTAAAAATCTAGAGGTGAAGTTTACTTTCTATTATCCTCTAAAAATCTAGAGGTGAAGTTTACTTTCTATTATCCTCTATCTCCACAGGAGCTCTTCAGGCTTTTTAAGAGTGGTAGGCTGAGATCCCAGAGGGCCAAACTGTATGACGAGGAAGTAGCTTTGAACTGAAGAGGGTGCACCTAATTCTGTCTGCTGACGCTGTTAGGGAGTATCATTGGATCATTGCTTGCTGTGTCCAAAAGTCGCCTGTCTGTAACTGTTGCATTCTCTCCTCAAGGCTTGTCAGTGATGTCTGTTTGTCTTCTTCAGACAGGAACAGGGCTCCAGTCAGATCCGACTATGCTTACAGGTCCTGAGAGCCATTCAGAAACTGGCCCGTGAGTCATCCATTATGGCCCGAGAAACCTGGGAAGTCTTACTGTTGTTTCTTCTGCAGATTAATGACATACTTTTAGCACCACCAACTGTTCAAGGTTTGTTAATTTTTTTCTAATTTATTTCTGAGCTCCAAATGCTGTTTACTTTTAGACTCAATGAGTAGTAGACTCTGTGGGGATTTAAATTTTGGCACTACAGTTGACAAACCAAGATGAACAGTTCTTAGAATGGAAAACCCTCAAAGGCACAATGGAAAGTTATGTTACCTTCAGTGATGATTTTGCTAATATAGTGAGGGGCTCAGTGAATTAGTGCATGTTTGATAATGACAGTAACAGTAGCTTGTTCAGTATATTAGGATAGAGCCTATATACGAAACAACTCATGTACCTGATTACAAAGTAGTTATCCAGGTAGACTCTGAAAACTTGATAGCTAGAAGATATTTTGTTTAGCAAATGAACCCTACAGAATCTTAAAGTGTTCTATTTGGAAGTATGACAGTATGTCATGCATTGCCTAGCCATTAAAAAGCCTCCAATTTTATAAGACTTTAGAGTGTATTTTAGACATCCTGCTTTGTATGCACAGTATACACAGACAATAAGTTGATATTCTAGTTCCAAGTTCCCTTATTGCTTATTCATCTGTGTAGTCCCTTTGCTAACACATGTGAGTGTGCTTGTGCTCTCACACAAATGCAGTGTCCAGGAAGATATCTTAAAAAAACCCTAGAATTTTAGTGTTGCAAGGGACCCCATAATAGGAATACCCTGTCTGGTATTGATGATAGCTCGCCAGACACAGATAGTGTGTCTCTCTGCTACACACTCCCCATGGCAGGGATTTCAGCACCATAAGGCAGGCAATCCATCCACTTCTGGGGCTTATTATTGTTGAAACTTCATTTTTGCCCATTTGAAATAGGAATCCTTAGAACTTTTCCTTCTCGTCCCAAGTTTGTCTTTTGGAGCTATGCAGAGTACAGACCACTGCTGTTCTTCCTAGTTCCAGGGCTTGGAACAGAGGAGCCGCTCTGTTTTCATGGTTGAGGCTCTGTCCTGCCCAGTACCAGTCGTTCGGCTCCCTTCTTTGTCTCCCTCTCCCTTGAAGGGTCGCTTTCAAACACCTGAAGGATTTTATAGCAAAGTTTAGAGGTAAAAAGTCTTGGGTATTTGTTCTGATTCCTTTACTTATTGGCTGTGTGAACTTGGGCAAGTTACTTAAATTTCCTGAACCTGTTTTCTCATCTTCAAAATGGGTATAATCGATAATTGGTTAGAGATTATAAATACCTATCCTGCAGAATTAATGTGTATGAGCTGTGTGCACAGAAACTGACTCATAGCAGTCGTTCATTATAGACACTCATCCTTTCTTTTCTTCCCTCTGTACTCCTTGTCCCACTGCTGGAAGATTAAGATCTGCAATACGAACCGAGCAGGGCCACTTGAAAACTTTCAAAGTGATAATGGGTTGATATATCCATGATTTCCTTCATAGGAGCTTCTAAGAATAGTTTTTTGCTCTCTCTGTTAAGTGATTATTTGAAAGTCAAAACTTAACATTGCAGTTATTTTAATTTTTTGACCAGTTCTCCCAAGTCAGTGAATTAAAGATTCTGCTTTACAAATAAGTATGCCAAAGATGTTTTCTTTTTGTTGGTAAGGTGGCATTGCTGAGAATCTAGCAGAGAAGTTGATTGGTGTTCTCTTTGAGGTTTGGTTACTAGCTTGTACTCGGTGCTTCCCAACACCTCCTTACTGGAAAACAGCCAAGGAGATGGTGGCTAACTGGAGGCACCACCCAGCAGTGGTGGAGCAGTGGAGCAAGGTCATCTGTGCGCTCACTTCAAGGTAAGTTATCATCATCCACTTGCCTTCCTTCATCCGTCTGACCTTGGGTAGCTTTCCCCTAGTTCTGTGTCTTTCTGGGATTCACAGAGTACATGGTAAAAAGTCTCTATTCTGTGTCTCTCATTACTGTACTTTAGATAGAGAATCAAACCACTTTTTTAAAATAGGTGTGTCAGTTTGGCTAGTGCCTGTCTAATCTAAAACATTTTAGATTAAGCAGGTTTTGGAGAGGCAGATAAATTCTGAGCCCTACCACTCCCACCCCCAAAATCCCACTCTTATTCTGATTATTAAAATATTCATGATCATTATTTTTAAAAAACAAACCAAAGAAAGGTATAACAGAAAGAGTTAAGTTCACCAGAAGTCTTATTATATATGTTTATACATAATTTTACAGAAATAGGAGCATACTATAATGTTCTCCTGTGTAACCAAAGTAGGCAGTACTTTATTATAATAATTTAACTTTTTTTTTTTTTTTTTTTTTTACCATTTATATATAATGCCATCACTATTCTGTGAGTAAACTGTTAGGCTTCATTTTTTTCAGACTTGTTTTTTTCATTTCTTTTAATATGACTCTAAAAGTTGAGCATTCTTTTTTTTTAAATTTATTTACTTATTTATTTTTGGCTGTGTTGGGTCTTCGTTGCTGCGTGCAGGCTTTCTCTAGTTGCTGCGAGTGGGAGCCACTCTTCGATGAGGTGCACAGGCTTCTCATTGCGGTGGCTTCTCTTGTTGCGGAGCAAGGGCTCGTGGCACGCGGGCTCTAGAGCGCAGGCTCAGTAGTTGTGGCGCACGGGGTTAGTTGCTCCGTGGCATGTGGGATCTTCCCGGACCAGGGCTCGAACCCTTGTCCCCTGCATTGGCAGGTGGATTCTTAACCACTGCGCTACCAGGGAAGCCCTGAGCATTCTTTTTTAAACATAATCACAATACCATTTATCACACCTAAACAAAATGTTAATAGTTTGTTAATATTGGTTAGCTGTTGAGTGTTCAGATGTCCCTGAATGTCTCAATTTTTTTTATAGTTGATTCCATTGAATCAGAACACAAACAAGGTTTGGGCGTTGTATTTAGTTGACATGTTTCTTAAGCCTATTTTAAACTGTAGGTTACTGTTCTCTCATTTTTATTTCCTTGCAGTTTTTTTGTTGAACTGGATTGTTTGTCTTATAGAATGCTTCACATTTTGGATTTTTCTGATTATGTCCTAGTTGTGTTAATTAGCATGTTCCTCTGTCCCCTGTATTTCCTGTCGACTGGTGGTTAGATCTAGAGACTTGATCTGATTCAGATTTGATTGGGGGTGGGGTAGTGGTGGAGGTGAGAACAGATCATTCGTAGGTGGTATCATGTATCAGAAGGTAGACTGGTCATTTTGAGAGTTAATAAATGTTTATCTCTTTATCATCGTTTAAACTAAGATGAAGGTTTGGAGTATTCTATTGATTCTGGTATATCTTTGTGAATGTCAATATTATGAATCTATTTTTAAATAACATATCATTTTATCTTGATTATAAAAGCAATACATGCTTATAATAGAAAATTTGGAAGATGTAGGAGGAAATATCCATCACTTACAAATAACCAAAGTTTGAATGTATTTTTCCTGTTTTCTCTTTTTTAAAAAACAAATTTGAGATTATTTGATATAGTATTATCTGCTTTTTTTATTTGTTGTCTGATTCTTGTCCCAGTAATTACATGTACCTTTTTTCTTCTTAAATAGATCTCAAGATCATTTTTTAATGGCTTTATAGTTTTTCATTTTATAAATGGAATTATAATTCATTTAATAATTTCCCTGCTGTTTTGATATTTAAGTTTTTCCCTGTGTTTTAAAAATATTGTTGATATGTGAGTACTTTATACATAGTCTTTGTGTATATTCTGGTTATTTTATTAAGACATAATCTTTAGATTATATAACTATAATATAATAGATTATAACCTATTCTCATTATAATAGGTTAATAATTGGGTCAAAGGGCTTTGAACAGTTTTAATACATTTGGAATATTAATATTTAGTTAAGTAATTGAATTGTCAAATTCATTTTATGGCACACACACCATAAATTCTAAACTTCATTTAAAGTTATATAGCAGTTATTATGAATAGATTATAGCTTAGTTGTGTTGAAGGCATTTGCAGTGCAATGAATCTTTTAAAAATAATTTAAAGAATTTATTATTTATATTACATGACTAATTATATAATCAACATAAGCATAATTGTGTATTATATGATTTGTTATTTGCAGTTTTAAAGTAAACTTTTAGGTAATTTTTAATTTTATAAAGTAATATTTGATTTGTAATTTATGTTATAGTATATATTATAAAATTATATTTTGTATAATTATATACACCATTGTATGTTACATGTTATACATATTATAATGTTATATACAAGATGTATTATAAAATTTATGAGATATAATATTTAATTTATAAAATCACTTATTTGATAATTATAATAAAATCATATAAGTAAAATAAAATTACAGTTAAATACATAAATTTATAAAATGATAAAGAAGTTTTATAAGTAAATAAAATAAATTTGTAAATTATATAACTTAAAAATACATGAACTAAATTATAAATAACATTAATTATTTAAAAATAGAAATACATGTTTTAAAAAATCCTGGACGGCCCCTGGCGGCCGCGGGCGGAGACTGCGGCCAGGCAAGCGGCGCAGGAGCGGCAGCAGCCGCGGGGCCCGGGCGAGCATGTAGCGGCAGCGGGCGGCGCGGGGCTCCCGGGGCGGGCCGGGCCGCGGGGGCCGCTCGCGGCGACATGGAGGAAGAGGGCAAGAAGGGCAAGAAGGACTCATCGAGCTGCCAGAGAACCAGTAGACCAGAGTGGATTTCATATAAAGTGCACAGTTGTCACAGTGATTCTTCGATGGCAGTGTTGCACCCGGGGGTGAGGAGGCCGGAAGACCACTGCAGGAGGTGCAGATGCTGGGGAGACCGATGAGGTTGTGGCCACAGAGCTTGAAGCGGAGCTCAGAGGACAGATGAGGATGGATATTAGGAAGTGTGATTTGATAAGAGTGAATAAGGAAACCTTTTTGTTATGAAGACATCAAGTACAAGTGTAGAGAAAATCTTCTAATGCAGATTCAAATGCCACAATGTCAGATATCATCAATGCATGAACAGGTTGTTTCAGGTACACTATTTACTCATCCACTCCTGCTCCCCAGGTGTTATGGCCTAAACTATGCCCTGCGCCCCCAACTCATATTGTTGAAGCCCTGACCTCCCCAGCACCTCAGAATGCGTCTGCATTTGGAGATAGGGCGTTTAAAGAGGTGATTAAGGATAAGTGAGGTTGGGCTTCCCTGGTGGCGCAGTGGTTAAAAATCCGCCTGCCAGTGCAAGGGACACGGGTTCGAGCCCTGGCCTGGGAAGATCCCACATGCCGTGGAGCAACTAAGCCCGTGCGCCACAACTACTGAGCCTGTGAGCCACAACTACTGAGCCCGCATGCCACAGCTGCTGAGCCTGCGTGTCACAGCTACTGAAGCCCGTGCGCCTAGAGCCCGTGCTCCGCAACAAGAGAAGCCACTGCAATGAGAAGCCTGTGCACTGCAACAAAGAGTAGCCCCCCGCTCGCTGCAACTAGAGAAAGCCTGCGTGCAGCAACGAAGACCCAACACAGCCAAAAATAAATAAATAAATAAATTTTTTTAAGAAAAGGAGACACCGGGGATGTGCATCCAGTAGAGGGATGTTGTGGAGATCAGGGAGAAGATGGCTGTTTCCAAACTGAGGAAGCGGCCTCGGGAGAAACCAGCCCTGCCGACCCCTTGGTCTCGGACACCCAGCCTCCGGGACTGCGAGACAATAAATAACTGTGTTGAAGCTGCAAAAAAAAAAAAAAAAAAAAAATCCTTTATAAAACTGGAAATCCTCTTCCAGTTTATCTATTTTATAAACAAGGGTTTTCATTTATTTTATTCACTTCAGTGAGGTATAATACAAGTTTCATCTATTTTCTCTTATCATATTTCTCTTAGTATATTTTAATGTTTGAATGTATTTTCCATTCTGTTACAAAATGAACTTGCTGGTATGATTTTTTCTATTTTCTAGATTGCTACGCTTTACATATGGTCCTTCATTTCCTCCATTTAAAGTTCCCGATGAAGATGCCAGTCTGATCCCTCCTGAAATGGATAATGAGTGTGTTGCACAGACATGGTTTCGCTTTTTACATATGTTAAGGTACTGTTGTTGTTGTATTTCATGTGGTCTTTACGCAGTGAGTGTCTTAGGACAGGAACGGTGCTATAACTCCTTGTTAGAGTTCACAGTGTGGCTGTTAAGCCCAGTCATCAGATGGAGCCAAATTGGACAACACACACATCTACATCATGTGCCCCTGCTCTCCCTGTCCCAGCAGGGTCAGGCTGTCCTCAGCTGCTCTTGGGCCACACTCTCTGGAGGCTTGTTCCCTGCAGTAGGTGCAGCATTTGTTCTCTTGCCTGTTGGTGCAGCTTGGATGATGATCTCTCTCCCAGGACTTTGTCACATTCTCTGGGGACTGGAGACTAGCTTGTTCCTCTCTATGACCAGCACTGACTGGTCAGTCTGGCTCTCAGGACCTCTCCTCTAGTAGCGTGGTTTAAAATTTCACTGAGGGTACACCATAGAATTTCACAGAGGGACAAATTGCTAAAAGTAATACTTCATGCTCTTTCTTTTTTTATAGTAATTCTATTCAATTCAATTTCATTGCTTCCTACCTTTCTCTCTACTAGCCCCATCCTTGTGCTCTGTGGAACTTTGGTTCTGTTGTATACTATTTGATTTGTAAACTTTTTCCTTGCATATCTTTTCTTTCTGGTTTGACGAGCCTCATTTTTCTATTTGTGTATTAGTGATTCTAAATTACTCTGTATGACCTGTTTATAAGTTAGGGATCTTAACCATTTTCTATCATGTTTTTTTCAGTTTGTATTGTGTGTTTTTCATCTTTCGGTGATTTTAGTTTATTTTTTAAAATCTGTCTTTTTCTGTGATTATTTTCTGTTTCCTTTAAGATTAGAAAGTCTTCCTTTGTTCTTTGATCAGATAGATATTCACCTATGATTTCTTCTGACTTTGTTTCCTTTGTGCCATTAAGTTCCTTTATATATATGGATTTTGTCTTTGGGTCACATATTATTCCATTGATCTTTAATTCATTCTTATAGGAGATTAACACTTTTAATTATTTTAACCTTATAATAGTTATTGATATTTGGTGGGACTAATATCTTTTTCCCTAAAACATTTCTTGGAATATTTTTAAAAATCTCTTTTTGCCTGTTTAACATTTTAGATGAATTTTAGAATCCATTTGACATGTTACAAAACACAAGTGAACAGAAGAACCTCACAAAACCTTTTGGGGTTTGGAGTGTGTGTTAATTAGGGTAAGGAACATGTCCTCCTTTAGCAGATGAACCTGAAAATCTTAGTGGCTTAGTACAGTATGTTTCATAAGGTCTTGGGTAGGGAGCAGCTCTACTTAGGTAGTTGTTCAGGGACCCAGGCTGGCAGAGTCTCTGCCATCTTCAACATGTGGCTTTATTAGGGCCTTAACTTTGTAGGCAGGTGCCTCTGTATCTGGCTAGAAGATGGAAAAGAGAGAGAGCAAGGAAAATTGTGTGGAAGGTTTTCATGGACCAGCTCCTGAACTGTGATGTAAATCACTGCTACCCATATTCCATTGGCTGGAACTCAAACATATGCCACACTTAATTGCAAGAGAACATAGGAGGAAAAGAGAAGCTAGTGAACATCTAACCAGACTCTGCCAAAGATGAGAATTGCATTAAGCTTGTATTTATATTTAGGAACAGCTGACATCTTAATATATTGTGTTTGCTTTTCTAAGAGTAGGTATTTTTCTTTTTTAGAATCTTAATTAATTAATTAATTAATTTAGGTTGTGTTGGATCTTCGTTGCTGTGCATGGGCTTTCTCTGGTTGAGGCATTGCGGTGTGCAGGCTTCTCATTGTCATGGCTTCTCTTGTTGCAGAGCACAGGCTCTAGAGTGTAGGCTCAGTAGTTATGGCATACGGGCTTAGTTGCTCCGCAGCATGTGGGATCTTCCTGGGCTAGGGATTGAACCCATGTCCCCTACATTGGCAGGCAGGTTCTTAACCACTGCACCACCAGGGAAGCCCCTAGAATCTTAAATATCTTGCAGAAATGTTTTGTAGTTTTCTTCACAGAGATCTGCATAATTTTTTTCTTTTTACCATTATTCCTGTGTATTTATTGCTGATGTTGTGAAAGGCTAACTTTTTTTCTATTGTTAAATCTTGTAAGTGGCTATTGCTGCTGTAAAGAAAATGTTTTACTTATTTTATTTTTGTATATTTTTTATATACTTGGGATTTAAAAATGCTCTGAGTATTTCACTGATTTCTTTTTAAATTTCTAGATATAATGAATACATATCTGCAAATAAATGTCTCCTTTCTAGTAATTCATACTCGAATCTGTGGTAATTAATTATAAGTGCTTTGATTGCAGTAAGATCTGTATATGAGTTCATGTTCTGCTACTTTTTTCTTTGTGAACTTGAGCAAGCAGTTTAGTCTCTCTGAGTCTCAGTCTCTTTTTAATCTATACAATGGGGATAATAATACTATCCATCTTGTTATAAGTATTGAAGAAAAAGTATGTAAAACAGTACATCTAATGCTTGAAAAGTTGCCATTGTTGTTATAATTATTTTTGTATGTGTTTTACTACATTAGGCAGAATTTCTAGAACATTGTTGAGTTAAAATGATACTGTTTTAGCATCCTTCTTTCATTCTGATTTTCATTGGAATGCCTCTGTTGTGTGAAATTTTGAGTGGGATATTGGTTGTTGATATTAGATAGTTATTCTTTTCTTTGTTCCTGATTTCCTAAGCAATGAAAAAATTTTAAATTTAAAAATATAAGTAAAATCAGAAATACTACTGAATTATTTTCAAATCATATTTTGGCATCCATTTAAGCAATTAAATGTTTTTTCTTCTTTTACCTATTGATAGTATGTTATTTTTTCCTCAATACTGAATCATCCTTCATTGTTTAGAGAAAAATTCTGCTTGGTTATGGAATACTGTTCTATTGAATCATCCTTCATTCTTTAGAGAAAACTTCTGCTTGGTTATGGAATGCTATTTTAATGTTTTCCCAAATTATCTCCGTTTCTATTTTTTGACTAATTTATATTTTGGTAACTTAAATAGGAAACTACCTATCTTTTTCTATGCTCTGTTGCATGAAAGTTATATATTCCTTAAGAGTTTGTAGTTCTTGGATAATCTTTTCCTATTCCTTCACTATTAATTGATCTCTTCAGGCTCTATCTTTCTTCTTGAGCTGAAAGATTTTAGTATTTTAGTCAGGGTTTTTTTTAATATACAGAATAGGAACTTACTTAAACAAATGCAGGTGAAAAAGAGGGGTTATTGTGTGATGATAGAGCCGTCTCACTGGGCTCCAAGAAGCAGTGAACATTCAATCATGATAGGGAGGGATCAAGGCAGCCTTGGGACAGGCTGCTCTATTGTCTATCTCTTGGCTTTTTTGCTCCTCTTGTGCACATGCACTGCTCTCTTTCTCCGGCACGCTCCCCCTGAACCCCTGTTTCTTTCTCCCCAGTTTTCGGTATCAAACAGATATGAATTTAGCAGAGCTCTGCTGGACTGAGGTGTAGTCCATTCCAAGCTTACTGCTTATTTTTCTAATTTTTGAACAGAGAAGTATAATCCCCAGTAGGTACTGCTTCTAGAGACTTCTTATCTTCCCTACGCCACATAGTGGACCACAGTTCTTTGGATACAGTGTACTAACACTAGAAGCCCCTTTTCCATACATGCACACACAGGCCCGTGTCCCCACTTGCAGTTATGTGAAATTCAGAGTCTGAGTAGATGGAAAAAGGTTTCAAAGGCCCAGGGCATCTATAAACCACTGATTTATGTTTCTCAGCCTGGTTCTTTTCGTCTTGAAGCTAGTGGAAGTTCTTTCCAGGTGCTGGCTGTAGGTTGACTAACAATATTACTTTGGGTTGGAAAGGCTGTTTAATGGACAGTTAAGCAGACTATTTTGAGTGGAAGCCAAAATCTATTTTTTAATGGAAATGTTTAAAATTATTTACATATAAAATATACCTCAAGCCCATTGTTTTAAATACATTGAAATGGGTCTGCTGCCCTATCCTACACGTCTGCCACACATGCTGGGGTGTTGCCCCAGGACCTTACTTCAGACATCCGTGTGGCTGACAGGGTCTTGGTGCTCCGGCCTGGTGTCAGGCCTGAGCCTCCAAGGTGGGAAAGCCAAGTCCAGGACATTGGACCACCAGAGACCTCCTGGCCCATGTAATATCAGTTGGAGAGAGCTCTCCCAGAGATCTCCATCTCAGTGCTAAGACCCAGCTCCACCCAACGGCCAGCAGGCTCCAGCTTGGCTGGAGACATTCCGTCGAAAAACAACAGAATACACTTTCTTCTCAAGTGCTCATAGAACATTCTCCAGGATAGATCATATCTTGGGTCACAAATCAAGCCTTGGTAAATTTAAGAAAATTGGAATTGTGTCAAGTATCTTTTCTGACCACAATGCTATGAGACTAGATATCAATTACAGGAAAAAAACTGTAAAAACTACAAACACATGGAGGCTAAACAATACGTTACTAAATAACCAAGATATCACTGAAGAAATCAAAGAGGAAATCAAAAAATACCTAGAAACAAATGACAATGAAAACACGACCCCAAACCTATGGGATGCAGCAAAAGCAGTTCTAAAAGGGAAGTTTATAGCAATACAGTCCTACCTCAAGAAACAAGACAAATCTCAAATAAACAACCTAACCTTACACCTAAAGCAGTTAGAGAAAGAAGAACAAAATAAACCCCAAAGTTAGCAGAAGGAAAGAAATCATAAACATCAGATCAGAAATAAATGAAAAAGAAATGAAGGAAACGATAGCAAAGGTCAGTAAAACAAAAAGCTGGTTCTTTGAGAAGATAAACAAAATTGATAAACCACCTGCCAGACTCATCAAGAAAAAAAGGGAGAAGACTCAAATCAACAGAATTAGAAATGAAAAAGGAGAAGTAACAACTGACACTGCAGAAATACAAAGGATCATGAGAGATTACTACAAGCAACTGTATGCCAATAAAATGGACAACCTGGAAGAAATGGACAAATTCTTAGAAAAGCACAACCTTCCAAGACTGAACCAGGAAGAAGTTGAAAATATAAACAGACCAATCACAAGCACTGAAATTGAAACTGTGATTAAAAATCTTTCAACAAACAAAAGCCCAGGACCAGATGGCTTCACAGGCAAATTCTACCAAACATTTAGAGAAGACCTAACACCTATCCTTCTCAAACTCTTCCAAAATATAGCAGAGGGAGGAGCGCTCCCAAACTCGTTCTATGAGGCCACCATCACCCTGATACCAAAACCAAAGATGTCACGAAAAAAGAAGACTACATGCCAGTATTACTGATGAACATAGATGCAAACATCCTCAACAAAATACTAGCAGACAGAATCCAACAGCACATTAAAAGGATCATACACCATGATCAAGTGGGGTTTATCCCAGGAATGCAAGGATTCTTCAGTATATGCAAATCAATCAGTGTGATACACCATACTAACAGATTGAAGGGTAAAAACCATATGATCATCTCAACAGATGCAGAAAAAGCTTTCGACAAAATCAACACCCATTTATGATAAAAACTCTCCAGAAATCAGGCATAGAGGGAACCTACCTCAACATGATAAAGGCCTTATATGACAAACCCACAGCCAACATCGTTCTCAATGGTGAAAAACTGAAAAACCATTTCCTGTAAGATCAGGAACAAGACAAGGTTGCCCACTCTCACCACTGTTGTTCAACATAGTTTTGGAAGTTTTAGCCATGGCATTCAGAGAAGAAAAAGAAAGGAATCCAAATCGGAAAAGAAGAAGTAAAACTGTCACTGTTTGCAGATGACATGATACTATACATAGAGAAACCTAATGATGCTACCAGAAAACTACTAGAGCTAATCAGTGAATTTGGTAAAGTAGCAGGATGCAAAATTAATGCACAGAAACCTCTTGCATTCCTGTACACTAATGATGAAAAATCTGAAAGAGAAGTTAAGGAAACACTCCCACTTACCATTGCAACAAAAAGAATAAAATACTTAGGAATAAACCTACCTAAGGAGACAAAAGACCTGAATGCAGAAAACTATAAGACACTGATGAAAGAAATTAAAGACGATATAAACAGGTGGAGAGATATACCATATTCTTGGACTGGAAGAATCAACATTGTGAAAATGACTGTACTACCCAAAGCAATCTACAGATTCAATGCAATACTTATCAAACGACCGATGGCATTTTTCACAGAACTAGAACAAAAAGTTTTGAAAATTGTATGGAAACACAAAGACCCCAAATAGCCAAAGCATCTTGAGAAAGAAAAACGGAGCCGGAGGAATCAGGCTCCCGGACTTCAGACTCTACTATGAAACTACAGTAATCAGGACAGTATGGTACTGGCACAAAAAACAGACATATAGATGACTGGAACAGGATAGAAAGCCCAGAGATAAACCCACACACATATGGTCACCTCATCTTTGATAAAGGAGGCAAGAATATACTATGGAGAAAAGACAGCCTCTTCAACAAGTGGTACTGGGAAAACTGGACAGCTACATGTAAAAGAATGAAATTAGAACACTTCCTAACACCATACACAAAAATAAACTCAAAATGGATTAAAGACTTAAATGTAAGGCCAGACACTATAAAACTCTTAGAGGGAAACATAGGGAGAACACTCTATGACATAAATCACAGCAAGATCTTTTTTGATCCACCTCCTGGAGAAATGGAAATAAAACCAAAAATAAACAAATGGGACCTAATGAAACTTAAAAGCTTTTGCACAGCAAAGGAAACCATAAACAAGATGAAAAGACAACCCTCAGAATGGGAGAAAATATTTGCAAACGAAGCAACTGACAAAGGATTAATCTCCAAAATATACAAGCAGTTTATGCAGCTCAATATCAAGAAAACAAACAACCCAATCTAAAAATGGGTGGAAGACCTAAATAGACATTTCTCCAAAGAAGATATACAGATTGTCAACAAACACATGAAAGGATGCTCAATATCACTAATCATTAGAGAAATGCAAGTCAAAACTACAATGAGGTATCACTTCACACCGGTCAGAATGGCCATCATCAAAAAATCTACCAACAATAAATGCTGGAGAGGGTGTGGAGAAAAGGGAACCCCCTTGCACTGTTATTGGGAATGTAAATTGATACAGCCACTATGGAGAACAGTATGGAGGTTCCTTAAAAAAACTAAAAATAGAACTACCATACGATCCAGCAATCCCACTACTGGGCATATACCCTGAGAAAACCATAATTCAAAAAGAGCCATGTCCCACAATGTTCATTGCAGCACTATTTACAATAGCCAGGACATGGAAGCAACCTAAGTGTCCATCGACACATGAATGGGTAAAGAAGATGTGGCACATATATACAGCCATAAAAAGAAACGAAATTGAGTTATTTGTAGTGAGGTTGATGGACCTAGAGTCTGTAATACAGAGTGAATGAATTAAATCAGAAGGAGGAAAATAAATACCATATGCTGACACATATATTTGGAATAAAAAAAATGGATATGAGGAACCTAGGGGCAGGACAGGAATAAAGACGCAGACGTAGAGAATGGAGTTGAGGACACGGGGGTGGGGAGGGAGGGGTAAGCTGGGACAAAGTGAGAGAGTAGCATGGACATACATACACTACCAAATGTAAAATAGCTAGCTAGTGGGAAGCAGGTGCATAGCACAGGGAGATCAGCTTGGTGTTTTGTAACCACCTAGAGGCATGGGATAGGGAGGGTGGGAGGGAGTCACAAAAGGGAGGGGATATGGGGATGTATGTGTACATATAGCTGATTCAGTTTGTTGTACAGCAGAAACTAACACAACATTGTAAAGCAATTATACTCCAATAAAGGTATTAAAATAAATTAATTAAAAAAATATGGAACAGAAAAAAAATAAATACATTGAAATGTATGGCTTTAGTATGTGCACGTGAACACAAACACTAATCCCAATTTTCACATAGTTTTTAAAAAATTGGAAATGTTAATATTAAAGTAAGATTTTCTCCTTGGGTTTCTTGTTGATTTATTTATAGTTTTACCATTCCATTGCTTAATTCCAAACATATTACAAAATATCCATGTATACGTTAAAAAAATTAAAAACTAGTCTTATTTTGATTCTCATTCTCTGAATAGGCAAAGTAGGTTCATGTAAGCACACTTCTGTAAAGTAGTGTTGGTGTTTGAGTCCCTAGCTTATTAAATACAGATTAATCTCCTCTCTGAATCAAAGAAATAGGCACAAATGGCCTGTTCTTAAATTAGATTGCATGCATTTTATTGCTAAAGAGATTTCTAAATGTATAATTAATTCTTGCTCTCTCTTTTGATAGTAATCCCGTGGATTTGAGTAACCCAGCCATTGTAAGCTCTACTCCCAAATTTCAGGAACAGTTCTTAAATGTGAGCGGAATGCCGCAGGAATTGAATCAGTATCCCTGCCTTAAACATCTGCCTCAAATATTTTTTCGTGCCATGCGTGGAATCAGCTGTCTGGTGGATGCATTCTTAGGTGAATTTTGTGTATGTTGCTAGATGTTTGAAGATAACTTTAGAGTCTAGTTTTAGAAACTTTTGTGGACAGCCGAAAGCAAAAGATGATCAGAGTTGATTACAAATAATAAACTGGGAAAAATTATTTGCAACAAATGTGATAGCTAGAGGGTTTTTGTTATTATTATATAAATAGATCAAATAATGCAAAGAAAAAGAATAAGACCTGGTAGATAAATGGACAAAGACTATGAGGAGATAATTTGCAAAAGAGAAAAGTGTTCATTCTCACTAGTAATCCAAGAAAATACAGATTAAAATGCATTAGGTGTCATTCTTATGTGAATCATTAGGAAGCAGTTAATACTTTTTGTGAACCATTGTTTTACACTGTTTTTCACATGAAAAGTCAGAATTTTTTTAATCTGTTAAAAGGCAGTGGTATTTAATACCTATCATTTTCAAAAACGTTTTATTATGTGCAATTAATGTATTACAGAGGTAATATATTAGTTCAGTTAGCTTTGGCTGCCACCTAGCCAAAAGTACTAGTGGTTTAAACAAGGTAGTTTACTTTCACACGTGTTAAACGCAGGGCTAAGCTGTATACAGGGCTGCTATAGCAGTTCCACCATTGTCAGAGACCCAAGGCCCTTCCATCTTCTGGCTCTTCATCCTTTGTGCACACTCTCATGGGCCATGATGGCTGAAAGAGTTTCAGCTATCCTGTTCAGAAATTGGGAAGGAAGGAGCATCTACCTTTGATTCGTTCTTTTAAGGAGATTTCTTGGGGAAGACCCACCCAATAATTGCCCACTTCTCTGTGGTCAGAACATGGCCACATCTGGCTGTAAGGGAGACTTCAAAAGGCAGTTGTTTATTCTGCGTAGCCATGTCTAGCTAAAATTTGTGTTTTGTAACTCAGGAAGAAAGGACAAATTGATACTGGGAGGCAGCTAGCAGTCTCTGCTGTAGTCTGTTGTGAGCCTTCACTGGTGTTGCTTGAGGAAGATTTACTGACCACATATTTTGAACTATGAAGAATAACTCCATTTGTCTTTCTTTAAAGGCATTTCTAGACCCCGATCAGACAGTGCTCCTCCAACACCCGTGAATAGATTGAGTATGCCTCAAAGCACTGCTGTCAATACCACCCCACCACATAACCGGAGGCACCGGGCTGTTACTGTGAACAAGGCCACCATGAAGACAAGCACAGTACGTTTTCATGACCATTGTTATACTGTATAAAATGGGCTTTTTAATCTGCCTTCCTTTTAAAAAATCCTGCTGTTTTCTTAAACTTTTCATGAGTGTGGCTATATTCTTGTGTTCTTCTTATAGGTTAGTACTGCTCACGCCTCAAAAGTTCAGCACCAGACATCCTCCACCTCTCCTCTGTCAAGTCCAAATCAGACTAGTTCAGAACCCCGGCCGCTGCCTGCCCCACAGAGACCAAAGGTTAACAGCATCTTGAATCTCTTTGGATCATGGTTATTTGATGCAGCATTTGTTCACTGTAAACTTCATAATGGGATAAACAGAGACAGCAGCATGACTGGTAAATATTGCTCAAGAAATACGTTGTCATTTTTTTCTTTTCTTTTTTTTCTTTTTAATCTTTCCTACCTGCAAGATTAATATGTATCTTAAAAAGCTCTCTGTCTCTGACCAAGCAGTGTCTTGTGCTTAACCCCTTCCAGCTGAAGTAATTTTGAAAGTTTCCCTACTTGTCCTTTTTATGTTCGTTCTATGAGGTTTGGCTTTTGTCTAATACTTCAGGTTAGCCACGTTTTGTTAAACCAGATTCCTAGGTGACCTGGAAGTTCCCTTCATGTCAGCCAGGATAATAATATTGATATAAAGAATTAAACATAATTGACCAGAAATTTATTCATAAGAAGTGTTTTCTTAGATTTTGACAGCCATTCACTCATTACTACATATAAATATCAGAAAATTTCTGCTTCACAGAAGACTCTAACCTTTTAGGTTTTAGTCTAGAGAACTTTATTTCAAGGGCACACTTTGAAAAATATATTTTCTCTGTAAGTAAGACTGGTGAAGAATTAATAACTCAACCCTGATATCTTTATTTAGATTTTATTACAGAAATGAAATTCTATCTAAATATGATTTATTTTTGTCATCTTACCATTACACATGGAAGTAGTGGCATAGGGTGCAGGATGGAAGGCTGAGGTACTGCAGAATATACTGAATATTTATGACTGTTTTATAGAGCTGAGCAATAATAATGGCTAGCACTTACTGAGCTGCAGTTACTCTGTGCCAGGCACTATGCTTTATGAATTAATTGTGCTTTATGTAATAATATAATTAATATTGGTTGGTTGGTAAGAGAAGCACTTTTCCACTGGGGTTGGAAATAACTTGAGATAAAAGGATACCTAATTGCGTTAGATTATGCATCTCTAGGGAGAGTGTTAATTTCAAGGATAAAACTAATAAAATGGTCATAAGGGTCTCTGCTTTCTCTCAGAAATGCATTCTTTGTTATTATGTATCATCTCGGAACTAAGGGTCTATGACTGTTAGCATTATATACATGTAAATTGTTTTGGTTGTTCTTACAAATCTTTAAATAATTTAGAAAAGTAGTGCATATAAAGGCATTTTCAGGAATATAATTTGAGATTGCATGATTGAGTTTAGGGATTCCTTTGTTTATTTTGTTCAAATCCAGACACTTTATATTCTACCATTTCCATATTTTATTTGCAAGTTTGACTTATGGATAAATAAATGTACTTATTTGATGACTAAATGAAAACATTTAAAAAACATTTTGGCTTATATTTTCTAAAGTTCATGCGCCTTATATTTTGAGTTTTATGACCCATGTTTATATTTGTTAATTTGTATTGTATATTCTAGATTGAGTTAGTCATATTTTTATTTTTTATTTTTATTAAGATACAATTCTTTACAGTGTAACTTTTGGGTATCAAGCTGTTGACACTAAAATCCCTGAATCCAGAGTGGTTCAACCTGCTGCTTCCTTGGTGGGCTTGCTTAAAGGGAATTTATAGATCTTCCCACTCTCTAGGGAGTTTTTAACAGCTTTTCTCACCCTCTTGTGCCAAAAGATAGAAACTAGAATTCAAATCATGTGTGGGCTACAAATTCCTACTTTTAACTCTTACCATTTTCTTTGGTGGGAAAAGGATAGAAGCTCTTCTTCCCCCACCTTGTGTTCAGAGATGAGAAAGGCTGTTGTATTACCCAGGAGATAGGAGGTGTCCAGATAGCTGAATGGGTTAAAGTGCTGTTGGGTGCTACTCTTGAGGTCTTGCGGGTGGTGGGAAGGTTGAGAATACTGACTCTGTTAGTCTGTTCTCTAAGTACTGGCTGCCATCAAGGAATTCTGCCATGTAGTTCACCTCTAAAAATGTTTGCTTCTGTGAACTGGTTAGCTTTAGAGTTACATGACAGTACACTGTGCTTTGTAATTGTAACATTGAGCTGGGAAGGGTTAATGAACTAAAATTTTAATGCACGTTATGGGCAGTTCAAAACCTCAATTTTTTGTAGTTGTGTAATTTTCTTCGTTCATTGTTTTGCATGATACAAAAATCATAATTTTGGATCTGAATGCACAATTTCCTGTTTTTGAACTAGCTTGTGGTATCATAAAGCTTTTAATCTAACTTTTAAAAAGCAAAAAAGCTTCTTAACTTATTGTAAAATTTCACCATCTTTAAAGTATTCTATAATTACTACTGTCCTTTGATTTGTTTCCATTTATTTCTATTATCTTGCAGCATCTTTTATCCAAATTCTTCTTTCTTATAAATCTTGTAAGTAGGAACCAGAAGCTTCTCCTTAATTGCAGTCATGTTTTTATTTTTTTCATAATTCCATTAAAAATTTTGATTGTCATTGTCTCTTGTAGTTTTTGCACTTGGGAAGAAAAATACTTTTCTGTGTTTTGAATGGGGAAGATTGTTGGCAAAAGCAAATTAATCTGCCTGAATCAGTCCCATTATTTTCGTACACTAGTCTGGTCATGTCATGAATTCCAGGATTTTGCACTAACTGTGTTTTGGCTTTTTTTTTTTTTTTTAATTTAAAGCTTTAAGCGTATTTTTATACAGATTTAGTGTTTGATTTGTATGCATTCTGCATGTAGTGTTTTTCAAATGTATTATTGCTGGATAGCTTATTCAGGACTAAAAATGGCTCATGGGAAGTTGCATAAAGATTTATGCTTGACTCTGCATTCTGTTAAATCTGTTATTACAAATAATTTAAACATTTCATGTAGAGTGATAAAAGATTTCAGAGTGATTTTCAATACACTGTGAAATCTTTTGTTAAAAATAAAAGCAACTTTCGAAGGGCTTCTGTTTCAGTGACAACGAATGACCATGATAATCTTTCTTACCAATCCAGTTTTCTGATTTATCAACCTAAAGTTAGCTGCTGTCTGTGGTTGTTAAAATTCATTCTCATTTTGCTTGGTTGGGCGATTCTTCGGTGTGTGTTTTGGAGTTGGTTGGGTGGTGGGAATGCTCTCTCTTCCTACCCATTTCTTATCCTTACCTTGCCCTCTCCCTAAAGTATACAACCTGGCATGGGATTACCCATTCAATTATGATGTCTGTCTGGGGTAATGTGTAAATTTGCAGTACCTATTTTTCTTAATGTTTAAGCATCATTTTTTAGGGAGAGAAAAAAAACAGAATAAATAATAGAAAAGCCAAATTCTGTGTTATATATCTGTATGTATGTGAATACAGATATATACAAATGTACTCTGCTAATCAGAAATTCAGTTGAAAAATGCATCTTGTAGAATCTGTTAAACTGACAGTACCACTGTAAATTGTTACCCCTTTTCAAAGAAGATTTCAGAGAGCCCTTTAAAAAAAAAAAATTAAGACATAATTGCTAAACAAAAGCATTATTGGATTCTATTCAAGTAGCAATTTAATGACACCAATATTTGATCTTTGTGTCCAGGGTCCCATGAGCCTATTTGCATATCAACAAATATAATAAAACCCTCCTTTTTTCTCCCCAGCCATTACAACACAAGCTAGCATGGAGTTTCGACGGAAAGGGTCACAAATGTCCACAGACACCATGGTTTCCAATCCTATGTTTGATGCAAGTGAATTTCCTGATAACTATGAAGCAGGAAGAGCTGAGGCTTGTGGGACACTGTGTAGGATTTTTTGTAGCAAGAAGACTGGAGAAGAGATTCTGCCAGCTTATTTATCCAGGTCTTAGAATTTTTTTTGTTTATTTTTCCATTTATATAGTTGTGATAGTGAAACTATTATAGCATGGCTTAGTAGGTTGAATTGATAAGTAAATGTTGGTTTGAAATACCTGCAAATGTATGTAAGTAACTGAAATTTTTTGCTTGAATTCTTCCTTTTTACCTACCTTACCAGATTTGGTGAGGACCCCCTAACACCCTTTTTATTTTAGAAGTATTGTTAATTCCATCTTACATGACGTTTGTTAATTACAGAGAGATTTGAAGGGCCACACTAAATTTTTAATACATTTTTATCACAGTACTAGACAGTATAGATGGTCCAGAAATGTTAGCTGTCAATCCTGCCTCTAAGGAGCTTATTTTCTCAAGTGAGCAAAGCCATGTACACAAGTAACACCAATCCAATAGCAATAGGAAACTGGTAAGAGAGAGACACAGAAAAAGTGCTATAGGCATTCAGAGGAAGCAGAAGCATACACTTGCCCTGGGGGTTCAGGAAAGAGTTACAGAGGATTGGATGATTGTGCTGGACTTATAAAAGATGACTAGTATTTAGACTATGTTAGCAAGTTGGGTAGGGTCATCCTATCCAAATTTATGACTTCAGCCAGTCTTTTTGAATGGCTCTGCCATCCATTCAGTTGCTTATGCCAGAAACTAGGAGTCATTTTAGGCTTCTCTTCTCTCCCTCTGTATCTTTAGATGGTCAACCGACTCTTGCCTTTCTGCTACTTAACCCTCTTTCTAATCTCTCCACTCTGTCCCCACCATGACACTTCAGGCCTTGTCACTTTTTTGCTAAATTAACTTGTAATGGCCTGCTATTTTTCTTGACTGTCTTTTGCCCTCCTCAGCTGATCATTCACACAACTCCTGAAGTGATACTAATATTAATAAGAACATTCAGGTGTCTGTACATACTAGGTTCTCAGGAGAGAGGATTAAACTGACTCAGAAGGAAAAAGTGTAGAAGAATACAGATATGAAACAGAATGGTACATGCAGGGAAGTAAGCAGTATCTTAATAGGCACTTGACTTTAAGTAACAGAAAACTCTTTCAATGTGACTTACGCAAAAGGGGAATGAGTTAATGAGAAACTCACACTATTGAATACCTTCTAAGGTCAGGACATGCAGCAGGGTCTCACAAAGGGCAGGAACCAAGAGCTAGAAAGTGTTCAGGGACCAAAACAACTTTCCCCTTTTTTGTTTCTCTGTCATCATGGTCTCCCAGAACTGCTTCATTCTTCTCTTACCTGCAGATCATGTTCTTATATTGTAGTATGCTTCTAAGTTCAAATTTCCGTGACCTTTGTCTGGGTGACCAGCAGGGCCAATTAGCATTCTGAATCCTAATTTCAGATTCCTGAGAAAGAGGATCTGATTAATCAGGTGTCTACCTCTGGTCTAATCAGCTACAGCTGTGAAGGTGGGTCACATTGGATACTGGCACCCCATGTGGTGGGGGCACATTTCTTAGGAGGGAGCCGATGGGTTGGGACGATACTCCAAAACGGTATCAATAGCAGTAAGGGAGAAGGCTGTGAACACGAACCTTCCATCTGGCCCATAAGATTAGATGGGTGGTAGTGTGACTGAAGAGCGGATTTGTGACGGGGGCCAAGGATGGGGTTAGTGTTGAACCTGTTGAATTTGAGGTGCCTGCGGGCTGTTAATCAACAAATATTTATTAAGTTCCTACTTTGTGCCAGTCGCTGTGCACAGGGAGTACTAGAGTAATCAGTAGACATGTCCTGCCCTCAGGTCTGCAGTATGCTTTTGGCTAGTAGATCTGGAGCTAGAGACTGATTTGATTATGTTTGGTGGCTTAAGTAGTGTTTAAAACCAGGCTAGTAGAAGAGATAGCTTAGAGAACTGAGGTTGGCAGCTTGAGGAACCCCCAGTGTTAGGAGGCACGTGGAATAAGATCTGTTAAAGGAACTAGCCATAGAAGTCAGAGAAGAATTAAGAGCGGAAGGGAGTAATCAAAGGGTTGAATGCTTTAAAAAGGCAAAGTTAAGACTTAGACATGTCTTTTGGATTTAGCAATTGAGAGACCATTGGTTATTTGCTATAACATGGTTTTAGTTGATTTCTAGAAAGAGAAGATGGATTGAAATGGGTTGAGCAGTGACCAGGAGGTGAGGAAGTTGTTTCTGAGGAGGTTTGTGGAGAAAGGTACCTTACAGTAGCAGAAGAGTATACTAGGATAGTTGCTCTTGAATGATGGAAGATTGAATGCTTAGTTCATTGGGGGTTAGGGGAGGATGTTGAAAGTAAGATATGTTCAAGTACATTCCTAGAAGGATTCTTATTCAGAGTGACCTTCATATCGTGGTGAGTACAGGGTCGAATGAGGTTTCTTTCTTTCATTGTGCCCCCAAAAATAATGGGGGAGGGGGAAAGGGACACAACACACTTTTTTTCAGGAATTGTGAAACGCTACAAAATTTTACTGACATGGAAATCATTTCAGTAATTCCTCCAGTTTATTGATAATTACTGCAGCCTTTTGTTTTTATCAATAGTTACTTCATTTGCAGGCACCTGTAACTGAGTTGCAAGGCTTAAAACCTCAAGAAAGTGTAATAGACACGAATCTTTTTTTCCTTTTGATTAGGAAATATAACTTGGTTCTTAGCGTACTTGATTCTGAATTGTTCTAACTCCAGTAATACCTTTTAAAGGATAGAAGTAGTGAAGATTGGAAATAGACTTTAAGATGACTGTAGAAAATATTAATAATTATGAAAACAGTTGATCAGCAGTTTGTTTAAAATTTTTTTCTTGCTTTCCTAGATTTTACATGCTTTTAATTCAAGGTTTGCAGATAAATGATTATGTGTGCCATCCTGTCTTGGCCAGCGTTATTCTAAACTCCCCTCCTTTGTTCTGCTGTGACTTGAAAGGGATTGATGTTGTGGTTCCTTACTTTATTTCAGCTCTTGAAACCATTTTGCCTGACAGGTAAGCTTTCATTCTGTACTAGTATGTCAGTTGTTGGTTTTGGCCTGGTCTGTTTTGGTGCTTCCCTCCCCAGTTTCCCAATTTATCCTGTCCAGTTGTCTTCATAGCCCAGGGGGATTCAGGCCATATTAAATGAGTGTAGAACATCCAGGCCTACCTCGTCCCTGAACTCTTTCAGTTCTCTTTGTCCACGGGTGTGTTGAGTCCTTCTTGGTCTGGTCTAGAGGGGTAAGAATAACCCCAGCCCAGAGGTCTTTTGTGGAGTAGGCCTTACATTTAAAATCAGTCAATCAGTCAATCAGATTCTAGTTTAATTCCATAACAGTTTAACATAGAGATTCTCTCTCACACACACACAAATTGCAGAATATGAACTCAGTGGAAAGTAGTTACTGCATTCTTTATAAAACCAAACCCCGTACATGTATTGTAAAAAATTGGCATAATGTATATTTGGCAAAGCTAAAAACATACTTTAGTTCAGAAATACTAATAGCTATCTTTTTTTTTTTTTTGGCAGAGAACTCTCAAAATTCAAAAGCTATGTAAATCCAACAGAATTGAGAAGATCTTCCATTAATATCCTGCTTTCTTTGTTGCCCCTCCCACATCACTTTGGCACAGTCAAATCCGAGGTAAAGTTTTATTAAAGTTTTTTATATTCTGTATTCTCTTTTGTGTGTTAATTCAAGTCAAGTTGTATTTTTTAAAATGGAACAGGAGCTTTTAAAAAATTTTTCAGATTATTTCAGGTGAATCAACAAAGTTGATTTGTTGAGGTATTTCTTCTGTCAGTGAGCCAGCATGCCCTTGGCCTACCATTTCAAGCAGTGATGGGCTGGTGATGTCTGATCTCATATGTTGTGTGAGTTAGTGACACACTTAGCACAGTGGCTAATATTAGTCAGACTGAAAGCCTTGCTTGTTGGACTGATCTATGTGTCCACTGTAGCAGTTCCTACATGGGCGTAGTGTACCACAGCAGACGATGTTAAATGTTATTTGTTTCTTCCGTAGGTGGTCCTGGAAGGAAAATTTAGTAATGATGACAGCTCTTCTTATGATAAACCAATAACTTTTTTGTCACTGAAGCTGAGACTTGTGAATATACTAATAGGTGCCTTGCAAACGGAAACGGACCCCAACAACACTCAAATGATACTAGGTTTGTGTTCACATGTTTTTTTGTAAGTGAAAACCCAGGTGGTATGTTGACCTCAGGCATGTTGAGGAGGCAGGGGTCAGGGATGGGAACCTAAGCATAATATAGCCCTACTTATTCTGAATCAGAGGCAGAATTTGTTTGCTTTTATATGTGAAAAATTTTGAAGGGGTGAGATGAGGGAAGGAAAGCATCCCAGTTGTCTTGGTAGGTGATGTTGGCTTAGTTTTATTTGTGTTCTTTATTTTTCTCTTTCCCTCTTGCCCTTTCTCTCTCCTTCTCTCCCCTTTCCTCCCCTTCTTCTCCCCTTCCCTCTCTTCTCTTTCCTTTCTGTCCTCATTACTTCTGCCTCTGCCTCTTCCTCCTGCCTGTTATGTACATGTGAAAATATTTGGAGTTGGGTGTAATTCTGGAAGCCATGTTTGAACATGCCAGGAGGAGACTGAAGAGTAGCTGTTGCTGTGCCTCCTCCCTTGTTCCTTATTGTTTCCTGTTGGTTTTCTAATCATACTGACTCTCTGTCTTAAATGGCTCCTTATTATTATTGCCACTTACATATTTTAAACACTTATCACCTCTCAGCTTGGTTACTGCAGCTGTCTCTTACTGTACTTCTGGTTTTTTATCAAAGCCAAGGGCATAGTCCTATGTGCAGGTACTCCAAGGAGAAAGAAGAGAATGGCATGGCTTTTATCCTTGAGCAAGTTTCATTGCAGAGGTTGGAACACCTTCACAGAGTGCTCAGATAACAGCAGAAGGCAGTGCTGATTGCATGTCATGTTGAGTGTCTTCAGGGTTGAGAAAGAAGAAACCAGAAGAGCAAGGAAACTTCATAGAGGGAAGTGGAAGTTAAATTGGATCTTGTAGGGCAGGATTTGAATAGGGGCCAGTGAGGTTAGGATTTCATTCCAGGAGAGGAAATGACAAGGCCAGAGAATTGGTGGTGGCAGTAGTGGTTGGAGTGGGTACTCAGGAAATATAGTATGTTATGCAACAAGAGAGGGGAATAAACAGGGAAGAGTAAATCCTTTCATTTTGGAAAGGAGTTGAAGGAACAGAGGTTAAATCTTGGTATGAGAGAGCCTCCAAATTGTACTTCTTTAGGTTATTCAAATAACATCACTTGAAATCAGGTAATTTCTACAGTTGATAGAGTATTTAGTTCTGCTTTATCCTTGTTCTGAAGAGGCTCCCTATGTGTGTTCCAAGGAAGAATCAATTGTTGGTCTTGCCATAGATTGGCAAAGCTGTGTCTGTCCTCTCTTTATCCATAGTGCATAAGAGCACTCCCCCACTGGGATGAGAAGCAGTGTGCTAGGCTCACTATCTTGTTTCTGTCCTAGTCTTTCTAGGGCTATGAGTTCCTTGGTAATAAATACATGCAGCTTGCCTTCAGAATATGCAGCCATGGGCGAGCCCTAAACCATTCGTAAAAAGCAGTTGGTCAGAAAGATATAGCTGTGATTTTTATTTTGTTATTTTATATTGAAAAGATCAGGGCTTCCCTGGTGGCGCAGTGGTTAAGAATCTGCCTGCCAATGCAGGGGACATGGGTTCAAGCCCTGATCCGGGAAGATTCCACATGCCACGGAGCAACTAAGCCCGTGCGCCGTAACTACTGAGCCTGTGCGCCACAACTACTGAGACCGTGTGCTACAACTACTGAAGCCTGCATGCCTAGAGCCCATGCTCTGCCACAAGAGAAGCCACCGCAATGAGAAGCCCACGCACTGCAAGGAAGAGTAGCGTCCACTCACTGCAACTAGAGAAAGCCCGTGCGCAGCAACAAAGACCCAGTGCGGCCAAAAATAAATTTAAAAAATAAATAAATTTATTAAAAAAAGAAAAAGGAAAGATCAGAATCTGGTTTTGAAAGTATTACATAATATTTTTCTTAGTTTATATTACCCTCGAAATTGAGATGTTTACATCTGGTCTTTCACACCAATTAAAAAATACCTGAAAACGGTCATTTTTTTATATAAAGCAAAGTTTGACCTTCAGATTTATTTTAGGAAAATGTTATTTTAAAATTTGGGGGAGAGATCAGGAGATTAGGTCATTTCTAAAGAATATCTTTTCTGGGCTTCCCTGGTGGCGCAGTGGTTGAGAGTCCGCCTGCCGATGCAGGGGACACGGGTTTGTGCCCCTGTCCGGGAAGATCCCACATGCCGCGGAGCGGCTAGGCCTGTGAGCCATGGCCGCTGAGCCTGTGTGTCCGGAGCCTGTGCTCCGCAACGGGAGAGGCCACAACAGTGAGAGGCCCGCATACCGCAAAAAAAAAAAAGATCTTTTCTGACCAACCAGTGGATTTATTAGTTATTTTATGGAACTTCCAGGAATACTCAGCTAAAGTAATATTCTTATCTCTGTATTAATGGAAATGTTTTAGCCATTTTAGTATTCTTGTCATGTATTTAAATGTATTTTTTTTAACATCTTTATTGGGGTATAATTGCTTTACAATGGTGTGTTAGTTTCTGCTTTATAACAAAGTGAATCAGTTATACATGTACATATGTTCCCATATCTCTTCCCTCTTGTGTCTCCCTCCCTTCCACCCTTCCTATCCCACCCCTCCAGGTGGTCACAAAGCACCAAGCCGATATCCCTGTGCCATGCGGCTGCTTCCCACTAGCTATCTACCTTATGTTTGTTAGTGTATATATGTCCATGCCTCTCTCGCCCTGTCACAGCTCACCCTTCTCCCCATATCCTCAAGTCCGTTCTCCAGTAGGTCTGTGTCTTTATTTCTGTCTTACCCCTAGGTTCTTCATGACATTTTTTTTTCTTAAATTCCATATATATGTGTTAGCATACGGTATTTGTCTTTCTCTTTCGGACTTACTTCACTCTGTATGACAGACTCTAGGTCTATCCACCTCATTACAAATAGCTCAATTTCGTTTCTTTTTATGGTTGAGTAATATTCCATTGTATATATGTGCCACATCTTCTTTATCCATTCATCCGATGATGGGCACTTAGGTTGTTTCCATCTCCGGGCTATTGTAAATAGAGCTGCAGTGAACATTTTGGTACATGAATCTTTTTGAATTTTGGTTTTCTCAGGGTATATGCCCAGTAGTGGGATTGCTGGGTCGTATGGTAGTTCTATTTTTAGTTTTTTAAGGAACCTCCATACTGTTCTCCATAGTGGCTGAACCAATTCACATTCCCACCAGCAGTGCAAGAGTGTTCTCTTTTCTCCACACCCTCTCCAGCATTTATTGTTTCCAGATTTTTTGATGATGGCCATTCTGACTGGTGTGAGATGATATCTCATTGTTAAATGTATTTTTTTGTTGTTTCAGGGGCAATGTTAAATATTGTTCAAGATTCAGCACTTTTAGAAGCCATTGGTTGCCAGATGGAGATGGTAAGAAGTGTACAACATGTAATTTGTCAGAGAATATCAACTTCTGTTTTTATGTAAATTATATTCCCAAATGTCTGTCCTTGTGTTTTTTAAAGGCATTTGTTTGTAAATTCAGCTCACTGATTCAGAAGGGATCCTTTTAAAAATATCTGTTTTGAGGTTTCTTACCTTTCAGTGCCTCATCAAGTCCCTGAGAGATTCTACATGAGAGAAATTCCAGCTAAACACTGTCTTTATTCCTGGACAGTGTTTACTTAAAGCTCTTCGTTTTTTTTTTTTTTGCTGTACGCGGGCCTCTCACTGTCGTAGCCTCTCCCGTTGCGGAGCACAGGCTCCGGACGCGCAGGCTCAGCGGCCATGGCTCATGGGCCCAGCCACTCCGCGGCATGTGGGATCTTCCTGGACCAGGGCACGAACCTGTGTTCCCTGCATCGGCAGGTGGACTCTCAACCACTGTGCCACTAGGGAAGCCCTAAAGCTCTTACTTCTTTTGCTGTGTTGGTGAATTGGCTTGAATAATCTAGAAAAAGTCCCCTACTCCATAATTCCTTGTATCCCTTGTAGATCTAGTGTTGGCTGTAAACAGCATCTAGTTTATTCTTTTCTATCTCATCAGCTCTTTCTGGCCCCTCTAGACCAAAGTTTGAAGATTCCCCCAAAGCACCAATGCTTCTAAATCAAAAAAACTTTCCAGAGACTCCCAGTTCCCCCTGCTTCTGTCTTCAAGATATGTGATCCCTCTACCTGGAGTAGAGGTGGAGCAGGGGGTGGGTGGAGAATTAATAGAGTATACTGGAGTGAGATGAGTGGATGTTGGATGAGTGATCAAGTTATTATTAAGGAAATTATGTTCATGTCCCAGTAGGTGGCTAATAACAGTCACCTTATCTGGATAAAATGAATTGTGTTTGTAGGGGAAGAAAATGAGGAATGTCTTTAACAGACACCTTTGTTAGCCCCTATACATACAGGAGTTAATCTTTGTACTAATCATGTTTTATTGTTTGTGTTTTACCATATAACTACATTTGAAAGTTGTTGTTTGTTTATTCGTGTTTTGTTTTTTTAAGATTGTATTCCTGTTCTGATGTTTTGCTTGGGAGGCACTAGGGTATTTCTTTAAGGACCCAGAGTCATTAGCTAGTGAAGTCTAGTGAAGATGGAAAAGGTCTGGCCCTTTTAAACAGCAGCAAAGAAAACCCCAGAATGGGCACCGCCTCTAATCATCAGACCCTTGATACCTTCAGTAGGTGGTGTTTATGTGAAAACACCACAGCAGTTTTAATCCTTTGTCAATTTTTATCTATATCAGTTTATGCTATTCAGCTGGCACATTCCATTTTATCAACATGGCTTTAGTGATTGACTTCTGTCTATACTTGTAAACTGTGGGTCTAGCTGTCAAATGTTTGTTTCATTTTTATTTGACTAGGGTGGTGGAGAAAATAACTTGAAGAGTCATAGTCGCACGAATAGTGGTATTAGTTCAGCAAGTGGTGGAAGCACGGAGCCCACAACTCCTGACAGTGAAAGACCTGCTCAGGCTCTCCTAAGAGATTATGGTAATCCACGTTTGTTTGGTTTTTTTTGAAATCTAAAGTTTATAGAGTAACTTTTAACGCACAGATATACAAAACAAACAAGCAAAGAAAATTTAAACCAGATTTTAAGTTCATGACTTTTATGTATCTAAGTGTAACAGAGAGGCTATTAGTCCAAGACATTAAGAAAAAGAAAACATTTAGCTCTGTAGCTTTTAGTAGTTAGATTTTGCGTGGTTTCTTAGATTTTATAAGTGATTATAATGTGTGGTTAGGAAACATTTCTGAATTCTGTACCAGGTGCTACTACTAGTACAGAGTCAAATAGGATTTATGCTCTGCCTCAGAGTCTAATGGCAGAGTCGGCCAGTATATCAGTTTTTGCAGTGTGGTAAGGGTGGGTGATGGTTTATGCATTAGATGGCAACCCAGAAGAGAGTCTGTCTTTGTGTTTGAAGGCTATATACCCTACTGTATCTGGTTAGATTCTTCAGTCACAAAATGTAAGGAAGAGTAAGGAAACACTTGCCATTAGAGCATCCTATTCAATAATGTCCTTTATCCTGGGCAGTTACTTTATGGGTTCTGTGAGTTTATGGGTGCCTTTATGTTTTTACACATAAATATTAATGGTGTATTGAATCTGTAAGTATTAATCCAGCTAGATTGGAATGAAATCTAGCTCCTTAGATGTGAGCTTAAGTTTTTTAATCATTTGGAGAGTTCATGAGCCCAGGAGTCCAGGCATATTTCAGTGATTTAAGTTTGTTTTAAGTATCCTTCAACATGTCAGATACATAAGGTCATTATGTGGCTATTAAACACATTTAAATATTGCATTTATGAAGAAGTTATTTAAATTGCTATCTTACTCATTATGCTTGTGGATTTAAGTGTAGGTGAAAATTTGTTTTATTTTTCATGTTTCTAAGACACTTTTAAACTAAAGAAATTTTCACATTATTATGTGTTCTAATTTAAATGTTTGAAGTGGTTATTGTTTGTTTCAGTATTTTGAACTGGTGTTAGTGAGTTCTGCTTGTAATGTCATAAAATATTTTTCCTAAGAAATCCAGATTTGTGTTAGTGTCGCATGAATGTCTCTCTTTAATGATCATTCCTTTTTTTGTTGTCACTGCCCTCTTTCTGATAGGATCGACAGGTATAATGTCCCTAAAGCTTCCTTTATAAATTCAATTTAATTTGTCCTAATTTATTATTAACTAAGTAGTAATTACTTTTAAATATAGAATTAGAGGCTAAATAAAAACACAGTAATTTGGTTATTTAATTTTTTTAGAAGTATTAAAGTTGTCTTAGAGAATTCAATGTTAAAATTTGTTTGAAAAGGGATTGCATGTAACTTTTGGTGGTTTAAACCCTGAAAATAATTTCAGTAGATGCTTTAGGATAATTCCCAGCATCTGAGGAGATTCTAAAATTTGAATTCTTTCCTCTATAAAATTCCAAGGAAATAATTGATAGCCTTTTTATTGTTTTGCTTTTTTTTTTTTAAATGTAACTCTGTGAGTTAATTTAGAAGTTTTAAGATTTACATTGTTATAAAAATGATATTGAAACTTTCAAATCCCAGTGGATGTCTATATGAAAGTACATGAGCTGGGAGCTAGAAGCTGCTCTGGTCCAGTGTGTGTGCCCTGTGCACTGTTGTTCAGTCAGGCTTGACGCTCAGGCCAGTGGGGCGGGGAGCATAGCGCTGTGTGGGTGCCCATCGTACTCACTGTGGCTGCTGTGGTCTGTGCCTAGTGGAATGCTGTGCTTCTCGTTACTAATGCTTAGTTGTTTTCCCTCCCTGTGGGATGTGGCATTGGGGTTATATCCTAGCTCTTAATACAGATTCAGCTGCCGGGCTCCTGATTCGCAGCATTCATCTCGTCACCCAAAGACTCAACTCCCAGTGGCGGCAAGACATGAGCATATCACTGGCAGCTCTAGAGCTCCTCTCTGGCCTCGCGAAGGTGAGAAGGACAATCCTTTTATTTTAGCCCAGCGGCCTTGGACTATGGCTCTTTTTTCTGTATCTCCTGACCCCTTCTTGGGGTATTGCGGTATTGGTTATATTCAATGCAGTTGATATCAAGGTGTGTAGAAATGAGCCTCCAAGTGAGGTTTTACAAAATGATCTTTACTATTTTGTTTAATAGGTTCAAAGAGTGTGAATGATATTTTTTGCTGTTAAATTACTGGAAACATTTCAATACTTGCTATTCATTTGTACATAATAATAGAATACCTGTTGATTTATACCTGTTGATTTTGTATTTGCTTATAATACCCTTAAATTTTCAACAACATTTTGTGCCATTATAAGATCATCTAACTTCAATGAACAAATGCAGATTTGGCAACAAAAGAAAAGCTTATCCTAAAATATGCCATTTGGGACTACCTGTGATTCTTCCATCTTCCATTATCAGAGATAAGTGAAAATTGGCTATATTTTCAAATTTCTTTCATAGGTCTTTTTCAGTTTTGTGGAACCTTAGAGCTGGGTGTCCATTTGCATTTCTCTAAGTATTTTCTTTTTTTTTTATTGAGGTGAAATTCACATAACATAAAATTATCCTTTTAAAGTGAACAATTCAGTGCCTATTAGTACTTTCACCATGTTGTGCAACCACCACCTCTGTCTAGTTCCAAAACATTTATAACCCCAAAAAGAACCCTGTACCCATTAAGCGGTTGTTTCCTGGTCTCCGTTTCCCCTAATCCCTAACAACCACCAATCTGCATTCTGTCTCTATGGATTTACCTATTTTGGATATCTCTTATAAATTAAATCATACAACCTATGACCTTTTATGTATGGCTTCCTTCACTTAATATGTTTTTGACGTTGATTTATGTTGCAGAGCCTGTCACAACTTCATTCCATTTTATGGTTGAATGATATTCCATTATATATTTATGTACCAATTTGTCCATTCCTCTGTTGTACATTTGGGCTGTTTCTACCTTTTGGCTATTGTGAATAGTGCTGCTATGAACATGGACATACATGTGTTTATTTGAATACCAATTTTCAATTGTTTTGGGTATATACCTAGGAGTGGAATTTGCTGGGTCATATGGTAATTCTATATGTAACTTTTTGAGGAGCTGCCAAACTGTTGTCCACAGCGACTGAATCACTTTACGTTTCCACCAGTGATATAGGAGGGTTCCAATTTCTCCACATCTTCACTAACATCTAAATGTTTTCTTATCTGTAAAATGGGCAGGATTATCTTTTGTGTATGTGTGTGTATATATATATATATATATATCTTGTATAACACCTGGTGATGTGGGGATGAAATGAAATGAAATATATAGAACACTTTGTAAACACAAAGGTGATGTACACACATAAGGTGATATTGTCTGAGATAAAATTTAAGCCCTCATTTTACAGATGAGGGGACAGGTAAACAGAGGCTGTGACTTACCTAAGTCATGAGAGACAAAATAGGCAAGTCACCACCACTTAGAGCTTACCTTTACCTCAGAGATTCTCAAGGATAGATGAAATGGCCATAGTTTTGTGAGGAGCAGTATTGATGCAGAAGGTAAGAATAGCCATTTGTGAGACATGCAGGATCACACTGTCTTTGAGAGCAAGGTACTGTTGCCTGTGACCTTCAGTACACTTGCAGTGGTAAGGAATAATTAGTCCTAGATGGAGTGCTCTCTGGACCTAACGAACTATAAAGGGCTAACACTGCGTGATTTCAAGACTTGCTGTATAAAGCTATGGTAATCAAAACAGTCTGGTATTGGTATAGGGTTAGACAGCTAGATCAACAGCGTAGTATATAGGGAGTCCAGAAATAGATCCACACGTGTATGGACATCTGATTTTTGACAAAGGTGCCATGATAATTCAAAGGAGAAAGGATAGTCTTTTCAACAAATGGTGCTGGAACAATCAGATATTCATATATCAAAAAAAAAAAAAAGAACTTTGAATCATACTTTGTACTATGTACAAAAATTACCTCAAAATGGATTGTAGACCTAAATATAAAACCAAAACTCTAAACTTCTAGAAGAAATAATGGGAGAAAAATCTTTATTGGTTGTACAGAGATCTGGGTTATACAGAGATTTCTTAGATATTATACCATAGAGGAACAGACTATTAAATTGGACTTTATTAAAATTAAAAACTACCATTCTTCAAAAAGTACTGTTAAGAGAATGAGAGGACAAGTCACAGATTGGGAGAAAATCTTTACAGAGTATGTATGTGGTGAGGGACCTGTATCCAGATCATATAAAGAATGCTCAAAACTCAGTAATAGCCTTTCGTTTTGGTGGTGTGCAGTAGTAATATGGTGGTGAAAATTTCCAAGAAGAGGACGTTTGTTGTTGATGGCTTTTTCAGAATTAAACTGAATGAGTTCCTCACTCAGAGGCTGGCTGAAGATGACTGCTCTGGAATTGAGGTCTGAATTATACCAACCAGGACAGAAATCATTACCTTGGCCTTCAGGAGCAGAATGTTCTTGGTGAGAAGAATCCAGGAATTGACTGATGTAGTTCAGAAGAAGTGTGGATTCCCTGAGAGCTACGTAGAGCTTTGTGCTGAAAAGGTGGCCACACAAGGTCTGTGTGCCATTGCCCAGACAGAATCTCTGCATTACAAACTGCTAGGAGGGCTTGCTCTGCAGAGAGCCTGCTGTGGGGTGCTGCAGTTCATCATGGAGAGGGGGGGCCAAGGGCTACAGGGTCATGGATGTCAGGGAAACTCCAAGGACAGAGGGCTGAATCCATGAAGTTTCTGGATGGTGTGATGATCCACAGTGGACCCCGTTAACTACTATATTGATACCCCTGTGTGTCAGTGTTGTGCTGGGTATCAGAGTGAAGATCATCTTGTCCTGGGATCCAAATGGTAAGACTGGCCCTAAGAAGCCCCTTTCTGACCACGTGAACATTGTGGACTCTAAGGATGAGATGTTATCCATCATTTCCATCTTGGGACAGAAGGATAGGAAACCAGAGCTACCTGCCATGCTCGAGCCATTCCCCACTGCATAACATGGTCTTCTTGGCACCTGCATCTGGAGTCTGGATGTTGCTTTGTAAAGACCTTTCATACAGTCTTTTAAAAAGACAGTATAACAGTGACAGCAAAAGCCCTCAATAATACAACAAACAACCCAGTTTTAAAATGGGCAAAAGATTGGACAGATATTTTACCAAAGAAGATATACTGATGGCAAATAAGCACATGAAAAGATGCTCATTATCATTACTTATTGGTGAAATGCAATTAAAATCACAGTGAGATACCACTCCATACCTTTTAGGATGGTTAAAATTTAAAAGACTGACCATACCAAATGTTTGGTGATGATGTAGAAGAATTAGAGCTCTCATATACTGTTGAAGGGAATGTTAGATGGTGCAACCATTTTAGAAAACAGCTTGGCATGTCCTTAAAAAACTAAACATGCATCTATCATATGATTCAATCAGTCCACTCCTAGAAAATAAGAGAGCATATACGTGTACAAAGACTTGTACATGAATGTTTTTAGCAGCTTTATTTGTAATATTCAGAAGCTGGAAACAATCCACATGCAACAGGTGACTGTATAAATTAATTGTGCTATAATCCATATAATGGAATACTACTCAGCAATAAAAAGGAATGAACAACTGATACACACAAAAATGTGGATAAATAATTGTGCTGAGTAAAAGAAGCCAGACTCTCCCCCCGACCCCCACCAAATAGTGCAGTAGTCTATGATTTTATTTATATAGAACTCTAGAAAATGCAAGTTAACCTATAGTGACAGCAAATCAGCAGTAACCTAGGGAGGGGGCAAAAAGGAGTGAGAGGAAGGATTACAAGGGTGAATGAGATTTTGAGGGGTGATGAATATATCCACCATCTTGATTGTTGTGATAGTTCACAGGTGTATACTTAGGCTAAAATTTATCAAATTTTACACTTTAAATATATGTAGTTTACTATATGTTAATTATACTTCTGGGCAGCTGAACAGAACTTTGTAGCCCATACAGCATTGCTGTGGGGTTGGGTTAGGGGGCTTAAAAAATGTGCACATGTTCCATTGCCAGCTATTCTTGTGATTTGTGGCAGTGATGAGTAGCTGCACCCCAGGAGTTTAGGTTTTAGAGCATGAAAAAGTATGCTAAAGTGAAATACTGTTTTAGGGTTTGAAAAATGCCCTCTATTTTTATAGAGTAGTATATGTTAATACATCTGAAATGTTATGTTCTTCTATATAAATAATACTTTAAAAAGCAAGGCTTCCTGTGGTGTGTCATATTCTCAGAAAGGCTGGGCCTCAGTGTTGAGGATTTGACATTGGTACAGTGGTTCCTGGCTAACTGTGTTCACCGTACGAATATGCTCAGGTGAAGGTGATGGTTGACTCAGGTGACCGGAAGCGAGCCATCAGTTCCGTGTGCAGCTACATTGTGTACCAGTGTAGTCGGCCAGCTCCTCTTCACTCCCGGGATCTTCACTCCATGATAGTGGCAGCTTTTCAGTGTCTCTGTGTCTGGCTGACAGAGCACCCTGATATGCTTGATGAAAAGGTTAGTCTACTAGATCTTAAACCAGTAAATAGAAACAAAAATGTATGTTGGGAAGATATCTTTTGAAAGAGAATATCTAAATTTAAATACAACATTGCATACTTTAAACTGAATATACTTGTTATATTTCAGGAAAACACTTGTCCTAGTGAGCATAATTCAAAAACTGTCATCGTACTTATTACAGTTGACCCTTGAACAATATGGGGTTGAACTGTGTGAGTCTACTTATATGCAAATTTTTAAAATAGTAAATACTACACTATTACATGATTCCTGATTGGTTGAACCCGTGAATGTGGAACTGTGGATAAGGAGGAACCGCATATATGGATATGGCTGACTATACATGTGGATTTTCGACTGAACTGAGGGTCAACGCCTCTAACCCCCATGTTGTTCAAGGGTCAAATGTATTTGGTTGCAAATTAACCCATAGAGAAGTTCTTTTCAGAGATGGGCCTTTGAATAATTTATCTGTGAACTGTCAAGAGATGGCCAGTAGGTACTTTGGTCACCTGTCATCAAACCAAGAAGGGCAGTTGATAGCCAGGCTGCAAACCTAGAGCACTGCTTGTTCATAAAGGTTGCTTGTATCTAAAAATTTCATTTCACACACGTTTCTTTCTTTTCAAGTAGACACAGATATCTAGGCTGCTTTCTCTACCATTTTTCCATGTAATACTCTTCTTATGGGAAGGCAGACAGTTACAAAGAATTCACAGTGTAAATAAAAGAAGAGATACCAGGTTTATTGGAAAATTATAGAGAGCTTTATATAGTTTTTAAAAAATAATACTGTTGATTAACTCTTAGTCATTTTCATGATGACTTGTAAAGTTATCATACCAGAAATTGCTTTAAAATGTCAATAACCTATGAACTTCCCTTTGGATAATGTAACATATTTTACACTATCTAGGTTTAACTGAATTACTGTTACATCTCTTTCACTCAGCCTTTCACGATTTACAGTCCATGGTAATTTTACAAGAATTGTGACTGAAAAAATTGAATTGAATTTATCATTACTTATTATCTAAATCTCTTAACACTCAAATTTAGTTCTTTAAAGAAAAATTGGGGGAGGGGACAAGTTTATTTTATTAAATTATTTTGAAGTTAATATATACCTATTCAAGAAAATGAGAAATTAGAGTCCCACCACCAAAACACATCCATATTGACACTTTCATGTATTTCCTTGTCGTTTCATAAGATAGGTGTATTACAAAAGCTAATCTGCTTTTCCTTTTTCTAGGACTGTCTTAAGGAAGTGCTAGAGATTGTGGAACTGGGTATTTCAGGAAGCAAGTCCAAGAACAGTGAGCAAGAGGTCAAGTACAAAGGAGATAAGGAGCCAAACCCTGCATCTATGAGGGTAAAGGATGCTGCTGAAGCCACCCTAACATGGTATGAAAGTGACTGCACAGGGATTGTGCCTAAGAGTTAGATGGAATTAGATGTGATCCTGTGTTGTTTCATCTCCTCCCCAGTTGTTCAGCATTAAGTGACACAACCCCATTTAGGATACTGTTTCTCCAGAAATAAAATGGAAAAGAAAATGTCTTGTTTTTTGGACCAAAGGAAACCAGGAACTTGGGGCTGAGAGTTTGGGTCCTTGTTTTTCTATGCTGGTTGTCAGTTAATTCAAGTCATATCATTTTAGAGCTGGAAAGGATCTTGGAGAGCCTTACCCACCCCCTCATTTTGATGGCTGAGTCCAGAGACAGGGTATGTCTGGGTCACACCATTAGGTCTCCTACTTGCCAGCTCAGTGGTTTGTATTCTCTGCTATACCATTTATATTACATGTTATAGGTTCATTCAGCAAGATTTATAAACGTCCTCTTATGAACTGGTAATAGAATGTAAAGATAAATCAGATTCAGTTATTGCCCTCAAAGAGCTTCTTGTCCAGTAGGGAAGATAAGATGTGAACACAAATATCTATAATGCTAGTTAGATTAAATGCTCCAAGAGACGAGGTACAAATAAAATGCTGGGGTGTTGGAAGGAGGAAATGAATACTTCCAGATTCAGGGAAATCAAAATAAGATTTCTAAGGAAAAGGACATGGACCTGACTCTTAGAGAATGGATAAAGTTTGAGCTATAAGTCAGATTGCAGGGTGGTTAGGCAGCAAGAGAAGACTCCTATGTCAAGCAGTTTGGTTGTGAAGGGACAGAGACAGGTTGGTATCTTGAAAAAGTATTAGAGAGAATTGAAATAGTGTGTTTGGCCAGTTAGTGAGCAGAGTAGAAAGAGGGAAGAAAGGCAGTTTATCAACTGAAAGGAAGAGGTAGGTGGAGAAGATTAGGTGGAATTGGTACAGATGGAAAGATGAGACTTATGAAAGGGTAAATGTAGATGAGACCCCAGAACAACATAAAAACAGGAAGGAGGAATGTCAAGTCAGTCTGGGTTGGCTCATCTTGGTCTTCTTAGTAAAGTGGTAGGTCAGACAGCTTGTAGATTTGTATGTAAATCAGCCCTTACCAAGATCCCAGAATCTTTTATGAGTTCTGTGACCTGTTGAAAGCTTTACACTAAAGTGTGCACAATAAAGTTGGGTTTATTTCAGTTCCTCATGGGCTTAGGCCATTCAGTAAAGTTTTAGAAGCGCACTTGCTTTAGTTCAGTCCTGCTCACTATGCTAATGATGGGCTTTCATTGACTTTGTGGGGGTTTGGCTAATAGCTAGAAAATTAGAAAAATGCGATTGAGTACTAGAAATAATAAAAGTCCAGAGAGAAGACCTGTGTGGGCTGGGGTGGACTTAAAAGCATTATTAAAAAACTAAGACTTGATGTGTGTACCTTGAAGAGTAAGGGATATGGAGAAAGGGGGAAGGACATTTCTCACTGGGACTCTGCATTATATAAAAATAAGTTTGCTCCATCCTAGGCTGGATGGAACATTCCATTGAGAATATGATTGGCAGTGAAGATTGGATATGAGCTCAGAATAAGTAGAGAGTCCTGAGATGCTTCCAGAACTAGCCAGTAGTTATCGAGGTGGCTCATCTGTCTTACCTCTGCTGGCAACTCTACAAAAGGCATCTTTAGTTTTAAGTCTTGAAGAGGGCCTTGAAGAGTCATCATGAAACATATCCAAATCACATTTTCTCTGTTCCCTCACAATTACAGCTTTATGTCAGTATCATTGCTGTTTTCCAGTTATGCAAACACAAAACTTTGACTCATTTTCTGATTTATCTCTGCTTTATCTGTTATTCCCCATATGAAGCCAGTGACTGAGTCCAATAGACTTTACCTTTGAAAGTATTTCCTCCATTTGTTCTGACCTCAGATAGCATTCCCAGTCCAGGCCCTTATCACTTCTTGCCTGATTTCCCTGTTTTCAGTCTCTCACACTTTTTTGCATTCTGTTGCTGAACTCATCATCTTAGGTACTGTGCTTATTCTGCTGCTTGAGTGATTGAAAACTGAATAGATTGCTGTTTACTGCCATATGGTGTGAAATTTTTGGTCTCGTTTTCAAGGCCCCCCTTGAGTCCCCACTCAAACTGTCTGATCTTTCCCAGCACATCCCTTCTGCCACAGCTGGCAGGCCACTTGTGGCCGTGAAGTGTACATGTTCATACCTGTCTGTATACTTCCCCTGGGTTTCAGGACTTCCCTCTTCTCCTCTTGGCCACATCCTCCATTGTTCGGTGCTCATATCATATCCACTACTTCCATGGACCTTCTTTGGTCATTCTGCTTCTTTTCCACACCTCTGTGCTCAATTAGTCTGACCTTACCACACTGCATGAATTCTACAGTGTCATGATCACACCTGGTTATATTTGATAACATGCTAGTGTTACCTCCCCAACCTGGGTAAAGGCCACATTTCCCTCTTCACATCCCTCACAGTGCTGAGCACACAGGAGATAGTTACGGAATGCAGATCAGCTGGTTGGTGTTTTTCCCCTTGTTGTATAATATACATTAGGACTCTTGGAAGACATTTTAGCGGCCCCTCTGCTTAGTCACCTTTAAGACTTATTTACCAAGTTATTTGACCTCTAATTTTGGGATACTTTAGCCCCCAAGTTTGCCCATTTCATTTTAATTGTTAAAAACTTGATGTTTACACTGAGCTGAAATCTCTCCCACTTTAACTTCTACCCATTGTTTCTGATTCAGACTTTTAATAATAAAACGCTTTTTTCTGAGGAGTGGTGGTGTCTGAAGACAGTGCTCATGTTCTTTCTAATTCATTTCTGCCAGTACCTTCAACTGTTTTTCATATGACAGAGATTTAGAGTACCTTTATCATCCTCGTCTTTTTTCCTTTCAATGGCGCAGGTTTGTCTGTGTACCTCTTTAAAGGTCAATGACCTTTAAATTGTAGAATATTATATTTTCATTAAAGTGTACTTAGAGACTGCATTGGGTTTTTGAGAACCTGGTGATTTGTACTAAGTCAACTAAAATCTTACAGGCTTTTTTTTAACGCATTTACCTTTTGTCTTTCTCATCCTGTACTTATTTTTTTGGGGGGGTATTTGGATGTAATGTACAGAATTTTACATTTAAACTTGAAATTTCTTTATGTAAGATTTACCTCATTATTGTTAATTTTTTAAGATTCTTTTGGATCCCAATTCTTACTCTGATATATTAACTCTGCAGCTCAACTTTTGGTCAACTGCAGATTTATTTTATTTATTTATTATTTTAAAATTTATTTATTTATTTATTATTTATTTTTGGCTGTGTTCGGTCTTTGTTACTGTGTGCGGGCTTTCTTTCGGTTGCAGCGAGTGGGGGCTACTCTTCATTGTGGTGCGCAGGCTTCTCATTGTGGTGGCTTCTCTTGTTGCAGAGCACGGGCTCTAGGCCAGCGGGCTCAGTAGTTGTGGCTCGTGGGCTCTAGAGCACAGGCTCAGTAGTTGTGGCGCACGGGCTTAGTTGCTCCGCGGCATGTGGGATCTTCCTGGACCAGGGCTCGAACCCATGTCCCCTGCATTGGCATGTGGATTCTTAGCCACTGCGCCACCAAGGAAGTCCCCAACTGCAGATTTAATGAGCCTGCCCTGTGTGTCCTAATCAAAGATACTGATAGGGGTTTCCCTGGTGGCGCAGTGGTTGAGAGTCCGCCTGCCGATGCAGGGGACACGGGTTTGTGCCCCCGTCTGGGAAGATCCCACATGCCGCGGAGCGGCTAGGCCCGTGAGCCATGGCCGCTGAGCCTGTGCGTCCGGAGCCTGTGCTCCACAATGGGAGAGGCCACAACAGTGAGAGGCCTGCGTACTGCAAAAAAAAAAAAAAAAAAAGATACTGATAAAAATATTGAACAGGGTCTTCCCTGGTGGTCCAGTGGTTAAGACTCCGCTTCCATTGCAGGGGGCACAGGTTCTATCCCTGGTCGGTCGGGGAAGATCCCGCGTGCTGCACAGCGTGGCCAAAAAAAATAAATAAATGGTTAGTTCTTTAAAGTGTATATATATATATATATATATATATATATATATATATATATATATAGAACAGAGTGTGTGTGTGTGTATATATATATATATATATATATATATATATATATATATATATAGAACTTCAGGTTCACAGAGGTTTTTAAATCTTGTCTGTAAGTTTATAATGATACACTGCCAAATACTTGCATGTCTTGATTTCAGAGATATTTCTCTGCCTTTCCAGTCTAGTAATCATCAAGAAGAGAAAAATGTGGTTAGGCTGGTGTGACCTGTACCCTTGCCAGCAACCTATTTGATAATGTCTTAGAATCTTGCATGGAACATAAGCTCACATGGTCCATATGCTTTGTGACAACCATCTCTGTCCCATGTTAGAAAACCCACATTTTCCCATTGCTTGTCTCTTGGTTTTTCATAAATTCTTAGGCCTGAACTCATCATGAAGTTCTCCTGGTCCTTGAAATTCTTAGATAGTCCTTCTCCTAGGAGGAGAGAAAATGGAAGGAAAGTATCTGTTGAGCAGTGTTGCCTTCTATTATCAGAGAGATTTGGGTTCAAGCATTAGAATGAAAGAGAAAGGGAGAGGATTGCAATGGTGTTGGGGAATACTAGTTTTCAAATGAGTTACGTATGAAGGATCAGGTGATATTAGGACCACAAGGTAAAATCTTTAAGTTTTCGTAAGAAGATTCTTTCTGTGTTTCAGTTTCTTAATTAGAAAATGGGAATAATAATGGTAGCTATCTCATAGGGTTGTTATGATAACTAAATAAAATGTGTAAAGTGCTTAGACCCAGTGCCTGGCACATGGTAAGTGGTATATGTAAGTTATTACTATTATGCATTGAAGGTATGCAGAAATCTCTGTGGATATAAACATTTCAGAATGGTAAGACTTGATCAGTTGAATTCCAGTTTATAAAGCATTTTTTCATATATATTCTCATTTAATAATTACAGTGGTTCTGTGAGATGTTAACTACTAGTGCATCAAGTTCCTTATCTGTAAAATGACGATATCTATTCATGGCCACACAGTGAGAAGGCAGTAGGCCCTGGTTTCTGGTCTCTTGATGATCACTTATCTCTTCTGAGCCTGAGTTTCCCCGTCTGAAAAATTGAGGGGTCTTGGCTGATCTTTGGATCCTTTTCTAGGTCTAGAATGCTTTAGCATTATCCTGAAACCTGGAGCACACACATTTTTTAAAATATATCTTTAGGAGCTTCATGATTTGGAAGTATGATTAGTCAGGTTCCCTGGGTAGCAAACTTCAAGAGAGAGAAATTTGCTTGCAGGAAGTTTATTGGAAAGTGCTCTCAGGATCAACCCTTATGAGGGAATGAAGGAAGTAGGATTGAGCAGAGGGAAGACATAAACTGTGATGCATTTGCAACAAAGAGCTCTGGAGCTGGGCTGGCCCTTCAGGATTCTCTCATGTTGGGGCCGGGGGGCTGGGACTTTATACCCCTGCATTAACAGTTCATTGGACGAGAACTGCCCCAGGAGGAAGCTGTGATCTTGAGTGAAGTGGTTCTCATTGGCCTCTCCAGGACTCAGCTGAAAGCTATGGCCACCATCTCCCTGCATCTGGGGTACTGGGTCTTTCAGTCTTGGAGAGGGAAATCTGGACAGCACACCACAGCATCTGCCACAGGGAGTAAATCTGACTCTCAAAGAGGAAGCGTGGCTGTGGTCAGATAAATCCAAAAGAACAGAATCACAGATTGATGCATGAGGTGAATTGAAGATTTCCCTTTGGGGATTAACTGTTATCTTTTGCATTCTCCGTAGTATTATGCAGTTGCTTGGCGCATTTCCTTCACCCAGTGGTCCTGCCTCTCCTTGTAGTCTGGTGAATGAGACCACTTTGATTAAATACTCCAGACTGCCAACCATAAACAAGCATAGTTTCCGGTACTTTGTCTTGGATAACAGTGTCATCCTGGCAATGCTGGAGCAACCTCTTGGAAATGAACAGAGTAAGTTTCAGCACTTTGGGCTTTTTCCATTGCTAAATCAACATGTTCATCAGTATTAGCAAGCTGTTTCCAGGATCGGGGAAGGAAAGACTGCAAATTCTAAGTAATTTTGCATTTGTCAGAAAGCCTTCTAGCTGATGAGATAATAGCAGCTAAAAAATAGAGGGTCAGAAAATGCAATATACATATTAAATAGAATCTTTTAGAGACCCTTTATATCTATTAGAAAAGAGCTCCATAATTTTATAAAAAGTTCAGTGGGATATTTCTGTTGTTTACCGTGTATAAAAATCATTATTACTCTTTCGTCCTTCTTGAACTTTGGATCCTGCCCCTCTCCTTTCCCGCCCTTCACTCCACATTGTTCTTTTTCAGTTATTGGTGCCACCCAAACAGGCTGGGAATTGGAGGAGTCATCTTTGCCTTCTCCTTCCTGTTACTCCCTTATGTAGTTGGTTTCCAAGTTTCTACCCCGCTAGTGACTTTGGAATCTTCTTTTCTCTGCATTCCTCCCAGTACAGCCAAATGCAGGACTTTATTATTTCTTATCTGGATTATTGCTTCCTACCTGATCTGATTCTTCCTCCTTCCAGTTCCAAAATTTGTTACCGTTACCTCCATCCTACTTGCTGCCACCATTGCATTCATCCTCAAATGCAGATCTGACCATGCCAGTGCCCTCCTGAAAATTCTTCAGTGATTTTCCATTGACATAACATGCACTGTTTTCTTCCCCTCTTTCCCCCAATTATAAACCATCTCAAGGTGTGTGATTACCACTGCAACGCAGACTGCTCAGAGTACATTTTTTCTGATGGTAATTGGAATCAGCCAGTATGTAAAGGAAGCATGTTCTTAGAGAGACCCTTATTGCTGGGAAGGTAAAGGAAAGTGAAGGTTACAGAAAAGTTGGGCATACAGGGAATCACCTAGCGTGCAATTCCCTCATTTACAGGTTAAGAAACTGGGGCTCAGAGAGGGTATGTGACTTGTCCAGGGTTACTTGAGAAGTGTATGGTATGACCAGGACTAGAGTCCAAATTTTCTGAACCTCATACTATCTCTTTGTTATTGTTGCCCCACAGTGATAGGATTTCCTCAGTGATTAAAGACTTAACCTTCTTACTTTTGCAAACATGAAAAGGATCTTAGAGTCCCATGCAAATTCTGTTGAGTATATATAGGTAGGATCTCATAAATCCATAAAATGAAATGAGACGTTTCCCAGTAGTTCAGGGACGAGTGAATACCATCACAGCTTTCCTTCCTCTTGTGGTAAGATACAGTGACTTTAATATGAAGTGGATGGGGCCTTTAATCGTTGCCCAACTCCAGAAGCACTGGTCCCAAGTCTTTCCTTCTTAAGGCACCTCATCCTTCTCTACCTTAGACCTGGGTGTTGCTTGACTTTCTTCCCTGGTTTGTGCCAATTATTCATGATTCCTCCAGTTTCCCACTCCCGAGCCACCTGCTAAAGAGTCTATAAAATCCCAGTATCCTCTCCAGGTTTCCTGGCCTGAGGGGTAGATGTCAACCCTTTTCCAGATTTTTTAGGACTCCATTACTCTCATTCGAAGCAATTTCATTGCATTGGAATTCTACCAAAAATATAAACAATTGGGATTTTATAGAAGTACAAGGATATTTTAATGGTTCATTGTAATAGTTAATAACAGAAGTAAGAGAGAGAAGTTAGAACAAGTTTGACTCCTACACCAGAGACAAAAGAAGGGAGGGAATAGGAAGAAGGATCTGGGTACACAGGCAGTCCATCCTGAGTTCTTTACCTCCCTTCTTCCTGCCCCTGAACTTGTGTTGGGATGAAACAGTGCCTGCCTGTGGTGGGCTGTGGTGCACAAAGGCATGGGTGAATGTAACATCAGCACCGCAAGCACCCAGCCTGTCTTCTGCATTTAGGTCATTCCCAACACTGAAAGTTAAGAGTATTTGCTAGGATAGTGTTGCCCAAAAATGTGTATGTGTATTGCTGGAGGTATGTGAGATGATGTTGGTTGATACATCGGTGAACATTATTTTATGTATTTTTAAACATGTGTTTTAAAAATATATAATTAGCACACCAAAATTCATGATTTTCCTTTTAAGGTAGAAATATATCATTTCCTTCAAAAATTTTAAGTTTAAATTTAAATAGTAATAGCGGTACTTGGATATGACAGAATCCACAGAGATGGTTCACAAAGGATAAAAGTTAGGGAAGCACTATGCTAGGGCTTTGATTATTAGAGGCTCTAAAATTGACAATAGGTGTATTTTATATGTTGTCAGAAATAAAAACTTCTCCACCAACATTTTATTCTAGATGATTTTTTCCCCTCTGTCACTGTGCTGGTCCGGGGAATGTCTGGAAGACTTGCTTGGGCACAACAACTTTGCCTTTTACCCAGAGGAGCAAAAGCGAATCAGAAGGTATCCATCAGAAGTTACAGGGAAGTGACTAGGAGTGAGTGTGTGTGTGCACGTGTTTGTGTGTGTTTTGATTTAAAGGTTAAATAATATTACAACAAAAATCACAGATAAATATTTTTGATCCTAGCCAGATTCTCAGTCCGTGAGTTCACATCAGAATCATCTTAGGAGCCTAGAATTCCAGGTCCACTGAAATACTCTTTAAAGACGTCTTCAAGGCAGGTGTATTTTCAGAAAACTTTCCGAGTGACTCTGACATCCACTTATGATTAAGAACTACTGTTCTGAACAGTGGACCGAATTTTTCCATGCAGTGTTTAAAATAATAAAATTTAGGTACATGCCATTATGAAAAAAATTTTGCCAGAGCCTTGATGTCTCTGGCAACAGTACTTAGTTTCAGATTGTTTCATATAACTGTATAATTGGTAATATGCTCTATAATTTTTTAATGTGCTGTATAATTTAATGAAATCTTTCTTTGGGGTGGCACAGTTTATTTTCTTTATAACAGTTGTAATCACGTGAATAAAATTTGCTTACGGGAGAAAGTTGGAAAATTCAGATAATAAAGAAGAAATTTTTAAATCACCGGTACTTTTACTCTCCAGAAGTAGATAGCCACTGTTAATAGTTTAGTGGGTTTCCTTCCAATCTTTTTGTTCCTTTCTGTATATAACACTTAAATAGAATTTTAGTCATTTTTGTATATACTGCTCTTTTCACTTATCACACTGTAAGCTTTTACTTATGTTACTAAAAATTCTTTAAAACATAATAAAATTTTACCAGCATTTAAGAGAGACGCTCACAAAATTGGAGCAAATGCCTAAAACAATTGAACATTCCATATGTCTCTGTTAGATGAGATGTGTTTGCTGTGAGGAGCACACCCCTATTTGCTCCTGGTGGCGTCACGCCAGTCACATTCTGTCAGCAGCACTGTATAAGCCACTGAATGCCATTAAAGACTGAGGAAGAAGGAGATCAGGAAAGGCACTAAAACTGTTCAGTAGTTTAATATGTGCCATATATTTTTTTGTTTAATCCTTATGACAGTCTTGTGGTGGATTATTTCCATTTTTCAGGTGTGAAAACGGAAGTCACACAGCTAATATATATTAAAGCAGGGATTTGGCGCCTTGAAGACCTAGATTCGGTGCCATATCTTTTCACTTAAGCCATGCTAAGGTTCTAATTATTGAACTCACTGTCTAGAGATGCCCAGTGGATGTAAACTTGTTACTTTATTATATGGAATGATTTGAGAGCCCTTAGGGAAGAAGGAAGTTTGAGCCTTAAGCTCTGAAATGCCTTACCTATTGGCTTACCGCTGAATATGGAAGATTCAGGCCTGGTGCAGTGGAGGTCCGTAACCCATTTATCAGGCACAAAAATCTGTCATAAGTTGATGAACATTTTTATAAAAGTAAAAGAGTACATTGGTACCTTTACCATTAGCAGTAGTATTTGCAGATTCTTACTGAATTTCTGTGTTATGCAATCCTAGGGAAACACAGGCTTCTAAGAGACCAGGGAAATACATGTCATTTCAGCTGGCACCCACATGTAATAAACATAATGTTATTTGTTTTATTTTAACAGCTTTTTGTGCCTGAACCTCGTCCAGTTCCTAAAAATGATGTTGGATTTAAATATACTGTGAAACATCGACCATTTCCTGAAGAGGTGGACAAGATTCCTTTTGTGAAAGCAGATCTGAGCATTCCAGATTTGCATGAAATTGTTACTGAAGAAGTAAGATAAATTATTATCAGCTGTTGTTAAGAGAATGACTATTAACATTCTTCAACAAGTTCTGTGGTCAAGACACTGCCTTTCTTTGGTATTCCTGGGGGTGATTCATAAGATGACCTGGGTATTTGTCATCCAGGAGGTTACCGTGTAGTAAGACAAATATAGATTGTGGCTGATTGAAAGAAACTGGACATATCTTATAGAGAGGTGGCACTGGGCTGCCTGGGCTGGTCTGTGGTTTCAGTAGTGTTCTGATATGATCAGACCCTAGTGGAGGATATTTGGAGAAGGGAGCCCAATTCAGAGACAGTTATGACAATCTAGGCAGGGGATGGGAAGGACTACCTCATTGATAGTGGAAGTTTAAATATATGGCATGTCTTGTAGAGGTAGATCCAGACAGTCTTGGATTGATGAGGGAAGGAAAAGAGCCAAAGAACTTTAGATTTCAGGCTTGAGTGACAAAGATAACAGTGCCATTTATAGAAATATAGACATTAGGAAGAGGACAGGTTTGGGAAAATGGGAGAAATTTATTTGGGTTTAGATTAATTTAGATACTTAAATAGATTAAGTAATTGGTCACTTAGGTCAAGAGAGAAGAATTTTAAGAAATGGAAGACAGGTATGTCAGGGCATGAGAGAATATAAGGTTAGGAATGGAGGCTGCCTGCAGTTTCCAATGCTAGAGAGATCAAGGAGAAGGAGCACTAAGAAGAGGCCCCTGGATTTTGTCATGAAATGTTGGTGACCTTTGAGAGCAAGTTCAAAGGAGTATTAAAGTGTAAGGGTCTGGGGAATGAATGGTTAAAGAGGAAAAGGCAGTGAATATAAACTACACTGTTACTGTTAGCAGTAAAGGGAAGGGTACAGAGTGAAAAAGAGTGTGAGGAAATAGCCTTAGCTAAGGAAACGCAAGGCTGGTTTTTCTTTTTCTTTCTTTTTTTTTAATTCAAGAAGAATTAGAGGTGGAAGGAGCCAGTGGAAAAGGGTCTGCACCTGCCAACACTGTAAGGTGGCCTGGGGAAATGATGAGTAACAGAGTAAAGCCCTGGAGGCAGTAGGGTCAAGAACCTGTGATTGAGTTTAGAAAAGGGACACTTCTGGTAAGACAGGAGAGGAGAGGGTCAGTGAAGGTTCAGAGACATTTAGAGGTGGAAAGGAGGAAAATTAAAGCAGCTTATATAAATTTTAATCTTAGTTCTTAGCAATGAAATAGGGAAGCAAAGATGATTCTTAAAATTGCCAGGCAGCCCAGCTAGGTTTAAGTAGCATCATCTGTAGTGAAGTTACTTAATGCACTCTGCTGACTTTCTCCAAAAGTCCTTGGTATCCAGGGCTTCCCTGGTGGCGCAGTGGTTGAGAGTCTGCCTGCCGATGCAGGGGACACGGGTCCGTGCCCCGGTCCGGGAAGATCCCACATGCCGCGGAGAGCCTGAGCCTGCGCGTCCGGAGCCTGCGCTCCGCAGCGGGAGAGGCCACAGCAGTGAGAGGCCCGCATACCGCAAAAAAAAAAAAAAAGTCCTTGGTATCCAGAGGCATAAGTAAAAAATTTGAATGGTGTGGAGATTGGCTGGGTGAATAAGGAAGAATAAGGAACAACACAGCCATGTTATATGCTTAGAAGAGGGTATAAGATGTCAGATTCGGGGATTTAGTTTTGGTTGGGAGGTAGATGAAGCCAGAAGGATGCTAATGGCTTGGGGAAATACGGGGAGGGGTTGTTTGCCTCTCAGTGATAGTAAAGGGGGAGTAGGAGTTTGGGTGAGCTGTAGGAAAGGAATTTCAGGATGGTAGCTCTTGAAAGTACAGCACATCTGAGGTACAACGTGTGTCATGGATGGCAAGAGTTGTGAAGGTTGAGGAGGTTGTAGGAATATAAGCCAGGCTGTTCACCAAAGAGGATGGAATTTTAAATAGGATGGATCAGAAGGGAAGCAGAGGTAATAACTCCAAGAGTATAGCAACTAATGCTATGGTTATGGACTTCAAAACATGAGGGGATCACTGCAGGATGAAGATGGACAGGGATCTGGCAGAGAGCGACGACTCTGCCCCCTTTCTTGCCGATGTGAAGGGAAGCAGAGACAGAGTGGTTTCACTTACAGCAAGGAGATGAAGGAGCAATTTTTGAGGCTGTAGGGACATGTTTTGGGTATTTGTTTTAACCTTGTAACGTATTTGCTTGATTGTATGCTCTTGGTTGTACTGAATTGAAACTCAGTGTTGATCACTGAAAATTATCTTCATTTATTTTGTTGCTTGTAGCTTTATTTTCATTTAAAACTTGATTAATTCTATTACTTTTATGATAATTCCAAAAAAATGAAATGTTCGGTTTATTTCAGTTAGAAGAGAGACATGAAAAATTAAGGAATGGCATGGCCCAGCAGATTGCTTATGAAATACACCTTGAACAACAAAGTGAGGAGGAATTGCAGAAGAGAAGTTTTCCTGATCCGATTACAGATTGTAAGCCCCCACCTCCTGCCCAGGAATTCCAAACAGCACGCCTTTTCCTTTCACACTTTGGATTTTTGTCCTTAGAAGCATTGAAGGTAATTTCTGTAAACTTTTATGAGTAAATATATTCATATATTAACATTCAGCTGCTGATAGCTAAAGCATTTTTATGAAGATAGAAGGAATTTTAAAAAACAAACTGTTTAAAACCTTACCCTTCATACAAGGAAATGAAATTCCATGATGCTGTAGGTTATAATATGAGCTCCAAGACAGTTTTCCCATGAATATATTTAGAGTTCTGTCTGAGGGGACTGCTTATAATATAATAATATATGCGCCTCTGAATTTTCCTAGGTAATGTAGGACTCATATCACACATATTAATGAAATCTATAGATAATTAGAAAAAAGAATGTTAAAACTCTTCCCCAGTACACTTTATTACTGAAAGTATGGGCTACAATTTACTCTGCTCTTCTATGCCACTTTTAAAAAGGAACAAGTATAAGCACTTCTTATGTTGTGCAGTTCCTGAGATCAGACTGTCTAGGTTTATGTCCTGGCATCACTACTTGCCAGCTATGTGATCTTGGGCAAGTTGCCCAACTTTTCTGAGTCTTAGTTCCTCATCTATAAAATAGGGGTGGGCTTCCCTGGTGTTGCAGTGGTTAAGAATCCTCCTGCCAATGCAGGGGACACGGGTTCGAGCCCTGGTCTGGGAGGATCCCACATACCACAAAGCAACTAAGCCCTTGCACCACGACTACTGAGCCTGCGTTCTAGAGCTCGTGCACTGCAACTACTGAGCCTGCCAGCCACAGCTACTGAAGCCCGTGCACCTAGAGCCCGTGCTCCACAACAAGAGAAGCCACTGCAATGAGAAGCCCGCGCACCGCAACAAAGAGTAGCCCCCACTCGCTGCAACTAGAGAAAGCCTGTGCACAGCAACAAAGACCCAATGCAGCCAAAAATAAATAAATAAATAGATAAATAGGGGTGATAAGGGTATCCATCTCATTATGATCGTGTCAGGTGCTTCATGTAGTACGTAGTACAAAGTCAACCAGCCTGTAAGGTAAATAATGTCATTATTCTTAATTCCATTAAAACAATTTTACAAGGAAAGTAATGGTATCTCTATTTCACAGATGTGGAAACAGGGCCTCAAAAATGTGAAATGGCTTCCCTGAATGTGGATTTAGAGTTTGTACTAAGGCCTGTTTGTTTTGAAAAGCACAACTGAAGATTGCTAGGCAAGAAGTTGTTTATTGCACAAGTTGCCCCCTGCCCTTACTCGCCAACAGCTACTTGGTTAAAGGCCATTTAACTTTTAAGGAAAGCAGAGGGGAACATTGCTGACTGAGTTTGGATTTCAGCATGTAGATGAAAAATATTTTATGTTGTAGAAAATCGAGTTAGTGGTGGAGAGTAAAAAGTAAAAAACTCTTAAAATGCAGAAGAAAACAACAGAAAGAGGAAAATAATGAGAAATACAGTGGTAAATATGGAAGGCCAGGAACAAAGATACTACCTAAAAATGATTAGTGGTATTCCTAGTGGAGAAAATTGAACAGAGTAGAAGCAGTAAATAAAAACATACTAGAAGAAAATATTACATTCTGTGGACTGAAGGGAGACAAGAAGAGGCATGGACTGAAGGGAGACAAGAAGAGCCTTAACAGCCCTGTCTCTGAGATTGAAGTTTTCCTTTCATGTTATCTATTCTGCTTGAAATTTTTAAGCTTTCAAGGAAATAATTCTCATGCTTTCTCACCTGGTTCAGAACATAGGAAAAAGGGACTTCCCCAGTGGTCCAGTGGTTAAGACTCCGCACTCCCAATGCAGGGGGCCCAGGTTCAATCCCGGGAATTAGATCCCACATGCCACAACTAAGAGCCTGCATGCTGCGATGAAGATCCCGCGTGCTGCAACTAAGACCCAGCACAGCCAAATAAATATTCTTTTAAAAAAAGAGAACATAGGAAAAAGTCAGAAAGTAAACTGGTTTATTTTATGAATCTTACCTTATCTCTAGTAATTTATACCAGACAGCACACACATGAAAAAGCTATAAACCAATCTTTACTTGCGAATATATGTGCAAAAGTGTTAAGGAGAATGCTAGTAAAATTGAATTCAGCAGCGTGTTAAACAAATTAACTTCTACAACCAAGTAAGGTTTATCCTAGGAACTTAAGGAGATCAGTTATTGGTAAATATTAGTAAAGTTATTAAGAAAATAATTTGATCCTATTTTAGCAGATCTGTCAATAAAACAGTCAGTATTCAGTAGAATAATATTCAGTCTGATTTTTAAAAAATGAATAAACAAAAAACCAAAAACTTAGTTAGGGCCAGTAATGTAGATCTCAGTAAATGGCAGCCTGTTTAGGAAACGAGATGGGGAATGAGGAAACTAGAACCACCCTTTGTTAAAAATCAGAGGTAAAGGATATCTACCTTGGCCACTGTTTAACACTGAGAGTTTTTTAGTTAATGAAAAGTTATTTTAATTTTATTTTTAATTAAAAAAAATTTTTTTTTGGCTGTGTTGGGTCTTCATTGCTGCACGTGGGCTTTCTCTAGTTGTGGCGAGTGAGGGCTACTCTTCATTGAGGTGCATGGGTTTCTCACTGCGGTGGCTTCTCTTGTTGCGGAGCACAGGCTCTAGGCGCGTGGGCTTCAGTTGTTGCAGCACGTGGGCTCCGTAGTTGTGGCATGCGGGCCCTAGAGCATGTAGGCTTCAGTAGTTGCAGCAAGTGGGCTTAGTTGCTCCGTGGCATGTAGGGTCTTCCCGGACCAGGGATTGAACCCATGTCCCCTGCGTATGCAGGCGAATTCTTAACGACTGCACCACCAGGGAAGTCCCTATTTTAATTTTTAAATAATTATAGATTAACAGAAAGTTTTTTTTTAAAAATGTGCAGGGAGGTTCCCCCAATGGGTAACATCTTACATAACTACAGTATAGTATCAAAACCAGGAAAGTCAGTGAAATATTAAAAGAAACTAAATAAGAGGAAAAAAACCATTGGAAAGGAAAAGACAGTTCTCAGGTAATATGATTTCTAATTAGACAGCCATAAGAGAATCAATAGAATGTTTAAAGTAAATGGGAATTAAGATCACTACACACCAAGTATAGATATTAATGACTGTGGCTCTAATATGCAGTTACAAATATGATGCCAAAATACCTCAGTTACAACTGCGATATTGACAAAAGTTATTCTAAGAAAATGTATTAAAACACAGACCTAGAGAGAAAAACTTTAAAGTTATTAAGAGTTAAGAGGTATAAAATATATGCATGTTATGTTCCTGAATCAGAAGATCATCCAGAAGAGCAAGGTGATGAGATAGCTTATTTAAAAAAGAAAGAATGTGGAGCCTTTGTCCTATAAGGTGTATCATAGCATGCTACAGGTCTGTAGTTCCTTATCCATGATTTCAAAGTAAAAAATGAAAACTAGAAGTTCTTTTGTATGTTTGTATAAAATTCACTTAGTGGAAAAATCTGACCTGAATTGATGCGAGGCTATTTGTAGTCTTACTTATTTCATAGTGTGAATACTCTTCTGTTTGACTGCAAAAATAGTAATGTTTTTGATGATAGGGTGTTGCCTCAACCCTTGTTAGGAATGTTATATAATGGACTAGAAGACCAGGCTCACGATCCTTGCTATTGTAGAAGAGAGTAATCCTTGCCATCTCTGGGGGTTGCTTTCCTGAAAAATATCATGGATGGCCCAACCTGCTGGGCAAGATCAGGATCTCAAAGAAGATAAAGGATGGGGGGAAACAAAACAAAAAATGCCTTAAAAAATTAATAGACTATTTTTTAAAGCAGTTTTAGGTTTGCAGAACAATTGAGTAGAAAGTAGAGAGACTTCCCATATAACCTCTCTTCCTCCACACACACAGTTTCTCGTATTGTAACATCTTGCATTGTTGTGACACATCTGTAACAAGTGATGAACCAGTATGGGATGGATTATTAACTGAAGTCCATAGTTTACCTGAGTTCACTCTGTGTTGTACAATTCTGTGGGTTTTGACAAATGCGTATAATAACATGTGTCCATCATTATAGCATTATACAAAATAGTTTCACTGCCCTAAAAATCCAGTGTAGTCTTCTTAGTCATACTTCCTCCTCCTTCCCCCACCCAACCCCTGATTTTTTTTACTGTCTCTACAGTTTTGCCTTTTCCAGAATGTCATATAGTTGGAATCATATAGTATGTATCCTCTTCAGATTGGCTTCTTTCACTTAGTGATTTGCATTTAAGTTTCCGTCATGTCTTTTTGTGACTTGATAGCACATTTCTTTTTATTACTGAATAATAGTCCATTGTGTGGATGTATCACAGTCTACTTATCCATTCACCTACAGAAAGACACCTTGGTTGCTTGCAAGTTTTGGCCATTATGAATAAAGCTGCTTGTAAACATTTGTGTGCAGGTTTTTGTGTAGGCATGTTTTTAATTCATATGGGAAAATACCAAGTTACGTAATTGCTTCACTGTATGGTAAGACTATGTTTAGCTTTGCAAGAAACTGCCAAATTGCCTCCGGGCATGGCTGTACCATTTTGCATTAAGACCGGCAATGAATAAGAATAAAATACATATAAAATTTTTTGCTAGAAAGCTTGATATTTTATAGAGAAAATAGGATTTTAAATTATATACATATTAAGATTTCAACTGTCTTTCAGCAGAAAAAGGCAAATAAGAGAACTGGAAGGAAGAACACAAGCATGTTAAATAGTTTCTGTAGTTTGGGATTATGGTTGTGCTTATTGCTGCGACTTTATAATTTTTTTTTTTTACTTAATGTTTATTAAACCGTGAGCAAGTATTGCTTTTATAATTAGAATGATGAAGAGAGATAATAATTTCTCCTTTCTTCCTTTGGCGATAGGAACCTGCAAATAGTCGTCTACCTCCTCACCTTATTGCACTTGACTCCATGATACCTGGATTTTTTGATGACATTGGGTATCTGGATCTCTTGCCATGTCGTCCCTTCGACACAGTTTTTATTTTCTATATGAAGCCAGGTCAGAAAACAAACCAGGAGGTGAGATTTCTGGATTTTGGGGGTAAATTTTTATGCTATAAATTCTATAAACCCTTGAGGTAATTGTTACACCGGTTGAGTTTCCTTGGCTTTCTAGGAACTGAGTGTGACTAGAAAACAATAAGATTCTCTGAGGCCTCCTTTAGAATGGCTGAGACCTGCCTTCCCTAGTCACAGGGAAGATTTAGATTAATTTCCAGCTGCCAGCCAGTGGCCTGCAAGTTGAATTTGACTTACTTATTGCATCTTGACTAAATTTTCAAGTTGTTTATTTAAAAGTTTCACTTCTGAAAAAAATTTTAATTGGAAGAAGACGAGAACTGGCAGTCAAATCAGTTTCCTGGCACTTAGAAGGATATGAAGGGATATGGGTGAACTAAACAGGTACACTTCTAAGGAGATGATGTGTTTAAGAGATGATATGTTTAAGAGATAATGGCCTGGCAATGATGCCCGGTGGATTGAGAAGTATTCGACGTAACACACCACATATTTTGACTTCATTAGGCCTCCAGATGGTCTTGCCATAGATTAACATTGTATCAACTACATCAGTGATCTGTGGACTGGCTGCATCAAAAGTTACTTGGGAGAGCTTTTAAAAGTAGTAATTCCAGGATCTTATCTCTCCTGATCTGATAAAGAAGTTCTGGAGTAGGCTAAGAGAATCTTATGTTTTAAGAGATTCCCCAGGTGATGTTGATACACTACCCCTCTCCCCATCTCATTTTTAATTTGTAGAGGATTCCTCCTTTTTCTTCCTCTAGCATTAGGTTTTCAACAGAAGCACTGTTGCTATTTTGGGCCAGATAATTCCTTGTTATGGGAGCTGTTCTATAGAATAGGACATATAGCAGCATGTTTGGCATCTACTCACTAGGTCCCAGCAGTGCCCAACCAGTTGTGATATCAAAAATGTCTCCAGACATTGCCAAATGTCCCCTGGAGAGCAAAGTCACCCCCATGAGAACCACTGTTTTAGAACAAGGGACTTTTCTTTCTGAGGCCCAGGAATTAAGTTTTGTACTTGGTGAAGAGGAGAGATCCTTCTGGTCACTTCATTTTTTTCTGGAATGGTTACATTCTCTTCTTTGGACTAAGAGAAGGATGTTTTCCCACTCATTAATTATTGAATTTGTAACAGGTTTATACTTTTTATAGCATTTGTCAAGATTTGTAAGTAAATAATCACATACCTATGTAATGTTTTTCACTAATCAGACTCTGTGAAGGCGGGGACTTAGTGTTTTTTGTTTACTTTTAGTAAACATGTCTAGCTCAATAATTATTTTGCTAGGGAGGGAGCTAAAGGCTTTTCTTGTATTTCTTATCTCACCTAATCTTCAGAGCCATCATTATTACTCACTTTATAGATGAAGAAACTGAAGCAGTGGGGTTAAGAAACTTGCCCAAGGCCCAGCCAGGATTTGAACCCAAATCTATCTAACTTGGAAGCATGCATTTTTAACTACAGTGATATAGATAGTCCCCAGTTTATTCTAAGCTTGGGCTTGATTTATCAGACACTTCAAAGTGAATCGATTTTTATGAAGCTTATTTTGATACGCCCTTTTGTTTCCTTCATTATATCTGATGATTGGTATATATTTCAGATTTTAAAGAATGTGGAGTCTTCCAGAAATGTTCAGCCACATTTCCTAGAATTTTTGCTCTCCCTTGGCTGGGCGGTAGATGTGGGCAGACACCCTGGCTGGACTGGGCATGTTTCCACCAGTTGGTCTATTAACAGTTGCGATGATGGTGAAGGACCCGAACAAGGTAAAACTCGTATGTTCATTTGTTTTTTCTTGTTTTGTTACTCTTGGCTTTTCGCCCATTACTATTAGTTTGTAGTCTTATTAAAAAAAAAAACAAGCAGAGGGCTTCCCTGGTGGCGCAGTGGTTGAAGGTCCGCCTGCCGATGCAGGGGACACGGGTTCGTGCCCCAGTCCGGGAAGATCCCACATGCCACGGAGCGGCTGGGCCCGTGAGCCATGGCCGCTGAGCCTGTGCGTCCGGAGCCTGTGCTCCACAATGGGAGAGGCCACAGCAGTGAGAGGCCTGCGTAGCGCAAAAAAAACAACAACAAAAAAAAACAAGCAGAGGTATAGAATGGAAAAGTCTCTTTCCTCTAATCCTCACAGGAGGTCACTTAATAATTGTATAGTCTTCCAGACATTTTCTGTTAATATGGGGAATACTTATGTATATGTATATATAAATGAATGTATATGTTATATACATATATAATGACAGAGTTAATTAATATAAAATTAATGGCATAATTATCACAAGGTTAATAAGTTCCTTTTTTTGTAGTGTGAGTGAACAAATTCCATTTTCTATAACAATATTATAATAAATTTAGATTATAGCAAACAGTACAGTTTCCTAACAAGTGTATTTTGTCTAATAAATATAGTTTTCTATTAACAGATGTGTTTTTTAGACTTTGTGGCTGTCATTTAAGTTACATTCTTGGGATATTATATAAAAATATTTGTAGTAAACAGCTGACTGTCTCTGAGAGATTCATGCCCATCTCTGCAAATCCTCCTGAGGAGCTGTAATCAGGATAACAAGTACCAGAGCAAGTATAAGTTTAAACTTAAGGCCTTTGCACCACCTGGCTAGTGCTTTTTGTTCTGGGAGCTCTTGAAATCTTGAAATCACTGGAAAGTTAATAATACCTCTCTCAAGTGGGTAATGCCTGTGTCCAGTGCTTTGAATTAGCAAAGTTTTTCTGTCAACAAGATTATACTCTCTCAAGGTTTCCCATTGAATATCATTGTGACTTGTGACTTGTAATTTTTTCTACTTTCAAGCAAGGTTGAATCAAAGTATTTGAGGATATGCTCTAATTTTAATTGCCACATAACCTTTAATATGTGCTTGAGTGTATTTATAGACTAAGTTCTCATAAGTAGAATTGATAAAGGATTTGCACATTTTTTAGTTTGATAAATGTATAAATGTATCAGTTGGATGCTTAAGGTTGGAGGTAACAGAAAACCCGACCCAAATTGGCTTAGAGTTTGAAGGTCATTTATTGCCTCATATAACTGAAAATTCCAGAGATTAGTGTACATTTTTTGTTGCCATTTGATCAGCAGTCCTGTTCTATTTCTCTGCAGTTTTTCTTTAGCTCTGATTTCCATGTATTGGCTTTGTCCCAGCCTGGCTTTCCTCATAGTGCAAATAAGGCAGTTCTAGGCTTTACATTCACATACCACACTAGTCTGAAGAGGAGAGATTCGCTGAGTCTCAGAACCTCCCTTCTCCCCAAATCCTGAGATACGCAGTGATTGGACCACCCTGAGCCTGTCGCTGTGGCAAGAGAGATGGAATGATCCTGATAGAAACAAACAAGGTAGAGGAGGGGAGGGTGGAGTGGATGTTGGGGCAGTAACCACAGTGTGTACTGCAGCAGACACAAGTGCTTGCCCAGCATCTAAACCGGGAGTCAGCAACTACAGCCCATGCCTGTTTTTGTAAATAAAGTTTTTTTGGATCTCAGCCACACTTCTTTATGTATTATCTGACTGCTTTCATGCTACAACGGCAGACTTAAGTAGTCGTGGCAGAGACCATATGGCATGCAAAGCCTTATTTACTATCTGATCCTTTGCAGAAAGTGTTTGCTAACCTCTGGTCTAAACTTCCTGTTTGCCACATCCTCACCAATTTAGGTGTCTTCCAGTCTGTTAGGTGAGGAATTTTCTATTTTTAATTATGATTGAGTTTCAGCATCTTCTCATATTTTTATTTCTTACCTGAGAACTACTTGTTTATTTCCTCTTCCCAGTTTTTTGTCAGGTTGTTGATCTTTTATGTATTACTGGCAGGGCATTGTGTCCATTTTAATTGAAAACTATACTAGCTCTCAGGAGTGTTACTTTTGTTAATTCAATCTTGCTGGCTTAGAGCAGATACTATTACTAAACAGCCTGTACACTTTCATATTATATCACTGATCACTGGGGAAAGTGGAACAGAAGCAAAGCTGAGGAGCAGTAGAGAGAGACCAGGGACAGGAAATGCCTTGAAAGCAAGAGTACACACACGCAGACATCTGTCCCCCTTCCCTTCAGAGGGACTGTGGTAGTCTTCTCCCTTTTGATTACTGTTACCTCTTCCAAAGAGACTGTTGCCTAAATCCGCCTTATACAGATGAGCTAAAGGTCCTGCTAATCAGAAGTGGTCTGGTTTAGAGTAGTTTCAGAAAGTATGAAATTAAGATTTTATGATTTAAAGTTAGTGTATGTGCACCACAACTACTGAGCCTGCACTCTAGAGCCTGCACGCCACAACTACTGAGCCTGTGTGCCACAAGTACTGAAGCCCGTATGCCTAGAGCCCGTGCTCCACAACAAAGGGAAGCCACCACAATGAGAAGCCCATGCACCGCAACGAAGAGTAGCCCCCGCTCGCTGCAACTAGAGGAAGCCCGCACGCAGCAACGAAGACCCAATGCAGCCAAAAATGAATAAATAAAATAAATTTTTTAAAAATACAACTTCTAATTTAAAAAATAAAGTTAGTGTAAAGACATTTAATGAACATTTATGGTTTATTCTTCTTATACATTAATTGGTTCATGTCGAAAATGTACCTTCTATTTATTATCACTTTATTAACCAGTTAAAATTTCAGGAAGCAGGATGATATTGGTTTTCCCCACTTTTTAGAGCAGTAATGTAGTGTTTCTCATTCCTAGATGAAGTGATTTCCTCTGAAGATGCTGGGGCTAGCATTTTCAACGGACAGAAGAAGGTGCTGTATTATGCTGATGCCCTTACAGAAATAGCTTTTGTGGTTCCTTCTTCTGTGGAGTCCTTAAGTAAGAGCAGTTTTTGTATGGAACTATTTTTGTATTCACTGGTTTGTGCAGTAATATTGCATTGGGGGAGATTCTGAAGTCATCTAAGACATTCTTCAGCTTCAAAGGCATGATAGCTTTTAGATTATGCAGAGGTACAGGATGTTATCCCCTCTTAACTAAAGGAAAGTAGTTAAAAACAAGAAGACTCGCCCTCTAATAATAATTTTTAAATAAAGGAGATCCACTTTGGCCCATTTTTTAACTTTTTTTAATCTGATTAATACATAGAAGCCCTATTTTCCAGTTTATTCATTTCTTTCTCTAATTATGAGTAAGCTCTCACCTGCTTCCCTGTTTCCATGTGAGAGCCTTTATATGGAACCCCAGAGAATCCTGCAATTGGAAGGCCCTCATGATGGCATCTGGCTGATCTTCTAACACTGAAGAGGAGAAACTTCAGCCTAGAAAAGGTGGTGATTAAGCCTGTTCTTCTCAAGGATCAGGAGTGATCATTACTTCTCAGTCTGAATTCTTAGTCTTATTTTGCCTAGAACCTTTGCTTCTTGCAAATTAAACTCACTTCTTTGTGCCTGACCAAGCAGTAGGTGGAAAACTTCAGCTTCTTCATTGAGACCATCCATAGGATAGGATGCTGCACATCACACTTTGATGATCTCATCTCTAGGCTAATGACTTTTTGTGTACCCTAGCCTACCTAGGCAGCCTCCTCACCTTTGTATTTGGACCCTTAATTTTGCACTCTAGGCCCCTCTCTGTCTCTTACTCTGGGACCAGTTGTGTCTGTGGCAGGAGGGGCCTTCCATGTTCTAGGTCAGTGTCTTAGCAGCTGTTTGCCTTCATGTCAAGGCTGTGATCTACCACCTGAATTCCAGAAGCCAGGCCCCATCTGTCCTCTATTGAGTCCCTGCCTGGTGTCTCTGGCCCAGCCTGTTTGCACCAACTCAGTAGAGCCAGAGCCAGCAAATTATGGCACACAGGCAAAATTCAGAACACTAAGAATGGTATTTACATTTTTAAAGGGTTGTAAATAAACTACAAAGAAGAATATGCAGTAGAGACCTGTATAGCCAGCAAAGCCTGAAATATTTATTACCTGATCCTTTGCAGAAAAACTTTGCCAACCCTTGCTCTAGAAGCAATGCTTTGCTTAAGTGACTTAGGTTGGACTGTTAGCATAACTAGTTTAATAAACACGTTTGCTCTAAGGAAGTAGTAGGTATTATAATTATTTTTTTTCTTTATGCTATAGCTGATTCATTGGAAAGTAACATCTCAGACCAAGACAGTGATTCAAATATGGATCTTATGCCAGGAATTCTGAAACAGCCATCCCTGACGCTTGAGCTTTTCCCTAATCACACAGACAATCTTAATTCCTCACAGAGGGTAAGTCACTTTGTTGATAAACCTCCAAAAATTTGTAGTGAAATGGAAGTAATTATAAAATCACACCTGAAAAGCTTTTAACTTTAACTCAGAGAGTAATTATAGCAGTACTGATTCATTAGTATCTTAATTTTTTTAATCAAATTCTTATGCTTTTCTTTTTTTCAGCTTGCAACAAATATTTAATTCTAATTCAGCCTTTGTTGTTTTCCTTGATTTAGCCATTTCAGTTCCGTGCTCGGTTCTTTCATCCATTCCGTCTCAAGCCTAGGTTTTTATTTGGTCCCTAAAATATCCACTAAAGGTACAACAGTTACTATACATTTCATAGCATTAATCATGCAAAATCCAACTTAAGTCTGACAACATACAGATGACAGCATTTTGAAGAATCACCCAGTGTTTGAATAAATGCACTGAGTGAGGCAACACAGCAGCTACTACAAGAAGACAGCATTTTACTTTTATCCTTTTTTCTTACCTTATCAGATGTTGTGTCTTATCTGTGTTCTCCCCTCATGTTATGTCTTAATCCTTACTGGAAAGTGACTGAGTAAGTGATAACAAGACTACAGGATCAGTTTACAGGTGTAAGAAAATTGATTCAGAACAAATAGTAAAAAAGACAAAAGAAGTGTAGTGTAAACTTTCCTGAAGCCCTTCTTCCATTGTAAAGGAGTTTAATTTGGCTCTTTCTACACTTAAAATGATTTTTAACGTTAAGTATTTGCTTAAAAGAATATGGGAGAGGTTCACCTTTAAAATTGATTTGGGAAAAAAAGTTAACTTGTATAAAACTCTCTGAAGTAGACTGATTTTGAAAATCATGAGTTGCTACCTTTAAAAAGGTTTTACAGAATACAGTTTGGAGAAGAACAAGTCAGGTAATGCAGAATTTTAGTCAGATCTAATGGTCAGGGATTGCTACTCATTTTCTGAATGCCAACGTGGTTACGATTAGAAGGGAACTTCCTCAACCTGAAACAGAACTCTGCTAGAAACCTGCAGCTAACATTATACTTACACATTATTCTGAAAGCTTTCCCACCAAATGGAGTCAAGGATGTTTGCTCTCACTACCTCTATTCACAAGATAGTAGAGGTTTTATGCAGGGAAATAAGAAAAAGAAATAAATCGCATAAAGCTTGGTTATTTCTTAAAATCCAAAGAATGACAACTCTTAAAGCACCATGTTTTCATTTACCACATACTTTGCAGACTACTAACAAACTTAAGGAAAGAAAAATCATATCAGTAGATACAGGAAAAGCTGTTGACAAGAATTCAACACTGAAAGGATCCCCAGGCAAATCAGTGATGTTGCTATGATGGAAAAATCATCCTGCTTTCTGACCATAGAGATAGACTCAGATCCTTTTTAAGCACTCATTAAGGCATTGCATCAAATTTTATTTTTATAACTATAATTGTTTACTGTTCCTTATCTTTTTTTCATTTGAAGTTTCTAGACCTTCATTTCCTTGTTCTAGTTTGAGACTTGATAAACAGAGGAACCAAAGAAGGGCTTTTTTGCACATGTATTTTATACTTTTTTCCAGAAGTGACTTCCCATGACGTGATCCTTATTTCACTGGGTAGCTTGATGAATGTATGGTTGTAGTTTTATTAAGCCAGTGTTTTTTATTTGTTTGTTTCTTTTTCTTCCCCTCTTCTGCTTTTCTCTGCCTCATATAGCTCAGTCCCAGTTCCAGAATGAAGAAGCTGCCTCAGGGGCGCCCTGTGCCTCCCCTTGGACCTGAGACAAGAGTTTCTGTAGTCTGGGTGGAACGCTATGATGATATAGGTACTGTGTAAGGACTTTGTCCATTAATAAGATTATAATAGGATGACGATGACTTGTTAAATGTCTAAAGGGAGTGGCAGCATAGGCCCTATATGGTGGCCAAGAGCTGGAACTGGAGTTCAGCAAGCCTGGATTTCATTAAGCCTTAGGTCACTCATGTGTTAAATGAGTGATCCAGCACTTATTTCATAGTTGTGAAGATTTGATGAGACTCATGGTTACAAAAAGCCTTTAACTCTTCTTGGTATGACAGTTACTGGTTTGTGACCACTTGGTCCCACTGCATGTAGCCCCCAGTTACCCCAGAACCTCTGGAAAGGAGAAGGGGGAACACCTCCTTCACCCTCTTTCCACAGACCCTACTGTCTTATTTTAGTGTAAAGCTTAATTTGTCCTTAGGGATTGTGCTATGGATATGTTTCTCATGATTTTTATGTAAGCTGCATTAAGAACATTAGAAATGTGTATTTATCCTAGAATCTCATCCAGCTCAGAGTTTATAAGAAAGTGTGAAAGTTGCTTTCCAGAACTTCTAAAGCTATTTCCAAGCCCTCTAAGACTATAGATTATGTTCTGTAAAAACTCTCTGCTTTAGATGAACTTATCTAAAATACGTCTTAAGGGAGAATTTTTTTTTTTAATTTGTGAAGAATAGTTAGGATTATATATTTTAGGATAGCGCAGTCCATATATATGTTGCCTGCTATGTGAAGAGATTAGGAAAATAGGTTTCCTAGGAGGGAGATATTAATTGTAATGCTATGATTTTCTTCCAGAAAACTTTCCCCTCTCAGACCTGATGACAGAAATCAGTACTGGTGTGGAGACTACTGCAAATAGTAGCACTTCTCTGAGGTACGCTCTATACTTGCTTGAAGTTTGTCAGCATTGTGTTTAAGCATAGAGAAACCTATTGTTTACAGTATGTTGATTGCAGTTTCATTAAGAGATAAGGACTTTAATGAAACAAAAGGGATGAAGGCAGTAAGAAGTAAACGTAATTAGGGGAGAAGAATCAAAGAGAGAAGTTTGTAGATTAATGCACAAGGTGATCAAATTAGCAAGGATTTTTAAATAGCATAATTAATTGCTGTTTAAATTTATCTGAGGCAAAAAAGAAAGACGGAGAAGTGGAGGCAATTAAGTATTAATGAAGGCTGATAATAGAGTAGCAATATTAGATAGAAATAATGGAATTAAATTGGTCAAAACATTCTGGATAGATAGCAGTTAAAATGTCCTCATCACACAGGAGCTATTTAATGGGAAAATATTTCTAAGTAAAACATAATACTAACTTTATTATAATACTAAGATTTTTATTTTAGCTTTTCATGCACAAAAAGGATAAAAACAGAATAATATGATTCTAAGAATAATAAGAATGTATCTGTGCAGGCTTTATTGTTTCAGAGCTTTTTGCTTGCTTGTCTTTGGTTTAAACAAATAATTTATATCAAGCTAAACTTGATATTTTAACTTTGAGTAAGTTCCTTCTGTTTCCATGATCTGGTTTGTATTGCACGTAAGATGAATTTAGATTACTGTTGTAGAAACAAAGTCAGTAAAGGTGGTTTATTTTAACATTATCATATTAAATTTCTAGAATAGGGCAAGTCATTCTTAAAACTTCCATGTTTGCTTTCGGGTTTTTTTGGCCTCACTGCGTGGCATGCGGGATCTTATTCACAGTTCCCCGACCAGGGATCGGAACCTGTGCTCCCTGCAGTGGAAGCACAGAGTCTTAACCACTGGACTGCCAGGGAAGTCCCCATGTTTTTTATGCTAAAGTATTTTAAAGCAAATTACAGATTTTCTAACATTCTAAATATGCACCTCTGAAGATTAAGAACACTTTTCAAATAGATAAAGATAACATTATTACAGTAATAAAGTTAGTAGCAGTTCCTTAATTTCATCTAGTAGCCAGCTCACATTCAAATTTCTCCATTTTCCCTAAAATAGTCTTTATAGCTGGTTTGTTTAAACCAGCATCCATTTCATCCATCTGGTGTTAATTCTTTCAGTCTCTCAATACAGAACAGTCCTGTTTTTTCTTTTTTTCGTCCATGACACTGACTTGCTGAAGAGACCAGGATAGATTTCATGAGGGGTACTTTTCTAGAACTAGTTTGGAAGAGAACTTTTAAGTGTCTTGTACTGTTTGTTGTTGTTTTAATCCTTTTAGGTCAAAAGTTCTAATATGATTGGACTGTAAAATTTGTGTTTTACTAGTAGTTTAGCAAAGTTTAGAATTTGTCTTGGGGACAGCATTAGTATAGGATTGATTTTTATTAAATGTCTTAAAAAATTGACTCACTGTCCCTTTGGCCAAAATCACTTTAGAAAGAAAGCTCATTGTGTTGCAAAACAAAAGCAAACCAAAACCCTGGCATATAGCATCGAAGAGTAACATGGGTACCTCTAGATGCATTGGCATAGCCCTGACACATGATGTGTAATTCAGTCTTCTAAAAGTACGGTTGCTGACCTTGGCAGCTGTGTTACCTGTTCAGAGGCTTTGAGGGCTTTGACTGTGCTAAGATTCAGCCATTTATCACCTCTGCTGAGGAGGACAGTTGCAACTGACGCAGACTAAGGTCCTCCCGACCTCTTTCCCCAGCCCCTAAAAAGAAAATCATATCAGGGGTTCCCATAGTGAGCCTAAACTGTATTTCCACTTCTGCTCTGAGGTGCCAGCATTGACTGTGGTGGAATTCCCTGCCCTCTGGCCAGCCCCACTCTTGTTCCCTACAGGAGGGAGGAACTAAGTAAAAGTAAAAAAATGGCTGGTTGCTATTGATGGTTCCCCACCATACATTTTTCTGGCCTTTCCTTCCACCCTGTGTCCCCAGTGATTTTCTAAGCACAATTTTTAGCGCCTTTTTTGGTCAGCTTCAAAAGGCCAACCCCATTGATGGGTAATTAGGGTCAGGTGTTGGTGTGGGGAGCTTCACCGTGGGCTCCCAGAAAGAAGATTCTGAGCAGACTGATCACTTGTCTCTTCTCAAATACTGCCTGGCAGTATGTCCCCTTGGTATTCTTATATTATACATGGGGGACTTCAGCTCTTGAATATCTGGGGTAAAAAGAGTTTTTTCTTTTCTTAAGATCTACTGCTCTTGAAAAAGAAGTTCCTGTCATCTTCATCCACCCTTTAAACACTGGATTATTCCGGATTAAAATTCAAGGAGCCACTGGAAAATTTAACATGGTCATCCCTCTTGTGGATGGGATGATTGTCAGTAGGCGAGCACTCGGTAAGCTTCATATGTGGCTGAAGGATTGAATTTTCTTTTCATTTGTTTTTTTTAAAATAAATTTATTTATTTGTTTATTTTTGGCTGTGTTGGGTCTTCGTGGCTGTGCGTGGGCTTTCTCTAGTTGCAGCAAGCAGGGGCCACTCTTCATTGCGGTGAGTGGGCTTCTCACTGCGGTAGCTTCTCTTGTTGCGGAGCACAGGCTATAGGCTCGTGGGCTTCAGTAGTTGTGGCACACGGCCTCAGTAGTTGTGGCTCACGGGCTCTAGAGCACAGGCTCAGTAGTTGTGGCGCACCGGCTTAGTTGCTCCATGGCATGTGGGATCTTCCCGGACCAGGGATCAAACTCGTGTCCCCTGCATTGGCAGGCGGATTCTTAACCACTGCGCCACCAGGGAAGTCCCATTGAGTTTTCTATTTTTTTTTTTTTATTTAACATTTTCATGAACCAAAAAGAAGTATAAATAAGGAAATGATGATATTACTTAGTAGGTCCCACATGTGGAAAATCCTGTGGCTCTTGTTAAAAGGAAGCATGTTTGGCTCTGTTTTGAAGTGTGCTTAATCGTGTAAGTACGAGCACAGCTGTAATTCACAAACTTCCAGTACTGGAAAACGAGCATAGTTGTTTACACTCCAGGGCAGGAAAGGGGTTGTCAGGCTAGATTTTGATTTTGTTTTTCCATGTCATTGTGTGTTTCTTCTGACAGTTCTATCTTAGTAGAGCTCTGTCTCTCTGGGGACAAGGAGTTTTGCAAATGGAATGAAGTAGTTTTGAGTTTGCAGAGAATAGTTCACTTGAATACTGATAGTTCACCTAGCTGACTAAAACCCTCTGTTTTCAAGGTTTTCTGGTGAGGCAGACTGTAATTAACATTTGTAGAAGAAAGAGACTGGAAAGTGACTCCTACAGTCCACCACATGTCCGCCGGAAACAGAAGATCACCGACATTGTCAACAAGTACCGGAACAAGCAGTTGGAGCCAGAGTTTTATACTTCACTTTTTCAGGAGGTTGGACTCAAGAACTGTAGTTCTTAGACCACTGTCTGTCTAGGACTATTGAACTCTAGTTTGGAGCTATAATATCAAAGCAAAACAATTTGATAGGTGATCACTGTAACAATAAAACAAATCACTCCCCAAGAGCTTACTGTTTAATCACCAGAATAGAAGAGACACATTATAAACCCATCTGAGAGAAGACTTTTCGGCTTTTTAGTGAAATGGGCTCCCAGACACAATCATATTCCTGCTGGTAATGATGATATACGTTTTAGCCATAAACTTCCTTTTAAAAGTGACAATTTTAGTTAAATATAAGCCTTTTGAGGAGAAAGGCTTTTATGCATCTCAGTTAAACATGTGCATTGGTAGTTTCAAATTTGCAAATTAGAAGTTGAAGATAGTTTTATACCTCACTTTTTAGGAGGTTGTGTTCAAAAGTAAAATCTGTCTCAGACTCTTCCAGGACATTTAAAGACTCGTGTTGATAGCATGGAGGAGAAGGAAGGAAACCTCAACTTTCTGCTCACTCGTAGGTCCATTTGTCATCCAGCTCTCATCCAAATGTCAAACTGACGGAAAAGAACTTAAGTGTTTTTGCTCAGATAAGAAGTCTGAGATTAAAATATTTCATAGTTTTTCTCCACACTTCAGAAAGTTATCTCATCACTGCAAAGGTCTGTCTGAAGGCCTCAGTTTCTGGGCAGCCCAGGAACAGATCTAAAATGGAAGCATGGCCCAGTCCTTTAATGAGGATACAAATGGAGTTTGTGGAGTTAAGTTAGAAGACAGCTGTGATGCCTCCACTCTCTCCATTATTGTCTAGCTCCGTGACATTATGACAGGTTAACCATTTGTAATTCCTTGGTAATTTCTTGGTTAAATATTAAGAAATATAAATTCATAGCAAAGGTTAAACATTATTTGGTTTCATCCATTGTCTCATTTCAGGACCAAGCAGGAAACTGCAGTAGTTTATGAAGGATTCTAATTTGGGGTTCAGGAAATAGCCTCTCAACGCTACTAATTCAGATCTCTCCCAGAGAGCTACTAGATTTCATCATAATTGACAAACATTAGTGACCACCTCCTTGGGTGGCTGCTTTTAGAAATGGCTGTTGTCATATTTTCTGGACTTTGCCGGCTGAAGGCACAACAAATCCCTGCCCGGGTTTTTGAAATACTTCTGTTACCTCGCTGCTACTTTTCTGCCAGGGATAAACGTTTTGAGGTGGCCAGACCCAGAACATCCTTACAAGGATTCCTGTTACAGTGCTAGAGTATACACTGCTCATTTCTCCTGTTCTTATGTACTTTCTTCTTTATTAAGATTATTTTATGTTAAGAAAATAAGTGACATTTAAAAGTCCAAAGAGGAGTGATCACAGTTGTATAAGGGGTGATTTCCCACTTGAACTCTGATGTCAGTAGATTCTGTAGGTCAGGCCTACAACGGTCTGTTTGGTTTGATGTTTTGGTAGTTTAATTAGAGGGTGGGGAATAGTATAGGACCTAATTCCCTGTGCAGATATTTCTATTCCAGAAGTACATGTTGATATCTATGAGCAAGAAACGGCATAGCAGCTCTTGGTTTTAAATTTGCCGTACCTTTTTCTTCGTGTTTGTTTTAAGCTCAGGTAAAGGTAACCTCCTCCTTCTATGACTCCAGTTTCCATCCAGGGTATAATATTATTCAGTAATTGATTTTCTTTTTAATCTGGGCAATAAATTGATGTTTCCAGATGGTAGCATGGGGGAGGGGGTTGTATGATTAGCGCGTTCTACCCTAAAAATGTTTTAGTAGCTCAGCAGGTGTAAAGTGAGGTTTAACAACTTTCATGGAAATTCCAGATTGACATTTCATGGGAAAAAATGAGCACTTGTTCTGATGGATGTGGACAAAGAAGGCTATAAATTAACGTGCAACTTATAACATTCCAGAGGTTAAAAATAACTGATGCAGGTGTACCTCTTCAGTGTGACTCTTCAGATAACACTTTTACCTTTGGCATAGTTCTGCTGTCAGCAAAATGTACGGTGGTGTGTGTGTAGGGGTGGCCTTCCTGATGCTTCAGTTTGCTCTAATTTCTGACAACTCTTTGTAATTCTAATGGCTTTGATAAGTCAGTGAACAACCATGTTGAATGCATTTATGATCTGGAAGACTTTGTGGGCTCCCAGGGAAGGAGGGATGGATTTAGGACTGTGCTGCTCCCAGAGACGTGAAACCCCAGTGTGCACAGCACAGACGGAGTATGGGGCACACATACCTCGTCAGGTGCCGACTCCTTCTGCTCAAAATCACATCTACCTAAAAAGGGAGTGTGGTGGGGACCCTTGGACCTTTCACTATTGTGGGTTTGATTTCATGGTCACTAAATTCTCTGAACTGCCTTTGTAAAAGTCACTTTGAGTACAGTAATGCCAGAGGAGCATATTTAGTCTCTAATAATAATCTTTAGTAGTCCACTTGATAAATTTGCTAACATAGGTTCAGAACCTTTGGGGGGAAGCCAGGACCACTTCGGTCTTTGGCTTAAACAGTTTAGTTGCTGCATGTGACAGGTGCACCAGGGTGTGGATGAGTGTGGCATTTGTTGACAAGGAAAGCATTACCCAGGGGACAGAGGCAGGTAGCCCCTCGTAGTCCCTTCTCACATTTGGGGGGTAGGGGCTCTCTCCCCCTCTCTGATTGGGAGCATTGAGGACAGAGGAGGGCTTTTGCCTTTTCCTGTTCAGCCGGCTCTCTTTTGTCAGTGCTTCCTCCTAAGACCCCCTCCTGTCCGTTGGCCCTTTGACCTGGATAGTTACATGGTGGTTTGACTGCCTCCCGTCCTGGCAATATATACACACATGCATGCATGCTGTCCTCCATTTCCAGGTCTTCAGGTCCCCTGAGGCCACCCATTTTCCTCTGGACTCATTTATAAAAATAAAATACCTACATCTTTGGCCAGTAATGTCAGTTCCTACAGGTTTTGTGTGTGAGGGCTTCATGAATGGTTACTTCCTGCATACACTGAGGAAGCATTTGTCAGACTCTGCAGAGTGATTTTTAGAGAAGCAGTGTCTTCAAGAGTATTTATTTATATTGGAAGGTGGAATTTTACCCAAAGAAAGTGGGAGTCAGCCTTGCTCAAAGACATGTAGATGGTAAAAATGTATCGGAGGTAATTTGACACTCCTGCTGGTAGTTCTCCATTCAGCATTTTAAAACCCCTTCAGGTTATATCTTCCTAAAAAGAATTGATTTATATGTTTACATGAAATGGTAAGTTGCGTTAGGTGGTCTGTTTTAGGGATTTCCATGACAGCCTCTTTTCCCGAGATGGAGAGATTGGAGGTAATCCACCCGTTCAATGTGGAATCAAACTGTGGGTTCTCAGTAGCTAAAGAAGCCATGTACTGTATAGTGTTTTTCTCGGAGTATCAACTCATGTTTTTCAGATGCTTTTCTTTTTTTAATGGTGAGGGAAAGGTATAATTTGGGATTCCACAGTGCCTTGCATACAGTAGGCGCCCAATAAATATTTGTTGAAGCAAACCAAGTTTCCCAAGTCCTTGTCTCTTGCAGTGACCAAGAACATCTTTCTCCTCTGAAGGGCTTGGCAGTTGTGGCTAAAAAATAAGCAGTATCATTATTTGCTTGAAATCATATACACAATTTGTATGAATTTTGGTATGTTGCCAAGACATGATCTTTTTCTTATTGTATTTTCTGTAAATATTTCTGGCACTGAACTGTAAAGTAAAGGCGAAATGTAAATATGAAGGTGTCCTGTGTACCCTCGCCTCCTGTGTTTCCTCTTCGTCAGTTAGGGAAGAAGGCCCAGAGGCTTGTTTGTATTTATGCAGCCCCTTTGTCCAGAAGAAACCCATGGAATATTGAATGTAATACATTTAGTCAATTAAATTTTAAGGAGATTCTTATCTAAAAATGTCATGTGTGCTTTTGGTTTGATTCTGGCATGGGTGTTCTTCATAATTTAGATCAGTAGGTTTTCACCCTGGTTTTGTAGAGTATCATGAAATACTCAAAATTTGATAAATTTAAAAAGAAAATTATTTGGCCTTCTATGCTGGAAGGAGCTTGTGTAACTAAAGCACTTGCCAACAGAGGCCCACCTTACAGAGGCTAGCAGTTGCTGAGCGGCTGGCTGGCTCTCTGTGTCCTGGGAACACAGAAATGCCAGCTGAGCTCCCTGCCTGCAGAAGATCTGAGCTCTGCCAGGGCTGGCCAGTCAGGAAAGCAGAGATGCAGGGGGAGGTCCTCCCGCTGCCCACTGTAGGGTCTTGGCTGCAGAAGGTTCCATGGGGCCAGATTAACACCTAATGCCTAGGTCACACGTGGCGGGGGGGGGGGGGGTGGGCGGGTGGTACCACTTGAGCAAACAGCTGTGGTGCATGACTCTGCCAAGAGCCACCCCTCCAGCCTGGCACTGACTCCACGTGACAATGCGTGGCCCCCCAAAGTGCAACTGGAAGCCCGGGCTGCGAGTTGCCTCCCCTCAGGTGTGTGTCCACACCTGCTTGCCTCCTCACCACAGGACCTGCTGCTGGGTTCTGGTGGCCGGGGGAGCTTAGCCCTGGGCTGACTGCACGGTGGCCCTGTTTTGGGGTCTGTGTTCGAGCCTTTCTCAGCTGTGCTGCTCAGCTCTTTCTGACCCCAGCCCCTTCAGAACGCAGTGCCAAGGGACCTCCCTGGTGGTCCAGTGGCTAAGACTCCGTGCTCCCAATGCATGAGGCTCGGGTTCGATCCCTGGTCAGGGAACTGGATCCTGCGTGCCGCAACGAAGAGTTCGCATGCTGCAACTGAAGATCCTGCGTGCCACAATTACGACCGGCACAGCCAAAAACGAACAAACAAAAAACAGTGCCAAGAAATCACCCCAACCCAGACCGCCCAGCTCTTGGTCTTGGCCCCCGGGCCCTGAGTGGCACAGCTTGCCAGGCTACCGTGTTTCATGGGTGCACATTCTAATACCATCTGCCCTGACCCTCCTCTGCTGGGGACTTGGGTCATTCCACAGCTGGGCTAAGACTCCCTTTAAACACACTGGCCCTCCAAACCCCAGCTGTCCCCGCCCCCATTTTTACTGTGGCTGGACCCCTCTTACTCTTCTCCCTGGGCCAGTGTCTTCCTCTAAGGGGGTCCTTCCACTCCATGTCTCCCCTAGGTCTACCACCCACTTCCTACAGCGGCTCCCCCAGCCTGGAACTGGGTCTGCCTGACTTTCCAACCTGTGCTCCATGAGATGCCGTGGTCTGAAAATCAAGTCGGCCTCAGACTGGTTGCCTATTGACGTGTGGCGTCCGAGCCTCACCCCCTGGAGGTTCTGACTCAGCAGAGCAGGGTGAGCACGCCAATCGGCATGTCTCATAAGTACCGTCCAGCCCCCTCCGCCCCTCTGCTGGCAGTGGCTGAGGCAGGTGGGCCAGTTGGAGAATACCACGCTTCCGCCTTCCTCCCCTCCATAAGCAGCAGCTGCTCTTCGTGTGGACTTCCCGCACCCACCAGGCTCCCAGCCTGGCCAGAGTCTCTCTCCAGCTTAGGGGCTGTCAGGCCCTGGGAGGTCCAGCGCCTTCTTCCTGTCGTGGGACCTGACGCGGAGATTTACTGACTACTCCATAATGAAAGAATGACAGAGGCGAGGGGGAGAGAGAAGCTCAGCATTTGGGGGTGTCTTGCCCATTTGGGAGATAAAGGAACAAGGTTCAAGTCTTAGAAGCTCTTCACTGAAAACCCTAATAAGGAGAGATGCAGAAGCTTCCAGATTAAATAACAGTCATTTACTGAGGGCCTTGCTGGCTCCAGAAGGAATATGTGACCTCAGATATATGAACACCCACCCGGGGGCAATTTGTATCCACTTTACTAACTTTTAGCAGCTTGGCGAGGTAAGGATTATTTCTATTCTACAGGAGGGTCGGGGAGGTGTCACGTGAACCCACAGCATCTTACAAGGATTCAAACCCAGGCCAGGAAGCCTGAGCTTTTGTTCTCAGTCAAACTGTCCCACTGTCCCCAGTTTCTTCCCACTCGTCCAAAACAGCTTTCTCTTCAGCTGCCTGAAGGACCTTGTGGTTTCCTTATTACGTCACCCTTTCAGTCACAGTTGGGCTGAGAGCGGAGCGTGGCCCGGCCCGCCAGGTCCCCAGGGCAGCCCTGCCGGCCCAGCCCAGGCCAGCCTGGCCTAGCCACACACGCACCATGAAGTACCCTCTGGTGCCGCTGGTGAACGAGCTGACGTTTTCTTTCCTGGTGTTCTGGCTCTGTCTGCCCGTGGCTTTGCTGTTGTTCTTGCTGATCGTCTGGCTATACTTCTTACTCAGCCAAGGTGAGCTGCCCAGGCCCGGGCCCTAATCCTGGAGGCTGGGCAGGGCGTGGGATATGCTGGGAGTCCCCAAACAACTGCCGAGAGAGGGGCGTCCTTCAGGCAGAGGGGTTTCCTGCTGGCTCCGGGAAAGCGTGGACTTGGTAGTTTAGCGTTTCTTAACCTGGAGTCCCAGAGTGAATCCTGAGTTTGGAAAACAATGTGTGTGTGTGCACATCTGGCCCTTCAGGGGCCACTGCTAGCATATAAGGTCTTTGGTACATATGAAAGTATTGTGAATGTGACTGCGAATTTAGTTAAGATATTCTAGATAGAAGATAAAACGGTTTATTACTTTTGCGCTATAATATAAATATATTTGTGGTAAAATAAACTTGGAGCAGAAATGTACTTGGAATTGGTTATCGTGTATACAAAATTCATATTATTTCTGAAGAAGCAGTAGTCATGTACCACCGGTAATAGAAGCTATTATTATCAAAATGTGTATGTAAACTATATATATATATACAGAATAGTGGAACTATAATTTTTGTGTGAAATATGGTGTCAAATGTAAAATGTATGTTTCAGCATGGCAGTAAATGCTTTCTGTTTTTGTGACCAATCATTAATTTAGAAGGAATTGAATCTTTATAATAAATAAATAAATACACATACAAAAAGGTGTCCCTTCAGGGCCACGGCTAGCACATAAGGTCTTTGGTACAAATCAGAAAGAGGTGGCCCCTCTGGGCAGATGAATTAGTAAAAGACGTCCCTTCCTGTGAATGCAGCCAGGGCACAAGGCTTGGTGAGCAGAGCGTGGGCTGGCTTTCAGCCCCTCTCGGCCCTCAGCCCTGTGCTTTTGCAGTCAGCAACCAGCTTGATGGGTACAGCAGCCTTCAGCATTTAGCAGGTGCCCAGAGACCATTCACACAGTTTCCTGCCCAGACCGCACATCAGGGAGGATCTGGGTTTCTGTGGGACACAGGATCACAGAAGCTGACCGACACCTGTCCTGAACTCAGCATGCCACCCAGAGGAGTGGGAGGCAGGGCGAAGCAGGCCTGAGGGAGGCTGGGAGCGGTGGGCCGGTGGGGACGGGGGACGGCCTGGCCACGTGGCAGGAATGACACTCTGCTCCTCAGGTGTCCCGTCTCCCCCGGCACTCCCATCACCTAGGGGCCTCTTCCTGGGGACTGCTTGACCTCCCACCTCCCGCTCAGCAGCCCCATGACCTTTGACCACCTGCGCAGGGAGGGCACTGAGTGTGCTGCCAGCTCTGCTCAGATGGTGCTCAGACAAGCTGAGCAGTTCACCCCCAACTTGCCCCATAATCTCACATGTAGGGGCCGGCAATTGTGCAATTGTTACGAGTTCCTGGCGAGAGCTTCCAGAAAATGTTTGTTTACCAGGGTGGACGGCAGCCCTCCCTGAGGGCCCGTGTTGGGTAGAAGGCAGAGCCCTTGCCTGCAGTGGCTATAAAATCCCGTTTCTCCAGAGTCTAGGGGATGTGGGCCCGGGTTTCAGCTTTGCCCCTTAATCGTTCATAACAATAGCTTTTTTGAACACTGTGCTAGGCCTGTGCTAAACACCTGGTGTACCTTATTTCATTTAATCCTCAGACTAACCCTGTGAAATAATCCTTATCATACAAGTGAGGAAACTGAGGTTTGGAGAGAAGTTACCTGTCCAAGGCCACACCCTTAAGAGTGCCGACTGTCCAGTGTCTCACCTGGGCTCTGACACCTACCAACTGTGGGACTTGGGGCGAATCCTCTCTGAGCCCCAGTTTTCTCACCTACAAAATGGAGATAATAACGGTCCCTACCCTTTGGGGCTGTGGAGAGATGCATGTCAGGGGCCGGGTACCTGTACACACATGGCACATAGCAGGTGTTTGGAAGCTGAGAAATAATCCAGGCAGTGTCGGTTTTGTCAAGGTAGGAGGAAGTGTAGGCGTAGCTTTGGATGGGTTTTCCGGAAGGTGGGACACCTTCCCTGAGGTCCAAGGCACTACCCTCCTCCAGCAATTCATTCTCCTTGGAGGCCCATCTCTAAGCCATCCACAACCTGCCCTGTCTGACCCCGCTCTCAGACTTTCTCCTGAGAGGCTGTTTACCCACTGACATCTCACACGGCAGTTTGAAACAGGTCCTTTTGTTGATTTTGCATTGAAGAGAAACTGTCCTTAAAGTGAGGCAAGCAGCCCTTCCTCAGGGTCCCCGTCTTCTTGGGAATCTCAGTATTTCTGTGTTCTGTCTTTGTGCTGAGAATTGGCTCAAACCCAGGGTCTGGACCTGCCAGGGATTGGGGGGCTGGGGCTCGGGACACCCTGGCCTGGGGTTTTCTCTTCTGCCATGGATCTCTGGATTGGAATCAGTCTGGCCTGGAATCCAGTATGAACAGCCGTCAAGAGGAGCTCTGATTCCCCCCTCCCCACCCCCACCTGGCCTGGCTCAGCAGGGCGGTTTCAGAGCCCAGAAGGGAGAAGGTTGAGCAGCAAGTGCCACGTGGCCCACGAGGACGTGAGGATGCCAATGCGCTTTTCCAAGTGGAGGCTGGAGCAAGTGGGGGGGAGGGGGGAGCTGCCTGGTGAGATGGGTACAGAGGCAAGAAAAGATGGTTGGCAGCTGAGCCCTGGAGACGCTGGCCAGGGAGGGCAGTGCTGATCCCCAGCCTGACATAGGAAGGGAGGATGAAGCCTCCGAATTCCCTGCCTTTGGACAAGGGCCCCCATGGAACTGCATGGGACTGTGGAGCCGGGACCTGCTTTTGCGTCCAGCGCTGCCACCTCCCAGCGGCAGGAAAACCTACACGTGTTATTAGATGGGTACCTGAGCTTGCTAACATGGCATATCTCGGGAAGGCAAGGTAAGAAAAGAGGGAGAAGGGGGAGATTATTGTTTTTCTGAGTATGCTCAAGTTGTTTCACTGGTTACAGAGAAGTAGAGGAGGTTGAAGACAGCCCCTCAGATTTCAGACCAAGAAAAGGCCGAGGGGGTTTCCTGGTGGTCTAGTGGTTAGGATTCGGTGCTTTCACCGCCGGGGCCTGGGTTTGATCCCTGGTGGGGGGCTTTGGTGGGTGAAGGGGGCGTTCTTTTTTTTAAAAAAGGGATTCTACCATATACTTCTCTGCAACTTTCTTGTAATATACCATAGACATCCAACAAGTTACAAGATACAGATCTAATGCGGGTGTTTTGCAAGCCTCATGACATGCCACACGTGAGTGTGCCACACTTCATCACCCAGACCTCTCATGATGGACACACACATGGTTTCCAGGGTATTTTAGTGTGTGTGTGCGCGTGTGTGTTTCACCATAAAACAGTGCTGTAAGGGAAACCATTGGACACATATACTCAGACATTTGTTAATGAATGAACTGGTGGATGGATGGATGGACAGGTGGGTAGGTGGGCTTGTGTCTCCTCGGTGACCCCTCCTGGGCCATGCTCAATACAGGTAGGTCATTTGCTCACCCCTAGGGTCCTTCCTCTTCTAGAAGATGGATGTGTCATGGGCCAACCTTCGTTCTTGGTCCCAGCTCACCCTTCAAGGCCCTAAAGTCTTCCTGAGGTCTTGGGGCTGTCTCATCTGCCATGCTTCTGCCTTGGCCCCCTGGCCTCAGATAAGGCTGCAGGGGATGCCTGGGCCCTGCAGGGGGCTCCTTTAGCATCGAAAATAGGAGCTAGGATGTGACCACTGAAGAGGCCTTGTCTTGTCCCTCCACAGATTCAGAGGAAAATGACTCAGATGTTTGCTTTGATTGGGAGCCCTGGAGCAAAGTCCCCGCCAAGTTTTGCCAGAAGACGTTGCATAGCCAAGAGGAGGAGAGGCCCTGCTAGTGAGGCTCTTCTGCCAGGTGAGGCCCCTCTAAGAGGTGGGGGGCTGGAAACAGGAGCCTCAGGGCCTGCCCAAAGCCTAGGGCGGCTGCCATGTTGGAGCTCTGCTCCCTCTACCGTGTTGGAAATCTTGCTGTCTCTGCCATGTCAGAGAACCTTCTGCCTTATTGTGTGGGAGACCTGTTCTTGCCACGTTAGAGGACCAGTCACCTCTGCCGTGAAGAGTTTCTTTACAAAGGCCCCCCCTACCCATTATCTCTGTGACCTCACCTCCAATCACCCTCCTTAGGGTCTTTGCACTGGCTGTTCCCTCTGCCTGGAACCCTTCTCCCCACACATACCTCACCTCGAAGGGTGCTGCTCAAATGTCACTTTTTCAGTGACAACCACCCTCCTTAACACTGTAATCTTTTCCCCACTCTGGCTCTGCTCTATGTTTTCTTTTGCATAGGACTTATTACCCATGACGTGCTCGATAATTGATGTCTCCAAAACATGCACAGCAATGCCTGACACACAATGGAGGCGCCAGAGATATTTGTAAAAGGAAGGAGAAAGACGTGATAACAATAGTAACAGTAATAATAATGGCTGATATTCATTGAGTGTTTAATAGGTACCAGAGCCCGTGCTAAACGTTCACAAGCTCATTTACGGAAGTCCTATGAAGAAGATATTATTTTTATCTTCATTTTACAGGTGGGAATTCAGAGTGTCAGTGCAGTTAAATAATGTGCCCAAGTATCAGAGCTCTACCCTCACTGAACAGCGAGGACACCTCATCCATCCCAGTGGGATTAAATGCCATTTCTATGCCAGTGACTCCAAATGTATCTCACTCTAATCTCCCTTCTGAGCTCTATTATCTGTCCCCTCCATGCCTTTTCATGGCTAGAATGGGATTCTTAATTCCCTTTGCTACCCAACAAAGCAAAACACAGCACCCGATCTTCTGCCAGCTGGTCCGCATCTCCATGAACAGCATTGCCGTTGGTTGGTCTAGTTGCTTGAGCCGCGAGCCTGGGAGTCATCCGTCATGCCTTTCTTTTCCTCCCACCCACGTCCAGTCCATCAGCAAGTCCTAAATGCCATCTCTCATGCATCCACTTCTCTCTGTCCCCAGGGCCACCATGGCCTGCCCTACCCCAAGGTCTGTCTGTATGTCTCACTCTTGGAGCCCCTGCCTGTCTGAGTGGAGAAAGGAGGTGGTGGTGAGAAGCAGGGACCCTCACTTAACCTCAGTCACACTGACCTTGTCAGGTCATGACCTTGACAGTTGAAAAAGGAAGTTGAGGGCCCTTTCCCCAGAAAAACACACACTTGGACACGCACTCAGAGTTTTGTGCTCAGGGCCAGGTTCACAGGTTGTCACCTGTGTGGTTCCACAAGGTCACATGTTCAGAAGAGCCTCATGCTTCGTTTAATGTTCTGCTGTCACTGTCTTGAAATTCTTAATTTTTTTTTTTTTTTTGGCTGTGCCACGTGGCTTGTGGGATCTTAGTTCCACAACCAGGGATCGAACCCTGGCCCTCGGCAGTGAAAGCCCAGAGTCCTAACCACTGAACCACAAGGGAATTCCCTTGAAATTCTTAGTTTTTGAACAAGGGGACCCACATTGTTCATTTTTTTAATGGGCCCCACAAATCACATAGCCCGTACTGTTTGTGTACAATTAATGGGGTAAGAAAAGGAGATATTCGGACTCTGATATAGAGCCCTTCCTGCCCCATCGTGGTTCTGTCTCCCTCTTACTCTTTCATCTCATTGTCACCCTAGATCCAATGTTCCACTGCTTCCCAGCCTGGTTTTCCCAGAGTCAGCAGGGCTGCAGCAGCGGCCGAGGTGGATGGGAGACTTGCCAGGGAGGGGAGAGGACTTTGGTGAGTGAGCTGCTCCCCAGGGACCCCCGACTCGTCTCCTCCACTGATGGACACACGAACGCCTCCAGAGACCCGGCTCTTCTCCGTTACAGACCACCTCCCAGTCCCCCCAGGGAGGAGCCTGAGCCTGTGAAGACAGTATAAGCTGGCCCTTGGGGAGAAGCTGCCGACTGAACTCAGAGGCCCGTGAGGGCAGGCCCCAGAGAAACCTGCTGGGCCTGACCAAGTCCACTCACTTGACAAGCTGTGCAGCCCGGGCCCAGCCCTGGTACCACCTTGAGCCATCCTGACCTTTGGGAATCTCTTTCCCACCTGTTCAAAGGGCTGGGGGATCTTGCTCTGAACTTCTGTTTTCTAATTCAAACTCACTGTATGTGAAATCAAGCTCAAAATCACTCATCCTTTTTTTTTGGCCATGCCACGCAACTTGCAGGATCTTAGTTCCCTGACCAGGGATTGAACCCTGGGTCCCCGGCAGTGAAAGTGCCGAGTCCTAACCGCTGGACCACCAGGGAATTCCCTCAAACTGACTCCTTGATTAGTCTTCAGGTTGATTTTAATAACAAATATTAATTTTATAACTATGTACATTATCTGCCATTTGCCTAGTTACAATAGGAAGAGCTCACCTTTAGTGGGTGCTTACTGTGTGCTAGGTGCTTCACTATGCATTTTTTATACACATGATTGTTTTTTCTTTTTTTTTTTTGCCACGTTGGGTCTTCATTGCTCCACACGGGCTGTCTCTAGTTGCGGCGAGCGTGGGCTACACCTCGTTGCGGTGCACAGGCTTCTCATTGCGGTGGCTTCTCTTGTTGTGGAACACAGGCTCTAGGCACGCAGGCTTCAGTAGTTGTGGCACATGGGTTCATTAGTTGTGGCTTGCGGGCTCTAGAGCGCAGGCTCAGTAGTTGTGGCTCACGGGCTTGGTTGCTCCGCAGCATGTGGGCTCTTCCCGGACCAGGGCTCGAACCCATGTCCCCTGCATTGGCAGGCGGATTCTTAACCAATGCACCACCAGGGAAGTCCCACATGATGGTTTTTAATGCTCACAAGCATTCTGTGAGGTAGGGTCTTTGGTTATTCCTGGTTTACAGATGGGGAAACTGAGGCTCAGAGTGGTCAAGCAACTTGCTCAGAGTCACACGGGTAAGATTGGGATTTGAACCTGGACCCTGACTCTAGCGCCTGGTCCCTGTTCCACTGTGCCAGTTCTTCTCCAGGTTGGGGTGTTGGAGGAGAATATGGAGGAGACACAAAGTTCTGACCTTTCAAGAAACCCCCTGTCCCTGTACCCCCGCTGGCTACGGGCAAGCAGCAGGGTTGATGGGCTGGAGAAGGGGACAGGCCCTCTCAGGGATCACCTGGGTGTCATCTTTGTGTCCCCTCTTTCTCTCTCACCCCACATCCCACCAGCCACTGTAAGACTTCTAAACAAAGGCAAGAGAATGAGTCTGAATTATTAGCGCCTGAATTATTAGCTAGTCTCCTGGACTTCGTTCTCTCTGGCTCTGCTTTTTTCTGCCCTATTAGAGCAATCCATCCAAAACACAAATCGGAGCAAGTCTCTCCCCACCACCCCTATCTTTCTCCCTCTCTCTCTGTGTGTATGTGTGTGTGTGTGTGTGTGTGTGTGTGTCTCTCTCTCTCTCTCACACACACACACACACACACACACACACACACACACGCCCCTTTCTCCCCACACACTTTGTCACGAGCTTCTGTCAGTGCTGTGCTTTCTGGGGGCTTTCCTGGCATCGAATAAACACTTTTAATAACAAAAACTCCCCTTTGGCTGAAGCTCCCCCCCGCTGGCTTTGTCTGACATTTTCTCCAACTGCCCTGCTCCGTGCAATGCCATGTACCGTTTAGTGCCGCTGCCCCTTTGCTGTCTGTAGGGGGCTGCTGGGGCATCGTTCGGCTTCCTGCTGACCCAGAAAAGCCACCAAGCCCCCCCCCGACCGTCCACCACCCGCCCCCAGCCATTCTGGAGGAGCCAGAGGAGCCTCCTGGGGCGAGCTCAGGCCTTGAGGGAGGGTGGCCGCAGCCTGGCTCTGCAGGAAGAATGTCCGGCCGTGCTCCCGGAGCGGCGCCTGCAGCGGAAGGCGGGCCAGACAGCTCCCTGGGGCCCCTGGAAGGCTAGCAGCTCTGGAGGATTGTTGGCTGTGTGTGTACGGGTTGTCTGTGGAAAGATGCCCTCGCTGCTTGGGTGGGAGGCTGAGACCCCCGGCCTCTGAGGGAATGGATTGAGGCCCCCTTTCTGGCATTTCGTCTGGTAAGGTAGGAGGGGTGTGTGTGTGTGTGTGTCCTTCTCCCTGCTGCCCAGATGGCCCTGGTGGCCCTGGCTTCACCGTGTCCCCAGATCCCACGGGTCCTCATCGCCAGGCGGCTGGGGCGCTGTGCCTGGTGCTGGGCAGACCTGGGCTGCAGGTACAGGAATCCCAGGAGAGGAGAGGGAAGGTTTGGGCCACTGGTGTCTCAGGGCCAAGCCCGAGGGGCCAGGGGACCAAGTTGAGTACCCACGCTGGGGGTGTGCATCATCTCACTTCATCCTCACCACACACTTGTGAAGCAAGAATTCCTCTCATCCTACAGATGAGGAAACAGACGCTCTGGGAGGTCAAGTAAATGGCCCAAGGTTACCGCCAAGGGGTGGAGTGGGTTTCTTTTTTTCTTTTGACTGCATGTTGAATCCATGCCCCCTGCAATGGAAGCATGGTGTCTTAACCACTGGACCACCAGGGAAGTCCCTGGAGTGGGTTTCAAACCTTGGTCCGTGAGACCCCAAACCCAGGCCTTTCCTGGGCCACACACTACCCTGGGTCACTGATTTTTGGATACTTTGAGATGTGAGTAACCCCCAATATGTGCCGTTTCCCCTTCCTCTGGATGAAGAGAGTATTAGGGACTCCAGGGCTTCTTTGGGGCTCAGGATTCAGGACCCCAAACTGTGGAGTCTCAGCTGGGTTAGTGTGGTCATCTTGACTGAGAACTGTCACCCCCTTCCCCCTGCTCAGTGTGCCTCTCACAGCAAAACCAGAATTTTTATTTATTAAAACAATGTCTTTACATTTATTTTATTTATTTATTTTTTTGGCGCCGTTGGGTCTTTGTTGCTGCGTGCAGGCTTTCTCTAGCTGTGGTGAGCAGGGGCTACCCTTCGTTGCAGTGCGCGGGCTTCTGATTGCGGTGGCTTCTCTTGTTGCGGAGCACGGGCTCTAGGCGCGAGGGCTTCAGTAGTTGTGGCTCTCAGGCTCAGTCGTTGTGACCCGTGGGCTCTAGAGCGCAGGCTCACTAGTCATGGCGCACGGGCTTAGCTGCTCCGCGGCATGTGGGATCTTCCTGAACCGGGGCTCAAACCCATGTCCCCTGCATTGGCAGGCGGATTCTTAACCACTGTGCCACCAGGGAAGCCCTAAAATTTTTATTTTTATTGTTATTATTATTTTTGGCTGTGCTGTGCAGCTTGTGGAATCTTAATTCCCCAAGCAGCAATTGAACCTGGACCCTCGGCGTGGAAGCATGGAGTCCTAACCACTGGACCACTAGGGAATTGCCCAGATCAGAATTTTTAAAACGTCATTTCTCCTCGACTGTGATTACAGCATATTACAAACAATGTGATTCTGATAGAAATTCAAACAGTACAGAAGCATATGCGCCTATTTCCCAGAACCTACTACTGTTAAGGTTTGGACATATACCTTGGGAGAATGTTGTGGCATATATAAAGCTGTACCTATATAGTTCTACGCAAATACAACCATGGTAGTGGTTGTGCCTTTACGCTTCCTTTCAACCCTTAATTAATGTTATGGACATCTTTACATGTCAGTAACATAAGGATCTAACTTATTCATTTTAATGGTCTCCCAGAATCCAGTTTTATGGGTATCCTTTCATTAATTAGTTCCTGGCTAATTTAGACATATAGATTGGCTCCAATTTTTAACCATTTTAAACAATACTGTAACGGACATCTTTGGGGATTTGTGTGGGTAAAACTCATTCCTAGAAGGGTAATTGTAGGTTTTAAAGGAACACTTAGAGTCTTGATAGTTCCTTCCCAATTGTCCTCCAAAAAATGCTGTAGCTCAGAACACGCCTGCAGCAAGGGAGCCCCGTTGCTCTCCTCATTTCCACCTGAGGACCGGATTGCTGCCCCCGACCAGAGTTTCTAATTCAATAATTCTCCGGCAAAGACTGAGAATTGGCAGAGTAGATTCGCATATCCAAGTTTTCAAGCATCCAGTTTTAAATTTAAATTAGTTAAGATTAAATAAAAATTCATTTTCTCAGTCATACCAACCACATTTCAAGAGCTCAGTAGCCACACGTGGCTAGTGGCTACTGCACTGGCCAACACAGCATAGAAAATAGCCTGATTAAGTGACTCAGGCAGGGACAGGCTAGTGTTTATGGTGGGGAAAGAATGGGTTCAGATCACTTCCTTCATACCTAAGGGCCTCCTGAAACCACAGCGCATACCAGTTGAGAGCACTAGAGCTGGGGCTTGCAACGTGGGTTCGAATCCTGGCTCTGCTGCTTGCCAGCTGGGTATGTATGGGTCGGTCATCTACTCCTGGGTCTGTTTCCTCATCTGTAAACTGGGGACAATAGCACCCACCTGTGAATATTAAACTGATGCCTGCGTGTGTCTGGTGCTGGGCATGTAGTAAGTGCTCAGGAAACACTGGAAACAAAATGACAACGGGAAACAGTTATTCATGCTGTACACGGAGGATCTGTGCACTTTTCTGCATATACTGTACATCAATAAAACACTGAAAACAGAACAAACAAAAAATCAGCTGTTAGTGATGCTCAGAACAAATTTTGTGGATGTGCTGAGTGCCCTTGTTCTCTGGTGAAATGGGGGACTCACTGCAGCACTGTGTCATGTGACCTTGGACAGTGACGCCATTGGAACTGTTAGGCTTTTATTTCATTTCTGTCCCTTCCTGCGTCCCATCTGACCTCCTCAAAAAGTTCACCCAAAGAAATGATCACTCCCCTCTCCCTGCTTAGCTGTCAAAACGGGGGCAAAGGTAATGACTTTTGTTTTGGTTAAGTCACCGCAGTTTTCAGATTGTCACGAAAACACCCAGAGGCTGGTAATTTCCAAGCAAATCACAAAGCAACTGAAGAAATCATGCTGTGCACCAGCAGGGGTTTCCAAACCGACACAGGAGCTTCCTGGACGGGCAGTTTTCTCGAAAAGCATAAATCAAGCTAAACGGCCAATTTTATAATTAACTGGGAATCAGTCTCCAGTTAAGCTTCTGCTCGGTAAAATTGGCCAAGAGGTTGCCCAGGGAGAACTGGTGCCCTGCCTCTTCCTTCGGGCACTGGCAGACCTGAGATTGCTTTGCTTTACCACTTTCAAGGATGTTTCAGGATGGGAGGGTGGAGCTCAGCGTGTGGGCAGGACACTTGGGGGAAAGGCACAAGCCAGGGCCTGTGGGTAAGGTGCTGGCGGGACAGGCCACGTGCAAAATGAGCATGGGGGCCCCTGTTCAAAAATTATTAAGAATTTCAAGATGGTGATAGCAGAGCACTAAACCCAGCATGGGCTCCTCCTAAGCCTGGGATCCTGTGGGATTACCCAGGTCACACACCTGTGATGCTGGTCCTAGGTGCTGGATCACACCTCCAGAAGTTGGGGGGACATCCATGGGTGGGGCGTCAGGCTGAGGGCAAAATACAGCCTCAGAGACTCCAGGGCACAGGACCCCACGAGGCAGAAGCCAGGTAGACAGCAGGAGCAAAATTGGCCCCCTGTTCCAGGCTATAGCATCTACGACAACAACAGAGAAAAATCCAATAGAACAATTCTGCGGGGGAGGCAATTTGGCAGGAAGTGTCAAAATTTTATGCAAACCCTTTGATTCAGCAATTCCACTTTCGACTCCCTTCCACTGCTACCTCTGCGCAAAGGTACAAGGTCATAAATACGAGGATGCTTTTTACTCATGATCTGGACCCGATGGAGGCAATCCAAGCATCTGTCAAAAGGGCATAGGTTAAAAAACCAAGCTACCTCCCCAGGTAAGGATATTTCAAATAAAATGCACTCTGTGGGTGAACTTCTTATGATTCGACTGCTCAAGATATTATCTAAGGCCCCGCTTTTAAAATTTCTTTTTATTGCTGTGCATGGTATCCACTTTGTTCTAAGCCCGGATCCCCACTGGGTGACTGCCAACACCTGGGGGCTACTTATTTTTCGCACATGTCTTCAGCAAGTTGTCTACATCTCAGAATTCCCAATGAAAGTCCTGAGCTGTATCTTCTTGAAACAATTCCTGTGGCTGGAGGAATGCAAGCAATGGTTCTTTTCTTTTCGTTTTTTTTTTTTTTTTTTAAACAATAGCTTTATTGAACTATAATTCACATATCATATAATTCACCCATTATAAAGTACACAGTCCAGCCGTCTTCAGTCTATTCCTAGAGTTGTGTAACCCTCATCACAATCGATCTTAGAACATTTTCATCCCCTTAAAAAAACGCTGTACTCATCGGCAGGCACTCACACAACAGTTCTTAATTCAAGCTTACCTGGACCTGCGTCTGTGACTAGGCTGCGCGGGGGGGGGGTAGTCACAGCTGCTATAATGGGGGATGCGTGGAAAGGTTGCTGGGGAGGCAGCCACAAGGCCCACCGCATCTGTGCTCCGCTCACTCGTGAAGTTGTGATGTCCCTTTGTCCTCGTCTGGCCCCGAGATGCTGACGGCCTCCTGCAATACGCCTTCCTTGCCTCGCCAAGCTCTTATTGTAAGACTGCCTTCAGTGCAGTAAGAGTGAGCCAGATCTCATGTAAAAGGGATACGGTGGTGGCCAGGATTGGGGAAACCCCAGCCCTGGCCGGGGGGACAAATTATGCAAAGACACGGAGGTCTAAGAGAAACCGGAGAACTTGCCAACTCATAACTGGAAAGCAACGTTCACGTGGGGAAATGGCAAATGATGAGGCCCACGTGTTTCTGTCAATGTCACATTTCTAGCCGTTCTTTTTATTTTTCTTGCTGTGCTATGAAGCGCATAAAGGTTCCTCACGGTCATAGGTTCTTTGTGGATTTACTCTTTTTCCCTCCTTGGAATGCTTCTCAATCTGCAAGTGCTATCGATATTCAGCCATTGTGTTAACATTTACCCAATATTTGGCCCCCCTTTCTTACTTTTAACTTTTGTTCTTTTACATTACGTGTGTTTTCCTCAGCTTTATTGAGATATAATTGACGTATAACATTGTGTAAGTTTAAGGTATTCAATGTGATGATTTGATACACATATATTTTGTGATTACCACAAAAAGGTTATTAAGATCTTTATCACCTCACAGAGTTAGCACTTGTGTGTGGTGAGAACATTTAAGATCTACTCTCTTAGCAATGTATAAGTATTTTAACTGTAGTCGCCATGCTAATCATTAGATCCCCAGAACTTACACGTTGTACAACTAGGAGTTGCCCTTTGACCAGCATCTCCCCATTGCCCCCACCAACCCCTAGCAACCACCGTTCCACTCTCTGTTTCTATGAGTTCTGTTTCTGTGAGCTGTTTTAGATTCCATCATACAGTATTTGTCTCTGTCTGAATTATTTCACTTAGCATAATACCCTCAAGGTCCATCCATGTTGTCACAGATGGCAGGGACTGGGGAGCAGGGAACTACAGTCGTTTATGCTCTTCTTTATTTTCATTTATCCTTTACTTCTTTGCTTTTATGCATTGAAAGTCCTCCCTCATCCAGCAAACTAACTATCCACCTACATGTGTTTTTCTAGTTGTGTTTTTAAAATTAATTTTGGTGTCTGGTGTGAGAGACCCACCTTCTTAGTTTTTTTCTTTTCCAAATGTTCAATTGTCCCAGTACAGTCCCAGACTCCCAGTAAAGTGCACAAATATTTACCTTGTACATCTTGATGTGTGTACCTGTGCAACTACCACCAGATCAAGATATAGAACACTCCCATCACCCCAAGTCTCCCGCATGTCCTTTCCCAGTTAATCCCCCCTCCCCCCAGGGTAACCAGACTTCTGATCTCTCATCAGGAAGAGTCTTTCCCATGTCCTTGTGCTGCTGAAGGAAGAGGTTCTTCATTGATCATATTTTGATGTGGCTGGATAATCCTAGGTAACATTTTACTGAGGGCTTCCCTGCCCCAGGAGTTGTTCCAGAGGCATCGTTCACATGCACTGGCTTGTTTCCTTACCTCACCCTACGAGATGGGTGCTGTCATTGTACTCCCACTTTATAGATAGAAAAAAGAGAAGTGAAGCTCAGAGGGAGGTGATGGAGCTAACTGAGCCCCCAGCAGCCTGCCCCACAGCCTTCCAGATTGACCATTACTCCTCTTGCTTAGGAAATTTGTCCTCCACCCCCGCAAGAACCCCACTCCAATGTGAAAGCACTGTCCTTCCCTCGAATGGAATCTTCTTTTAAACCTTTTGTTTTGAAATAATCTTAGACTCACAAGAAGTTGCAAAAATAGTACAGAGTTCCCATGTATTCTTCACTTACTTTCTCCCAGTGTTAATATCTTATGTAACCATTGTTCATCAAATAAAATTTTTAAATAATGACTTTCTATTCCTAAAGCATCGGAGATAATTAATGTTCAACATTATCTTATCTTCTCATCTTGGTAATTTGATTTTCCCCACTCAGCTATGAATGATGATAATAATTAATGCTAAAGGGTACCACATATTGCTGACCTTTTACCGTGGATCAGTTATTAGACCAAGTACTTTATATACATGATTGAATTTCATTCTGTTATGTTGACAGTAATTATCTATAAATAAACTAAAAAATAGTAACAGTTATAATGACTGAGTACTCAGTATATGTCAGGTGATGTGGTTTTTTGGCCACGTGGCTTTTGGGACCTTAGTTCCTCGACCAGGGATTGAACCCCGGCTCTCAGCAGCGAAAGCGTAGAATCCCAACCACTGGACCACAAGGGAATTCCCTCAGGAACTGTGTTTTATACACTTTATCTAATTTAATATCCCCAACAACCTTGTGAAGTAGATGCTAATATTAGCCCCATTTTACAGATGAGAAACTTGACACACAAAAGGGTAAAATTACCCAAACTCACAGGTAAAGTCAGAATCCGAGCCCAGAAAGTGTGACTCCATAGCCCGTACAACGAGCACTAGGCTGTATTATAGCCACAACATTATTACCGACAACCACAGCATGATTCCTTTCCATTCTTAGAGCACTCTAATGGGGCACTGCGGAATATTCTGCTTAAGTCTTCTGGTAATACTGAAGAAATCTGTCCCCCCCTCTCTCAGCAATTTTCACCTCCCATAGCAGGAATGCCTGCAGATCCCCACTATTGCCTCTAGATGGCGCAGTCTAACATCATTTATTTTTTCAATTAATATTCTGTCGTTACGCAGAGTGAGGAAGAGGAACATTGGAGCTGTGGGTGACACGGCCAAGCGTAGGGACAGATTGGGTGAGAGAGAGCAACAAAGGACCTGAATAGACATAATGAGAAGAGGCCTGTGGGGTGACCACTGTCCTCCCGCCCTTCCTGTTGTGATGCAGGTAGTAAAAGCATCGTCCACTCACTGGGGCCTCTGGCACCCGAAGCACTTTACACCCCTTAGCCCATTTTACCATCGCAAAAACCTCACAAGGTAGGCACAATTTTATGATGACAAACGGGGAATTAGAGGCTCAGAATGTGACCCCATCAGTCAGAGGTAGAGCTTGAACTTGAACCTGGGATGGCGTCCTGAGCCCCTGCTCTTCTTCACTCTGCGCTTCCTCTTCCTGGTTGCCTGGGCGGATGGGGGAGCCTCAACGCACATACTGGTGCATGGCTTGAACGATTGTTTTTCCTTTTCTCCTTAGAAATTTAGGATCCCCAAGGGCAGACTTGGCCTGACTAGGGTAGGAGACTTGTCCTTACAGGATATCAGAAGGTCCCTGCCTTAGCCCTTATCGAGCTGACCACGCTCTGTGACGTCCTGGGCTTGGACCCGAAAAAGAGCAAGGCCGGCAAACGGAAGGCGACAGGTCAGCGGTCCCAGCGCATCAAAAACCCTGAGGCTAAAGTCCCAGCTTTCTCATCGAGGGAGCTGCCTGGGGAATGTTCCACCAAAACATACTTAGCTGCGATATTTCATATATATATATATATATATATATATATATATATATATATATATATATATATAAAATTTTGCATGTGAAAACAATTCCTGCTCGTTGTAGGACATTTGGGAAATAGAGCAAAAATGCAATTCAGATATAAGCTCTATTAACTTTCAGGGTATCATCTTTCTTTTTGTTTTTCATGTGTGTGTATAGCCTTTTTTCACTAAATATTCTAGAATTATGGGCACTTCCCAGTCACTGTATCATTCAGCTATTGTCACAGTAATGCTACATGATAAGAACCCCAAAACTCATGACTTAAAACAATTATTTACTCTGTTTGGGGGTGAACTGGGGGTCAGTTGGCTGATCTAGGCTGTTGGCAGGGTCTGGGTCTGCTTCATATTTCTCTCATTCTCCTGGGACTAGAAGGCTATCTGGAGCCAGTCCTTATGGCAAGAGGGCACGAGAGGGCAAACCCTACCACACCATGCATTTTAAACCTCTGTGTGCATCACAGAATCTACTGTTCCACTGGCCAAAGCTGTCACCTGAATGACCAGCAAGGAGTGGGAAAGTACTTTCTGCTTCGTTCATGGGAAGGATTGCAAATTCACATGGCCAAGGATATGGGTACAAGGAGGGCTAATGAACTTGCAACAGTATTATCATTTACCACAACTATTAAACATTCTTTGAAAACATTATTTTTAATCAGGGCACTATTTCCCTCCTTGTGGATGTGATTTATTTAACCATTTCTTATTAGTGGACATTTATTATTTCATGATTTTCTATTATAAAACACAATCACTATGGCTGCACACACAACTTTGAATGCATCTTAGATTATTTTAGAATATACTTATTCAGTTCTTGGTATATATTAGCCTTCAATAGTGTATGAGAGTGTTCATCTCACTGCATCACTGTCAACATCACACACTGTGATTTTTTTTGTTTGCTTCTTCAAAGACAAGAGGATGGGGGATAAGAAAGGCCAGGGGTAGGGGTTTCGCAGAGAAACATGTAGGTGGTTGAAGGGAGAAGGAAGGAAATTAGAGAAGATTGGGAAGGAGGAATTTGCCCAAGAAGACTGCAAGGCAGGATGGGAAATACATTTCTTCAGAACTCAACCTGTCCTTGCAGACCTAGACCCTCTACCCCAGGCCATTGTCACATGTCATACCCAGCACTCCCTGGGGCTGCAGCACGTTTTCCTTTGAGCATCTCTTCATCCAGCTGAGATTTTCTGCTCTGTGGTGCACCTAATGTTTTCATGATCACTGAGGCCAAAGGTTCTGTTGGAGAGATGTGGAGAATTTTTAGCTTGACCATCCTCCATAGAGCTCAGTCCTCACTCAGGGAAAAGCGTCTGATTCTAGTTACCCACAAGATCTCGCAGGTTGGACCCCAGCTGTCATTCCAGGAAGTGAAATGCCCCTTCTGCTCTTTGACTTCCGCAGAAACTTGCCTTTTCAGCGTGTCCCTCGACACCTTGCTAGAAGCCGACCGTAGTTCCCTCCCCAGCACCCAGGTCCTGCTGGTCCTTCAAGCCGGAAGTTATCCCCAGATTGGGCTCATTTAGCCCATGAGAGGCTGGCTCTGGAGCCATTATTGGGAGATGTCTAGCCTGAGAAATAGGAGTGTGGACTATAGAATCAGGAGACTTGGGTTCAAATTCTGTCTCTGACATTTGGTAGCTGAGAAACTTGGGATGAATTTTTTACATAGGAGTCTTTAATAATGTCTTAAACTTTAACAATTTTTGTACAATCAAATAACAGAATTTAACATTCAATTGGAAGAGAGTCAAATTTTTACGGTTGACCCTTGAACAGCACGGAGGTTAGTCCACGTGTAACTTATACTCATCTTTGGGGTGAATTTTTAAACTTCTATGAGCCTTTCTTTCAGTGTCTGCAGAGGAAGGTCAGAATAACAGCATGCTCCTTTCATTACGGATGAAATGAGATAAATGCACGGAAAGCTCTCAGAACAATCCCTGGCTCATGGCAGCGGCCAAAAAGCTGTTCTTCTCATTTTGAGGGAAATCTCCTCCAAACTCTCTCTTCTTTCTGGTTTTCATGGGAGACAAACACACATGTTTGAATCCCGGTTTCCAATGGTTGCTGGTTTAAACATTGGTTTCTTTCTCCCATAGCTGCTGTCCTGTTTGGAAGAGAGAGGGCTGGACACATCGGGCATTCTCAGGGTGCCAGGGTCAAAGTTATGGTTTGGCTTCCCCACTTCGTTGAGGCTGCGTCGCCCAGCACCCTCCTCCGTGCGTTAAGCCAGGAGAGAATCCATTTCATGGTTTATCAGTGTTCTGTCTTTGGTATCTGTTTGGGTCATGGAATCCCAGGAGGGTTTGGAAGGGTGAAGTTGGCACAATACAGCAGAGGGGTTGAGAGTGCGGGCCCTGGAGTCAGACCACTCACATTTATTGAGCTAAACCCTGTGCTGAGTGACTTACACACAGTAGGCCATTAGACTTACACACATCTTATCACCACTTTGCGGATGAGGAAACTGAGGCCCAGAGGAGCGGCAGAGTGACTTTCACTGGAGCCTTGAGCCAACTTCTCATCAGCGCCCCTCCTTCCTTCAGGGGCTGGAACACAAGCTGAATCACAACGACGCATCTGATTTGCTCCAAATGCCCCTCCAGGCACTGCCGGCGCCTCTGCTCACCGCGGAGTACCTCCAGGCCTTCCCTGTGCTGCCCAGCGAGCACGCCCAGCCCTTTGTGTTTGGGGGGAAGAGTGTCTGATGGCACTGGCCTTGGCTGGAGAGGGGAAGTGGTGGGAAGACAGGACTGTCCCTGTGACCTCGAGCTGTGAGTGCGTGCACATCTGACTATGTGTGTGCGTGCACGCACGTGTGTGCATGTGTATGGTGTAGATGTGTGTCCATGCATGTGCTGTGTGTATGCACGTGTGTGTGTGTGTGTGTGTGTGTAGTGTGACAGGGGAGGAGAGGAGGGTAAGTGTTTGCCCACCACAGTCCCTATCAGTCCCCACTGGACCGGTTTTCTTCCCTTCACGATATCCATGGGGTCGAGCCTATTGGGTTTGTCTAGTTGTGTATCTGTGGGCACATGTGTGCACATCCGTCCAGCTGTGTGCCCCTCTGCAGACCGGCATGAATCACGTGGATCTCTCTCTGTTTATATCCCACATGTATAAGTTGCTGCCTGGACTTCCTCCCAATCCATAGAGAGTAAACACAGTCACTTCTGGTTTTCGCAGAAGAATAAAGCTTTCGACCTTGAGGGGAACCCAAGGATACGCTCTCTTTCTCTCTCTCTGTGATTCTCCAAAAAGCTTCAGAGCTCAGGCAGTCTGATCTCCACTCCCAAGCAGAGGGCAGGGACCCTGAGAAATCCTGTCCCATATTTGCTTCTCATATAGATGGAATCAGAGCCGATCACCGACAGCATCAAACCCTCTGAAATCCACTGGGAATAAACTCTGACCCCGTACCCATCTCATGCCCCTCTCTGTCGCCACCACCTGGCCAGGCTCCCCTGCTTCGACGTGCCTGTTTCTTTCCTTCTTCTGAGTGCCTGCACTTGCTGCTCTTTCTGCCTGGAAATTCACCCCTTTATTAGGCTGACTGCCTCTTGGCATTCACATGTCAGCTCAATGTCAGGGCTGGAAAGAGACCCTCCTGTCCTGGCAACCTGCCCACCCAGGCACCACTTGTTATAATACTCTGCTTATGTTCTTAGTACAAATCAGTGTTTGAAGCTACTTAGTTATTTCTTTGCTTGATATTGTCTGTCTTCTCCCCCCGAAACATACACTCCACAAACCTGCCTCTTTGTTTCCTTCACCACAATGTCCTGGGTCCTCGGACTGGAGCCTGGCACCTAAAAGATGCTTAAAGATATTTGCTGAGTGAGTGAATGAATGAATGAAGGCCACACAGGACCTGAGGGACGAAACCCTAGGCACTCAGCCTCTGTGTCCCCCGCACAGCTGCTCCCCGGGCTCCGGCTGGCTCACTGCTGATGGGTGTGGTCTGGCTCTGGTGAACTGTTCCTCTGAATTCTACAACTCCAGAGATCCTGACCTCAGGCGTGGGACAGCTTTTCCTTTCCAGCCCTCAAAACACGAAGCTTTTCATTAAACCTTGTCTCCAGGAGCTATTCACTTCCTAGAGGTGATGGCTGGTTCCTTGCCTTTCTGACCCTGGGCCATAGGTCTGAGGCTGCACATCTGGGCATGTGTGTGTGTGTGTGCACATGTCTGTGAGTGCATGTGAATGTGTGTGTGCATGCACACATGTGTGTTACTTTTTATTCACACAGTGCAGAGAGTGAACCTCGAGACCAGCACTGGCTGGGCCTCTATCTGAGCTACACTAGCCCGGGAAACAGTTCCGGGCCTTAGGAGGAAAGGTTTCCTGGCCGTTCCTGTTCTTTCCAGTTCTAGAATCTCCCCTCCTCGAGAAGGGGACTCCAACCCCAGGGAGGGATGGTTCCTGAACCTCCCATGGGGACGGGAGACCAAGCCCTCCCTCTTCCCGCAGACATCCCGGGCCTGACGCAGTGCCTGCAGGCCCTTCACTGTTCATCCAGATCCTCCCAGAACCCAGCAGGAACATCCCGAAAGAAAAGTTACCACGAGCTGCCTTCACTCTATCACCTCGGCCTACACCCAAAATAACGCCTCCAAATGTGCTCATTCATTCATTCCACAACTATGCCAGGTGCTGGGGTGCAATGGTCACCAACCATGATGGCCAAGACTTTTTTTAAAAATAAATTTATTTAATGAATTTATTTTTGGCTGTGTTGGGTCTTCGTTGCTGTGCGCGGGCTTTCTCTAGTTGCGGCGAGTGGGAGCTACTCTTCGTTGCAGTACGCGGGCTTCTCATTGCGGTGGCTTCTATTGTTGCGGAGCACGGGCTCTAGGTGCGCAGGCTTCAGTAGTTGTGGCTCGTGGGCTCTAGAGCGCAGGCTCAGTAGTGGTGGCACATGGGCTTAGTTGCTCCGGGGCATGTGGGATCTTCCCAGAGCAGGGCTCGTACCTGTGTCCCCTGCACTGGCAGGCAGATTCTTAACCACTGCGCCACCAGGGAAGCCCCGCCAAGTCTTTCCTGAGACTTTTTCCCTAAAGAAAGCAGATGGGTCCTGGAAGGAAATGGTGCTTCCCGGAGTGGGCACTGCGAACATTAGTGTTATGTGGTGTTAACAGGTGTCACTGGGAAAAGGGGCTCTGTATCCAAATAAGATGGGTCAACATTGAGTTAATGAAACAAAGTTAAGGATCATTCTTTCCTACAAGACTTCTCAGAGCCTTTGATATGCTTAGGCTTCCTGAGTCTCCAAGTGGGACTAGAGAATATAGCATTTTCCAAACTCAGTTGTTCACGGACCTCTTTTGCTGTGGAAGACATTGCATGGCACTGGTATTCTCTGGGGCACCCATTTGGGGAACACTCTTAGGGAGTTCCCATTGTGTGTTATGAGAGTGGGTGCTCAGCACTGGGGGTGGGGCTGGATGTAGGCTTCACTTAGCTCCCAGCACCCTCCTGGCTATCCTTGGGTCGAACTCAAGATGCACCTCTAGGGTGAGGCTGTGAGGAAACACCAGGTCTACTGGAATCCTTGTCTGGAGTAAACATAGGAGCCCCCGAGAGGTCTCTGTAACCAGGTAGTGCTGGGCTCAGGGGACCTCCTCTCCTTATGCCTTAGCTTTGGTTACAGAGACAGGCTCTTAGAATTTCTGTTCCTTTTTCAGTAAACTGAGGATAATAATAGCATCTTGAGAGATTGGGGAATTACAAGAGCTAACACATGAGGAATCATAGAGTAGAAGATGTAATACTTTTCAGTATTTTCCCTTCCTTCTTTCCATCCTTTCTGCCTTCCATCATCCATCCATCCATCCATCCATCCATCCATCTTTCCATCTTTCCATTCTTTCCTCCTTCCCTTCAGCCTTACTGGCTATGTGGCCTTGGACACATTCTCCAAACCACAGTTTCCTTCTCTGCAAAATGGGTACAATAATGGAATCCGCTTTATAGAGTTGTGAGGATTAAGTGAGAAGATAAAAGTATGTAAGGTGCTAACAAAGGGGCCATGAGTGCAAAGAATACTTAATACACTGTAGCTGTTTTCATCTTCCCCCTTTCTTCCCATTGTCTCTGCTTCCCTATTCTTTCCTTTGCATCCTGGGCAGATCCAGACTTCAGAAGAAGGAGCTGACGTGAGGCTCTCCAGGAAAAGACCCACTTCCTGGAGTTGTGGTCCTTTCCTGCCTGGGAGCTGTGGTCTGAGCCAGATGTCTCAGTAACATCTGGGGGAGCAGGGAAGTGGGAAGGTTTGGGCCACTCTTTGAGGAGCAGGAAACTGAGACACGGGTTGTGGGATGGGCTGATGACAAAGCTGAAATCAAAACCCCTATTCCAGTCCCTGGCTCTTTCCAGGTGTCCCCAGGTTGTGCAGCATGACGTTCTGGAAAAGGTAGGGAGCACCAGGGATGTGCTGAGATTTGAGGGAGGTTCTGTGTCCCCCTCCAGGCACTGCTGGAATTCTTCCCAGTGGCCCGGGAGCCGAGCAACAAGATGATGCTTTGGAGCGTTTCCACGGAGATGACACCTCATCTGTTCTAAGACTTGATTCTTTCTGGCCAGGAGGCCCCTGCCCTCCAGGATTGTGGGTACTGTCCTTTCAAATCCCCAGTGGTATCTCTTGCGGGACCTTTGCTGGATCCTACGTGTAAGCCAGAGTCTTCTTTCTCCCCCTGCCTTCGCATCCAAGAGGGGTCTACACTTTCTGTCTCCACTGCCGTCTGATGTACCCCAGGTTATGGGTGTTCTCTGAGCCCCCGCAAAGATTCCTTCACACCAAAGCGTTAATGATGCTGAGAAAGCCCCACCTCTGAGACTCAGGAGCACAGGGGCTGCCGAAGACAGAGGCCGGAGTCAGGTGACAAGGACACCCCCGCCCCACCGTGAGCCTTGCCCTGAGTGACAATCCAGAGCAAGAGGGAGGGGCAAGAGTAGGGAGAGAGACCCCTCTGCGGTCTACCTGTGGTCACACGCCAAGGCCCGTGGAAGTTGAGGGTGGGGCCGGAGCACAGAGAAGACCCGGCCGGCACCCCCATGACTGCAAGGTAGCACTGCCACCACTGCGTGTGAGGCCACTCCATGGAGACATGCAGCCTCCTCCATCCGTCTCTCCGTTCGTCCTTTCATCTAGTCACCCATCCATACACCTCGATCCATCAGTCCACCCACCCACCCATCCATCCACCCCTCCACGCATCCATCCATCCATCCATCCACTCACCTTTGGCCCCTCCCTTTCTCTCTCTCACCTTCCCGCTCTCCCTCTCTCCCTTCGTCCCTTCTATCCTTCCCTTCATCTATAAAGTCATAAGATAGTTTTTATTTTTAATTCCAGAGACCCACAAGTGAAGCTTTCTGACTGTTTCCAGTTTCTCCCCCTCGAGACTCAGGCAATCTTTTCTGTTCTAAATGTACCAGATACCAGCTCATTCTCCAAACTCATCCCGCGCTGCACGCCTCCGCGTTTTTGCTTGGGTACTTCACTCCGCCTGGGATTCCCTTCCATTCTAGAGAGAGCAGAAAGCTGGTACCCTCTGCTCATTCTTCAAGACCCGGTTCAAAAGTCAGCTCTTCTGCTGAGAACTCCCACCCTTCCCCAGCACAGGTGCCCTCCTACACGCCCAGAGTCCCTTTCTTCTCTGTGCTCTTTCAGCTCTCTGGGCTAATGGGACTACTAAAACATTTTTTATTGTACGCTGTTTTTTAAATTCAAGAAATACCTTAATGACTTCTTGTAAAACTTTCAGGCAACACGGATGTAGGTAAAGTAAAATAGGAAGATCCTCTTCCTCCCCCTCTCATATGTGTCACCTTGTTTGGGTGTCACACAGCCAGTAAACAGAGGAGACTAGAATGGAACCCAGTCCTGTCAAGAGTCCAGGGCACATGCCCTTTATTATCAGGGTCCATGGAGTCTGGATTCTCCTGACTGTCTGCTGGGTTCTGATTCGACAGAGGAGTATGGGTTGATCCAGGGGTCTTTGGGGATCTGCCAGTGAGGGCTGGCTGGGGTTCTTAAAGCCTTAGCCCACTGCAGGTGTGTTCTTGGGGACACCCCTGCTTGGGTAAGACAATGAACACCTGTCCCACAGCAGGTGCAGTACCCTCCAGCCTGTCTTGGGAGATCCCTGTCAGGAAGCCCAAGGGTGGGCTCTGCTCTGAGTCCCCTACTCCATGGCCCCCTTTAGGGGCTAAATGGCCCCCCTCCTCCCATCAAACTAGTGCGTCAGCCCCAAGTTCAACAAATACATATTGCCAAGCTCTGTTTGAGACGCTGGGACAGAGAAGAGGCCCCAGTGACCCTGGCGGCTCTGCTTCTCACCCCAGCAACCCGATGCCCCTGCTAAGACTTGATTCTTTCTGGCCAGGTTGCCTTTCTTGGTGGCCCAGATGTGAAAACTGAACGACAGCATTCGCTGGTGCCCCCAGCTCTGCGATGGGGGACTCAAGACCTGGCTGCGAAGGATGCACGCAGACAGGAACAAGGCGACGGACGGCCCCGAGTTGGTGAGTGAGCCCTGTACCACTGCCCCGCCCCCACAGGTGGAAGCAGAAAGGGGCAAGGGGTGGCGGGAGGGTACCTTGTGGCCCTGCCTTCTCATCCTCTGCATCAGCCGGGACTCACGACTAGGCTGCCGGGAACGGCGCTGCCGACTGTGGCCACCAGGAGGCGTCCCGGGCCCGTCGCAGCGAGAGAGGAGGCGGGGTCTCAGAAACGAGGGAGGTGACGCGGCTGAGCAAGGAGGAAACGGTGGGGCGGTGCGTGGTCTTCTGGAAGCTATTACCGCTGCCTTATTTTCAGGCAGCACTTGTGTGCTTTGCCAAGGGTTAGGAAAGTGGGGTTTGCTTTGTGGGGTGTCGAGTGATTGGGGTGGGGAGGGGGGCAGTAGAAGAGAGGGGACTTCTAAGAATACAGTTTCCAGGAGGAGTCCAGAACGGGGAAGTTGGCAGTGTCGCCTTGTGCATCATGTGTATTTATGTAAAGCTAGATGCACGCGTCTGGAGGTGCCCTGCACGCACTCCTGTTGTGTGTGAGGGTGAACGCATGTGCACACATGTTTCTATAGCCTGTGTTTATGTATGCACGCTTTGGGGGACATTGTGTATGTGGACATATGATCCGTGCACAAGCAGCTGGTGTGGGTGTGTTGTGTGTGTGCATACTGTATTCTGAGTTCAGGCCACCTTCCCTTACCCCTTACAGGAGCCTCTCCCCTGCAGGGAACAGGGTGCTGGTGCAGGGAGAGGTCAGCCCCTCGGAGCTGAAGGCCATTGAGGGGAGCTGTGCCTGCTGTTGACCGTTCCCTTTCTGGGGTGGTCAGAGCTGGGTTCTCCAGCCTTCTCAGAGAACTTCTTGGCTCCAAATCGTAATGGTGGTAGCCATGATTCATTCATTTATTCACTCATTCATTTCACAGCTATTTAATGAATGCCTATTCTAGACCAGGTACCATGTGGAATGCTAGAATCACAAGGAAAAGAACAGACAGGGGCCCTGGACCTACAAGTTCACAGCCCTGTGGAAGACATAGACATGAGTCAAATAGCCACAAAGTAAATATCAAGTTACAAGCTGTATTAGGTTGTATAAGAAATACAGGGAACAATGTGAATGTAAAACAAGGCAGCTGGTATAGTGTGGGAAATGAGGTAAGGCATCTAGGCACCAAAAACTGCATGTGCAAAGGTCCTGAGTCAGTGTGGCCAAAGAGCTGGAAGAGGATCCATGGGGATGATCTGCAGCTGTCACTCCAGGATGTAAGAAACAGCTTGAACTCTCAGGAGCCTCCTTGATGGAATTGGCACAAAGGACTCTTGGACTGTTGGTCCTAGCAAGTGTCTAGTCCAGTTCCTCCTTGTACAGATGGGAAAACTGAGGCTCAGAGAGGGAAAGGGCCTTGCCCAGAGCCACACAGCAAATTGGGGACAGACTTTGGAATTGAGCTCAGGATATCTATAAGTATCATATGATAATCATATGATACTTATATACTAATTATAATTAACATACATACTCATACAACATTCATAACCCATCTTGACTCAGAATTTGCCCCTCACTGCAGGCTCTTGTCCTCATCTGTCACTCATCCCACCACTTCCACAGCTTTTATTCTGATGCCCAGCAGGAAGGGGCCTTGTGGCAGGGGACCCATGGCTGGCCCTCCCCTAGTGCCGTCCAGCTGCCTCTTCCCTGCCTCTGGGTGCTGGGCTCCTTCCTGGGCTCCAGCTCTCTCGGGAGGGCCCGTATGTCTCATCTCCCACCTGTGACCAAAAATCAGTGAGACCGCCCCTTCCAGTCCTGGGCTCCATACGCAGTGGTTGTTCTCGCTGCCTCTAGAAGAGCAGTGGCTTGCTTCTCTCTGTCTTACAGCAACAGGTCCATAAAGTCAGCCCGCATCCTCCTCCACGGAGTCAGAGGGAATATCAGTAAGTTTCCAGTGGGGAATGAGTCTGAGCCCAGGTCACTGGGAGCTCTTTGACCTTGAGGGCTCACTGGACCCCTCTGCGGGAGACCAGAGTCCACCTGGGATGAATCTCCCCTTCAGGCCTCTGTCTCCTGTGAAACCAAGTGGAACCCTGCTGTGAGGTCAAGGGTCAGCTTGTGCACGCCTTAGGATTCCGTCCTGGAGTTTGGAGTTTTGCCTGGAGCTGGCATCAGACACGGAGGGGGCAGAATTTTTTGTTTAGTGTGACAGTTGTCAGTACCTCTAGTGAAATTGATGCTTCTGGGCCAGCCTAGCTGAAGTGGACCTCCTCCCGGGCCAGTGACCATGGATTCCTTAAGGAATTCTGTAAACATGTGTCCAGCTCTGAGAGTCCCCCAGCTTTGTGGGGACCGAGGATGGGCAGCTGTCCTCAGCTGCATTCTCTGGAGCAGTGATTCTCAAACTTGAGTGGTGCATCAGAATCACCCCGAGGGCTATTAAGACACAGGTGGCTGGGCCCTGAGAATCTGCATTTCTAACAAGTTTCCAGGTCCTGCTAACGCAAAGACCACACTTTGAGAGCCACCAGCTAAGGAGCAGAGGCTAAGACAAGGCTTTGGGTGTAGTGATGCTTTGAGGGAGGGTCCTCAGGCAAAGCCTTACAAGGGAGGGAGGGAAGGAGGAGAAGGGGTGATGTCCAGCCGTGGCCACAAGGGGGCTCTGGAGCACAAATTGCATCAGAGTGGCTCCCTTTGGCTGCGGGGAGAGAGGCTGGTCTTTCCTACCTCAACCTCCTTCAACCCTGCTTCCCACAGGTGAGCGTCGCCTGGACCCAGATGTCCACCTTTTAGATCTGTACCACACCAACCCCCATGGCGAGTGGGGGTCATCATACAGAACCCCACCTAAGCCCCTGGGCTCTAAGAAGCAGCCTGGATGCCACATCCCTGCCCCTGCGGGCTGGGTGTACTCGGCGTGGGAGTACAGGTACTTAAGGAGAAGGTCGAGATTGTCCTCCAAGGTGACCTTCTCCTCTGAGATGCCTCTCAGAACCCACAAAGGACCCCGTAGAACCACACACATTGAGCCCTCACTCCAGGGTGGGCTCCTACACCATGCTTGCTGTACGCCAACACCTCTTGGGGACTTAGACCTGCATGGATTTTTGTCTGTGATTCCCAGCCCTGAGGAGAATAAAAAACATAGCACCCCTATCAAGGGGCAAGTTTTCCTTTTTTTCCAGGAAAAAACTGCTTTGAGAGTGGCCCTATGATGTATAGTGGACAGAACTGGAGAAGAAGCCAGGGGAACTCTGTGGCCTTGGGCAAGCCTCTTGCCCTTTCTGAGCCCTTGTGAAAGAGGAGAGGATTGGGCCTCGGTGAAGGGGAGCAAGCACTGTGGCCAGGAACAGCCCCAGAGGGGACTGGAAAGAGGAAAAACCTCTCCCTTCACAGTGCCCATATTTTAAATATTGCTTTGGACAATCATGTCATTTTGTAAAATGGTATTTAAGTTCTGTTTGAACATTAAGGGCATAAGTTACATGTCACTTTTACTTCATTCAAGTTTTTTTCTCCCCAGTCTAGCTCTCAGTGGGTGTTGTCCTTCCAGTGAGCTAACATGGGAGCTTGGTGATGAGGACGTCTTGCTGTGTTTCTCAACGTGGTCTGTTCACACCTTGAACCTGCAGCCACCCAGAGGGGCCAGGAAGAGAATCAGAGGGGGAGGGTTGGAGTCATGACGACAGTTGTTGAAGGGCAGGGGGCTGCAGGGGCAGCTTCTCTGGGCTCCTGTCCCACCCCTCTCCTATGGTCCCAGGTCTCTTCCTCCTCTTTCCGCTACCCTGGGTCTGTCTCCTTGGGACAGGTGAAGCCTCATTCATTCAACAATGAATTTATTAAGCCCTTCATATATGCCAAGAGCTTTATAAGTTTAATCTTCACAGTAATCCAGGTCTTCATTTGTGTTCCCCCAGAAGCAGACCCTGAAATCATGATTCAAGGGCAAAGAGTGATCCCAGGAAACACAAGGGAGTGGGAAGTTAAGAAGGAGCGGCAGCCCATAAAAGGATGCATCATCAAGCAAGTTACCACTGTGGGCACCAGAGCTTAATTCTCCTGGAGAGCTCTGAGAAACAATGGAGAAGATACTCATCAGTTACCCACACCCAGAGGGCAAGGGACCTGGGTATTTATTCGTCAGCTCCTGTGAGTGATTGGCTGAGGGCTCCTCCTGACGAGTGTGGGCATTTTGTTCCCTGGCACTTCCAGCCAGCATGAGCACAGGCATAGTTTGCTCCGGTAGCCAGAGATAGCCCTCAGGTAAAGGGATGTAGATGCTGGCAATTAGAAGTTAACCACTGGACACTGAAATGGTAGGTGATGAAAGGATATTGCTGGTGCATTGATAGTACCTGCTTGACCCTGTAAGGTGATGACGATGATGGTGATGATAATGGGTGTGATGGTGAGGATGGTGATGTTGTTACTTCTGCTGCAGCTGCTGATATTAGTGATGATGATGGTGATGGTGATGGTGATGGTGATGACAGTGATGATACCAAGAGTTTTATAAACTTAATCTTCACCATAATCCAGTGTTTTAGTTTGAGTGAGGATGTGAGGACGGCAGCTAATGGTCACTAAACACTAAGTACGTACCAGGTGCTTTACATATGTTAACTCCTTTAATCCTCACAACAATCTTCTGAAACACAGTATTATTATGGCCAATAAATGACAGGATTCAATACCAATGCAGGTTAGTCTGGTGTCAAGATGCAAGCTCTTAACTATTTTAGACTACAGATCCACACTATTTTGCCTTAAATATCTATATTTTAAACTATTTTCATGACAATCACTTTGTCAGTCTCCGCTTCTCTCTCCCCACCTCCCACAATGCAAACACCCTCAGAAGCAGAAAGAGGGAACCAAGAAAACTTAGGGAGGCGGGATCGACATTAATCCTAGAACTGCTGGCAGGGCATTTGGAGATTGTAGCAGGTTACGAGCCTTTAAGTGGTCTCAGTTTCCCCAGCAGCCACATTCGAAGAGCGTAGAATGGATAAAGCTTGAGTTTAGCCCAGCAGTAGACCCAAAGTCCTGTGAACTAGGTATTACCATGGTCCCATTTTACATATGAAGGAATTGAAGTTCAGAGACGCTAAACTATGTGTCTAAAATCACACTGAGAGTGAGAATCTTGGATGCCCGATTCCAAATCCATTGCTTTTTCCCCCACACCAGAAGTGCCTGAAGCAGGAACAGGACCTGGTAGGTGCTCGTGGGAGAGGACAGTCAGGAGCAGACACAGGGAGATTGGGCACATTTTCCATGTGGGGCTCAGCTAGAGTTGCTGCTTCTGTTCCTCAATTCCTCCCTGCCTGCTGCAAACCACCTCCAAGCCCTGTTGGATCTCCCACCAAAATGTACCCCAATCCCCCCCCCCACTTCACTCCTTTGCTCCTACTATCATCCTAGTCCAAGCCTCTGTCATCTAGGTGCCTTTGATGATGATGATGATGGTGGTGATGGTGATGGTGGTGATGATGATGGTGGTAGTGGTGATGGTGATGATGATGATGGTGGTAGTGATAATGATGGTGGTGATGGTGGTGATGATGTTGGTGATGGTGTTGGTGATAATGACAGTGGTGGTGATGGTGGTGATGATGATGGTGGTGGTGGTGATGGTGATGATGATGATGCTGGTGGTGGTGATGGTGATGGTGGTGATAATGATGGTGGTGATGATGGTGGTGGTGATGGTGGTGATGATGGTGGAGGTGATGGTGGTGATGGTGATGGTGATGACGATGGTGGTGATGGTGATGATGATGATGATGGTGGTGATGATGATGGTGGTGGTGATGTTGATGGCAGTGGTGGTGGTAGCGGTGATGGTACAAAGTCTCAGTGGCTTCCATGCCTTTTAACTACTCTCTCTCCTTGCCCTCCTATCTATCCTCTGTATAGCAGCCATAGTGACGCTTGTAAAACAAAAATTCAATTCTACTAAAAGCCCTCTTACTGAAAACCTTCCAGAGGGATCCCACACCACTTAAAGTAGTATCCCAACTCCTTACCCTGGCCTATGAGGTCCATCCATTGTCTCTGATGACACTTCACCCACCCTGCCTGTCACTTTGCAGAGCCAGCCACATGAGCCTCCTTTCCATTCCTCAGACATACCAGGTTCATTCCTGCTTTTGGGCATCTGCACGTGCTGTTCTCTCTGCCCAGAACATTCTCCCCTCAGTTACTCTCACAGCCAGCTTCTTTCACCTCCTGGTCTCAGCTCACATGTCCCTTCCTTCCAGAGGCCTTCTCTGACCCCTTTGAACTGTTTGAAGTTGCTTCCTCTCTCGCTCTCTCTCTCATCACCTTAATTAATTTTCTTCCTAGAATTTATCATTACCTGAAATTATCACATTTAATTAGTTTTTCCCCATCTGTGACCCTGACTAATATGTAACCCCGGGCTTCCCTGGTGGCGCAGCGGTTGGGAGTCTGCCTGCCGATGCGGGGGACACGGGTTTGTGCCCCGGTCCGGGAGGATCCCACATGCCGCGGAGCAGCTGGGCCCGTGAGCCATGGCCGCTGGGCCTGCGTGTCCGGAGCCTGTGCTCCACGGCGGGAGGGGCCACAGCAGTGAGAGGCCCATGTACCGCAAAAAAAAAAAAACACCAAAAATGTAACCCCATGAAAGCAGAGACCATGTGGGACTTTGCTCACCTTTGTGGATATAATGGTGCATAGTAGGTGCTCAGTAAAAATCCACTGGATGAATGAACAGATACACGAATCCCTCTCTGCTCCTCTATTTCCTCCAGAAACTGTTGTCCTCACTACCTGACTTAACTCTACCTCCCTGGTTTGATGTGTGAAAATGAGGAAATGACCTACAGCAAGTGCTCATTCAGGGTTGTCATTATTATTATTAATTATCAACAAGAGCCAGGCAGCCTGAAATGGTGAGTGATGATATTATCTCCCCCATGGTTCTCAGCACCTGCTCTGGTCCCATGGCATGCTTCACCCCCTCATTAACAGGGTTGGGATCCCAGGGAGCTGTGTGGTTGGAGGGACAATCCTCTAACCTTAGCAGGAGGAGGGGCATGTGCTTCGGTGGGTGCCGGGGGCCCAGGTCTGGCTGTGTTAACTTTGTACTCAGAGAGGGCCACCAGCCATCAGCGGAGGAGGCCAGTTTAATCACATGTTAGTTTCCCTATTCATCTTCAGCGCTATCCAAGGGCTCACCTTTTCCCACCCTGTGGCATCATGGTGACTGATGATCTCACACCAGCCCTGCTGCTGGGTTAGCACAGCTCACAGAGGGTGCCCAGCTTCTGCAGGCTCTTTGCCGGCTGGACTTGGGCCGAGGTCATGTTTCTTTTAAGGTGCCTTGTTATGGACTGAATTCCATCCCCCACCCAAACTCATATGTTGAAGCCATAACCCCACAAGGTGACTGTATTTGAAGATCCGGTTTTAAGGAGGTAACTAAGGTTAACCGAGGTCAGAACCCTAACCCTGATCCCATAGGACTGGTGTCCTTATAAGAAGATGAGACACTAACATGCTCTCTATATCTGTGGGCACACAGAGGAAAGGCCATGTGAGGACACAGTGAGGAGGCAGCTTTCTGCGAGCCAGGAAGAGAGTTCTCACCAGAAACCAAATTTTCTAGCACCTTGATATTGGACTTCTAGTTCCCAGAGCTGTGAGAAAATAAATGTCTGTTGTTTAAGCCCCCAGGCTGTGGTATTTTGTTATAGCAGCACAAACAGACTAAAACAAGCCCTTGCAGCCTCCAGTTTCTGAGAGGGAGGAGGGTGGGATTTGGAAAGACGCCCTCCAGTGGGAGCATTTCCTTTGGCAAATGGTGAAAATGACCCCTGAGCAGAGGAAACGTCTCACCTGTCATTCAGGTGAGTGCTTCCCCGGGAGGGGCAGTGCTTACAGGGTGTCACCCTGGGCTGGCTGGTAGATGGGGCTCCAGTCCAGCTCCATGGGGCTGCAGGTAACTTGCCCAAGAGAAAGATTCATCTGCTGTTTCTACACCACAGAGGGTGGGGAGGATGAAATGAGGGAGTCTGCAGTCACTCGCCAATGACATTCAATGCCAGCTAGAGCGCAGCGCTGGGTTAGGCTGGGGCGAGAGTAGTAAACCATCAGGGAGGGTCCCAGGGCTCAGGGAGCTCACAGACGACTGAGAAACACACACTAACTTAGAAACAAAATGATCTCACATCATGATAAAATTCAGAGAAAATGAAGCAGAGAGAGAGAGATGGGGGAGGAGAGAGACAGAGAGAATGCAGGGGGTGGGAACATGGGTGGATCTTTGTTTCGAGTGGCCAGAAAAGGGTCTTAGATTTGGGGCCCCTAGGAGCAGACTCTGAGCCAAGTATTTGGGAGGTGGTCTCAGGAAGACCCAGTGAGAGTAGAGACGTGAGATGGGGAAGGGCTGGAGCCGGTGAAGGGTGCATCAGTGAGCGCGTTAGAGCCGTGGGCTGCTGGGGCTCAGTGCTGCATGGATTTCTGGGAAAATGTGTAGTTATACCTCTAATGCAGGCCAACCCAGGAGTAAAGAAGATAGGGCATTATCCACCAACTCGTCCTTGATGGGTTGAGTGCCATCCCAGGAGTGTTAACTCCCTGCCTGGTCCACCAGTACTACAGGTACACAGGCTGGGCACCTTCCTGTGCCAGAGAAAGATCTTGCGCAGAGAGGCCGAGGTGCTTGCAATCGGAAGCCGTGGTGTGTGTGCCAAGGGGCGTGCGTGGAGACAATGTGCACGGAGTGTCTGCTGCTGAACACCTCTCTGAGGAGGTGACAATGTAACTGACACCGAAATGAGGAGAAGGGGCCAGCCATCAGAAGAGCTGGGAGAAGAGGTTTGCAGATAGAGGGAACAGAAACGACTCAGCCAGGGCCGTAGTTGCTGGAGCACCAGGGCAGAGAGGTTGTCCGGGGCAGCTGGCCTAAGGGATGGATCAGGCTCCCTCCCTGAGATTCCCCAACCCCTCCCCCACCCCTTCACCCAGGCCCCTCCCCCCTTTGTCCTCACCTACAGCAGAGTCACTCCACACCTGTCCCCTTGCTCCTCTGCTCCCCATGTTGGCACCACGTTTTCTGAACTTACTCTGTCTCCTCTGGCCCCAGAGCCTTAGCTTGTGCTTTTCCCTCTTCTGAGAATGCACTTCCACCCCATTTCTGCCTGCTGAAAATTTCCAACATGCAATCAGCAAAAATGTCTACTGAGAGACAGGCACTGGAGATGGAGCGTTGAATAATCAACAGAGACCTTCCTTTCAGAGTTTACCGGTCTAGTGAAGGAACAATGATGTTAAAATAACTCAGCCCACAAATTGCTATTTGTTACTTACCATTGTATTGCTAATTACAGTTGTGGGGAGTGAAAGGAAAGAGAGGGGAAGTGGACTAGGTCTGAAGTTTCCCAGGAGGCTGAAAGACGAACAGGTGAGAGGTGGAAGGGCCCCCTGGGCAGGAGGGGGTGTGTTAGCCGCTGAGCGGAGGAACTTAGCGTGGAGGAGGCACTGAAAGGCTGACGTGGCTGGAGTTGAGAGAGGGCAAGGGGGCAGTGGGCAGACAGGGCAGGGACGGGAAATGGATCCAAAGAAGTTTGGGAAGACTGGAAGGGTTTAAATCTACCAAACCACCGGCCTGGAAATTCTGAGACTGCCCCCAGGTTGGCTCTTAGCAAAACTAAATATGGCCCCAAACGCCCCTGTCTGTTGGTCTGCTCTGGGATCTGGTTGGTGTCCCTCACTGCCCCAGGCCCTCTCAAGGGGTCTCATATATTCTTCGAGGCCTTCATTCAAGTCCCTCCTCTCGGAGAAGCCTTCTAACCTTGAAATCAGAATAGATCTCGCCCCCCACGTCCTCCCCGCACTTGGCCCTTGGCTCTCAGGGGCCCTGGTGTGAAGGTGAACATTCCTCTGGCTGCCGCTGGGGGAAGGGCAGCCCAGGCTCTGCGGGGATGAGGATGGGAGGGTGCTGCCTGGTACCTGGCTGTGGGCAGGTGACTCTCCCCCTGCACGTCCCGGGATCCACACCCCTGCCTGCCCCTCACGCCTGGATTCTGTAGGATACGTGCAATTACGATCTATAAGGGACTTCATCCATAGACTGCGGGTGGCGGGGAGGGGTGATCTCCTGTCCTGATTTTCAGGTCTCGGTGGGGAACAAGCCAAGATCCACTGCTGTACTTTGCAAGTCCCTGGAACCAGGGCTAGGGTGGTAGAAACGAAAAACGATTCCTGGCAAACCCATCCTGCTGCCTCCTGCCCCCTCCGCGGGCTGCTCAGAGGGTGGGAGATGCCTTCTATTGAGAACCCCTCTTTCCACACCAGCCACTTTACGTTCTGGGAGAGGGGAAGGGGAGCCACTTTCATTGTCCCTGAACGTTGACTGGCAGGAGGCCCAGGGAGGGAGCTCCTCAATAGGGAATCTGCAGCTGCCTGTCTTTAAGGTAAAATTACCGTAATTACTCCAATTACCAAATCCATCAAGAGCTTTGGACTGAGGAGGCCGGGTGAACAATCAGTTCTGAGGAGTGTGAGTCATGGGGTTGGAGGCACAAAGTGTAGGAGGGGGCAGCAGTTGATGTTAGACCAGGCTCTTAATTGGGGTGGGGGTGGGGAAATGCAGAGAAATCATGATTAGCCAAGACCCTGCTTTGCTGCCTCAGTGAGATTTTTCTCCTATATTGGAAAGAAAATTTTTTAAAAACCCTCTCTCTGGCTTCTCCTTTCACAGAACCCTGCACCCTGTGGCCAACTGACTTTGTTTGTCTTTACCTCCTATGAGAGTTAAAAGAAACAAAACAAAATAAAACAAAAAAAACCAGCTGGCATCTCATACGCTCTTGCTGTGGGCCAAGCCCTGTGCAAAGAGCTTTTCAGCTTTCATCCCTTCCAACCTCATGGAGCAGGTTTACTCCAGTTTTACAGATGTGGGCGTTGTGCCTTTCCTCGTGGCTTAGATGGTCCAGACACCAGACCCTGGGCGTGGTTTGCTTCTGTGCGCCTCAGCCCTGTCGCACCTGGTAAATCTGCTCTTGGCACGTAAGAGATATTTGGTGAAGGAAATGGAGTATGAGGCTGGCAGGTTGGGTGGGTTACTGGGAAAATCACCTTACTGGTCAGGCCCCCTTAAACCACCCCATCTCCTGCCTCCCTTCTCCATCCAGCTTACAGCCTGTGCTTTGGGGCCTGGAGCTCCTGGTAGGGCTCACTCAGCCTGGAAGACGACCATGACCCCTGGGCCCACCCACTTAGACAGAAGGGTCACCCTGATGACCCATGAAGATGATTTCAATGCTGTGGAGTTGTGTATATTTTACCACTACTCAAAATGTATACATAACATAAAATCTACCATTTTAACCATTTTTAGGTGTGCAGTTCAGTGACATTAAGTACATTCACGTTGTTGTACAACCATCACCACCATGCACCTTCAGAATGTTTTCATCTTCCCAAACAGAAACTCCGTACCCATTAAATAGTAACTCCCCACTCCCCTCTCCCTCCAGCCTCTACCAGTAACCACCGTTCTATTTTCCGTCTCTATGAATTTGACTCCTCTAGGTACCTCGTGTAAGTGGAATCATACAACATTTGTTCTTCTGTGTCTGGCTTATTTCACTTAGCAGGATGTCTTCAAGGTTCATCCATGTTGTAGCATGTGTCAGAATTTCATTCCTTTTAGAGGCTGAATAATGTTCCCTGGTATGTATAGACCACATTTTGTTTATTTGTTCATCCATTGATGGACATTTGGTTGTTTCCGTCTTTCGGTTATTGTGAATAATGCTGCAATGCACAGGGGTGTAAAGTATCTGTTTGAGTCCCTGCTTTCAGTTCTTTTGGGTATAGACCCAGAAGTGGAATTGCTGGATCATACAGTTATTCTATGTTTAATTTTTTAAGAAACCATCATACTGGTATATATATTTTTTACCACAATTTAAAAATACCCCCCAAAATGATGTTAACTGTTACATGATTATTTCCGCCACACGCTGAATAAAATGGACATTCCAAGAAGGGGCACCCTCTGCTACTCTGCCAGACGACTCATATACCTCTTTGAAAAGCATGGCTATCATTCATTCATTTATTTACTAATTCTGCAAATATTGGCTGGATACCCTGTGTCAGGGACCCTGCTAGATTCCAGGGATATAATGATGAGGAAACTGGACACAATCCCAGACTCCAGGGCTTACAGCCTGGAGGGGAGGCAGGCCTCAGAGGCATCAAAGGCCCAGAGCCATTCTCAGAGCCCAGACCTAGAGGCAGTGTCTCAGCCCGCAGCAGGGATGCTGCTTGGTGGGCTGGCCCAGACCCTGGTGTCCCTTCTCTTCCCTAGGTCTCAGGTCTCTCATTTGTGAAATGGGGATGATCAGTCCCCCCTCCCCACTTTATTGGCGTGGCAAGATGGGACTCTCTTCCTCTCATTTTCCTTCCCCATGTGTGAGATCAGTAAGAGAATTATCATGCCCATTTTACTGACAAGCAGACTGAGGTTTAGTGAGGCAGAGCCAGTCCCGTGCCAGCCCTACTGAGTTCTCAGCAGGGTCTTTCACTGGACAGTCTCCCTCTGTGGATCTTCTCTCCAGTCCCCAGTCTTCCTCAGCCTGTGGGGCACTGACCACTCCTCCAGCTGGGCTCCTGCTGAAGGTGTCTGAGGGCAAAGACACTGGGGCTTCGCAGGAACCTCCCAGGGCATCTCCCCCTGATTTGCTTCCTTCTACCTGGCATGGAGCACTGGGCTCCAGCTGAGGCATCAGTTCCCACAGTTCTGGAAGTTGGAAGTCCAAGATCAAGATGAGGCAGGTTTGGTTCCTCCTGAGGTCTCTCTCCTTGCCTTGCAGATGGCTGCCTTTCTGCTGCATCCTCACATGGCCTTTCCTCTGTGTGTGTGCATCCCTGGTGTCTCTTCCTCTTCTTATAAGGACCTCAGACTTTTATGACCTAACTTAACCTTAATTACCCCCTTAGAGGCCCTATCTCCAAATCCAATCACATTGGGGGTTAGGGCTTCAACCTCTGAAATTTGGGGGTGACACTTGTGGACACAATTCAATCCATAACAACTACTCAGAAACTAAAAGGAGGAAATTAATGATAAATAAGAGAAGCCAGACACAAAATGTATACACTGTGTGATTCCCATGATACGAAATGCTAGAAAGGTCAAAACAAGTCTATGGTCATGGAAAGCACATCTGTGGCAGCTGGGGCTGGAGGGATGGGTGGGAGAGTCCGTGGGGGGGCTTGACTGCAAAGGAGCAAGAGGGAACTTTCTGGGGTGATGAAAATGTTGCATCTTGATTGGGGTGGTGGCTGTCTGGATGTATACATTTGCCCAAACTCACTGAACTGTACACTGAAAATGGGTGCGTTTTATTCTATGTACAATTATGCCTCAATAAAACAACAAATTAAAAACCCTACTTCAAAGGGTTAAAAATAAGGTTCAAGTTAGGTGGTTGTTCAGAGTAGATGAGCTAACTGCCTGCAAAATGCTTAGATAGGAGTCTGGCACAGAGTAAGTAAATGGTAACCATGGTAACCAGAAAACAAAACTTTTGCTCATAAGTGGGGCAAGAGAGAGAAATAAACACAGAGGGCACACGTGGGAGGGGAAGGGGAGGGGGATGAGGGGAGAGGAAGAGCAGACAAGCAGGGGCTGTGAACTTGGTTCCCTGGGATCATCGCTCCCTGCTGACCCAGGGGAGGAGCCCCCATCACCTGTCAGCATCTTCTGGGCCCCGGGGACCAGCCACCCACAACTCAGCCCCTGCTCTGTCCCCAGCCTGCTTTTCTTCATTCATTCATTCATTCCTCCTCTGAACATACACACTGGACCACTACCCAGTACATCAAAAGGCATCAATAGCTGCTTGTATTTACTGAGTGCGTTTTGGGTGCAGGACACTGCTCAGCGCTGGACATTTTATGTTGAACCAAATGAAAGAGCAGATGTTTGACAGATTTTCACTCCCAGAAACGGCAGCTTACTGTGGTTCAACCAGATACATGTTCACGTTCCATCCTCTGTAGAGGAGATACTGTAATTCTCCCCTTTGCGGCTGAGAAGAGTGATGTTTGGGAAGGTGAAGTGGCTGGCCCGAGGTCCCACAGCTATAAGTGGCTGGATTTGAATGCAGGTCTGACTCTGAAACCCTTATGTTACATGTTCCTTGCCCTTAAAGAGCCAGTCTGGTGGGGAGATGAACACATTAAGCATGTCTCCCTGGGTCTCCCCGCTGAGGATCTCCCCTGAGTCCCCAGACAGGCTGCCCCCTGCTCTTTAGACTCTGGGTATGAGAGTCCTTGGTCTTCTGAGGATGCCAAGGCCCTACCACGCCTGACCGCGACTCCCTTGCCCACCAGGACATCCTACCCCAGCCTGGCCTGCCTCCTTAGGCCTTGGGGGGCTTGTACGGGCAGAGCTGGCTGGGCCCCGGCTGCGGCAGTGTACGTGCTCTTCTGCTGCCCCAGGATTTGGCCTCATTCTGCCCATCTTATCCTCACTCCGGGCCAGCCCCTCGCCAGCCTTGCCCTCTTTCCAGCCTCCCTCTGAGTTTCTGTTTGTCTTTAATTCACAGCTCATTAACAGATGAAAGAAGTAGAGATACCCTGTGTCCAAGAGTCCCTCAGGCAGCCACCCCCCACCCCACCCCCACACCCTCCCCCCACCCCCCCCACCCCCCCCACCCCCCCACCCCGCCTCATACTCTGTGATGTGCAGCCCTTGGCACAAGGCAAGGGACTCTCCCTTGGTTGCTCTTTGTGAAGCAAGAGAGAGGCCGGGACCTGGCTCCGGACTCCCCCATCCATAGCTGGGCCAGACACTGAGCTGGCGGGGGCTGAGGCCGAGGCGCTGGGAAGCAGCATCAGCCCCCTCCTCCAGAGCCTGAGCAGGACAAGGACAGTTAATTCCTCTGGTGTTATCAGCTGGGCACAGGCGCTGGTTGCATAGCAACCCAGATTGCTCTCTCTCTCCAGTGCTCAAAAAGAAAAAAAAAAAAATCAGCATTTTCTCCAATTCCACATCAGTGAGATGGAAACGGACCCGGGGCAGCTCTGACTCCCTGCCCCCAAGTGTGACTAATTTCCAGGGAGCTTCTACCCATACCCCTTGGTGGGGTTCCCACTCTTAAGGCCTGCACCTCCCTCTTGCCTTGCACATACCAGGTTGGGCGTAGGAATCCACCAATCACAGTAACATGCAGCTGGGCCAGGAGCTGAGTCTGGGTTTGTGCAGGGGAATGCTGGGCATGTCGGGGATCTGGGTGATAGGGTGTGAACTGTGGGAGCCCCGGCCAGTGCTGGCAATGGCATTGATTTCTTCATTCATGAAGAAATATTTATTGAGCACATACCGGATGCCATAACCCTAAACTCCCCAGATTTGGTGTCTGCAAATTCTTTGCCGCCCCTCTCACGGACAAGTATAGTCTATTTCCCTTCCTCTTAAATCAGGGCTGGCTCTGTGGCCTCTTTGACCAGTAGAATGAGACAGTAGTGACACTGTGTAACTCTGAAACTGGGTCCTAGGAGATCAGCAGCTTCTGCCTTTGTCACTTGAAATACTTCTTCCTGGAACCCAGCCACCATGATGTGAGGAAGCTCAAGCAGCCATGTGGAAAGGCCCTCCTGAAATCTGTATCATTTGCCATATGAGAAAGTCACATGATGGCATGTGAAGCAGAAAAATCATCCAGTTGAACCCTACCAAATCCTTGACCCACAGAATCACAAGCAAATAAAATTATTCTCGCTTTAAGCTAGTAAGTTTTTTTAAATTAATTTTTATTTTATATTGGGGTGTAGTTGATTTACAGTGTTGGGTTAATTTCAGGTGTACAGAAAAGTGATTCAGTTATACATATACATGTATCCATTCTTTTTCAGATTCTTTTCCCATATAGGTTATTACAGAATATTGAGTAGAGTTCCCTGTGCTATACATAGGTCCTATCTATTGTTGATTATCTATCTTATATATAGTAGTGTGTATCTGTTAATCCCAATCTCGTAATTTATCCCTCCCCCCTACTTTTCCCCTTTGGTAACCATAAGTTTGTTTTTGAAGTCTGTGAGTCTGTTTCTGTTCTGTAAAGAAGTTCATTTGTATCATCTTTTTAGATTCTGCATATAAGTGATATCATCTGATATTTGTCTTTGTCTGATTTACTTCACTTAGTATGATTATCTCTAGGTCCATCCACGTTGCTGCAAGTGGCATTATTTCATTCTTTTTTATGGCTGAGTAATATTCCATTGTATATATGTACCACATCTTCTGTCGATAGACATCTAGTTTGCTTCCATGTCTTGGCTATTGTAAATAGTGCTGCAGTGAACATTGGGGAGCACATATCTTTTCAAAGTATGGTTTTCTCCGAAAGCTAGTACGTTTTGGAGCAGCTTGTTAGGCAATAATAACCGAGACACCAGGAAAACTTACTTTTTTCATTCATAGATTCCTAGATATCAACAACATGGCTTAGGTACCTGATGTTTCTGGGCCCTGTGCTAAGCTCCAAAGCAAAATGCCACCCAAGAGAGCTGAAGTCTAAAATGCTGGAGGGCTGAGGGGTATCAAGAGTTGGCAGAGACACAAGAGAATAGAACCAGGAGCTGAGACAGAAGCAGATAATGAATAGAGGTCATCTGTAATTAGAGGGGTCAAAAAAGGAGGTGAGGAAGGCAATCTCAGTTCCTGACCAGACCACATAGTTTTAAATTTGGGTACCAGCTCTGCTTATTTGGAAATGGGTGTCTGCACCATATTGGGAAACGTTCTGAAGCTAAGTCAGTTCCAGAGAGCTGTGATTGATTAGTGATGTCTGCAGTGGGTAGGCAAGGAGAGTAGAGACATATGTGTCATACATGTGCCTCTTGAGCCCACACTGTCTGCTGGCCTCAGTGACTAACTCTACTTGGCCTGCTTGGGTGTGGAGAGAGGCTGGAAATCAGGGTGTTCAGGCAGGTTTCAGGAGGGCTGGAGCAGAGAGGACCCCACGTGTGCACTCATACTTTGAGACCCGGAGTTGCAGAGCTCCACATAAACTAGCAGGGCAGCTTCAGAGGGTTCATTTTAGCTTAGTTTTTGTTTTGTTTTGTTCATGTCTTGTATTCAATTCATTTCAAAATTCCATTGTCTCATTCTGTGAGGTTGGGTCAGATTTTCTTCACCCCTACCACACATCAAAACCACTGATTGGGACTTCCCTGGCAGTCCAGTGGCTAAGACTCCACGCTTCCAACGCAGGGGGCGTGGGTTTTATCCCTGGTCAGGGAATTAAGATCCCACATGCCACGCAGCCAAAAGATTAAAAAACAAAACAAAACAAAAAGCCGCTGATCATGGCCAACAGGCATGGGGTGGGTCAAAGTTGTGGTGTGTAGAGGGTGTGGGATGGAATGGGAGGAGATGTGGCTGGAGACCTGGGTTCTCAAAGTGTGATCCACTGACCAGCAGCATCGGCAGCCTGGGAACTTGGAAATGCAAATTCTTAGGCCTTTCCCCAAACCTACTAAATCAGAAACTCTGGGGCTGGGGCCAGAGGCTGTTTTAACAAGTCCTTCAGATGGTTCTGGTGCACGCTTACATTTTAGAAGCCCTGGGTTAGGAAGAGCAGAGAGAAGAGCCATGGAGGGTCTTCCGTGTGACATGGAGGGATTCCGGGTGGTTTGCAGGTCTAGGACTACCCACTTGCTGCCTCCAGAGTTTTCCTCCTTCTTGGAGACCCCTTGACAAGAGCTCAGTGGAAGAAGCAATTTCCTCACTCTCTTTTGGCAGCCCCTGTCCTTGTCTCTCTCTCCCACTCGAGGGACACTTTTGCCATGTATTCCAGCATCAGTCACAGTGACGTCATCACGGGTAACTGTGCGTAATTCCCTTACTCCGATATGTTCATGATGTGTGTGAGTATCATATCAACCACTCCTACAGTTCAGTCCTCGAGCCCTGACTTCCAAGTGAAATGTGACTTCTGAGTCAGCTTCATGTGTGTGAGGCCTGAAGAGGGCTCCACCAGGCACTGATGGATTTGCTGATGGGATAGTGATGGAGAAGGAATCCCCTGGAAGCATCCTCCACTCCTTCACCCCAGTCTTTGACCTGCTAACTGATTCCCACACCTGGCCTTCCTGGGATGCCCCCTCTTCCATGAAGCCCTCCCTGCTTGCCACTCCCCACCCCCATCTGGATTATGCCCCTCCATCACTATGAGCCTACAGCACCCTCGACTTTCCCCACTGTAGCACCTTTCATGCTGTTCTCTGATCACTTGTTTAACTCTCTTTCTCCACCACAAGGCTGGGATCTTGTGCATCTTACTCAGCGTGACATCCCCAGGACCTGCCCACAGTCACCTCCATTCCAGTTCCAGCATCACGCCAAGGGCTTTATGGGCATTGTGTCATTTAAACGTGATACCTGCCCTATGAGATGGACATTTTTTTTCATCCCCATTTTACAGATGAGGAAACCGAGGAACAGGAATAAAATACACTGCCCAAAGTCACACAGCTAGTGAGTCACAGGCAGCCTGCCTCCAATAGATAACGACATCTGGTTTTGTGAGTATTATTGTTCTTTTTGTTTTTGTTCCAGGGAGGGGGAAGATGAAAAAATTTCCTGAGCATCTTCATGGCCCCTGGAGTCTGCAGCCGCCTCCTGACTGTTGGCCTGAAGTCCAAGCAACACTGCTTTCATTCTGAGGGACACTGAGGAAGGACCTGGCAGAGCTGAGTCTTGTCTGGGACCAGGGGCCACTACATTTTGGGGACAAGGAGCCAGTGTCTCTGCCTAGACTCGGCCATGGTCCAGGGATCTCAAGGGAACTGTCCCTGCAGGGCGCTGGCTGGCAGCTCTGGCAGAGAGTACCTCCCAGCTCCCCCTCACTGGGAGCTGTAGCCATTAGCTCTGCAAATTAGCATCGTAATTGCCTTTTAACTATTCATAGATGTGAAAGAGACCAGGCTGGCCCCGCCCCTCCACCTCCCTACCCAGAGAATGCCTGGGCCTCCCTCTCTGGCCAGGAACACCCCGTGCCCACCCTCCCAAGAAGGGAGCTTCAGTTGCTCCATCCCCTAAGTGAAGGTGATGATCCAAACCTCAGAGGCCCATTGTGAGGCATGGAAAATGCCTGGCACAGTTCCTGACACCTGTGAGCGCTTGTTGTCGCTGTTGTTGTTGTGTTTGGAGACCCAGGGAGGGCAAACATTTGCAAGTCGGTAGCACTCAGGTTCTCTCTGCAATGAGCTCAGGGCTCGTCCTGCGCCGCTGTATCAGTCTTCATCTTTCCCTGTCAACCACGACTAGAGGACCTGCAATCACATGAGCAGAGGGTAAACAAGACTTGCCTAAAGATATTCCCCTTTCTCATCATAATTTTAGAAGATGTTTTTTACTATAAACCAATCAGGGCTTAATTAAGACAGGGGATTTACCCCAACTGTGTTGACTACTGGATCATCTAGTTTGTCTACTGTAAATGTGAAGATGCAGCAGAGTCGTGGTTAAGGGGATTGATCCTACAGCCCAGGTGCCTGGGTTCAAATCCAGTTCTGCCACTTCCCACAGGGTGACCTTGGGCCAGTTGCTTAACCTCTCTGTGCTTCAGTTTCCCACTCTACAAAACAAGGATGAAAATAACAAACACCTCCCCTGTAGGACTGTTGTGAGGTAGCAATTGGTCAATATGTGTGCAGTACCTGGAATAGTGCTAAGATATAGTAAGTACTAGGTGTTTGCCCTTATTACTTATTAGGTGTCTTTTTTTTACTCGCTTGTATGGCTTCTATATTGTATTTTTTGGGAGGGAGTTTCTGCAGTGATCTTCAGAAAGATGTTCTTAGGCCAGTCACCAACACATGGACCACAGACAAAGTGCTTTCTTGCCTTTAGTTTCCACTTGAATTTGAGTCAGGCCAGGAAGAGAGAGCCTCAAGCTGGCCCTATTAACAGATGGGAAAACTGAGGCTCAGGAAGGTTAAATGATTTACCCGAGGTCACACAACTTGTAAATGGGAAGCCTGGTCTTGAATGCAATCAAGCCATTTGTGCTGGGAGCCAAGTGGCCATGGCACACAGCAGGCCCTGCATCTTCTCAGCCCTCCCGGCAGCCCCTGTCACCAGCATCTCCATGTTGGATGCAAACACTAGATCCTTCTTCAATGTGAGAGGCAAGATACCAGGCAGTGGTTAAAAGCACTGATAAACTGAGGTTGATGCGAGGATTAAACAAACTAATATTTATAGTGACCAGCACGGTGGAGGGCACATAAGTGCACAATGAGTAACCTCTATTATTGTGACTAGTCCTGTTACGATTTAGCTCAGAAGATCAGCCCTTAATGACCTCACCCGATACACCACTTCCAGGCCTGGATTTTAAATCACCTGCACAGTTTAGTGCTATGTCCTGGCTTTAAATAAGTAAATCCTGTTGTGAGAAGGACATGCCCTCATTAGTCATGTTTCAATTTTGTTTGAAACATGCGAAGAAAGAAGCAGCTTGGTGCTGGTGTGTCTTTAACACCCGCCTAGCACTTCCAATCTCCTTTTTTAAGGGGAAAGCAAGCAGCCTTGTCTAACTTGAGATTTGTAGCATTGTGGTTTCGCTGTGTTTATAGGCATTTTACATTCATGGCCAGAGCTACTGGTTTTCCATTTATGGCGGTAATATGAATTCCCTATTAAATAAATGTAAAAATAGCAAATAGCAATAGTTGAAATTTAGTAAAGTAGTTGAAAATAGTACCAGTTGAGTCAATTTAAAGAAAAATATTAAGGAAATAATTAATAGTACAGATGGCATACAGATAAAGCATAATTTTGGTGGTGATTTGTAGGTGATTAAAACAGGGAACGCTGGGACTTCCCTGGTGGTCCAGTGGTTAAGAATCTGGCTTCCAATGTAGGGGACGCGGGTTCAATCCCTGGTCAGGGAACTAAGATCCCACATGCCTCAGGGCAACTAAGCCTGTGTGCAGCAACTACTGAGCCCACACGCTGCAATGAAGAGCCTTCATGCCACAACTAAGACCCGACACAGCCAAAACTAAATAAATAAAATATTTTAAAAAATAAATAAAGCAGGGAACTCTGCCTTAATCTGGAGGGTAAGAAGCCTGAGCATTCAAAAAGAGGCCTGGAGGAGACTGGGGGCTGTGGGTAGCCCTTGGAGCCATGGAGCCCAGAACTGGGATCAGCCAGGCCACTGCATACTTCCCCTAGTGTCATCTGTCAAAGGTAAAAAAAGCTGGACGCTGGCTGAACGTGGTAAGGACGGTTTTTAATCAGTAACGTACTACTGCAATAAAGAAAAGAGCCCAGTGTGAACTGAACTCAACCCTGATTTGTACAGTGGTGACTGGTCGTGTCAAAGGGAGAATGAGGGGGTGAGGGTGGTGAGCGGGGGCTCAATGGAGTCAGTGAAAACTTACAAGAAGTGGGAAGTGGGGGTTGGTCCATGTGAAACCCATCTGGGTTTGCTCCCACCCTCCCGCAGAGGCAGGGAGACAGCGGCCCATTTTCAGGTGTTGGTTGGAAGACTTGAGTTTTCTCAGGCAGGCACTTTAAGGGGGGCTTAAGGTATCCTAGGGAAGTGGCCTTGAGCTCTTAGAAACGATGTTAGTGTTTGTTCAAGTCTTTATAGGCCAAGGTTGCGGCCTGGCTGAGAAGAGGGCTCAGAAAAGCAGCTGGAGTTTGGTCAAGGAGAGAATCTTTGCCGCTTCTGAGAAGGTCTCAGGCTAGCCAAGACCTGTGCTCTGCTTGGGGTATGTGGGTGCAGGCGTTGTCCCCAGGTCACATTTGTCCTCATTCAATTTCCATTGTGTTTGTTGAAGTTCCGCTGCGAGCCCAGAGATTGGGGGAGGGGACAGAGGTCATCCCCTGAAATGACCTTCAGAATGTTTTAAATAATATAATGATGTCAACAGCTATCTATGAGGGCTCACGGTGTCAAGAGCCATCCACACGTCATTTAATCCTCCAAAAAACTGTGAGACAAATAATATTACCCATGTTTCACAGATGGGGAAACTGAGATTCAGAGAGGTGAAGTGACTTGTCCAGGGGCACCGAGTAGATGCATGGTGGAGTCAATGGGACGCAGATCTTACTGATTCCAGAGTGTTTTTACTTGGCTAGTAGACAGCCAAAGGATACTGTGGTGGCTTTAAAACTTGCCCCCAAATTCTTGCACACTCACTGTCAAGAGGTAGAGTTTATTCCCCTTCCCTTGAATATGGCTGGCCCGGAGCCGAGGGGCAGACCTACGGAGTAAATCAGACACTCAGCTCAGCACTGTCCAAAGGAAATATACTGCACGCCATAAATGTAAGCCACATATATCATTTTACAGTTTTTAGTGGCCATATTTTAAAAAAATAACAAGACAGGTGAAGTTAATTTTAGGACTATATTTTATTTAACTTAATGGATCCAAAATAGTATCATTTCAACAGAGAATCAATATAAAAAGTTATTAATGAGCTATCTTACATACTTTCCTTCACACTAAGGCTTCAAAGTTCCGTCTGCATTTTATGTTTGCTCCACATCTCAAGTGGGACTCACCACCTTTCAAGTGGCCAATAGCCATGTGGCTTGCGGCTCCTGTACAGGGCAGTGCAGCCCTTCAGCGCCAGGTTCTCAGAGTCTGAGGCTGGATTGGCCATGGGGGCCTCGGGAGTCAGGTCAGAGAAGGCCCCGCCCACCACGAGCACCCGCCTTTCCTGACCTGACCTGCCAAGGAGATGCGCTCTTTGATCTGTCCACCCTGCCACCTTCTCTTCCATCATAGCTCCCTTGAGCCTTCACTTCTCAGGAAGAAGGAGGGGGAGGGGGAGGAGAAAGGCGAGAAGAGGAGGAGAAGGAAAAATAGAAGAACCTAAGACAGGCCAGGCACTCAGCTGGGTACTTGAGAAAGGGGTAGTGAGGGAGAAAGAGGCTGTCCTGCTTTGATGAAGCTTTAAATCAATCAATGTCTAATGACAAAATTTGCCATGCCTTGAAAGAGAAGAAAATCAACAGGGTGGTATAGGGACTGAGAGAAGTGTGGGGATTCTACTTCCGAAAGGATGTTCAAGGAGGGCTTCTGGAGGAGGTGACAAGTTAGCCGAGAGGGAAGGAGCCAGTCAAGCAGAGTGGGTCAACAGCTTTCCAGGCAGAGGGAAGAACATGTGCAAAGACCCGAGGACACGAAAGCGATTGGCTTGTCCAGGAAACAGAAAGGTCACTGATGTGTGGGGTACATTAAAGGGCACCGTGGTGGGCATGGGCTGCAGCAGGGGCGGGGGCTGATCCCACACGATCTCGTCGCCATGGTGAGGAGTCAGGATTTATTCAACCCTGGGAGTCAGAGAGGATGGTCCACCCCAGTGCCCTGATAGGACGCCGTATGTCCGGAAACACTCGAGGTTGGGCCCAGTCTGGCAGGCCCCGCAGCCGCTGGGGGCCCCAGGCTTAGCTCCTCTCTCTCTCCGCGCCCAATTCTCCCAGGGCGGGGAGGGAGGGGACGCTAAAGGCCCCCCAGAGCACGCCTGGCCCCTCCTGCCGTTGTTTAATCACAGGCTCTCATTTTCCCGGCAACAAACAATTTTCCGCTCGGCTCCAAGCGGAACAGCAAAAGCAAAGCAGGGCTTTTTACTCGTCCACGGATGGCGGCAGAGCGAGCGAGCGAGCACCTCCTTATCTCGCGCCCAGGCCCGCTCCCGGTCCTCCCCCAGATCCCACTTCTGGACCGGAGAACCAGCACCGGACCCGACCTCCGACCTCCGTAGCCCGGCCTGTGGCGAGCGCCCGCCCCGCGCAGGCGCAGAGCGCGCGGCAGCCGCGGGGTTGGGGGCGTGGGTGGGGGCGCTCGGGCTCCTACAGGTGCGCAGGCATCTGGCTCTTTGTTCTGCAGCTCCCGGGCGCCCCGGGCGAGCGCTGCACTGGGGGCGGCACGTGGTCGCCGACCGGGAGCGCCCCCCGCCCCGTCCCCCTGCCCAGCCCGTTATTCAGACTGGGGTGGCGGGTGGGAAGGGAGTTTGGGGGTGAGTTCTGATCAGTCCTACGCCAAGTCGCGGGACCCGGGTCTCACACTGTGAGATCCGGGAAGGCCTCCTGGAGGAGGCGAGTCCACATTCCCGGAGCTGGGGTGGATGGGTTTTGGTCTTGGAGGGCCTTGAATTCCAGGCAAAGGACCTGGGGCCGTAACTGAGGGCAACAGGATCTGCAGGGAAACGAGGTTGGGGTGGGTAGTGGGTCTTGATCACATTTGTGTTCTAGAAAGATCCCTCTGGCTTTGGGGGCTGGAGGGATGGGGCGGGGAGGCTGGAGTCCAGGGCACCAGGAACCAGGACGCGGCAGGAGAGGCTTATTGTGAAACCTGAGAGAGGTGGGTCAGGGGGACAGAGAGAAGACATGAAGAGCTATTTAGGAAGTAAAATCTACCGAGCTAGTGACTGGTTATATTTAGGGAGAGGGGGAGGAGAAGCTGAGGACACCTCCGGATCGTGACTTTGGTGACCACGTGGAAGGTGGCACGACTCCTGAGAAGCGGGGAAGGAGGGAATGTTGCTGGATTTGGCAGAACCTTCCCCATAGCTCCCCATGCCCTGCCCCTGCCCACTCTTTCTCCACAGTAATGACCACCTGAAGTTGTATTTGGACTTGTCCATTGGTTTCTTGTCCGTCTCCCCCACTAGACTGGGAACTTCTTGAGGACAGGGCTTTCCTTTTGTTCTCTGCGGCATCCCCAGGTCTTGGAAGAGCACCGGCTGATATTTGTTTAATGAATGAAAGAGGCGGTGCAGGGACCAGGCCTTGCTGGTTTATCAGGCCCAGCCCTCAAGAGCACTTGCTTCTAGAAATCCATGAATGAATAAATGGTCACTTCAACACCTGGCAGATAAACTCTAGAGGCAGAATGTGAGAAGTGGTACCATGAGATACACCGCAATATTAGATGAGTAATAGCTATGTTTATTGAGTGCCTCCTTCACCCCAGGGCAATGAGTTACCTCATTTAGTCCTTGCATCAACCCCATGAACCAAGGACTGTTGGTGCCCCCATTATGCAGATGAGGAAACTGAGGCTCAGAGAGGTGGAATAACATGTCCAAATTCTCATAGCTATTAAGTGGCAGGACCAGGATCTGAACCGAAGAAGTTGGCTTCAGAAGCTGCACTATTACCACAGCACAGCACAGTAGGTAAATGCTATGGCTTGTTGGAAAGGGTCAAAGCATCCTCCCAGCCACATGCAAGGCTCCTCCCAGCTAAGATGATCCCCTTCCCAAGGGATCAGAGGCTCCACATTGCCCCCAGCCAGGCCCAGGGCAGCACAGATCTGAGTGAGTGAAAACACCAGCACTGAGTCAGCTGGCCCTGGCCTCCACTGGGACTGTCACTCTAATTTAGGTGTGTTACAACATTTAATCTTCACAGCAAACTCAATGAAGCCCCCATTGTTATCATTATCCCCATTTTCCAGAAGGAGAAAGGGGGGCATAGTGGGGTTAGCCAGCTTACCTAAGGCTGCACAGCTATTACGTCGGAGAGCTGGCGTCCAAACCCTGTCAGTCTGACCCCAGGTACCACAATCTTGCTTCCTCTGTGTTGACAACAGTGGGAGGCTGGGCGTGGCTGGGCCAGCCCAGCCGACCAGTCGGTGTGCCAGGTGATGGCTGCCAGGTATGTCTGGGGCAGCATTTACCCTGTGGCCATCCTGTCTCTGCTCAGGGATGGGGCAGCCCCTGGGAGCATCATAAGCCCAGCTGAGGCTGAACCGAGATAGCAATCCTCATCCTCCATCCCCTGTCACTGGACATCCTGTATTCAATCACCCACATATTCATTTCTTTTAATCATTCTCTTCTTGACTGTGATAAAGTTATTTTTATAGCGCTGAGAACGTGCATTTCATTTGAATTAAGCGTGGCGGAGTCGATCAATTTTGTTGGAGAATCGGGCTGATAAAGGAAGACATATTTCAGTGGTTCCCTTCCTTTTAACTGATTGTTCTCCAGGACACTATTGTGAGTCTCATTCAGGGAGTGTTTGTATGTGACAATTTGCATACCGACTTCTACAGCTCTAGAATGCTAAGGAAGGCCACCTGGGAGCCTGTCTCTAGGAAGAGCTTCAGGGTTTTCAGACCCAGCAAGGGTCCCTGTGTACATGGTTGACATTCAGACCTCAGAACCACATGTCTTCAAGGACTACAGTCAGCCCTCGGTATCCACAGGTTGTTTGAGTCCGCGGATGGAGAACCCGCGGATACAGAACCTGTGGCTACAGAAGGCCAACTGTACTACACCATTTTATACAAGGAAGTTGAGCATCTGCAGATTTTGTTATCCTGGGATGGACCAGGATGGTGGTGGTCCTGGAACCAGTCCCCCACAGATACAGAGAGATGTCTGTATATGAGTTTGAACAATGAGCATTTCAATAGCGACCGGTGGGAATGGAGAACGAGAGGATTCTCCCCAAGTGACCTGCTCTGAATAAACCCTTATGACCTCAACTCAACTGGCAGAGGCGGAGGTGAGGTGGAGAAGCTCAATATGACTAGTTGAATTTTCTTCTTGGCCAGCTGGACGGGGATTTGAAACTGATCACATTTGATTTTAGGAAATAAGTGATGGGACAATTCTGACTCCCAAAATGATGGAGTTAATTCAATTTATTTCAGGGTTGTTAAATGGGGTTGCACAAGTACCCCTGATCCTGGGAACCTCTTTTAAGTTCTTCCTCCTGTCAAGGTGATTGCTTTGTTATAAGAGCTGGCATCTCCAAGACGCCAGGTGTGCTGAGGCCTCACAACCAGTGGGCAACCTGTGGCTGAAAAGAGAGAATTTTTTTTTTTTAGATGTTGGGGGTAGGAGTTTATTAATTAATTAATTTATTTTTGCTGTGTTGGGTCTTCGTTTCTGTGCGAGGGCTTTCTCTAGTTGTGGCAAGCGGGGGCCACTCTTCGTCGCGGTGCGCGGGTCTCTCACTATCACAGCCTCTCTTGTTGTGGAGCACAGGCTCCAGACGCGCAGGCTCAGTAGTTGTGGCTCACGGGCCTAGTTGCTCCGTGGCATGTGGGATCCTCCCAGACCAGGGCTCGAACCCGTGTCCCCTGCATTAGCAGGCAGATTGTCAACCACTGCACCACCAGGGAAGCCCAAAAAGAGAGACTTTTGAAAGCAGCCAGCCTGGGCCAGAGCTGCTATGTCTAGGGACAGCATGTCACCTACTCCCATGGGCCCACTCTGCCTTGGTTCCCTGCCTCATCTCATCCCCAGTCACCTCCTCCTTCCAGAGAGGGGCTTCAGCGTGGAGTCCCCCAGAGTGAGAGATGGCTATTAGGTACGTGACTATGCGTGCATGTGCGGACCCTGGTGTGTGCATCTGTGCGGGTGTGCTTTTTGTGTGCATGCATTTTTGTGCCCTGCTTTGGGTGTGCATGTGCCTATGTGCTTTAGTCTTTATGCACGTTTGTGCCTGTCTCTGCATATGTGCGCACAGTCATATATGTGTGTGCCTGTGTGACCACAGGAGGTGGGACCCTTTGGTGATGGGAGGAACTTCCTCCTACCTCACCTGCTCCCACAGCAAGAAGATGTGTGTTGGCTAAGGAATGGGCTTCTGCAGCAAGGATTTACCTACTGGGTGGCCCAGGAGGTCCTAGTCACAATCTGGGGTCAGCTGCTTCTCTGCCTCAGAATTCTCCTTCATGGTCCAACCACTGAGAAGCAGGTTATTCCCACATCAGGAAAAAACAGTGACAACCTCAGTTCACCTGTTTGAAGAAACAGTGCAACCCTGGCCCCAGACTGTCCAGGATTCTAGTGTGTAGGTGGAGTGGTATCGTCCGAGCCATCCACTGCTTCTCTCCTCCACCAGTGAGTAGGAGAGGGATGTCCATCATACAAGGGCCAGCCATTTTCACCTGGCTGTGCTAAGACCTTAGGAAAGTCATTTCACCTCTCTGAGCCTCAGGTCTCTTAATTAGATAGAAAACTGCACAAGATCGTTGCAAATTCCATAAAATTAAATCCTGTGTAAAATGAGAAAATGCCCTCTGACTGGGTTCTTCCTGAGAGCATGAGACATGTCTTCTTATCTTTGTCCCCTAGTACTTTGTAGGGGACTTGATGAGTGGCAAGCTCTTAGTTTGTGTTTCCTGGAGGCCTGGATGAGTGGATGAAAAAAGGAAAGTGTCTGAAACACAGTGGGTACAAAATAAAAATTAGATTTAGTTTTCATGTACTCTCAGGCTAAATTTCTCAATTGTGTTCTAAAAACATTATTGTTCCTTGAAGACTCAATAGGAAAAAAAAGTCATGGTAAAGGACTATTCTACAGTTAAATAATTTTGGAATATGGAAGCCCTTGGAGAGTCCCAATATTAATTAATTCAGTGCACATTTATTGAGCGTCTACTATATGTCTGGCACCATTCTGGGTGTTGGGGATTGAAAGAGCTGTCAATAAGAGAGGAAAAAATCCCTGCACTCATGGAGCTTACTTTCTAGCGCATATTTGTATCTCACGTTAGGCTCTGAGGCCAGCAGTAAAGAAATTTGATAAATTTTGTTTGATCCAGTGTTCTCCATATGTATTTATTTATTTTTATTTTATTATTTTTTGGCTGCGTTGGGTCTTTGTTGCTGCACAAGGGCTTTCTCTAGTTGTGGTGAGGGGGGCTACTCTTCGTTGGGGTGCATGGGCTTCTCATTGCGGTGGCTTCTCTTGTTGCAGAGCACAGGCTCTAGGCACGCGGGCTTCAATAGTTGTGGCACAGGGGCTCAGTAGCTGTGGCTTGCGGGCTCTAGAGCGTGGACTCAGTAGTTGTGGCCCACGGGCTTAGTTGCTCCACAGCATGCGGGATCTTCCCGGACCAGGGCTCGAACCCGTGTCCCCTGCGTTGGCAGGCGGGTTCTTAATCACTGTGCCACCAGGGAAGCCCTCCATATTTATTTAATTATGGAATCTTCTCCCTTTTTTCTGAAATGCAAATTTAATTTTGCCTGATTTCTCATTACCTGTCACACTCCAAACTCCAAGGTCCCCCAGAACTATGGAATATAGCAATGAAAATAATCAGTGCTAAAGCCAGGTTCGTGGTTCTGAATCACATCCCCACCACTTATTAGCTATGCGACCCTGGGTAAGACTCACTTTATTCATGTGTATAATGACGATAAGAGCAAGGATTAAATGCTGTATTTTCAACAATGCTCAGTAATGTGCCTGGTATTTGGTAATTATTCTTTTAAATAGTATTTGTCACTCCAGGTCTCCTCAGAATCTACAAGATAATGGCCAAGTTCCTTACATGGTATCCAGTGCCCTACTCACCTCCCCAGAGTCACCTGAAATCATTCTCCCTTTTATGACCTGGTCATTCAGAACCACTTCCCAATCTCCATGGCTCCCAAACAGCCCCCAGCCAGTTCAGACCTTTGCTTACATGCCGATTCTTCTTCCTAAAATGTTCTTCTCAGTGCTGGCCACCTGGAAGACACATCTTCCAGACTCATTAGATTTGTACTCACTGTCTTATCCCCCAGCCCCAAAGGATCCACTTGCTGGTTACAGTTGTGTAAGTTACCCAGGCAAGGCCAGTAGAAGAATCACCCAATCAGCAGAATCACAATAAATAATTGTTGTGTTACGCCTCTATGTTTTAGGGGTGGTTTATTATCCAGAAATAGACAATTAATTCAAGCTTCTTGAAGTCAACAACAACTGGCTTTAATTCATCTTCATCACAACTGTCATGCAGACGAGTACATCGGAATCCCTAGAACCGCTGGTGAAGCCAGGAGATAGTGAATACACTGGATTATATTCACTCCAGACTATAGCTGGGATAAATGAGGGACATCCATACATCATCGACGGAAGGACCCTAGTAGGAAAGAACTGTCTGAGAGTGTGCCGATAGATCAATGACAGACACCTTGAGCTGTCCAGGGTGCTGACTCTCTTGTTCTCCATACCTGGCCTCTCCTGCCCCAGGATCACCCCACTCAACCCCTACCCTAAGTTTGACAGCATCTGTCCATATCAAATTTAAGTCGAAGGTTTGTATCTTCACCTTACCTTCTCCCTTCCACCCTCCCTCTCGGGAACCATCTGACCATTATAATAAAAATCCAGCTTTATGTAAATACCCTATCCTCCAAGTAATAAATGCCATTAGCTAAGCCTGTCTGAGAAACCGCAGGCTTTTAAACATCCATTTGAAGATCTTTGAAAGCTCTCTCGAGGCTGTTTCTCATAATTTACTAAGTGGGTGTTGGTAATAACTGTGTTAAATGGCCAGGCCCAGCAATTCGCAGGAGGTGTGTCTGTTTGTGTGTTCGTGGTGGTGACAGTGGGGGGATGTGCTGGGAAGAGGATGCCCTTTCTTCCATGCTGATCGGTTACTTATTTTTAAGAGTCCCCCTGGGGGCTCACAGTCCTTTGATGAGCTACTAATGAGAGAGCCAGATCTAACAATTAATTTCCCCAGAGTTATTATGTTGTTTTGGCAACAATTCTATGAAAAGCCTTAATGCTCACCTGGCTTCTCAATGGTTGAGGGGAGCCGTGAGTTGAGGGCAGAAATGGATTCTACTCATTCAACAGTCATGTATTGAGCTGTGTGCTAGGCACTGCATTAGATCAAGACACACCCTCTGCCTTCATGGATCCTTCAGTCTGGTGTATGAGTGGGGGTGTGGGGGTGTGGTTAAGACAGGCAAGTGAATAGGAAGTTACACTACATGTGATACATACTATGGAGAGGAAAATGGAGGGAGCTATGGGAGTACGGGGGGCACATAACCCAGATTTGAGGAGTCAGAGAAGGCTGCCAGGATTGAGAGTCCTTAATGAATGCCTAGACTTAGCAGGATAAATAAGAAAATAGGGAAAGAGAATGCTCTCAAAAGAAGGATCAGCACATTCAAAGACTCTGAAAAGAGAGAGTATCCATAGAATTCTGGAGAGAAGGAGGAGTACCACAAACTATCAGTCATTGCTACTGGGAGTGCAAGTTGGTACATTTTATAAAACAGTTGGGCATTATCTAGCAAAGTTGGAGATATGCAAGCCCTGTCACCCAGCAATTCCATTCCTTTCCAGAGACAGTTATGTACATAACATTAGATGATTCATACACAATGATCATAGCAGCATGGTTTGTAATGGCTAATAACTGGAACCAACCCAAATACCCATCAACAGCATAATAATTAATTGTGGTGTAATCATATAATAGAATACTATACATCAGTGAAAATGAATGAACTATAGCCATGCATAGCAACATGGATAAATCTTTCTTATATTGACACCAAAGGATACATACAACAGGGATCCATTTTTATTCAATTCATAGTAGTCAAAACGAAGATACTGTTTTTGGATGCATGCAAATGTGGTAAAACTATAAAAGAAAGCAAGGAAATAAATGACTGTAGCAAATGGGATAGTGACTTATTCTAGGGGAAGGATGGGGGCATGATTGTAAAGGATCACGTGGGGGGTTTCAGGCAATTTTCCATTTTTTAATTTGAGTGGTAGTTACACCGATGTCTACTTTAGAATTATTAAATAACCATGTACATTTATGTCATAAGTTTTTCTAGGTGTGTGGTATACTTCATAATTTTTGTTAAAAAAGGGCAGAAAAAGAAAGTATCATTGTAGCCTCAATGAGGGGTCTCTACTCTGGTCATGTCCATGAGAAGCCCAGCATGCTGATGGGAGGGCTGGAGGTGGTCTCAGGAACTGAAGCCAGCATCCTTCATCTATAAAGATAGAGACATGGTAACACAGAGGGGAAATGAGTTGCTCAAGCACAATATCAGAGCTGGACAGGGTCACACCTCTTGATTCCCTACACAGGGTTTCTCACCCACTCTACAGCTTAGATCCTTGTGGTAAATTTTCTGGGAATTGCTAGAACAAATTTTCTCAGAGTATGATCTTCCTTCATCAGAATCACCTGGTGCTTCATTAAAATTCAGATTCTGGAGTCATACCCAAATCCTATCGAATCAGAATCTCTAGGAAGTAGAGCCAATGAATCTGCTAAGAGAGCTTTTAATGCTTTTCTTATATTCACTAAAGTTGGAGAATCATTACCCTAAAAGCTCAAAGTCCTTGCATAGGCACAAAGGGAACTGTCTAGGAAGACAGGGGTGGAGAAGTCAATGGGAAAATGGCATAGTAACTCCTCCTTACACCACCACCAGCTGGAGAGAAAACCTTTAAGGCTGAAGCATCAAAACATAGTTATCACTAGGGACCTCTTGGCCTCTTGCTGCCTTTAAGCCAAAAGCAAGCTTTTGTGGCAACAGGGGTGAATCTAATATATCACTTTCTTGCTGGTATAAAGGTGTAAGTGTCAATTTCTTCTCGTTTTTGTGAAGATTTGACAAAGCACTTAGAGCAGCACCCATTTTAATCAACAAAGAAGCCAGAAAGATCACAGGGCAGCAAGTGTGCCGTATCTGTCTGAGCTCTAGGTGGATTTGAAAATTGCACTTTTAATTAAAATTGGCATTTCTGAAGCTCAAAGTTGAAGCTGGCCGTTTTGCTGGGGAATTGCAGATCATGAGGCAAACAATCTGAGAGGGAGGTTTAAACGAGCAAAGAGGAAAGCCTGTGTATGAACAAGAGGTTCTTGTTTAAATAATGAAGTAGAGAAAAGATGATGTAAAAATGCCTTTGTCTGTGTTTAGATAGGTTTCCTCGGAGACCCGTGTAAGTGTAGCTGAGCTGTCCGAGGTGCTGACGGCTGGATATGAGAGGAAAGCTTGTCAGAGGTAAATGCCTGGTGCATACTTCTCAGTCCACCAAGTTTGGCCTCTTTCAACAGTTTCTTTCCAGTCAATGATAAACACACAGCCAGATGTTATACTATAATATTATTCATTCAGTAAGTCTGCAAAAGTTACTGATTACCTACAATGTATAGTGGGTGGTGCTCTGAGGAATGGAAAAAGTGTCAACCCAGAATCGTTGAATTCTGTTTTTCAGATGTGGCAATGCGCCTCAAAGTTGATGTTATTCCAAGATTTAAGGAGTTTGTGAACCAGTAAAGTTAAAAACGATCAAGGACAATTCCAAGTAAAAGACATTTAAGAACATCAACTATCACCTACTCTCTCCATCTTTTAATAAAAATCAGCACATTTAAAAACTGAAAAAGTGGGAGGGTCATAAACTCAGACTAAAATACAGTTAGTTAAAATGAAGTTATAAAAACTCCCTTCATTGTACATATCTTAATCACTTCACTAAGAGCCACAGAAAATTTTATCATGCACTGGCATCATTTTCAAAACTGTCAGTTGGGAGTCATTGATCCAACATCCAGGCCCTTAGGAAACAAATAGAATCTCTATAAACATCCAAATCAGAGGTCTTCTACCTTCTAGGTGCACGTGTGACCTCCAGGTTAGCCTGTTGGACAGTCTTGTAAGACATTTTTTCTCCTTTCCATAGTTACAGAGCCTTAAACATGGAGAGGAGAGTGTCTATGGGAGTGGGTGGGAGGGGATGGAATTACCACTTGTTGAGAACCCACTATGTGCCAGAACTGTGACTGCGACAGATCCTATACTTAATTTACTCCACATAATCTGATGTTCACTCTCATTTTGTGAGGGGGGTATCACTAGCATTCTAATTTAGGGATGGAAAATGTGTTACCCATAATTATTTAATTTATAATAAAAGAACTTTCAAAGATCAATTTAGAGAGAAACAGTCAATAGATAGCATAAGGTTAATCGGTTAGGAAGAAAATATGTTTCGACCTTCACATCAGAGGAGTAATCAAATAAATTCCTAATGAATTAAATACCTAAATACAAACCATACAAACATATAAAGTATTTTTAAAATAGAAGACATGAAATTGAAAAGTTGTCAAATCTCAGGAGGAAAATAGATTTCCAAAGCTTAGAAACAATTGAGGAAAAGGAAAGTTGAATAATTTTAATTTCCAGGATGGAAAGATTCTATTACACTTTTAAATCTCATTTTGCAAAAGTTGTAATTTGTAATTGTGGATGCTTTAAATTTAAAAGTGAAACCCATAGTGATCACTTCTGGTGTAGAGGTATTGACTGGGAATCGTATAGGGGAAATATTCTCTATTTTGATCTGGGTGAAAATTCACCAAGCGGGATGTATACTTGAGATTAGAACACTTTACTGTGTGTTAGTTATACCTTGATTAAAAAAAAAAACAGGAAAAAGTAAAATGGAATCTAAATGTAATATCCCTATTTTGGACCACTTAGAGGAGGGAAACCAATTCCCTATGGCAGTAAAATCTCTTGAGATCATTGTGTTTTGTATGAATTCAGGCCAGACAATACTGACTCGATCCCAGTTCATATGAGAAAGATTTGAAGGTTCTAGTTGACCGCAAACACAAGAATGTCAACCAGGTGATTGAGCCAGTTATCAAGAAAATGCACAACCCAAAGTTTTACTGGTAAAGACATAGGGCCAATAAGGGAATAATAGACACCTGGTTTAGTGACCATTACCACACCAGACTGGCTAATTTTTGAATAAATTAGTGAAACTGACTTATTGTTCTACACGACAAAGTGTAAGGAGAGAGGCAATCCAGCCTGAACTTTGGAGTTTGAATCCCAAATATACCAAGTACAAGTGAGGTAAGTCAAAAAGAAAAAGACAAATACCATAGGATATCACTTATATGTGGAATCTAAAATATGACACAAATGAACGTATCTATGAAAAGGAAACAGAATCAGAGACATAGAGAATAGACTGGTGGTTGCCAAGGGGGAAGGGCATGGGAGAGGGTTGAAATGGGAGTCTGGGTTTAACTCATGCAAAGTGGTATATACAGAATGGTTAGACAACAAGGTCCTACTCTATAGCACAGGGAATTATATTCAATATCCTGTGATAAACCATAATGGAAAAGAATATGAAAAAGAATATATATACCTAATACTGTATAGCAGTAATAACGCAACATTGTAATTCAACTATACTTCAATAAAAAATAAATTTATAAAAGGAAAGCCAGGGAGTTCCCTGGTGGCTCAGTGGTTAAGACCCCCCTGCCAATGAAGGGGACATGAGTTCAACTCTTGGTCCGGGAAGATCTCACATGCCTCGAAGCAACTAAGCCCGTGTGCCACAACTACTGAACCCGTGTGCCTCAACTACTGAAGCCCGTGCGCCTAGAGCCTGTGCTCTGCAACAAGAGAAGCCACCATAATGAGAAGCCCGCGCACCACAACAAAGAGCAGCCCCCTCACCGCAACTAGAAAAAGCCCGTGCGCAGCAACGAAGACCCAGTGCAGCCAAAAATTAATTAATTAATTAATTAGTTTTTAAAAAAAAAGAAAGCCAAATCTACCAAGTACATGTTGTATGAACTTAGGAAAATGTCACTTCTCTGAGCTCAGTCTCCTCATCTGCAAAATGGGAATACTAATATTACCAGCATTGGAAGGCTGTTGTAAGAACTAAATGAGGTACTGCATGTAATACACTTGGTCCAGTGCCTAACATAATAACACCCCCCCCCCCAGTGTTAGTTATTGTTAATGGTATTATTAACCGTGAGTTCCAGGGATCCTGTTTGTATGTCATCTCCATGGTATTCCCGAGGAAGTTCCTCTTCTGAGGAGCTAGGAAAGTTGTGCAATCATTTGCGAAGAGAACCAAGTTGCCTCCACCCCTCCTCTCCCGCCACTGACCTAGAGATGCCCCAGAGCCTGCATGGTCTCATTTCGCTGCTTGAGTTGCTGCAATCAATGTCCAAGGCAGCAAGCAAGGCAGGGAAGGGGGCTGTGCAGGAGCGAGATGAAGAAATTGAGGAGCACAGCTGCGACAGGAGCTCATTGACTCCTTCTCCCCAAGGGCCAGCTCAGCCAGCTGGGGAGGCCTGTCATTAACTCTCTTTATTGTCTAAATTTTTTGCCTCACTGACTCATCTGAGAAGGCAAATGGGACTGGCTTTAAGTCACTCCTTGCAGGGACATTGCTTCCTTGGCTTCTGGAGCTGGGAGGAGCTGGAATCACTGAAAACACTGACTGCCAAGGAAGCATTCACACGTGTGAAACGGGAAACTGAGTGTGCACATAACTTGGGGTTTTGTCTTGGGAATTCATCCTAAAGACTATGGTAGTTCCCACCCAATCACACCTTCTTTCAAGCCCAGCGTGTCCTACCACTGTCACTTGGAGGGTCAACCTTGTCCTTTCTGGCAAGACTCATAAACTCACCCCTTCATTTTTTTTAATGTGTTCATATAGTATTCCCCCAGAGGCTAGAAGCAGTGTGGCATGGACTTTGCATGTAGACATTGATTTGTTGTATACTTACCATGAAACCTTAGGCTCTCTGAGCCTCAGTCTCCTTGTCTGTAAAATGGGGATGATTACACCTGTCTTGAAGGGCTGGGTGAAGATTAATAGCATTAGTCTCCATATTGAACATATACCAGACCCTAAATGCTTGAACAAGATTTATCTAAATCTTACCCTCCGAACAATCCAATGAGGAAGGTACTAATATCATCCCCATTTTGATGATAAAGAAACAGACACAGAAAGGTTGAGCAACTTGTTCAAAGTAACTCATCTCTCTCCCAACCTCCTGCAGGGAATTCACTCATTTTCATAGCTTTTAATATCATCTTTAGACAATGGCTCCCATGTTAATTTTTCCAGCCCCATCCTCGCTTCTGAGGTCCAGCCCTTTATATCCAATGGTCTACTTGACCTGTCAACTTGGGGGTTAAACAGATCTCTTGAATTTAACTGCCCTCAGACAGATGAAGAAACTAAGTGACATTCCCAAGGTCAAACAGCTATGGAGTCACCGAGCCAGAATCTGAACCTGGATCTTTGTCTGCAAAGCTTGAATTCTTGGGCATGCATTATCTATCTATTAACTGATTCACCCATCAAAATATCCCTCTACATTCTCTGGCTTACTAAACCAGATATTAGATAAGATCTTAGAAGTTTTATTAGTCAGATCTACCAGATCACCAGGAATTATGTCCCTGAAGATTCCTGTGTGCATGAGGGAGGATTTCTGAGTTTCCCCAAAGAGTTAGAGTGTGTGACAACTCTCATTTATCCAGGCTACCCAAATCTTTTCCCATCTGCTGTCCATCTACCCCCAACTTGCCCAACGTTAAGCTCCCATTAACAGTGCTCCCCCCTCACATCTCCACCTCCAGTTTCATCCTCAGTGTAGAACACAGCCTCGGACACAGAGATGGGGCTATGCTACTAGGCAGTGAAGCCCTTCTTGACTTTCCAAAGAAAATTAGATGCAGAAAACTCACACCTATTCAGTAGCATGTGCCAAGAATCTGCCCTGTTTGAAATTGTGGGGCCTCCATGATTTATGGAGAGAAGAGGTGTTTTGCTCAAGATCACTGAAGGTTGACAGCAAAGCTAAAGTTTGACCTTGGGTATATACCGCTTTTCAGCTATTCCTTTCACGTTGGACCAGCCAAAGGCACATGGAGCTTTCCTGAGATAACCTTATATTTGATGCTATCAAAGGTCCATTTATATCACCCCTCCTTGGGAATCAGCCACAGAGTGACTGCAAGTCAGACCTTGGGGCCTCCCCTGATCAGCAACCTCCCTGCTTCAGAACATAGGGAACCAAACAATGCACTGGCTGATTCCAGCCCAGGAAAATCTAAAAGAGCTTTTTAAGTTACAAGATGGAACCCAGAACTCCCCTTCTGCAAACACGAGGATACATGAGCCAATCAGTTAAGGAGACACCAGTTTTGTGTTGAAAGTTCAAAGAGATACAAGACACTCAAAGAGGATGGGGGGTGATCAGGAAGGGGTGGAATGGAGGGGAAGATAAGCAGGGATTTCGTTCTCCCCTAGTCCCAGGCATTGCCATCTTCTATAGTGTGACTTCAGTCTAGTTATTAAGCCCCATTCATATTCTGTTTCCTCATTTGTAATATGAGGGATATGATAGCACCTATATCACAAGGTTGGTGGGTGGATTACATGAGTTGCAGTACATAAAGAACTTAGCAGAGAGCATGACACAGTAAACTAACTGATTATTGTTGTCATTTCCCTCAAGTTCCTTCTTTGGTCGATATTGATGTGGAATCTCTAACTGCTCCAAGTTCTTCCTGTCTAACATCAGGAAGACTTAGCCTCACTCATTCTGCCTTGGCCAAACAGTCAACCTTTTCTTCAACCACTGAGCAAGCTGAAAAGTACAGACCCCAAAATAACACACCATTATTTGGCCTGCAAAAGAATTCTCCTTCCCCTTCCCTCACCATTCTCTGCCTCCTCCCTCCCCCCCTCCCTCTTTCCTTTCCTTCTTCCCTCCCTCCCTCCCTCCCTCCCTCCTTTTTTTCCTTCCACCTTTTCGTGGAAAGCCTTGCGATGCGCTGTCCTTGGTGCTCACTCTTTTTTCCTCCCTTGTTTAGCTGGGGAAGGAAACTGTACATAAGTGAAAAAATGTGTAATTCCACACAGATAGTGAATGCTGAAGCTGGGGACATTCCCCAAGCTTAGTTCTGTGCCTTTGGCATGGCCAGAACTGCCACAGTGCCCCCAGAAATATGCCCGGAGATACTGACCTGGCCTGGAGATGCCAGTCTGGGTGTTACCCCCTCCCCACAGCCACTGACTTCAGAGCTCAGGGTACAGACAGGTAGTGCCTTATCTGGGTACCCCAGGGGCTGCTACTGGTACAGTGATGGCTCCGCTGGGACCGTGAACGTGGAGCCCAAGCAGGATACACAGGCCGGAGATAAGGCCAAGAACAGATTCCCTTTGGCGCTCAGGTGCTGTTCATCAGAAATCGACAGCCCCACAGCCCTGGCTGGTGACAGGCACAGGATGAAAACAATGCCATGTGATCAGTGACCTCGGAAGACAGGCTGTCACTGGCTCACAGAGATAAGGGAAATATGAGCAACCCCTCCACCTAGGGAGGGGCCCTCAGAGAGCCTACGGGGCAAAGCAGCAGCAACTGAAGCTTGTCTCTGACCCCTACGCCTTGCCACAGCTCACTCCTCCCAGCAGGCCCCCAGAGTTCCCTCCTGTCACCCAGGGATCCCTGGCCCCCATTTTGCACCCACTTTTCCAACCCTTGTTCTCTGCACTTAATCATGCTATTTCTAGAGCACAAGTGTTAAAGGATGATAACAGAATAGAGGTTTCCTTCCTACCTCCCTGCCCCACAGAGGCTGCTGAGGGAGTGGAGTGTGTGTGGGGTAGCAGAGGGACAGAGCTTCCTCCAGATGGTTTATCTGCCCTACCCACTATAAAAGGGAACTGCACCAGGGCATGAATTCTAGGAGGTGAGAATCACTAGGGGCCATCCTGGAAGCTGGCTTCCACAGTGGGAGATGTTCCCAAGGGTGAAACCACCTGCTTGTTCTTAAGTTCGGAGACTATCAGTCATATCTGCCTGTGCTTTGGGGGATATCTGTTAGTCTTTCATTGTTTATCTCCCTTTGCATTCAAGCTCCATGGGGCCAACTAACAAAACATATTTCTCTTTCGTTACAAATGCAGGTGTATAAATTATCACCATGTCGCAGGTAACGATAACAGCCAACCCTGATGTAGCAGTTACTGTGTGCTGGGCGTGTCCTAAGCAATTTACATATATTAACTCGTTTGACCATCAAAAAACTCTATGAGGTAGAAGTTATCATTGTCCCCATTTTAGAGATGAGAAAACTGAGGCACAGAAAAGCAAAGGAACTTCCCCAAGGCCACGTAGCCAGCAAGTATCAAAGCAAGGATTTGAACCAAGGAAATCTAGGGGGTAGTGCTCTTAACCATTGCACACTTGACCACTAGCAGAAGGGGTAATAGATTGAATGAGACGTGGGCGGTTTCCAAGTTCCCCTGGGAGCATTCAGAGAGGGTCAGTGACTGGGAGCTTGAAAGCACCAACACATAAGGGCAGCAGCCAAGGAAGAGCTTGGGAAGGAGATGGGAAGGGACAAAGTAAGAGGTAAGAAAGAAGCAGGAGATGGGAGTTCTCTGGGAATCAGATGTGAGGGGATAGAATTTGGTCAAAAGCTGCACAGGCCACCGAGCTGTCGAGGAGAATGAGGATGACGTTAGAGGCTCCAGATGCAGCAGTTTGGAAGAATGGTGAGTGGGTCCCAGATTACAGTGGGCTGGAAGTGGATGAGAGGTAAAGCAGTGGATGTAGACCCCTCTAGGAGAGGGAGGCTGGCTGTGAATGAAGAGAGAGGCAGCAAGGTGAGTGCAGGGAGAGAGGGAAAAGAGCCATCCCGGCATGACCTGAGGGGTCCAGGACAGAGCTCAGCCTGAGCCCCTGCCTCCCACCCAGGCCAAGTCGAGCAGAATCTGCCTGGCAAAATTTGTTCTTGATCCCAGAAGGAAACGTCATCCCAGAGAGTGCCAAGCGAGGCCTGAAGACACAAATATTTGCTCGGCTTCTGCCTTTCTTGTTCAAATAGGGCTTTGGCTTTGGGGATTGAGGCTGGCTACGCTAGCAAGGAAGTGAGAAATCAGTGAGGGTGGAAGCGTGTATAGGCGCAGCAATTGCTCCTGGGGCCGGTAATGAATCCCCCAGGCTCACAGCTACCGGAATCCATTAGCTCATCAAAGCAGCTACATAACGCCCTGCTCCTTTAGTAGACATCTGTTCAAATAAAGGCAACCTTTCCTCTCACCATCAGTCTCCACTGCGCCCCGTGTCTGCCCTGCTCCATCTGACTGTGGCTGAGTCAGTCGAGTCGGGTTGTGTGTTGCTGCCTCTCTGTGCCCCAGGCTGTAAGATGGTCTATTATTTCAACAGGGTGTGATGTTTTATTAAGACCATGAGCTTTTCTGAGGCTGTGCTCTGTGTGGGTTTCTTTTTGCCTGTATGTAAGTGTCTGTGTTTGCTGCTGTGCCTGAGTTACTCTGTGTGTGTGTGTGTGTGTGTGTGTGTGTCTTTGTGACACCATCTTGCTGTGCAACTATATTATGTGGTGTGTGGCTATGTCACCACAGACTCTAAAGTGTTTTTCTCATGCTGTGACAATTTGTGTGCCACATGTTATTGTGAGGTGGTGCGCTACTACGGGTGATTTGGCGGTTTGCTGTGAGATTTCTCCTCTGTGTGTGTTGTGTGCACACACAGTGTAAAATTGTCCCTGGGTTTGTACATGGCTATATTATGCCATCTGGTTGTGTACAAAGGTACATGAACAGCGGTCAGCCTGTGTGACGCTCCTGGAATTGGGGATTCTGCTACATACATTGAAGTCATGGGCCACTCTGGGAAACAGTGTGTTTTAGTAGGACGCCTTGTTGTGACTGCTGGTGTGAACAGAAGGACCTAAGTCTGATTTCTTTCCCCGTGGACCAGGGCTATCCTCAGGAACATCTGGCCAGATGTGGCAGATGTGACTGGATGGTAGATGGGGTGGGGCACCACCTCTCGACTGCCGAATGAAAGTCCAAGCCCTAAATCCCACAAAGGACCCATCAAGGGCAGAGGCAACACCCAAGATGCAGCCATCCCAATAGCTGGTCGAGAGAAGGAGCCTGGAGAGAAGGGAGGGAGTCAGACAGTGGAAACCAAGCCCAAGAGGTCAGGTGGTCAGGTGGAGGCAAAGGCAGGGCCTGGAGATTCCATAACTGACCAGAAATTCCCTGCTGTCACCTTGCTGTAATGGGGTTAGGCTAGCAACGTCCACATGTATCAGATGCATTTGGGATATTTGTTTAAATGCAGGATCCTAGGCCCATAATAAAAGGTACTGGTTTAGTAGGGCTGAGGCCCTGCTATCTGCATTTTTAACAAAAATCCCAGGTATCAAGGGGACCACACTTTAAGAAACATTAGATCCCAGGAACTCTTGGAAAAAATGCTGAGAACATGAGGCCCAGTAAGGATCTCAAGGTAAAAGGAGGAAAGAAGAGAGGGGAAAAAGGAGAAAGGGGAGGAAAGATGGAGAAGGGTGATATAGCAGGTGTCATCGGTACCTGCCCACATCTCATGAGAAATCCCCATCCCAATTTGCGCTGTGTCCTATGGGCTCTTCCCCTGAGCTGGTGCCTGGGGCAGCCCGGAATGCTTGGGAGTCCATCCCCTGCTCCGAGCTGCCCTCATCGGATGACACCTGGGAGTGCGGGATACATGTCCTGATCCCTCATTCCTCGGGCAGCACAGGTGTGTTCTGTACTGTCTCCCAGGGGTCCCCAGCTGGGTCCCCGGCTGCCCTCAGCAGAACCTGCTCAGTGATGCCCTCCCATGTGTTTCTTAGCTCTCTTCCCTTCCCTCTCTTGCTTGTTCTCTTACTGAGGTTCCTGTAATCACCTGTCATCTAAACTACCAGCACCCACATCCTTGTCTCAGGGTTGGCCTCTTGGGGCCCAACCAAAGACAGGTAAGGGAAAGGAACCCCAAATCTCCTCAGTGTGAAGGGTCAAGGGGTGCTGGGTGGAGCTGACCCACTGGAAATACAAGTGGGGAGGGGAGTCCCGGGCTTCCCCTCCCACTGGCTGTTTTAGACCCTCCCCTGCTCACAATCCTGAGGACTGAGTAGAGAAGGTTACGTCATTGTGCCTGTGTCCGATCTGGTCTTTGCGGTTTCTGATCAATTTGATGGCTCCTTGGAAGTCTCCACCTCCAAAACGTTGTTCTTGAGGCCACAGAGTAAGATCCCCAGGCCTGGCAGTTCCACTCAAAGACATCTTCCAGGGCCACCCTCTTAGCTCCTGGCCTGGGGAGGCAGCAGGAGACCTGGGCAGGATCGGCTGGGACCTCCAGCAGCTCCAGTTCTGGAGGCCTCCTTCCTGCTCCATCTGGATGGAATTCCTCTGCTCAGACTGTTCCGAAGCGCTGCCTGTGCTGTCAGATGCTGCCGCTCTCTGGTAGACCCAGGCTGTCTCCCCTGGGTAGCCCCACCATCTGCTTTGGAAATTTCCTGCAGGAATGTACTGCATGAAAAGAAAGACCACTCTAGGATGAGACCCAGCTGCCCAAAGGTCAGCCCCAGTGAGCAGAGACTTTGGACTTTGTTCTGAGGTCATTTCAATGACACTCGCTGACAAACTCCCAGCACTTCTCAGTCTACACAGCACCGTTCCAGCCTTTCCCCCAGTGCTGGAAACCGGGGGCTCTGGGTCTGATCCGTGGGTCCATGCGTCTTCACTAGAACAGTGTCTGAACGTCCAGCCACCCCTCTGTACCGGGCACATGCTGAGGTGGCAATTGGGGGCATGCTGGGCCGCTTCTTGTCCACTGACCTGGGAGAGCTCCGGGCAAGGTCTAGGAACAGGGAATGTCAAGTGTGGAGGGAGTTAGGGAGCAGAGAAAACAAACTGGAAAGCTAGAGCTGCCAGGTGGGATGTGATCACATTGTGTTCTAAATATCAGGAATCGGGACGCCATTGACCGTGACCTGCAACAAGGTCATAGAGTGGGGCTCACCTTAGGTAGCTTAGCTGTAGAGTAATGTGAGGGAGAGGTCCCCCGAAGAAACAGTCTCGTGACCAGAAGAACAAGTTGGGAAAAGGGATGTCCTAGCTTAAGGGCGCTCTCAGAAGCGTTCCGGAAAGAGGTGACACCTGGGTGACACCTGGGGGATGAGAACTGACGCACATGCATGGGAGTGAGGTGAGGCTGGCACTGCCCCTGTGCTCCTTAGAAATGTGGGGTTTGACAGCCCTGGGGTGGAAACTCAGATTTGCCACATACTAGCTCTGTGACCTTGGGCAAAGCACTTCAACTCTCTAAGTCTTCGCTGTCTCCTTTGTAAAATGGAAGTATTAATACCTGCTTTGCAGGGCTGCTGTGAGAGTCCATTGAAGTAATGAGCAGGAAGTGCTTCGCTTATGCCTGATATATAGTCAGAGCATCGTAAAGATAATTACCATGAGGGCTTCCCTGGTGGCGCAGTGGTTGAGAGTCCCCCTGCCGATGCAGGGGACGCAGGATCGTGCCCCGGTCCGGGAAGATGCCACATGCCGTGGAGCGGCTGGGCCCGTGAGCCATGGCCACTGAGCCTGCGCGTCCGGAGCCTGTGCTCCGCAACGGGGGAGGCCACAACAGTGAGAGGCCCGCGTACAGCAAAAAAAAAAAAAAAAAAAAAAAAAAAAATGATAATTACCATGAGACAAATCAATTAGAAAACCTCTGCCACTTTTCCCACCAGAGCAGTGGCCAGGAGTGGACTTTTTGCTCAGACCTGACTGTGCTTGATTTGTAAAGACTCAGGATCCTCCAAGACCCAGCCATGGGGGGCTCAGGACAAGCCAGTTCGGGAATTTGTGTCGAGGACCTGGGCCATGGAAACCCTGGAGGTGATGAGGCTGAGGGGTGATGGGAATCTTAGCTGCAGGGCTGCAGAGGGGAAACCTCCAGCTGTAGCCTTTCCCTTGGGTGTCCTCATCAGAGCTCTTCTTAGAGGCATAATGTTCAGTCCGTAAGTCTTGACCTAAACACAAACTCCAATATGAGGATGGAGGATGAGACATCCACCAACCAGCAGTGGCCTGGTAGGCAGAGTAGCACCCAGGCCAGAGGGGGCTCCACTGCAGACCCCCAGCCTACATACCTCCCCTCGTCCACTTTGAGCTTCCTGCTGCTTCTTCTGCCTAGGATCCCTCCTTTAATTCTCATCTAATGTGCAGACCAATCTCCAAACTTTCAGTGCAGGAAGGCCTCCCATAAATAAGCTCTGGCTTTGACTGGGTGAACTCACCCCTGTATCCTATGGGCCCTTGTCTGGTCTCTAGTTTGAGGACCTGCTTTTGCTTATAATACCAGAAATGTCACTTAACCTTGAGTGTTCATCTCCAGCCCAGGAGAGGTGAATAAAGAATGACCAACACAGAGTACTCTCCCCTGCTACTCTCAGGGCAGACAACACTCATTGATCAGCTAATCCTTCCCACTGAGATCCAGTGAGCCTCCGAATCCAAGTCTCCTGCAAGCCACTGCCGAACGATTAGGAAACCCATTTCGTTCTAGCAAAGGTCTTCGGGCCTAAGTGATAGCAATGATAATGATGACGTTAATGACAGTGATGGTGATGATAATGATTTTATTCGCAGATGCACCTTGTGCCTTGAGGCTTGCATAGTACTATCAACTACATTCCTTCCACAGTTTACCCCTATGACCCTCAACGATAGGTAATTGTATTATTCAGGCCTCTTGAGGTCGTAAGGAAGAGGATTTTTTCTCAAACGTGCTAGAAGAAAATCCCCTGGGCCACATCTCTGTCCCTGGGACCTGCAGCGATGGCCCCACCCATACCATAGGCACCAAGGAGGATTATTATGAAATGGGGGGCAGGGCAGGTGATTCTCCAAGAGAATGGATTCTGGAGGCAGAAAAAAGCACAAGCCCACAGGAGTATGATTGCCTCCTCCCCTACTCCTTTTTCCAGAGGAGGAAAGTGGTTGCTCAGAGACGGCAAGTGCCTTGTCCAAAGTCACACAGCCAGTGGACGGAAAAGCCAGGACGAGAACACAGGGTCCTAAAACTCTGGGTCTTGGATGCTCTTCCCTTCACAAGAGCCGCTTCTCAGAGGCTAAAGCAAAGTGACCCTTAATGCCTTCGAGAAAGTACCCAAAACAGAGCACCCTGCAGTGGTCTCAAGTATCGCTGGCCAGAACCACTTTCTGTCAAAGTGGACAGAAGGTGCCTTTATTCTGCCATGGTTCCTCCCCAAATGGCCTGGGCATGGATTCCGAGGGGACAGTGGAGGCAAGATGTGGAGGGACACTCCCCTCCCAGCCATCAGCCAGCCCAGGCCCAGGCCCAGGCAGGAGCTGTCCTGTATCCTCCATCTAGGTGACAGCAGGAGTCCAAATAGGCAATTAATTACTGCCTGGCAGCCGCTGGCTCCCCTCCCCCTCTGCTCAGCCAAGTGTGTAATGGAAATGGGACCAAAACAGACTTCCCTGCCCAGAGGGACCCTGGCCCTCACAGCAGAGGATGAGCTCCAGGGGACCCGGGGAAGGGGGCTGAGATGCAGAGGTGAGTTTATTAAATCAATGAGCTTCGTTGGGCACCTTTCCCTGACTCTTGGCTGCAATACCATCTTCTCAGGGCCCTGCTCAGAAGCAAGCCCTTCCTGACAGCCTGAGCATAGGAGTACCGTAGGCATTCATCTCAGGTGATATTCACGGCAGTGTGTTGGGGAGTGTCCTACATACTTTACAGACATGATCCCTTAAAATCCTCAGGTCAGTCCTTTGATGTAATTTTTTATCCCCATTTTACAGATGAGAAAAGGTGAGGCCCAGAGAAGTGAAATGGGCTGTCAGGGAATGGGATAATGTAGTGGTTGGAGTACAGACCCACTTATGAGTTACAGCTCATCTTCTCAAGGACTTAGCTTAATTAAGGGCTTGGCGATCTCCTCACCTATTGATCTTGGACCAGAAAGCATTAGGTGAGTTCCCAGGAGCCCTGAGCTTTCCAGAATTGTTTCCCTGAATTCCACATCTCTCTTGTTGTAGCCTCTGCACCCAACATGATGGTAGTAGCTACAGATGGCAAGAAAGAACTCTTGGGGGGAATCAGAGGCCATCCTGGAGGAGGGGGAGAGAGGGGAAGAGGAGAAAAGCATAAATACAAGAGGCCAAGGAACAAAAAGAAGGAAACCTCGTCGTCCTTGCCTCATTGCCCCTCCCCCCAGACCCACCTGCTGAGAAACATCAAAAGATCCAATATCTTGGAGAGAAACTTCTGCCAGCCGTGGGATCAGGTGGGCACCCTCTCCGATCTCCAGGGTCAGGGAGCATCCCCTGAAATCAGGGTTACATTTATAATAGCCCAATATAGAGGTTGCACCAATGTTTTTACCCAGCATTGAACACTGAAGGCCCAGCTGGGAGAACAGAGTGGCGGTGGGATGTTGGTGGGGGAAAGGGAGGGTGGGAGGGTGGGATGGGGGATAGCCTGCAGCACCTGCACCTGAGGGCAGAGTTGATTCTGGAGTCAGAGAGAGGAGGCCAGGGCTGGATCTGACTGGCCCCACTCCGAGGGCCTTGGGTGCTCTTGAGGTACAAGGATTTCTCCCTGACTATGGGATCTAGACCCAGAGACCCCACAGAGAGGACCTCCTGCCTCAAGCAGGCCTATGGCCTGTGAATTTCTGACATTGAGGGACACCCTCTATAGGAGGCCCTCTGGTGAGCGCATTCACTTGGCTTTTACATCTTTGCATGGAGGAGGCCTCCTTGCCTTTCGGCGACCTTCATTTAACAGACAAAGTAGCCCAGGCTGTGAGTCCCTAAGAGGCCAGCCCCAGTTTTGGTCTGCAGCTGCCAGGATCAAGGTCAGAGGGAGACCTCCAGTGGGCTTGGAGAGAGCCCCGTCCTTTGAGCCCTGCCCTAGGGCCTGGTCATCCGCCTCGTGAGGCGACAGGCTGCGTCTGGGGCATGGTCTCTGGTGTGAGCAAATGCCCTTTTCAGAACAGGGTCTGTTCCAAGGATGGACAGACCCCAAATCTCATGGGTTCCAACCTCACATCCCCGCCTATGAGTGTCACATCCTCCTAAGCTGAATATGATCAAAGCTGGTAATAATAATAATAACAACAACACTATTAATCACAGCCGCCATTTACTGAGCGTTTACTACAAGGCACGAGACTTTAATGCACATGATCTCATTTAATCCTTGCCACAACCTTACCAGCAGGGCAGACACTCGACTTGAGCTGTCAGACAGCTAGTCTCCCTCTGGTGATGACAGCTATGACATAGGAGGCTTGGGAGCTCTTGGCAGTCATGTTCTCTCGACATGGAAACAGTCAGTTTGCAGCAGAGGAAAGCAAAGGTGACATGTTAAGGAAAGAGAAGTAAGGAACGGGGTGGGGGGAGTCCCTGGTCCCAGATCCCCTGAGGCAATGCTGCTTCCTGTCCTCCCATAATTACCTGAGACCCCAGCATCCTTCCAGTACTGCCCCTTTAGACTAAGCTAGTGGCTGAGGTTGAGGATAAATAAGATACTACATTTAATGAGATGCTACATTTAATGAGATAATACATTTAGCACATCAGATGGAAAAAGTAAGGCTTCAATAAGTGGTAGCTGCTATTACTATTATTAAAAGAGCACAGACCTAGCTCAAATACACACCCTGAGAGGCAATCCATCTGCGTGGGGCAGACAGTCAAGTTCTATTTTCTACGCAGTACTTTGTGGTCAGTGGTCCTGGAAAGTCCTTTGGGCAAGACAGGCTTTGGAGGCCAAGAGGAGGGTGAAAGGCATCCCAGCAGGGAGTACAGTCTGGATAATGGTCCAGGGGCTGGGATGAGGTGACAGGTCCCACTGAAGCATAGACTGGTGGCTTGCAGACTTAGCCCCACCTCCCCCCGGCTCAGGGCTTGGGGATCAGGGGTTCTTGGCATCCCCACGTGGTCCTGGCTGTCAGGACAGTGGTTTGTCCAGAGGCCCATGGAGAGCCTCCTCCGTGGCAGGCTCTGTGCTGAGCTCCAGAATACAAGGACGAGTAAGACACAGGCCACACCTGTCTGTACCTGCCGCAGGGCAGAGCAAAGCACAGAGGGTGTTCGGAATACTTAGGAGGGGCAAACCCCAGACTTGGGGAATCAAAGATGGCTTCCTGGAGGAGGTGACATCTAAGCAGTGACCTAAGAATGCATAATAATACAAGCTAATATTCATGAAGGGTGTATTACATGTGAGGTATTTTATTTTTATTTATTTATTTTTATTTTTGGCTGCATTGGGTTTTAGTTGCGGTGCGCGGGTTTCTCTCTAGTTGTGGCGTGCAGGTTCCAGAACATGTGGGCTCTGTAGTTGTTGCATGCGGGCTCTCTACTTGAGGCGCACGAGCTCAGTAGGTGTGGCACACACAGGCTTAGTTTCCCTGCAGCATGTGGGATTGTAGTTCCCAGACCAGGGATCAAACCAGCGTCCCCTGCATTGTAAGGTGGATTCTTTACCACTGGACCACCAGGGAAGTCCCTATGTGAGATATCTTAGCTGCTTTATCTCCTTTAATGTAATCCTCTCTGCCACCCTGGGAGGGAGATCTGATTATCCTCATTGACAGATGAGGATACTGAGGTTCTGTCAGGTGGAGTTAGTCTCCTGACCACACAGTTACAAAGTGGTGGGAATTCTATTTGAAGGTGGCCCTGCCTGCCTTTCAGTGTGGGTTCTCAGCCACAGAAATGAGAGTAAGTGGGAGTGGGGGTAGGAAGAAGGTCACTCTCTGAAAACAAAGATCCAGTTTTACTGCTGGACAGGAAGCTGTTGAGGCAGGCGGGGTCAGGACACACGGGGTCTTATAAGCTGCGAGGGCAGGGGAGGGGGTTTGCACTTCATCGTGAGTGCAGTTGGATGATAGAGATGGCCAGACTTGGCTTCAGAACTCTACCAAGTCAGCATCAGGCCCACAGATTAGCCTTCAGTGGCTGGGGATGTCGGTGCATAGGCCTGGAGTGCCACCACCTCCCTGGAGGACAGGGTCTCTTTCTGAGACCCACCTGCCTCTCACAGCCCCCCTTGGGGCTGGGTGCTGGAGAGAAGTAGCCGAGGGACTTGTTTCCAGCTGCCTTACTCAGACCCTCTTCCTCTTGAGTGAGGAGCGAGCCAGGGCTTCTCAGCCAATCACCAAGCCCACCCTAAATAAGCCATAATGATTCCTGATTGCTCCTTTGTCACTGGCTGGCTGTCAGCTTCACTTCCATCTGAGACTGTGGGGAGGGGGAGGGGGCCATGCAGCCAATGTGTGCGCTTGTTTCCTATTTTAGGATAAATGCGCGTGCTGGGGGGCTGAGCCCCCGGGCTCTCAGAAATCCAGGTGCCAGGCACAGATGAGTGGGGGTGGGTGTGGGGGTGAATAGAACCAGTTCCAACAGTGGGCAGGACTTTACAGTTTGCAAGGCATCTCTCTGACCAGGGGGCAGCATCACATCCCTATTTGACTAATGAGTAACTGAGGCTCAGAGAGGGGTTAGTGTACAATCATAGATAGTAGATAATGGGACCAAGTGGGGTTTCATTCGTTAATTCAGTCGACAAACATTTATTCAGCACCTACTATGTGTCAGGCACTGCACTAGGTGTTAAATATAAACCCAGAGCTTTTCTTATTGTGACCACAAGAATAGCTCGCTTTTTTTAAGATAAGCTTTTCTTTTTAATTCTTATTGAAATATAGTTGATTTATGAGAATAGCTTGCTTTTATTGAGCACGTACTATGTGCCGGGTGCTTCGCTACCTACTTTTCACGTGCTGTCTCATTAATCCTTCCACCAACACAGTGAAGTAGGGTCAAGGATGTGCTTGGATGGGGCAGGAAGTGTTTCTGTCTCCATCCTAAAGGTTGGTATATGCCAAAGATGGCTACAAATAGGGGCATGTGGGGAGTACAGGGGGCTGAGGACATGAGAGAGGGTCCAAAGGGGCGGAGTGACCACACGATGCATGACCACATGGGTGACTCCAGGAGATCCAATCAAAGAACTCACATCCCGTGTAGGGTGGAGAGCCTGGGTGAGCTGATCACAATACACACACACACACACACACACACACACAAACACGGACTGTGTTGTATCGAAGATCCTACTTAAACACAAAGTAAAAGCCTCTTCCACACCTTCCTTTGGACTCCCTAGGCAGCTCCGAGCACTGACCAGTTAAATAATGAATGACGCACTCCTTCCTCCCACTGACGGGACATCAGTCTAGGACAATCATGTTTATTCCCGTTTAACAGATGAGTAAACTAAAACTAAGAGACCCTGAGTCACCGGCCCGGGTCACTCAACCAGGAGTGGCAGAGTAGACTCTGGAGCCGAGCTCTGAACCAACATCCCCCTCAGGCTCTCCCTGGACCCGTTAGTCATGAGGCCAGCCCAGGTGCCCTCAGTACCTAGCAGGCAGTGGGCAGCGGATCAGCTCAGCCCCTCACAGTAAAGCAGCAAGCCCCCTTCCCCCTTCCCCCTCCCCCTCCCCACGGCCCAGCTCTGCTCAGAGCTATTAACCAGGTCACACTGGCTTGTCCCAGTCCAATAGTTCCCTTAATTGCCTTTTTATAGCACGTCGTACAACTGTTCATTACGCTGTCATATTTCCCCTCCAAGGCAGCAGTGGGGGAGCTGGACGGAGGATGGGGACCCATGCAGGTGGCAGGGGCTGTGTGTGGGGGGCATCAATGTGTGAAGCTTATTTTCTACTTGGTCAGAATGAATTAAACGCGTGCTTCTCACACTTGACTAATACACGAGCCACTTTTCAAACGGGGAAAAAACCACAGCCCCCTCCCTACAACTGACAAATTATCTTTATTATGATTTTACTGAAATATGTACAAACATAAAGCTAAGTATAAATCCATATCCTTTTAGCTTTATACAACTGGAAAAGCAAACACAATGTACCCACATGATACAAACAAAGCTACAAAATCAGACATTTCCAAACGACACGATTAATTTAATGTGATGGATGATGTGTCGCTGAAATTAAATCTCCACTTGCACAGTGAGTGTTGTGTTGTACGCTTCAGCCTTTAGCCCCCCTCTGTTCTTTTGTCATAAGGCCCACAACAATTAAAGCAGTATCTGGTCATCCAGGGGATCTAGAATTTGCTGGTAGATACTTTAGATATAAAATGATACAACATAAAATTAACCAGTTCTGGGCGAGGGTTCATACACCCCAAGTTAAGAAACAGTCAATGTCCCAGGAGCCTTTATCAGCTGTGCTAGGCTAAGCCACCCCATGGGGAAGAGCCATGTGCTCTTGAGGCTGGAAAGCCCAGGATACAGGGCCTGACCTTCAAAGGCCACCCAGACATCAGTGAAATCCACAAGCTTTTCTGAGCACCTACTGTATGCCTGCCCCCGTGCCTCCCCGACCTCTTGTCCCAGAGGAGTTGCCTGTGTGGTAGGGAGGAAGATGAGGGTGACCAGAGTAGACATATATACCTCTCAGTGCAGGAAGCATGCCCAAGAGAAGACATGGAGATCTGTTTCGCCAGTGGGAGCCAGATCTGGACTTCAGCCCCTCCCTGGAGTCCAAGGCCTAAGCTCTTCTTGGCAGACTCACCTAGAGTGTGGAGGTTATAAGGTCAGCTCTGATCCTGGGTTTGAATCCTGGATCCTCCACTTCCTAGCTGTGAGATCTTGGACAAGTTACTTAACTTCTCTGTATGCCAGCGTCCTCATCCCTAATGGACATGAAACCAACGCAAGCTCAGAGAGATGCTCTAAGGCAATAGTGAGAGAACACAGACAAAGCACTTACCCTAGAACCTGGCATAGAATAAGCATTTGTTAAATATTAATGTTGATATCTCACCTGACTCCAGCTCTCAGCAGAAGTGGAAGAGAAAGAAACTTCTAGAGTTAGCCCTTAGACTGGAAGCCATAGAGTTATCATGAGTGGACAATAGAGGATTTGAAACTCTGTGTGACATTTTGTGTGTGTTTGTGGAAGGAGGATCTTCAGCCTCTTTAGATGTTCAAAGAGGTTGTGACCTAGAAAAATCTTAGGCCACTGAGGTAGTGCTGGTCAGGGGCTGGCAGATCACTCAGTGTCTTAGCTTGGGCAACATAACAAAATACAACAGACTGGGTGGCTTACACAACAGGCATTTATTTTCTCACAGTACTGGATGCTAGAAGTCCCAGATTAAGATGTGGCAGGGTTGATTGCTGGTGAGGACTCTCTTCCTGGTCTATAAATGGCCACCTTCTCACTGTGTACTCACATGACAGAGACAGCAAGCAAGATCTGGTGCCTCTTATAAGGACACTAATCCTATTGGATCAGGGCCCCTCCCTTACGAACTCATTTAACCTTAGTTACTTCCATAGAGGGTCTATCTCCAAATAGTCACATTGGGGGTTAGGGCTTCAACATAGTGAATTTTGAGTGGACACAATTTGATCTATATCACTCAGGAAGGTAGGCTATCTGGGTGAGGCAATGTTTTGACCAGCAGAGGCTAGCCCTTAACCCTTCTAAGCAAGGATCACCTCCAGTTCCCCTGGCCCTCCAAATCTAACATCTCCCACCTTGCATAATCCTTCCAACCTTCCCCTTTTCCCTGCTTGTGCCCATCCAGCACCATCTCCCCCAGTCCCTGCCTAAGCCTCTGAAGGTGACAGTAGCCTAACCTAAGGATTGTGGGAATTTAAGGAGGCAATCCCCAGGTGCTTTCACCAATGCCTGGCACACGAAGAGCACTCAATAAAGGTTAGCTCTGCACCAACAGGTGTGAAGGTCCAGGAGGTCAGACCCACAGCACCTTTGCACTCCTGGAGTTCAGGGGCCTTGCAGCAGGGCTCACTGGAGTCAGAGCCTCCACCACAGCTATCTCTCCCAGTTATAACTGGTGACCCACAGATTCCTAATGGTTGCTGAGAGGTCTTGCAAAAGTCTTTGAATCTGGGTGTGTACCCCAAGCCCTCTCTGAACAAAAATCACATCTCACACATGTATGTATGACTGGCTTCCTACTATGTCAAAGGTAATGTGAGCATTCAAGATGAATCAGTTTAGAAGAGCTACAGAACTCAGAATTCAGAGCTAAATTTTGGCCATTGCCTATGTGTGTTTCCTCAACCAATTATAGTAAAAGTTCATGGGGGAAAATGGTTTTGTGATATGGATTTAATCCAACCCACAAATGTTTATTCAGTGTCTACTGTGTGCTAGGGACCCAGTGGGGAATGAGGTCGTCATTCTCCCTGCTTCCCAGTGTAATAGGAGGCTGTGTTCTCATAAACGCAGGAACCCTTGGTCTAAGGGTTCAGTCCAGGGCTCTTGCTTCAGTTCCAGGCAGCTTTCTCTGGTTTCCAAGGCTGCCAAGGGCCAGGCCTGGGTCCCCAGTGTCCCCTGCTCCCTGGTCTCTTCTCAGAGCCATGCACACAAAGACATGAACCTAGAAGCCCAGAATTCGTGAAATCCAGCCTCCCTTGCCCTGAGGCAGAACTCCACATGATCTCTGAGAGGACATCCAGCCTTGGCCTGCATGCCTCCAGAGACGGCATGCTCTCTATTTCAACAAGGAAAACTGCTAATATTTACAAAGTCGTTAATATATTTTAATATGTTTCACCCTGAGCCAGCAGAGGCAGCATCTTCACCATCCATGGTGCCCCCTGATTTGTCTCACCAAAGGGAGAAGAATCAGGGTCTTTGTTCTGGGCACGGATTGCTGCCCCCTCTCCCCCCCTTGTGCCCATGGACTCAGCATCAGGAAATTGGGTTCTGGTTTGAGGCAAGATGGGCATGACTTTCTCAAGCCAATGCGCTAGCTTGATGGGGGAAGGGTGATTTATAGAGCCAGCGCCTGTCCCCACAGCAGGAAAAGGCTCACGGACAGAATATGCTCTGGAAAAGGAAGAGGAGGGGGGTCTGTCTGTGATCATTCAGCCCCGAAACGATGCTCATGATGTTGGCTTTCCAGGCCATTAATTCAAGGGCTCCATGCCCCACCCCCATGGTGCTGCCTGCTCTGGGAGATAAGCCCAGTTCTATTTAACCCTATTTATTCCCCCAAAGTGGCCTCCATCTCTGCTAGCCAGGTGTTTAACCCTTTGGCTACTGAAGGCATCAAAAATAGAGAGAATAATCTCATTTGGAAGAGGGACACCCACCGCCCCCCAACCCTGGTCCGGGTGGCAGGACCAATCCAGAATACAGGTTTAGCTTCATGGGACTTGGCAGGAGTCCTGGGAGTCCTTCACTGCTCCCTCTCAGGCAGCCCAGGTCCCCCAAGAGGGTGGGACTTTGTGTGGTCCTGGGAGGAGAACCCCCATCCCCACACCCAGGACAGGCAGCAGGGGCAGCTCCTGCCTCCTCACCCGCCATCCACATTATCTTAGTCACAGATCTGGGTTCTGACATCGGCCAAGTGGAAGGCTGTGGCAACTCTGTCTCTTTTGTGCCCCCCAGCTGCTGTCTCTGTCTAGCACATCCCGCTCTGTCTCCCTGCTGCCTCTTCTAGCATGTTCCTTTTTATGTCTCCTCTGCCCCTTTCCTCTCTTTGTTCTCTCCTCTTTTCCCTTTCGTGATCACATAGGGGTATTCTTGCTTTTGTGGGTGCCTGATGATTGATCTCACTGTGAATCTGTGTGTGTGTGTGTGTGTGTGTGTTCCTGTGTCTGGGTGTCTGTCAGTGTGTGTATGTGCTGGCCTGTCTCTGACCCATGTGTGTTGCTCTGTTAGGCTGTGTGAATCTGCTAATGTACTTGGATCTGTGTGTTGGTCCTCATTTCTTTGTGCATCTGTCAACTGGCTTGTCATTAGCTGTGTGTGAGTGGATGTGTGTATGCGCATGTTGTGTTTCAACTCAGGGGGCCAAGCAGCTGCAAATTCCTCTCCTGAGGGTGCCCCTAGAGGAGCAAGTAGGAGAATTCAGAAGTTGATGGCTTCACTAGAGCACAGCCCAGCTTAATACCAGATAGTTAGGTGGTCCTGGTCGTCTCCTGGGGCTGCCTGCCAGGCCCCCTGCCCTCTGCGTTCTTTTCTCCTGCCCTTCATTCTTTTCCCTTCAGGTCAGTCCAGGACTGGAAGGGGTGAGGACAGAGAGGTGTGGCAAAGCCAGAGGGTGTGCATTCAACTCACTTCGACTCTCAGCCCCAATCACAGGCTTTTTCTCGTACGCTCACTTTCCCCCAAACAATGAAAAATGGCCATTGGGTTATAGCGACAGCAACAATAATAATAAAATAACTGCTACCATGTATTGGGACCCTTAGCACATGCTAAGAATTTTATATACCCAATCTCATTGAATTCCCTCAAGAACTCCAGGGGTCTGTTGTTATTTTCACATTTTAGTGATGAGGAAATGGAAGCTGGGACATGTTAAGTGAGTCGCCCAATGTCACACAGCTAGTACGTGATGGGGCAGGATTTTCCAAGATGAGGTCATGGAGGGGAAGGCGCACTGGAGGAGCATCAGGGTTCCTTCGTCCTAGCCCAGCTCTGCCCTGGACTCTGCATGACCTTGCACAGGACACCTTCCCGCTGGGCCTGGGTTTGCTTCTCTGTACAATGAGAATGAAAGTGAGGCTCTGTTGGGATGTTTTAGGGATGGTTTAAGCATTGCAGAGAGGGTGACTGGCCTGAGTGCTCTCTGGGGTCCCCACCTGCAGTCCCAAGAATTGGGGTGAGAAGCAGAAACAGGGACCGTGCTTGTGTCATCTTCAGCCAAAAGAGAGTCACACACAGAATAAGCTTTGAGAAATTTTGCTGAATGAATGAATAAATGAGTGAATGAATGACCTCATTTCTCAATACTACAAGAACTTCACAGCCCACCTTGGGTCCTACAACAGTGAACATCAGTAGGGAAAAGGAAAGACAGGATAAGCACCCCGGACCCTCATAAAATCCACACACAAATTGGCAATGACCAACTGATACATGTGTGTTATTGATTCACTTGTCAAAGAAGGCATCAATGACCATCTTCAGGTCTGGGTATGTACGGGGTGGAAGGGAGCCCTAAGGAACTCTTGTCTCTGCCCAGATTATCTCCTGTGCAACTAAAGAATTTCACCAAGAATAGAAGGGGAGGGATGAGAATTAGGAGATAGAGATCTTTGTCTATAGAAATCTGTAGGGAAAAGGCTCTCTCTCCCTAGCATCTGGGGTTTGTGGTGGGGAGGGTCTGTCTCTAGGGCAAATCTCTGGGTTGGGAGATCAGTTAATTTTTTTTGTTTGTTTTTTTCAAAGCCTCTTTGGAGGAGTGAATCTCTGTGTTTTGGGGAAGGATCTCTGTCCCGTCTTTGTTCTGAGTCCTATCATGATTTGGAGGGTCCATGTCTGGGAGAAGGCTCTATGGAGAAGTTTTCTTGTCATAGTGGTGGTGGGGACTGCTTCACTCTAGGGCAGAGGGTTTCTGTTTTCTGCCAGGCAGGCTCTTGGGGGAATTTAAGGGGGGTACCTGGGAGCGATTACTAGCATCTCTGCCCAATGTGGTAGAGGTTCCGTATCCGGAGAGGAGATTCTCAGAGATGGTGAGGTGCTGGGGGTGTGGGCAGGGAGGGTTAGGAGGTAGAGGGGAAGCCTGTCTTCTCCTGGCAGCTCCAACGCGATGGTCAAAGCCCTCAGGCCGTCCTACTTGTGCGCTGACCTGAGCTAATCTAGAAATACAGCAGGGGAGGAGGAGACTGGGGTTCTCAGAGAGACTGGGTCTTGGGAAGGGGGTCACTGGGAGCCCCTTTCTTTTCGTTTCCTTCAGATTCTCCCCATCCCGCCCCCAGTCACAGCCACTAGTCCTCCTGTACCTAGGCTGGGACGGCCAGGTCGCCGACAATGCTGTTTAGTGCCTAAGAGCCCGGGGCAGGAGCCCAGCTGGGAACACGCCGAGCCGCGGACCCGCACGGAGACACAACTACAAAAGGACTCCTACAGGCAAAGCCGCAAGCAACCCATTCATACATATACACATACAACCCAGCACACAAGCTCTGCGCACACACAGGCTCAAATGCGCGCAGAACTGTGCACTTACAGAATAAACATGGTTACCAAATCTCACCCCCGGAGTCCGCTCAGCTCCAGCCCGTAGCAATACCTGGTACAGTGTCGGTCTTTGTCTCTGGGTCTTTCTCCTGCTCTCGAGCTACACGCAACCCACTCAACAGAAACAGCCTAGGTTTGTACAGCCCCCGGCAGCTGCCGGGCTAGCAGGGCCGGGGCGCACAGCGCGCCTCCCCACCCTGGGCCCGCCGCAAGCCCTTCCTTCCCCTGTGCCAGGCACCAGCTGCGCCCCTCCGCGGCGCGGGCACTCGCAGACCCGCCTCGAGGCTGTTGACAGGTGCCTTCAGTCCTTCCTCCTTCCAGACCCCCAAAGGAAAAGAAAGCGAACAGCCAACCTCTCGCCCTCATTATGCACACGTTTGGAGAATGGTTGGTGGCGAACAACCCGCAGAATCACTTCCATCTCGTCGTCCCTGGACGGGAGGAGACAGCCCCAGTGACCGAGGCCGGGGCTAAGCCTTCTTGAGAGGGTTCCTCCACTTCTGCCGATCACTTCTGCCTTCAAGGGGGGGCTCGCGACCAGGTTGAAGTGCTGCTGATGGGTGCCAGGGAGACAGAGCGATGCCCAGACGGCCTGGGCCGCCGGAGACAGGTAACTGTCCTGCTGCCTTTCTGGGCGTCTAGACCAGTCCTTGGCCAGAGGATCTGGGGCTGAAAGGCTCGCGAACTCTGGAGGGGGTAGCCAGGGACAGGGGACCAAGAGGATCTGCCCGCTCGGGCCCCCTCCCTCCCTGCGGCGGCGAGGTGGGAAGGGCCAGGATCGGAGTTTAGCACCTCCTCCAGAAATGCAGCACTCCAGCCCCCACCCCGTCCTCCACACCCCTCCTTCACGCGCTCCCTCCTGCTCCCTTCCGTGGGCGCCCTTCTCCTGTCCCCATCTCGGTTCTCCGGAGTCCCTTGGTGCCCCCTTTCTCTTCTCCTTGCCCTCTCCTCACTCCTCCTACCTCCCGGAGTTTCTCCCTCCCCAGCCCCTCCGCCCCCGCCAGATTCTGAGGGGCGGGAGCGCTTTGGGCTGCGCGCGGTTGGGGGCGCCGCGCCAGCTTCGCGTAGATGCTCTGACGCCGCCGCCGCCGCCACCGCCGCCCTCCGCAGCCCAGCCCGCGCCCCGCTGCAGCTCCGCAGTGCACTCGCCACCGCCGCTCCGCCAGCCCCGCTGCCCGCCCTCCGGGTCGGCCTTGAGCGAGCCTCAGACGCCAGCCGAGGGGGTCATGAGCCAGAGCGCCCCAGGGCGCCGCGGGGAAAGCGAGCGAAGATAGCGGTCTCGCGCCCCCGTGGCCCTCACCGCCTTGCCGTGCGTCCCCCGCGTCCCCAGCCCCTTCTGTCCTTTTCTCGGGCCCCGCTGACGCCATGGCCACCCTGCTCCGCAGCAAGCTGTCCAACGTGGCCACGTCCGTATCCAACAAGTCCCAGGCCAAGGTGAGCGGCATGTTCGCCAGGATGGGTTTTCAGGCTGCCACCGACGAGGAGGCGGTGGGCTTCGCGCACTGCGACGACCTCGACTTTGAGCACCGTCAGGGCCTGCAGATGGACATCCTGAAAACCGAGGGCGAGCCCTGCGGGGACGAGGGCGCTGAACCGCCCGTCGAGGGAGACATCCATTACCAGCGAGGCGGCGGCGCGCCCCTGCCGCCCTCGGGCTCCAAGGACCAGTCCCTGGGAGCTGGTGGCGAGTTCGGGGGCCACGACAAGCCCAAGATCACGGCGTGGGAGGCGGGCTGGAACGTGACCAACGCTATCCAGGTGAGCGCGGGATTCCCAGCTCTGCCTCTCTCCCCGCCCCCCTCCCCCCAGATCTGCGCACCAGGCTCTACTCGCAGTAGAGTCCCCTGGAGATCTCAGCCTCAAGACCCCTTCCTGTACCAGGAATCTCGCCTGCCCCCATCCCTTCCAGCCCTGCGCGGGGATCTACGTCCCCAGGTGGTGTCTCCCCACCCCCCATCCGGCCCCCTCCCGCATCCCCGGCCGCCGGACCGCTAGGCTGAGGTTCGGTTAGAGACGCTTTCCCGGAGACCCTGCCGAAGCGAGGAAAACAGGAGGAGGGGGAGTGGGGAGGGGTGAGGGAGAAAGAAAATCAGGATTGGAGGGAACAGTATGGCCTGGGACTCCGGAATGGATTCACAGCTGCATTTTCGGCAGAAAAGGAGAGGGGGAAAGATCTGAGCTGGGAGTCTCCTCCCCCGACACACAAGACACACACGCATAGACAGCGCGCATGCACATAGTCAGGCACACATGCCCACAGCCCCCCTCCCCCGAAGAAACGCTGGTCACAGGTGCACACAATATACACCTATATATAGACCACAGAATTATCCTCAAATGCACCTTCATACACCCCTACACCTCCCCCACACAGAAACACATACCTGTACATACCAAGGGCACACACATAAACCCGTCTGAACATAACACATGCACACATACACAAACTCATGCATACAGGATCCACCCGCTCTCAGGTGCAGCCCTGTCGGGGACAAACAGGTATACACAAACATGCACACACACACACACATATATGTACGACCACACAAGCACATTATGGTCCCTGGTACCTCAGCGCTACCTGCGCACAGACACCCCTCTCGCTCGAAATCCCGGCTACACCGCAAAAAGCTCCTCTGCGTGTGACCCTGGAGAAGCCGCCTCCAGATGCTCTGAACCGCCTCTGGTCTCCAGGCCCGCCACCCCGTCACCCCTACTCTCAACCCTCAGTCCCCACCAGGCGGCGCCGGACTCCGCCGGGAGCGGGTTTGGAACCTGCACAACGACCCCGGGAGCTGGAGAAGGCGAGCAGGCCGCAGCTCGAGGGGCAGAGAGGGCCTCCGCCCCACGCGTCCCCGGGCCCTGCGGCTTGCCTCCCATCTCCCACCCTCGGCGTCCCCGGAGCGCACAGGTCGTTGGGGCGCAGAACGTGGGTTTCCCGGGAGCTGGAGGCCGAGATGGGGTTGTCCCGGGACCCGGGCTCCGCGGGGCTCCTCGGGGCCCTGCTCAGTAAGTGACCCGACCCGAGGCGCCTTCCGCTCCAGGGCCGGGCCGGACGGCCAAGCGCAACCAGGGACCGGGGGCACGCACCAGCTTCGGTTGCCGCCCCCGACTTCACCTGGGGCATCTTTAAAGGCCCCGTTCCGTAGGCCTTGATGGAGGCCAGGGTGGAAGGCTGGAGGCCTGCAAGCCTCGGGAACCCTGGATTTCGTTAGCTTTGCTTCTCTACGTGGATTCTAAATCCTTCTTCCACAGCTCTGCCCGCCCGTTCCCGCAGGTTCTGGGTATTGACTCTCGCTTGGGTTCGCCATTCACAAAGCGCTTGCGCTTTCCCCGTAGGCCCCTAATCCTGCTCGCCTCTACCACTTAGTCCCCTTCCTTAGGGATCGGTCTCTCCGCCCCAGTTTCGGCCTGGTCCTAAGACTGCCCAACCCTGTCTCCCCGTCCCCACGCCTCTGACCTCACCCCACCCAAAGCCCTTCGCTAGCAAACCCCACATTCCCACTGGTCTTGCCTCCCTGCCGCTTGCCCCAAGCTCAGGCCCCCTTCCTCCCTACCCCGTCTCCTTTCTCTCCCGCTGCCGCTTTCAACGGTTTCCCTCTCCAGTTCGACCCTTAGGCACCTGCGTTCCCCTCATTGGCTTCCTTGCACCCCATTCCAGCCCCACCTTAGACTCTGCATCCCCTTTTCCTAGTGGCTCAGGCCCAGCTCTCTACCTTTCTCCTCGTCCTTTTCCGGTCAACCCCCTCCAGCCCCTTCTCATCTTTTTCCGAACCACCCCCAGGTATCTCCTTGTACCCCTTCCCTCTTTGCGGCTTGACTCCTTACTCAGCTCCCTCCCTACCTCCCAGCCATTAAGCACACCTCTCCTTCTCAGTTCCATCCTTAAACACCCCCTTCTCCACCTCTGACTCAATACCCAGGCTCCCCATTAGACCACTCTACACCTCCACTCCAGCCTATCCTTACCCTCTCCTCCCAGTGGCTTAGGCCCAGTTCACACTTAGCGCCCCCTTCCGGTTACACCCTTAAGTCACTCCCCCAGACCCCGTATTCCGATACAGCATCCACTGAGCTCCCGGCTCTGGTTGTCTTTTCGTTCCGCAGGGCATGTTCGTGCTGGGCCTGCCCTACGCCATCCTGCACGGCGGCTACCTGGGATTGTTCCTCATCATCTTCGCCGCCGTGGTGTGCTGCTACACTGGCAAGATCCTCATCGCATGCCTGTACGAGGAGAACGAGGACGGCGAGGTGGTACGCGTGCGGGACTCGTATGTGGCCATCGCCAACGCTTGCTGCGCTCCGCGCTTCCCCACCCTGGGCGGCCGCGTAGTGAACGTGGCGCAGATCATCGAGCTGGTGATGACTTGCATCCTGTACGTGGTGGTGAGCGGCAACCTCATGTACAACAGCTTCCCAGGGCTGCCCGTGTCGCAGAAGTCCTGGTCCATCATCGCCACGGCGGCGCTGCTGCCCTGCGCCTTCCTTAAGAACCTCAAGGCCGTGTCCAGGTTCAGCCTGCTGTGCACTTTGGCCCACTTCGTCATCAACATTCTGGTCATTGCCTACTGCTTATCGAGGGCGCGCGATTGGGCCTGGGAGAAGGTCAAGTTCTATATCGACGTCAAGAAGTTTCCCATCTCCATTGGCATCATCGTGTTCAGCTACACGTCGCAGATCTTCCTGCCTTCGCTGGAGGGCAACATGCAGCAGCCCAGCGAGTTCCACTGCATGATGAACTGGACGCACATCGCCGCCTGCGTGCTCAAAGGCCTCTTCGCGCTCGTCGCCTACCTCACCTGGGCCGATGAGACCAAGGAGGTCATCACGGATAACCTGCCCGGTTCCATCCGCGCCGTGGTCAACATCTTCCTGGTGGCCAAGGCCCTGTTGTCCTACCCGTTGCCCTTCTTCGCTGCTGTCGAGGTGCTGGAGAAGTCGCTCTTCCAGGAAGGCAGCCGCGCCTTCTTTCCCGCCTGCTACGGCGGCGACGGGCGCCTCAAGTCGTGGGGCCTGACGCTGCGCTGTGCGCTGGTCGTCTTCACGCTGCTCATGGCCATCTACGTGCCGCACTTCGCGTTGCTTATGGGCCTCACCGGCAGCCTCACGGGCGCCGGCCTCTGCTTCCTGCTGCCCAGCCTCTTCCACCTGCGCCTGCTCTGGCGCAAGCTGCTGTGGCACCAGGTCTTCTTCGACGTCGCCATCTTCGTCATCGGCGGCATCTGCAGCGTGTCCGGCTTCGTGCACTCGCTGGAGGGCCTCATTGAGGCCTACCGAACCAACGCGGAGGACTAGGGCACTAGGGCCAGCCCCGGCCACCCTCCCGCGCTCTCCCCGCTGCCCACCCACCCCTCCCCCAACAAACCCGTGCGCCCTGCAGCCGCGCTTGGGAAGCCAAGCTTTAAACATCTCTGGCTCCCCGTTTCTGATTTTGGGGGTTGGGGGCGGGAGGGGATAGGGATCCACAATCCATTGCGTCTGCGTTTCTGTTGTCCTTTCTTTTCCACAACACCCTGGTTTCGGGGGAGGCGGCGGCGCATCTGTGGGCAGGGTTTTCTGTCCTTCCAGGAGGGGCCCCGACACTTCGGTCCCTGTCACCGAGGGGGGGGAAGGGAGGGAGAGGGGGCGCAACTCGCAGGCGCAGAAACTTGACCTTGCGGGCACATTTCACAGCCATCAGTGCTTGGAATCTGCAGAGTCTAGCCATTTCCAGCAAGAACGATTCCCATTCCGGAGACATTTCAACCCTTCAGCGGGAAAGGCTGGCCGGGAAATCCGTTTCGGGTGGGCGATTTCCTTCGCCGAAGCGGGGAAGCGAGAAGCCCCGGCGGGGCCGGCTTGCTTGCCGGTTTTCAGGAATCCAAACTCATCTTGTGCAATTTATCAGGTTGTGGAACTGTTCTGCTGTGCGTGTGGTGTGCTCGTGGTGAATAAGATGAAATGTATATCAGAAAAAAAAAAATCTTTCTCTAATTTAGAGTGCGGTGCATAATTATATCCGCAAATAAAGAAGAAACAAAGGCGCTCGCGGCCCTGTCTCAGTTTTGCGTTTTTGCACCCGCGGGAATCCTGGCGGTGGGTGGCGAGGGAACCAGCCCTGGCCCACCCCGTGAAGCAAGTGGGGATGGAGAAGCAGCTGTAGTTAAAGAGTCCCTGGAGAGCTCCGGGGAGAGTGAGGGGTGCTCAGCACCAAGGGGAGGCTTTCTGAGTACTTGGGGGACTCAGGCAAAGGAGCACGTGGTGGTGCGCCCACGGTTTCGGTGTGGCCTTGGCTCCCCAGCCACCAGGACTAGGCTTCCCCCCCTGCAAATCTTTCCCCGGGGGTTGGATCCATCTGAGAATTTGGTGGACGCTCTCGAACTCCAATCCTAAAATAAAGAGGAAGAAAAAGTTTTGCTTATGTACAAAAGGCCTACAGAGTTGTTCAACAAATATTTATAGACAGTCCACCAGGTCTGGGACCGTGCAGGCTGCCAAACTCAGCCCTGCCCTCCTGGAGCTTACAGTCTAGCAGAGGAGAGACAGGCAATAGATTGGGACTCTGAAGTCCACAGTATGACTGCCGGCTGTGAAGAGAGCTACAAAGGAAGTCAGCAGGGCCGTTTTGTATTTCCCAGGGTTTGCCAACCTAGCATCCCAGGCACCTCTCACCCTGGAGAACCCCCCTCAAGTCCAAGGTGGGGTTTACACAGCCACAGTGAAGAGATCTGGCTGTTTAGATTCACCAGGCAGAGCCGTTTATGTCCCAGCCTCCCCTTTTCTTGAGCAGCCTGTTTGAGAATGTGTTTGCTTAAATTACCCAGAGGACCTTGTCCTTTTTTATGCAGATCCTACTGCAAGGGCAGCCCTCCTGTTGCTTCCAGGGGCGCCAGTCCTGGGCACATTGGTATGGATCATGGTCAGACTCTCCAGATGGAATCTGGGAGCTCAGGAAGGCTAGGCCATTCTCAGTGGGAGAGAAGCCACGATGGGAGGCTCTCGATCTCTCCCACCAAGGCAGAGGCCTCGTTTGGAATGATTTCTCCAGGTGCCATGGGAGCATAGGAAAGAATGGGGAGAATGCCTACGCACAGTGGCCATTCCTCCCTGCCCGCTGCCACGGCGTGGGTCAGTGTGTGCTTGTGTGAGAGAGAGCGCCTACACGAAGATGTGCGGGCTTGGGGGTGGGAGGCTGTAACTGTGTCTTGTGAGAGCTTTGATGAATGCGTGTGCTCGCCTGTGTGTGCAGAGCACCCCTGAGCGCGTGCCTGCGACAGAGGTGACCTCGCACTGCCTGCTTCTGCAGCCATCCAACAAGTGTGGAAGCGCAAGGGGGATAAAATTGGGTCCCCTCAGCCCCCTGCGGCTCTGACGATTTGAACGGACCATTTAAGATGTCCGCTGTCACCCACCTGATGCCCCTTTGTCTCTATTGTCGCGAGTCAGGATCCAGAGCTGACCAGAGGATTCTCAGTTTCCCGTCCCTCTACGCCCTCTGATGCCTCCCAGGCCGGGAGAACTGACTGTTCATCGCCCTTGCCCCGCCTCCGCTGCTCCTCCGCAGGTCCACCCACCCTCGGGTACGATCTGAGTCGGAGCTCGGTCTGTAACCTTCAGAAAAAGCCCTGACTTCTGCAGTGGAAGGGAAGGAGGGAGCGTCACGCTGCACCAGCTCCGTCCTTCCCGTCTTTAAAAGGACAAATGAGACACCAGGCAGGCCCTGGACAGCGGCTGCCATCTCCGCGGACTCGCCTGGAGCCGCTGCACTGCCTCTTAGCTCCCGGCTTTGTGCTCAGCTCCCTGGAGCCCGGGTCCCCCACCCGTCACCCTGCGCGGGCCCAGAAAGGCAGAGGCGGAAGAGCCAAGCTCCTAGGAGCCCCAAGGGAAACCCCCTCGTGGGCAATACATCCATCCCCAGACTTGCATTCAGGCCGACGGGAGAAATAGACGGCAGGAGAAGATGCGACCCATCTCTGCATCTCCGACTCCTACCCCCAACACCAAAGTGCATGGCTAGAAGTTGAAAAGAACTCCTGAGCTCTCCTCGGAAACATGGACCTAGAGATGATCATACTAAGTGAAGTAAGTCAGACAAAGACAAATATCATATGATATCACTTATATGTGGAATCTAGAAAGATGATACAAATGAACTTATTTACAAAACAGAAACAGACTCACAGACTTTGAAAACAAACTTCGAAGATGAAAGGTAGCTGGGAGGGATAAATTATGAGTTTGGGATTAAAAAATATATATATTATTATATATATATATTATATATATATACCCTACTAATATATACTAATATATATAAAATAGATAGTCAACAGGTCCATGAAGATGAGGACTGAAAGGTCACTGCCGAGGGCCTGGGTTCCATCCCTGGTCAGGGAGCTAGGATTCCCGCAAGCCGTGCAGTGGCCAAAAAAAAAAAAAGCCACAGCATCCCCTCTATCCAATGAGCTTATTGGTGGGTTGGCAGAATCTGGGAAGAAGCTGGAAACCCTGTGCTAAGTTCCTTGTCTCTAGCCCAAGTCTGCTGCTTGCCTCCTTAGCTACATATCTCTTCCTTTTCCCAGGCAGTGGGCTCAAGGAGCCCTGAGCCAGGCTGAGCACACGGTGTTAGTCCACCATGATGAATCACAGCTCAACAGCCAAATTGTTTTCCTTTTTTTAAAAAAAATTTATTGAAATATAGTTGATATACAATGTTGTGTTAGTTACAGGTGTACAGTAAAGTGATTCAGTTATACATATATATAAATATATGTATTCTTTTTACAGTCTATTCCATTATAGGTTATTACAAGATATTGAGTATAATTCCCTGTGCTATACAGTAGGCCCTTGTTGGTTATCTATTTTATATTTAGTAGTGTGTATATTTTAATCCCAAACTCCTAACTTATCCCTCTCCCCACCTTTCCTCCGGTGACCATAAGGTTGTTTTCTATGTCTGTGAGTCTATTTCTGTTTTGTAAATAAGTTCATTTGTATCCTTTTTAATTTTTTAATTAATTTATTTATTTTGCGGTACGCAGGCCTCTCACCGCTGCGGCCTCTCCCGCTGCGGAGCACAGGCTCCGGACGCGCAGGCTCAGCGGCCATGGCTCACGGGCCCAGCCGCTCCGCAAAATGTGGGATCCTCCCTGACCGGGGCACGAACCCGTGTCCCCTTCATCGGCAGGCAGACTCTCAACCACTGCGCCATCAGGGAAGTCCCATTTGTGTCCTTTTTTTAGATTCCAGATATAGGCAATATCATATGATATTTGTCTTTCTCTGTCTGGCTTACTTCACGTAGCATGATAATCTCTAGGTCCATCCATGTTGATGCAAATGGCATCATTTCATTCTTTTTTAATGGCTGAGTAATATATATATATATATATATACAAAACACATCTTTACCCATTCATCTGTCAATGGACCCTTAGGTAGCTTCCATGTCTTGACTATTGTAAATAGTGCTTCAATGAACATTGGGGTGCGTGTATCTTTTCAAATTATGTTTTTCTCCAGAAATATGCCCAAGAGTGGGATGGCAGGGTCATATGGTAGCTCTATTTTTAAGGAACCTCCATACTGTTCTCCATCGTGGCTGCACCAATTTACATTCCCACCAACACTGTAGGAGGATTCCTTTTTCTCCACACACTCTCCAGCATTTACTCTTTGTGGACTTTTTGATGATGGTCATTCTGACTGGTGTGAGGTGATACCTCATTGTAATTTTGATTTGCATTTCTCTAATAATTAGCGGTGTTGAGCATCTTTTCATGTGCCTCTTGGCCATCTGCCTTCTTTGGAGAAATGTCTTTTTAGACCTTCTGCCCATTTTTTGATTGGGTTGTTTGTTTTTTGATATTGAGCTTCAACAGCCAAATTTGATGCCCGTTCCCATCACACCCTCCTGGCCAAGCATCAGGCAGACTGGGAAGCAAATATTTCCTTGGAACAGTTTTCTAATGGCTCTATCATCTGAGTCCTGCTGTGCAGGCTCCCTCATGAATAAGAGCATATGCATTGCCTGATCACCTGAATGTGCAGTGTGTATATGTAGTGGTGTGTGTGTGTGTGTGTGTGTGTGAGTTCAGAGACCAACATGAGAGTGCCTTAAGCAAAACAGAAGTTGTATTTCCTTCTCACGTAAAAATCAGAGCTGGTAAGAGGTCCAGACCCATGCTTCTCAAATTTTAATATGCACGTGAATCATTTGGGGATCTTCTTAAAATTCAGGTTCCTGATTCACTGGATCTCTGGTGGAGCTGGAGGTTTTGCGTTTCTAACAAGCTCCCAGGTGATGGTGAGGCTGCTGGGCTGCCATCCACACTTGGAGGTGCAAGGCCCTGGAGCACTGATTCTCAAATTTTGCTTCCTTCTACCATCATCTGGGGAGATTAGAAAGCTCCCCATGCCCAGGTCTCACCACATAGGATGAAAGCAGAATCTCTAGGGGTGAGACCCAGGCATTAGCACTTTTGAAAGCTCCCCACAGTCATAGGTTGATAGCAATGATCAAAATGTGCTGGTCAGGAATTTATGGATTTCCTTCCCTGGCAGTGGAGTAACTTCTGGGTTAGAGCTCTCTCTGCCTCTCCTTTCCTGGGGCAACTCCATTGTCCACTGTTCTCAGTGCTCTTGGCTTTGCCCTCTGAGAAGTTCTTTCATATCCGTGAACCTCCTGGGGATCTCAGACAGTATCCGCTCCTTGGGGTGGTACAGCTTTCACACTCGGCTTCCTCCTGGTGCAGGTTTGGGATCCTAGGGTTACCTTACAAGTCAAATATATAATTTTGGAGTCCAGGCTTGTGGTTTCTTGACCATACAATTCCCTCAAAACTTAGTGTTGACCCTGTAGGTTCAATCGTGCCCCTCAAAAAGATATGTTGAAGTCCTAATGTCTTGTACCTGTGAATGTAATCTTACCTGGAAATAAGATTGTTGCAGAGGTACAGATGTAATTAGTTAGGATGAGGTCATACTGAAGTAGGGTGGGTCCTTAATCCTAATATGATATGATTTTTTAAAATCTTTATCGGAAGAGGAAAAGAGATACACAGAGAGAGAGAGACACACAGGGAGACCACGTGACGATGCAGGCAGAGAGTGCAGGGTTGGGTCTACAAGCCAAAGACTGCCAGCAATACCAGAAGCTGGGAGTGAGGCAAGGAACAGATTCTCCCCTGGAGCTTTCAGAACGAGCACAGGCTTGCTGATACCTTGATTTTGGACTTCTAGCATCCAGGACCGTGAGAGAATAAATTTCTGTTGTTTTCAGCCATTTCACTTTGTGGTACTTTGTTATGGCAGCCCTAGGAAACTAACAAACACAGTAGGCTTCTGATCTATCTTCTAGTCATTTCCATGGGCAAATAACTACAGCCATGGATTTCGTCTGGTGGTACATTGTGCAACAGACTAGCCACTAGCCATATATGGCTATTTAAGCTTAAATGTAAATTAAAATTAAATAAAAATTCCATTCCTCAGTTGCACTGCTCACATTTCAAGTGCTCTGTGGTCACATGTGGTTAGTGGCTACTGCATTAGACATTTCAGATTGTAGAACGTTCCCATCAAAACAGAAAGAACTACTGAACGCCATTGGTCTAGTGTATCAGTCAGTTTTTTCTTGCAATAATGTTGCATAGCAACCCCAGAATTTCAGTGGATTATAAAAACAAACATTTTTGGTATCCATGGAACAGCTCAGCTTTAGGTGGCAGGTTGGCTGGACTTGGTTCCAGGCTACAGTTTGTGTTGGGTTTTCTCCATGTGTCTCTCATCCTCTTTAGACTCAGGGCATGTTCTTCTCATGACTAACAGCAGGAGAGTAAGAGGGCGGTCTAAGCCACACAAGCACATTTGAAGCCTCTGCTCAGATCATATCTGGCTCACAGTCCACTGGCTAAAAGTGAGTCCCATGGCCAAGCCCAATATCAATGTCTACGGTGAGAGAGGCCCAACAAAGTTACATGGCAGATGGTATGGATGTTCACTCCTGTATTATCCTATTACAGAGGAGTGAAGAACTGGGAACAATAATCCAATCAACATCGCCTATACATAGTGCTTCCCTCCCCCCCCCTTAAAAGGTAATACTTTCACATGGTTAAAAAATAAAAAGTATATGAAAAAGTATGCAGTGAAAAAGTCTCCCACACCTGACACACTCACCTTGTCCCTTTCCTTTACAAACTCTTTTCTTAGTTTCTTGTCCATCTGCATGAAAATACAAGCAAAAACATATATATTTTCTCCCCACCCCCTTTCTTAAAGGGAGTTCCTATAAACTGCACTGCCTTATTTCTTTTAAATATATATCTTGGAGATTTTTCCGTATTAGTATACTTAGATGTAGTTCTTAAACTTACATTCACTTATTTTCACTCTGTTCTGCTCCTCCCCACTTTCTCAGTTTAATGATGGATTCCTTCAGATGTCTGAGAAAACGGCTTGTGTTGAAAGGCAACACCTTTAATCTGATTTTGCCACTAACTGGCTCCCTATTTGGCCTAGAAATGCTCCTAGAGGTTCTTGAGAACGTTTTGGGGTCTCATCTCTTGCTAAGGATGTTTATTTACAACCACCTTTTATAATTAACTTGCTTTTATCTCTCAAACTGTTCCAGAGCTGGGAGGGTAGAGTCAAGGCAGCTGCTCTAATTCTTGCAATCCCCTTGGCTGGTGGAAAGGGGGAAACAGGGCAGGGGAGAGCGTGCCCAGTCCTTTTAGAGCTAAAACTAAGCGGGTGTGGGGGGCCCGGTCACATTACCTCCACTCCCACCCTCATTGGCCAGAACTGAGTCACATGATCACAACAAGCCAAATGACCATGCGGGGGAATTATACCACTAAAAGGAAGAAAGAGAATATGCACATAGTAGGTAACAATTAGCAGTCCTTTTCTCAGCGTTTGAGGTCTGTGAGAGGGTACAGTCTGTAGGTCTTAATAAATCTATTTTAAAACTTTATATTGTATTATAAAATATAACACACGTGCAGAAAAGTGCACAAATCGTAAAGAGGACGGTTTGATGAATTTTCACAAAGTGAACACGCCTGAGTAGCGAGCTCCTCGGTCAAGAAATTGAGCGGTCGGTACCCCCGAGTTTGTTTCCGTGACAGCAAGGCTAACGGCGACGTAATCATGTGGGGGCAGAGCCAAGGGCGGTTGAAGATGATACCCAGCAAATAGGGCGTGGCTAAGCGGAATAGGGAGCCCCGCGGAGCTCATTTCTGGAGGCCAGGAAGGGGCTGGGCCCTTAGCGTTACGCGCTCGGGGCGGGGCTTCCTGGCCCAGAGTCCCGGCTACAGCGAAGGGGCGTGGTCAGGTCGGATGTTGGGGACGAGGTTAAGCCACAGCCAGAGAGGGCGGGGCCTAGCGATCCCGAAGGCGGCCTGGGCCACCAGGGGCGAGTTAGGTGAAAAGGCCGGCCGGGCTTAGAGAGGAGAGGAGGCTTGGAGAACCCGCTGTGATGCGCGGGGGCGGAGTCTCGCGCGATCTGGGCGGGCGCTGCGTTGGGGGCGGGGCTTCGCGCCATTTGGGCGGACGCTGCGGCGAGGGGCGGGGCCAGTGCGCGCGCTCCAAGATGGCGGCGGCCAGTGCAGCCGGGCCGCCTACGAATGTGTTCCCCTTCCGCGATGCCCGCGCCGCGCCGGATCAGGTACTGGAGGCCGGTCCGGTGGCCCACGGGCCACTGCCGGTGCCTCTGGTGCTGGACAACGGGTCGTTCCAGGCCCGCGCAGGCTGGGCCTGCCCCGGGCCGGACCCGGGCCCCGAGCCCCGGCTGCAGTTCCGCGCCGTGTGCGCCCGCGGGCGGGGCGGGGCTCGGGGCGCGGCGGGCCCGCAGGTAGGCAACGCGCTGGGCAGCCTGGAGCCGCTGCGTTGGATGCTGCGATCGCCCTTCGACCGCAACGTGCCGGTGAACCTGGAGCTGCAGGAGCTGCTGCTTGACTACAGCTTCCAGCATCTGGGTGTCTCCTCACAGGTGAAGGGCGTGGTGGGGTTAGGCTTGAGGGGAGGGGTGAGGTCGTGTCCCCGCTCACAACGCTCTCCGAGGGATAATAGTCACTCCAGTAGTTCTGAATGTCATTTAGTCATTGATTTAGTCAGTCGGTCAAATATTAGGCGCCTAACGTGTGTTAAGTCCTGTGCTAGGCGCTTGGGGTATGGCAGTGAGCAAAAACAACGCCCTTTTCTCTTGGAGCACATATTCGGGCTCGTTTGTTAATACATTAATTTATTATCAGATATGTATTGAGCATCTACTCTGTGTCAGGCACTTTTCTAGGTGTTTGAAATAACGTCCGTGAACGTGACACGAAATCTCCTGTGCTTATGGAGCGGGTGTGGAAAGTCGCTCTAGTATGAAAAAACAAACAATAAACGATAGAATTAAGTAGTATATTCTGTGGCATGATAGAAGGACAGGAGAGGGTTACATGTTTTCAATAAGATGGTTAGGGGGAGGACTTGGGAAGAAGGTGTTGTCTGAGCAAGGACTGAAGGAGATGATTGAGGGAGCGATCCTTGTGAATATCTGAGGGAATAGTATTCCGGAGAGAGGGCACAGCCAGTAAAAAGGCCCTGAGGCAGGAGTGTGCCCTAATCCTAACTGAGGGCAGCCAGACTGAGGGGAAGGGTAGTCAGTGGAAGAGGAAGTCGGAGAGGTAGTGAGGGGACAGGTCACACACCTTATAGGCTTTTACGCTGAGTGAAATGGGGAGCCGTTGCAGGGTGTTGAACAAAAAAGGGACGTGACTTATGTTCCAAAAGGATCATCATAGCTGCTGTATGGAGAATGGACTGGCCGGGGTCATAGGGTAGAAACAGGGAGACCAGTTAGAATGCTGTTGCTGTTAGGAGGTGAGGGATGATGGTGACTTAGATGAGGAAGGAGTTGAGGATGTGGTAAGAAGCAGTTGGATTCTGGAGATATTTTGAAGATAGAGCCAGATGATTGGCTGACAGTTTGGCTGGGGCTTGACTTAAGTTGACCCTACTTTCATATTTTCCAAAGCAACTTCCAGGAGAGATGGGTGTTTCACAGTTGCTTCTGATCCAGTGTTTTGATTGGATACCAAAAGCCAGTTGAGCCCTTGCAATAAGGATTTCTGTTTCTTTTTAGGCATTAAAAGGAGTATTCTCTTAGCACCTACTAATTTACTCTTTTCTTCCCAAGTAGGGCTGTGTCGATCATCCCATAGTTTTGACAGAAGCCGTGTGCAACCCACTGTATTCACGACAGATGATGTCCGAGCTTCTCTTTGAGTGCTATGGGATTCCTACGGTTGCCTATGGAATAGACAGCCTCTTCAGCTTCTACCACAATAAGCCAAAGAACTTGATTTCCAGCGGGCTCATCATTTCATCTGGATACCAGTGTACACATATTTTACCCATCTTAGAAGGGAGGTGAGTTGCACTTATGGCATTTGGGCACTGTTTTGAGAAGCATTCAGGAAACGTTTGTTGGGCACCTGATTTAAAGGTGGAGTGGAAAGAGCAAGGACAGGACCATGAACTGGCCTCTGGGCTTAGTTCTGACCTCCCTCACTGTGTGACTATAGATGTCACTTCATCGTCCATCCTTTGTGACCTCCTGGATCGAGTTGGGGTGGATGGTCCCTGAGGTCCAAATCCATAATTCTAGAACTTTATGGTTCTGACTTAATGGTGAGATGGCTGACACCATACCTGTAAGCAGTAGGTACTCAATAAAAATGTTCTGAGTAAATTATTTAAATAGATTTAATTTAGACTGTTGTGTTCTGGAGTCACTTTTTAATAAGAGATTTTTAATTTTTTAATTTAAAGCTATTTAATGACAATTATTTAGACCTTTCTTTTTAACTACTGTACCTGGTACATAATAGGTACTTAATAGATGTTTTCAAGTTCTATAAAAGGTGAGGGTAGTTTCTGTCATGTTTAAAATCTTCTCGTTTTATAGCTGGGTTTTCGTTGTCTGTTAAAGAGACTAGGCTGGGGAGGGAGGGATAAATTGAGAATTTGGGATTAAAAGATGCACACTACTATATATAAAACAGATAAACAACAAGGATTTACTATATACACATAGGATTCAATATCTTGTAATAATCTATAATGGAAAAGAAACTGAAAAAGAATGTATATATAACTGAATCACTTTGCTGTACACCTGAAACACTGTAAATTAACTATACTTCTATAAAAAATTAAAAAAAGAGAGAGAGAGAGAGACTAGGCCAGCCTCCTGCTCTCCTGAGAAGGTTTCTCTTTGCATAGAGATAGAGGGTGTGTAAGTAGTGAGAGAAGACCTGGCTTCGGGATTGAAAGCCTGGGTTTGCAGCTCTGCTGAGGTTGAGGTACTTAACTTCTTCACTTAGTTTCCTAACATATAAACTTGGGAAAAACTGATTTCTCAGGGTTACCTTGAGAATGAAATGAGATAATGTAGGTGATGGCACTTTGTAAAACAGTCTGAATATTTAAGTGAAAATAAATGCTGTTGAATTTATTTATTCCCTGTAGTGGGAATTTCTCTTGAAGTTCTTACAAAAATTTATGAAGAGAAAAGTAATTCTTAGACATTACCAAACACTCCTGCTATAGAGTTTTCTATCTTATATAACCAGAATATGCAGAAATTAAAAATAATATTGTTATTTTATGTTATGTTATATTGAGAGAAAGTGATTTTACCCAAAGGCTAAGAAATGATCAGATTGGGGCATATCATGTTCTATGCTGGCATCTGCTGGTGAGGTGTGATATAGCAGTGACATTTTAGTACACAGCAAGTTCCTAGAGCTCTGCTCCTCTAACTTTCTCATATTGAGAAAATAAAGGTACTCTGGTTCTCCTCCCCTTCACTTCATGTCAGAGGGACCTGGTTCTCTTAGGAGATTACAGTAAGCCAATGTGTATGTGATTACTTAATGTGTTTGCATAAGTAGAAGTGGAGTGTCTAGGGGAGAGATACTCAAACTGTGGCCTACACTAGAGGGACTTGGGAAGCTTGTCAAAATGCATATTCCTGGGGAAAAATGCATATTTCTAGGCCCTTCCCAGAGCAGATGAGTCCTTCCGAGATGCTTGCCAGGAAGTTATCTTCCGAGATGCTTGCCAGAAATTAGATGTTCACGTGTCTGTTTGGATGTGCTCTAGGAATGCCTGCATTGGGTAAGAGGTTGCACTAAGGCAACTTTAAAGTTCCTTCCAACTGTTAGGTTTTATTTCCCCCAGCTGGTCAGTTGCCTCCTTATTAGTCTACATCAAACTATCCTCTGCACTAGTGCACGTGCTCCATATTCTCTCCTCCACATTGCCAAAAATTTCAGTGCTGTTTCCATCCCTTGGTTGTAGGTTGGATGCTAAAAACTGCAAACGCATCAACCTGGGAGGAAGCCAAGCAGCTGGCTACCTCCAGCGTCTCCTGCAACTGAAGTATCCTGGGCACCTGGCAGCCATCACTCTCAGCCGCATGGAGGAGATCCTGCACGAGCACAGCTACATCGCTGAGGATTATGTGGAAGGTACAAAGAGGATGTTTGCTTGCAGCTTTCGAATGTTGTCTACCTTTGGGGTGTTCCTTAAATTGTTCCCAGGGTGACTCTTTCGCTCACTTTTTTCCTCTTAGTACTTTTTAGCATTCCCTTCCCTTTTTGGTATTTGTTTTCCTAACAGACTTTTTCAATTAATTGATAACTTGCATATGTAGGTTCTTTTTCAACATTGTTTTGGCTACTCTGGTTCCTTTGCCTTTCCATATAAATATTAGGATCAGTTTGTCCATATCTACAAAAATGTTCTGTTGGGATTATGATTGAAAGAACATTAAATCTGTAGATCAGTTTGTATATAAAACAACAACATTCTAAATGTAGATTCAGATATAATGTTAAATCCAGATTGGGGAGAATTGACATGTTTTTTTACTACGTTGAGGCTTCTAATCCATGAACATAGTATGTCTTTCCATTTATCTAGGTCTTTATTGATTTCTTTCATCAGCATTTTATAATTTTCAGTGTATAGACTTGTACATGTTTTATTAGATTTATGCCTAATTATTTCTTTCCTTGTTTTTTTCATTTCAGTTGCTCATTGCTATTGTATAGAAATGCAATTAATTTTTGCATGTTTACCTTGTATCCTGTGACCTTGTGAAATTTACTAGTTCTAGTTTTTTGTAGATTCCTTGGGAATTTCTAGGTAGACGTGTCATCTGGGAATAGGGACATTTTTATTTCTACCTTTCCAATCTGTTTGCCTTTGTTTCTTTAGGAGTGGTAAGAGTGGACATTTTTGCCTTGTTCCTAATTGCTGATCTTGTGGTGGGGAAAGCCTTTAGTCTTTCCATATTAATTATATGATGTTACCTCTAGTTTTTTTTTTTTTAACCTCTAGTTTTTTTACAGATATTCTTTATCACATTGAGGAAGTTCCTTTCTGTGCCTAGTTTTGCTGATCATTTTTATCATGAATGGATTTTGAATTTTGTGAAATGCTTTTTCTGCATCTGATATGATCCTATGGTGTTTGTGCTTTGGACTGTTCATATAGGAGAGTATCATGGTTGCTTTTCAAATATTGAACTAGCCTTGATTTGGGGGGGGTAAACCCCACTTGTTCATGTATATTATTTTTTAATATATTGCTGGATTCAATTTGATAAATTTTATGAGGTTTTTGTATATATTCATGAGGAATATTAATCTATACTTTTCTTGTACTGTCTTTGTCTTGTTTCGGTATCATGGCAATGCTGGTCTTATTAAATGAGCTAGAAAGTGTTCTCGTCTGCTTTCTGGAAAAGACTGTGTAAATAATTGATATTATTTTTTTCTTTAAATGTTTGATAGAATTCTCAAGTAGAACCATTTGAGCCTGGGGATTTCTTTTTCTGAATGAATTCAGTTTCTTTAATAGAAGTAGGACTATTTCGGTGATGGCATTGGTGTCTTCTTTTTTGCTTTAGGTTTATTTTGCTCTTTTTTTCTAGTTTCTTAAGGTAGAAGCTTAGATTATTACGATAACTTCTTTTTAATATAGGCATTTAAAGCTTGAATTTCCCTCTCAGCAGTGCTTTATCTGCATTTCACAGATTTTGGTATGTTATGTTTTCTTTTTTACTGAGTTCACATATTTTCCAATTTCGCTAAGCCTTTTTTATTTGGAACCATTGATTATTTAGAAATATATTATTTTATATCCAAGTGTTTGGAGACTTCCTTGTTATCTTTCTGTGGTTGATTTCTAGTTTAATTTCATTATGGTCAAAGAACTTATGTTGTCTGGTATCAGTTAAACTTGTGAAGATTTGTTTTAGGACCCAGGCATGAGCTGCTTTGGCGAATATTCCACATACACTTGCAAAGAATGTGTATCCTGCTGTTGTTGGGTGGAGTATTCTGTGATGCCATTTAGGTTCTATTGGTTGATGATGTTGTTCAGTTCTTCTATTCTCCTCTTCATTTTCCATCAAGCCATGTTGATTATTAAGGGTGTTGAAATCTCCAGGGATAATTGTGAATTTTCCCATTTCTCCTCTCAGTTCTGTCAGTTTTTGCTTTCAAGTGTCTGGAGCTCTTTTGTTAGGTAAACATTTAGGATTCTTACTTCTTCTTGGCAATTGATCTTTGACCATTATATAGTGTCCCTTTTTATCCCTTGCAATTTTCTTTGCTTTGAAGTCTGCTTGGACATTAACATAGCCACTCCAACTTTCTTTTGATTGGTGTGTCTTTCCGATCTTTTAATCTACCTGTATCATTATATTCAAAGTAAATTTCTTTTTTTTTTTTTAACATCTTTATTGGGATATAATTGCTTTACAATGGTGTGTTAGTTTCTGCTTTATAACAAAGTGAATCAGTTATACATATACATATGTTCCCATATCTCTTCCCTCTTGCGTCTCCCTTCAAAGTAAATTTCTTAATAGTTGGGTCCTTTTTTAAAAAAAAAAAAGATCCCTCTGTCAGTCTCTATCTTTTAATCGATACGTTAAGACCATTTCCAATTAATTTAATTCTTCTTATGTTTGGGTTTAGGTCCACCATTTGATTTTTTGTTTTCTGTTATTCCTTCTCTTTGTTGTTCTTATTGCTCTCTCTTGCCTTCTTTGGGTTATTTGAACATTTGAAAATTTTTTTTTGGTATTCCATTTTAATATGTCTACTGTGTTTTTCATTGTATATTTCTCGTGTAGGTTTTTTTAGCTGTTGCTCTAGAGATGACAGTAAACAGGCTTTTCACAGTCTGTTTTACCAGTTCAAGTGGAACATGGAGGTGTCAGCATGCCAGAGGGCCCCCCCCCCTTTTTTTTAACTTATTTTATTTATTTTTGGCTGCGTTGGGTCTTTGTTGCTGCTTGCAGGCTTTCTCTAGTTGCTGCGAGCGGGGGCTACTCTTCATTGTGGTGCACGGGCTTCTCATTGCGATGGCTTCTCCTGTTGCGGAGCATGGGCTCTAGGTGCGCGGGCTTCAGTAGTTGTGGTGCGCAAGTTCAGTAGTTGTGGTTCGCGGGCTCCAGAGCACAGGCTCAGTAGTTGTGGCACACGGGCTCAGTTGTTCTGCAGCATGTGGGATCTTCCTGGACCAGGGCTTGAACCCATGTCCCCTGCATTGGCAGGTGGATTCTTAACCACTGTGACACCAGGGAAGTCCCCAGAGGCCCCTTTATCCTTCCTCCTTTAGTTGGACTTGTCTTCTGTGTCGCATCTACATACATTGGAAAGCCATCAGACGTAATGGTTTTTACTTCCAATTGTCAATGTATTTTAAGGAGCTCAAGAGGAGGTTAATCTACTATGTTTAATCAGATTTTCATCACTTCTGTTGCTTTCCCTTCATTTCTGGTGCTCTAGATGGTATCCTTTCTGTCTGAAGAACTTTATTTAGCAATTCGCTCAGAGCAGGTGTGTTGGCATTGTGTCCGGGTCTTATAGCTGCATTTCGCCGATTAGGTGGCTTCAGAGATGGGATGGAGTGTGCTTCCTCCATCTTACCCGCACCTGGAACCCTGGTGCCGACTTTCTAATCTCAGTGCTATTAGTGTTTCCGTTTCCTAACTTCCAAAATCATTCTGTTGAAGAATTGCAGAAATGGCGGTGCCCTGATTACTATGAGAACAATGTCCACAAGATGCAGCTCCCGTTTTCCAGCAAGCTCCTGGGCAGCACCCTGACCTCCGAGGAGAAGCAGGAGAGGCGGCAGCAGCAGCTGCGGCGCCTGCAGGAGCTCAACGCGCGGCGGCGGGAGGAGAAGCTCCAGCTGGATCAAGAGCGGCTGGACCGGCTGCTCTACGTGCAGGTGACAGCGTACCCCCCAGGGCGGGACCTCAGCCTTGCTCCATAAAACGCATCATGCATCTTTTTGACCTGCGGTCAGGAAGGGGTCTGAGGGGGGGTCATCCATGTAGAGATGGTGCGTGTAGAGGACGGTGTAGCAGCAGGACCTGAGAGCTATGGACCTGGCCTCGCTGATTTATTTTATCCTTGTGGTCCCCTTTGTTTGATTTTTAACTTTTGGTTTAAGTGTAGCACACGTGATGCAAAGCGCACAAGTCTTAAGTGCCCAGCTCAATGAATTTTCACCACTGAAACATGTGATGTATCCAGGTCAAGAAATAGAGCATTACCAGCAGCCCAGAAGCCTCCCTCAGCCTCCTCTTAGTAACTTTCCCATCTCTTCTCACCCAGAAGCTAACATTTCTGACGTCTGTCCCCATAGATGAGTTTTGCTTGCTCCGGTGGTGCTGAGATGGTGATGCGTGGGAGCCCAGAGATAGCTGGGGAGGAGGGCTTCATTGCGAAGCTTTGGTGGTGGGGGAGGGGGTGGTTCCATGGGGGGGCAGGCTCAGGGAGCTTGGGGAGCCCTCTGCCGCCATCGTTCTCTGTCCAGTTTCTAAGTTCCATCTCTCCTTCCCGTGCGTGATTGCCCCGATGCACATCTTTGAGGATGGATTGTGACTGCTCGGCTTACAGGAGCTCCTAGAGGATGGCCAGATGGATCAGTTTCACAAGGCCCTGATAGAGCTGAACATGGACTCCCCGGAGGAGCTGCAGTCCTACATACAGAAGCTCAGTGCCGCAGTGGAGCAGGCGAAGCAGAAGATCCTTCAAGCAGAAGTCAGCCTCGAGGTGGACGTGGTGGACAGCAAGCCAGAGGTACTGCGGGCCTCGGGAGGGAGGTCCCGCGGGGTGGGGTAGAGCAGGGGTCCCCAACCCCGGGGCCGCAGAGCAGGAGGTGAGCAGTGGGCGAGAGGGTGAAGCTCCATCTGCCGCTCCCCGTAGCTCGCGTTACCACTGGAACCATCCCCCCACCGTCCGTGGAAAAATTGTCTTCCATGAAACCGGTCCCTGGTGCCAGAAAGGTTGGGGACCACTGGTGTAGAGAGAACAGCCCTTTCTGAGGGCGGGAGGAGTGTCTGGAGAAGGCTGACATCAAAGGGGTTGTGACCAGACTCGGGGGAAAGAGAGCAGAGTGGTGTGTGATATCTACGGGTCGGGGCAGGGATGGCACTGACCTTGTACCAACTGAAGTTCTGAGCCAAGGGGTTTCAGCCGGTAGAGCTCTGTCCCCCGGGAAGGGGATGTGTGCGAGTAGAGTAGGAAGAACATACACACGCCTATCGTGTGGCCCATCTTGAACCTGAACCTGCCCCTCTGATGGTTCCTGGGCAGTTAGTCATATGCCCCCTTAACTTTCTTCTGATCTTCTATTAAATATATCATGGTTGCTCTTTCATTCACCTCCTTTCCATCGCCATGCTCCCTAAGGACAGGGATCATGCTTCATGTATAGTTTAGGAATTTCTTACAGCCGCTAATAGCCATGCTCAATAAGGTATTTGTGGGTTGATTTAAGATCAGCCTTTTGTTAGTTACTAAACACTAACTCTTTGATCTTCTCTCTCCTTTTTGTTTCCCTGCCAGTGGGCTGTTAGTGTTGATGTGGCCAAAAGGGCAGGTGGTGGGGCTGAGATAGGATCCTGGGTAATTCATACCGTAGCACTGGGCCCTGCATGGTGAAGGGGCTGCCTGCAGGTCACACCTCGGCCCCAAGTCACTGGTTGGCTCTCCTGTCTCTAGAACTGGACGAAAGTGTTAATAAGTGGACACATTGTTGCTGAATCTGTCATCTCTAGAGTGCTAAAACAAAGGAACTTGTTCATTGCCGTATGACACTTGTGGGGCAAGATTAGCCAGTCCAACTGTTGATTTTTGTTTTTAAATCAACTTTACCTATACGTTTAGAAAGAAACAGTCTTGTGGAAAACTCCAGTTTGCTGCTGGGTGTAGTGTGGTGCTTACCAGGGACCTCAGGGCCGTCCTTGGCTCAGCAGGCAGCCTGCTTTGCAGTGACTGTGTCTCAGCTGGAGGCTGACTCTCGGTTCCTGCTCGCAGCCTCACCTTCCCCACCTCTCCGACAGGCTGTAGACCACGTGAGGACAGTGACTGGCCATGAGCATGCGTGACTGCTGAAGCAGATCCTGAGTCAGGCTGCCTCGGCACAGCGTACTGGATCACTGAGATCCAGGGTAGAAGTGCCTCGACCACCATCTTATTCTCGCACAGCGTCCCAGATCAGCTTCCAGAGAACTAATGTGCCTTTTCTAGTTTGCTCCTTTTCAGGTCTGTGTTTCAGATTTGAGCTGTTGTTTCCTAGGATCCAGATCCACATTGCTTTTGTTGTTTATTCATCTGTGCTCAGTTTTATCATGCTTATCAGCATGTCCACAAGACGTCAGCATCTTTATATCATAGATGGACCACTAAGCCACATGCACGTGGGGGAGTTCAGATTTAAAAAGAAAAAAACAACCAACTCTGAAGATGTGATTCCCAAACAGTCGGGGAACCAGTTTTTCCTTTTCTTTTTTCATTTTTCTGCATTTGTTACATGCCCTGATTCAATCACTCTTTATTCATTCAGCAGATACTTATTAAGTCCCTACTTTGTTCTGTGCTCTAAGGGAACATATTCAAATTTCTCTGGGCTTGGGGTGATTTTGAAATGTTGTACTTTAAAAGGTTTCCCTACGTACAACAAATTTGATGAATCGATCTGTCCCCAAAGCTTTAATGGTCAGGGTGATTGTTAGAGATTAGATCAATTACAGTAACATTCATGGAATAAATTTGACCACAACATTGGCCAGCCAGTTCTACCTTTCAAAAAGTATTTGTTATATTTTCCAACAATATAATTCTTTTAGAATGGAGAGAACAGATTTATGTGGACCACAGTTCATATTGAAATGCAATCTAAGCAGTAATGGCTGCACTGGATTAATATAGCTACATTTTTTAACTTCCAGTGTTTTCTAAAATCCATTTTTTCAGGACTTCGCTGGCGGTCCAGTGGTTAAGATGCCGTGCTTCCAATGCAAGGGGCATTGGTTCGATCCCTGGTCGGGGAACTAAGATCCCACATGATGCACGGTGCGGCCAAAAACATAAATAAATAAAAATAAAATCCATTTTTTCCTACAGACCAATCCATGCCAGCCCTCGGTATTCTGCAGGTATTCGACGAGGATGTTGTAAAGGAGTAGGCTTCCTTTTGAATACTTTTAATATACTTTTAAAATTTTAAATACTTTTAATATACTTTAAAATACCTCCTAATGAAGTATTTAAACTAAAAGATGCTGATTTTGCATCACTACGAGCGCAGTGTAAGGGGGTGGGGAGGTGGGAGCACAGCTTTCGAGCACCCTTGTTTGTTGGAAAAGACAATGGGCCAGATACAGAAAGTGCTCTGGCCTGACGATCCAAGATCAGAGCTGCCCTTTGCTTGTTTTTATGCTGCTCCAGGCTGTTCCAGGGAACCATGCTGCATCCTCTCTGAGGGACTTTGGCAAACTTGCTCTCTTCAGTTCCAAGAGAACAGTCATATTTACGTTCCCGCATGCCACCCAGTACACGTGGAGACCCTGGCAAACCCTAGGGGGAGAGAAACCAGCCATGCTAGAGAAATACGTTCTGTCTTAGATGCGTATTGTCGGCATTGAAATTACCAGCTTTGTTCCTCTCTGTGAATCATATGAATTGGGATAAGGAAAATATCTTTTTATCATTTCTGGTGAAGCTAGAAATCATCTTATTTTTAAGGTGAGATGCTTTTGAATATAGCTAGATATGAAGGTGGATAATAATAGTTTTGTCACAGCTGAAGAAGCCTTTTGAAGCCCAGACATTCTGCAATCCTCTTTATTCTAGAGAAATTTGAGGGTTGCCAGGGACTAGGGGTACAGAGGTGACTAAGCCGCAATCCCTGTCCTCCTTGGTACCTCAAAATAAAATAAAACTTATCAAGTAATAAAACTTATCAAGTGTGGTGGTAGATGTGTGTGGGAATACAGAAGGAGTTTTGAGAAAGGATTGAGGTGTTTGAGCTGGGCCCTGAAAGATTATTTGATTTCAGCAGATAGCAAATGAAGGAAGGACATTTTAGATGGAAAGAAGCACACGTGCGGGGAGCAGGGCACATCGGGCACAGAGAGCGTGGGAGATGAAGCTGGAAGGGAGGCCATGGCCACCTATTAAGGTCTTTATCCATCGCCCAGATATTATCCTTCAGACAGAGCCTTCGAAGTGTGCTGAGCAAGGCAATAATCTGATGAGATTTTATTTTAGGAAAATAACTGGCGGCAGTTAGGATGATGGCTTTAGGGAGAGGCAAGGCTGGAGGTGGGAAGATAGGATTAAAATGTGTGTAGTCATCCAGAAGAGAGCTGATTTTTGTCAGTGGCCTGGAGTTTGTCAGTGGCTGTTGGGGTGGAAGGTGGAGGAGGACACACTTCCAAGGTCGGAGCCAAAGATCCTGGTGTCGTTCAGGAGTGGCAGTTGCTGATGATAACAGAACATGTGCCAGACCCTGTGCTGGCGCTTGTGCAAGTATCATCTTGATTAATTTTCACAATTCCCTAAGTACTGTCTTCATTCCCATTTTATGAATAAAGAGACTGACATTGAGGCGAGGAAAGAAATGTGCCCAAGGTTGCACAGCTAGGAGCAGCGCAGCTGAGAGACCCGAGCAGTCCGGGTCTAGATTGTCTCCGGTCACTGAGGCTGGGTTGAAAGGCAGCAGGGGGAGGTGGCGCTGGGGACTGAGCTTAGGGCGACGATGAGCTGGCTTCTGAGCCCATCTCTGGAGTCTCTGTGGGACACCAGGCAGGACTGTCCAGGACCCAGCTGTGGAAGGACCTAGACTCACACAGGGAGTGGGGAAAGAAGAATGCCTGGGGAAGGCCACTGCTGAGGGGTGGGTGGAATCGAAGGGAAGAGTGTTATGAGGGGTTTAAGACACCTGCTGACCGGTGACAGAGGGATGGCCTGGTAGCGGTCTGGGGCTCTCTCTGCTCCTGCCTCACCAGAAGCCCGTTTCACGTATCTGCTGCTACATAAAAAACACTCCACACTTAGCAGTGTGAAGCAACCACCATGTTAATGTGCTCATGAATGTGATGGGTCAGGAGTTCAGACAGAGTGGAGCAGGGGACTCTGGGACCTCAGCTGGGAGGACTTGGACAATTGGGAACTGAACTCTCTGGAGGGTTTTTTCACTTCCCTGGCATCTGGACTGGGATGACTCAGAGGCTGGACTCCACAGACCTGAGCACCCACACGCGGCTCTCCATGTGCTTGGGGCTTCTCAGCGCGGCCACTGACTTCCAGGAGGGAGCTCCTGGGAGGGAGGAGCCGGAGAGCATATGTCAAGGGGCTTTGCCTTGTTTAAGAGTGACTTTGCGTTTTACCTTTGCAGCTGATATGAGTAGGTTCTAGGGAAGTATAGTTAAGTACTCTGAATTGTGTCGGTAATTTACGTTCGTCATAGATTCTGAGAGTAAGGAGGGCTCTCCTCTCAGGCAACCTTGGCGGTTGGTGTTGAATCTGCTCGAACCCTCCCAGGACGCCGTCTCATCAGATAGTCCTCTCTACAGTAGCTGTCACTGTTAGAGCCTACTTCCAGGGAATGCAACAGAGTTCCTTCCTGAAACTTCTCCCCTTTGAGTCCGGAAGGTACAACTCATCTGCCTTTCATGTGGGAGGATGACAGATGCCCGAGGACATCATCCAGAACTATCCCCCCACCCTCCCAACTTCATTTGTTCAGGTCAAAATTAAAGGTGTCCTAAACCCTCAATTAGGAACCATGCTGGCATGTCTAGGCCCCGCCCAGGGTCATTGTCATGGAAGAGGAAAGCCTGTTCTGCAGGCCTCCACATATGGGAGGCATTGGGCCACCTTGGAGCCTTTAGTCACATCCCCAGCCCAGTGGACCTGCCCTCAAGGGAACTGATTGCTAAGCCTGTTAGTGTTGGCACATATGTTTATTAATTATTGAGAGAGTGACTTGATTTTGCCCATAGTCTAAGCTGCTTTGTAGGACACCAGCTCTCACACCCTCTCCCCCAGAGCTCTGTGCGTGGTGGTGTGACAGGTGCAGGCAGACAGTCCTCCCCGGGGCGCCAGGCTGGAGCTGCCCCTCAGAAGCCTTCAGAGAAGGTGGGAGTTGGTGAGGCTTGTCTCAGTGGGAAGGGTAGGGGATAAGAGCGAAGCTCATCCCTGGCTTTTTAGTCTTTTAATCTTGTGTTCACGTGTGTTCCTTTTTTTAACAGTTCAGAAACTTTTTCATAGTTTTTATGTATGGATGTACTTTTAGGACGTTAGGCAAGATCCCAGTTCTTTTTGGTGACAGTGAACTCATAGAACTAAGGCTCGCTGAATTACAGGTTCTGTCCACTTGTGTTTCTTCTCTTCTCAGACCCCTGACCTGGGGCAGCTCGAACCATCTCTGGAAGACGTGGAAAACATCAACGATTTCGAGCCCTTGTTTTCGGAGGAAACGCCCGAAGTGGAGAAGCCGGTGACCACGGTCCAGGTTGGCCTCCCGTAGCCTCCACCTTGCTTATGCTTTGAAGCTTAACATAAATGACCAGTCAGGTTTAGTCTGCTTCTTTAGGAGTACTTTTCCCTAAAATACCAGTTGTATTTTCTAGAAGGGAGAGTCCCAGTACCGAAAGCTTCCGAAGTCAGGGTTTTTTTTCCTGCCGTGGTGATTGTTTGGGGTTCCAGCACTAAGCTCCGTGAATCTGTGAGAAACAATCTCCTCGGTGGAAGCATTTGGGCAACTAACTGGGGACTTTAGACCCGAAGACCAGCTTCTAATGATTTTATTTACATTTAAGCCAGTGTCATAATGCTTCATCCTCATTTGGGTCTGTGTTTCTGTCATTACAATGGCAGCCAGGTAGACTGGCGTGAGGCTGAGACACACCTGGGAGAAGGCCTTCTCGGCTCTGTGGGCACTGGGGACTGAGCCAGGCACTTGGTCTTCCAGTACCAGCCTTTCTCAGCTGCTCTTCACCAAGTCTCTTTCCCTGCATCTCAGGGACCATTTCATGAAGCAGATGTGTAGCGGTTTATAATCCAGAGGTTGAAGAAAGTAGAAAATGGAATTATCAGATCAAGAGACTTGGGGAGAGGTTATTCTGGCACAAAAGACAGAAGCTATGTTGGAATAAGAAATGCAGTTAGAAGAAACTGGCAACTGGGATGTTTGTTCTCATGGCCTAAAAATATCTTCTAAACCTTGGGTTTTTAAAGCCCGTGTTTAACTTGGCAGCATATCATCAGCTGTTTGTTGGGACAGAAAGAATTCGAGCTCCAGAAATTATCTTCCAGCCGTCTCTCATCGGGGAGGAGCAGGCTGGCATAGCTGAGACCCTCCAGTACATTCTGGACAGGTGAGGCTGAAACTTCTTTCTTTTACGTCTATTTTCCTGAACCATTTCCTTGAATTTTGAATTGAACAGTGGATTTGTTGGCCGGGCATCTCCTCTTCATTGACTTGCTGCACTCAGATGGTATTCTTTCTCTCTCACCAAGCGTGGCACAGAGTTAGGGCTCTCTAATTCATTTCTGAACGTGTAAATGCTTAACGTGTAAATGCTTGATTTGAGGAGCTTTAAGAGTTTCTTTCAAAAATTTGGGCAACATGATATATGTGCATTGGCTTTCCTATAAATCTTCACAGTATTGCAGACTAGTGATTCTAAATCACCCTAAAAACGTGCAGAACTTAGTTTTTTCCCTACCTTGCATTTTATTTATTTAAGAGTTTGCATTTCTACAAGAACATGCCTCCCCCGCACCCGTTTATACAGGTATCTTCCTGCAGTGTGAGTTTTCCTAATACAAGTTGGACAAGTGGGGAACAAGATTTTGTGGTACTCTGGTTGCTATTGGTTAAAACAGGGTGGAAACTTACACCTAGCAAGGAAGAAAAGCCATTGCAGCTACTTAGAGTGGCTTTGAGTTTTGTCTAGCAGTAGGTGGGAAAGTGAGCAAACATAAATAAGATAAAACTAGTAGTAAAAAAAAAAAGCACAAGTGGAGAGATGGGTCCTCAAAAGGAGAGGCAGAACTTCTGGGGGTGATAGAAATGTTCTATATCTTGGTTGTGGTGATGGTTACTGTGTAATGGTTACTGCTGTTGATGGGTATATAAATTTGTCAGACTTCATCCAAATGTATTTAAAGTAATCCTCAATAAAGTCAGTTTTTTAGAAAAACATGTGTTAGAAGGGCATAATATTTTAATCATGCTAAGGAAATGGATTGACCATTCAAATTAAGGTTTTGGCTAGCTATTTGGAATTCTGTAAAGACACAAATGAAAAATGGAAGGCTTTTTTTTTTTTTAACTTTTTGCGGAGACATTATCTGTTCTGTACTGAGAGCTTGCATTTCCACATCCATATTCTCTTCCAATATTCAAGTTGGAGGGACTAGAGCAGAGGAATCGTTTTGTCCCCAGGTACCCAAAGGATGTTCAGGAGTTGCTGGTTCAGAACGTTTTCCTCACTGGCGGGAACATGATGTATCCTGGGATGAAGGTCAGAATCGAGAAGGAGCTGTTGGAGATGAGACCCTTTCAGTCTTCCTTTCAGGTACCAATTGTCCGTGTAACCAGCTGTTTTGAAAATAGCCTTAATTATTTGTTTTCTGGTTACAAAAGTAGTAAAGTGTAAATGAGAAAAATTACTTGATAATTCCATCATCCAGAGATAGCCACTATTAACACGTTTGTGGCTTTCCTTCTGGTCTTCAATCTATGTTTAATTTTCTTTTTTTTTTTACTTTTATTTATGTATTTATTTATTTAATTTTGGCTGTGTTGGGTTCGTTGCTGTTTGTGGGCTTTCTCTAGTTGTGGTGAGCGGGGGCTGCTCTTCGTTGCGGTGAGTGGGCTTCTCACTGCAGTGGATTCTCTTGTTGCGGAGCATGGGCTCTAGGCGCATGGCTTCAGTAATTGTGGCGATGGGCTTAGTTGCTCCGCGGCATGTGGGATCTTCCCGGACCAGGGATCGAAACCGTGTCCCCTGCATTGGCAGGCAGATTTTTAACCACTGAGCCACCAGGGAAGCCCTATGTTTAATTTTTAAAGCAGAATGGAAATCGTATTTTACGTATTTCTTTGTTTTAATTGACAAAGGAAGGCCTGCATATAGTAAAAGTTCAGAGAGTACAAAAGAGTGTACATTGAGAATAAGGCATTCTCTAGGAGACTGGCTGGGGAGATTTTTCTTTCTTTCACGTATTTTCTGCACATTTGAGTGTATACTGCTTTGTAACCTGAATTTCTTAACCTGTCCTGAGCATTTTGTCCCGTGTCATTATTCTTCTAAAATACTTTAAAAAATGACTGTATGGTGTGGTTGCCCCACAATTTATCTACCAAATTCCCAATCACCAAGAAACATGGTCTGAGCTCCTGTTGCAGACCAGGCACCTTGGGATGCTGAGATGTCCTAGACACCAGATGCCCTGGCCCCAAGGAGCTTGCTGTCCGAGGGGGCAGCAGTCAGATGAATAGGCCGGGATAACCCACAGCGTGAGGGGCATACAGACGTAGGCACCTAGGGAAGGCTTCTTGGAGGTGAGTCTTCTGAAGATGAGGAGGTGTTTGCCAGGTAGAGAGTGTGGAGGGCTGTGGGGTGGAGAGAGCACTCCGGACAGGGCCTAGCAGGAGCAAAGGCTCGGGGGCCGCGAACTTGTTGAGTGGTGAGCAGCTGGGTGTGGCTGGGGCTCATGGCTGTGAAGAGGGGTGGGGGAGGGGAGTGTGCAGGGCACACGTGGTACAGAGCTTCCGTGTCCTGCTGGGGGCTTGGCTGTGGCCCCCTGTGCCGCACGATGTGTTGTGCGTTCAGGGTGTGGTCTCTGGGCTTCGGTCCTGACTCCGGCCCCGCCGTCACTGAATTTTGCCAGGCCTCAGTTTTCTCCGCAGTACGGAGGAGATCGTCCTGGTGCCTGTTACCAGCATTCAGCGCGCCTTGCCTGTCAGGTGCTCGGCACAGAGCCTGCGTGTGATAAACAGACATCAGCTGCTGTGCTGAGGGTCCCAAAGAACACTCCAGGTTCCACGATTCGCTAGAAGGACCCACAGGATTCAACATGTAGTCCTCACGGTTTATCACAGTGAGCACTTCTCCGGTGCAAGGAGTAGAGTGAGCGCCTTACACTCGTTCTGTCACCGACACTTTCTAAGCCAGAGCGGTCGGGGCTTTTGTGACGCTGATTTTGTTGATGGTCCCTTCTCGCAAGTCTCACCCTCATCCTCCTCCATCTGTGCTGATTCCACCTGCCCTTTACTTCAGAAAGTTCCAAAACCACCATTCCATCCTGGGACTTCTAGGGGTGGGGCAGGGAAGAGGGAGGTGGGAGGTCAGACAGGCGACTCCAGAGGAGGGGAGGCCCGACCTGAGCTGGAACGCGGTCCGCCCAGTGCTCAGCTCAGCCTCGTTGAGGGGCACTCACAGGGCTGCTGACCCCGGCCTTGCTCCCCTAATAAGCAGTGGAAACCGAGCGCTGGCAGCATCATGGAGAGCCCAGGTCAGCCTCTCTGCTCTCATTTCCCCTGAGGCTCCTTTGCCCCCATGGCCAGAGCCACCTCGCATCAGCCTCTGCTTCCCTCTGCTGGCAGAGAGGGGATCAGGTCCAGGAAGGCCTTCCCTCCAGGTCTCTCCACCTGACGGCCTGTGGTCTACAGCATGGGGCAGGAGGCAGGGCAGCTGGTCCCTCTTCCCGCCAGAGCAGCAGGTCTGACATTGGTAGAGTAGCTGCTAACCACGTATCCGCTGATACGTCGTGTCCGGTGGGCTCTGCATGTTTGCGCGATTTCTTGAAGAGTCTGGAGCATTTCACTCAGCTCTCCTTGGAGGGTGCAGAGGTAGTCCTGCCCCGTCTTGGAATTAAAGGGGACCCTCCTGCGTGTGTATTTCTGGGGATAAAATGTAGGGGCTGTAGCTGGCCTTGCTGAACATTCAGTCCTCGGACCCTGATGGGAGACGCCCGTCCAGTGACTGCTCATGTTTCAGGTTCAGCTGGCCTCGAACCCTGTGCTGGACGCCTGGTATGGTGCTCGCGACTGGGCCTTGGACCACCTGGACAACGAGGACGTCTGGATCACCAGGAAGGAATATGAAGAGAAGGGAGGAGGCTACCTCAAGGAGCACTGTGCTTCCAACGTGTACGTCCCCATCCGCCTGCCCAAGCAGGCTTCGCGCTCCACAGAAGCCCAGGCATCCGGCAAGGGCTCGGGGGCCAGCGGAGGCGGGGCCGGCGAGCAGGCATAGCAGATGGGCCCCTCCAGGGACCTTGGGCCACGTCGGCCAGTGTGACAGGACAGTGACTCTGCCAGCTGTGTCTAGCCCGAGTCTGCTGGGAACATTTGGCTGCAAGATGGATTTCTCCTGGGGAGAACAGTTTAGCGCCACTGGGAGTGACCCTCTGCACCTGTGTTCTTTTGGGGGTGTTGGCGGTGAAGGGACTTTAGGTGGCCTGCTGCCTTTGCTGAGCCACGGATGAGCCATAGCCTTCACTTCCCGCAGCAGTGAATGAAGACAGGGTGGGGGACGGAGGTGTACAGTCTGCACAGGCTTCCTTCTTACCACATTTTAAAGCCTTTCTTGTTTTTTAAAAAAAATCCTTTAAATTTTATATTGTCAGTGTAGATAGTCTTCTAAATTTATTCCAAAATTGTGTGAATGCCCAGCAGATGGAGTTCTTTCACATACAGGTAAAAAGGTAACATTTGTGTCCTAAGAACCATCAACCACGAACTCTCAGGGGCTAGAAATATTTCCCTCCTTCTTCTATTTCTGCTTAGAAATAAGGAAAAGGGGGCCCAAAGAGGGGAACCGGATGGTACGAAGTCACTCCGTTAGGGCCTGCCCAGTGCTCACTTCTGAATGGACAGGTGTGGGGCTAGTGGCCTGACTCTTGTTTGTACTTTCTTTGCTGGAAACTTTTCCACGATGTGAGGCCTTCCTACAGTTTTTAAAACTTCTCTTCCTGTGAGTGTGTTGGCTGCTTAACTTTTCAGGTCTTTCCGAAGAGAGAAACAGACTGGAAAAGGTGAACCGTGGAGCCTTTTCAGTTTAGCCACAACCTCACATTCCCTGGACCTTTGCAGCCTCATCGTAAACAGACAGATAACCGCTCTCTTATACAGAGATTGCTTGGTGAGAATTTTAACTCTCAAACATACCCAGTGCTTGAGCCCAGAAGGCTCCAGAGCTGCTAGCGTCCTTGTCACAGAATCCATACGTTTAAATCCCAGGGGATGTCTGGCCCAGCCCTCTGAGCAGGACACTTCAGAACCAGTCTGCTGCTGCAGTTCACCGAGGACGGTCACCTGCATCTCCAGCTCTCGGGGCTTCGAAACCGAAGACCGGGAAGGGCCAGTGGTGGCGGGAGATCCAGGCTGACTCAGGGCCCCCCACGGCCCTGCTGGGGAGCCCCAGGCCGTCCACGGCTGGGGCTGAGGCCCGGTGAGATGGTGAGAACAAACGGGAGCTGCCGAGAAAGGACAGATGCGAAGAAGGCAGGCCCGCCTCCTGGGAGAGGAGTTGTGCTGACTGCCATAGGCCTGGGGAGACAGTGGTCTTTCTCCCACAGTCAACATTTTAAACAGCCTGAACAGCAGTGATGAGGTGGAAGGATTGCCCTGGAAGTCCAGCCTTGGTGAGGAAGGACCCTGGGTGGGCAGGTAGGCTGGGCTACAGCGTAGTCCAACAACAAGTGTGAAGCCGGGCCTAGTCGGGGTGCCCGTAGCCTGGCACTGAGGAGGTTTGGGGCTGCGGTGAGGCTGGACCTTGAGCTCTCCCGCTTTATCTCTAAGCCCTCACTCACACTGAGCTTGCCGTGACCTCTGTGACGCCTCTCAGCCCTTCCTCACGCAGACCACCAGCAGCACTCATCACTGTACCGAGAGCTTTTTCTCTGCCCCCAGATGGTCTCCTATAGACTGTAAAGCGTTCCCCAAGAGCAGGAGGAGGGTTTCATTCAGCTTGGAGTATCCACAGCCCAGTGCTGGGCCGGCAGGGTGCTGTGGGCTCACAGGATTTTGAATGAATGACCAACTGGTTGTGTAAATAAATGAATGACTAAATCTGTGAACAAAGACAATTTGAGACTAGCTCGTCCGCTCTGTTGAGAGGAACAAATCAGGGGTCCACACCGAGGGCTTCCCCTTAGCTGGGGAGCCTCACTCATTGAGACATCTCAAGTCTTCCCTGTGACCCTGCCAGGACTGTTTGTGGAGAGAAGGTGGGTGTGACTGTAGCTGAATGATCTGAGGGCAGCCGTGAAGGAATAGATTCCCATAGCCCAGCTTCGGGCTTCTGTCTGGGTTGTGGGAGGGGGAGATAGCCCAGGGGAGGGCGAGTCTGGCATGGGGGGTCAGCCCGGCTCTGGGTTTGAGTCAGAGCATCCCTGAAGGTTGGGTGGCCACCTAGGGTGATCAGGGGCCTCTCTCCCCAGCTAAGATGTGGTAAGGGTGTCCCTCCTTTTGCCCCCACTGCCTTCCATTGGCATTTCTGGAAATAAAAAGTTTTACCAAAGCAACAAAGAAGGTGAAAAGGTAAGAAAATAGAAGTTAAGAGTAATATAAGTTAAAATATAGGCAGAGAACACTAAACCAAGAAATGGAGAAACTGAATTCATACAAATACCGTATGCAAAGATGATTTCATGCCTACCTAAGGGATTAAATGAATAAGATGAAGTTTATCATTACAGAACTTTGTAATTAAATCATTTCCAGATAATTAGAAAATGGTAGAACAGAGGATTACAAAATGTAGGCAGAGAGACTGGCTGTTCACTAAAGCCATTTCCCCTTCCTTTGGGCACACAGCTGCACTACATTTCCCAGCCTCCCTTGCAGTCAAATAGGTAGCCATTGACTTACGGCCAGTAGGATATGGACAGAAGAGATATACACCATTTCCAGGGCTGGCTTCCATGAACCTCCCACAAGAGCCTCTCTTTCCCTGTCATCTGGCTGAATAGAGAGCTGTCTAAGGCCCAAGAGGAGCACGAGGCCACAAGATGGAGGGAGCCGCATCCTTAAATGACTGCTTGGAGCAGAGACCCTGCAGATTCTTCAGTGCGTGAGAAATAAACTTACTGTGTTAAGCCACTGAGAACTTTGGCCTAATCTATTACGGGAGCTAGCATTATTCTAACTAAAAGTGTAGGTTAAAAATAAATAAAAATAAAACCCATTAACTTCTTGTTAATTGGGGATTTGTTTTTGTTTTTGTTTTTGTTTTTTGCGGTACGCGGGCCTCTCACTGTTGTGGCCTCTCCCGTTCCGAAGCACAGGCTCCAGACGCGCAGGCTCAGCGGCCATGGCTCACGGGCCCAGCCGCTCCGCGGCACGTGGGATCTTCCCAGATCGGGGCACGAACCCGTGTCCCCTGCATCGGCAGGCGGACTCTCAACCACTGCGCCACCAGGGAAGCCCTTTTTTTTTTTTTTTTTTTTTTTTGCGGTGGGGATTTGTTAAGGAGGAAAGTTTTTAAAATAATATGAAACAAAGAGAACAGTGTGACAGATAGTTACCCCCTCATTTAGGAAATGGGAATAATTCCTTTTATCCTGTAGTAAGATTAAATGAGATAATGAAATCACCTAAGGATTTCGGGAAAGTGGCAGACTAAGCTCACCCAGGAAGACCCCCTTGCACCTGCTACAAGCTATGCAAAAAGTGGGGATAAAGTAGAAGTTAACAAGTTGTAATGCTGAGCTTGGAATCATAGATATCACAGAAAACCTTGGAAATCAGAAATGACTACAAAAAATCATAGCCAGATTGGTAACCAAAAGTTGGCACTGAGGCAAGCCTGAGGTTTCAGGGCTTATTAGAAATAAGCCCTAAGGGCAGGTAGGCACTACAACTTTTGAAATGCCTAACCAGGGACCAGATACGTAGCCTGGGCCCTCATGAAATGAGGAACCTGGGATAAACTCCCTGAATAAATAATACTAATGCAGCAAGGGTAACCTCAGAGAGACTAGAAATAGAGCATGTAAATATAAACATTAGGGAAGGCCAAGTCCAGTAGTAGAAGGAAAGTTTGGGAGTGGGTGGGGTGGGGAGAAGAGGTAGCCTAGTTGATAAAAAGTACAAAGTAAAATGGTATAAATGAGTTCAAGTATTAATCATAAAGTAAATGGGCCTATCAAAAGAGAAACAAAAGAAATAGATTGGTTTTAAAATACACATATGATTGTAAGCTGTTTGCAAAAGATGCTTTGAAAACATGATACAAAGATAAAGGTAAAGGGATGGAAGGTAAACCAGGCAAATGAACACTGAGCAACTTACCTGCTATAGCAATAGTAACGTCAGGAAAATAGCCTTTAGAGCAAAAAGTATTAGAAAGAGAAACTTTACTTAGTAATAAACAATTCACAAAAAGACAGAACGAGCCTGAAGCTAACCTCTATGCCCCTGATAAAATAGCCTCAAAGTGTATAAAGCACAAATCGACAGAGTCATAAAGTGAAATTGACAAAGTGCCTGGCTTTGGGGAGATCATTATTTAGGAGCTGTGATGAAGATGAGATCCAGGAATGGGGTGGGTCTGGTACTTGGAGCCTCCGGGCTAAGTCCAGTACCTTGGCAGAGCAAAGGAGGAGTTAGGCTAGGCAGCTGTATCTGGACTCCTTGCCTCTCCCTAGGGCCCTCCCAAGGGCTGGGCTCACTGAAATGCTGGGATGGGGGTTGATGGTCTTCGGAATGGCTGTGCTCAGGAGGAAGGGAGGACCCTGAGCTGGAAGCCACATCCTTTCATCCTCCAGCAACAGGTTTACCTCCTCTTCTCCCTCTGGCCTCTGCTGGCCCCTCTGGCCCTCAAAACCCTGTGGATCTTTCCTATAGAAGCAGGCATATGCAGAGGCCGCTGGATAAAACCCAATAGGAAAAACAGGCAAATAATTCCCTCAAGTGCATTCTGGTAACTTGGGGATTTCTGGGACTCGAGCCTTCCCCTTCCCCCCACTTCATTCTTTCCATTGCTTCTCCTCATTCAGCCTCCTGCAGCCGTTGGCAACCAGGGCAGCCCCAGGATTTCCCCTTGCCCAGCAAACCTCTGTCCTCTTGTCACTTCTCTGCTTGGTGGCTAGGATCCTCACCTTGGAGAGCAGCCAAGGTCAGGGAGGCCAGGTGAGCGTCAGAACTTGACTAAGACAGCTGAGCCCTGGGAAGTCACACAGACTCTGTTGTTGCCCTTTCTGGTCCCTTCCTTCCATAAAGTCCTCTATTCTCCAATTCAGCTTCTGTTTCTGAGCACCCACCGTGGCCCAGGCACTCGTCTCTCTGCCCCTTGCCCATCTGCTCCTTTTCCTTTCGGGCCCAGGGAGCCCCGTGGAATCCAATTGTCCTGATGACTCAGGAGACATCTCCCACATTTTCATTGACCAAAGTCACCATGAGTTCAAGATGAGTCTGTGCTATAGGGAAAGTCAGGGTGGTGTATGTAGTGGTTTGAATTGTGTCCCCTCTTCCCCCAAATGATATGTCCAGGCCCTAAGCCTGTGAATGTGAGCTTATTTGGAAATAGACTCTTCGCAAATGTAATTAAGTTAAGGATCTTGATAACGATATCCTGGATATAGGGTGGGCCCCAGATCCAATGAATGGTGTCCTTATAAGAGGAAGGAGAGGGAGATTTGACAACAAAGGGACAAAGGCCATGTGAAGACAGAGGCAGAGATGGGAGTTACGCCATCACAAGTCAATACCAGGAGCTACTAGAAGCTGGGAGAGGTGAGGATGTCTTCCTCCCTAGAGCCTTCATAGAGTGTGGCCCGATGACACCTGATCTGGTATCCAGAATAAGTCTCTTGTTTTAGGTACCAAGCTTGTGATAATTTGTTATGGCCTCCCTGGGAGACTAACAGAGATGGCCAGGTTGAGTCTGGGAATGAATCTGAGTAGGGATGGGAAGTTGTTAAGCCATAAAGAAGCAAATAAGTTACCCATAAGAGGGAGGAGTCCTAACCATATCAGAATCTGGATAACAACAAAGGTTTATTTCCCGGTAAGCACTGGCAATGATGGAGAAGAAAGGGAGGGGCTTGACCAGAGCAGACAGTCTTGTAAAGGCACCCCTTCTGGGGGTGAGGGAGGCACCGTGGAAGCCAGAGGTGGTGTGAAGGGAAGCACAGAAGGGGCTGGTAATTCGAGACTGAATAAAGCAAGTTTGGAACAGAGGAAGCCTGACCACAAAAAGGTGCCAAATAGTAAAGAATTTGTCTCTCCCTATAGCACCAGAAGGGGGAGCCCTCGAGGAAACCCAGACCCTCTCCCTGCCCCGCTCCGTGTCCGCATCCTCCTGCTAATAGCCATTTAAGTAAATTTAACGTATGCCCAAATATGAACATTAATAAAACTGCGGCACTCTTGTGGCGACACAGTAAGAAAAGACCAAAACTTTTTAGCAGATAGAACCAAAAAAGAAAAAAAAAAAAAAGAAATAGCCACTACAGGCAAAAGAAAACTGTAATGCAGCATTCCAGCATGAATTAAAGTTAGACAAGCCAGGGAATTCCTTGGCGGTTCAGTGGTTAAGGCTTTGCCTCCCAATGCAGGGGGTGTGGGTTTGATCCCTGGTCAGGGAGCTAAGATCCCACATGCCTCACGGCCAAAAAAACCAAAACATAGAAAAGAGGCAATATTGTAATAAATTCAATAAAGACTTTAAAAATGGTCCACATCAAAAAAAAATCTTAAAAGAAAAATTGGACAATCCAATGCAAATGAAGTCACAAAGCAAATGAAAAACTTTGAGCAGAGGTAGATGTGAAACGGGAACTGGAAGGACTCAGCAAAGAAACTGAATAAAAAGGAAAAATTATCTCATAAACCTAAATTCAAGATGCACAAGGGTGAAGATATCCAACTGAAAAGAAAGGAAAAAAAGAAAATTAGAGAAAGTTATAGGTAAGGAAAAGAGGCAATGGAAATCAAATCAAACTGAATATAGTCGAAGAAGAAAATTCAACTATATTGACCTGTATTGAAGAAAAACAGTGGAACAAAATTAATATTTAAAATGGTAATTCAGGGACTTTCCTGGTGGCGCAGTGGTTAAGAATCCACCTGCCAATTCAGGGGACACAGGTTCGATCCCTGGTCCAGGAAGATCCCACATGTCGCGGAGCACCTAAGGCCGTGAGCCACAACTACTGAGCCTGCCTGCCACAGCTACCGAAGCCTGTGCGCCTAGAGCCTGTGCTCTGCAACAAGAGAAGCCACCGCAATGAGAAGTCCGTGCACCGCAACGAAGAGCAGCCCCCTCCTCGCCGCAACTAGAGAAAAGCCCACGTGCAGCAACAAAGCCCCAACGCAGTCAAAAATAAATAAATTAATTAAATAAATTAAAATAAATAAAATGGTAATTCAATAAAACGTTCCTCCCTCTGAAAGGAGAACTCCCTGAATATAAATACTGTAAAGACATACCATGTGAATGGTTGGGAAAACTGACTCAGAAGTGTTAACTCTAAGAAAAATCCTAGCAAAATTATTATGTCAAACTCTAAGTGCTGGTAAAAAAAGAAATCCTCTGGCCTCTAGGAAAAAAGAAGACAAGATGACTTACACAATAAAGAAAAATTAAATGGCATCCAACTCTAACAGGAATGTATAAAACCAGAAAGTTGATAAAAGAAACTGAATAATTTAAAAACAAAAATGGTAAAATAAATCAGCTGTTAGTTTTTTAAAAAATTCAACACAGTTTAAGAACTACTAGAAAACCTACTAGGAAAAGACCAACAAAATTTTAAAACTACTAGAAAGAATAGAGAAAGCACAAATACACAAAATAAAAAAGAAACAATTATCAAAATAGGAAAAAAAGTATAACTACCTTGCACAAGTCTCAGCAAATACATTTGAAAATCTACGTGAGATAGTTAATTTTTTAGAAAAATGTAATTGGTCCTAATAGAGATACATAAAGTCCAAACAGACCTATTTCCATAGATGAACTAAAGAAATGTACCCCAGAGCTACCCCCTGAAAGAAAACTCCAATTAAGTTCACAGAATTCTATTAACCTTTAAAGACTAGATATTTCCAATGTTCCTTAAACTTTTTCAGAATGCAGGAAACAGAAGAAACCATCTAAATTATTTTTTATGTAGTGAGTATAACATTGTTATCAAAATCCGATAGATTACCACCACCCCCTGCCCCCTGTTCCACACATACACAAAGAAAATCATAGCCCAATCTCACTTAAAGATATCAGTGAAGTAAACACAGGTAAATTATTTACAAACAGAATCTACCAGCACATTAAAAAAAATACTATATGGTGACCAAATGGATTTTATTCCAGGAATGCAAGTGTATCCATCAAATATCAAAAATCTCAGAGGCTTAACACAAGGTTTATTTCCTATGTTGTGCGTTCAGTGAATGTCAGCGTGTGTGTAGGTTGGGGGGAATTGCTGTTGCACACAATCACTGCGCACCATCTTTGGATCCTGCCATCTCAACACAAAGCAAGAAAAGAGACATCCAGAGTCAAGTACCAGCTCCGAAATGCTTCCACCCAGAAGTAACACATGTCACACCTACTCAGCTTTCATTGACCAAGGCACATCATTTAGCCACGTGTAATTTCTCAGTATTCCATTTCATCTCCATCTAATTGTGCCTCTCTATGTTATTTTTTTGGTAATTGTTCCAAAGATTACAGTCTACATCCTTAATTTGTTACAGTCTGCCATGAATTAATCTGTAACGCTTCACATACAATGTAAGAATGTTACCATGTATAACTCCTTTTGCCGCTTTGGGAATTTGCCTTTGGTATCATGCGTTTTACTATTACTTATGTTCTACTTATGTTTTACTATTACTTATGTTCTTACTACTATTACTAATGTTTGACTATTATACTACTTACTATTACTTATGTTCTACATTACATTGTTAATATTGTTTTATTTAGTCAATAGTCTTGGAGAAATCTAAAAAGATGGTCTTTTACGTTTACCTCCTCGTCAGCTCTTCCTGGGACAGGAAAGTTGGGACAGGAGGAGGACATTGCCTTGGCCACTAATCTCAGCCTGCACATTCTTCTCAGGAATGCGGAACAGGATGGGGGAGGGGGCTTCCCCTCTGGCTGGTGCCTAGCTGTTCCAGAGGAAATGCAGTGGGATTCTCCTGACAGCCATTCCTCAACCTGGACAACAAGAATTGGGGGATGAATTCAGCTGCTTGGCACTCTCCAGCCTGCATAACGTTTAGATAAACATCTGACTGAGGGTGGGCTATATCTTATCATGCCAGACCTTTCCCAGCCGGGGCAACCATCTGGGGATGGCCTGGGCATTCCCCAGCCTGGACAGACTTCTGGAAACTCTACTTTTAATGGTGGAGGGAGGTAAAGCTCCTCTTTATGTGCTGGATCATTCCCCGGCTTGGGACACTTCAGCAGTAATTTGGATTGGATTTCATCATTGTTTTAAACCTGTAAGGCTTTATAGTCCAGCAGTATCCGTGCCCTGGTCATTATTCATAGTAAAGGGCATTCCAAGAGTATGAGCTAATCCTTTTGTTGATAACGATCCTGTCAGCTTTTGTCATAGTCCTTTAGCCATTGTGAGAAGGTACGCCCAAACGCTGAAACAGGCGGGGTGCGGGGGAAGATGATCTTCCCCTTTTCTTGGTAGCTTTTCCCACATTCTGGATCTGACGGTAGAAATCTCTTACAAGATTATTGAGATACGCTGGGAAATTTGGGGACTTACCAACTACACCCAGTTAATCCTAGCATCCCCTCTGTGTGTGCCAAGGCATGGGTTATGGAACAGATTCTTTGGTACCACCTAGCAGCTTTCTGGGGAGCATCAACGATGACACAGATGCAGAATTTCCCAAAGGTTCTTTTCTGAATGAGGGCTGATTTTGGAGAAGGATCACATTTTCAAAAGTTTCCAGAGAAATCTGGTTGGATGAAGAAAGAGCAGAGGTGTATCTTGGGAACCTGAAATAACTTGGTTTTAGCTCTTTGTGAATTCTGGAGGCAGAATCTTAAAACTTCTCATTGCCCTCTTCTTTCACATATTCTGAGTTTGAGTTTGCTCTTTTCACTTCCTGCTATTTAATGGGATTCCAGGGCTTGGCCTTGAGACTGGAGGTCCTTCTGATTGACAATTCCTAGTGAAGAGTATCTCAGATAAGAAAGATGTTCCCTCTTCCCCTGCCAGCTTGGAAAAACAGTCTCCTGAGAGCCGTAGAAAACTGGCCCAAAGAGCCTGTTCTGATAAAATATGGACCCTCATCCTGTTCTGAATTTGGTTGCAAATGTTAAATGTAACAAAGGACTCTTTTAAGTCACTTGGGTTTTAGAGAAATGTAATCATGTACTGTTTTTAAAAAATCCTAAAAAAATTGATATCTATAAAATTTTTTAAATCTTAAAAAAAATTGGCAGCCTTGCTTAATTATATGTTGCCCTAGTAATAACATTTTATTTGACAGCTGTTTTTAAAAATGAAGGTAGGGCTGTTTTTAAGTTGTCTGTATTGGCTAGAAGAGCTTAGCAATTTCCTTCTTTCTCCTGACTACGATTTTAAATTAACAGTGCATGCTTTCTATATTTGGCTCTGTAATCATGTATATGTTATACACAATTATGAAACAAACCGATTTCAATCGAGATAAAAGCACAAGCCTTAAAAATCAGAAGCAAAGTAAAACAAATGAAGCTAATTATTAGATATCAAGTCGGTAGCTTACTCACACAGAGAGGTCTTTATTTTACTTTTTTTTTTTTTTGTGGTACGCGGGCCTCTCACTGTTGTGGCCTCTCCCGTTGCGGAGCACAGGCTCCGGACGCGCAGTCTCAGCGGCCATGGCTCACGGGCGAAGCCGCTCCGCGGCATGTGGGATCTTCCCGGACCGGGGCACGAACCCATGTCCCCTGCATCGGCAGGCGGACTCTCAACCACTGCACCACCAGGGAAGCCCTGAGGTCTTTATTTTAAGTCTTTAGTTAGGTGACTTTAATTAGATGACTTTAAGTGACTTTTAGAAGAAAGAGAAAAAAACCCAGTAGTTGAATGTACATCTTTAGTGGGATATATTCTAAGAACAAAAAAACTGCAAAGAAATCTTACTGTTTTCAGTAATTATGTTGTTAGTAATAGCATTGGTATAGTTACTGTGAAGATATAAATATTTATGTATATATATGTAAATAATTATGTTAATGTGTTTAGGAACCAAGATTTTCAGCATAAGTTACAAGGCATAAAAATATAAAATCAAAAAATTAAAGTCCTGTAATCCTAAATTTGAATCACGAATATCAGTAAGAGCACATGATGTATTTTCTCTCTAAAAGTATTAATTTCTTAGCTGAAATATGATCTAGAAATAATGAACAGCCCAGTATAAAGGAACATCCCTCATGTGGCTTCTCAAATACCATTTCTCATTAAAAGGAACCAGGGCTCCTTGGAGAAATGGCTGCTTCCAGTTCTGGGGCAGGAAATATATAAGATGAGCCTGGAGTATCTTGTTGCATCAGAAAGTGAGGAAACGATCAAAGACTCCTGAAGACTCCTGGGATCACATCAAAAGAACTCAGTGGCTCCCACCCACTGGCCAAAACATGGGACAACTTGAACATCAGAAAGAACAAAAATGAGGGGTTAAAACATCAACTATTGAAATCCATGAATTCATCATTGGTTATCTTTGGAGAATCCAGCTCATCATTTGAAAACTGGTAAAGAGAAAGAAGGGAAAGAAACAGGCGTGGATCCTGCCTTTCCTGTACAAACTGGACCCCACGGTAACCATGTAGATGGTAAGGGAATTTTTCATTATAGAGTCTTTCCAGCTAATGAATGAAGAAAGAATGATGGAATACCATTATTTTCTAACTCCTGATAATGGCAAGAGACAGAGATCAACGACAGCTGAAAACCGTTTGGCAAAAAGCTGACGGGGCTCTTTGTAATGGATGGATATTGTGTGCCTTCTGATGTGATATGATGTAGCATATTGAACATCAACCATGAAGTATTCTTACAGAAAAATGTTTAGTCCAAATCTGATCAAGCTTCAGACTTAACTGCCAGTTTATTGAAAATACTGGAGACAGAGAAACCTTGTATAAATTAGAGTCCCAGCAGGAGGCAGATGGTGCACTCAGGTTAGGAAAATGAGAAGAGGGTTTATTACAAAGGTGAAGGCAGAACGTGAAGGATAGCGCAGGATCCTGGAATGAGGGACAGAGAAGCCTTTGCCAGTAGGAGGGAGAAATTACCAGAACCTGGCAGGGGAGGCAGTTATGTGGAACAGCTGTCTTGAGAGGAACAGTTACCTTCAGTCAAGAAGCACAGCCTACCCAAGGTGGCCTTGCACAGAGGGAGTCGGGGAAATAAACACTCTGACCTCATTCTTCTCCCTCCCTCCCATTCCTACAAGGGCTTCCCATTGGCCAAAGCCAACTGAAACCAGAGGGCAAGAAAGCCTGGGTGATGGAGCCTACTGGGGCAGAGCAATGTAAAGAAGGGTGGAAGGTGGACCTGAATGGGGCAAGTGAGCAAAATCTGTCCCAAACATGATGACACCATAGGGTTGCCGTCAGCAAAATCCAGAATGCAGAGAACTCGCCAGGATAAACAACCTTCTTCTTTTTTCTTCCATCAAATTACTTGCACAGAAGGGAGGAAAGGAACAAAGTGGGAGAACCTATAAATTAAACATTTTTCCCCTTAAATAAATTGCAAAGGGGATGAAAAGAAGGGGATCTGTGTATTAAAAGCCATTGGTACCATAACACAGATACAAAGTGTAGACCTGCAGACCCCAGTGCTGGTAAATCAACTGGTAAAGAAGATATACTCCCGGCAAAATCTGGGAAGGCTGAACAGTGTCTGGATATTTGATTGTATGAAAGAATTATTGATAGGTTTTAATTTTTAGATATGACAGTGGTATGGAGAGAGAGAGAGAGAGAGAGGGAGAGAGAGAGAGAGCTTATGGAGGTACATACTGAAGTATCTGCAGATGAAATGGTATGTCTGGGATTTGCTCCAAAATAATCAAGTGGGGTGGAGGGGAGTGGGAGGGAGGTATAGATGAAACAAGAATAGCCATGTGGTTTTTATCATGAATAGGGGGGATAGGTACATAATGGTGCACTATACTTCTCTCTCTACTTTTTGTATGTGCTTTGAAATTTTCCATTAAAAGAAACAAAAGGGGGCTTCCCTGGTGGCGCAGTGGTTGAGAGTCCACCTGCCAATGCAGGGGACACGGATTCGTGCCCCGGTCCGGAAGATCCCACATGCCGTGGAGCGGCTGGGCCCGTGAGCCATGGCCGCTGAGCCTGCGCGTCCGGAGCCTGTGCTCTGCAACAGGAGAGGCCACAACAGTTAGAGGCCCGCGTACCGCGAGAATAAAGAAGAAAAAGAAACAAAAATAACACTACTCTTGTCTAGCTTCTTTTGTTTGTCTGTAGCGGTTTGTTGTAGACATCACTCAATATCACTGCATGTGGAATTGCTTCTCTTCCATCCTTTAAAAACATATGTGCAAAAAAAAAAAAGTGTGTATATCTGCCACAAACATGACAAAAAACACCAGGAGAATGCATCCACGATATCCACATATACGTACACTTTTTACACAAATATTAGCACACTATATTACAGTATACCTTGGAGATCACCCTACATCAATACAAAAACAGCTGCCACATTCTTTTTTCCCTGTCTTTATTTTTATATTATGTTTAATGAATAATGCATTCACAAGATTCTGAAAAACCACCCTCTAATCCTCTGCTCTTTTATACTAAGAAATATGATATAATTGCAAACATTTTCCCATAATGGGTGTTCGTTGTTTGACTTTGTGGAGGTGTTTTTCCATGCAGAATTTGTTATGGGCTCAAATCAAGCAATCTTTTAAAAGTGCTTTTGGGTTTCATGTTATCCTTAGAAAAGCCTTGCTCACACTGAGAAAACGAAAAACAAAACAAAAACAAAGCCCTACTTTTTCTTCCTATATACTTAGTTATTGTAAACATTTTTATGTAAAAAATGAACTACATAATGGCATAAACATAAATGGACAACCTAACAAGTTGTAGAATGAACAGTTGTGCAGTCACAATGGTCAAGAAACAGAACATTGCTACTCGCCTTCCCCACCAGGACACTCCAGTATGGTCTTTCTCGATCAAAATCTCCTTTCCCCTTGTAGGAAACCACTATACCAATTTCTATAGTATTCCTTTCCGTGCCCTTTATAGTTTGACCACCCAATTATGCATCTCTAAGCATTGTCTTTACCATGCATCCATGTTGCACATAGCCATGGTTCATTCATTCCCATTGCTGTATAGTATTTTGTTGTGTGCTTGTACCATGATTTATTTATCCGGTTGGAATCATCTTTGTGCAGGTTTGTGGTAGGGCTCCAGTGGAATTTCTTTTCAGATGACTAGTCAATTGTACTAACAGTATTTATTGAGTAATCCATCTTTTCTCCACTGATTTAAATGCCATCTTTATTATTTATTAAACGACCTTATTTTTTCGGTCTTCTTTCAGACTCACTCATCTGTCCCATTCATCTCTCTGTCTATTCCTGAATTCATAATGAACTATTACTCTCACTTTATAATACACTTTGAGATGTGGCAGAGTTTATCTTTTCAAATTTCTCTCTCTCCAGGACTTTTCTTGATTTTCTTGCATAATCTTTGGAGTCAGTTTGTTAAGTTCCAAAATAATCCTGTCAGAATACTTATTTGCATCCCATTAAAATTGTAGATTGAAAGATGAAAGATGTATTGAATCTTCTAAGCAAAAATGGGAATGTACTTTTTTCCTTTATTCACATAATAGACTTCGAAAGTTGCGTTCATGTATTTCCATTCTTTGTGAAGCAACCCATTCATTTAAACATTTGAATAGTATTCCATTATGTTTCATGCCATAATTTATTTAATGATTCCACTTTTGAATGGCATATTAATAAATGTTTCCAAGATTATTCTCTTACAAATAATGCTGCAACAAACATCCCTGCATACACACACATTCAGGAAGGATACACTACCACAAGTGAACCTGCCAGACCAAAGGAGATTTTAAATGTTGACAAATATTGTCGAATCACTGTACAAAAACAGTATCAATTTACACTCTCCCTAAAGGCATCCACCCATTTTTTCACACTTTGACCAATCCTACATATTTACAATTTTAAGTGCTCTTTCTAATAATCAGTAAATTATATCACACTGTGGCTTAATGAATACTTCTTTGATTTCTGGTCATTTATATTTCCTTTGAACATTCCCCATTCACATCCTTTACCTGGTTTGATAATGGGATGTACATCTTCTTCACATGGATTTTGTATAGGTTCTTTATTTTGTGTACTTTCCTTTTATTAAATTATGAAACATTTAAGTTTCTTTCAATGTCTCACATTACAGTTTTCTAATTTTCCCCATAAAGATATCATGCAGGTTTATTCCTAGACGCCTTGTAAGCTTTTATTGCTATTGTAAATGGCATCCTTTGTAAAAGGACATTTTCTAATTGTTTGTTACTGGTATATAAGAACATAATTGATTTTTATCATTGGTGTTTGTTTATTGGTGTTGTATCTAACAACCTTGAAGAACTCTTATTAGTTCTAATGACCTGAATGGAGAATCTATTGGATTTTTTTCAAATTTATTTTGGCTGTGCCAGGTCTTAGTTGCAGCACATGGGATCTTCACTGTGGCATGTTAAGTTGCAGCTTGTGGGATCTTTTTAGTTGTGGTATGCGAAATTCTTAGTTGTGGCATGTGGACTCAGTTGCGGCATGTGGACTTCTTAGTTGTGGCATGCAGACTCTTAGTTGTGACATACATGTGGGATCTAGTTCCCCAACCAGGGATCGAACCCAGGCCCCCTGAATTGGGAGCACACAGTCTTACACACTGGACCACCAGAGAAGCCCCACTACTGGATTTTTTTTTTTTTAATTTACTTATTTTTTTTGGCTGTGTTGGGTCTTTGTTGCTGTGTGCGGGCTTCTCATTGCAGTGGCTTCTCTTGTTTCAGAGCACAGGCTCTAGGCATGCAGGCTTCAGTAGTTGTGGCGCATGGGCTCAGTAGTTGTGCTCACTGACTCTAGAGCACAGGCTCGGTAGTTGTGGCTCACGGGCTTAGTTGCTCCACGGCATGTGGGATCTTCCCGGACCAGGGCTCGAACCCGTGTCCTCTGCATTGGCAGGCGGATTCCCAACCACTGCTCCACCAGGGAAGCCCTGGATTTTTTAATGTATAAAATCACAGACATGTGTAGTGTCATGTGGTCAACAAGTAATTAAGCAAGTCTTGTGACGCAGGAAATGGGGAGAGGGATACAGAAGTGCAGACGCTGGAAGAAAGTGGAAGAAGTTGGAAGGAAAAGAGAGAGACAGAGAGAGAGTCAGAGGAGAGAGAAACAGGAGGTGGCCAGAGGGCAAGGACTTTGGGCATGTGAAGTAAGTGGACAGGGCAGAAAAGAGGGTTCAAGTAAGTTTCTGGGTATTTTGTATTTCCTTTCATGGTGTTTGAAAAAAAGTCGAGTTGTAACATTTGGGGGTGGAGTGGGCTGGACCGTGCTTGCATGATGACAGCAGTGTTTTGAGGCTGGACCTCACGGATCTGGCTTATACCTGCTACAAACATGCACAGACCAACCATAAGACTGGCTCTAGAGCAAAAGAACAAGAGAAAAAAGAAAACAGGCAAAATACTATATTGATATAATAGAACGGAGAACTGGACTGCAGAGAGGCAACATCATGGCCGTTCCAACATAAAGAGAAAAACCAGGAAATTAAAGAATAGTTTATGATCATGAAAAACAAAAGAATTTGGTGATAAAATTATAAAATACATTAAAATAAAGTTAAAATCTATAATGTCCTTGATATACAATACAGGATTAGAGCAAGAATGTAAAATAATAATTATTTTATAATAATTAATAAATAACATTATTTAATAATGACAATATTATTGTTGTTGTAGTTATTATTATAGCTTTCTAGACAGATCTGGGTTGAAATTCTGGATCCTCCACTCACAAGCTGTATGAATTTGGGCAAAGGAAGGCAATCCGTGAGATTGCGAGGCCAGTGAAGAAGGCAAATCTGTGATTAAAAACACAGGCTTGTAAAAACAAGACAAAACATGCACACTGGCTTAAGACCACGGGACATCTAGGCCTCAGCTGGGATTCCTGGACCAGGAGGCATGGCCACGGTGGGCTTGGTCTCTCATCCTCAATCTACCCCAGTTTTGTCCACAAGGTGGCAGTGTTCCAGGAGAGCCAGGCTCAGTACACAAGCACTTTCAAGCTCCTGCTTTCATCACATTTGCTGATGTCCCACTGACCACAGCGAGTCCCACAGACAAACTCCAAGTCAAGGTGGGAGGAAGCTACACAAAGGTGTGGATATCGGGAGGTGTGGTTCCTTGGGAACCATTAACGTGATGGCGTAACCGTGTAATGTAAATACACTGAAACGTGCAAGGCATGCTTGGCCCTCAGCCTGTTCATAAGCTCAGGTCAGACCTTCCCCGGAGCAGCCCAGGCATAAGCAGGTGAGACCAGCAGATGGGACCAGAGCTGGTGCGATGTGAATTATGGCAGGGGACTGATGCTTTGATGAGAGGGTTGAACCAGGGGTGGGAGCGGCACAGAGGAGGTAATCAAAGGTCCAATAAGGAAAGAGGTGACAAACACAGGCTCTGGAGCAGGCAGAACTGGGTTTGAGTCTTGACTCTGCCACTTACTTGTTCTGTGGCACTGGGCTAATAACTTCCTCACTCCGGCCATTGGTTTCTTCATCTGTAAAACCAACCTCACAGAAGGTTGTTAAGAATTAAATAAGATCAGTAGAACTTAGCCTGGCACAAAGAAGCAGTCCATAAATGGCAGTGGTTGCGACCAGTGTGACAAGGCTGGTGGTAAAGATAATGGTGGTCAACTGGGGACAGGGTCAGGGATGCTCTGGATGGGTGAATAAGAGTGCCCATTAGAGAATGGCAGGTGAGGGTGTCCCAGGCAGAGAACACAGCGTATTCAAAGGCATAGGGGTAGGATGAGTACAATGTGCTTAACTTTGATGCCATTGGAGTGCATGGAGCAACTGAAGGAGGGGTGTCAGGGCACACTGCGTTTCCCCAAGATACCCGTAGTAACATCTCCGACCCCACATCATCTTCTGACAGTGTGACTGTTATCGGCTGAACTGTGTCCCCCAAATTCATATGTTTAAGTTCTAACCCCAGTACCTCAGTGACTGCATTGAAGACAGGGTTTTAAAGAGGTGACTAAGTTAAAATGAGGCCATTAGGAATTAAAGATCTAAACCCATCTGACTGTTGTGCTCATAAGAGGAGGAAATTTGGACAGACAGAGACACAGGGTGTGTGAGCACATGGGAAAGACTACGTGAGAACACAGCAAGAGGGCAGTCGTCTGCAAGTCAAGGAGAGAGGCCTCAGGAGAAAACAAACCTGCCGGCAACTTTTCTTGGACTTTTAGCCTCCAGAACTGTGAGAAATAAATTTCTATTGTTTAAGCAGTATTTTGTTATGGCAGCCTTAGCAAATTAATACAGTGACCTTGACATTCCTCCCATCCAGTGGAGGTCTATGTCCTCTCCCCTTGAAGCTGGGTGGAGACACGCATGCTGGAACCCACCTGTCATGCTGTGAAGAAGCCCAAGCTAGTCCACACAGAGGGACCGCATGGAGAGAGCCTATGTAGGGGCTCCTGCTGACCATCTAGCTGAGGTCCTAGCTCACAGCCAGCACCAGTCGTGAGTGAAGATGTCCCCAGATGATTCCAGCTCCCAACTGTTGAGTCCTTCCAGCTGATGCCCCAGACACATGGAACAGAGACAGGCTGTCCCTGCCATGCCCTTTCCAAATTTGGAATTTGGCACAGAATTCATGAGTACGATAAAATGGTTGTTTACCCCCCTAAATTTTGGGCTAGTGTGTAACACAGCAACAGCAATTCCCAAACACTCTTCCAGAGCAGCTACCACCAGCCCGGCTTTCTCATATAAAAGCAAAGAGCACCATTCTCCATCCACTACAACCCAAGCCACCCCCAAGCCCCGCCACCAACTTGGCTAGAGAGCTATTGCTGCCACCTGGTGGCCAATAGAAAACATGCACTGTTTTCTCTTTAAAGAGAAACATTTTCATTCATTCTACAAACATTTCACAGTTCCTGCTGGTGGTGGGTCAAGTGTAGTTTTTTAAAAAAGCGTAATCTAACGTTACTGTTTTGTGTATGCTTTCATCTTTGGTCATGAGATTTCATTTATAACTCCACAATTCCTTACATTCTCTTCCCAAATCCAAAATTCTCTGAAAACTGAAAGGTTTTTCATCGGTTTACAAAAGCTCACTGAGTAGCTAAACCTAATCTGAACTGACATAAGGCTATTTATATTCTTTCATTAACATTTCACAGCAGAAATATTAATGTTTGATTATGGGGTGCTGACCCAGGGATGTTATATAGTAGATCGTATTAGTTCTCATGGTGTGGTCCCCAGGCCAGCAGCAGCATCACCTGGGAACTTGCAAAACATAGAAATTCTCAGGCTCCACCCCGGACCTATGGAATCAAAACTTCAGGGATGGGCCCCGGACTTCTGTGCTTCACCGAACCCTCCTGGTGATTCTGATTCATGTTCAAGTACGTGAGTCATTGATATAAAGTACCTGCAACACATTACATTGATAAAACTCCAAAGTTCTGAATTCCAAAGCACATTTGGCTCCCTTGATTTCAGATGAGAGATTTCTTGTGGACCAGTATTTTGAAATTTCAAGTCATATTAAAGGGAGCCGTGAGAATTTTATGTTTAAAAAACAGTGGGAAAAAAAAGAAAGAGGGAAGATGTTCTTTGAAGGAATGGAAAAAGGGTGTGATTAATAATAATCCAAGGGCTTCCCTGGTGGCACAGTGGTTGAGAGTGCGCCTGCCGATGCAGGGGACACGGGTTCATGCCCCGGTCCGGGAAGATCCCACATGCCGCGGAGCGGCTGGGCCCGTGAGCCGTGGCCGCTGACCCTGCGCGTCCGGAGCCTGTGCTCCGCAACGGGAGAGGCCACAACAGTGAGAGGCCCGCGTACCGCAAAAATAAATAAATAAATAAATATAATAATCCAAGCTAACTTTTGCTGAGTGTTTATAACCTACCAGGCACTGTGCCAGGAGCCTACCCTCACCAACTCCACATGATGACCTTAGGAGGTAGGTATTTTTTTTATCACGCCCATTTTATGAATGCAAAAACTGAGGCAAGGGGAGTGAGCAATTACCAAAGCTTGGAGGGGGCCACCACCAGGAGCCATGGTCTTCAGTAGAGGGAAACAGCCAACTCAGATGGTCCTGTTTCTCCTGCTGGTGCCTCCCTTTGGCCAAACCCTAAAAGAAGCCAGAATACAAGGGAATCCCTACAGCTTAACCCCCAGCGATGCAGAGCAGAGTGAAGGATGGAGAATGGATCTGCAGCGGCCATTCTACCGCCTGTGTAAGTTTCATAATTGGATGCTATTTTGTTCTGAAAATATAAAAGTATCACACTGAAAGTATTCATCTGCAACTTGCCTTTTTTTTCTCCACTCACATTTTGTTTTCCAGATTTATCTATGTTGATGCAGGTAGCTTTATTTCAGTTCATTTTCCCTGTTGTTTAGAATGCCATCATATTAAAATACCCCTTAATTCATTGGTGTCCACTTCCTTATCAGCAGGCATTTAGAACGTTGCCAATCATTTGCGATTTCAGACAAAGCCGCCAAGAAATACCTGTTCCTACACAGGTGGGAGGCTTTCTCCAGACCAAGTACCCTAAAAGTGGAGTTGCTGGGCCAACCTTCCTAAATAATGCTAAATTCCTCTCCAAGGTGGTGGTACCAGTGTTTGGTCTCCTAACCCCAGAGGTTCCTGTTTCATAGTCCTAGCCTGTCCCAGCATGGAAAGATCTTTTTTGTGGCCATTTCTGAGAGCTGTCAGCTTTTCTCTCCTGGATGTTTTCTTTGCATTTCCCTAATCATTCTGAAGTTGAGCATCTCTTCAACCAATCTGTCATTTGGGGATAGACATCTTGCCCCCTTCCTCAGGTTTTGCGTCTTTATCTTCCAAGCCTAGATTTCGAGAATTCCAAAAGACCTTTCCTGTCTTGTCCAAGGCAGCAACATGTGAAAAGCGCATTGGCTTTCCAGCGACTACCTGGGTTGTGAATATTACAGACTCTCTTTGCAATTCAGTACTGAGGAACCACTTTTTTTCCCTTTGGGTGGTGTCTGTCCTTCCCCAGAGGCAAAGAGTAACAAAACAACAATTGAGGGAAGACAAACTAAACCTGAGTTTATAATTTACAAAATATTATCTAGCTGCATTTTCAAGCACTGTTTACTGAAGCCCCAGTGTAAGCCAGGACCCGTAATATGTTTTCCCTCAACAGCCTTGTAAAAGGTCAGGTCATTCATTCAACAAGTCCTTCCTGTGCTCCTCCTGTGTGCCAAGCTTTGTTAGGCCCCAGAAATTCAGCAGTAAACAAAACAGACATGGTTCCTGATCAGAGATGCTCACCATCTATATATGAGCTGGTTAGGGCTGCCGTAACAGAAGACCTCACACTGGGGGGCTTCAACAGCAGAAACTTATTTTCTCATGATTCTGCAGGTTAGAAGTCTGAGATCAAGGTATCAGCAGGGTTGATTTCTTCTAAGGCCTTTTTTCTTGGCTTGTAGATGACCATCTTCTTCCACTGTCTTCACGTGGTCTTTTCTCTGTGTCTAGTATCTTTTTTTTTTTTTTTTTTTTTGCCTCACCACATGGCTTGAGGGATCTCAGTTCCCCGACCAGGGATTGAACCCGGGTGCCGGCAGTGAAAGCCCAGAATCCTAACCACTAGGTCACCAGGAAACTCTCAAGTCTCCTCTTCTTTTAAGGACACCAGTCATACTGGGTGAGAGCCCAACTCGAGGACTTTATTTCCCCTTCATCGCCTCTTTAAAGGCCCCATCTCAAATACGGTCACATGCTGAGGTACAGGGGGTTAGGACTGCAACATATGGATTGCATATGGGGTGGGGACACAATTCAGCCTATAACACTGTCAGATGGGAGAAGCAGATATGAATCCAACAGTCACAACCACGTGAACAATTACAGCTGTGGCTTCTGGGACCATGAGAACCAAAACCCGGGGGTTTGACTGAGGGGCTTCTAGGAAGCCTCCTCTGAGGAAGTGACATCTGGGCTGAGACCAGAAAAAAGGGTGGAGGTTAAGCAGAGAACGAGGGGACAGCAGGCCAGGCAGAGGGAACAGAAAGTGCCAAGAGATGGTAGCACCCGGCGGGGCATTGGAGGAACTGAAAGGCGGCTAGAGGAGGAGGTTGCTGGGAGCACCTCTTGGGATGGTGAAGCCTTGGGCCAGATAAAAATCCGCCCCCCCTGACACCCGGCCCGCCTTAAAAAAATCCAGATCCCAGGCCTCACTCTGGATCTACTGATACTAAACCAGAATCTCCAAGGGGAGGGCCTCAGGAACCTGCATTCCTCCCCACACCCTGAATTTTTTTATTTTGAAAAGATACCCCACTTGCAGAGAAATTGAAAGAAAAGTACAAGGAACCCTTGAATACCCTTCACCTAGATTCACCAATTGTTAACATCTTGGCCCATTTAGGCTTTTCTTTCTCCCTCCTTCGCCCTCTCCTCAGCAGGCATCCCCTAAGAATAAGATAAGGACCTTTTCCTCCATCACCACAATACCATTATCATGTCTCAGAATATTAACATTAATTCAGAAATGTCATCTAATCTACAAACAACAGTTCAATTCTCCATGGTCTGGAAAATTTCTTTTATAGCTATTTACTTTTTCAATCCAGGATCTAATCAAGGTCCACACATTATGTATCTCCTTTTGGTTATGTCTCTTTCATCTCTTTTAATCTAGAAGAACTCCCCACCTTAGAAAATATTAGCTTTTTAAGAGAGAGTCCAGGCTTGTGGAATGCCCCACATTCTAGATTTGTCTAAATTTTCCTCATGATTAAAATCAGGTTAAGTATTTTTGGCAAGAATATGACATAGAAGATGTCAAGTACATCTTATTGCATCACAAAGGGGCACACAATGTCAGGTCGATGCTGGGTTTGATCACTGGCTAAGGGGGGGACTGCTGGGTATTTCTATTGTGAAGGTACATGTTCCCCCTTTTTAATCAGTAAATGATCTGATTTTTGGAACCATGTGAATATTCTGTTACCCAACTTTCTACCCAATGGCTCTAGCATTTGTGGATGAATTGCCTCCTCAATCAATGATTAAGTGGTTGTAAAATGGCATCTGTATTTTTAATAAGTGCCCCAGGCAACTATTCTACTCAGGGAATTTGGGAAACCCTGGGGTGTTACTATCAAGGCAACTGGAGGCTTTGACTAAGACAAACTGGTCACGAGAATCCATCAAATACACATCCCTAGGCCCCATCCTAAACTCAAGAGTGAGAGAGGGGTGCAAAGGACAGGCCTAGGAAGCAGCATTTAACACTCTCTTCCTTTCCTTCCGTGGGGTGATTTTATGCTCCCCAAAGTTTGAGAAGCACAGGTCTGGAGGGTGATCCTTAGCCTGACTGCACATTGCATTTTAAACAACCCCGGGGAGTATTTGTGATCTGTGTGTTTAAATGTTTAAATGTAAGAGCCCCACCTCCAGAATCTGATTCAAACTGCCTGGGGGAGAGCCTGGCATCGACATTTTTAAAAATCTTCCTTATATATGGATAACTGAATCACTTTGCTGTACACCTGAAACTGATACAACGTTGGAAATCAACTATACTCCAATATAGAATAAAAAATTGTATTAAAAAAAGAATAAATGTGAATCATTAGCCATTATAGAGAAAAATAATTGCACACTGTGATATAAGAAATTGATTCTATGTGGATTGTTACCTAAAACTTTAAAGCTAAGTAAACAAATTTCTTAAGAAAAGAAAAAGCCTCCTTAGTGATTCCAACGTGCTGTCAAGTTGAGAGCCGCTGGGCTAAGACGGTTCTCTCTAAACGGAATATAAAAATGAAAACCCTACTTCCCCTTCTCCTCATTCCCCTTGAACACACAGCAACACAGGACTGAGCTCACCTGCCAGCCGAAAACATCTGGTGTTCTCTCTACGCCACTTATGCGCTCTTTCTTTGGGGCGCTTACAAAACAGGTCAAAGAAAGGTCACTTCCCTCAAAAGCACGGGGACATGGGAAAAAAGACACACACAAAGACAAGCAAGTATCGTACAATCGGAGTTTCACAGACCAGGAAACCGTCACTCTGGAAGGGGAAATGACTGCCCAGCGAGTTCACGGCAGAGCCCAGACTCCTACCCGGGATGCCTTTCTCCCATCTGGTCATCTTCGCTTGAGCTCATGGGGCACCCTCTGCACTTCCTGCATTTCTGTTGGTTGGGCCTGGCCTGGAGCCAACATCTTCACCAGCAGAATCAGCCACTTATCCAGGCTTACCCTGGGCCAGGCACAGGACAATTGAAGTATAGTTGATTTACAATGTTGTGTGTGTGTGTGTGTGTGTGTGTGTGTGTGTGTGTGTGTATTTGAGAGTCATTTTGCTTTTTATTTATTTATTATTTTTCGCTGCGTTGGGTCTTCGTTTCTGTGCGTGGGCTTTCTCTAGTTGCAGCGAGCGGGGGATACTCTTTGTTGCGGTGCGCAGGCTTCTCATTGCGGTGGCTTCTTTTGTTGCTGAGCACGGGCCCTAGGCACGCAAGCTTCAGTAGTTGCAGCGCGTGGGCTCTAGAGTACAAGCTCAGGAGTTGTGGCGCACGGGCTTAGTTGCTCCACGGCATGTGGGATCTTCCAGGACCAGGGCTTGAACCCGTGTCCCCTGCATTGGCAGGAAGCTTCTTAACCACTGTGACACCAGGGAAGTCCCCGTTTTGCTTTTTAGATTCTTTTCCATTATAGGTTATTACAAGATATTGAATATAGTTCCCTGTGCTATACCGTAGATCCTTGTTGTTTATCGATTTTATATAGAGCAGCTTGTATCCGTTAATCCCAAACTCCTAATTTATCCCTCCGCCACTTTCCCTTTTCCCCTTTGGTAAACATAAATTTGTTTTCTATGTCTGTCGGTCTATTTCTGTTTTGTAAGTAAGTTCAAGGTATCATTGTTTTAGATTCCACATAAAAGTGGTAGCATAAGATATTTGTCTTTCTCTGTCTGACTTATTTCACTTAGTATGATAATCTCTAGGTCCATCCATGTTGCTGCAAATGGCATTATTTCATTCTTTTTAATGGCTGAGTAATATTCCATTGTATATATGTACCACATCTTCTCTAACCATTCATCTGTTGATGGACATTTAGGTTGCTGCCATGTCTTGGCTATTGTAAATAGTGCTGCTGTGAATATTGGGGCACATGTATCTTTTTGAATTAGAGTTTTTGTCTTTTCCAGATATACGCCCAGGAGTGGGATTGCTGGATCATATGGTCACTCTATTTTTAGTTTTTTAAGGAAACTCTATACTGTTCTCCACTGGATTAAGTATTTGTTGAGTGAATGAATGCAGCCAGCCCAGCACCTGCCCACCGGCAGACATTAAGAACCAGTGGATCAAATAACTACTAAAGTGAATCCCTATGAGGCTGGATTAGCTCATTTTTTCACACTCAGAAATCTCTAGACCTTCCTTCTTCTGGAGACTTTGTGTCACATCACAGCAACCCTATAATTCACCCCAATTTTACCTTCTGTATAATTTATATGTAACTATGAGTTGGCATGAGTTGCAGTTGACTGGTTGACCCAAAGTTGTGTAGATATTTAATTCTATATTTGTAAACCTCAATGTTTTAGATTTTATATGTTGGAGCCAATCCATTTATTTTCAGGTCCTCCAACATTTTCCATAGTCTATTAGAATGTTCATTGGCATTAGACCATCTAATGGACCAAAGATGGCCTCAAAATAAAAGGAGGGACTTTCCTACCTGGGGCAGAATAGAGAGGTTTAGACATGGTCAGTGTTGCTTTCAAGGACCAGAGTATAGTTTGACCTTTTTTTTTGGGGGGGGGAGTAAATACTTTATTGAGATGTAATTCACATACCATATAATTCACCCATTTAAAGTATACAATTTAATGGTTTTTAGTATGTTCATAGTCATGTAACTATCACTCCAATCAATTTTAGTACATTTTCATCACAGCAAAAAGAAACTGGTTATATGCCAATTATATTTCACTTAAAAAAAAAAAAAAGAAAACCGGTGCCCATTATCAGTCACTCTCCATTTGCCCCCAATCCCTCCTCCCAACCCTAGACAACTAGGAATCTACTTTCTGTCTTTATAGGTTTGCCTCTTCTAGACATTTCATAGAAATGGTAACATACAATATGTGGTCTTGTGACTGGCTTCCTTCACGTGGCATGTTTTCAAGGTTCATGTTGTGGCATGTATTGGTACTTCACTCCTTTTGATCGTCAGATAGCATTGCATTGTATGCACACACTGTTTTCCAGATCCATTTATCATTTGATGGAGATTTGGGCTGTCACCCTTTGTTGGCTATTATGAATAATGCTGTCATGAACATTTGTGTACAAGTTTGTGTGGACATTGTTTTCACTTCTCTTGGGTATATACCTAGGAGTGGAATTGCTGGGTCAGCCAGACACTCTATGTTTAACATTTGGGGGGAACTGCCAGACTGTTTTTCAAAGCAGCTATACTATTTTAGATTCCTACCAGCAACGTATGAAGTCTCCAATTTCTCCACATCCTTGTCAACATTTGTTATTACCTGTCTTTTTGATTATAGCCATCCTAATGAGTTTGAAATTGTGTCTCATTGTGGTTTTTTTGTTTTCGTTTTGTTTTTGTTTTTGTTTGGCTGCGTGGCTTGTGGTATTTTAGTTCCCTGACCAGGGATTGAACCCGGCCCCGGCAGTGTAAGTGCCAAATCCTAACTACAGGACCCCCAGGGAATTCCCTCATTGTAGTTTTGATTTGCATTTCTTTGATGGCTAATGATGTTGAGCATCTTCTCATGTACTTATTGGCCATTTTTACGTCTGCTTTGGAGAAATGTTTATTCTGATTCCTTGCTCATTTTTTAAATTGTAATTTGCCTTTTTATTACTGAGTTGTAAGAGTTCCTCATATATTCTAGATACAAGTCAGATAAATGCTTTGCAACTATTTCCTCCCATTCTGTGGGTTATTGTATTTGTTTGCTAAGGCTGCCATATCAAAATGTCACAAACTGGGTGGCTTAAACAACAGAAATTTATTTCTCACAGTTCTGGAGGCTAGAAGTCCAAGATCAAGGTGTCTGCAGATTTGTTTTCTCCCAAGGCCTCTCTCTTGGACTTGTAGATGACCATCTTCTTCCTGGGTCCTCACATGACCTTTCCCCTGTGCAAGCATCCCTTGTGCCTCTTCCTCTTCTTATAAGGACACTAGGTATATTGGATTAGGGCCCCACCCTCAGGGCCTTAGTTTGACTTAATCACTGCTTTAAAGACCTTATCTCCAAACAGAATTATTGATACAGTCTGAGGTACTGAGTGTTAGGACTTCAGCATGTGAATTTTGGGGGAACACAATTCAGCCCATTACAGTTATCTTTTCACTTTCTTGATGGTGTCCTTTCAAGCACAAAAGTTTTTAATTTTAATGAAGTCCGACTTGTCTATTTTTTCCCTTTGTTGCTGGTGCTTTAGGTGCCATAGCTAAGAAACCACAACTTAATCCAGGGTCACAACTTATGTCTATGTTTTCTTCTGCGAGTTTCATGGTTTTAGCTCTTATGTTTCAGCCTTATCTGTTTTAATTTTTGTATATGGTGTGAGGTAGGGGGTCCAACCTCATTCTTTTACGTATGGAAATCCAGTTGTCCCAGCACCACTGGTTGAAAAGACTATTCTTTAAATTGTCTTGTCACTTTTGTTGAAAATCAATTAGTCATAAAAATAAGAGTTTATATCTGGAATCTCAGTTTTATTCCATTGATCCATGTCTATCCTTATACCGTACTGCACTGTCTTGATTATTGTAGCTTTGTTTTGAAATCAGGAAATGTGAGTCTTCCACCGGATTCTGAGTATACTTGAACTTTGGATATCGAACATTGAGAGCAGTGTAAATGAACAGACAGCATGGGGATTTGGACCCGTACTCAAGGCATCATTTCAGGAAGCAGGCTCCAAGTTCTGCGCATGCCCTGGAGAGACGGATTCCCGCCCTCTCAGCCCACAGCTCTTCAGGATAAATCAGTGGAAACATTCTGCAGCGAACAATGATCCCCTTGGGTTATTTTAAACATCATTTTAAGTATTCCCTACCTGTCCTGCTCTCTAATTGCTCTTCTGAAACGGTGTCATTCACAACTGGATTATTAATGATCTGAGAGGAAGCCAGGGGTCAAATTGGGGAGGAGCTTTCAGAGAAACTGGGGAGGTTGGGGGCCCAGAATAAGCCCAATCCAGAGGTTTTCACTTCCCCAAGAAAGGTCACGGAGTTTCCTCAGCAAACAGGAAATCACTAAACTCAGGTTATACTGTCAGCCTCAGAAGAACGTTGCTATATAATAATAAGTAAGGGATTTCTTTGAACAAGAAATGGAATTGAATTAATTGCGTATCACCCTGAAACTCCCCAAACTTAAACCTTCTCTGTGCCCCACTGGCTGGCCCTGGGGTGCCTAGGGTTCTAGTCTGGAGGCTGAGAAAGCTCAGGAAACAAGGCCCTTTGTGCAGAAGAGAACTCTATTGTTCTAAAGCCCGCGTTCAGTGAGTGTGGATTCCAGAGAATGTTTGGGGATGGATTTTTTTCCCCTTTTGTTTGTTAACTTTCTCTCCTCTTCCTGGGGGGTGGGGGTGGGGTGGAGAGAAGGGTCTTCTCAACAGCAACTTAAAGATAGTTAAATCCACTGTCCTCTAAAGAAAAGATGGTGCTGAGTGGAGGGGTCTTCAGCCCAGGAAAGAGGATTGAATTCAATGATAGGAGCCACCGGGTGTGTATTACTTTTTATCTCAGGGAGGCAGCCCCTTTCTAGATCCGGTACCTCCCAAACAGCGGCAGACGTCAGTGGAGGTACGACCACTTCCTTCCTCCTTTGCTTCACCTCCTTTCTTCCCAGAAAGAGTAAATGACGCGATTCTACGTCGCAGGCCACGGTCCCCATACTCCCACTAGTCTGGCTCTCGTCTCCCACCCCTCAGTTGGGGGACCTGATCACACAAACCTGCCCCCACGGCAAGGCCTGGTTGGGCTCCTTGACGTCCTAGGAAGCCTTCTGACTCAGGCTTCAAGGTAGGAGACTTGAATTGCTGGCACTTGTACTAATGCTGTGTGACCTTGGGTGGTTTACTGCGGCTCTCTGGGCTTCCTGATGCTCTTCCATCAAATGGGAGCAAGAATCCAGTCCTGGGCTTCCCCCTTTCCAAGCTAGTAGTGTTGGAGGGTGGGAGGAAGCCCGTAAGGAAAACTCTTCCGAATCCTGGTCGCTTCTCATCCACCTTCAATTTCCAGCTGCTCAAAGGGTAGGGTGGTGAAGGGGTGGGGAGCACCCAGAGACGCGAGGACCCTTCCTGGAGCTGCCTTGTCGGCCAGGCAGGGTAGAGCGCGCCCACTCCCTTCCCACGAGCTCAGGCCCCGCCTCGGGGGAGGAGCCGAGGGGCGGGGTGGAGGCTCGCGGTCGTGCGGATCAGGCTTCTGTCGCCGCACTGGCAGCTGCGGCTCGGGGACGGACGGACCGAGCCACGGCCGGGAGCCGCCCGGGGCAGGGCTCGGGAGAGCGGGTGAGTTCCTCCGCGGCGCCGCCTGCTTCCCTGCGTTCTGTAGCTCGACAGGGCGGGGGATGAGGATCGCGGTGAGGAGGCGGTCCCAGCCTCTGAGGGTCTGGCTGGGGGTGTGTGTGGAGCTTTGGCTAAGGGCTGGCGGCAGAAGGTAATTTGGGGGTGGGGGGAGCCTGGAAAGGCGGGTACCGGGAGCGCAGGACCCGAGAGTCGGGCTGGGGTGGGGGCGTTCTCCCGGGTCTTGCGCGCCAGAGATGAGGCCGGGGTACGGGGCGCAGTGGCAGGTTGTTGGCTGCGGCCGCCGTGGCCGGCTCTTGGGGCGGGCAGGGGGCTCCTTCGCGGGTTCTGGGCTCTTGGGCCGCCGTCTGCCGGGGGGCGCAATGCCGGGCAGAAGGAGCCACAACCAGCACCAGACAGCCCCGGCGCCCAGCCTCGGGCCCGGCACGGGGGCGCCGCCCCCTCGCGTGGCGGCGCTTGTTCCCCGCAGGCGGTGGCAGGGCGCCGAGAGGGCTCCTGCCTGGGCGGGAAAGGTCCCCAGGGCAGGCGCCCCCGCGTGCAGACCCGCCTCCTGCGGGATCCAGCTGACAGCGCCCCGCGGCCCCGGGGAGACCCCGCGCGTGGTTGTTCCCGGCCTCTCCGAAGGGCAGCCGTGCGCCCGCGGCTCGGTCCCCCGCACCTGGAGCTCTCCTCCCCTCCCGAGTCCCGCGCATCGACTCCTGCCGGAGGAGCGCCCCCGAGCGCCTAGGATGGGCAGAAACTGTGCAGCCCTCCCCGGAGAGGTCGCGCAGAGGGGTCTCCCCAAGGTCACCGGGAGCGCCCAGACTGAACTGTCCAGACTGTCCCGAGTGGAGAGCCAGGGGTGGGGGGGCGTTCTCTGCCCACCTCCTTCCCTGAGGCCGACTCCCCGCCTCCTTCTTCTCCAGTCCGGACCGGCTTAGCGGGAGATGCTGATGATGCAGCTCCCAGCCTCGGGCGGATAATTGGAGCTCTGAATCTGGCCCTCCCGGGAGGGCGGCGCGAAAAACCCGAGACCCGGTGCTCCCGGGCATCTCTGGAGCCCGAGGAGAGAGACGCGGCTCCATAAGCGCTTCTCAGAACCGAAAACCGAGCTGCTTGCGCGCCCATGTGACTGGATTCCACATAATGGGCCCCTGTTCTCACTGTCAGAAGCGCCCACCAGCTCTCAGCGGCCCCGGGCACCAGGTGCCGCCTCTGAATCGCCCTCTGTGGAGGACCCGGACCCCCGAGGTATCAGGCGCCCTTGCCCGCAGGGCGCCCCCGGGAAGGGGCCTGCCGTTGGCCACTTCGGCCAGCGGGGGTACTTCCCTGTGGGCCCTGCCATTGCCCGTGTCTGGTGAAGCACCGGAGGAAAACCCTCCATCAGGGAGGCCTCCTTCGAGACTGGCCATAAAGCTTCTTAGCTCAGCCAGTGACTAGCTCTCTGCCCGAGAGCGAGGCCCTTGGCCTCGGAGCCTCAGTTGCCTCTAGGAAACGGGGCTAATCAGGCCGTGGGAGGATGGGGAGAGGACCGTGTGAGGTGCTGGGTGCAGCGGAGCTCGGCAGCGGGAGCGCTCCTCTGTTAATACCAGCGCCTCTCAGAACGCTTTGCAGTGGGGCGTGTCTCTTTTTAGGCAGGAGCTGAAGTAGAGCCCTGGTGGGTGGTTCTGCAGGGGCTGGGGGAGTTTCCACATCTTCCTCCCTCCGCTCTGTCATAAAGAGGCAGCTTGCGGGCGGCTGGTGGGCGCTGGTGAGACCTTTCAGCTCTCAGCCTGCTCCCGGACTTTCCCACACAGCCTCCCAGCCCCTCATCTCCCACCTGCCGCCAGGATGTTGGAGGCAAGATGTCAACCAGACACTTTGGACCTTCAACTTCATACTCTGCTGTGAACTGGAGTCTACCCAACAGCGTCCCCCTCCCTGGAACCTTCCTGACCCCTCTCCTGGTCCCAGCTCTTGCCAGCCTCTGAATGTCTTCCTTCAGGAAGACCACTTGATCCCGCTCACCCCTCTTTTGGTCTCCTCCCTCTGTGCCGTTCATTGGCGGGCTCTGGGTTGGGGCTCCTTGCATCCTTGCGCCCTCTGAATCTTTCCTGGCGTGGAGGGACATGGCAGGCAAGACCCAGTGCATGCTCAGACTTCGTTCTCTTTGGTAATTGATGCTGGAGTGGAGGTTACGTTTCTAATCCAGCTGTTAAGTCTGTTCGGGAGCCTGAGCCACAGGGCTAAGAGGATGCTGACGCAGAAAGGAGGGTTTTCCCCCAAGGCAGTAACCTTCTGCAGAATTCATTTGGACTCTTTGGAAACTAGGGCCCCAGGTTCTTCTCAAAACCTGCTCCACACCCAGCGTCAACATTCTCTAACCAACAGAGACTGCAGCCAGAATGGCTGTATGGATCACGGAAGGCACATACCTGGATTCCTGTGCTGTGTTTGGACCATCAGGAACCTCACCCAACCTTGACCCCTCTGCCAATCTAGCCACCCCCACCCCCATGCCACCTGCACCCAGGACTTGAAGCACTTGGTGTACAGTGGGTCCCAAGTGGCATTCTTCCAGCAGAGGCTAGGATGACCTTCTTTATCCTGAGTACATCCTAGACACTGGGATTTAAGGAGGACTTGGACAAGCTTGCCTCCTACAGAAAGCCACAAAGTTTGAAGAGCAAGGGAGTCAGATAGGCCTAGTTCAAATTACAGGTCTCTACTTAAAAGCTCTGTGACCTGGGTAAATTATTTACTCTCTCTCACTCCTCGTTTTGTCATCTGTAAAACGGGTATAATAGTAATGCCTGCTCTGTGGGGTTGTGAGGATTCTGTGAGCCCGTGATGCACAGGAAGTGCTTCGTGCAGCACCTGGTATGGGCAGGAATGCAGGACATGATTATCATCACCATCACCACCATTTCCTCCTTTGCACTGGGCTCTCACAGGTTCCCCCTTCTCACCCTCACTCCCCCACCCCCCGAATCTGGGGGATGTCAGAACTCTTCTGCCTCTAGCTAACAGGACAGGGAAAGCCCCTTAGCCTGGAGGGGGTGCTGCTGATTTCTGGGAGTTCAAGTCCAGCATGGGCCTGTCTCTAGGAAGTCTGTCATTTAGCTTTTCTCATCTGGCTGCCGTTTTGCAGCATTTGTTGATTCGTTCAACAGATGTTTACTCCATTCTAGCTATTGTGCTGAGCGAGGGATTTCAAGATGAATCAGGCAGCTCTCAGGCTTCTCAATCTAGGGGCAGAAGGTGATAGTGAGGACCCAGCTTCACTGGCAAGAAGAGGAATGAGGAGTCGAGGGACGGATGAACAGGTGGGCTCGGCTAACGAACCCAGGTCTCATTCCTGAATCTGCCACCTTGTAGCTGGGTGGCGATGGACAGATGCATTACCTCTAGGGTGGTGATGTGAGGAGAAAAGTGAGACCACATGGGCAAAAACCTCAGCTCAGAGCCTTCTAGATATTAATCAGTGCTTGCAAATGTTGGCTGCTATTATTGTTAGTCGGCAGTGACCAATTGCAGGTGGGCAAGTTTTGCAGTAGGGGCACATTTGAGCCCTTCAGAGACAGATTTCCAGGTGGTGGCTAGTAGGGGGGTGGGCAGCCTGAGCCAAGAGAACAGCTTGTGCAAAGGCACAGAGGCTTAAAAGTGCTGGGTGTCTCGGAGAGCAGTGAGCAGGAGTTATAGCCGGAGTACCGTCCCCGTAGGGTGTGACTTAGGGAGGGGCAGGAGGCAAGGCCAGGGAGCAAGGCCATCCTGCCAAGGGGTCCCGAATGATTAAACGCTTGCTCACCCAAAGCAGGCCCCCTGCAGCTAACGGAGATGTCTGATCGCAGTCTAGAATTAACTTCTGCAGGCGAGGAAGGGCTGGTCTGTGCACGTTTGCCGGTACATGAACTGTCCTTTCCTCTTCCTTCTACCTGGAAAGCACAGAGGTCCCCTCCTTCTTCCAGAGATGCTTTTGCTACTTCTGTGCCTGTTTCTCTCTTCCTGGGACGTTTCTCACTTGAAGGAAGGGGATGTGGGTGGAGGAGGCGTCACGATCTCGTTCCCTCGACCATAATAAGGTACCATAGTACCATAAGTACTTTTCTGGATGCTGGTCACTGACCAAGGTCTCTGCTCGTATTGCCATCGAATCCTCATACTGATTTATTGAAGTAGGTGCATTTGTCCCCACTGAACAGAAGGGGAAACTGAGGCACAGAGGATGAGGTGGTTTGCTAAAGGGCACTCAGCTTATAAGTGACAGGAACTCATGTCTAGAGGTCTCCGAAGTTGCTCTGTGCTATGTGTACCACCTCGCACATGCCCTTGGTAAATACCTAAAGCTGACTGCAGAATGTCTGGTAGTAGCCCTGGATGCTGGGCTGTAGGCATCTTGGCGATGGATCACAGTGGGGTGCGCTCCGGGTACCTGGGGACTGCCCCATCCTCTCCCAGCCCTGATGTTTGGGAAGGCCCTGCGTGCAGGCACTTGGCGACGGGGAGCTGTTCTTGGATGTCTCAGAATTCAGGGCTTCCTTCCTTGGCCCGCTAGGCCCCACGGACGTGCCTTGACGCAGGCAGTCTGCAGCTTGATTGATGTAGCAGGTGGCAGTAGAGCTCCACAGTGACCCCAGGAAGGAACGAGTCTTTTAGGATGGCTGGTTAGAGCATCACGTGACCACACACCCTACCTGTTTACAGAAGACATCAAAACAAAGGCTCGAATTTCCTTTTCTACAGGAGGCAAAGTTCAGGGCCACGGGTTCAAATCCTGCCTCTGCCTTTCACTAGCTTTTGGGTGTTGGCCAGTTTCTTCACTTCCTTGCACCTCAATTTCTTCAACTGGAAATACAGATCACACACACACTCACACACACACACACTCACACATATACATGTATGTGTATATATATACAATTCAGAGTTGTCATAAGGGTTTGTAATCACGCATGAAATTGACTTCCACATCATAAATATATTGGTATCGTATCCACAAAATTTCCCTCCATGGCACTTAGCATAATTGCGATTATATGGCTATTTCTGGTCATTATCCTTTTACTCTGTCTCCCCCCCACTAGGCCAGTGGTTCTCAACTGGGGGCAGTTTGGCAATGTCTGGAGACATTTTTGGTTGTCACAAGTGGGAAAGTGCAGAGGGGGCGGGGAGCTACTGGCATCTGGTGGGTCAAGGCCAGGAAGGCTGCAAGATATCCTACAGTGCCCAGGGCAGCCCCCCAGAACAGAGAATTGTCCCATCCCAAATGTCAATAGTGCCGAAATTGAGAAAGCTTACGCTGGACATGAGGCCCCTAAGGTCAGTGACTGTGTCTGATTCATTCAGCCCTGTGTCCCCAGTTGCCCAGCATGGTGGCCGGCACACAGGAGACAACCAATATGCATTAAAGGGATGAACGAGTACTTGGAAGGCCTTATGTCCCTTGGAGTCCCAGAGGTTTGGCTTGCAGGACAGTTTGAATGGACAGAAGCGATTCAGATGAACTTGAATGATGAACAGCCAACTGGTCATTCAGGCCAAAGAAATCCAGACCAAGCTCTTTTCCTTCCCGAGCAGGTGCTAGGGGGCCCGAATTATCAGCACTGTTGCTACAATCACCGCTGCATTTTGCTCATATAGATGCAGGACCCACCTTTATCTGGACAAGCAGGCTGGGGCAGGGGAATGTAGGTGCTCATAAGGAACGCCCTGTCGGCTGGGCCCTCGGGATCTGCCAAGCTGGGGCGCAGCTGCTGTCAGCTTCCTGTTTTTTTCCCTTTCTGGTGGAATGAAGGAAACCCACTGAATGGCTATTTTTCCACTGACATTTACAGCAGTGTGATAGGCCTTGGATTAATGAGGTCAAGCTCCAGTGTGAAATCTGCCTGATAACTTGAAGCTTGGCCAATAGGAAGACATGGCTTGTTTTCTTTGAGCATTTGATGTCTTTGGATGGCTTTGGCCAGGGAAGTAGGGGTCACGACTCTATACAAAAGAAGGGAATGTTTTACGCCCCAGAATCATAGAGGCCAGAGTTGTTGTCTCTTTTTCAATTTAGTGGGAAGGTTTATTTTCATGTGAGCTCTGAAATAATTCATTAAAGCAAAGGTTCATCGTGAGCCTCATCCTGCTGAGCCTAGATCTGGGCTATTGAAAGGACCAGGCTGCTTTTCCAGGGCTCTCTGGGAGTTTGAAAGCAAAGAGTGGCCCCAAAGGGTGTTTGGACAGGTTAGAGGTGCGCAGGGATTAGAACTTATTCTGACGGGGGAAGGGATCTTGAGCACAGCCCTCAAACTTGCTCACAGCCTTTGGGTTTCTGTAAAATGCAGAATCTGATGCATTAGGTCTGGGGCCTGAGCATCTGCATTTATAACGAGCTCCCAGGGGGAGCCATTCTGCTGGTCTGTGAACTGCACTTTGGGGAGCAAAGGTCTGGGGAAGCCCAAGTCTATAGTTGATGGGTCCCTGGTATCACCCACTCAAGCAAATTCAGCCTGTCGCGCCTGTTCGCCCAGCCGTCTGCTCTGCAGGCTGGTTTGCAGGGGAGCGGACTTACTGCTCCCCTTCTCTGTGTGCCCAGACCTGGGACCAAGCCTGAAGGAAAGGCTGCTTGCCCGCAAGGAGCAACGGAAACAGCCAGAACAGGTGTGAGGGCCTTCTAGCACTTCCAGAAACGTGTGTCAGGGGACACACTATTCCTGGGTCACCTGGTCACCTGGGGCTTGTTAAACACACAGATAGATCCCTTGGCCCTAGCCCAGCCTACCTGAGTCAGAACCGGCCAAGGTGGGACCCTGGGAGTCTGTATTTTTAAAAAGTGTGCCAGGTGATTCTGGTTCACAGCCAGGCTGGCAGAGGGGAAGCCAAGAGGAAGAGCTGGCAGCACGTGGAAGTTAATTGCTCAGGAGGCCCGGTGTAAAGTTGTAGCATTGTGTTTAGCCTGATGGCACACGGCTGAGGGAGGGACCTAAAGCTAGCCCGCGCCGCTTGCCTAGCTCTGTACCCTGCAGGGTTGCATCTACCTGGAAGGAAGGGCATCTTTTTCTTTTCTTTTTTTTTTTTTTGCGGTACGCGGGCCTCTCACTGTTGTGGCCTCTCCCGTTGCGGAGCACAGGCTCCAGACGCGCAGGCTCAGCGGCCATGGCTCACGGGCCTAGCCGCTCCGCGGCATGTGGGATCTTCCCGGACCGGGGCACGAACCCGCGTCCCCTGCATCGGCAGGTGGACTCTCAACCACTGCGCCACCAGGGAAGCCCCATCTTTTTCTTGATATTAATAATAATGGTTAACAATTAGTACTTATTATGAGCCAAGCACTATTTAACTTTTAGTCCTCCTAGCAACTCTAAGAGGTGACCTTACCACGACCCGGATTTTACGGCTGAGGAAAGTGAGGTTCAATGACTTGCCCTTGTCACATAGCCAGTAAGTGGTGGAGTCAGGATTTGAATCAGGACATCTAGCTTCCAAGTCCTTTAACTTAATCATGATGCTGTCTGACTTTGGGCAAAAAATGCTGTTGCACTTCGTAAGCTGTCCCTGCCCTGAGGGAGTGCCTTTCTCTAGTTCTTCCCCAGATGGGGGAAAGGCTAGCAGTGACCTTGGCTGGCTCTGGAGTCAGACCTCAGTTGGATCCCTGCCTCTGCCACTTACTGTAACCTTGAGAAGCTATTTGCTAACTTTGCTGAGCCTCAATTTACCAGTGTGTAAAATAGGAATAATAATCGTATGAGAGGCTATGATTATTTAGCCTGTGTCTGGCACGTAGGATGTACTCGATACATACCAACAATAATTATTACATTAGTGTCAGTGAAGTCAGTCCCTGGGAGTCATAGCTTCAGAGCAGAGGGGATAGGCGAGCAGAGCCCTGTGTCACTTACATCCCAGGGGACTGGGTCTCTCGTTTTGTTCACCCTGGTTACTTATGTCTATTACTTACCTAGGCATTCCTAACCTTTGCTTCTTGGCGCTGGTTACAGACCCCAGTGTCCATGCCAGCCTGGCGAGTTCTCAGAATTTCTTGGCTCCCAGAATGTTTCAGAGTCTCAGTCAGAACTGGCTTTATTTCCTGTCATCCAAGAGCAAGTAGAAGGCACACATTCTCACACTTACTTTCTTCAGGGCTCTTGGGTCTTCTTGGTGACTTTTCCTGTCCCCAGATTCCTTTCTGGAACTCTGTAGTCATCATCGCCCCACCCCCCCACCATGAACTGGGCAGAGAAAAAACGCTTTAGAGTCATTGCCTGTTGCCTTATTAAGAAACAGGGAAGAGTTTCTCCAGAATTTCATTTTTTTTTAAACGTATGAAATCAAGCTTTTGTTTTCTTATTGCTGTATTTTATGCTTTTTAATTATAAAAAGAAGACAAACTCATTATTAAAATTCAAACCGTACAGAAATGTGGGAAATGGAAAAGGAAATTTCCCCAATCATCATCCACTCATTTCTTTTTCCTCAGAAGAAATCCCTGAATGTTTTATGTCTTTCCATAAATTTCTTATGCATATACAAATCCACTTGCATTTACATGTTTATCCGTTTTTCTTTTTAACACATCTGTACAACCCTTTTCTGAAACTTCCCTTTTCAGCTAATTTATCTTAGCATATGTCAACACATATAGATATACCTCAGTCCTAAAGGCTACATGATATTCCCGTAATAAAAATTTACCATAATTTGTTTTCTAGTCCCTTGCTGGCAGTGAAGATTATTTTGTTTTTTTTCCTACTACAAGTGTATGATGCTATGACATCCTTGCTTACACAGCATGTATCTTTGTACACTGGTATGATTTTATCTGTAAGGAAAATTCCCTGCAGTTTGAACTATGACATTGTCAAACTGTCCTCCCAAGAGGCCAAACCAATTTCATTTTTCTTTTTTTTTTTCTTGGCACGGCATGCAAGATCTTAGTTCCCTGACCAGGGATCAAACCCATGCCCCCTGCGGTGGAAGCACGGCATCTTAACCACTGGACCGCCAGAGAAGTCCCGAAAACCAATTTCTATTCCCTCGACCATGTGTGTGAATGCCTATTGCCCCAACCCATTCTCCATCACTGAGTAACTTTAATTTTTGCCAGTCAGATAGGAATAAAATAGAAAGAATGTTTCTAGGTCAAGTTCCACAATATTTCAGATTTTATGACCCTTTAGACCGTGGCTACATAAAGATTGTTAAATATTCAAGAACTGCATTTTACTTGGCTTGATGCTTGGAATTAGAGACATAAAATTAAATTAAACCAGCTCCTTCCCTTCGGTTGGTCCCTGTCTCCTGAAGGAAGCAGACAAGTGGGCAAATAAAATAAGAACAAAGCTGTGCTAGAGAAATGTGTAAGCTAAGTTCTGTTCGATAAACTCTTCATGACTATCATAAACGAATTTGTAAAATACAGCATACACTATGTCCCGGTGGGAGTGGGGATACTTGAAATCCTCAGAAGAAAATGACTTGTTAGAAGCAGAAAAATCATGCTGCTTACCCCTAGTGGTGGCAGCAGAAGAGATGGGCAGCTAGGAAGGGAGAAGTAATTTTGAAATAGACTTTTTGGTAGTTTCCATGTTTACTAATGAGGTTTGTTTGAGGGAGGCTTTGCAGAAACCCAGCTGAGTTTGCAGCTGGTGCTGATGACCAATCGCTCGTACCTGGACAGATGTGTATGTTAGTCCAGAAACAGTGAGAGCAAAGGAACAGAAGGCTGGCTTTAAAAATCCACAACCTTGGAGCTCATAGAAGTTGGATGTGGGTGGCATGAATTGGCGGTTACTCCAGGGGTTACAAGGATGCGTGCTCTGAACAGTGCCCACTGTAGACTGGGTGCACAGAATGGGCGTTCAATGAATGAGTAAGCATCAAAGATGTCTGTGTCTTGTAAAAGGGCCTCCTACTCAAAAAGAATAGATCCATTTAGAAAGGGGTTATGACCACCTGATCTTCCCACCTGCGGGAGCCACGCCTTAGCTATGCATTTTCTTTGGGCTACCTGTCTTGGATAGCTCTTCATTCACCGCAATACCTTAAGAACAACACGCGACAAGGAGCAGCTGAGAATATCTGAAACAGTGCTGTGGAATGAAACTAACCATCATTTTACAGCAAAGCTTCTAAGCCAGGATCTCTGGAGTCAATTGCAAAAAGCATGCAGAGCTGAAAAAAGACTGTGGAGCCAGAGACGGTCCTAACTCATCCTTTCATGGATGGCAAGGCAGGGGCCAGGTAAGGTACATCCTGGGTCTGGCCCCCACGTTCCTCCAACAGCCAGGTCTATTTTGTCTGGTTTGATTCTATAGCTCTGGCTCCAAGTCAGAGGACCACTCCCTATGATACGACTGATGGAATAATGTCAGTGAATTTCAGTCTCTTGGTCTCCCACCCTCCTGTCTACCCTCTTCCATTTATTGAAAATCTACCACATGCTGGGTGACTCTAGGGTGGGATGAAAAGTTGAACAACATCTATTCCTTGTCTCTCGAGAGCATCTAGTTCAATGGAAGAGGCAGATCTGAAACTAACAATTACTAGTTGAGAGCCACAACAGAGATGTGGTCAAATGCTTTGGAACTAAAGAGGAGAGAGAAACCCGTTTGGCACAAGGCAGATAAAGAACAATTCGGAGGGAATGAAAGGAGCATGGAGACAATATTGTGTAAATGAGACGAGGCAAGTCAAGTGCTGAGCACGGTGCCTGGAAAGCACTTAAGAGATGATAGATATTATCATTACAGCACTTGGGCTAGCTCTCAAAGAACAAGGAAAAGCTTGCCAGGTGGAGGGAAAGAAGGGTACTGCCACTTCATGGGACAGCATGAATGAAGGTGAGGTGGTGAGTGAGGCAGAGAGACAACTCCATGGGCTTTGCAGAGGAGAAATCTAAATTTGTGTTCAAATTCTAGTTCTGCCACTCACTAGTTGTGACTTTGGGCGTGTCAAGGTGAGCCTCCATTTCCTACTCTATGTACTGGAGATAATGAGACCTGTTTTTAAAGGCTCCTTGTGGGGATTAAAGTTAATTTATGGGCAGTACCTGACACATAGCAGAGTCTCAGCAAACGGTGGGTACCATTGTGGCGTGTGAATCCACCAGACCTATTAAGTGTAGCTGAAAAATTGAGTGTTTAGTGGACTTGGGGAGGGTGGGAGGGAGGTTAGGATGACCAGAGGTAAAGCTAAACATGTCAAGGCCAGATACTGGATGGTCTGGTCTCTGAGGCTAAGAAGTTTAGACTTTACAGGCACTGGGGAGACATTATAGGCTTCCCTACAAGGGAAATACAGGATCAGAGTTGGGTGCAGAATGAAAACTCTGCCAGTGGTGTGGATTGTGGGTTGGAAGGTAAGAGATGGAGGCAAGGAGACCATTTTGGGAAGTGTTGCCTCCCATGTTCCTGTCTTGACAACCCACAGCTCACATTAGCCAAGTGGAAGCTCTGTTAAGTCCTGAAGACAAGTGCTGCCTGGAGAGGCAAATCAGGGCAGTGGTTCAGAGCATGGCCTTCAGTGTCAAGGTCAATGTGGATTTGAATCCTAACCCTGTCACTTACTGGCTGTGTGACCTTGGGCAATTACTTAACCTCACTGAACTTTAGTTTACTCTTCTGTAAAATGAGGATTAATAGTGCCTTTCTCATAGGCTTATTGTGGGATTAAATGAGATAGTGTAGATAAAGCAGCTAGCTTAGCTCCAGGAATGTAGTACGTGTTCAAAAAGAGTTAATCATTAAAAATTTAAAAATTGTTTATTTCACCACGGAACCCTTTTTCCATGTAACACCTGTTAACCTCCTCTGGAGCTACTAGTGTTCCACAGAAAACATCCTGCTTTAACCTTTCTGGAGAAGCAGCAGCACTTTCTGCTCCAAGAAATAAATAGTCAAGAGGGTTGCCAAGTTCTAACACAGTGGTTCTCGGATGCATATTAGACCCACCTGGGGAGCTTTTTAAACATTTCAATGCATGGCTGCACCCCAGACCAACTAAACTGGAACCTCTTGAGATGGAACCCCGTATTTTAAACATTTTTAATGGTTTATTAAGGTAAAACAAACACAGAAAAGTACCCACATCCTAAGTGAATGAATTTTCACACATCGAACATGCCCAGCTAAGCCATATCCTGCTCAAAAACCTGAATATTATCAGCACTTCAGAAGCCCTTCCTCAGTCCCTTCCCAGTCACCCCGACTCCAAAACCACAATTCTGATTGATAACAACAGAGATTCCTTTTGCCTGTCGTTGAATTTTACATAAATGGAATCACGTAGTATGCATTTTTGTGTCTGGCTTATTTTGGTTAACAATGTGAGAGATCCAGATTGTCAAGTGTAATTGTGTATTACTCATCCACGCTGCTGGACTATGTTCCATTGGGTGAGTGCACCATAATTTTGTTTCCAAACTACTGTTGGTGGGCATTTTGGATAGTTTACACTTTGGGATTATTGCAAATCGTGCTGTCAACATTCTTGTAAATGCCTCTTGGTAAATGTATATAGAAATTTCTGTTGAGTATATTCCTAGGAATGAAATTGCTAGATTATAGGGCATCATAGGTTCAGCTTTAGAAGATATTGCTTGAGCAGTTTTTTAAAGTGACTGTACCAATTTATATTCCCACTCAGTTTATAAGAATTCTTGCCAACCGCTGGTATTTTCTGTCTTTAAAAAAAAAAAGGCCACTCTGGTGGACATATAGTAGTCATGCTCTGTGATCTTAATATAAGTTCCCAGCATCTCCAAATGATTCCAACTTTGTAGCCAAGTTTGAGAACCTTTTTCCTGACAGGTTTTGAAAAAGCAAAACACGCATTAATGGAACGGTATAAAGAGGTGTTATAATGGCAGGTGCCTCCCCATTGACTCTCTTTGACGTCTGTACCCAGAGTTTTTTATAGATCTGATCTGTCTAATCAGCAGGGGAGGATGCTTTTGCTGTGGAAGGAGAATGTAGAGGTGTATTAAACCTGACAGCCTGTGCCTCATTCATGTGTGCTTTATGTGGGCAAATGGTTCCATCAGGAGTGATCTGGAAGCTGGGAAGAGCCCATGACAGGACTTCAATCTCTTCTTCCAATTTAAGACCTGAAATAAAAAGGAGGACATGAGAAGTGACAAGTCGTCTATACAGATGTCATCAGATGAAAATATCTGGTCTTTGAGATCAGGATTTAATATTTTATGTTGTACTTTTGCTCCCAGCTTGCCCAAGACCTGGCACTTGGAAGGTGCTCCAAAAAAAAAAAAAAAACAGTCATTGAAGTCAATATTAGAACTATGTAACTGGCTCTAGTGAAAAGCACAACTCACATGGATGCAGAGAAAGGTGTTGGTGTGGATTTAGCTAATCTGATGAATAGTTTTACTTCTCTGTGGTTTCTGTGTTGTGGCTGGTATTTCCTATTTATTCGTTTATTACAAGCATATTTTCCTTTATACCCTTAAAGGAAATAAGGGGTCATTTTGTGGATAGATCTCTATTGTGCCTTTCCTCTTGAGTTTGAGTCATATTTTCTGTTTTTTGTTTTTGTTTGGGTTTTTTTGGCCACGCTGAGGCATGTGGAGCTTAGTTCCCCGACCAGGGATTGAACCCACACCCCATACAGTGGAAGCATGGCGTCTTAACCACTGGACCTCCAGGGAGGTCCCTTTCCTGTTTGCTTTAAAAATTTTTTTTTTTCTAATAATTTTAGGTTACATCTTGAACATCATGAATGAGACTTGAAGAGACTCTTGGTTCTATATGTTCCTCAGAACAGTAATGACTTTTAAAAAAATCAGTTAACTTGACCAAACAAACTCTAAATTCAGTTTCCCCCTGGGTAGGCAGCAGCTGAAATCTTTCTTCAGTTCTTTTAGCCTTAGTTGGGCTGCTTGGAACCTGCCCTGCACATGAAGCATTCAGAGAGATTTGGACAGAATCTATACTCAGCATTTGGGGCTACCATCTGCGACTCTTTTCTGGGATGCTTTCTCCTCACTTCCCAACTGTAGTTACCTGAACTCTGTCCTTTAATTCCTCAAACGGTAAGAGCAAAGGTTCTCATCCAGGTTGTAGCCAACATGTACAACACTGACTGGGGCCTGCCCTCGGATAAAAAGCTACAAAAACATGGAATTCACCTAGTGCAAATTTCTTTCTTTCATGTGTTGGCTCCCCTCCGGTTTCTGTCTGCTTGTGGTTGAACAAATTTAGTGCCTTTGATTAGGTTGTGTGTGTGTGTGTGTGTGTGTGTGTGTGTGTGTGTGTGGTGTGTGTAGAGTTCACAGTAGTTATATGTGAGGGGGTGTGTCCAATAAGAGCTACTCTGCTGTTCCCAGAGCAGAACTTCTCTGATCAATAGTTTTGTTCATTAAGGGACCCTTAGGACCCCCATGCTTTATGGCATAGCACATAGTAGATGGTAATAAATATTTGTTGATTGGTTAAATGAATGCAGCTTTAAATTAAAAGTGGAAGTGAATTAGAGGAGAAAACTGCCCGAAGAAAATTCTGAAATTAGTTACTTGTCATTGACATCAGGCACAAAATAGAAAGAGTGTTTAGCAATTTGCTGGAGAAAATGATGAGTGAGAGGATTGAAATTATATTAGGGCTCTGAGTGTAGACCAAAGTCTCTAACAAAGTGAACCTGAGATTTCAACACGAGGAGATAAGTTCAATTGTGACGGTAACATCACTTTCATGGGATTGAATCTATGGCTTATGGAGAATTTTCAATGGAATAAGGGGTCATAGGGGAAGCAGAGGTATGCTTGGAGTTCTGTACACCCAAGAGGAGCCAAGAGGAGGGAATCAAAGTGAAGGGACTTTGGCTGGAGATCAAAGAGGGGAGGAACGAAAGCAATGTAAAGGCAGGTTACTACAGCCTGCCTCTCTCTGCATGGTGACCTGGAAGGTCACAGATCCCATACAGAGAGACTTCAAAGCCTGTGTATTGGATGGAAACTTCATTTACCCAAATGCAGAGGGTCTGGAAACTTCCTGATTTATTCTACTGACAGCTTCATCTCCCAGAGAGTAGAGGAGAGAAGACAGTTGCTGTTATGAATCTGGTTTGGGAGCTGTTGGGTAAAGTGAAAATGAGAAAGTGCTCACCAAGAAAGCGAACAGTAGTCATAGGGGGCTCAGCTCATAGGGTTTGGAAGGCAGAGTTTTATGAAATTTAGGATGAGATACTTATATTTCCTGCCTAAGCCTCCAAAGGTGATGACAGCTCCAATAGTAAGGGAAGTTATGACTGTAATCAGTTATCCTCACTCTGCATAGATTTCATTTATTTTCCTGCAAAGGGTTCTCTTCTTGCTTCTAGTCGTGCTTTTGTGGCCCATCTTTCCTGTCTGACATTTTCTCTATTTTCAAGCAGGGGAGATAATAAAAAATACTTAATAAAATACTTAATAAAAATACTTAATAAAAAATAACCATCATGGCATATGACTGAGCAATCAGAAAAGATGCCAGCTATAGACAACTGGAATAGCCCTACTTATGGGTTCCTTAACCTCTCTGAGTCTCAGTTTTCTCCTCTTTGAAATGGGAACAACACCTACCGCAGAGTTGGCACAATGATTCCAAGAGATGTTACATGTAAAGAATTGGACCCATGGAAGATGTGCTGTGCACAGAAGCTGCCATTTTTACCCTGCATTCTTTATCTCTGGGTTCATTTCATCTACATATTTTATAGGTTCTGAGATGCTTATGTTTTAGTTTTGCTTTTCTTTTTTTTAAGTGGATCGGTCTTATTTTACTTTTTTTTTTTTTTTTTTTTGGCCCACACTATGCAGCATGTGGGAGCTTAGTTCCCTGACCAGGGATCGAACCCACGCCTCCTGCATTAGAAACGAGGAGTCTTAACCACTGGACTGCCAGGGAAGTCCCACTTATGTTTAGTTTCATTAAGCATATGTTTTTACTCTATACTGATTTCAGCAAGTATTTGCTTTATTACCAATTGATCTGTCTGGTTTGTTAGTCGCAATGTCCTCTTATCTCCTTGATGATTAATACCTTGGATTTTCTGAAATCTTGTGTTTCATGAGGAAGATCTTTTAAAGCACTTGTGGTTCTTTTAGAGTTTTTTCCTGGTTCCTTCTCCTTTAATATACGTAGACAATGGAATTAGACAGACATGGGTTCGGATCCCAGCTCCACCACTTACTGGCTGTGCAGTTAATTGGTACCCATTGTCTGCATTGCTCTAGCCCTTTGTCTCCTCATTCTTTCTTCCTCCAGGGTAGGACTTTCTCCTTTGAGTCCAACGCTCTGTTTTTTATTGTTCTCGTTTCCTTGGAATTATTCTCCAAACCTCCATGAACAAAATACATGAAAAGCTTTTTAAAATTCCCATCCCAGCTACTTCCTACTTGGCTAAGAACACCCCTGGCTCAAGGGAAGGAGATAGCTTGCCAGGGATATCTTTGAGATTTCTGAAGTGGAGAGAGGGGCTTCCGCAGACCACAGTCCCCTTCCTCCTTTATGTTGGTAATGCTGTGAAACCCAGGATGCCTAGGATGGATGAGAGAGTGATCCCTGGCTGATAGTGATTCCTGCCCCTCCCTCTTTAACCCCATCCAGTTACCAGCAGGACACTTACCTCCCTACTTTCCAGGGAGGGGTGGCAATTCCACAGGGGCTGCCAACCTTTGCTTGATGTTGGCTCAGCATACTGCTTCCTAGAACCAGGATCCGGTCAATTTAAGGGGATGGAGTCATGGAGGACAGTTCTTCATTCTACCCCCTAGTGCAAGTTATTGGAGAAATTCTTCCTAGAACCTAAGATATTCTTGATTCCTGTCTACCACTGAGGCCACAGTGACTTTTGTTCTTGGTTGAATGATATATTGATATTGAGGGACTCTTCCACTCAATCTGATAACTTTCCAGATGTCCGTGTTTGAGACTAGAGGATTTTGAACAATGGGGCAAAGGCAAGTATTGAAATCCAAGTAGGCAAGCGTGACGGAGAACAGAGTTGCATGCTCAGTATGCGTGCAGCCAATTCCCACTCCTTTATCTGTGGCAGACATTACTAATCAATCACAGCCCTCATTCCTCCTGTTATCACATGTGGCCTCATAACCTCTGTCCTCAAAGTGCTCCAAGAAGCCACCACCAACCTAAGAGTTGGCACAACAGAGGAGAGCTCGTCCAAGGAGGTCATGCTGAGAGAGGGAGGCAGAGGTGGCAGAGGCCACTCCAGCCTTAGTGTGAATAGCCATCCCCTATTTAATCAATGTGTAAACCAGGAGGGCATTCTGTGGCCACACGTGGCCTCCTTTGGAAAATGATCCCTCTAGCTGCAAAGGGAGTTTTTATCTCTCTGCAAGGGAGGGGGTGGACCACACACCCCCAAGCCTGGAGAAGCAGTATGTGTAATTTGACTCCCGTTTCCCCGTGCTTAGCTATTACATAAGCTTCTTCAGAAGACTGACTGGTTTAGCACCGTGACTGTGACTGACTAATGTGTTCGTAGACATCATGTCATCTTTGCATGTGCCCCATCCTTGGCACCTTTGTTCTGTCCCCTGCAGCCTCCTCCACAGTGGCATTCTTACCCAGAAGTAGGTGGGCCTCTCTGTGGGTTCAGTTTCATGGAGAGAAGCTCAGCATGGAAGATGGTTGTGTTCACGGGTTTTCCTTCACCCCTTCGAGCTGTGGCTTCCTTTGAAGTTTTCTCAGAGCTGAGTCTGAGACAGCTGCTTCACCTTCACAAGTAGAAATGAATCTAAAACATCGTCAGTCAATATCTACTTGCAATGGTTCTTCCACACTGTCTAGCCTGGTGGTTACCAAGTGCTGGGCTGCAAATATACACGATAGAGTCTTACTGCTAATACAGATGATCTGTCTGCCAGGTTGGGATTGGGGTTCACTGAGCCAGTCCCACCTCCAACCCAATATGGACCTTCTCTCTCTGCAGCCTCAAGAGTGACCATGGAGTTCCTGGTGGTGGGGACCTCAGCATCACACCATGGCTGGGTTTGAATCACCAGTGTTAGACAGTTCTTCCTCATTCCAGGCTGATCCTGCTTTTTTTTTTTTTCCCCTGCACCACGCAGCACGCAGGATCTTTAGTTCCCTGACCACGGATCGAACCCACGCCCTGTGCAGTGGAAGCATGGAGTCTTAACCACTTTCCGCCAGGAAAGTGCCAGGCTGATCCTTCTTCTTCATTTTGCCTGTTTATGATCCCAACTCTGTCCTCTAGAGAACAAAGCTAATCCTTTCATTCATGGCTTTCATTAAGGCCTGGTCCTATTTTACCAAAATGGCCCAGCCAGTTCAGACAGAGGTCAGCTGGGCTATTATCTCAATGCTGGACATGATTCTTTTCCTGAGAGAACTCAAGGTGCTTTAGTTGCTTGATCGATCACTCTGTTCTTGTTTAACTTGTGGTTTTCGAGTCCTGCCACCCCCCCCCTCCTCCATCCCTGCCCCCCACCCCCCAAGGTCTTGCCAAATTGGGTTATAGTAAGTGGGCTTCAGAGAACAGTGACAAATCAAGGCCAAGCCCAGGGCCACCACTCAGAGGTCTGGATGAAGGAGCACAGCTGGGAGAGGCAGAGCTAAGGAGCAGACCCTCAGGGACCCGAGTCCCACAACAGATTTAAAACCAGGATGTCTGTCTAGGATGACTGTGCACGAAATCTAGAAGGTTCATCACAGCAGGGGTAGAACAGAAAGTCTACAAAATCCCATGAGAATGGAGTTGGTGGGGGGGGGACAAGGCTAATTTCTAATTCAGATTTTGGAGCACCAAGGGCCCCAGAAGTCTCTTTGTTCATGAGTAAAGCATCTTTATACTGGGGGGTGGGGAGTGAGCAGGAAAGGGGAAATGACGCTGTTTTTCAAAGGAACGTGCTGAGGGAGGGCAGAGGTGTGCATCCTTTAGGAGAGAAAGTGGGTCCCAAGTGAGCTCGGAGCAGGGAAAGCCGGTGCAGCGTTTTGTTTTGCTTTTTCCCTCGTGCTCAATGGTACAGGAAGCACGAGGCGCAAGCACTCACGGCCTTCCTCCAGGGTGCTGCCAAGGTTCGGTGGAGAAGAATAGCTGAAGAACGAGAAAAAAACTCTTAACGTTTTCTGTTAGCAGTGTGAACTTTGAGGCACTGTCTGACTCATGTTTTAAAGTCTCTTCAATTTGAATTCACCTTCCTTCGTGTTGTTTTTCTCAAGGCACTGGGCTCGAGTCCAAAGATGTGTCAACCAGCCGCTCCTCTGGGATGGAGGCGTCGCAAGGCCTGGGTCCCCTTCCCCCCATCTCAGGGGGCGGGGCTGCCGTGGAAACCTGGCTTTGGCCTTCCCACCCTTCTTCAAGGCTGGCCCTCAGCTTGGGCCTGGAGGGCCATAAGATGGCCATTCTAGGGGAAGTGGAGGTATCTGGTGATATGCCCCAGCAAGAGACCACTCATTCTGATTCAGGCAACGCCTCCTTCTGGGGCGCCCATTCCTGCATCCCTAAAAGTAGCATAAATGTCTGTTAGGGTACTTTTGGCTACAAGTAACAAAATCAATTCAACTGGCTTAAATAATAAAGGAGATAAAGTCCAGAGGTCCCTAAATTAAAGGACCCTGTTTCCCTCCTCTGACTCCCGAGTCTTGGCGTTATCCAAAGGCCGGCTTCCAGCCGCAACTAGGGTTCATGCTTCCGATTAATGGGCAGTGGGAAGAGACAGCTTCTGATTGGTCCAGCTTAGGTCATGTGCCTCCCCCCAACCAATCACTCTGGCTGGGCTTAGGCCGTTGCTCGTGGACTCTGGCCAATCAGCACGGAGTGATACTGAGGGACCTACACAGACCATCACCAAGCTGTGTATTTCAATGGACCCATGCCTTTCTTCTTCTCGTTTCCTCAGAGACATATCATACCCCAAACAACACTCTTATATAATAGCCTGCTTTTCATTTTGGGGGAGGGGAGGGATTCTATAGTGCACCCTGTCCAGCCCGCCTCCACCTCGTCCCCAAGCGCAGCCCCTGCTTCCCTACACTGCTTGTTTTTCCTTTTCTGCGGCAGCGAGGGTTAGTGGATACACCAACAGGAATCCAGTTCAGCTTTGTCAAACAGCAGTCAGAGGATGAATCAAGGCTTACCTCAACTGCCTGTTCCTGCCTCACTGAGGGTCAAGGGCGTTGGCCTCAGACTTGGGGCTGCCCAGAATCGGGCTACTTTGGTTCATCCACCCAGACCTGACACAGCCACTGGTTGGAAAAATTATCGAGTACCGTATTTTGTTTTCCCCTTGCTTCTGATTCCTATTTTAAGAGCGCACACACTTCCTGGATAACCTCACCCCAACCTGGCCTCTGCGGACCCCTCCCCCACCCGCGTCTCTAGCCCGGCCATTCCATTATCTCGCGTCCCCACATCACGCCCAGTTCTCTTCAAGATGGTCCATCCGGATGCTCCCACAACACACTGGGCTCAGTATGTCTCCGTAGAGCTGGTTTTCCTCCAGTGAGGCCCTCCTTGGGGATCTCCTTTAAGAGTTCATGATGCCTGGAATTCTCTGGCGGTCCTGTGCTTAAGGCTGCAGCACGCTTCCGCTGCAGGGGGCATGGGTTCAATCCCTGGTGGGGGAACTAACATCTCGCATGCCACGCGCAGCGGCCAATAAATAATAAATAAATAAAAACTCCCCTACCCTTAAAAGAGAGAGAGAGAGAAAAAAAAGCTGATAATGCCATTGCTCTCCTGGGTCCTGGCAGTTTGGGCTGTGTCCCCATCACCAACCAGGGCTACCTCTGGAACTACGGACAGGGGTCTCACGAGGGAGCCAGTCCACAGCTCGTAGGAGCCAGGACTTCTGTGAGCTGCCCCAGCACCCAGGCCAGTGCCCTGTCTTGGGGGCTGCCCAGCTGCTGTGTTACCAGCACCGATGGCAATTCTGTAATTAGACCAAGCAGGGTTTTCTTGGACGGGGGTGGGAGGAGGTGTGTGGGTCTATTGGGGGAAACTAGGTCACCTGAAAACCAACAGTCAAGAGGGAGCTGTCCTGGAGCCCCAGCTCCAGGGAACCCAGAGGGGCGAGCGGGGTGGGAGCTGGCAGAGAGAGCAAAGTCAGAGAAAATGTGCTCTGGCCCCCTTTTCTGGCCCCTGGGAGGCATTGTTCTCACCTTTCTCCAGGGGGCTGGGCAACTGCCCTTAATTCCTTTACCCAGGCAAACTGTCCAAGCCAGGGAAGGCACAGCAGTGACTGCCTTCCGTCTGCATGGGGCCCACCACCCTGAGGCCCAAGGAGGGAGCGCTATACTGGGAGTCAGGCCCAGGGTTCAAGCTACTGCTCAGTCTCTGTATCCCGTGAGTATGTCCTCCACTCCCTTGTGCCTCTGTTTTGTCATCCATCCAATGGGTAGGGACTGTACCTGTCTTTACCCTGCTGTATACCTAGCTCTCAGTGCAGTCCTGGCCATGTGATAGACGCCCAATAAATAGTTTACAGATGAAGTAATGAGCTCCTATGAGTGCTTCTTTTATAAGATTGTTGTCACTGAGGATCAGTGACCAGGACGGTTTCCCAAATGTCAATCACAATTTTTGCCAGCACGAAATACCATCAATATTTAATTTTTCTTTGCTACCACCTTGTAAGATTTCCACTGAAGTAGATTTATTTAAAAAGGAAATTTTATTTCACTACCATAAATAAACACTAACTGTGAAACCAAATCCACAGGGAAAAAAAAGTCATTGTTATTACATTCTGTCTTAGATACGATTTCTTGCCCAAGGCTATTAGCCTGAGGCCTGCTTTCTCTTTGTTTAGGAGGGAAATTGACACGATTATAAACATGGTTATAAAGATGTCTATTAGCCAGGAACTATTAGCATTTTCTTCTGGAGACAATCTGATAGACGGAAAAAGAAATGAAAAGGAGGTAACTTGGTGTCTCTGATTCCATGTCATATTAAGTCTTGTCCTGAACTTTTGAAAATTCCCTCGGTATGGGTTCTCTTTCTACGCTTAGGGAAACACCTGGCTGGGATGATAGCTGAGGAAGTTCTTGGAAAAGGATTAAGGGCTTTAACAGGGTGATTGATATGATTATTCTTATCTTCAGTCTTAGCATGTTTTTGGTACCTACCACTTAGTAGGTGATCAGTGAATACTTAATAATGAAGAAATGAGTAACCATCTGTGTACAGAATCTTAGGGCTGAAAGAAATTGTACAGAACACTTAGGCTGATCTGTCATCAGTAGAAGTTGTATTCTCCGGTGAGTGACGGAGAACTTGCCACCTCCAGAGACAGCCACTGGACCACAAGCCCTTGTTCAGTTGCTTGTTGGGCAGCTCTGGAGGCCAGGTGCCTGTTTTGGTTTTGGTGCACACCACTGTTCTTCTATGCCTTGGTCCTGTTCTGCATCGGGGAGACTCACAGACTATCTTCTCTTTCTTGTGCAGATTGGACTTGTGGATATTTGGAGACCGCTGTCTCATTCCGCCTAGGGCAGGGCTTGCAAACTGAAATGACCATAGGAGCTAGCAAGGGATGCCAATTAGTGAAGGAGGTCAGGTGGGAGTAATGGGGGGTAGTGGGGACTATGGGAAATTAGATGGGCCCCATCTAAAGGGGACAGTCCTACTCCAGACCTGCTGATAATTGCCACGTGAGCCCAGTGTGGCCAGGTACTGAGATGTTCTAAGAAAAGCTGAAAATCTGATTTTGGATATAAAATCTTCAAGTTTTAAAAGTTAGCAATGAATGACAATACTGTAAATCATGGTGTGGGCCAAAAACCAATCAAGCAAACGCACAAACATGATGTGGACCACAGGGGACTTTCTGGTTGTCTGGCCTTGTACCACAGGTTGCTCACTGCTTCCCACAAGACTTCTGTTCCCATTGGGCTGGGCAGTCCCATCCACTTCCAGCCATGTTTGTGCGTGTTGGTTCCCAGAATTTCCTCCATGGTGTCCAGCACCTCTCCATGCCTTTGTACATTGCCAAGCTCCCATGTCTTCCCTCTTCACCTGGCGGACTACTCATCCTTGGAGATTCAACTCAGTTGCCTTCTACTCTGGAGAGCCTTTTCTGATAACCTTAGGCAGAAAAGGTCTTCCATTTTCTAGCTGTGTGATGTAGGGTAGTTTACTTAATCTCTCTGTGCCTCAGTTTTCTTATCTGTGAAATGGGGATGATAATAGTATCTATCTCATTAGGTCATCAGAAGGATTAGATTAGTTTACAGATAGATGACAGACAGGCAGACTTGGGTTTCCTAGAAGGCAGAGCTGATCCTCAATCCATCTCTGAACCAGGGCTCATCACAGGGCAGGTTTCACTGTTTGATTCCTTGAAGAAGTAGGGGAAAGTAAATATGTGGTCCACTAGCTCCCAGTGAGTTCTGACCATCATGATGATACAGCATGGTTGTGAATTCAACTCTTCTGAGCTCCTTACTTTTAAAAACGAATATCTACCTAAATGACTAAAAAACAGTGAGCACGCCAAATTCTGGCAGAGAAACTGGATCACTCACACATGGCTGGTGGGAATGAAAAAATGGTACAGCCACTTTGGAAAACAGTTTGACAATTTCTTATGAAACTTGTACTCTTGGGTATTTACTCCAGAGAACTGAAAACTTATGTTCACACAAAAACCTGTACATGAATGTATTAGCCCCAAACTAGAAACAACCCTGATGCTCTTCAATGAGTGAATGGATAAACAAACTGGGACACATCCATAAAGTGGGGGTACCACTCAGCAACCAAAGAGGAATGAACTACTGTTATGCAAAACAACTTGGATGAATCTCAAGGGATATTGAGTGAAAAAAGTCAATCCCAAAAGGTTACCCACTGTCTGATTCTTTTATATAACATTTTTGAAGTGACAAAATTCAAGAGATGGAGAATAGATTAGTGATTGACAAGGGCAAGGACAGGAGTGCATTGGGAGAGGAGGATGAGGGATCCTTGTGTGATGGAACTGTTTGTATCTTGACTCTGGTGGTGGATACACAAACCTACACTTGTGACAAAATTGCTTAAAACTAAACACACATACATACAAATGAGTACATATAAAACTGGGGACATCTGAATAGATTGATAGGTTGTATCAATGTCAGGTTCTTGGTTTCGACACTGTACTGTAGTTTTGCAAGATGTTACCTTTGGGATAAACTAGGTAAAGTTTGCACAGGATCGTTCCACGTTATTTGTTACAACTGTATGTAAATTTATAGTTATCTCAAAATTAAAAGTTTAACTAATTGAAAAAACATTGCAAGATACTCAGAACAAAACAAAAGGCAACCAAGGGCAGTTTGCTTGTTTCCTGCTGAGTCTTGCCATTGTCTTATGTTTATCCTTTTTTTTTAAAATAAATTTATTTACTTATTTATTTTTGGCTGCGTTGGGTCTTCACTGCTGCACGGGGGCTACTCTTCGCTGCAGTGTGCGGGCTTCTCATTGCAGTGGCTTCTCTTGTTGTGGAGCTCGGGCTCTAGGCGCGAGGGCTTCAGTAGTTGTGGCATGCGGGCTCGGTAGGTGTGGTGCATGGGCTTAGTTGCTCCGTGGCGTGTGGGATCTTCCTGAACCAGGGCTCGAACCCATGTCTCCTGCATTGGCAGGTGGATTCTTAACCACTGTGCCACCAGGGAAGTCCCTGGCTTATGTTTATCCTTGAGATCTGGTCCGCTCAGACCCCAGGAGCCTTTGCCCTCTGAATATTGCCAAGCCCACCCCTTCCCCATTCCTCCTGTGTATGCTCCAGTCTCTTCAGGGAGAGACCTGAAGAACATTCTGAGCTCCTGAGGGTCCAGCTGAAGGCCGAATTCTGGTCTTTAGCCTCCTGAGGACCAGCAGCTCCAGAGTGAAGCAGGGAACCCAGGAGATTAACGATCACTTGCTGAAGCCCAGGGCTATGCTGATCCCCTTTATGATAGTGAGCATTTCCACAGCACATAAATGTAGACCTGTACCCAGCATCCTGCAGTCTTCCACCAGCCTTGCCCCCATGGGTTCCCAGATGTGCTGCGTTTACGTGTCCCTGCTTTTCTTCCTCCAAGCTGTTTCTCTTTGCTATAACCTGTTTCTCTTTGGTATAACTTTTTTTCGTCAGCTCTTTCTTCCTTGAACATCCTGTAAATTCTGGGAGGTGGATACAAAATTTAACAGGTGGGAAAACAGGCTTAGAAAGGCTCAAGTTGTCCCAAGACCTTTTCCTTCTGCATCTGAGAGCCCATAGGGTCTGCGCTTACAGGAAGACAGCACCCACTTGGCTTCACACTGAAATTTTGTTGATCTCATGTCACCCAAGAACTGATGAGAGCAAGAGGTGTGAATTTTTTTTAAAAAGTCATCCAAAGAGGAAAACTTCAACTAAGGTTTTCTAGGTCCCAATAGTTCAGCAGCTATTTGCGGGTCTTAGGACCCCTTTATACTCTTAAGATTAAGGTTCCCAATGAGCTTTCATTTATGTAGATTATATCTGTCAATATTAACCTATTTTGTAATTAATACTGAGACATTTAAAATATAATCCTCATTCCTTTAAAACTAACAATAAACCCCTTCTATGTTATAAAAATAAACCCGTATGTGTTATAACAATAGAACAACCTGATATGAAATTACAATATGACCACTCGAAAGCAAGGATTGTTATGTGACCGTGATGGAGGTGTTAGCTAACAGTGGTAATCATATTGCAGTATATCAAATCAACATGTTGTACACTTGAAACTTACACAATGTCATAGGTCATTTATATCTCAATTTTAAAAAAAAAGGGGCTTCCCTGGTGGCGCAGTGGTTGAGAGTCCGCCTGCCGATGCAGGGGACACGGGTTCGTGCCCCGGTCCGGGAAGATCCCACATGCCGCGGAGCGGCTGGGCCCGTGAGCCATGGCCGTTGGGCCTGCACGTCCGGAGCCTGTGCTCCGCAACGGGAGAGGCC